>NC_143563.1:18896000-20192000 GCF_054136105.1 Typopeltis vanoorti | reverse complement strand
CCAGACCGGAGAGGCATAGGTGATTATAGGACGAATCGTCAACTGGTATAGCTGCAATTTGATTCTGTTGCTGAGCTTGCTATTTCTATTAATTAGCGGATAGATCTGTGCTATGGCTTTAGATGCCTTTGTGCATGCAGACTTGGTGTGTTGATTGAAAGATAGCTTTTTGTCGAGAATTACACCCAGGTAATTTGTTTCTGACTGCCAGGGAATTTTAGTATTGAATAGTAACAAATCTCCTACAGGAGACATTGGCTTTTTTGAGAAAAGAACGGCTGAGCTTTTCTGGGGGTTGACTTCCAATCTCCATTTAGAGAACCAACCCTCCAGCTTTAGAATGTTTTCTTGAAGCTTTCTGGTAATGAAAAGGGGTCTGAGAGATCTGGTTAATATTGCCGTATCGTCCGCATATAGGGCCAAAATGGAAGTCATCGGATTGTGTGGGATGTCTGACATGTATACAGAGAACAGCAATGTAGCCAGTAGAGATCCCTGCGGCACTCCAGCAAAGATGTGGCGCTGGGAGGATGTAGAACCGTTGATTTTTACTTGCATTGATCTATTTTGAAGATACGAGTGGATTAAATGAACCATTTTAGGTGAGATGCCGGCTGAGATAAGCTTGTGCAGGAGTCCAAAATGCCAGATTTTGTCAAATGCTTTGGATAAGTCTAGGAAAACAGCGCCTGTGCACTGGCGCCAGTTGTAGCTGGTTGTGATGTATTCAACAATTCTGTGGATTTGCTGGGAAGTACTATCGTGTTGCCTAAAACCAAACTGTTCTTTTGGAAGGATGTTTAGGTCATTTATTGAGGTCTGAAGTCGTGAGAGGATGACCTTCTCTGCAACCTTAAGCAGATTTGAGATGAGACTGATTGGACAATAATTTTGGGGCAGGTGTGAGTCTTTGCCTGGCTTATGTATGGGAATTACGTCAGCCAGTTTCCAGGTGGAAGGAAAATAGTGAAATCTTAAAATTGCATTTATTATACTGGTCAGGTACACTACTGCCCTCCGGGGCAGAAGTTTAATCACACGATTAATAATGCCGACTGGTCCAGGAGCTTTTTTGTTCTTTAAATTTTTAATAATGTCATATATCTCAGCAGGTGATGTTGATGCAATATGGTCAGTGCTGGTGATAGGAAGTTTGAGTGAGTGTGTGACCTTGCTGTGATTCTTATGTATGTGGTCAAAGTCAAGGTTTCCATACGAAGGCCTGCATTGCTACTCTAAGTTGTGTGCTATAACTTCTGCTTTGTCTACATCTGTGTGAGCAAGGCCCTGATCAGAGAATATTGGGGGAAGGAATCTGTCTTTGTTTTTGATATTTTTCAGTAGTCCCCAGATGGAGTGATCAGTAGGTGAGATGGAGGATAACTTTTCATCCCATACTTGGTCTTTATAGGCTTTGAGTGCGTCTCTTACTGCCCCATTTAATCTGTTTAGATTTATTTTGTCTTGTGGTGCACACGTGTTACGGAATCTTTTTCGAGCTCTGTTTTTATCTCTGATTAAGTTCATGATGTCTTCAGGCAACGATCTGGCTTGCGGGCAGATTTGTAGGAGGAAGCTACCTTTACAGCAGAATTAATTTGTTGTGTGAGATTTGTAACTGCAGTTTCTACTTCTTCTTTTGTGCGTATGTGAGGAACAGGTCCAATATAATCCTTGAGTGCTGCTGACAGTCTTTCCCATACAATGTAGGAGTGAGAAGGAGGACACAGGAATTCCTGATTTCCCAGCTGCAGCAGAATTGGATTGTGATGGGATGATAGTTCATCCATAGATATGATACTGTACTGAAGTTTAATATCCTGCAGGATAGCTATATCCAGGATGTCAGCAGTGCCGAACGTACTGAGATGAGTTGGTTCGGTGGGGCCTGCCACAACAGCGTTGCTTGATCCTAAGTAATTGAAAAGGATGCAACCATTCTTGTTTGTGGTTGAACAATTCCACGCAGGATGTTTGGAATTCAGATCCCCGGCAATAATGGTGGACCCTCTGATGCCTAAGATGGCATTTAGATCAGAGTGAAGTAGAGATTTTTGGGGAGGGTTGTAAGCTGAGTAGATTTTCAGTTTTCCAGTGGAGCTGGTGACTACTTCCACTCGTGTGATCTCAAGGTTAGTGGTTGAAGGAATGCTCACAGAGTGGTGCTTAATGTAATTTTTAATGAAGATGGCAGTGCCACCGCCTCTGTAGAGTAGTCTGTCATTTTGTATAGGTGATAGCCCCTTATTGTAGAATTGTCTGAGGGTCTTAGATGAGTTTCGCTGATTAGAATAACATCTGGCTGATACCTAGATGTGAAGGCACGGAGTTCCAGGATTTTGTTTTTGAGGCCATTTGCGTTCCAAGCAACTATTTGAAGAGATGCTGGAATGAGTTTGTTACTATTCATTTATGAGAGCTGTGAGGATGACCTGTGTTTCACGAAGAAATCTTTTAGTGGAGGTTTCAGTAGGGTTTGATAGGCTAAAATTATGTAGCATGTTTGCTAGTGAGGCCGTGATAATAGCTGTTAGGTTTTTAGGTGCTCTTGGTTGATTTTGTTCTGGAATTGGTCTAATTGTACGGGTCACATCGGCATAACGTCTTGTTTGCTTTTGATTGGAGGTCTCCGACTGTGGTCGCTGAGTCTCCGGTTTTGATGTCTAGCCCTCTGGTATTCTTGTACTGTAGGAGGAGGGCTGACTGATTGCCTCCATCCGTCTGTTCTTTGGGTGTTGAGTACATCCTTTGTATTTCGCCGGATGAGGGCCACTGCAGTTGGCACATTTGGCCGAGGTGGTCCTTGGCTTAGTGCAGGTATTGGTTGGGCGGCTGTCTCCACATTTTAAACATCTATATTCTGCTCTGCATAGATTCTGGGCATGGCCAAACTTTTGGCACTGCCCAGAAGATGATCTTTTACGGAGTGGTTCAGATGTGACGATGAGGCCACATCTGAACCACTGTTTTTAAGTTGTAGATATCCTTATATATTTTGTGAATCTCAACAAGGACTAATGGCATGGGAGTTTTGTCTGTTTTGTACATTCTGCTCACTTTGACTGGTGGCAGATCCTGAGAATTTAGGTCAGCAGCGATTTCTGCTGTGTCAATGTGTTCACAGACACCACGAAGGACTACTTTTAAATTTTTTTCTGAACTGAGCGCAAAGGTATGATACTGGATGCCTCTGTCGTCCAGTTCCTTGGTCAACCTTCTATAGTCTGTCACAGTTGCTGGCTGAATCTTTATGCCTTCATCCATGTTTTTGGCCTTAATGAAGCCAATATGCAGATTGGACATTGTGGATCGTAAAGCTGCCCACTTTTGTTTTTCTCTAAGGATGACCGGAGGCACCTTTTCTTTGGGAGAAGTAGCGGCGTCCGAACCCTGAGAATCCTATTCCATTACAGTATTGTCATTGTGCGGTTCTTCTGTTGTTCTTCGCTTTTTGCGAGCACGCACTTCTACAAAGTCTGAAGGAGTAGAAGGCATCGACTCTAAATGATCTTCAGCGACAGCGTCTGAGACACATTCGGGGGGAAACGTGTCATACAGTTTAACCTTTCCCGGACAATTATCACTCAGTAGCTTTCCCAGTCTGAGGAATTCCCTGTAAACTTCTTCGAATTCGGTCTCATTTAGAAGTTTTGTCATTTCAAGAAATTGAAATGTGTTGAGACACAGATGGAGAAAGAGTAGAGGTCCCTCAGGTGCCCCGAGCAGGCAAAGGCAATCCTGTGGACTTTTGAGGGTCCACTAGTAGATCCAGTAGACACTCTTAGGTGTCTACCTGCAGTAAAATGTTACTCTCTCTCTCTCTCTCTCTCTCTATATATATATATATATATATATATCCCGTAGATCAAATCGAACTACCAGCATCGGTAGCAAATATTTCACCTTAAAAAACCTCATGAAATGAAGAACACTTACCTCTGTATACCTCTGTATATATCATTTATCATTCAAAACTATCGCCACTAATTAACAACACAATGACTCATCTGACTCTTTAATTCCATAATCAATAATTCTAATCAACAAACTTTTGCGCTAACTGTATATATCTCATATACAAATAGACAAAAGGTATCTGATTTTATTAATAAAATTCTCTGGAGAAAAGAAAGATAGAAAGTTGTTTTTACAACAGCTACATTAGACGTTAAAGATATCATGAAATTTTATATTTGGTTTTTCAACCAAGAAATTTTAAACTAAGTATAAAATTTCTTCTCTCTTTATACACCCAAGGTAAAAAACTTGGGTGTATCATTTTATACTTGGATTTATCCTTTTTTCCAAGTAACCAAAACAAACGTTTTTTTTTCTAATTCGTAATTCGTATCGCCGGGGTGCTGTGTCCTAGGAGCCTACGCAGATGTTTTACATAATCATAGCTTTCACACACACACACACACACACACACACACACACACACACACACACACACACACACACACACACACACACACACACACACACACACACACACACACACACACATTTTAGTGTTGTTAATAATGGCATAAAGTTCAAAGGGTGTTGTTGCTCAATTGAAAAAAGAAAAAAAACTGGTTTCATATTATAGTTTCTCAGAGAGTTGCCAAACAGGTGTTCCACTTTCCATGGCCGACCACCCCCTTCGTATCGCCGGGGTGCTGTGTCCTAGGAGCCTACGCAGATTTTTTTACATAATCATAGCTTTCACTGAGTGGTTACATCAGAAGAGTTAGTCCTCCTTCTGCATATTTAATTTATGCTGATGACATTCACAATTGTGGCCATTAGTTTTAAAAATAAGATGAAATATTCTGAATCCTTTCCTGTTTACAGATATCAGAGATATAATCTAAATTTAAATTAATGATTTTAAACAAATAAAAAAAGTTTCACTCATTATTAATATAAATGATATACAAAACTTTCTTCGGTAAATTATTAGAATTTTTTTCTTAATTTAAAATAATATTTATAGAACTCAAATGCAAACGATTTGGAACAGATTGCACATGATCACCAGAGCAAAACCCAGTATTGCAATAATACCATAAAGTCGCTGCCTCAAATTAAACTACATTGTTTTATTTTTTCTATTTCCATTTTATCAAATTTTTATGGCATCAAGTGTCCTTAGAGGAGAACACTTCAAGTGAAATTATTTCAACATTATTCGTAAATAACAGATAAATTTCAATTTAAGGTGTAGTTATATTTTCTTAGTTACTGGAAGTTAGAAAGAAGAATAAAATAATTTTCTCTTAAATTTTAGAGGATAATTTATTATTATATGAAAATACATAGAAATATAAAAATATTATTGAAATAATTGAAAGATATAAAAACATCTTCCCTGTATATAGTACTGGTATACTGTAAAATATGGTAACAATCATTCCCTTAATGCATTGAATTTCATAAAATTAGAAAAAAATATATATATAAAGCTTTTTAGCCTAATAATCCTTAATTGCCCAAGTTAGACACTCCCTACGTTTGACCTCCGAATTAAACATTACTACACTTGTATTGCTTTTTAAAATTAAGTTGATAAACAGTTCAAGAAATTCATAGCTCATCGCATTCAAGAAATGATTCCTGGAATTTGTGAGGAAATCCGGCCTTTTAAATCTCTTTCCTTTCTTTTGTCTTATCTTTTTTAGCAGGCTCACATGTGACTTTTCTACTTAAATAAATTTCTACTTATACAAACCAGGTAGTAGGATTATATTTCAATAATTAATTAATGCAATACAAATAATGTTTTAATGGATCACTTAAAATTGGTAAACTTTTCTCTTTACAATACAAATTTAATACGAGTTATAGTCATTAATACAACATGGCTACAGTTGGTTGCTGAACTCTGGTCACCAAAACATTTTTAAATATTCTGACCAAATACTGAACTAGTAGTGAGGCACAAGGATGACGACTTAAATAAAACAATTTCGTATATTCCCTTTAGGGAATTAAAAAGCGTTAGATAATTTTTAAAATTATGTTAGAGATTTTTCTTATAAATAATAAAATATTATATACATAAAATATATGTATTCTTATAAAATACATATATAAACTTGTGGATATATGTAATATATTTGCATATATCTATCCCACGATATATGTAATTATATTCAGATAATTTGAATTTGGGATTAGAGTAAATCTGTAATTGAGAGGCTACTTTTTGTATTAAATTATATTCAATCATTTTGGTAATTTTGCACTTAGGATTACTGTTTGAAAGAGAATATTTGTTAGCAATTCTAACGGTAGAGCATAAAGGAAAGAGTCATATCAAGAATAAATTATTTAGTGAGCAGGTGACGCTTACACAAGAAGTAAAAGGAGGCCAGTGTTGTCAGCACCTTACTATTCAATAACTCAGGTTTCTATTCCACATTCCAATGTACACGCTATAACTGAGAAATTGCCATTAGTGATGGCTGCAGTAACGTAGTCACCAGTCTTACTGGTATAGACGATGATAGCAGATAGTGCATCTGTTACCTTCTGACAGTTTGCACTGTTACATTAATCCGGTTGTAAATAAGCCTCCTATTCTACTACCGTTGGAATATTCGACGTGAGTCTGATTTATGAGAATCAGCGTTTTGTGGGGATAGTCAAGTATTAGTTCTATACTATCTGACTTACACATTCACGCTCATTACCCAAAGTATAATGCAACAAACCAGGATTCCCAGGATTGTTTGAAGGAACGCCTGTTTCACATTTTGCAGATTCTTCATATCAAGGTAGTGGTTCCATAATTATATGTTCAGATCCTGGGTGCCTGTTATCAGTTCATCATTCTTGCAAGTACGTATCACAGCATCATTGTGAGATCTGCTATGTCACAAAAAACCAACCTGGATCATCATTTCAAGCTCTATAAGAATATCCGATATGAGTAAGTGCGATTTCTTATCGGAATATTTGTTCTGACAACTTATATTGCAGATTAACACCTTCGTGTTAATCTGCAGTGTAGATCTGTTAGTTTGCAGATTAACACACTTAGTGTGTTACTGCAAACTGGTTTTAGAAAGAATCAGATATTTGTGATGCAGGAGCAACCTTGTGTCTTCACTAGATCGTATACAAGATCTAGGCTTCATACTAAAGAAAATTAGGAGTTTGAGTAGTGTTATTTGGAAATAGTGATCAGAGGGGGGGTATACGGTTAGCAGAGTGAATGAGGTTGTAAGAGAAGAAAGTGTAGATGAACTAACTGTGACATTTGGAACGGATACCTTGCAAGGTAGTATAAATAAGACAGAATAGAATTAGACAATAATATTAGAGGTTGCGGCGCGTAAAGTGCTAAGTGTAAGAAGTTAGTATATTGCCCAGATATAATCGTAGGGAGATGAGAAGAAGGGTGACTACGAATGCTACGATAGCAGGGATGCGTTGAAATTACGATGTTGTGTGCCTGTGAGTTGATCTGTAGTATATATTTGAGAGTAAGAGGGAGAGATATTCGCTTAGGATGGTTTGCATTTTAGCTACCTCGGTAGTGAGAAGCTGGGTAGATTGCTGTTGGGTGGAGGAGCGAGTTTTTTCTAGGCAGGGAAACGAGAACTAGAAGGTCGGTTTCCGACAGTAGTCTGTCACGTATGATGTGTGATGGGGTGTACGGATGGTCTCGATGGAAGGTGTTAGAATTCAATCACAGGGATAAAACAGGGACCGCTTCCCTTAGACGTCGTTCCTAGTGACTTGTTATTGGGAAGGATTCCACCAACGATGCTATCTACTTACAAGTATTAAAAGCTTGTAGAAGAAACAAGTACTTCCAAAGGATGTCATACTGCCAAAATCTTCGTTCTGATACTTGCCTAAATAGCGATTTAAAATGGAAGAATCTCCTGGTAAATTAGGGATTATTTACTTATATCCACTGAGAATCATTAGTTATTTGAATAGCATTCGTGATAATTGTATTTGGCAGAAGGCTAGCCATTATTTGTTACGTTTTAATTGTTGAATTGCTAATGCAATCAAATACTCAGTCTTTTCCTGAAATCTGTGATGATACCTCAATGCCTATCAATTTATATATTATTAGCGTAATGCATATATGTTTATATGCATTACGCTAATAATATTAATAACAAAGAGCAAGTTTCTTATTCAAATTCATTAGTGGTGCTTTTCTCTTTGGGAATTGTAATATTTACTTTAATGTCAACTATATTATATATTTGTGTTAATATAATATAATATAATATAATATAATATAATATAATATAATATAATATAATATAATATAATATAATATAATATAATCAATCACTGGTAATAAGCATTTTTTATACATTCTGATGTAAAATCAAACACACCTTTATATACAGGGTGTTCGGGATAAATTTGACATATTTATAATTAATTATATTTTTCCGTAAGTTACATGTATTAACACACACTTCTCTTCATTTAAAAGTTTGGACCCTTCTTCATCCACATACAAGATGTCAGAAAGGATGGATAGCTGGAACCCACCTGAATCATGGAAGAGAATAACTTGTATCATGATGATTCGTGCCCGCCATCAAAATAAGGATATTACGACTGCTGCCCAATGCTCCCTGAATACAGTAAAAACAATCAGGCATGAACTAGAGACTTGCAATGGTGACTACGAGGATGTAGCAAGAAGAAAGATCCCTAGCAGACGATCTGATTGCGTTCGTACAGCAGAATTCCTCGCAAATCTGCAGGAACAGGTGTTGAAGAACCCTGGCATTGGAATTCGGGCTTTGTTCGTGGAGTTGCTAACTGTAGTCAAGCCCTGGATAACAAGGGTAGCCAATGGTAGGCCGTATGTATGGCAGCAGGATTCGGCCCCTTGCCACACCTCTGGGAAAAGTCAAAAATGGTTGTCTGAAAATTTCTACGACTTCACCAGTCCAAATGTTTGGCCTCCAAACTCCCCAGACCTTAACCCCATGGATTATTTTGTATGGGGCGCAGTTGAAAAAGACACCAATCGCACTTCCAGTAATACAAAAGCCCAGTTAATGGATAAAATTAAAACAGGTTTTGCGGCCCTTCCCAGGGAGACTGTAGCATCAGCTTGTTCGAGGTTCCGAAGCAGAATTGAAGCTGTGATCGATGCTAATGGTGGTTATTTTGAGTAAATCTTGTTGATAGTATTGTAATTAACTCGGCCTGTAATGTTTTTTTGTCAATTCATTAAATTTAATAGATACAAAGAAGATTTTCTTTTTCCTTACGAAACTGTCAAATTTATCCCGAACACCCTGTATCTCCTATTACAATAACTTATATCATAAGTTTTTACTAGCATAAGCCAGTCCTTAGGATAAGGACAGTATGTTTCGCTACATTGCTTAACATTCAACGGTATTTACAATAGGGTTTCGATTGGAAGTTTGAAACCTCTATTATGTATTATAAGCTAATTGTGTGTATATCTAGTTTTAAACTTCATGTGTTGTTGTGTTTAGTCATAGCGCATGTGTACTTGTTAGAAAAAATAAAATGGTAATAATGTGGAAATACGAAGTGGGATTCAGAAATTCTCAGGAAAGCCTTGCCCAACCTGTCTACTTTAAACTTGGTATTATAATAACAGGTTCAAATACTTTTGAGCATTACGGTTATGAGTCAGACAACAGTCCTAATAGGAATAAAGATTTGCCAGAGTAAATAAATAAAATGAAACAAGAACAAGACATCCACTCGAAGCCTAGGTCGTGTTTTATTCATTTTCAGTTTATTTGACTCATAACAGAACATTTTATGAGTTCAGGAGAATTTCCCTTTTAATAATGCTCAAATAATATTCTGTTGTGTAATATTTCCTATTGCCTCACTATTATCATCATTATTACATTATTGTTATTTTTTTAACATTACTCATGTGCTGCCATCTAAGATTAGCTTTGTACACCAGCAACCATTCCCAGAGTGCATTGTGACATTTTATTTGTGCTACAAAACATCGTGTTCTGCTGATGCTGCAGTCAGAAAGACACTTGTCAACTACTAGTACACAAATTGCTAAGAGAGAGAGGACACCACAAGTGACATCATGTGTTAAATAAAGAACAACAAAAAAAAAAAAAAAACTAAAACTGAGAAACAATTATAAATGTCCATCATTAATTAAAAAAAAAAAAAAAAAAAAAAAAAATATATATATATATATATATATATATATATACAGGGTGTTCGGGATAAATTTGACATATTTATAATTAATTATATTTTTCCGTAAGTTACATGTATTAACACACACTTCTCTTCATTTAAAAGTTTGGACCCTTCTTCATTCATATACAAGATGTCAGAAAGGATGGATAGCTGGAACCCACCTGAATCATGGAAGAGAATAACTTGTATCATGCTGATTCGTGCCCGCCATCAAAATAAGGATATTACGACTGCTGCCCAATGCTCCCTGAATACAGTAAAAACAATCAGGCATGAACTAGAGACTTGCAATGGTGACTACGAGGATGTAGCAAGAAGAAAGATCCCTAGCAGACGATCTGATTGCGTTCGTACAGCAGAATTCCTCGCAAATCTGCAGGAACAGGTGTTGAAGAACCCTGGCATTGGAATTCGGGCTTTGTTCGTGGAGTTGCTAACTGTAGTCAAGCCCTGGATAACAAGGGTAGCCAATGGTAGGCCGTATGTATGGCAGCAGGATTCGGCCCCTTGCCACACCTCTGGGAAAAGTCAAAAATGGTTGTCTGAAAATTTCTATGACTTCACCAGTCCAAATGTTTGGCCTCCAAACTCCCCAGACCTTAACCCCATGGATTATTTTGTATGGGGCGCAGTTGAAAAAGACACCAATCGCACTTCCAGTAATACAAAAGCCCAGTTAATGGATAAAATTAAAACAGTTTTTGCGGCCCTTCCCAGGGAGACTGTAGCATCAGCTTGTTCGAGGTTCCGAAGCAGAATTGAAGCTGTGATCGATGCTAATGGTGGTTATTTTGAGTAAATCTTGTTGATAGTATTGTAATTAACTCTGCCTGTAATGTTTTTTTGTCAATTCATTAAATTTAATAGATACAAAGAAGATTTTCTTTTTCCTTACGAAACTGTCAAATTTATCCCGAACACCCTGTATATATATATATATATATATATATATATATATATATATATATATATATATATATATATATATATATATATATATATATATATATATATATATATATATATATATATATATATTTAATATATATATTAAAACAGATTTAATGACTTAAAAAACCGAGATAACTTATAAAGATTTTATAAAAATTATAAAGATAACTTATAATGAGAATAATACAACTAGTTTATGCTTATAACAACCTTCCTCACGTATTCATAAAGGAAACGAATAGTAATAAATATTGAAGTATCTAAACAAACTGGAAATTACAGGTAAACATTGCCACACATAATTGATACATAAAAAACATCGTATTTTTTCGAGTTGTTCTAACAGGCGTGCCATTGTTTATTGCAAGTGTGCGTGCACGCTCACATGAACGCCAATATTGAATAACTGCAGCATGGCTATCTGGGATGTTATAACTCAAATTGTTGTTTAAGTGAACGGGGTTCAGCAGGATTTCCCTTGATTCTACAATTTTTCTCTCAAACTCGTCATCACAGCGAAAAATATTTTCTGATCTACCTCAGCAAACGGAGTGGCTTTGTTGATCATCATTAGGATTATTTGAAAAAAGAACATGACTGGATAACGCAGATGCATGAGATCTTTTGTAAGAGATGTCTCTTTCATGCTCTTCAATACGTTGTTCAATAGATTTGTTGTTTGTCCAAAATAAGGGATATTGCAATCGCACCATTATTATTTATATACACCTGGGTATTTTAGGTTGTGATGAGTAGGCTTTGGATGGCTGATCAGAGAACGGTTTTAGGAAGTGTGGTGAAGAACGTCCTGATATTGTATTTGTATTTCTTTCAGGACTTTAGCTAATTTTTAGAGACTGTGCTAATGTATGGAATGGAGATGCTACCTTTAAAATTATTAGTTTCTGTTGTGCACTGCCTAGGAGGATCCAGAAGAAATTTCTTAATCGTTTTTTCAGAGTATTCATTTTGTTTAAAGATAAGAGTGAGGTGATTTTTTTCTTTTTGTAGTTCATCTGGTTCATTCAAGAGAGACCGTGCTCTGTATCCTAAAGTAGATATAGTTCCAAGTTTTTGTGGTGGAAAATGATGAGAACGATTATAGATATCTATTGGTATGAGTAGGTTTTCTGTATATAGAGATTTTTAATCTTTCAAAGCATCGTGTAAGCATGACATCCAGGAAAGGTAAGGGGTTATTCTTTTCTAGATCAGCAGTAAATTTTATATTAGGATGTTGGATGTTTAGATGACGAAGAAAATCTGTGAGAGAGGCGTGCCAATGATTCCAAATAATGAATATATCATCAACATATCGTTTCCAAACGTTTGGTTTAAATGAGAAGGAAGATATGGTTTTCGTTTCAAAATCTAGAAGGAAGTTGTTAGCTAGAACTGGGGACAAATGATTGCCCATTGCCAGGCCTTGTTTTTGTTGGTAAACGGAGTCCTGATATCTGAAGTAACCAGAATGAATGCAATGTTTTAATAAAGCAAATGTTTTTTTGGATAATTTGTCCTTTAGTAATGTAAGTACCTCGTCTGTAGGAACGTTAGTAAATAAAGATATAATGTCAAAACTTGCTAGAATGTCATTTTCATTGATGGGAACATTTTTTGTATGAGAAACAAAATCTGTGGTGTTTTTAATGAAAGATGAAGATTTATTGGGGAAACACTTGAGGTACTTTGCTAGATATTTGGAAAGTTTATACGTAGGTGAGTCATTCCTTCCACAATTGCGCGAAGAGGAATGATTTCTTTATGTATTTTGGGAACTCCATAGATGCCTGGGATAAGAGGATGTAGAGAGCGTCAAGAGAGGCGAACATTATGAGGAAGTTCACTCGTAGTCTTTAACAAGTTGTTTGTACGGTTTTGTAATTCTCTTGTAGGATCCTCCTGAAGAATTAAATATGTCGAATTATCCTGATATTATTATTTTGTTGTGGTAAACTTCATCCACCTCATCATCCTCTTAAAAAACCAGGAGTCTACAAAATCCATTGATTGCGGGATTTACTACGTAGGATAGACAGGAAGATCCGGAGAAATACGCATGGCTGAACACCAAAAAGACGTACAATACAAATGAAAACAAAAAACGGGTCTTTCTTTCCATACCACTTCCACTGGACACGATATACTCTGGCAAAAAACGACGATATCATACATAGAAAACAACAGCTACATAAGAAAATTTAAAGACGCTGGTAATGTGCTGAAAAACCCAACCCAATGCAATAAAAATCAAAGTTTAATATTTTCTCCATCAAGTGTGGTCAGCTCTAATAAAAAATCTACTTCAATCTGAGCTCGGACTGTATGAACAAGAACAAGAACACGTGATATCGTCCAGTATTGTTCAACGTCAATAACGTTTTATAACTGCATTCTGTTATTTGAGTTTCTGAATAGCCAGACGGTCATGATTTGTATTTATTAATTGGGTGGGGGGGGGGGGGGGTGGGGGGGGGGGGGGGTGGGGGGGGGGGGGGGTGGGGGGGGGGGGGGGTGGGGGGGGGGGGGGGTGGGGGGGGGGGGGGGTGGGGGGGGGGGGGGGTGGGGGGGGGGGGGGGTGGGGGGGGGGGGGGGTGGGGGGGGGGGGGGGTGGGGGGGGGGGGGGGTGGGGGGGGGGGGGGGTGGGGGGGGGGGGGGGTGGGGGGGGGGGGGGGTGGGGGGGGGGGGGGGTGGGGGGGGGGGGGGGTGGGGGGGGGGGGGGGTGGGGGGGGGGGGGGGTGGGGGGGGGGGGGGGTGGGGGGGGGGGGGGGTGGGGGGGGGGGGGGGTGGGGGGGGGGGGGGGTGGGGGGGGGGGGGGGTGGGGGGGGGGGGGGGTGGGGGGGGGGGGGGGTGGGGGGGGGGGGGGGTGGGGGGGGGGGGGGGTGGGGGGGGGGGGGGGTGGGGGGGGGGGGGGGTGGGGGGGGGGGGGGGTGGGGGGGGGGGGGGGTAAGCAGTCAAATCAAAAAAGCAATAAAAGCATTTACCCAAACCAGTCTTTCACCCGATCAGTCGAATCTCTGAGGAAATCATGGATATAATAAGAGCAAAAAACAAAGCTAGAAAGTGATACCGCAACACAAGAGCCCTCACAAGATAAAACAATACTGAACAGATTAAATCGGCAAGTACGTGAAGTCTTCAAAAGCACCGAAACGATAAATGGGAAACCAAATTGACTAATTTAAACCAAGAGAATAACTCCATCTGAAAATTCTTGAGATCTCTTCGTACTAAAAATCAACTTTTACCACCAATTCAGACCAAGAAGGGAATAGCTCACACAGAGAACGAAAAAGCTGAAGCTCTAATAGACAACTTGGAAACACAAGGTAACCCCTCTTATGAAAATTTAAACATCAACCTTATCTACAAAATTCACCGCAGTGTCAAGAACGTCTTAAGACACCAAAAGGATAATTCAGAACCTATCACACTTACTTCCCCAGAAGAAATAACAAACATTATGGCCCATGTGAACAACAAAACGGCTCCAGGTCCAGATGGCATCATCGACAGAGTCATCAGATTACTACTAGAAAAACTATAATTCATTTAGTCAATATAATCAACGTTATCTTAGATATCAGCACTTTCTCACAAGCTGGAATACTGCAGACATGATCCCTATCAAAAAGATCCCCCATCTCCCAGAAAGCTAGAGACCTATCAGTCTTCTACCCTGTCTTGGTAAGGTCGCTGAAAAAGTTATTCTCACAAGACTTCTTGTGAAACAGACAAGTTAGGAATCATTCCAATGAGCAATTTGCATTCTGTAAAGACCATAACACTGTACAACAGATACATAGACTGGTTGAGCATATCACAAAAGGTTTCAATTGGAACTTTCAACTAGATGCAAAATCCTGGCTGGTGTGCCATAGAGCTTTCTCTTAGCCCGCTTTTATTTACTGGAGGATTCAAGTTAACCCCCAAAAAGTTCAGCTATAATGTTTTCCAAAAAGAAGGTCCAGACCAAGAAGGACATATCCATATTAGGAGCAAAGATTCCATGGAAGACTGAAGTTAAATACCTCGGCGCGCTGCTTGACACAAAACTTCAATTCAGCAATCATATAAAACACATGGGCTAGGAGATATCTAAATAAATCGCGCAACTCTACCCCATGATTAACAGCAGAAGCAAGCTGGATGTACGTAACAAACTACTTATATATAAGATGGTAATACGTTCAGTCATCACTCTTACGCATCTCCTGCATGGAGCCATATCTTGAATACAAATATTCAAAAACTGCAAAAGATACATAATGAATGCCTGAGGATGATTCTGGACGCCCCATGGTTCATAAAAAACTCCCAGATTCACGGAGAAGTCAACATTCCTTATATCTCCTCCCTTCTTCATCTTCTAGCAGAAAAGTTCTTCACCAAGGCAAGTAATCATTCAAACCCGCTGATCAAACAAGCTTCGGACTACAATGAAGCCGAATACTACAAACAAAAAAGACCCAAATCAATCTTATGCTCAGCTGAAAGTAGTTAATCTCAATACCCTCAGAGAGCGAGCCGAGAGCTCAATAAAACTCCACTGAAAGAACCTCCCTCACAGACAAAGGGAATATGAAACGTATTTGTGCTGCACCCATCAAACCAAGTAATGTTCTGAGCGTGCTGTACACATAATAATGGGAAACAAAATATTGTGTCCATTATAAAACATAATATATGTGAATCCCATGCACCAACGGTTGTAATTCTTTAGTTATAAAGGTTGTGCAGGTAAATGTTTAGTGAGAGATAATCCTTAAACCTAGCTATAGATGCCAATTATGAATTTTTTTTCTAGCTAGGTCTTGCTCCCATTAAACACTGCATTATCCACCGGACGATAAACATCATCCTGCTCATAATGTCAACGTACTGCCAAACAGCCATTAGTATTTTAACTACGGATAGCTGGCATTAGCAAACTGACTTTCTTTGATAACACACAATAAGTGATATTTTCATGATAAAACCGAGTGGGACTGTGAGGAGACATGGAAACGGGGGAGGGAAGAGGGGGTTGAGGGTAAGCTTAATTTTTAATTGTTAACTTAGAATAGTTTCCCTTATAGAGAGAGAGACTTCGCACCATAAGTTAAGTTATTGACAGCCAATGCAGCTAACCAACTGATACACATAACATTCTCCCATAGAGGGCGTGTGGTTTGTCTGTCGGTTCTACGTCTAAATTTAGTATTATGCCGCTTTGAAAAGTGCTTTATTTTGATAATAATCAAGAAGCTTCGTTTAGTGATAAATCACATACTGGCCACTGAATTAGAAACCTGTATGCAGGTGCACGTAAACGTCACTTACGGAGAAGGGAATTGAAGAAGTTCGGATTTTTCAGTCTATACTGAAAATACGGTATTAAATAAAAGTTTCTAATTCAGTGAACGGTGTCTGTATTTCATACCACACAATGGACTCTACTGTTGCCATGGGAACATAGAAGCGTAATATCATATCTTGCCTTACGTAGATAAATGGAACAATGACTGAATAAATATTGGAAGTGAAACATTAAATTCTAAAAATACCGAAACGTTGAAATGAAATGTTAAACAACAATAACAATAAATAGATTAAATATAAAAACAAAATAAGAATTATCCAAAACAGACGCTAAATATTTTTTAAATAAATGGTGTCCGAAAGATTAAATTATGTTCGCAGACATTTTTTTGCACATATGAAGGAATATCAATCCAATCAGAACTGATACAATACATCATTGCTGTTGCTTATTTTGCTTTGTTTTTCTTTCGTTTTTTGTGATTCCTTAGTACATTGTTCATGGAGTATAAGCGTAAAACAGGAAAGGAAAATGCCTTTTAATTCCTAAAGAGGCTGGTTAGTCCTTCTGGAGACAAACTAGGGGTAGCTAACTCAAGCTTCTGCCACAGATAGCTGGCCCGAGAAAACAAGCGACTTCAATTTGCATCTGGGAAAGAGATTAGGGCGGATAACTGTAAACTTGCCTTAAATTTAAATCTACTTATATTTGTCTGAAAACTTGGATTATAAGCCTGGAAAGGAAGAAGACAATAATCTTATTATCATCGTCATATATGCAGTGTATATACAAATATACAATTTGCATAAAGAACGAAATGTTAGGTAACTATTTTTATATAAATATATATAAATAATAATAACAATCACGTTTTATTATTATTATTATTATTATTATTATTATTATTATTATTATTATGCTAATAATTATGCTAATAATTATTATGCTAATAACTGAAGCTTCTACCAGGCTTCTCTGAGGAAACATTTATACATTATTGAATGTTAATTTGCTGTTTGTTGGCTGTAATTCATATATATCACACCCACCGCCCACCCATCCCCCCCCCACACACACACGAAACCAAGGAATTCGATGATGTATCACTGATATGGAAGCCATTTAGTAGAATGTTTGCTTTAGGACTGTACGTGCCAGTTGATGATTGTATTTCTTTGTTATTCTTGAAGTGCTATCTATCAAGTTTTGCAGTGAACTTACCGATGAACTCTGAAAGGCAGAAACATGTGACGTTTTTAACATTCATGACTCAACTCAACCTTCCTCCTTTGAACTGTTGCTGCTACCCTTTAATAATTACAACAACCTTTCTTTTTTTATCGTCAATGATCAGTGTCCACCCATGAATTTTGAAAAACACATAATTTGAAAACTATTTGACGGATTTCAATAATTTATACATAAAAGTCTTCATCTTGTTAGTGGAACCACTTCCCAGTTTCAGATTAATTAGTTGGTTTGGAAAAAAGTTCCTTAAAACACTACAAATAAAGATATGGCATTAATAGTAACAAAAGTTTTTAAAAAATCAAATCCAAAAGCATTCGTTTAAGCTGTTACCTAACTTGTGCGATTCGAATTTTTTTATTATTTCACTGGACATATGCTCAACAATTTTAGCCGCAGAGCGTCGCTCGTGTATTTCCTTCATTCTTAGACACGCTTTATTAAGTAACGCGTTTTTAAGCACGGGTGTTGTTTGCTGACAGGTTTTAGTTTCTAGCTTGTCGGTTTTAATTATTTAATAGATTTGTTTGATCAATGTACTGAATAAATTGTATTGATTACCAAGATTTTTTCGGAAATGTAAGTAGCTCCTTTACTTTTAATACTTTTGGACGTATTTGTTCCTTACTAGCTTACAGGATAAAATTCGATCACGGTCAATTTCACTTGAAACTTTTTCATTCTCGTGATAGTGACAATTTCACTGTCATCGGAAGTGACGTCAATCGTACCTCTCTGGTGGCGTAACTGCGAGATAGGTCTCCAATTAGATTACTACTAATAAAACAAAAGGAATTATAAACTATAATAAATAAGGATTAAAAATAGAATAAATAAGAAAATCAGACGACTAAAGTAAAATAAATAACTGAACAAATAAAAAGAGGAAACAAACGTATGAAACAGTTCAGCAAACATACTTTCAGTCCCCACTACTGTACTACCAAATACCACTAAAATAAAAAGAAAGACACACAACCTTCGTTAAAATTAATAAAGAATTCCACCGTTCAGAACACATACATCAATAAACATACTACTGTATTACATACTGTATTATTATACCGCACTCAGGAGAAGGGGCAGGGCCCCCCCCAAAAAAAAGGAAAAGGAAAAGAACACTAGAAAATTTTCCAAACATTTTTCCTAATTAAAATTCATTATTACTATTTTTTTATTTATGTTGTGTCCTGTCTTCTGTTTCTATCCTACTTATGAATTAGCAGTCACATAAGGTGGGAATACCCTATATCTCTCGGGAATCATGCCCGATGTGAACGCCAGGCGAACGAGGTAGTACTCGGGCTGACCGAGCTCTACTTCGTTTGCCCGTGTCGGGCTAGAGGAGATCACGGGTATCATGTATTGGAGATCACAGCAGATGCTCAGTCATAGGTCGTATGCAATGCGTAGTGTCTATTCCTAAATCGTCTACTCAACTCGCCCCCCCCCACCAACATTAAATCTTGAGTGCTCGGGCCTCCCCTCAAGATCTTGAGTGCGCCACTGCTGTATTAAGCAACGAACCATATCGCCACTGATGAAGTCAACTAAGTGACACGTAGCAGGTGACGTCCTTTTGTTTATATTCCCATAATCCGGGAATATAAATTCCTAGATTATGGGAATTAAGATAATGCATAAGGGCACGAAATGCCTACTTAAACATTTGTTTTTCAGTTCAATTAAGTTTCCTCTTCTATTCAATTGAGATATTCAAGTATAATATTTTGTGGTAATGAACGTCATCTTTTTGTAACCATTCTTAATGTGTTTTTATAATACAACAAATTTTATTTTATTTTTTTATTATTACGTGACACATCCAGGGAGTCCGAAGACTCATCCAGGGAGGACACGTACTCTACATCTCTCTGTCTCCCCCACTCAATCCACTAACTACACCAACGTCATCTACCGCCCGCCACCATCACTGGTATTTCCACAGACAATGACAAACATCCATGCCCACGGTGGGATTCGAACCTGCATCCTTTTGGCTGGAGAGCGGATACACTAACTGCTCGGCCAACCAGCCGGCTGTGTTTATGGTAGCTCATTCACTCAGCTTAGCCAGCATATTATTATATAGAATTTACTTTCTAGTTATTCTCATTTTATCCGGCTGTGCCAAAATTCTCAGAGAACTCAAAATTCTCAGAGAACCCTAACCACCTTAAAAGACCCTTAGACTCCAAAATTGGTTAAAATGGGTTGAATGGTGCGACTTCACAGATGTCTGTGAAGGAAAGATGCTATTCCATGATATAGTAGCACTAAGATAACTGTGTTTACAACTTAAGCAATGCAAGAAGCAACTAAGGTGGGTAGAGGTAGATTTTTCCCCGTGTCATGTTAAATACCTTTAATACATGAACTTAGAGGATTAATAATATTCAACCCGGAACCAAGGTTATTGCAGCTAATGTAATAAACGTAGTCATGGTGCGCTACTGTACTTTTGCTTAAGAGTGCTTCGTGATTCATGAGCATGAATCATGCAGCAGCTGTTGCAAATCATGCAAAAAGTTACACATGAATCAAATACACATGCAGAAACCTATTCTGCAAGGTGTATTGGTCTCTCGGATCACTCCATTTATGCCCATACCATAAGTTGATTTCGTGATGCGCACTGCATTTTCGGTTTACCAATCACCTTTCCAAAGCAGCCTTTGTATGGAGTTGTACATTAAAATGCACTCGAACAGAAGACAAACGTCGTTATCTAATAAAAAAAATGATATATTTGATAAGAAATGTTGATAACTACCACAAGGGCATCATTTCAGAACTTAGACAAGCTTACTTCGATAACAGACATGTCAGCATCTCTGATTTAGAAAATACTCTATTTAACACATGCAACCTCTGCAAATGTCAGACTCCCTATCTAATTATGGAATATCTGATAAATGCTGTTATTTACAGAGAAGGAAAATCCAGGTCATGTTTGATCCCCTCTTATCAAGTTATTTCATGGTTAATGAAAGAACTTGATAATAAATGTGAAACTATGATCGCGCCTTCTCTGAACAGTAAAAACGCACAACTGTGATAGATCTGTAACTTGATAACATCATAATCTCTTAAAACATAGCTGAAAAATATATCATAATTTATTAATGCACTAAACATACCATCTGAGATTAGCTCTGTTAGCAGAGCTAATCTCAGTTGGAATAGTCACTTAAACAGAATGGCAGAGGAAAGAGTAGCAAAGGAAGTGTTGTCTTCCAGGTTGGCAGGAAAAAGACCCAGTGGAAGACCAAGATATACGTGGATTGATAGGTAAAAAGCGTCTTACTCGATAGAAGCATAAGATCTGATAATGTTGGAGTCTTGACAAGTAACAGACTGATTTGGAGGAAAATTGTAGATAGGAAGTTAGTGATGATGCCAATTTTTCATGTAGTACCATTGTATCCTGTACATCCCCTTGAGGGCACATGTCAGGAATTTGATGATGAAGATGATGAAAAATATTGACCTTACATTCTAGATAGATGTGTTCAGTTGATTTGTGAAAAAGATCTTAAAGGCACTGTAGAACAATATCATTTTTTTTTTTAGAGTTCTCTGATGAAACCTCTTAGGTTCAAGGTTTACCTACACTTAGAACTTGATTTCACTATGTAGCATATGCTCCACCAATTGCCTGAGAGTTATCGCAGAGAACGTTGTAGGATCTCAATTTCCTATGATCAGGTCCTCGTTTCACGTAATCTCTGGCCTCTAGTTTGCCAATACGTGGGAGAGTAACTGCACACACACACACACACACACACACACACACACACACACACACACACACACACACACACACACACACACACACACACACACACACACACACACACACACACACACACACACACATTGATTGATTGAATACTTCCATGAAGGTTTCATTTAAGTAGTTTATTAATCTGTGTAATTGATATCAAATAAGTAGGATGTGTTATAAAATATTGTGTATAAGTATCATATTAATTTGTTTTAATTCTTCATAGGAAGAGGTTTCATCGGCTGTTGGATTACTGTAAAGCTAAGTCTCATCGTGAAAATACAGAAAAACCTAAATCCGAAATCTTATGCGAGATAGCGAAGGCCAATCACAGATTTACTCTCAAACTACACAAGCAGCTCTCATTACAAAAAGGAAACCTGTTTTATTCACCGTTTAGTTTGTCCACTGCTACTGCCATTCTTCTGTACGGAGCCCAGGGATCAACTGCAGATGAAATAAGGCAGACGATGGGTTACAATATTGGGAGTCTTACATCTGATGATCTTCCAAAAGCATTCCAACTATTATTGGATCAAATCGACTTACCAACATCCAGTGAATACGATCTTCAAGTGGCCAACGCTGCATTTGTTCAAAAAGACTTTGACATTAATGCAAAATACATCGAAGTGTTAAAAAATTATTTTAAAGCACTTGCAAGAAACGTCGACTTCCAGAAAGAAGGAGAGCAAGCAACAGAAGAGATTAATTCATGGGTTGCCGAAAATACGAAGGAGAAAATTAAGAAACTTGTAGATTCACTGGATCCCGATACTGTTGCCATGCTTTTGAATGCTGTATATTTTAATGGCACGTGGAAGGTACAATTCGATTCAAAACATACCGTGAAAAATCCATTTTATAATAATGGATTGGAATCCTCTTATAAAAATGTGTCCATGATGAATATGGAATACATGACATTCCCATATACCCTCATCGAAGAGACAAACTTGAGAGTGTTGGCGGTTCCTTACAAAGGTGACGATATCGTCATGAGAATCTTGCTACCCGCAGAAATTGACGGTCTTCCTGCACTGGAAAATCAACTTTCAGAAGAGCTGATCAATGAAATCAACAACAATCTGAAGGAAGTTGAAGTGGAAAGCATATCTTCCTAAATTCAAATTGGAATACTCTAAAGAACTGAAAGATATCTTCCAAGATATGCAAATGAAGCGAGTTTTTACTAAGAATGCAGAGATCACTGGGATTAGTGAAAGTAGCAAAATCTGTGTTTCGTCGGTTTTACATAAGGCATTCATTGAAGTGAACGAAGAAGGAAGTGAAGCAGCTGCAGTCACTTAGTACAGAGGTATTTGTTTTAGCTATGATCCAGACACTCCGTGGTTCATTGCGAATCATCCATTTTTGTTCCTTATCATCGACAATAGAAATGGGATGATTCTATTTTGTGGAAGGCTGAACGAAATGTAAGAATCCAAAGACTTATTGAATAACAAATCGTTATTCACTAAGACTCTAAGAGTTGTCATGTATATCCACTCTGCTAAAGAGATCGCTTCTACTTTCTCATCAAGAATATTCTTCAACAGATTTGTTTCGTCATCTCTTATTTCATTAAGAATTTCTTCACCGTATTTAAGAAGTTGTTTCCAAATCTTCAGGTACGTATGAGTTCACGATTTGAAGATTTCATTTTTCTTTTTTAAGTTTTCTTCAGACTTTAGCTTTCAGAACAATGTTTACGAGTATGACATGATATTCTGATCATGATGATAAGGTAACGACTTTCTATCCTATTTTCTTGGCATCTTATGCGAGAATAGTACTAAGATATCAGTACGACAAACAGGCAATTAAATTTCTTTGTTATGTCAAGGCATTTGCGATCATCCATACCATCTGATTGCCGTAGCTGGTAAGTTAACCACGTAGCCATTTTGATAGTCTGAACTCATTCTCTCATACAATCTTGTTTCGTACTTAATATATTGGAGTTCTTTAGATTGATAAATTGAAATCAATCGCGGCCTTCCACGCTACTTCCACCTATTACACCGTGTTGAAATGTAGTCTAATACTTTCCGACAATTTCTAAATTCTGCTTTTTTAAAATAAAAGTATCGATACTTTTAATACTTTTGATTTTAAAATCCAACGCATATACAATCAGCTATACTATTTTTCCATACTTTCCTTACCATTGATTGTATTTTCCTGACGTCTCGTTTTGTTAGTCTTATTGTCTCTGTTGCATACGTCCAAATGGACAAAAGGTAACTTTTGTTAATATAACAAAGAGTCGCTTTGATAAAATATAATTGAAATTATTCAATTGCAAGGGGGTAAGGGATAATTTCTTGACTGGGAATTATTCTAGGGTAAAGATATGAGCAATACATCTCTAATACAGAGACTTAGCCTCTTCTTTACCAAGGTCGTACTGCGTGGCGAAGAGTCACATCCTTCCAGAGGTGCCCCCGTTTTCACAGAACAGCGCAGATGTAGACTGGAAAGTCGAAAAATATTCCAGAGGAAGGCAATGGCAAACCACCTCTGTACCTTGCCAAGAAAATTCTATGAAAATACCAAATATGAGAAAGTACGCGATATGGTGCTGGATGGTAAGACTCCCGGGTCTGCAGGCATCCTACATTCAACTAGGGAAGAACAGAGGGCTTCCACTAAGTAGAACTACGTTTTATGATGTGTCCATGTAAAACCCGGGAAGAATCTTGGTCACGGATGTTGCTGGTTAGAAAAGGGAGGTCCCTCTTTCACAAGAAACCACAGAATTAGAACATGGACTGTTAGAAGTATGAACCAAGGTAAGCTGGAAGTAAAGATGGAAATGGAGCTCAAGAAGCTGGATATATTAGGAATAATTGAACTTAGATGGACAGGAATGGGCCATTTTCTGTCAGGAGACTATATGGTGTATTACTCAGGACATGAGACAAGTCGTAAAAATGGAGTATCTTTCTTACTCAGGAAAAAGATGGCTAGGTATGTATTGGGTTAAATCCAGTGAGTGACAGAATCATTTCTCTCAGAGTGAGTGGACATCCAATGCATACGACCATCATTCAGGTTTATGCACCCACTACAGAGGCACAAGAAGACATTGAAGAATTTTATGGCAAGTTAAAAGAAATGATAGATGAAACACCAAAGCGCTATTTATAGTTACTTTTCGGAGATTAGAATGCAAAAATGGGAGAGACTGAGTAACAAGGAATAACAGGACGTTTTGGTTTAGGCATTCGTAACACTGCAGGGAAGAGACTAATTGAAGTTTGTGCAAAGAATTTGTTTGTTGCTAACACATGCTTTAAACAGCAAAAAAGAAGATTGTACACATGAATATCACCTGATGGACAATACAGAAATCAAATTGACTATATATATTTGGACAAAGAAGATGGGGAAGTGTAATTCAGTCTGTCAAGACTTTTCCAGGTGCAGACTGTGGAACAGACCATGAGTTATTAGTGGCTACGATACAAGTGAAACTACGGAAACTGAAAGCATCACAAATGTCTATCGGATATGATCTTGGAAACATACCAGCTGAATACAATATTAATAGATTCAATACACGCAATTTGTGCAAAAGAGAACCAGATGGCCTAGGGGAAGAGATTAAAGCTATAATTAAAATAGAAGCAAAGAAGAATATTCCAGCAGTTTGTAAGAAGTTTAAATGGCTGTCAGAAGATGCCATCAAAACTCTCAGGAAAGGAAAATGAAGGCCACATTTGCAGGAAATACGGCATTTGAATGTAGAGTTTCAACGGCAAGCCAGAGGAGACAAGGAAAAATACTTCAACCAGGAATGTCAATAAATAGAAGACCAAAACAAGAAAGGAAAAACAAGAGATCTTTTCAAAAAGATAAGAGCACTAACAGGGAAGTTTAGTGCCAAGGTGAGAATACTGAAAAGTAAACACAAAGGATATCTTACAGAAGCTGCAGACATCGAAGAAAGATGGAAAGAGTATACAGAAAGGACTCCAAAATTACTGAGAAATTTGAAGAGCAGGATTACACACAGGAGTTAGTACCACAGGAGAGTGAAGTGAGGTGGGAACGGCAACAACTATCCAGTAAGAAAGCACCAGGAGGAGATGGATTACCCATTGAGCTGCTCAAAGCCCTGGGAGAAGAGGCAGTTAAAAATTTAACAACTCTATGTCAGCAAATTTGGATCACAACTACATGGCCTAGAGAATGGAAAAAATCAGCTTATATACTTTTATTGAAGAAAGGCCATACAAGAGAGTGCGAAAATTACAGAACTATAGCACTGATTTCTCATGCAAGTAAAGTCTTACTTAAGATCATTCAGAAAAGACTGGAACCATTCATGAAGAGTGAAATGCCACATGAACAAGAATGATTTCCAAAAGGCAGAGGAACAACAGATCAAATCGCCAATGTGAGATGGATAACAGAAAGAGCACAGATAGCAAGGCTTTTGACTCTGTAGATCATGTGAAACTGTAGAATGTGTTAAGAACAATGGGAGTACCAGAGCATTTCATTATCCGTTTGAAGAATCTTTGTTATGAACAAGAAGCTACTGTCCGAACAGATCTTGGAGAAACTGAGTATTTTACAATAGGTAAAGGGGTGCGACAAGGATGTATTTTATCTCCGTACCTGTTTAACTTGTACAGCGAATACATTTTAAGAATGGCAGGGCTGGAGGAGTCTGCAATTGGAATTAAAATTGGTGGAAAAAATATTAATAATTTGAGGTATGCAGATGATACCACCTTGCTAGCAGAATGCAAAGAAGATTTGAAGGAACTTATTATGAAAGTGAAAGAAGAAAGTGCTAAATATGGTGTTAACCGTAACTCCAAAAAGACCAAAGTTATGGCAGCATGTGAACTTAAAGATGCTGAAGTTGATGGGGATCAAATGGAAGCAGTTAACAAATTTGTGCTTCTAGGATCCCGAATTAATAAAGATAGTTATTGTACTGAAGAAGTTAGAAGAAGATTATTACTCAGAAAGAAAGCAATGACAAATTTAAGCAAGAACTTTAAAGATATCAGCCTCGCAACAGAAATCAGAATCGTGAAAGCAATGGTCTTCCCTGTGGTGCTGTATGGATGTGAAAGTTGGACCCTGAGAAAGAGTGAAAGAGGGAAGATAGATGCATTTGAATTATGGGTTTGGAGACGCTTACTAAGAATACCATGGACCTGAGCCGTATTCATGGGTGTGCGAACTGTGCGGTGACACAGGGGCCCCGTGTCACCGCACAGTTTTTGTATTTTCTTGGTAAATAAAATAAACACCGAATTTTTCATGAAAATACATTAAAATTATACTGATAACGGCGCGTCGTTCTTTCTTTGGCCCTCCACCGCGTTACTGCTCGTCCAGTATCTCATGGCCTGAGCCAGAACTGCGATCTGGCACTATTGTTCGATGAAATAACATTAGGATAAACAGTAATTGGTATAGGGAATAAATTTTAAGATCGTAGCGCTAGAGTGGTGGTATTTGAAACTACTCTAAGATATATAACAATATCGTACAACATAGTGTTAAATAGGGAAAAGTGCATTTTAAAACAGGTGTTTTTAATAACTTTAAGGATTTTTTTTATTTTAGTTTATGATTTTATGAACAAGTAAGTATATACACGTACTGTCAGGGCAATTTTTGTATGCGACATTACTTGCAAAACATCTTAAAAAATATATTTTGTAAACTGGTTTCAGGTTATCCGACATCAGAATTTTTCTTCAATAGCAGTTTTCAATCTTTTAGATATATTTTATTTATCAGGTAAGTAATTTTGTTTTAATTTATTAACTTATTTTATAATTAAATCTATCGTATTTAATTCTAAAGTATGACTAGTCATGAGAGAGATTATTATGGAAGAAAATACCCAAGTGGGCATGAAAAACGAAAGCGAAAACAAGAAAAAGATGCGGCTGAGGAACGTCAAAGAAATTCACTGTTTAAATTTATGAAGTTGAACTCATATATTTGTTCAGATATATCAGTTGATAACGGGGGTTCTGAAATAACTAGAAACAGTTCTTCGGTTTCAACATTAATTAATAATGAGAATCCTGAAATACTCGAAGGAAGAGGAGAACATGACGCGTTTGGTCAAACAATGAATACTGAAGATCCTAAAACTAAGACACCAGAGGAGGGTGAACTATTTACTATTGTTGATCCAGCAACATGGCCAAAAATTTTGAACAACGCAACACTAATACAAACTGTACAACGTGGTCCACCGTCTCCTCCGACAGAAAATGATTTTCCAAAAGATGACAATAAGAGGTGTTTTTCCACAGCTCACTATATTAGGACAATTGCAAACGGAGAGAAGCAAAACAGAAGATGGCTTGTATATTCAAACTCTGCTAAATCTATTTTTTGTTTTTGTTGCAAATTCTTGTTTTCTGATGATAATTTTTATCTAATAATGGCTTATCTGACTGGCGACATGTAAGTGAAAGATTAAAGTGGCACGAACGAAATCCAGTGTACATGAAATGCATCTACTCATGGACACAAATGGAATGTAATTTAAAATATCACAATACAATTGATCAGGCAAATTGAAACGTCATCAAATTTGAAGCAGAACAGTTAGGAAATGTTTTAAGACGAATAGTAGCAGAAATTCTTTATTTATACGAACATAATTTAGCTTTCAGAGGTAATTTTGATGCTTTGTACACAGCCCATAATGGTAATTTTTTAGGAATCCTAGAATTAATTGCAGAATTTGATCCACTTTTAAAAGATCATTTAATGCGATGTTCAGGAAAAAAATTGTAGGTAAGAAACAAAATTCGTATCTGTCACCCATTGTGCAAAATGAATTAATTGTTGATATGGGAACCAAAATTCAACAAAATATTGTAAATATGATACGACAGGCAAAGTACTATTGAATAATTCTCGATTGTACTCCTTATGGTAGTCATGAGGAGCAAAGTTAATTAAATTTTAGATTTTTACATATATTTGAAGCAGATATTGAAATTCCTGAACACGTTTAACAACTAATGACAGTACTGGTAAAGGTATATATGAAGATATAAAATCGCTTTTGAATAAATTAAATCTTAAATTGTCAGATTGTAGAGGGCAAGGGTATGATCACGGAGCTAATATGAGAGGAGTATTGAGTCCGTGCTTACATTTTAAATGAAACGCAAAGGCATTTTACACTCCTTGCGCCTGTCATAATTTAAATTTGATTTTATTATTATGATTATTACCCCAAGACCTCATGTAGTCAAAGACTCATCTGGGAGTCAAAGACTCATATTTTAGGGGATGTCGCAAAATCATCAATTATAGCAATACATTTTTTTAATGTTATACTGAAAATATATACATTATTTTCTGCCTCAAATTCACGTTGGGACATCTTAAAGAAATTTGTTAAACAATTAACTCCAAAACTGTTATGTGATGCAAGATGGGAATGTAGAATAGAATCAGTTAGGGCTGTACGTTTTCGAATTCCAGAATTTTTAAATGCATTAAAAGAATTATCTAAAACTGCATCAGATAATATTATCAAAGTGGAAGTGGTTTCAATATATGAACAAATAGATTCATTTGAGTTTATACTAAAGTTAATTTAGTCAAAAGTTAATTTAGTAAGTAAAGTATTACAAAATGCAAAAATTCCCATAGACGTAGCAACTAAGCATATTAAAGAGTTAGTGCAGCACTTTGAAGAGCAGAGAATATCAGGATTTGATAGCTGTTTTGAGATTGCTAAAGAACTGTCAAATCTATTAGAAATAGAAATTAAATTTAAAGAAAGTCCAGTACGTCGAAGAAAAGTATTTTTTGATTATGAAACGCCTGATGAATCACACATAGTTGATAAGAAACATAATTTAAAAATTTTTTTTTTTTTTTTTTTGTAATTTTAGATACTGCTCTACAATCTGTCAAAAAAGATTTGAATTGTATGAAATTCACAAAAAGTCATTTGGATTTCTTTATGATATGGAATTAATAAGAAATAGGACAGAAAATGAATTAAAATTTTGCTGAAAAAATAGCTGTATCAGAAATTAAATACAGATATTGATGAATCTGAATTTTGCAATGAATTAATTACTTTTAGAAATATTGTTCCAGAAGATGCACCCATTAATATCTTAAAATTCATAATTGCAAATAATTTGTCCTATATTTATCCAAATATTACTACGACATTTAAAATATTATTGACCAGTCCAGTTACGGTCGCATCAGCAGAAAGGCCATTTTCCAAATTAAAATTAATAAAAACCTATTTGCGATCTTCTATGTCTCAAGAACGTTTGTCGTCTCTGGCAATAATATCTGTAGAGCATGAAATTGCAAAAAAAGAATTTTGATAGCGTTATAAATGATTTTATTGATAAGCGCATTAAGTTAAATAAAATTTAATATATTAACATTTCTTTTAAATCTTATAAGTTGTTATACATACATTTCATTCTTTATAGTAAAAACGGATTTTTTAAAATATTTTTATATTATTATTTATATTATTAAATAAATCATTGTTCTGGCGTATTTATATGATAATGTGTACTTACATAATAAAATAATATATCATGTACATGCAAACACATTTATTTTTTAACTAATTTTTTCCCTTTACTTAAATTGATGCTAGAGAGCATATTTGTTTATTTATAAGCATAAATATTTTTCATGTTTGATTTAATTAATTAATTAACAGGATATTCTTCCATTTAAAATTTCCATAAATGTTACTAACTTTCAGGGGCCCCGCTTTTCCATTTATCACAGGGCCCCCGCAAAATGTAGAAACGGCCCTGCCATGGACTGCAAAGCAAACCAATAAATCAGTGATTGACAGAATAAAACTAGCCTTGAAGCTATGATCATCAAGCAAAAATTGTCATACTCGATATATTATTGTGAGCAAATGAACAGTCTGGAGAAGATGATGATGCTTGCTAAAGTTGATGGAAGCAGGAGAAGACGAAGACGAAGCGGGTTGATGGAGTTAAAGAAGCAACTGGAATGTGCCTGGAAATTCTGAAAGATTTGGCCAGGGACAGATCTGAATGGAGAATGCGTGTTCATAGAATCACCAGGAGTTGAAAACGACTCGATGGAATATAACAACAACAACAATTATTCAATCGAGGAAATGGATTGGTAAGATCAGATCGACACGTTTTTGTTAAGCTGTATTCTTTGAAAGTGGCGTTTTATTAATAGAAGATTTCAAATTTAGATTGGGAGCCTACCTATTTCAATATAAATAAAATAAAATAAATACACATCCACCCAATCACTCCCTCTTTCCCAAAGGAGTGTGGAGATTGGAAAAGTCGTTTTAAGAATCCTTTTTATTCCGAAGTATTTCCATAAATCACTTCTATGTTTGTTGCAGTTTTATGACATTATATATTACAAATATTTATTATTTGAAATAAAATTTGATGCAAGGAATATAAGAATTGCAAATAACGATGGGACAGAAGTTGAAAAAAGAGTGTAGACGATAAATAAATTCCTTTGTCTACTGTTTGACAATACCTGTCCTGAACAAAGTTCTTCCATTTTAACCAACTTTATGCAACTATGCTGGCAACAAATGGCCAAAATATATTTTCATCATTATTTATCTTGTCTATCTTTAATCTTACAAAAACAGTCTAACCGGCCATAAGAACAAAGACGCACTGGTTGCATCGGCCTTAATTCCAAACAATCCAATGGTGGTTGGTTGGATTTTTGATGCTCAGCTTTTGATGTTCATTCCGTTGTTCTGTTTGTTAGACATTTCCATTGCGAGCCTTGTCCAGCGCGATTTACTGTCTGTTATTCTCAATCTTGTTTCTCTTTCCCTATATCACATTTCTAGATTTTACTGCGTTATTCCCACAGTAGTTCTTTGCATATTTCAATGGATTATTTTCAGTCTCCAATTATTTTTCATTACTGTACATGATAGCTGTACACACACACTTTTCTTTTGAAGCAGGTTTAAAATTTATCCTTCAGAATATCTCACTATGGGTTGAAATGTTTGGCCTGGTTGGTAATCTAGCAGATATTATATTCAAATTAATGTACACTTTTATATATTTTATTTGAAATTTACATCGAAATAGAATAATCTAACAAAGCACAAACCAACGCATTATTTGACCCTACATATTTTGCAAAGGTTTCTTCATGGCTTTTAGTAAATCTATCATTCAGCATTAAGAACATATATATATATATATATATATATATACAGGGGCGGCTCGTGCATAGCACTGCGGAACTGCAGCACCCGCGATTTTTCTCGATATATAAACATATTTATTAATTTATTTATATTTACTTGTAATATTTAATTTTATCGTCAACAATCCTATACAATTCTCTTATTTTGTATAAAAAATAATAAAAATCCATCTTGTAGCACTTAGGAGGGCCAAGGACGCTAGCAGCACTGTGTTTACCACAGTGTCATATTGCTACGCGCGCAAGCATATGCACGTTATAGTGAGATGCGAGCTATTAGCGTAATGCGGCACTGTGCGTCGCGCAGTTCCGCTGTCGTTTATATGCAGTTTGCGCCAGTAATAGAGTGTTCGTAGTGTTTATCGTGTTTACTCCGTCTCTTTAAATATTTGGACATTACAATTAAAGACATAACGTTTGTTATAGTAATTTTTAAGCAATTTTGAATTATACTAAACTGTATGATTTTATCGATAATAAACAATATTTTTTTCATGAAACAAAACAAATAGAATATATTTTATTTTTAAGTAATTTTGAATTATACAAACACACACTAGAGGGAGTTTACGTTCATCTAAAAGCACAAAGCGTTTTTGTTGAAATATCTTATGATGACATCATGTTTCGTGTTTATCGATATAGCTGCACGCAGATTCAATGATCGTTAGCACGTGACCTAAGATAATCTACTGAGGTATTCCCGATAAATGCTGATAAGATATATTGTTTCCTTCAGTACCTAAATCAGATCAGTTATACAGAGGTGACGATAAATTTAGGAATATTTTTTCTGAATGTAAGTGTTTTAATATTTGTATACTTGGCAGCATTAGATATGTTTAAAAGATTATAATATTGTATTTAATTAACATTATAATATTCCCGAGTTTGTGTTGGAGGAAGGATGTGCAGTTTCTCGATGTGTCGAATGAGTTGGATGGATGAATACGAGGTGGCTAATTGGCGAACGTGATCATGCAGTTTTGGACTTGGCAGGTTCCCTAATTTGGTGATATTTTCAGTAAAAAAAAAAAGTGTTATTTTTGGAATTACAGAGCTGGTAGTTATGAGGAACTCAGGAGACTTCTTGACGCGATGCCACGGGATTCAAGTTTTAGAGGAAGGATGCTAGTAGTGCGCGGGAAATGCTCAAGGAATGTTTGAAGGAAGGAGTACTAGATTGCACATCCGGAGTCGGTAGGAGAGGATAAATAAAGTGAGAATTAAGTAGATGAGATGCAGCATTTCGCATAATTTTTTTTTATAGTAGCAGATGATTGAACAGATGAGATAGCTGAATTACTGAGTGGTCACTCTGAAAAGGTTTATTATAAGTATCCAATAAGAGACGTGACAAGGGCTGATTGTTATACAGAAGTAGATGAACGAGAGATATATACCATAACACACCGTATAAATACAGCTATGGGATAACAGCTGAATCTAAAGGCAATGTGTTAGTGAACTGGTAGTGCCTTCGACCAAATTTTTTTTAACTTGTCCTGGTAGAATTCCAAGGGAATGGAAAAACGAAGAAAATAGAAACTCGTGCATTGAATAATCGCGTCTTCAAGATAAGAGGCACATATTATCGAACAATTAGACTGAGGAGTGGTAGTCAAAATATCGCAGAGGGAGGTCACCTTTAAAAGGGAGTCAGTTTTCAATCAGTTGTGTAATAAAGAGACAACCGAGTTCTATAAGGGTAGTGGCTGCACGATGATACTACGGAATTTGACGGAAGCATCTGTGAGTATATCGCCCCGAACTCTTTTACATAAATTGGTATAAATGAGGCTGATTACGTGGGTAAGAGGGTGGCTAACGGATAGACAGAGAGGAGTTTATAAACGAGTAGAGTCTATAAGAAAGCGTGTGGCTAACGGTTTGACAGATCACTATACTCGGGCCCCTGCTATTTATATTGTACAATAATGATTCGGGAAATATTAACGTGTTTGCTGATGCTTTAATAATACTGGGTAAAGCAATAGTAGCTCATGTAGAGATGTTCAAGGATGACTTATGCATTTTAGATCAGATTAGAATCACAGACGAGTAATTTATCAACTATATAGAATCAAACTGCAGTTATAGCAAGAGAAAAAATAATAAAATGGTAAAGGGAGTTAGACAAAGATGTGCATTCTCGCCATTACTTTTTTTAATATTTAAATTGAGGAGACTTTAAAGGAATTCAAAGAATTCCTTCAAAGATATTAAGAGCGAAAAGTGTAACGTAAGAAAACATAGGATTGTTGCCTAAATAGAAAATATATGTCGTTATAAAACATGTCATTCTCTGAGAGGTAACGACAAGTGAAAGTAAAATGTACCCAATTGTACACTTGGTTAGTACAGAACTGAAAAATTGCAAAGTTTCATTGTTCATTGTTGCTGTCGATTTTTTTTTTAAATTTTAATTCTTATTGTTGAAAAGTGAAATGAATGCTTATAGCATTATCAGTAAAATGTTGATAAAAAAAATGTAATTGTTAATGTGCATTGTGAATAAAAATGAATTATAAAATTAAAATGTAAATGACAAAATGCAAAAATTGCCGTTTTGACTGTTTTAATGTAAAACTGTAAATTGTTTTGGTTAAGATTACTATGACTTACGTTCTGTTCGGTGAGCCTGTGTAGCTCAGTGGATGTGACGTTTGCACACCACCGCGCTAGGCCGCACGAAGGAAGTCTTGGTTTCGAGTCTAGTCGGCGACTAGAGGAAATTTTTCTAAGCCTTTTTTCGACCGGTTCCCGAGTTAGTCGATCTCTGGCACGGGCAAGCAGGTTTTTCCTCCCGGAAACTCGGGTTTTTCGTCCTGTAAACTCAAGAAAATCGACCGTAGAACCCACATTATTTCAGACATTAAATATATTGTGTTAGGGTTAGAGACCACGAGATGGCGGCACATTTGAGCCGTCTCTCTTCACTGCGTACCGCTTAATTAGTGATAGCCTTGGGCCATCTGTCTCTGATTGGGTACCAGTGGAGATTGAACTGCCCACTCAGTCTCCAAAAGTTAGATAGGGCTAAATGGCCTCGCCTACTCCCGTATATACGGGAATAAAAAGGCGTTAGCTGATTTTTTTTTTTTTTTTTTTTTTTTTTTTTTTACGTTCTGTTCTTTACTTGTTAGAGATAATCTATGACTGCTCATCATATATCTATTTATACGAACCTTTTTGGCATTTGATAGTAATCGAAAAGATGGTAACCTGGTAAATTTGTTTTAATGGTTAAAGGTTTACAAAATAGTGATCTCTAAGTTGAGCCCTTCCTTTCAGAATTTATATATTGACCATTCTTGTCAGCATCTCACAGCGATCCTCAGTAACTGTAGACGTCTTGTACAGTAGTGAGCTGAACATTTCACAGGATCAACTTCCTGCACTGCTAAATGCAACTGAGTCTCAGAAGGCCTTACAGGAAGTCACAGGAGCACAATGGGGGTGCTTCACACATTACACATCAGGAGGGGATTTAGACTTTTTCTGGCTTTGCCTCCTAGTGGATTGCATCAACCAAGGTTATCGGCACCGGACTTGGTGTCTGTAGAAGAATGGCAATTAGGTGTAAACACGGAAATTGAAATGGTTCCAAGAGATGATGGTACTGATGATGACAACTGAAAACGTGCCGATATATTCCGATAATCAATCTTTGTATTATATGTTTATTCCAGGTGCATTTCGGTCGCTATCTCCTGTTAATTTTTTTGTTATTCGACGCTCAGCCTCACCATACAGCATCAGGGCCTTGTGGAGATAGTTAAACTTTAGTTTCTTGTTTTATGCCATCTGACCCATCAATTTAGCACAGATTATCAAAACACGTGCTCCGGTATCATTCGAAAAACCTGCCGTATCACATTTTACTGGTTCTTCATAATAAGACTGCCCAGTCTTAACATTGCTGGATTAGTCGATGGTAGTTCTCATTTTCAGGAGAAATGTGAGCATAGGTGCACAGGCCTTTCCTCTTACTGAGATACAACAGGAACAGCATTGAGCCCAGTTGGTACCGTTAAGAAGAAGGAAAAAGAGGAAGGCTTCCGAAAAACTTTCTATGCTACTTAGTAAATTTCTAAAGAAAGAGTAAAAGCAAGACCCATAGACCTGGTAAGAACAGAGGAGCACTCTAGGATATTAATGAAGAAGCAATGCCGATCACAAGAGAAACGAGACCAGAGATCTCACCATCTACCTCTCCACAACTCAAATTTCCCTTCCTCATGCATGTAAAAACATCGGTGTGACTCAGAAGGATCGGTGTTCTGTGATGTGGAAAGATCACGAACTGGAGAAAATACGGTAATTTACACACATTTATTTCCATTATCACAGATGACCACAGACAGTCTATCTTTTGATAGAATTCATGACGTTTTTCGCTAACTCCACATAAAAAGTACCCTATTCTTACCACTATCGAATTAATTGGTATTCAACTTTATCTTAAAGTATGAGGATTGTGTGAAGATAGCCAAGCATTAGTTCATTGCCCTATAATGTCTAAATTTGATCCTTTGCATTCGTGAAAACAGTGATAGTTCCATTATGAAGTATGAAGATACATAAAGTGTTTTACAAGCATATTTCTTCTGTTGATTCTAACATGAAAACGGAGTTGGCGAAGACGAGCCAAGAGATGAAGCAAATGCCGATTGAAATAAAGAGCATTATATGCATGCTTAGAAGATTGAAGAAGAAGAAGAATGGAAGGAAAGATGTCCATCAGAAAGTGACAAAGGATGATGCTTCGAGTGGTTCTGTATTGGGATTCCATTATTAGATGGATTTATTAAGGAATGAGTGAGGTGCACGAATGATGGATGGAAGAGGGAAAATGTGTGATTGGATACAAGAAGGTAGCTGATATTTCGTCGTATGAAGAATATCTAGTTTCAGAAAACAATATTTATGTGAATTTTGCAATAACTAGACAGGAATATTTCGCATTATAAATACATATTACATTTCCAGGAATGATAGAGCTAATTTGTGTGTGAACTAATTTCATTATTAGATATTTTAAAGACCAAAATCGTAGATTACTAATTATTTTAAAATACTTTTTAAAAATGACTTTTACAACTTATTTTTATTTTTTTAAATTAGAGAATAACCTTTTTTTTTGTAGTGGACAGAACAGTTAAATTAATTTCTTTCAAAGTAATTGTATTTCCTAGAGTAATCCCAAAGGTATTTTATGTTTGTTATATTATAGCGACAGTTCTTCAAGTCAGCGATATCAATCTTATTTCATGGAGTAAATTACAGAAGACAGCTGTCTGGATATATTTAAAATGTCTGAAATAAAATCAGTACTAATAATATCATATTTTTTATCTTCCAGCTATTAGTATCAAACTGAGTAGGTCTCCTAATGGCTTCTCATCATGCAACCAAGACTGAAACCGAACTATCCCAACAGGTGGCGGTGGCCAATAACAGCTTTACTTACAATCTGCATAAGAAGCTGTCCTCAGAAAAAGGAAACCTGTTTTATTCCCCATTCAGTTTGTCTACTGCTGTTGCCATGTTGCTATATGGAGCTCGAGGTGTGACGGCAGACGAAATTAGGCACACGATGGGTTACGTGAGTGGCAAAATTACAGATGAAGACCTTCCTGTAGCCTTCAATAGGTTATTAGATGCGATAGAATCTTCGTCAGATGAATACATTCTTCAAGTAGCCAATGCAGCATTTGTTCAAAAGGATTTCGACATCAAATCAACTTACGTGGATGGATTGAAGAATTATTTCAGAGCTCTTGTTAGGAACGTGGATTTTGAGAAAGGAGAGCAAGCGACAAGAGAGATCAATACGTGGGTTGCGCAAAATACTGAAGAGAAAATAACGAAACTTATAGACTCGTTGGATGCTGATACCGTAGCAATACTTCTCAATGCCGTGTACTTCAAAGGTAAGTGGAAGAAACCATTTTTCCCTGAGGAAACTCGACAACTTTCCTTTTTCAATGATGGATTGGAATCAACCAGGAAAGATGTATTCACGATGATCATGAACAATGAAAGGTTTCCTTATTCTTTCGTTAAAGAATACGACTTGAAAGTGTTGGAACTTCCTTACGAAGGCGAACACGTCGTGATGAGGATTTTGTTGCCGGAGAAGATCAATGGCTTGTCTGCTCTGGAGAAACTCTTCTCAGAAGAGCTTCTCACTAAAATCGATCGCAGTCTACAGAAGGTTAAAGTGGAAATCATTGCAATTCCCAAGTTTAAATTCGAGTACTCAAAAGAACTGAAAGATGATCTTCAAGATATGCAAATGAGAAGAGTTTTCGGCTGTAATGCAGACCTCACCGGAATCAGTGATACTTCTCAACTGTATGTTTCTTCTGTTATTCACAAGGCCTATATTGAATTGAACGAAGAAGGAAGCGAAGCTTGCGCAGTCTCAGGAATTGGAATTGCTAACTGCTGCTTTAACCCGAATCCTGTAAGATTCATTGCCAATCATCCATTCTTGTTTCTGATTGTCGACAAGAGGAACGGGATGATTCTGTTCTGCGGAAGGGTCAGTGAACTTTAGGAATATCAATAATTTTACGAATATTAGTCATGCAATGTACACAATCTTGATTAAAATTTCCTGTTGAGATAAAAGTTATTGACTTCGATTATGCCTTTTTCTTTCTTTTTTAAAACTCAACTTCGTTTTCAAGATAGGTTTCTTAAATACATAATAATATTTTCAAATTAAGTTTAGAACAGCTACTTTTCTTTCTTTTTTTTAAGAAACCGAGTAAGAAATGGATGGACAATTTGAAATTAAATTATTTCACATTCTTCCAAATTGTCCATTCATTTCTTACTCGGCCTCCAGTTTTTAGCCAGTCGATCAAAAGGAAAACTTGTCTATCTTTTGAATTCTACCTTCGTTTTTCATTGAAATATCCTTACTTCGGAGATTCTGTCAGCTCCAGAAAGCAATGGCACGCTGAATACTGAGTTTTTCTGAGTTTTATTACTTCGAATCGTTTTTGCTAAGGATACTGTTAAAACTGCAAAGCTTTCCTTTCCAGAAAACAGAAGACGTTCTTAGACTGCAACTGAAGCAACCCAACAAACAATCGCTGAGCTATGATTTATCACAGTGTTTCTCAACGTGGAGCGTACGCCCCACGGGGGGGAGGGGGGAAATTTGAATATTTTGGGGAGGGGGAATTAGAAAATGATGTTGCATTCGTAACCTCATCACTGATATACTCAAAAAACTCACCATGTCGGCGATAAATTGTCGATGTTAAAAAAAAAAGGGGAGGGGACATCAAAATCTTTGAGGCGTTGAGGTGGGGGCATCATCCAAAAAATCGTTGGGAAACACTGATTTATCAGTAAAGAAATGGCGATGAATTTTGACTCAATTCTTTGACACTAAACTGCTCTGAAGTGTGTTTACTCTTTTCCATTACAGTAGTTAAAAGCGTGATATATTAGCTTGCCTTCTCCATGTTTGTGTTCTGCCTCAATGAGGGTAACTGTGGTTAGTTATGACGTATTGTTTTGTAGTTGTATTAAAAGAGCTTGACGATTAATATATCTGATATATATACTACAACGCTGCGTTACGATGAGAAAAACATTTATCTGGGAACGCGAATGATACATAATCCTAAGAAAATCTAACCTTGTTGAGAATGCATTTCTAGTTCATAGCAGACATCATACACCCTTAAGGCCGTTATAGGATATTGTACTTTGATGGCTCCTATTTTGGAAAGACAGTTTGTTTAACAAATCTGGAATGGAAGCGTTTTGAGCGTTGTTGAAGATAGTTGATGAAGATAATGAAGTTAGATGTCTGAGGATTTGGTATGCGATACGCAGTTCCAGCTATCCCATACCTGACCTCAAAATAATACTTTAGCATACCTGCATAGGGACATAAGTGTTTTGCTGTTAATATTTTAGGTTCTGATTGCAGTGTCAATAAAGCCGGTATCGTCTCTTTTTTCCTAATAGATCAAGTTTATCATAATTAAACTAAGATAATTAAATAATGTGTTTTTTGCAATATCTTCTATAGACGACACTTCTACAAAATAGTTATCTTAAAATAAAAAATTTTAAAAAATATATTTTTTTTCTTGGCAGAAACAACATAATTTAAAATGATATTGTCGTATCTTGGGAGTCATTGTCGCTTACACCGCTCATTGTGTTTATAAATTAAAAAAAATATTTTAAGACATCTAAATAATTCTACCTCATTTACTAGTAAGTTGTGAATTATGATTCAATTATTGTCCCAGAGATGGCGGGTCAGTCGTGAAAGTTGAATAAGTTAATAGTGGTGTTAGTTTCGATTCTTAGATAGTCTTGCTTTCGTATATATTTGGAGTGTGTATTTGCCATATTTTGACATTTTATCATAGCTATTTATAATGTGCACACATTTGCACTTGTAGGAGTTTTTATGTCTTTATAAAAGGCTACCTAGTGAATTTCTGTTTACTTGTATTAATATTCTTCATTATTCATAAAAAGAAAACTAATTGTGTGCACATTTTTTTTACCAGATGGCGACACCATATAATCATTGTTAAGCTCTCACGAACTGTATTATAATAATTTCATATATGCATTTTACACTAGATTCAATTTAATTACGACCATTTTTATTCTTGTATTGTTTTTATTAATTTTTCTCCGAAAATATCTTTCATGAACAGAAGAAACGTCGACTGTAAAAACTAAGTTTAATGGTAAGTTTATAAATGGCTTCTGCTTCGTACCGCTTAATAATATTTTCTCATTTGTTTAATACGTAATGAAGGCCTGTAATAACGTTATTAAGGAATGTACATAATCTGAAAACACATTATGAGATTAACACGTTGATTTTAATGAAAATTTCCCTGCACACTACAAATGTAGAGAAAGTACCAAGAAAAATGTATCATTCAGGTAAGCCAACTTAACACTGTGCGGACTTTCTACACAGTTTAGAAATAAATAAATCCACTAACGCTATTTATTCCTAAGTACATTGTGTGATGTGGCAGTTGGTCAATCTTTAGTCTTTGCTAATCACAGGTAGCTGGCACAAGACTATGAATGATTTTTATTGGCATCCGTGGAGGAAATTACTGCAGACAACTGCTGCCATCTCGTGATCGTCCCTAGAGATTTTGAGTTACGGCATGAATTGCATTTTTCAAGAGAAAACACCTACTTTTACGTGTTATATATATCGCTTAACTGCATAACAGGTAGAAGAAAGGTTTAAATAAAGTTCCTCTGATCGTCGATTATAATCGAACTTACAACAGTTTTTCTCCGACCGTCCTAGCGCTATGATGCAAATCATGTCCGTAGGGTCAACTCGTAGTTTTCTACTAATACAGAGGTGGAAATAAATGCCACCAAAATCCCCCCCCCCTTCAGTAAAAGGGGTACTGCTAAGTAAAAATAAGCAAAAATAGCCATAAAAGTTAATAAATAAAAAGTGTAATTTCAGTTAATTTTGTATTTTCACGGTTGAACAAATTCTGCGTTTCGTTAGCGATTAATAGGGCTTGACGACGTTACATTGTTCTGTTCTTGTATAGGAAGAAGTGACATCATACTTACGTCAGTGTGAATAGTCATAGACTATTCGCCTTCACTGGCAAAATGTATCTGTCATTTCAAGGAAACACGTGTACATTATGTAGTCATGCCATGAAATGGGTTCTTCCTTTTTCCAGCTGATTTGTTAGCGACAATAGAGTCGATATACGTTAATATTCCTGGATCGTAATCAGTTTAATTGGTTTTGAAGGCCTTGTTAATAGAACCAACACGCGACCAAAACTCGCGTTTGCGCAGCGCTAATATTACTCTACTTATTGATATAATGCTGTAGAGCAACGGTTATTGCTTGAGCTAGTGTTTTAGCAAACGAACAAAGTCGTGAACTTGTTAGAAAGACAGTGGTAAGAACTCAGGATGTATTTCGACTTTATTGAAGTTCTGTAATTTGCATTGAAAAACGAAGTTGCCTAAATGTGCGCTGATTCGTTATGGAAAATGTCTAAATAATTTTAATATTATTGGTTGTATTTATTACTTTCCTCCCTCAATAACTAACCGTCAGTAACTAGCGACATCTGTTGTTCTTTGTTCAAAACGACCAAAGCTTCAGGATACGATGGCATTAACACTAGCATTGTGAGAGAATATCAAATTTACATTACGGAACTTCTTACTGTACATTCTTAACTTATTTTGTTTACCAATTTATAAATTGGGAAAGAAAAATTACGTGCAGACCAATGTCTTTTCTGCTGATCTTTTCAAAAATATTCCAGTGGCGTACTGATGTGTACCACAAGGGTGTGGACTAGGATCTGTTTTTTTTAGTAATCATATCGATGAGTTCTGAAATCCTAAACTAAACAGTGAAATAAGCGGTTTACGGATGATGTGGTCCTAATTTTCTCTTCGGGCATAGCCGAACCAATGCAAATCACAGTGAATGCTGATCTCTTAAAAGTAACAAGTTGGTTCCAGTCAAATAACCTCAGTCTGAAAGTCTCAAAAGCTAAATATTTAAATTTTAATTTAAATATTAAATTAAAATTTAAACATATTATGTTAAACAGACTTTTAAGAATCTACTATTTAAGTAGATTCTTAAAGGTAAATATGATAAAAATATTATATTCTTCATGGATTCAAAGCACATTACAATATGGCATTTTAAGTTGGGGAGGAGAGCCTACGTGGCTCTGTCGGTATAGATGAAGCCCTTTGGTCGGAAAGGCGTAGCTTCTATTCCAGTCCATGACGTGAGGAACCTTTGTCTGGTCTATTTCGATTAAAGCGGAGTTAACCGGTCTCATACGGTGGTGGGGATTTTTTTTAACCCGAAAACTCCGTTTTTTTGTCCCGCAGAATAGGCATAGGACACTCCAGGAATAAGGATTACCCGACCTATTCAGAACATAAGCTGTAACCTTTAACATGTTGTGTTGCAATTATATAATGTTGTAAAGATTGCTATTATTCATAAACACAGAAAAAATTTATTTTTTTCATTTTTTTCCTTGGGGACGCTGCAGTGTCGCAGTGCTTATATACGGGCCGCCACTGCTCAAATCTTAACTAGAAACAAAAGGATACCGCTATGTAGAATAAATACACCATACTAAATATAATGCCCCCTTAGATATTTGTACACTTACAGGATCTCCTATTCTTAAAGAATGATAACCGATACATAAACATCAAACAAGATGTTTTCTTTAATAGACATAAGGGCATAAAATACATTTAGTTCTTAAATCAAATAAAAAAGCAATTCACCAATCTTAGACATTTTTAACAGTAAGAAATGAAACCAATCCAAACAAATACAAAACTCTAATCAAAGAATTTATATTTTTTATTTTTCTACTGAAATTAGTAATTTCTGTTTAAAATAATTATATAAATGATTGGTTTTCAAAGGTCCAGCTCATATGTGAAATGTAAAATTTAAATGCTGTTTAATTTTATTTATTATTATTTTTTTTAAATTTCCTTCAATGATGATCTAGTTTCCCCCGAGCAGAGACTCGGGAAAACTAGATCATCATTGAAGGAACGGATAAAATGTGTGTATGCTGAGCTATGTTATGCAAACGTGATAATGATGTGAATGTCATCGATCATGGTTATGAATCTGGTGAAGGGATAGAAATTTACGTTGAGAGTTCACACATTATGAATGTTTCTGAAGGCGGATAAGATATTGCTTGACCTAAGACGATTGGTCTTTGTGAAACCTCACCATCAGCGTATGAATTAGTAACTGGAATTGAGTGCTAGAAGAGTAGGGTGAACGACCTAATGATCCAATGGTTGATAAAATATATGGTGGGGATGTTGCTACAGATCTAGTAATTCGGTTGCAGAGAACGATGAAATGCATAGTCAAATTAATGAGTAAATGGGTTAAAGGGGTAATTATTATGAGTGATTTAAATTGTGGGTAATAAGACAGATTCGAGCTTAATACAACTGAATTCACTAAAGTTACTTTACTTGAGATTGGCGAAGAGATCAATGATTAACTCATTGCTTCATAGATCTTGGAGCTTCAATGATATGAGTACTGCAGGTTATCGACTGAAAAAATGGAATGGAGAATCCTATCATCAGCAGAACTATGAATAGGATATGGGATCAGAGCGAGAGAAAACGTCATTAATCTAGAGGAAGAGTGTGGATTATATTAGAGAATACGAGAGCACTGCAGCATTCATAACGAAATTTGACAAGAAGAAGCCATCCGCGATTGCTTGCAGAGAATAACCAACTGCATGCCAATCACGAAAACGAATCAGTAGAACGGAACTGGCATTGTAATCAAAAATGTAGGAGGGATACCATGAAATGATAGCTTGAACAGGAGGTCTCGATGCCATACATGATCAAATTCCTTTGAAATATCGAGAGAGACGACAGAGGTTTCTCCAAATATTTCCACCGCCTATGAATCCATATTGATGATCGCCTATTAAATGAAGGGTTTTCAGGTAGCGAAGACGCTGGTTGATGATGATCTTCTCCATCACTTTTGACACAACTGATGAACGAACAATTAGACAATAGTCTGATGCCTGACTTTTTTTTTCCTTTTTATGTTTTCAGTATTTTTCAGAAGGTTCCGAAGATTTTCCTGATGACCTTCTGCTGAAATCAGAGGAAGGATGCAATTGGAAGTTTCTGGTAGTGTAGGAGGTGAGTTTGCTTGTTCGTATACCTAAGAGTTAGAGGATAAAGAGGTGTCATTTATCCTTGAATGTGGTTACGTCACCATTAAGTTGTGAGAGATGGAAACATGGAAGGACATAAGTTACACCCAACAGCCTTGGTGAAGGACCAAAAGTCTCGAGTGCCCAGTAAAGGAGGAGACAAGATTATTGCACTCGTTTTAGATTCAAGCCATTGAACATATGCTGTCTTTTATCATGCACTGAAGAAGCACATTTTTAAAGAATTGGTGCTTGGTTAATGGAGGAAGTTTGAATTAGAGTCGGGAAGGAATGCTTTTGATGAAGACGTTTGGATGGGAAGAGGGAAAATAGTAATCCATTAAAATTCTATTACAATTTTCATCAGTTAATGAATTACAGGTACTGGAACGCAGCTTAGCTGAACAAATATCATATACAGGGTGGTTCAAAATTCCACGTACAAACTTTGAGGGGAGGTCGAGGACATCAAAATCAACCATATTCACATAGGAAAGCATGTCCGGAAACCCCACCCGAAAGTGATAGGTGTCGCTATTCTCCAGCGCTCCAGGTGAGCAATTTGGGCTTCCTCATTCATGCTTTCGACGTCGTACGAAAAACATGCGTCATTTTACGAACGCTGAGATGGTAGACATGCACCTCGTTTACCATATTATGTATCCAACTACTATTGATACTACTTACTGCCTTGTCTTATTTCTGTGTCTTTGTGTCCCTGTTAGTACCTTCCAGTGCCAAGAGTTTCACGATTCTTGAAATCAATACCGAAAAGTTTTCTATATTGATTGATTTTTTGCTGTGAGATACAAAGCAAATACTTTCGTATTTTACAGAAGTCAAATGATTTGCATATTATTGCTATACTCGTGCGCATGCGTCATTAGTAAGTCTTTAATCATTGTAGGACAAGATTTGAGCCTCCATAGCTCAGTCAGTATAGACAAAGCAACAGTTTCGTTCTCTAAAATAATTCTTTAGTCTTAAGACTATCATTGAGATCATAAGAGTAAGGCCGCAAATGAATTCTATCATTCATTGTTTTACGAAATGTACACAGGAACAGCCAATCACTGAATCGTATAAAACAGTCAGTAGACGTCATTTATAGAAATATAGTTAACGTTGGAGGGCTCTAATAAAACACTGGCATTTAAGATATATTAAATATTGGCATGAGTTACTTAAGAAATTCAGTCACATTCACTTAGTGGATATGAATGGATTGCTTCAGCTTCACAGAAGTATCTCATAGCCCTGATGGCATTTCTCCAATTGTCCTGAACATTTGTGCACCAGAACTGACAGCTATCCCATGTCGCCTGTATATACTTTCTTACTCCACTGATATTTATCTCATGGCCTGGAAATTGGCCTATGTTTAACCCATTCCCAAGAAGGGTAACCAATCACTGCAATCAAACTACCACCCTATCTCACTCACCTCAGAACTGGCAAAAAAATTGGAGGGTGTCATCAATTCTAAATTCCTACACTAATAAACAATCACCAGTGTGGATTCCATCATTGTCGATCGACAGGAGATCTGCTCACATATGTCACCCATCACTGGACAAATGCCAAGGAGAAGTTTGGTGAATCTCAAGTGGTTTCACTTGATATCTCCAAAGCTTTTGACCATGTTTGGCACAAAGGCTTACCAAGAAAACTCCCATCAGACCCAGGACTTCTGCAGTTGATCGCCATCTTTCTCTCTGGACGTACACTATGTGTGGTGGTGGATGGTTCCTTATCCTTCCATCATTCAACTAATGTTGCGGATCCAGAAGCTTCTGTTATCTCAACAACTCCCTTCCTGCTGTATATCAATGACCAACTTCAGTTGACCTCCAATCCAATACACAGTTTTACAGATGACAGCACATTGCACTTCTTCTTTTCCTTTGATAAACTTCACTCAAACACAATTCACCTCAACTTACAGAACATCAACCACCACTGCCCTTAATTCTGATCTCCAAGCCATCCTCCAATAGGGTTCAGATAACCTCGTCAATTTGAATGCTAGCAAAACCCAATTTTGTCTTATTTCTCACAATAAATAACCATTTTCTCCCAGTATTATTTTGATAACACTCAAATTTCCAGACAAGATGAGATCTCTCTTCATGGAATCAACCTGACATCAAGCCTCCCTGCGCATAACCACATCACAGACATTGCATTATCAGCTTCAAAAAAACTGGGATTTCTCTTTCGTCCAAGACGTTACTTAACAGTCTCTGAACAGCTGTTAATCTTGTGTAAATCACAAATCCGCGCAGTCATTGAATACTTCTCTAACATTTGGAGTGAGGCCCTAAGAGCCCTCTCAAAATGCTTGACTCAATACAGAAGAGAGCAATTAGATTGATTAATAGCCCATCTCTTACCGATTTACTTCCCCCACTACTTTCGCACAGACGCTTGGTTTTTGCAATTCGTGTATTCTATAAATATTTCCATGACAAAAGTTCATCTGAAATAGCATCAATAATTCCTCCATTCAGCACCAAGTCCATTGTAAGGCGTGCGGCTGCCATCCAACATCCCTTCACAGTATATGTCGGAACCCACAGAACAAGTTTCTTTTCCTCCTCTTTGATCTGTATTGCGTACTGTAGAAATGTCTTCCCCATTATGTGTTTCCCAAGAAATACAATATGCAAGCGTCTAAATCAAATGCAAACAAGTTTCTCCTTTCCCAACCCCCCCAAAAATGGAAACATATTTATTATTTTGCACTCTCGCTCTCTCTCATTCTCCTTCCCTCCCCCATACACTATCTATCAATAATTGTCTGGATACCCTGTATTTGAAGTTATGGAACATTCCAAGTTTGCTAACAACATAAAAACAGTGTACAGATAGTAGGAAGCAGTATTCATCGCAGCAGTTGAATAGTGGTATGGCAATACGACGCGAACTCAGTGACTTTGACAGAGAGAAAGATGTCATCGTGGAATGTCACATTGGTGAAATGTCTACACGTGCCATTGCCACTCAACTGGAGCATTCAAAATCAACAGTTAGCGATGTGATGAACAAATGGAGACATTCTGGCATCACTAGTGCAGGAAAATACGCAGTGCGACCGCCGAAAATGACTGATAGGGGCAGAAGATTATTAAACGGGTGGCAAGCAAAAACCGACTACAATCGGCATAGACCATCCATGATTAATTCCAGACCGCCAGTAATACCATAGTGAGCACTAATACTGTACAAATAGAACTCCATTTACTGGGTTTCCAAGGAAGGGCAGCGGCATACAAGCCGAACATCGCAACAAAGAAGAGGGCGACTCATCTGTCCTGGTGCAAAGAGCGTAAACTGGACCAGTGGATAACGTACTTTGGAGTAATGAATCAAGGTTCACCTGTTTCCAGTCTGATGGCAGGGGGTGTGAAGGGAGCCTGGCGAACATTTGTTATCAAAGCGCGTTGTACTAGTAAAGTTTGGTGATGGAGGAGTAATGGTTTGAGGCGCATTCAGCTGGTTTGGAGTTGGACCACTGGTCGTTGTCCATGGTTTCATGAAGGTAGTTCAGCACCTTGATTTTCTGAATAATCAGGTGCTGCCTGCACTATGGAGTTTTTACGAACCCGACCCGTGTTACTATCAAGACGACAATGCACCATGCCACAAAGCCACAGTTGTTATGGAATAGTATGAAGAGATGGGTGTTGAACAACTGCCCTGGTCTGCGCAGAATCTTGACATCAATCCCATCGAACACCTGTGGGAGGAATTGGAGCTACGATTGAGATCCAGAGCAGCACATCAGGTCCATGTGCTGCTCTGGATCTCAATCTGGATCTCAATCCTCGATCTGTCATTGAATTGAGTGCTACTTTGATGGAGGAATGGAGATAAATTCAATCTGTCTGCCGCACATTGCTGGAAAGCCTCTCTCGAAAGGTCCAAGAGGTGATCAAAGCCAACGGTGGACATACCCGATATTAGGGTTCGCTTGCTGATTTCAAGTGTAAATTGCTAAAATGTCCAGACAAAATCACAGTTCTATTCTTTCGAGCTTGCTAAATGTTTTATAGCGTAAATGAAATTTAAACAATAATAAATCATTGGAGGGGTTATGAGAGCGATTCATTTAGTTAAAAAAATATTTTTATTCAGATTGTGCAAGCAGCATGTTAGGACAGAAATCAGGAGTTGCATCCAGACTCCTTTCGCTTTTTCTCGGAATCATTTTTGTCACTACCTAAATCCTGGAGTTCAGTTAGCACTGCATTAATGTACAAAGTCAGAGTCTTTGGTCAACCATTTTGAGTTATTCATTGAGAAATCTATTACTTCTACTATATATCAAACAATAATCAAATATTTGCACAAAACCTGCAAGACCCACAAAAACGCCGTGAAAAGAATACCCAACTCTGTACACACATTTTTCTAAGAACAATCTTAGAGGTTTGAAGAAATGTTTGGTAAGTATGAGCTCCATTGAGGACAACTTTGCCCCGATGATTGACATCTGGGAAGAGCTCTTTCTAATTTTTTTTTTTTAAATTGCAAAGCCAGGAATCAATCTCCTAAAATCGTTGCCTGATTAGAAGATGTATAAGAACACCGCAGCAAATAACAGATAAGAAAAAAATGAGAAACTTGTGCCGAGTGTTATAAAATCAGAGACTCACAAAAAGCCCATTTGTTTCTAACAGAAAACACATAAGAATATCCAAAGGGCAGTTAATCGGGAGTGTCATTGACAACCTTAACAGCAGGGTGCTAAATAATGAACGACAGGATGCATACACAACTTTGTTCTCATTGTTCAACCTACTGGAACCTACAACTTTGCCAAAAACAATTCTTTCTCTGACAGAATGGAGAAGAATCTTGTGCCAAGATTCTTCTCCATTATAAAAGAGGACATGATAGTAAAAAAAAGAGCCTATAGGTTCATGAAGATCACATAAACTGAAGATTTTGTCTGTTTTTTTTCCCAAGTCCAAATGCCCAAAATTTTCAACAATAACACATATTTTTTATGATTAATTTGGCAGCTATGATAACACCGATGTAATTCAAAGGTAAAAAATGCTCAGGTTTTGTATTGCACTCAAATAAAGTCATGTACTTTACACTGCTTTGTGTTTATGCTTATAATTTACACTTCTTTGGTCACCGATATACTATTTGACAGAATTAAGAACCTCCAAATGTTTTTGCAACACAGTGTGCGTCTAAGTTAAAGAGTTGTGGCTGGTTGGTTAGGCTTAAAGAAATAATATTTTAGTGAAGAAACAGTCGATCATTGGAATACACTATTGAAAAGTATATTCGGATTTGGTATCTTAAACAAATTCAAACGTGATCCTGTTATGGAACTAGACGACGATTAATTCTAAATTGGATTCGTTTTGGTTGATACAGTTTATGGGAATTATTGATTTGTTGAGATCCTCTAGAGTCTAAAGCATTCTTAGTATTCTGATTATTTCGTTGATGTGTTACATCATTTCCAGTTAGTTGATATACAATAAAAAAGGGTCGCCACACTTCTCTTACAATCTCTTTCCTCTCATCTGCTAAATATACATTTAAATCACTAATTTATATTATTATATTACATGCATAATCTTCATAACAAATTACATTGGAAAAATAAAACCAATGCCATCAAATGGAAATGTTCAACATTTGATAAACCTATCAGGACAATTTATGCTACGTGGCATCAAGATCACCTTCTGTTCTATCTACGTGAGCAACAAAATAAATAAATAATGGCGAGTCTATCAACCCAACATGAACTGTATTTTCACCATCTATTAGCAGTATCATAATTCTACATAAGGTATCCTTGATCTTTTGTATCTTCTTTTTTTCCCAACGAAATTGCTTCTTCTAAACTGACAAAGCTATGGAGGTTCTAAAAGGCATTAGGTAACTAAAATAAATCAATCATCTAAAGCAGGGGTCGGCAACCTTTCAGACTCGCGGGCCACATTCAATTTTTATTTTTAATAATCGGGCCGCAAGCGTTTAATTAAGAGAAAATAATGAGTGAAAAAAATACTTAAGTTATCAATTTTTATTAGATCAATCTTAAAAAAAACACAGAAATATTTAAAGTTTGAGATTACAGATAAAGTACGATATTATCGTAATGACATCTGATATTATTATTCTTTTATAAGAACAACACTTTTATGAAAAATAAGACAAAGAAGTTTACCCCCATTATCAAAGAAGTACTTATTGTTCCATTTATTATTAAACCTTCTTCCTTCATCTGCAATTCTACGTTTTCTTGAACTCATTTTTGAAATGTTTTAACAAATATATATCCTCTGAAAATAATAGTTGATATTGAATTATATTAAAAGACAGACCAGGGAACGCGACTGCAAAAGTGCTCCAAATTCTCGGTTTTCTCGGATGAAGTCGACTTTGTCATCCCAACTGATGATGTCTCACACGTTGACTTGCGCCACTTTGCATGGCGATATCACGAAGTATCGGTATCAAATAATTTTTAATTTATTATTCATATTATAAAATGTATTATTTAAATAATTCAGCATACGAGCCACGTGCCATGGAAGTATGATCAATCTTTTATGGGCCCCCCAAAATGCATGTCTGGGTCGCATGCTGTCCGCGGGTCGCCGGTTGACGACCCCTGATCTAAAGCTTTTTTTTTTATTACAGATGCTATAAGAGATAGTAGTGTTGATTCTGATGACGGGAATAGACGTAAAAATATTGAGAAGATGTACGTTAGAACTAAAAGGGCTTCGACGCTAGAATACGTCAGAGGTTGAGCATCAAACTTCTAAGTTGTGTTACTATCTAAAAAAATGTATGACTATTACAGTAGGCTTCTCCGAGTTGCTGAGTTAAATACCCTAGAGTGCAAGATAAATAAAAGTCTTAATTAAACCAAAAATAGACTATTCTGGGAGTTTTCATTACATTTCCTTTAACTTATTTTTGCAGCCTTAGTATTATAACTTTTACCAATCTCTCGTGATGTCCAAACACGACTGCATATGAACTCTTCCACCAGGAGGAAGCGGAAAATCATATTTTCACTTTGAATCTTCACAAACAGCTCATCAGAAAAATAATTGTTGTATTCTCCATTCCGATTTTCCACTATTGCCATGTTGCTGTATGGAACTCAAACTCTGAGAGCAGTAGAAATTAGGAAAACGTTGCGTTACGTGAGAACGTGATTATAATTACAGAAAAAGACGTTTCCACAGCAATCGAATGCTATTAAATTAGAATCGTCTTCCAATAAACACATTCTTCAAGTAGGCAATGCAGCACTTCGGACGCCAAGAATTATTTTAAAGCAGATGTTAGAAGAGAAATAAAGAAACGTATAGACTCATTGAGTGTTTATGCTTTAAAGGCACCTGGAAGAAGCAATTTTCCTCTAGAAAAACTCAAAATATGTCATTTTTCAACAACGGACTGTATCTCAACCTGCATTGAGGTATCCATGATGCACATAAATTATGAGACATTTCCTTATGCCTTCATTGAAGTGAATGGCTACAGAGTGTTGGAATCTTTTACATAGTCAAAGACATCTTCACGAGGAGTTTGCTGCATGAAAAGCTCGATGGTCTGTCTGTTCCTGGAGGAACAATTTCTTCGAAGAGATTATCAATAAAATCATTCGAAGCGAACATAAAATTTGAAGTGAAAATAATTACAATTATTGCACTACATTTTTATTTAATTAAAATTTCCTTTTTAGAATAGATCTGTTATATAAGTTTAACTTTCAGAAATTAATAAATAAATTCCTTTTACATACTCTACTAGTTCAGTTCAGTATAATCACTGAACCTATTAGTTCAGTATAATCACTGAACATTTGGATAATTATTTTCCAAAAGTGTAATGGTAGGAAAGAAATTTTGTTTCCAAAGAGCAGATATTATTAATATAAGTAATTGATCTGCGGGGTTAAAGCTGTCCTGTTTCTGCTAAAAATAAAACTAAAATCGTGCTTCATGAGATTCTGTCTGTAGGAGAAGGCGGAGTCAGGCTCTCATTTTTATTGCTTCGATCTATTATCACAAAGGTTCCTGTTAAAATGCTGAATTTGCGTTCTTGAAAAAGAAGTTTTCATTGAGTGAACGAGGATACAAATGAAAGGCAACGAAACGTGAAAAAAATAGAAAATAAAATTAAGCAATCAGTATACTTCCTTAAACAAATCACTAACGTATTGTTTTATCATTCTGTTTTATGTTTTATCCTTCTGGAAAAAACATAAAACAGAAACTCGATTTTTTACACCAAAAAAAAAACAGGCAAACCGCCCAGAGAGACACACCCAATTAACAGACATGACAAACTACCATCATAGCCTTAGTTACTTTGTCTGTAATTCCAAAACAATGCAACCTGATGAAAATCAGGTTGCAATGTTTTGGAATATAATTTTCTCCAAATTATACTTGGAGAAAATATTTTTTCTCCAAATAAATAAATAAATTTTTTTTCTCCAAATAAATAAATAAATTTCTTCAAATTTTAATTTGGAGAAAATTATACTATGTATAATTTTCTCCAAATTAAACTTGGAGAAATTATGTTCTTTTTTCTATCGATATTTTACCCAAACTTGAAAAATCAAATGCTTGCACGCAAAATATCTTTACGCCCAGGATACGACTCGACTAAAATGGAGCTGGCCAAGTATAGCAGACTGACAATAATATACTGCCATAATGGAGTGTATTATGTCTATCGGTTGCCTGTACTAAATTGGTTTTATATACTATACTAAATTTATTTTATTGAATAAAAAGGGTTTCGAAATGCATTCTTTATTACGTTAAGTCGAAATCAGAGTTGCATTCATACCATATATTCATACCATAACGAATACATATTTCAAGAAATTGGGAAATATATTTGTTTAATATGCATATACATGTATATCTTCAAAATAAATACATTCACAAAAAGCATTTGTTTGCTATGGGCTCAGTTCTTTTCATGTGTGGGATAAATAAAAATTAATTATTTTTGATTTTTGTAAAAAAAAATAATTGTTATTACGATCAAGAAGCAATAATAAACCGAAGAATAAGCGATTCAACGCAAAATTTCACTGAAAACGTTTTTAATCGTTCTTGGTGTACACAAACTGGCAGAGAAATTACATAAATTATACCTTTTCATTTTAATAATCAAGAGGGCGCTAGATTCATTTTACAAAGTTATCGATAGCAGCGATCTCTTGAGTACAAGAGCAGTGCCGTCAAAAGAACTAATAATTATTCTGTTTTCTTTATTATTATTATTATTATTATTTTATTCGCATAATTGATACACAGTCAAAACCAGATATCATTTAAACAACAATTTGACTGGTGACACAGAACAATTCAGATTCCACCCAAGGATCTAAGAATAGTCTGTCAGATAGCATCGCAAAATATGGACTGTTCCAAATGGAGTCACTTAGTTGATGTTAAATTTCTGTAAATAGTTGGACAGCTTCTTTGAAGTTGCACCGAGTGCACCGATAACTATTGGGATGACTTTGGTGTGTTTAAGCCACAGTCGGCCAACTTCGATTGCCAGATCTCGATATGTAATTTTTCCAGTTCTTTGTTGTTAATGATGTTATCACTGGGTACTGCAATATCGATAATTCAAACCTGTCGATGTTTGATAATTGTGATGTCAAGTCTATTGTGTTCCAAATGCTGATCAGTTTGTATTCTAAAGTCCCAAAGAATGTTTGCTGTTTCGTTTTCCAGTACTGTCTCTATTTTATGCTGCCAGCAGTTATCAGAAGCAGGAAAGCCATATTTTTTGCAAACATGCCGATGAACTATTTTGACCACTTGATCATGGAAGTATTTATAATCAGTGTGAGCTATCTTGCTGCAAGCACTGATTAGATGTTCTACAGTCTCATCTTTCTGATCGCATAATCTGCATTTGCTGTTATTATTGATGTTCACAATTTTTGCTTTGATTGCATTAGTTTGTAATGCCTGTTCTTGAGCTGCTAGAATAAATCCTTCTGTTTCTTTTTTAATATATCCGTATTGTAGCCATTGCCATGTCTTGTTCACGTCAATTTTGGTCTCAGTATCTCGAAGAAATTGGCCATGCAAGGGTTTATTTTTCCACGGCACATATCAGTTATTTTGTTGTTCCTTTTTGTAATCGCATTTGTTTCCCGTTGCTTTTAGAAGGCCCTCTTGTGTAATTGCTTGAAGCATTGGCTCAGAGCTATTGTCGATGTAACTTCTTAAACTAATTTCTTCTTCTTCTTCTTCCACAGTCTGTCTCACTTGCAGCAGACCCCGTCTACCTATTCTCCTCGGTAGGTACAACCGGTCAACATCACTTCGTGGATGTAATGCATGATGCATGGTCATTAGTTTTCTAGTTTTGCGGTCCAATTTGTCCAGGTCTTCTTTTGTCCAATTTATTATGTCAGCTGTGTATCTGATCACTGTATAGCCCAAGATTTCATTGCTCTAATTGTATTTAATCCATTTAGTTTTATTTTCAGAATATGTCTAACTCTTTTGGTGTATTCTGGTGCTGCCTGTTGTTCAACGTTCGAGTGGAGAATATCATTGGCTTCTAATATTCCTGGGTATTTATAGTGTTCGTCAGCTGAAATTGTTTTTATATATTTCTCTTGATCAAAATTAAAACTGCTAGTGTCATTAATTTTTCCTCGCTTAATACATAAAATTGCGCATTTATCTAAACCAAATTCCATTTTGATGTGATGGGAAATGTTAATATTACCTGTTTTCTTTATATATATATATATATATATATGTGGCGTTTGTATAGTTGAAGGATGAAGTAGGAATACTTGGAGTACTTAAATTATGTGTAGTGGAGTATATTACCCCTTCCCACGATGCGTCCTTGGACTCCTTGGCGGTGGCACGTAATAATAGTAATAATAATCATTAAGTGTCGATTGTAAAAAAATAAATCTGGAATAGCATGTTGTGTTACATCGCTTTGGAATCCGTAACTACAAAATGTTTTATTGATCTTACATTCCCAAAATGTTTATATTTGATCCGAAAACTTATTGGAAATACAACTGATTTAATAAATTCATCAATGATATTCTTGGAATAGATGTTGAAAATGTTTGTTTCTCCTAGGATACACATTAGCACTTGCGTAGTTTTCTCTATTTTTATTCGTCAGTTCAAAATTAATATGCATCATCCAAAATTCTCAGATACGCTGCGTTCATATCGTTAATCCCTTATGTGTACAAAAATGCTCTTCAAAAGATTCTTAAGACCCAATGGTTGGATAATGAATGTTCACATAATGAGATATTTTTTGAAGAGCTGGAAGTTGGGAAAGCTGTTTAGATGTAGTGAACAATGAATGGGATTAGTAGGTTGTTGAGTCAGAAATTCAATAGTAAAAGGACGCCATGCTGTCCGTCGTGTTATTGTAGTTTTAGCAGTATTGGAGGAAATGATGGATACCAGTCCTGTTGAATAGAACATATGAAAGAAGTATTAGTAGGAATATCCGAAGAGAGAACAATCTCTACCCTAACTCGGTGAACAACAGAGAAACTTCGCAATCCACAAAGGAAGGAAGGCAGACCATAACACAGTAATTTTCAGAGAAGCTCTCAATTCTAGAAATCCCATCAAATGCTTGGAAATATCGAGTCCAAACATCAAATTCTCGATGCCGTTCTATGATATATGTTAACAGGTGCTTGATACATGCAAGAATATGTTATACGTTTATAGATATAAATGTATCTATATATTTATTGGAGGAATCAGAATTAGTGGTCACTGATTAGATGCAGTATTTCAGGTGTCGAAGAAGTTGACCGTTGATAACTTTTGACAGCACTGATGCAGAGTAACAGGGCGATTATTTGGTAGCGTTTGGAATCGGTTGTTTCCATAATGTGTATAAATAATAAAAAAACAAATAGTTGTTAGTTCAGGAGCATATCTTTTGAGCACAGTCATTGGGAGTCCTTCAAAACAGAAACTTTTCTTGACACCCAGGTGTTTCAAGTGTTATGTGTTGAACTTGTGTCAGTAGTCACAGGAAGCATGTGGAAGATTATATATTTTTGTTCTATTCTGGAACTGAATGATGCTATGAAGTTAGCTTTATCTTTAGGCGATGTTTGAAATACTGCCCTCTGAGTGAGGGAGAGAAGAGAACACAGATTGACCAAAATTTCGCCCAAGAATGCCATTTCCATAGGTGGAGAATTTTCCAGATATTTTTGGCCCGCCTTCGCATACCTCTTGGAAAACTATGGCTTGGATACTGGATGGAAATTTTGAACAGTATGTAGAATGAAGATTCTTTATTCCAACAACAGTAATTTCTAGAACACGATTCCATAATATATTTGGATGTGGAGAATACCTAAGATACAATCATAATCTGAGATGGAAAGGCAGAAGTTAAAGTCTTGGAGATCTTCTCACTTGAGCATGATTTAAGGCAAACAATATTGGGTTGCGAATGGTTGAGGCGAGGGCATTCCATTAGATTTTAAACTTACTTGAGGGTATGATCTGTATTACCAAGAAGAAAGGTCTCCTTAGCAGCGTCCCTGGAAGGAGAACAGTTTAAGAATATATCTACAGTTCTGGGTGATTGGAGAGGATTTGATCATTGTTCTGGCTGGTAGATGAATAATTGTATTAGGCCATTACTTAGAGAAAACCACATTTAATGTCAGCAAATGTTTCTGGTGCTGACATTAAATGAGGTTTCATTGTTGGAGTGGTCATTGCAAGGGATTAAGCTACAAGGTTGAAATGAAGATAAAAAGATAAAAAGGGAAACATGCACTGAGAGGCCATGACATGCTTTCGACATTGTTCCTTGCCCATCACTACACTGCCTCCTTCCAGGTTACATCTGGGAAAGTAGATGACAGGGAGATTATGTGTTGGTGAATGGAAGTCACCTAAACATCTTACAACCAGGTACGTTTCCAGCCATCTGGCGACTAGCCTGTAAAACTTGCTTTACTGATATACCCCAGAATATGGGAAAGGCTCTGGAGCTCCAAATTATGTTTCAAATGTTCTAAAAGTAAGCGGGGGGGAGCAGAGATGTAACTAAGTTGTATGGTCTGATTATTTGGTTGCTGATAAGTGCATACCATGCATTTATTGGAAACCATTTTGAAATTTTGTTCTGAGCACTGACAGTGGAGTTTATTGCTCCATAAATGTGGATTTCAAGTTTTGTTTATTCATCTAGTCAACATCGCTTCATTTGTGAATAAAGTTTTTCAGCCGCACAGTCTGCATTTGCAAAGATTCAACGACAGGTTGTTCATTGATTGACCATAATCTATCCCTTTTAATTATGATAAAGCATTTCTTGCAAAAGTCTCCATAGCTTAGTCAGTATAGACGAAGCCCTTTGGTCGGAAAGACCTGGATTCGATCCCGGTCAGTGACGTGAGGAACCTTTATGTGGTCTCTTTCGCATTATGGAAATTAGACATGTTTTTTTTTTCCTCCCGGAAACTCTGGTTTTTCGTTCCCAAGAACAGGCAATTAAGCCCCGTGAGTACACACTTACTACAGTCAGAAACACACTGCATTTAGGGGAGGCAGCAAAGAGTGGCAACCCGCCTGTACTAATTAGCTGTAAACCTCCTCGGTACAGGGGGGGGGGACTCAACCCATTGTAACTTAAAGCATAAAAATTCTTTGTGTCCTAGTCGGAATTAGAATCCAGTTCTATCCAACCAGAGGACACGGTCGATATCAGCTGAGACACAAAAGGTCCGAATTAGCTACCATTGATACCATACAAGACATTATAAGGTATTTTAATCTGAATTTCAATTAAAAAAAAAACACTGGTCAAAATCGGCGTAATTATCGTGTTCGAGGGCGCGAGTCCGTGACTATTCAATAGGCAACACATTCTTCCCTCTACTTATTTCTTTATCACTACGAAGGCTTCGCGTCCCTTGCGGGGCTTGTAATATCCCTTCTGCCGCCGGGCATTCTTTTGGGACCAATCAGAGGACAAACCCATTGCTATGCTCCATTGCGTTGGCTTTTCCTTCTTATCTCAGTGTCTCAGACCTTGAAGTTTCCACAGCCATCTTCGCCGGACGCAGTATTTGAAATGAAGTGACGCTTGGCTAACAGTGTTTGGGATACTAAGGAATTCTGGGTAAGGCATTCTGTTTTCCCCATCTCACTTACAGTATTAAATGCATTATGGAGAATAATATCATTTAGTAAATTTTTGCATTTATCTTCCGGAATGATAGACTGTTCTATAGAACATTCGTATTGTTAAGACATTTTGTACATTTTTCAAGTTTTTGTGAATATTTAAGTTTTTGTGAATATTTTGTAGGCTAGAGGTGCTCGACAACGCAGCAATCCGCTCACCATCCCCTAACATGAGTAGTAATAGCTTTTGCTCGACTTACCAAGAGTATATAAATATATATATAATAAAAACACCCCCTCGCCTACTCCCTATATACGGGAATAAAAAGGCATTAGCTGATTTTTTTAAATAATAATAATAGTAATAATAATAATAATAAATTCAGATTGATTTGTACAGAAAGCAGTTATATTTTTGTAGTAGTTTATTGAAACTAAAACGTCCGAATATACCAAAATTTACTAACTTACTACTCCTGATTTTTATGCAGGAAAATACAAAATAAATAAATAAATCTAAAATACGATAACTATTTTGACTTTGTACATAACCGTAACATCATATTAATATAACACGATGACAACTGAAAACTGTTCATAACTAGCCATACACTTTGAAGCTAGAAAATATCATTGAGTAGTACATCACATAATAAACTTTTAAGTCATTAAAACTTCGATTACTTCTTAATGTATTAATTCGAGCTTCTTAAAAGTTTCTGCCATTATTAACAATATCCTTTAGGACAATCTTGAACTCCGAATACCATATTACAAAAATAAATTAAATGAATTTTGTTAATATTGCTAATTCGAACCATTTGTTATGTATGTGTGTTAATATAGACCATTTTGACTAAAATATTAAACTTTTTTACCTGCTGATTACCGAATCAATCTAACTATCTTTTTACTTTTCTGTTTAGCCATGGGTTTCATAATTTTGCTTCTTGGAACCAGTCTTCTTCTTTCAAACGTCGATGGTTCTTCTGAATCTGGATCTGAGCTCTCTCAGCAGATAGTGGCAGCAAATAATCATTTTGCTGTGAATCTCTATAAAAGACTATCAGCAGAAAACGGAAATCTGTTTTTCTCTCCGTTCAGTTTGTCCACAGCCATTGCGATGTTGTTATATGGCGCTAGAGGACGGACAGCACAGGAAATTAGACACGCCATGGGTTACAACACCACCAATCTTACACAAGAGGACATCCCTAAGGCTTATCGTCGGGTATTGGATTTGATAGCAAGTTCATCCAACGAATATGTTCTCCGAGTAGCGAATGCGGCATTTATAGAAAAGAACCTTGACATCAATCCGAAGTACATTGAAGGATTGGTAGATTATTTCAAAGCTTTTGCTAGGAATGTCGACTTTGCGAAAAAATCGAAGCAAGTTGCACGTCAGATCAATACGTGGGTTGCAGCCAACACAAACCAAAAAATTAAGAAAATTATAGATAGCTTGGACCCAGATACTGTTGTGATGCTTGTGAATGCCGTATATTTTAAAGGCAAGTGGGAAAGGCAGTTCGATCCCGGAAATTCCTTAATATCTCAATTTTTCAATAACGGTGAAAGCACCAGCAATGACGTCACCATGATGCATATGAGAGATCAAACATTCCCTTATGCATATTTTAGAGAAAATGATGTAAAAGTGTTGGAACTTCCCTACAAGGGCAAAGATATCGTCATGAGGATTGCAATGTCAGAGAACTTTGAAGGTCTACCTGACGTGGAGGAAAAACTGTCCGAAACGTTTCTTAATAAAATCAACAGTAGCCTGAAGAAAGTAAACTTGGAAACCATCGTGATGCCAAAATTCAGTTTGCAATATTCCAAAGAAATGAATGGAATCTTCCAAGATATGCATCTAAGGAAGATATTCAACACCAATGCGGATCTTAGCGGGATTAGTACCAATGGGAACCTTTTTGTTTCTACAATTATCCACAAGGCATTCATTAAGGTAGACGAAGAAGGAAGTGAAGCAGCTGCTGTTAGTGGAAATCGAGTTGCTTTGACGTCCTTCAGAACTCAAGTTCCTAGCTTCATCGCGAATCATCCATTTTTGTTTCTCATTGTTGACAAAAGAAATGGGATGATCCTGTTCTTCGGGAGGGTGAGTGAGTTGTAACATACTGTACGCCCACAGATGCGAGACCCTTCGACACTTCTGCGCATGTCAGAAGAAGGCGAATCCATTTCGATAATAGGGTAATCAATCCATTTTGTGGGATGAGTTGTTTCTTATTCAAGTAGGAAAATTAACCTTTCTTTTATGAGCAGTGTGCTTTTTAAAGTGGTAACTATTTTGCTTGTATAACAGTTGGAAAAGTTTACGTATAAAGCACGTGATTTCGCGTGTTGGTAACGAATTCGTACATCGCCTTCTTCCTTTCTTCCCTTCAACATGAATGGACTCTTCTTGGCACTTCGCTAGCTGAGGGTCTCGGATCTGTGGTCGGACAGTAACGAAAATTCTTCTGTGTTTAAAACGAATTGTATATAAGAATATAATTCTTAAATCCTGATTTATTATTATGAAGCGTACTGTGGATTATTAAATGAATAAGATATTATGAAATGACAACTTGATATCAAAATTCTTTTTATTGTTTGCTGTAATAATTGTTTCTGTATTTAATCATTTTAATTCAAAAATAAATTTCACACTCTTTGTAGACTTAATTTGAAATTAAGATCTTTGGAGTCGTCCATGTTTCATTCAACGTTTTTTAGAATTATTGGTCTGTGAAGTGCGAGTATTCAATAGCCGATTTGCCTGTATGCTTTGCAAAAAAATTCGATTTACCGAGAATAAAACCCTTTTGCCTCCATGTTAGTTAACTCACTTTAAATTGAAAAAGTCCATATAAGAATTATTTTGCCACTCAGTTCTTTTCCAAGTCATAGCGTCAACTGTCCCTCCATTAAAAGAAAGATTAATAAATGTACAACATTGGTTTATAGTAAAATAATACATCTTTCGAACTTATGAAGTCTCGAATGTGACAGGCATATTACAAGAATACAATCTTCGCTGTAAGACATACAAAAATATTATTTTGCTGCTTGGCTATGAGATATATCACATGGTTTATATAGCATTGTTTACCTTGTTCAAAGTAAAGATGCTTCCTACGTTTATGAGGAAATCCGGGTTTTTAAGTGACTTCCTTGGTACAATGTTATCTTTGTGCACACTCTCACCACTAATCTATATTCTCTGTATGGGAAGTATCGTGTTTCACAATACGAAAAATAGATCCGTACGTTCTGAATAGCAATATTAAAATAATTATAAGATTACAATGAAGATTATTTTTGAAATTGTTTCAACTGATAAACCTCGAAACAATCTTCGATTACTAATTTCTTTTAATGAATAAAAAAGAAATTTAGAGGTAGTTTTACTAGTTAAAGTCTTTACTAGTTAAAACCTAGTTTATATGCAAACTTGCAAGTTTTTTTCCTAGCAGTCAGTTATATTTGATCGTTTGGCTGCTCAATCAAATGGTAAACTATAAACACCGAGCAAAAAAATAAATATATATATATGTGGTGATAAGCTTTTACTCGGTTGTTGTACATTTGAAAAAAATATAGATTTAATGACTATAAAACCGAGATAACATATAATGATTTTAATGATAAATACTACTAGTTTCGGCATATAGCAGCCTTCTTCAGGTATTTATAAAGGAATACTAATAAACACTGAATTATCTAAACAAACTGGAAATTACAGGTACAAATTGCCTCACATAATCGATACATAAAAACGTTGTATTTTTTCAAGTTGTTCCAACTGGCGTGCCATTGTTTATTGCAATTGTGCGTGCAGGTTCACGTGAACGCCAATATTGAACAACTGCAGCATGGCTATCTGGGATGTTATAACTTAAATTGTTGTTTAAGTGGACCGAGTTCAGTAGGATTTCCCTTGATTCTACAATTTTCCTCTCAAACTCATCATCACAGCGAAAGATATTTTCTGATCTATTCCAGCAAACGGAGTGGCTTTGTTGGTCATCATTAGGATTATTTGAAAAAAGAACATGACTGGATAACGCAGTTGCATGAGATCTTTTGTAAGAGATGTCGCTCTTATGCTCTTCTATGCGTTGTTCAATAGATTTGTTTGTGTTTGTAACATATATATATATATATATATATATATATATGCTTCAAGCAATTACGCAAGCAATTATGCCATATATATATATATATATATGTTATTTATTTTTTTAAATTTTTTTTCATTCAATGTAATCATTAGGCCACCTGTATATAACTTTTTTTTCACACTCACCATATTGCGAAATTAAATGTTAATGAAGGTGTTTCTGAATATTCGCAATGGTCAATTTTGAAATTGCTTTGCCTGAGAGGACATTATCAAGCCAAGCAATGAAATCTATTAAGCAACTTCAACGGCTGTGGCTATAGGTGTTTAGACGTACGATCGAAGCAAGGAATACAATGTCGGCATTGCATATGTCTGCTAGTTTTGCGTATGATTCTTACCGGTTTGTCTGGTTTTGTGGATGTGTGAAAACCGTTCCGCCTTCGTTTGAGACCGGATAACTCTCATTCAGATGAAAATATTCTTATAAGGGTTCTTCCGAATGGATTCGAAGTTGGTTGGTCTAAGAGACCTGGCAGGTCTGTTATGTAGAATGTAATAAGAAAGGCTATGGCGCTAATTTAATCTTCTTCTTCTCTCTTCCATCATCTATGTGGATGATGATGAGGCCGAATGAACTCTTTCCACTTCTGTCTGTCCCAGGAGAGTCCGAACAATTCTGTCCAGTCTGATGACGCTTGTTGTGATTTGTGCTTTGAATTAATCTTATTTGTGCCAAATTCTAATTGACTTAATAGACACTCGATTGATGGTAAGAGAATACAGATGCCTGTCAAGTTTCTTGACTGTCTGTTATTTACAAAGACCAATTAAATATAGCATATTACATATATTTATTTATTTGTAAACATAATTTATTATTATTATTATTATTATTATTATTATTATTATTATTATTATTATTATTATTATTAATGTATTCGTTTTTGTTTGTAAGTTGATCATTTGTTACACCGGAGGCAAAACACAATATTGATCCACCAGAAGCTGTTGCATATTTTTATATCTAACAGGAAGGTGTTCAGAAACAATAGTAAATATCGGACTGCAGACAAACAAACGTATCGATTTTAGATACCAAACGAAAGACATCAAACATGGTACTATTTTCAACCATTCATGCTTCCAAAAAAGCAGGGGATGATCTCTTACCAAGCGATGGAGTTTATCATTCACAAAAACATCCATGCCCACGATAGAAACAAACCCCACAGCCTATTGGTTGAAGCGCAGATCATCTACTCGACTAACGAGCTTAACCTGAATATTTATTCAGGTTACCATCGTCTATTTATTCCCAAAAATGAAGCTTAAACCTCAGAAGTCAAGTATTTTCATCATAAGCCAATTCGATGACAACAGAACTCACTATAATATTGTGTTTCAAGATTTCCCACTAGCGTTATAGTTTAATGTTGAAAGAAATTTCATGAGGTAACTCTTCCATAATGGAAAATAAATAAATTGGTTTGCAAAAATGACATAAGTAGCTCTAAATTAGAAACTCATAGTAATAATGTGATTATGATAGCACGCGCAAACTCGAACGTGGAAATTCATCATACTATCAGCAATCACTGATAAGAAATGGTGTGTCAAGTTTATTAGTTTTCATTTAATTATCTTTAAACTATTTCTCCTTTTTGTTTATCAAATAAGTATTGTACAGTAGAGATTATAAATTATTAAAATATAATAACGAATTAATGAAACTGTTCAACGAACAGCATAAATACAGGTTGTATTTATGCTGTTCTTTTATTTATCCCAAAATTTACGCAAGAAGTAATTTTGATAGAAAACACAGGTTTTTAATTAAAAATTGTAATTTTGTATTGATTCATAAAGTATACAGTATAGGGTTATACATGGAACAGCATATCGGGTAAATGGCCTCCACGGCTTTGCTGGCACATACGCACTCTTTTGTAGAAATTTTCCATGACATTTTTGCATAAATGTGGCTGAAATTCGTTGATACAGGGCTCACTTTCCTCCTTCAAGGCGTGGGTGGTCGTGGGCTTGTTGGCATAAACCTTAGACTTCAAAAACCCTCAAAGAAAAAGTCCAACGGCGTTAAGTCACATGATCTGGGCGGCCAATTCTGATCACCAAAACGGGAAATTACACGACAGGGAAATGACTCATGCAGTAATTGAATTGTTTCTCGGGCTGTATGGCATGCGGCACCGTCTTGTTGAAACCGCATGTCCACATCCATATCTTGCAATTTAGGCACAAAAAACTGGATTATCATGTCGCGATAGCGAGCACCATTAACTGTTATTGCCTTACCAGCCGCATTTTCGAAGAAGAATGGACCGATGATGCCTCCAGCCCAAAATCCGCACCAAACAGTGACACTTTGTGGATGCATTTGTTTCTCAACAATCACTCGTCGATTTTCTGAACCCCAAATGCGACAATTTGGTCGATTAACGAAGCCATCAAGATGAAAATGAGCCTCATCGCTGAAGATGATTTTGTTCGAAAAATAAGCATCCACTTGTTGTGTTCCATAATCCATTCAACGAACTCTCTTCGCTGTGTGTGGTCATTTTTAATAACCCTGAACTGTCAGCTGTCACGCTGTCTTTTTTTTCTCGTTGACAACACTTTACCGCACAAATGGCGCTAAATTTAAATCTTGCGTGAATTTTGGGACACCCTGTATAATGTTATTTTATACATCGATTTGCATTTCATTTAAATATAATACAATAATAATATAATATAATACAATAATCATCATAATGTGATTGTAAATTAAGCCCAACGAAAGAGCCATTTCTGTTACACCAAGCCACTCTTTTAGTTAAAACGAAATAAATAAAAAATACAAATAAACTAATTGAGAACAGGCTTTAATTCTGTACTGCACATATTTTTAATTTTTTTTTTGGCTAGATGGGTGAAGCAATAATGCTTTTCATATTCCCCGTTATCTGTAGAAGAAAATGTATGGATGGGATAATATAGTCTATAAGCTCTGATCATGGCAGAAGAGTAACAGCAATAGCCAAGCCTCAGTTAAAACTTCATTGGCTAACATTACCCTCCCTGGTTACCCACTTTAGTCGCTTCGTACGACATGCATGGGCTACAGTGGAGGCTGGTGTGTAAGTAAAGCCGTCTCTAAAAATTAAGACCATCCCCCGGACCACTCCCTACGCGTAGTCAAAAGACCGTCCAACTCAGCGTTGGCCCACTGAGTGAAGGCTCACCGTACCATCCACCAACAACGCCCCTCACGGGCCACGCTAGAGAACATCCTCCCCAGAGACTCAAAATGCTCTCTCAGAGCAAACCCTCCGAAATTAATCCCCCACCCCCTCACCGGTAGAAAAATTTCGGAAGAAACCTAAGACAGCGAAACTCATCCCATTTTAGTCGCCTCTTACGACATGCATTGAATTTTTAAGTAAAGCCACCTCTAAAATTTAAGATGATCCCTCAGACCACTCCCTATGAGTAGCCGAAAGACTGTCCAACTCAGCGTTGGCCCACTCAGTGAAGGCTCACCCTACCACCCAGCAGAACCGCTCATATTCCAGGGAAAAGCATCCACCAACAAGGTCCTCGCCGGAGAACGCCCTCCCCAGAGATTCAAAATGCTCTCTCAGGCAAATCCCCGAAATTTACTTCATTTATTTTTATTTCTACTTTAAAATTTATCAGATTTTTTTACTTCATTTTTAAGTATGCAGTAAAAATTTGTAGCAAATTATAAACTTTAAGTTTTTTATGTTTTATTTATTATTATTTTTTTAAAGAGCATTAGAGGTCTTTTTATTTTTAAAAATGTTTTAAATATTTTAACATTTAAGTGTTTCTGCTTTTGTAACTTTTATTTAATTATCTATCAAAATTACTTTCAAGTGTTTTTATTAAAATAAATGGAACTGATAGAACAATTTTAAAAAATCTTAAAGGACATATAATTACCACTTTCCAGCACTGAACATGAAATAACGTCAGTTAAAAAGTGTAGTTTTAAAGGTTGTCGGTAGAGGGAAGCACTTTTGTTCCGAAAAGTTTATAAACCTGATCTAAACGAAAAGTTCCATGAACGACAGCTGTGTTGCGAAAACATCTGTCTGATACACTTCAAATGTGTCAGAATGTGCATCTAAACTGACCTATTTTGATAATTTGTTACTTTTCCACGGATAATTAATTTTTATTCAAGTTAGGCTACGTTTCAAATATCCATTGTTCAGTAACTAATGAGAATCATGCCAATGTTCATATATATATTATACAGGCGGCCTGAAGTATTCACATTCTCATAAAAATGACAGAATATCACTTTATTCCTACTCATTTATAATATAATATGCGAACACACAAACATTCCAATTATATCATACTGTCAGTTATGATAATATATTTTGCGAATTCAAGTCTCTCAACACCCGGTACTTTTAAAACGGTCGTTTGACTTTCCACTCATTAAAAGGTCCCGAAAACGAAAAATACACTAACCCGCCCCCCACCGCCCAAAAAAAAAAAAAAATTATAAATCCAGTCTATTAGGAATTATGATAACACTCATTAACAACATTAACATTTCTGGCTAGATGGGTGAAGCAAGAATGCTTTTCATATTCCCCGTTATCTGTAGAGGACAGTGTAAGGATAAGATGTTATTGAGCTATTAAAGCTCTGATCATGGCAGGAGGGTAACAGGAATAGCCGAGCCTCAGTTAGAACTTCATCGGCTACAGCATTGCGATCCATTACCCTCCAAGGGTATTGGACTGAATGAATCAATCACCGACTATGTAAGTAAAGGTTAAATCTCAAAAATACGGACGATCTCTAGGCCACTCCATAGTGGGCGAAAGACCGTCCTAATCTCAGTCTTGGTTCCACTCAGTGACGGGCTATGTAAGTAAAGGTTAAATCTCAAAAATACGGACGATCTCTAGGCCACTCCATAGTGGGCGAAAGACCGTCTTAATCTCAGCGTTGGTACCCCTCAGTGAAGGGCTCCCCGACCACTGAGCAGAACCGCTCAAATTCCGAGGAAAATAATTCATTCACCGACAAAACCCCTCAGCGGGCCGTGCCGGAGAACACCTTCCCCGGAGACTCAAAGTGCTCCTTTAAGGCAAAAACCCCAAGAGAGCGAACTCAAAAACTCGTCGCCCAAGGGGGTAACAGCAACAGCCGAACCTCAGTTAAACTTCATTGGTACAGCATTGCATTGTTGCCATCCATTACCTCCAAGGGCATTAATGAATCAATCACCGAATGTTTAAGTAAAGGTGATATCTCAAAAATCTCTAGGCCACTCATTCGTGGGCGAAAGACCGTCCAAATCTCCGCGTTGGTTCTACTCAGTGAAACTCGACCACCGAGCAGAACCGCTCATTCCGAAGAAAATAATTCACCGGCAACTACCCCTCAGCGGGCCGTGCCGGAGAACACTTACCCCGGAGACTCAATTGCTCCCTTAGGGCAAAACCTAAGAGAGCGAACTCATTAACCCAGGATAACAGCAACAGCCGAACCTCAGTTAAATTTCATTGGTTCAGCATTGCCATCCGTTACCCTATATGGGCATCTCATATAAAATCAATCACCGACTATGTAAGTAAAGGTGAAATCTCAAAAATACGGACGATCTCTAGGGCACTCCATAGTGGGTGAAAGACCGTCCTAATCTCAGCGTTGGTTCCACTCAGTGACGGGCTCCCCGACCACTGAGCAGAACCGCTCAAATTCCGAGGAAAATAATTCACCGACAAAGCCCCTCAGCGGGCCGTGCCGGAGAACACTTTCCCCGGAGACTCAAAGTGCTCCCTTAAGGCAAAAACCCTAAGTGAGCGAACTCAAAAACTCATCGCCCAAGGGGATAACAGCAACAGCCGAACCTCAGTTAAACTTCATTGGTACGGCATTGCATCGTTGCCATCCGTTACCTCCAAGGGCATTAATGAACCAATCGATCGACTATGTAAGTAAAGGTTCAATCTCAAAAGTATCGGACGATCTCTAGGCCACTCATTCGTGGGCGAAAGACCGTCCAAATCTCAGCGTTGGTTCTACTCAGTGAAACTCGAGTACCGAGCAGAACCGCTCATATTCCGAGGAAAATAATTCACCGACAAATTCCGAGGAAAATAATTTAATTCACCGACAAAGCCCCTCAGCGGGCCGTGCCGGAGAACACCTTCCCCGGAGACTCAAAGTGCTCCCTTAAGGCAAAAACCTTAAGAGAGCGAACTCAAAAACTCATCGCCCAAGGGGGTAAGAGCAACAACCGAACCTCAGTTAAACTTCATTGGTACAGCTTTGCGTTGCTATTCATCACCCCCAAGGGCATTAATGGACCCATCGACCGCATCTCACGGTCGATTGATTCCTCCCATGAATGATGATAACACTCGAACATTGCGATTCATTATATTATCAGTTATCATTGATAAAAAATGGTTTGTGAAATTTATTAGTTTTATTTTAATTATTTTTAAACTATTTCTCCTTTTTATTTATAATATTTTTCTTTTTAAGTTTTAATATTCTTTTTTATTTTAATTACTTAATTTAAAAAATTTTATTTTTATACAATGGTGTATTTTGAGGATTTTAAATTAACCATTCTGAACGGTATCTGTGTGACCAATTATTAGAATTTCCATGGCAGAATGGATGGCAAAAGTATAGGTGAAAGATTTGCATTAGCCGGTCTACAACGAATTGAAAAAATATGTTTCATCTCTTGTCTGTGGAGTAGTTATCGGGCCTGGATTTATCATAAAAAAAAAAAAAAAAATGGTGCATATTTTACCATTTTGTAAATTTCCTCTCCCCCCCCCCTAAAAACGTGTAGTCATTTTTTCCCTTTAAAACCAATTTAGTTTACTTCTATTTATTTTCTTCCTGTTTTCATAAATTTAAAAATAAGAATGATTTAATAATGTTAATCGATTTTATAATCTCGCACATAAAGTGTTCTTTTATTTTTATTTCTTTATTATTAGTTTTTTCTCAAGAATAATATATATCTCTTTAAATAATCTCTGATTTTGTATCTGGTCCTTTTTTTTCTGTTTAATATTTCATGTATTATGCAAGATGGGAAACTGTCAGAAACTTAATTTTAACTTGATGTTTTTTCTTTTTGTTTTCGTAATTAATATTTTAACATATAAAAAAAATACGGCCTTTTACTAACGAGACAATGATTTATAACAAGGGTGAGCAAACTAAACTTTTATATTGCATTACCCACCGCCTCTGTTTCCTGGACTCTACGTCATCACTCCTCATGCAATACACAAAAGTTACGTGCTTGTTTTGGTAGATTTTAAACTATTAACTGCACAGATGAAGAATCGATTAAAGCCTTCAACGAGTTGAGATTAAAAATATTCTTCTTTGGCGAGTAGGACTACTATATAGTTGTATTTTTAATTATTTATAAATACAATTTTAAAATAATATTTTAATTTATAATATCTCCTTTTTTATTTATATATCCCCTGATTTATAATAACATTGTTAATTTGGCAACATTCCAACAACGCAGTCTTTGTTCCTTGTATTATATTATTTGATACGTAACTTGATTCACAAAAACTAAAAAAAATAACGACGCTATTCTCGTTTTGCACAATAGCTCTACGCAGTAAGGCTACCGTAGTTTGGAAATGTGAATAAACAATACAATGAAAAAGTAATGCACGGTGAAGTGGGACGAAAGAGCTGCAGACATTTATTGAGGTAACAATTCTACTTTCACAGCAGTTGATTAAATAAAATGAATAGCTCTGAGATTTCTTTGAAGATATTTATAGCATTCCGGATATTTCAAAAAAAAAAAAAGTCCCGGATGTTACAAACGTTTTCAGGAATTCTTTCATACAAATAAACGAGGGGAAATATCTTCCCATAGTTGCATAATCATGTCTTTTATTTTCCCTTAGGAGGTCGCTCAATTAACAACATCCTCATCCAAGAAATTGTCCAATCAATGAACAGCAGGAAGTGGCAGATATTGCGGCTTCGAAAGTTTTTACAAATGAATTAAAATTAATATACATAATTATAAAGTAGATTATTAAAACTGCGCTCAATATTCTGCAATAACTAGAATCATTCTTTTTATTTCGCTTATACAGCAAATGCAACTTATTTCGTTTGCGGGGAGTAGGAACAATTTTTCTTTTAAGTAATTTCCTTAGAAGGCCTAAAAATTCAAATGTCAGCCCTTCTAAGGACTCTCAGGAGAGAAATCTTAGAGATTTCTAAGATCTCCATTTAAGATTAGAATTGAAGAATGCAGAGTAACTTTTCAAAAAAGCCTTGTAAACGTGAAATAGCCACTGCTTTAGCTATAATGAGTTGGTTGAATTGCCGTGGTTGATTTTAGTGTATTATTATTATTATATCCAGGGGCAGCTCGTGCATAGGTAATAAGGAACTGCAGCGCCACCAATTTTTCTCGATATATAAATATATTTATTAATTAATTTATATTTGCTTGTAATATTTAATTTTATCATCAACAATCCTATACAATTCTCTTATTTTGTATAAAAAAAATAATAAAAATCCATCTTGTAGCACTTAGGAGGGGGAAGGAAGCTAGCAGCACCGTGTTTATCATAGTGTCTATTGCTACGCGCGCAAGCATATGCACGCCATAGTGAGATGCGAGCTATTAGCGTAATTTGGCACTGTCCGTCGCGAAGTTCCACTGTTGTTTATATGCAGTTTGCGCCATTAGTAGAGTGTTCGTAGTGCTTATCGTGTTTACTCCGTCTCTTTAAATATTTGGAGATTACAATTAAAGACATAACATTTGTTATAGTTTTTATTTTAGAACATTATTGAGGTTATTGACAATTATGACCTCAGAAATGCGACCTCAAGAAATACACCGAACTTACACCTGTACGTTCTGTGACAGTAGTGATTGTAAGTGAACTACAAATTCTTCAACAGTCACACAAACATCAAGTTATTGATCTTTTCTCTCCAAACAAATCAAGGAGAATGGATTTTATTTTTAAGTAATTTTGAATTATACCGAACTGTATAATTTTATCGATATTTACCATAATTTTGATATTTTATCTAAACACGTATACACTGTACTTACAGTGTGTATCTATTTTTCGAAAGTTGCAGCACCCCCACGATTTCAAGCCATGAGCCGCCAATGATTATATCTGATGGAAATCTTTGTAGTGATCAGTTCTTTTTATTTTATAATACCAGTTTGTGCATGTACAATGGTAATTTGATGATCTATGAAATACTGAATGTTCTTGTTAAAAAAAATAAAACAACTTAAAATTACAGTTTGTATGGTATTCAGAATTCGTTGATCTGACAATTTGTTACACTCATACAAATTATTTACCTTTGTGAATGAATATCGTGTTTTACTTGAACTCAATAGTAATGTCCTCTTTAAGATCGCTATAAAAAATACTGCGATCAAGCTGTTATCCATAGATACGTACTTTTATTCGTTTAGAAATTCTCCTTACTAACAAATACATGTATTAAATGGGAAAGAGAAGTCCTGCGTTAGAAGCAACTAGATACAACTTTACTAGATGTCACTGCACATAATAACCTCGATACCAAAGACGTTCATTTACATTTCCTAAGCAAATCGGTTGATTAACGTAACAAATTTGCCAACATGTTTATGAATATGATTTCTGTAATCAATAGAATTAATTTAATTAATTTTTTTTTTTTTCAGAATCCTATAACATAAATTTTGGAAAAAAAAAATATTACAACGAATAACTGGATTAAACATGATCAACCAGTATTACGGATTTATTATTTTTATTTCATGTTATAGTTTTAATACTTTTTGATCGATAATGTCATTTAATCAATCAGGAACTTATTTCTTGTATATTACTTTATTTATTTGTTTTTCTTTCAATACAATTTTTTTTTCCTCTACAATTTATTAACTCTTCCAGAAAACAAAATCATCCCATTGCGCTTGTCAATGATAAAAAACAAAAATGGATGATTGGCAACGAATCTGGGAATGCGAGGATCACTGGACATCAGAGCAATTCCCATTCCTGACACTGCAGCTGCTTCGCTACCCTCCTCATTCACCTCAATGTAAGCCTTGTGCAAGACTGTGGAAACAAAAAGTTTGCCGACGTCACTAATTCCACTAAGATCAGCATTACTACCAAAAACGCTCTGTATTTCCATATCTTGGAGAATTCCTTTCATTTCTTTGGACCCTTTTAATTTAAACTTGGGAACCATGACCGTATCCACTTCAACTTCCTTCAAACTGTTGTTTATTTTATTCATAAGGTCTTCTGAGAGTTGTTGTTCCAGTGCTGGTAGACCGTTGAATTCTACTGGAAGTAAAATCCTCATCACGATATGATCTCCTCTGTAGGGAAGTTCCAGTACTTTGAGGTTGTATTCTTCGATGAAGGCATACGGGAAATTGGCTCCTCCTTGATTCATCATGGTTACTTCCTTGCTGGAGGATTCCAATCCATTATTGTAAAACGGAGTCTGAAGATTGTATTTGGGATCAAACTTTGTCTTCCATGTACCCTTAAAGTACACCGCATTGACAAGCATTGCAATGGTGGATGAATCAAGGGAATCCACTAGTTTCCTGATTTTTCTCTTAGTGTTTTGTGCAACCCACGAATTAATCTCACGTGTGGTTTTCTCTCCTTCTTTTTGAAAGTCGACATTTTTTGCAAGTGCTTTGAAATAATTTTTCAATCCTTCTACATACTTCGGGTTAATGTCGAAATCCTTTTGAATGAAGGCTGCATTAGCCACATTCAGAGTGTAATCGTTGGGTGATGACGCAAACAGATCCAGCAACTGCTGATAACCCTTGACGATATTGTTATTTGAAAGGCTTACTTTATCGTAACCCATCGTTTGCCTGATTTCACCTGCTGTGCGCCCTCTAGCGCCATAAAACAACATGGCAATACACGTAGATAAACTAAACGGGGAATAAATCAGGTTTCCTTTTCCCGGTGACAGCTTCTTATGTAGATTCAGCGCAAAGTAATTATTTGCTGCTGCCACCTGGTGGGAGAGTTGAAACTCAGGTACTGATGCGCTGGTAACATAAGTCATCAAGAGACACATCCCCAAAACAATTTTGACATCCATAACTAAAGAGAGAGAGAAAGAACAAGGCAATTATCTTAACAACACATTGAAGTAATAAGATGTAATACACAACGTATAAATTTAAGCTACCAAGAAATTATATACAGTAATTAGTTTAATCCTTCATCCAATTGTAAGCAAATAAGTTTGTGTCTGAACTATTTTCAGGACTGAAGCAACTCGTATATAGAGGCAAATGACTTCACATCACTTGCCTTACTTTCCTATAATGCAAACATATCCTCGAGGACATGAATAATGCTATTCATTATGGTAAGGGTCGCTACCCAGACCGATTTCGAGCTTTATTGAGGTCTCATCAGTGCTTCAGTCCTGAAACTACTTCAGCCGCAAACTTTGTTTACTTACACTTGAATAAAAGATTAAAGTAAGTATATAATTTCTTGGAATATTTAATTTATAGTAAAAATAAGTAGAAAATCTTCCAATAACTAACTTTAATCTAGAGTATTTTAGTAGTAAGTTATAACTCCTTTTAATTATTTGTATAATAAAATATGACTTCTACATTATTTCAACGTTAGCTTAAACGTTGAAATAATGTAGAAGTCATATTTTACAGTCATACTTGACAGCTTACACAGTAATCCTTATCAGATAGCAGGGAATAAAAAAGCATTTTGCTTCGCCCTTATAGTCAGCAACGTCTTGCGTTAGTTTAAACATATAATGTAGAAATGTATTCCATGGTAACCGGAAGAAACAGAACTATGAAAAAATAGAACAGTTAGGAAAAAGAACAGTTACAAAACAGAACAGGAGAAAAAAATAAAACATTTATTTGAGTCTTGTATATATCTATTTATTAATGAAATATCTATATAAAAGAACTATCTATTTCTATATAAATTTAATCACTGCAGAACAGGGAAAAAATAAAACATTTATTTGTGTCTTATCTATTTATTAATGAAATATCTATATAAAACAAAATATAAAAGAAATATATATATAAATATAAAAAAAAATTAATCACTGCTGGTTGGCCATTCGGCGTAAAAACCTCAATTTATCTTCTTGATTTTGATATTCCTGCACAACTATTGCCACTTGATTGCTAAGGGTCTCGTACCTCTTTTTCCTGACTTCTGGGCGACCTGTATGGGCATTGGCTAATAATAATCGCTGGCAAGCTATATCTCGTCTTAATCCATCTGATAGGTTCCAAATGGTTGGGTGACTAAAATGAGTTTAAGTCGTTGTGAAAACCTTCAGAACAATTTGTATTCTTAGGACATCTCTCAGCAGCAGCCTCAAAATGATTTCATATTCTAATTGGAAAGAGAGGGGATCTTCCTACAACTCCTTCGATGTAGGTTGAGAAGAAATATGTGAGAACTTCATTGTAGTTATCCTCATCTGGAAATGTAGCAGCTAGTTGGTCATAGACAGTTCTTACATCTGTTATTGGCACAAAGGAGAGCAGGTAGGGACTTCAGTTTCAACTTCATGTTGAAAGATCAAACTCGTACACTTCCTTTAAGTCAACACTGTTGAACTTCCTAATAACACTCTGGCAAAGGTGAAAGTAGCACCCTTTTACTTATGCTTGTGTAAAAGCAACTTGAGTAGCAGACATACATGCTTTTTCAAAGTCCAGCAGAATTTTTGGGGTGTTATATTGGGCACCAATGGTTGCAATATGATAAACATTCTGTTGTATGTATCCATATTATTTTTTTGCAAAAGAAAATAAATACATGGAGGATATGAATTGCCAATCTTAGCATGCCATGTATACAGCTTAAAACACATGCTAGGTGCTTTATCAAATGTTCCGTCTCCATAAATGACATCCTTGTCTAATTCCGAGAGCAGATCATCATTCCCAATTGCCAATATTCTTTCTGGGTCATCAGCTCCCGTATCATACAAATGAGGTCAGCATACTTCTCTGGGATAGGAAAATCAGTTATAGCTGGATGGGGAATATAAGTAGTTTCTTTATGTTTAAGAACACTTCGCGTGAGTGAGGGTTGCTTTCGTAAGTGTTCCGAAACATCCCTATTCACTTCTGATAAAATATTTCCCATAACATTCCTCGGAGTTGCACCAACTACCTTCATGTCTTGCTTCATAACATGTTTGCCTGTGCTTTTGGAGGATTAGAATCATGGCAGTGTTGTGGGACTTCTCCAATGATATTTTCTTCCTGTGTCCTCAAGAATGCCCTGCATTTGGTGGCAACATAGACTCTGCATCTCCAGGTAATCACTCCACTCTTGTTTTCCCTATACTTGGTATATTCATATCCTTGGTACAGTAGAACTTGATTTTCTTTCTGTGTCAGTGAAAATTCCATGATAATAGATCAGTTAAAAAATAAATTTATTTTTAATTTTATATTCAAGCTTTGTCATAGTACTAAACTAACGAGTAAATTATATGGGAAGATAAGTAACCGCCGATATGATCATAAATGCGCATGAATGTTTACCTTGCGAATACATTGTATGTCTACAGTGAATATGTGCAAGATGGATCACCCTTTTATTCTGGCAAACTGACGATACAATTGCTAAGGCGTTTTCACAACAAAAATTCAAATGCCACCCGAAATATCTAACAGAAGATGCAAAAGGACACTAAGTGTTATATTGCAAACTTACTAGAAACTGCATTAGGGGGCGTTGAGTGAAAGGATACCCATTCCTGGTAATCCTATAATCTGGTAAGCCGCTCAGTTCTTAAGAAGTACCCCTGTAATTACAGTACTTAGTATTCTTGGAAATGTAGGCACACCGTTTATTTGTATTTTTGCTAGAACGAAAATGTTTCCTCCCATTATCCCGTACATCCGGATAAGTTTTGACGAAACCGGTAAGGAGCCACGAGGCGTCTGTGAAGGACTTGCTCATTTAAATGTTGTAGAACTATACATTGATGTTTTCACGCCGAATGGGAAACGTGCAATGATTAAAAATCTATACAATATATATATATATATATATATATATAGATAGATACGACAATAATAAAAAATAATAAATGTTTTATTTTTCCCTTGTTCTGATTTGTCATAGTTCTGTTTTGTTACAGTTCTGTTTCTTCGCTGTTCTGTTCTGTCACAGTTCTGTTCTTTCATTGTTCTGTTTCTTCACGTTCTGTAATATCAAGTTCTGTTCTTTCATGGAACAGATCCATAATGCGTAGCAGCAGATTTGTCGGCAAGGATAAGTGGTGTGAAGTCGTTAGCTTTTATGTACGAGTTGCCCCAGTTCTGAAGTTATTTTCTTGAAATCTTTAATTTATAGTATAACGAAGCTTAATATACGTGTATTGAGCCGGGCTGCCACCCCTTGTGATTTTTCCCAAGATCTAGGGAATTTAGCCGCTTCCTAAGGATCTAGGGATTTTTAATTAAAAAACTCCCAAAATCTTGGGAAATTGGAACAAAAGTTTGAATTTTAATATTTTTGTCATATTTTACGATTATGTTCACAATTTTTTTTTTTTTTTTTTTTGATAAATCTAATAAATAAACCGTTTTTGCTCTGTTCTGGTTTCGTTTTCCCTTTCTTATCACACAGGTTTTACATCGTTACATACATATAGCGCAACCTCTTGCAGTGTTATTGTAGAGATCCTTGTGCTTGTACAGTGTTTGACAAATGGTAAATACACTTTGAAAAAGTAAATACACTTAATATAGATTTTCAATCAGTGCATTTCAGGTTACACCAACTATTCCTAAATGTATCAACAGAATATCTCAATTTACTTAGTTGCTTCATTAAAGATGAGATTTTAAGAACAGCTAAATTATCGGAAATTGATCCAAGAAACCAAAACAACTATACAAATGTCAATGATATTTACTTCGGTTGTAAAGCAACGGCGCACTTAATTAGAAACTCTTTCGAAGATAACTCTGTTTTGTTGAGATTTAAAAATGATTGTTTAAAGGTTCTTGTGGAACTTAGTTTGCAAATAAAGAAAATCTTTGTCTTCGAAGAAGACAGCATTGTTGCAAAATAACGAATCTTGGACCCAAAAGTTGCCAGTCACCATCTACCATTATTCCTCTTGTTGCTCAATTCCCCTCACTTGTTGATAATATTAGGTCAAATCAAATAGATGATGAGTGGAGAAGTTATCGTCTCGTAGCATCAGATCTACCAATTCCTAAAGATATTGGCATTCCTCGACTGACATAAAAGATGGCATGAATAATATTAAATATGATTTACTGTCATATTTTATGACAAATCTTACTATTTTGCCGCATTCATCTGCGTGCGTGGATGGATCGAATTTTCTCACAAGTGAATTGTATAAAAACAAAATTAGCTAATTCATTAAAAACAGAAACTGTGAGAGACAGTTTCTGTTTTTAATGAAAACAGAAAACATTAACCAAGGAGTTGGAAAGTCACACAGTTCATAATAGATATAAAAATCGACTTAATACCGCAAAGCAGCAAAGGGAATGTGATCAATTACCAGAAGCTATTGGCGAGGAAGAAGAGGGAGGAAATGTCAATTAAAGGAAGTTAAGCATGTATTCTTCGTATAATATAAACTTATATTTTTTTAAATGAAAGTATTCTTTCATTTAAAAAAAATATAAAAAAATAGAGAAAGAAAGAATTAATAAAAAAAGGAGCAAATTTTTAAGTAATTTTTCTGGTCAGTTAGTAGGTAACTATTTAAATGTCAATATTTTGTATTTTATATTATGTTTTTAATTTATGTGTAATGTTTTAATTAAACCATGCAGAATTATAAATTAATAAAGGCATATTTAAGTGCATAGTTTGAGTATTTTGCATATTTAAGAGCATATTTCGGATGTTTTAAATGTTTTTAGTGTATACTTGGACGCATATTTTGCACTTTTTTACGACCTAAAAATCCAAGCCCTAGTTATTACTACCTGGGGAATTTTTGAGGTCAAATCTGGGGAATTATGTGAGGCCGCCCTGGTTTTGAGTAATAACTTGCAATAAAGACTGACTGGGATTCTGTGGAAATCTATTATATATATTAATATGTAATTAAATAAATATATGTAATCAATTAACATCATTATTATAATAAGTATTAATTATTATATATGATATTAATTATGATTAAAATAAGTTAAATTAAAATATAGTAATGTCAACTGAAATTATAAAATAACAAATATATTCATTAATAATTAATTAAGAATTGATGAAATGTTTAATTAATTAATCCTTATTTATTAAAAATAAAATATATTCATTTATTTATCTACTTACGTGAAATTTATTATATTTCTTCTTAAACTAAGAAAAATTTCAAAATTAATCTGAGACACCAAATAATAAATTCCATATAGTTTCTATTAATAATCCCAGCCCAAAAAGCATTCTATATATATATAAGGACATGAATTAATCTGGAGATGTTGGTTGGTTACGGAGTGGAAAACGACCGTTAGATGCGTTGATTAAAACCCTTGGAGGGTAATGGATAATGGATAGCAATGTTGTAGCCAATGAAGTTCTAACTGAGGCTCGGCTATAGATATAGATATTACCCTCCTACCATGATCAGAGCTTTAATAGCTCAATACCACCTTATCCGTACATTGTCCTCTACAGATAACGGGGAGATGAAAAGCATTCTTGCTTCGCCCCTTTAAGCCAGTCCTTATAAGGACATAATCGACCGGAATTAGGTGGGGGAATTCAACCGTGTGATGTGGTGATTACCCTTGGAAGGTAATGGATGGCAATGCTGTAGCCAATGAAGTTGTAGCTGAGGCTCGGCTATTGCTGTTATCCTCCTGCCATGATCAGAGCTTTAATAGCCCAATAACTTTAATAGTTCATTAACAATCCCTACACTGTCCTCTACAGATAACGGGGAAGATGAAAAGCATTCTTGCTTCGCCCCTTTAAAGCCAGTCCTTATGAGGACTATAAGGAGTGTTATCATGGGGGAGGGAGGCAGATTACCCTTGGAGGATAATGCATAGCAATGCTGTAGCCAATGAAGTTGTAACTGAGGCTCGGCTATTGCTGTTACCCTCTTGCCATGATCAGAGCTTTAATAGCTCAATAACACCTTATCCCTACACTGTCCTCTACAGATAACGGGGAAGATGAAAAGCATTTTTGCTTCGGTCCTTTAAATTAGTCCTTATAAGGATAAGGACATAATCGACCGGTGAGATACGGTGATTAATACCCTTGGTGGGTAATGGATAGCAATGCTGTAGCCAATGAAGTTCTAACTGAGGCGCGGCTATTGCTGTTACTCTCCTGCCATGATCAGAGTTTTAATAGCGCAATGCAATAACACGTTATGCATATACTGTCTTCTACAGATAACGGGGAAGATGAAAAGCATTCTTGCTTCGTCCCTTTTAACCCAGTCCTTATAAGGACTATAAGGACATTCGTCTTAATAATTCATCATCATCATCATCATCATCATGCATATCAAGGATTTACGCCTAGCACGGCCTGTTACGGCCTTAGAAGTCATCGTTGAATCGTTTAAGAGGACGTCCTGGTTTTCGATTTCCTAATGGCTTCTACTTTAAGGCTTGTTTTGGTAATCTTTCTGTTTTCATTCTTTGAACGTGTTCCATCCATCTATGTTTGTATTTTTTAATTTTTTCTATTACTGGTTCGTGGTTTAATTCTTTCATAATTACTTCGTTTCTTTTGTGATCGAATAGGGTGTACTTTGCAGTTTTTCTCGTGAACTGCATTTCTGCTGTTGTTAACCTTTGTTTGTCTTTTTGTTTTATTGTCCAGATTTCGCTTCCATACATTAAGACCGGTAGGGCTAATGTATTGTATACTTTTAGCCTGGTTTGTTTTTGAAGTAGGTTTGGTTTAAATATAGAGTTAATTACACCTGTTAATTTTTTAATTTTATGTTTATATCTTTTTCATTTTCATCTGTGATCATACATCCTAGGTAGTTAAATGAATTCACCTGTTCTAAGATCTAAGATCTAGTTATAATAGTTACGAAATTTTAATGAGTCTTTTTGTGTGTTTTCTTTTACTAATCCAATTGAACTGTCATTTTATTGCTTTCGCTTGTTATTACAGCTGAACAATATTTTTGATGTATTCACTAATTTATACTTTGAATTTTTTTTATTAGTCAGTTGTAAGGGGCCCAATCGTTCGATGCTGTTGGCACACTCTCCCTCGATGAGTCTTCGGACTCCCTGGAGGTGTCAAATAATAATAATAACATAATTTGTTTATGCATATATTATATATTTTAATTGTTTAGTCTAATTCGGGGTAACGATTTTAACTAAGCCAAATTGATCGAGATGTGTTTCAGTAAATAAATTATGGCAAATTCAATAATCAGAAATACAGTTGTTACATGTGAGTCTTTTTTTTTTTTTCGATTTCTTTCTCGTTTATTTTTTGTGACTCATTCCCACTAAAAGTTTTAAACTTACAGTACAATATTAATACCGAATAGACTAAGGATTTACTATTTTTTAAATCTAATTACTTGCTTTTAACTGGAAACTAACCTATAGAGAATAAACATAGATATTTTGAAGTCATTTCGCGCCTCAAATAAGGGGTATTGTTTTCACATCGGACATTGAAGTTCTTACAGGAAAAAAACACGAATGGTTGATCATACATTGCTTCAGAATTAATGTCAGCATTAGAGCTAAATTTAACAGTTATTTTAAGAAAAGTAAAATTATATTTATAAAATAATATTTTATCTTTTTTAAAAATGTTAGTATTTTATTAATTAGAAGATTTTAACGAGAAAAGTTTAAAATTTTAAAGGATTCCTCAAACACCTAATATATTTTACTAATCATAAATAATATAATGAAATGTTATCAAAATTAGTGTATGTATATATATATGTATATATTATATTATTATGTATATATTATGTATATATATAAACATTTCATTATATTATTATATATATATAATGTATGTTCTAGTACGTTCACCAACTGATCTAGTACTTTCTTTCTTCCGAAATATATAAATATATATATATATATATATATATATAAACATTTCATTATATATTATTATATACATTATATTATTATGTATATATATATAAATTTTTAGTGTTCTAGTACGTTCACCAACTGATCTAGTACTTTCTTTCTTCCGAATAATAATATAACAACGAGAGTTAGACATGAGTTTAATATTTTTCACTTCTCCCATCTCCCCATATGTCACATTTAGTGACACAAGCTTGACATGATTTCTCTTTATTTTGTCCTTCCCCTCTCACTGTTCGCTAACCTTCTCTTCTCCCTGATCCTATATTCAAGCAATCGGACTGGCAAAATATATTATTCGCTATTCAAACACTTCTCGCACACTATAAGATCATTACAACAATGAAAACAAATGAAAAAAATAAATATTTTAATATGAGTAACCACCTTTTATTGATGTGCAGCATAATTTGGAGCCCATTGAAAAGATAAATCCAGCCGACAATAGTCAGTTTTTAGATGTAGAAAATGTATATCTAGGGGCGTTATGAAGAGTTGATAGAGAATGGCAACTATTGAAGACTGTAGAAGCATTGAAAAAAGTCAAGAATTCATGATTTTTTAGAATAAAGTTTTTGAAATGAAAAATCCTGTAGGAGAACAAATGTTTCCTAATTTAACAACATTAAGCTAATTTAACAGCATCCAGGATCATCCTAAGGCATTTGTTTTGGATTCTCTATAATTTTGAAATGTTTGATCTTGAAGTGTGACTCCATGCTGGTGAGGCGTAAATAATGACTGGACGTATTACCATCCGGTAAAGAAGCAATTTATTATGTAGGTTCAATTTGCTCTTGCGGTTGATCAATGGGTAGAGCTGAGCTATGACTTTGGAAGATTTGGAGCAAATGAGATTGATGTGTTTGTTGAAAAGGAGTTTCTTATCCATCAATACCCCAAGATATTTAGTCTCTGATTGCCATGGGATCTTTTGACCAGAGAGCAGGATATCTTCTTTGTTGCAGATCTTTCTTCTTGAAAACATCATGGCTGAGCTTTTGAGGGGGTTTACTTGAATTCTCCAGTTGGTGAACCAGTTTGCTAGCTCATTGACACTTCCTTGGAGTCTAGTGATTGCTAGGTGAGGGCTGAGCGATCTAGCTAGAATAGCGGTGTCGTCGGCATAAAGAGCCGTAGTAGTTGTTTTTGGGTTGAGAGGAATATCTGCCATGTAAGTTGTGAAAAGTATTGGGGCCAGAATAGAACCTTGAGGTACTCCCGCTGGAATTTTGCGCCTTGAAGAAACAATTCCGTTGAGTATTACTTGCATGTATCTTTGATTGATATATGAATATATGAGTTTCACTAGTTTAATTGGGATATTGTTTTCAATTAGTTTGAAGATAAGGCCTTGATGCCAGACCTTATCAAAGGCCTTGGCAACATCCAAAAATACAGCAGCAGTATGAAGGTGCCAGTTAAAGCCATGGGTCATATGTTCTGTTAGTCGGTGAATTTGTTGCACCGTGTTGTGAGATTTGCGAAACCCAACTTGCTCATTTGGGATTATTTTCTGTTGGCCCACTGCTGATTGTAGTCTTGATAGGATGACCTTTTCTATTACTTTGCCAAGACAGGAAAGAAGACTGATGGGCCTGTAGCTTTGGGGAAGTTGTGGGTTATTACCAGGTTTTTTCAGAGGTATAATGTCCGCGATTTTCCAATCAGAGGGAAAGTATTGGAATCTTAAAATGGAATTGGTAATATTAACTAGATGAATTATGGCTTTACGTGGGAGTAGCTTTATTATTCTATTGGTAATGCCGTCAGGACCTGGGGCCTTTTTATTCTTCAGATGGGAAATGATATTTATTATTTCTGTTGGAGATGTGGGGGTGATGGTTTCAGAATCATCCTTAGGCTGACTTAGTGCATATCTAACTTTACGATGAACTTTGTAAATAAGATTGATATTTAAGTTTGCATAAGATGGGCTGCATTGATTTTCCAGATTGTCAATTAGGGCTTCTACTTTTTCTTCATCTGTGTGTGCAACTCCAAGATTGGTCTTTAAAGGAGGAAGTGGTTGTCTTTTGGTACGAAGAGATTTTACAAACTTCCACATGGAGTTATCTTCTGGGTTGATTTCCTTCAGTTTGGTTTCCCATTTGGAGTTCCTGTGGACCTGGAGGGCTTCTCGAACCTGTCTGTTCAAAGTGTTTAAGGTTTCTTTGTCCTGCGGGGCTCTGGTGTTGTGATATCGCTTTCTGGCCTTGTTTTTGGCTCTAATCAGGTCCATTATCTCTTCTGGGATCCAGTTAGGAGCGTGAAAGACAGTGGTTTGAGTGACTGATGCTATTGCTGTGTTGATTTGCCTAGTTAAGTTGTTTACAGCTTGATCTATTTCTTCTTTTTTACGAATGACAGGGGGAGGACCGATGTGGATTGGAAGAACCTTAGAGAGCTTGTCCCATGGTATGAAAGAATTGTGGAGAGAGAGCTGGTCTTGAAGTCCTAACCTGAGTAGGATGGGATTATGATCTGAGTTAAGCTCTTCTACTGTCACCAGCTGGTATTGATATTTGATGTTTCTGAGGATAACTATGTCTAATACATCAGAACTTCCTGATGGGCTGTAGTGGGTGGGCTCAGTGGGTCCAGCTACTATTGATAGCATACTATTGAAAAATCTTTTTACTTGAGTTTTTCCGTTATTAATTTTGTATTTAGGTGTATAGTATCTTAGTTTACCAAATTTTATCTAAAGAACAAAGTCAAACGACTAGTTTTATTTTATATATCACAATTATTGTCTAAAGATATATTTCAAAACAGTATTTATGAATTCTCTTGAATTACTATCATATTCGTATCATTTATGTTTTCATTGTCCACAACGAATCGTATGTACGAAATTCAGTTCATTTGATATTTTGTTCGAAGATATTCAGAATTTTCCAGCAGGGGGCATTACTGGTCACGAATAAAAATGAATTTTTTCACTTAAAAATCATGAACAGAAGATTGCTAGTTTCCGCCTGCAATCGGACATGAAAAGATTAGAATGACACAAAGAAGTGGAGTATTTTCAAAGAATAAATAATGTATATCGGAATGGAAAATTGCAGTTCTCGCCATTTCCCAAAGAGTTTTATTTACTGATTTAATATAAGCATTTCCCTTAAATAAGAATTTTTGTGTTTAAACGCTATAATAATGAACTGTACATTTAGTATATAGGGGAAGTAAAATTGAATTATGGTATTCAAAATATAAGATTTAAAATGATTATTGTAAACAAATAAAAAAATAATAATTATATTGCACAGAGTATACAGACAGGGAACGTTATACATTTGTTGAAATTAACATATAAGAAATTCAAGTATGTAATAATACTGTAAATAAAATAAAAATAAATAAATGAGTGAACAATTGAAGCCATTTTAGATTTCGAAACAAGTTGGATTTAAAAAAAAAAAGGTTTTATTTTATTAAAGGTGCATTCGAATAGAGAAATGCATTTTTTTTTTCGTTTTTACTTTTAAAAGATTTTTTTTTTTTTCCCGTTTTGACTTGCTGTATTTTTCCCTAATAAATACTGTATATATTAATGCCATAACAGATGATGGATATTTTATTAAATGCAGGCCTCTTTTAGAAAAGCTTTCTTAATACATTCGTTCTTTACTATAGCATTAATAGAATTTATATCTACTATTGCAAGTTTAACAACTGATTCATATACTTCATATGGTGTTTGCCAAATCGAATTTTTTTAAGCCATGAATATGTTTGACATGAGACGAAGTCCACGTGTTGTTGATGCTTCGTATAAGAATACATTGAACAACAATCTCCCTTATAAAGGCATGTTGTTGTTGTTTTTTTTAAATGCAGTGAAAATTTCTCATACGTTTTACTCGTTGTTAGGAGTAAGTACAATAAATTAAGTGAAATTAGTATTTATTCAAATATAATTACAGTACTAAGAATTAAAAATTATATAATAATTATTGTAACTCTGTGTAACTCAGTGGAACTTGTCAGCCGCCTCTCTTCACCAGATGCCTTGTGTAATTAGTGATAGTTTTGAATCAGCTATCTCAGTCTCCAAAAATTTAGATGGGCGAAAATTGCCTCCCCTACTCCCAATAGGGGAACAAAATGCGTTTATTGATTGCTAATAGTTATAAACAAGTCTATCTTCGGGTGACCTAGTGCAGAGGATGCAAGTACCACTTACACAGGCGTCCCCCAAAAATATTATGCTTAATTAAGATGGACGAAATAATACCAGCGTTGAAAGTAGGGATAATGCATTCTATTCTGAGTCATCTAATTCGAAATCGCATTCGAACAACTTTGGGATGTGACAGCCCAAGATAATCGTTACGATGACCTCTCATTAGTCTTAGGCAGGAAGTCATCATGCACGATAGGAATATGTTGGGATCATTTTGTTTTGATAAAGGGATCAGCGATTATAAACCTGAAATTTAATTATTATCTAATAACTTTGTAATCAATATTATTTTGTTATGAAGTGGTAGAGGCTCATATAATTATAATTAAATACTGTAATTACAAAAACAGACCCCATGAGAATCATTATGTTTAATATTGTATAGATACCAGCCATTGATTAGAAACTTTTATTTTATTCAATGGTTTGCTTACAGGCATGCGGCTGTCAGTACTGATCTTCTTCAATTCCCTGCACATAGTTCGATGAGATGTGGGTTGGGAACAGCCTTTGTTGCATGCTTCAGTCAATTGCTGCACAGAGGAAGTTGTTTGTCCGTACAAGCTTCTTCAGGCGACTGCCATCTTGTTCCTGACAGACTGTCTTAGAACCATAGTTACGCATCTTAGGCAAACAAGATGGGTTATTTTTCCAGTGATTAACCACTCGCGATATCTCTCCTTTTGAAACGTTGGTTAACTCTGATGTTTTAGCAGCCAGATGGGCACATGCTAAGAGACAAATTGTAGTGGAAATGGCATATGATGCATATATTTATTCATATGTATAATTTAATTTGAATATAATTAGCTGATTATATTAATCAAATTATGTGAAACTATTATTTAGTCATTTTGAGTCGTAGGCTTATTTTGTTCAAACTAAATATGGCTGTGGTTGTCATCCACTAGTATAACGGAGAATGCAAATAGGAAGCTACATAACTCTCAAAGGTTTGTTGTTTGATGTATAATTCTGTTAACATTCTCAAGGAGTCATTTGAAATGATACATTTTAATTGGTTGCAGGTAAAGCAAAAAATCAATTCACTATTATATGAACATTATTGAACATAAAAGTGAGTATATGGCATATTAAAAACAACTACGCTTATTTCAATAGTATTCTATTATTGTATAGAGATACAATAAATAAACTGTTTTTTCCCTACTCCTTTTTTTGACTACCCCATTGAGAAATAGTTTTAAAAAATCCATTAACGCCCTTTTTGTTCCACAAAGAGATTAATCATAACGCTTTTAATTTAACTAACGCTTGAGAAATGGATTTTGCAGCCATTCGCTACACTTCGTCTTTAAGGACAGCAAAGTTTAGGCCTATTGATGATTTTTCAGACGTTGGAGACAGATTAAAGCAAAAATGTGACACCACTTCTTTAACCTAGATCATAACACAAATATCGATGTTTGAAATAGAGCAATATATACGATTGTTTTTCTAGAACTGCGGGCTTAAAAAACTAAGCTTTCTAGGGAAAAAAAATCTGCAGGACTGAAAGATCTTCAAAGATCGACTATTCTGAGAGTTGACTGATGAAACATAAGTCCCCGTTATCTTATTGTGTGCATTAGGAGAAGTCCAGAGAGGGATTCAGGTAATGTATGCGACTAGAAACTAACTTATAACAATTTCTTCTGCGAACTCAGCCATGCAGCTAGCAAGAGAATACAAGCAATCTTACCGGTGAATTTAAAATTTAAAATGGCGTTTAAAATGTCCCCTAATGCTAGAAACAACCTGTGTAATAACTAAGAGAACTACAGAAAGCAAGCATTATACACTGCAAGTGATATTATACTATGCTTCTTAATTATTGTCAATAATATTGCTGAGTGGATAATGTCATCTAACTTGATCAATCAGAACTCGTTAATCCGACCGGCAAAGAGCAGCATGTCACTTCTTTTATCTATAATAAAGAAAAGGAATGGATGGTTTGCCAAAAATGTCTTTACACGATAATTTATAGACACTGGAACAAACTCAATACTAGTGACCGCTGCAGCTTCACTTCCCTCTTCATTTACTTCAATGAAAGCCTTATGAAACACTTTGGAAATTCTTACTGGTGTCTCCTCGCTAATTCCGGTGAAGTCAGCAGATTCCTTAAAGGCATTGAGCATTCCCATGTTTTGGAGAATATCGCTGAGTTCCTTTCTATATTCCAGTTTAAATTTGGGAATGGATACATACTCCATATCTGTTTCCACTAAAGTTTCTTTTATTTTGTTTAGAAGATTTACAGAAATCTTCTGTTCCAAAGAATGAATGCTATCGAGTTCATTAGGCAACAAAATCCACATTGCAATGTGTTCACCCTTGTATGGAAGCTCCAATACCTGACAGTTTTCGATTTCAGCGTAAGGGAAAGATTCAACAGTTGCAGTCATCATGGGTATGGATGTTTCATGCGAAAATAGTCCATTATTGTAAAATGACATTTCTCTTGTCTTGTTAGGATTGAATTCCTTCTTCCACGTGCCCTTAAAGTAGACAGCATTCAGTATCATCACGACAATACCAGGAGTCAATTCGTCTACGAGTTTTTGTATTTTCTGTTTGGTTTTCTGTGCAACCCATGTGTTAATCTCCTTGGTCACTTCTTTCGAATTCTCAGCAAAATCTACGCTTCTAACTTCAGCATTATAGCGCGATTTCAATCCCTCTATAAACTCAAGAAGTATGGCGAAGTCTTTGTGAACGAATAGAGCATTACCTACTTCCAAAAGGTAGCTGTCGGTTCCTGTGGTTAGACGTTTCAGGACTTCTTGAATTCCTCTATGTACATCTTCATCGGCTAGATTGGCCGTGTCGTACTCCATTACTCGACGGATTTGTTCCGAAGTATTTCCTTTCGCCCCGTAAAATGCCATGCCTAATGCAGTAGAAAGACTAAGAGGAGAATAAAAGAGGTTCCCTGGTTCACTTGACATCTGCTTGTGAAGATTAACAACAAAACTATTACTTGCTTTTACTACCTTCTCGGATATCTCCGATGATACAGGAAAACAACTTATTGCGTCAAATGCAAATAGGCAGACGCAGACGAGAAGAAACATCTTGGAAACCATGTCTGCAAAAGGAAAACAACAGATTAATGGATAATCGTTTTCATGCACATAAGCTAAAAAGAACACTTAAAACTAATAACAAATAGCAGAAAGAAGAAAAGCCACAACACCCAGAAAAAGGTATGCGTAAATTTCTTTTCCTTTATGCTACATATATTTATTGATAAATATACATCTACAATGCCCTAAAAATTAGTGAGTAAAAAGTGAATACAATAACAGGGGCACTCCTAAACAGAAGCAGGCAAAAAAGCCGCAAATATAATAGTTTGTTAAAAAGAGTAACATGGGAGGTTTCCCAGAAATAATAATATCCATAATTAATTTAAACATTAGTGACATGCACCACCAATTACGGACATCGAACCCTTTTCCTCTTTTTCCTAACAGAAGCAGTTGACATTCTCCGTGACCACAGTCCACATCTCAACTATCCCCGCTACATCCTACACGATGCATTTTGCAAAAAAATGGCAGTCAAGCCTTCATCCCTTGCTGACGCTGTCAGACATAACTTTTACCCTTCCCTGTTGCCACCTCTCTTGCATCCTGATGGCACCATGGTAACCCAATGAAAAGGCAGATATCTTGGCATCAGTTTTTCTTCCTTCAACTCCTGCCTGGACGACCAAAACAAGTGACCGTACCTCGAAAAATTGTCCGCTGCATACCTCCTTTGAACGTTTGCCAAAAGGACATCAGACACACCCTCATTAATTTTGATACGCCCTGGTCAAGATGGTATTCGTACAGTTGTGCAGAAAACGTGCTCTAGAATCGCCTAAATAAATTATCCTATTCTATTGGCATCTACCAAACAACATGGAAGTAAGCATACATCCAGTCTGTACACAAAAATGGAGAAAACGTCAGCAATCTATCGACCAATTGCTATCGCATCAGTACTTTCAAAAATGATGGAGAAGGTTGTCAACAACCATCTTCTTCATTACCTGGAGGGCCTCCATAGCTCAGTCAGTATAGACGAAGCCCTTTGGTCGGAAAGACCTGGATTTGATTCCCGTCAGTGACGTGAGGAACCTTTATCTGGTCTCTTTCGACGAAAGGTGAATAAGCCGGTCTGATAGGGAGGTAGGGTTTTTTCACCCGGGAACTCGGATTTTTCATTCCCTAGAACAGACAAACCGGCCCGTGAACACATCCAGATTAAAGTCAGGAATACTTAAGAAGGCAGCCATAGGTGTGATTCTTCATCTATGCCGGTCCCGAGCGAGGATAAAAGTAGTGGGGGGCTGAGATGGTGTCGTACCTTCCTGTAAAACGTACTCACTGCCGTTGAATCATCATACGAAATAAAGAAAAATTACCTGGAGATTGAAGAGTGAATAAGCGATCAACCATATGGATTCTGCCATTCTAGTTCTAAGGCAGATCACCAAATGATCTCACCCACCTTTGGACACAGGCCGTGGAAAGATTTGAAGAAATTCATGTTTTTGTTCTCGATATTTCAAAGACAACTGATTGTGTCTGATTTAGTGGCCACATGAAGAAACTACCATCTTATGGCTTCCCTTCTATACTCTGTGGTTGGATTGCCAGCTTCCTCACTGGTGGTTCATCGTGTGTCATGGTGGATAGCTTCCTCTCATCTAATTTCCCCATCAATGATGAAATGCCTTAGGATTTTGGGCTCTGACTCATGCACTTCCTCCTTTATATCAATGACCTCCTTCTTCTGACTTCAAATCCTATTCACAGCTTCGCCGATGATAGCACTCTTCCTTCTTTTTTTCTCATTCTCATTCTCAGTATACCCTAATGTTAGATGTCTCAAGATCTTACATGACCAGTGACTTGAATATTTACCTCCTCAATATCCACAAATGGGGTGAAGACAACTTGGTAAATTTCAATAAAAAATAAATAAATAAATAAATAAATCAAGCCTGCCTTATTACCCGCAAGAAAAATCCTACTTCATCCCCACTCATTTTTAATAACGTTCCGGCTTACTTTCAAGATCAGGTTTCTCTTCTTGGATTGACTGTCACATCCAGTTTATCCTGGCAGAAACACATCATTCACATAGCCTCTAAATAGCATGATGTTCTTTTCCATTCTAATCAACTCCTAACACTCCATAAGCCTCAGATCCCTCCACCTTGAAGTAATGTTCCTACATTTGGGATGGAGCACCTAAGACCTTCCTAAGAATTCTTGATGATATTCAGAAGAGGGAAATCCGCTTAATAGACGACCCTTCCCTCACAGAATCCCTTCAATCACTTTATTATAAGTGTTCTGTTTCAGCACTGTGTCTTTAGGTACTTTCATAGGCATTGCTCCACTTTCTGCTGACCACAGAAGAACTAGAGCAGCCACTGGCCAACACTCGTACACTGTACGGCTTTGAACACACCGAACTAACTTCTCATCAGCTTCCTTCATTCCATTCATCTGTATTATTTGGAACAATCTCCATCGTAATGTTTTTGCTAATAAGTACAACCTCCCACTCTTTAAGAACACATATCAACAAGCTACATTTTCTCCTTAATTACTTGCCCACAGATGGTACTGTAGCGTTATAATTCTTGTGACATTAAATGTGTGGGGTCCTCATAATAATAAGTAAATAAATAAAAACAAAAATCGAGTCTAAGAAGCCAATGTATGATATCTGCTTATCTCTATTGCATTGGCTTATAAAACCCTCGAGGTGTCTTTAAAAATATGTTACACGAATCACGCCAGTACTATCGTACTTATAAATTAATCATTTTCCTAATAATATGGGGAATTAATTAGAAAAATATTTAAGGAGCAAGCATTTCCAGTGCCTGGTTGTAATTTTTCCAAAAGAAAATGTAACAGAAATATTTATTACATGCAAAAAATAAATTAATTTACACTTAAAAATTTACATTGAATATGTGATTTATGCCATTTATTGCAATAAATATATTGTAAAATCATCAGGATCTTATAATAACCCAAATATACGACAATATATGTATATTACAAAATCAGAACTAAGAAATTTACGACTGTGCATATGATTTTTCTTAATTTTATTCTGTTTATTTTAAAAATATTTAGCGCACAAAATTTTACCTATCTCACTGAAAATTTTACGACCTTCGAAACCTTCAACTTTCCCAAAACATTACAGATATAATAATTTCATAAAATACTTTTGCTATCTGCAGTAATAAATAAGAGGGCGCTATGATATATGTTACAGTCATGCGCATATGGTCACTTTCTGCATGCGTATTGTGAAAACATTAAATAAATAGCAGATATAATTGCACGTTTCGCAAATGACAACTAATTATTATAGAATTGGTTAGTGGATCGTTCATTTTTTCAACTTTACCAAAAATAAAATAAAATAAACTGTTTTTAAAAATAAACACAAATTAAAATTAAGAACATTAAAATATATCTTCCTCAGCTATCCAGCAATTGCGACATACGGGTTGGGAAAGGGTTACTTTTTTTTTCCTCTTCACTATAATACTGTTGCAAAGCAACTCTTGCACAATAGTTAGTTAATGCTTGTTAAGTTATTTCAGTCGAGACTATACATGTTACGATCATTACACTTTGGGACTTTTAGCTTGATAAAGGCTATTATCAACCAAAATTCAAAAATTGATTCTAACATACATTTCTGAGTAATAATAATAATAATAATAATAATAATAATAATAATAATAATAATAATAATCTTACCTGGGAGATAAAATCTTCCGGTTTGAGGGTTAGTGTCAGTTAGATGTTAGAATGTCAGTTAACTATAGTGAAAGGAAACATTCAAGTCTCGATGCCTTTCTCAGGAATACGTCCTCAGAATTTTAATAGTTGTTTGGTTACTTCTGACCCAGAGCATTGCAGACGCTATTGGGGGGGGGGGGTTCAAGGCTATGAAGTGTGAGGCACCACCAATCTGAAAATTCTTCTAAACTGGTTTCACATTAAAACAAAATGTATTCTTCCCTAAGCTTTCAAGTACATGTACCTCTCAACTGAACTATGACCCTTTTCTTCTTCACACGTACTCACGTCCGCTGACTGTTTCTTACAGGGAAAAATATATAATATAATAGTATAATTATAACTGTATTATAATATAATTGTTATTAAGGAGGTCATGATTGTCTAGTGATCACGCAATATATAGCCTCTCCCATTCAAGTCAACCTTGCATTCCTGATATGGCCTGTTTTCGCAAATGGAGCTCTGTCGAGCCGAGTATCGCAATTTACGAGCATACCTCGTAAAGGCATATTTTCCCTAGTTAGAGGAAACGCCAACTCTACTTGCATCACCCAGTGAAATATCACTGCTCTACGTTTTTAAGGTGTGAAGTCGCTACTGCTATGTTTCATGTCCAGAATAGGATTTTCAATTTTGTCACCCCTTTTCTTTCATCATACAGCGAGGGTGATGCCGGCATTGTCATCACCCTCGTTCAATAATAATAATTGTGTGTTGCGCATGCTCAACGAACTAGGTAACCCGTTTCTACTCCTTCTGAGGGTACAGCAGTAAAGCACTCCTTCCGCAGGATGACCGCCAGATAGTGTAAGGGGGTCGAACCCGATGGTAATGTGTCTGCTGGAGGCTTCCCTGTCAACTGGCGAATAATTCTACTGCCGCTTACACTTCCAGGTTGTGTCTAGAGGGAGTTCGTTAGCAATGTTCAGGGAATGCGCTGTCAGAATAAAGTTGGGGCGCTCCCTACGCGGAGTTATGTACAAGTCGTTCATCCCAGTAGCATGCCCCTGCTCTTTTAACTGTCCTAAATCAACCCTTTAATGAAATATAGTCATTCAAATATTAGCGTTTTAACTGTGGAAGTAAAAACTGTTCCTTAAAAATAATAAAAAAATATGAAAAATACAACTAAAATTGTAAAAAAATAATAAAAATAATAATACACCTCAAAAAGCCCCTACATTAAAAACGTCGGTGAAATATTCTAATCTTACCTAAGAGATGGGATCTTCCAGTAAAATCCGGTTATCGAAAGACATTTCACGTTAGCTGTACTTAAAGTAACCGGTCAAGTCAAGGTCTTCTTCGAAGGAATATGTTTCTCCGATTTTAATACTTGTCTGGGCACGTGTGACCCTTAGCATCGTGGTTTCTCGTGAGGTGTTCAAGGACACAAAGCGATGAGACACACATATCCCATCAGTCTGAAAATTGTTCTACACGTAACGTCAAAACCATATGTTTTTATCTTGTAAGAAACACACACACACACATTTTTACAAAAATAAATAAAGTACTAAAATGGAACACAAATATGTCTTAACATACTTTTAATTTCTTGATTATTAAGTGATTTTAATCTTAATAAATTCCACTTTGATCAAGTTTTATACATGATAACTGCGTTTCAATTGTTCTGTCGTTCTAGCATCATGAAATGCATTTCTACTACATCTGTTCTATATGATTATTTGAATATTCAAATTCCATTTGGAAATCGTGAACGTAATGCGACTACTTAAAGTAGTCGCATTACGTAAACTCTGTGATTCAGTAGAGACGGTGTTAATGAGTTCCTCGAATTACCACATTTGGAGAGCATTAAGAAATTTTGGAGAAGCTTTCAGTATCCCCCTCGCCCGAGGCTGTGAGGGATGCTCTAAATGACGTGATTGTCCAAGGGAAGACTACAAGTATCAGTCAAAGAAGAGAAAGGTTAGATCTTGAATGTTGAGGATTTGTGTGTATGTTTGTATGAAAAACATCGATGTCCTACAGCGGGTTTCGAACCCGCAGCCTCTTCGTTGAAGAGCGGCTACGCTAACCAATCGGCCAACAGGGTTAACGTAAAAGGATTAGAGTTAACTAAATTTCCATATTTGGCATTGCCATCCATCCTACAAGAAAATGCGAAACTTGTGTCTTGATAAAAAAAAAAAAAAATCAGTACAATCTGAAGTTAGAAATAATTTGAAATGAATTTGCGATAGTCGTTTACAGGGATTCTCCAAATCTTTCCAATCTGTTTACAAAATCTGAGACATCATTACCAGGGGGGTGCTCGTGCATACGCACTGCGGAACTGCAGCATCTCCAATTTTTCTCGATACATAAATATATTTATTAATTTATTTATATTTTCTTGTAATATTTAATTTTATCATCAACAATCCTATACAATTCTCTTATTGTCTATAAAAAATAATAAAAATCCATCTTGTAGCACTTAGGAGGGCGAAGGACGCTAGCAGCACTGCTTTTACCACAATGTCATATGCACGTAATAGTGAGATGCGAGCTATTAGCGTAATGTGGCACTGTCCGTCGCGCAGTTCCACTGTTGTTTATATGCAGTTTGCACCAGTGGTAGAGTGTTTATCGTGTTTACTCCGTCTCTTCAAATATTTGGACATTACAATTAAAGACATAACATTGGTTATAGTTTTATTTTAGAACAATATTGAGGTTATGATAATGGATTTTATTTTTAAGTAATTTTGAATTATACCAAATTGTATAATTTTATCGATAATAAACAATATTTTTTCATGTTTATTTATTTATTTTTAAATTTTACCATAATTTTGATATTTTATCCAAACACGTATACACAGTACTTACAGTGTGTATGTACATTTCGAAAGTTGCAGCACCCCCACGATTTCAAGCCACTAGCCGCTACCGATCATTACTACACACGCACTAGGAGATTGAGTTTGGCAGGCATTTTGGCAAGTAGAATAACACTTAATCAACTGGAGTGCATGTATGAAGTGGGGGTTGAAAAGTTCTGATAAACTCATATGAACATATATTAAAACTGTTTATTCCAACCTCTATGTTTCATTAAATTGTAATAATTTGTTCTTTTTCTTTTAGGATATATAAGAAGACATGTGAAAAGTTTTGAAGAAATTCGAAGACACAGAGGTGTGGGCTGTCATTAACTTTTTCGCACTGCAAGAAAAGTCCGCAACTGAGATTCAAAAAACTTCGTGTGAGACTTTAGGGGACTGGATGACAGCATATCCAACAGTTACAAGATGGGTATCCACGTTTAAAACTTGGCATCATGAGACAACAGATGCCCCCAGGTCAGGAAAAACCACCTGCAGAGATCACACCTGAAGACATCGATGGGGTGCATAGTAGACGAATACTAGCCAAAAACATTGTAAAGACTCTGGGATATCCAGAGAATGAGTTGGGATTATTATTCACCAGCATCTGGACATGCAGACATTCTCAGCCAAGTAGCTGGGAGTGGTTCCCCAAATGTTTGAATGCCGACCAAAAGAGAGAACGTGTGTGCTGTCATCTCAAGGGATTTTGAGTAATTTTGGGAAATCAGGTGCAAACGTTTTGACTCATGTTGCGGAGTCATAGTCATGAAGCATGGCTTCATGACTATGACTCCGAGACCAAGCAACAGTCAACTGATGGAGACACAAAGGTTCTCCACGGCCAAAGACGTTCTGAACCCAAAATTCAGCAGGGAAGGTTTTTGCTATTGTCGTTTGGGATATGGATGGTGTAATCCTTACCAAGTACCTCAAACAAAGTGAAACTGTTACAGCTGCAGTCTATTCACACAGCGCTGAAGGAATTAAAGGAGATATTGAAGTTAAAACTCTGTGGGAAACTAAGCAGAGGTATGTTGCTTTTGCAGGACATTGCACCTGTCGCACTGCTCATGAAATCCAACAGACAATACACAACTGGGGGTTTTCAATGTCTGCCTCACTCATCCTATTCCCAAATTTAATGAAACATTTGAAAGGAACAAAATTTACCACACATGAAGTCATATCTATAGCTGTGGACTGGTTTGTGCAACAAGGGAAAGGCTTTTCATTCAGAGGATTGCAAATGACACAGCAGTGTTGTTACAAATGGATAACACTGCTTGTGGAATATGTAGAATAATGTGTAAGTTACGCTCTACGTCAATTCTTTCATGGTGATTATCACACGTTTTCAGCACACCTTCGTATTTATGTAATACACACCAGGATTAAACTCATAACGCGTCCAACTTCACCTTTTACACTTGAAAGTAAATTGTGTTGATGATTTTATGTTATATGGCTAATGTCGTAACACCTTTATTTCTTTTTGTTTTTAATTCAATATTTTATACTCAATAAAATATCTGCCTTGTTTGCCAAAGTGGTTAGTGCATTCACTCTCCAGCCAAAAGGCTGCAGGTTCGAATCCCGCTGTGGGCATGGATGCTTGTGATTGTCGGTGAAAATACTAGTGGTGGTGGTTGGCGGTAGGTATAGATGAGGAAAGAATTTTGGAGTTGGTGGATTGAGTGGTGGAGTAGGTGCCCTCCCTCGATAAGTCTTTGGATGCTCTGAAGGTGTCATATAATAATATTTCCCCAAGACTGTCTTTACACAAATGTTTTGATAAATACATCTGTGCTGCGTTGATTTCACCTTATAATGTTTTCATTATCATCAGCGCCTCAACACTGTAACGTTTCTTTATTTATTTTCTTCTTGTTTTATTTAATGCTATAAATAATGATAACAACACTCAAAAAAAGCAACATCGACACGTTTATCATCTAAAGCAAGGATTCTCAACCTATGGTACGCGTACATCTAATTTGGTACATCTAATATCTTGAATTAAATATAGCGGTACGCCATTGGCAAAGGTTGAGAACCCCTGATCTAAAGTATCCACATTCTCTCGGACATATATGATAGCTTTGCACTTCATGTCCAGCAGTAAATATTGTAAATAAAGTAAATAAAAATAGTAATAAAGTGCATTTTTTGCACTTCATTACTATATATCTGAAATCCAACACAGTGTTTTGGATTTCAGGTATATAGTAACCCACTATGAGTGATTACAGATCCCACTATAACCTTTAAAAAATGTTATTTGAAAATAACCTTTTTTAAGGGTATTTTCAAATTTATATAAATTGGTCTTTAATTCGACTCATAAAAGAGGAGGATGAAATTGATTAGGGGAACTATCTTACCTAATATTCATCGTCTTATATCCTGGTCCAGAATATTTATTATCTTCGGAGGTTAAGTAATTTTCCCATTCAAAAGATCTAAAAACCCACTGACCATTGGACAATTGACCTGTTAATACGTAGGCTGTTCAATAAGTAATAAGACTATAATTATACACAAAACAGATTACCTTTAATCGTCATCATTTACATGGTCTTTTTCGAAGTAACCACTGTGAGACGCGATGCATTTGTCCCAACGTTGCGTCCACTTCTTAAATACATGTGAGAGTCCGTTCTTTGAGAGTTCTTTCAAAACCGCCTCCGCAGCTTTTACACATGCTTTTGCTTTCGAAATGGCAGCATTCTTAGTGGTTTCTTGAGCTGAGGAAACAGCCAGAAATCGCTCGGTGCGAGATCAGGACTATATGGAGGGTTTGGTAGGATATCTGTGTTGTTCTTCTGCAAAACGTCCACTACACAACCAGCAATATGTGGCCTTGCATTATCGTGGTGCAATAAGAAGCCATTCTACACAATTGACGCTTCCTTTTGACGTGCTTGATGATAATCGCTGCTGTGTTTATCATTGTCTCTGTGATGGACGTTGAAGGTCTTCCCTCACGTTCAAGATCTTCCACATTTTGCCTTCCTTCCTTAAAAGTTTTATGCCAGCAAAAAAACACTTGCCCTCGACATTGCTTCATCGTGGAAAGCTTCGCGTCTCATGTTAAAAGTGTCCGATCCCGATTTTTGCAAACGCACACAAAATTTAATCGTATAACGGTGTTCCAAGGACGCTTCCATTTCGAAGACTGGTCGCACCTCGTGGGCGCGCCGATGAGCAGTTGCGTTTAGTCACGTGACACTCCGGCACATCAGCCCGTATACGCCATATATCAACCTCTTTTGTTAATACATACAGCAACGTTTTTTTATTCCACAGAAATTAATATTCTGATGAGTGGTTTCGCCACAATAAAATTAGTCTTATTACTTACTGAACAGCCCACGTACATAATCCATTAAGTTACCATGGATTATCGTATCGTTTGGTTGGTGACTGTCTCCAATTAAAAGTATTTTTAATTGAGTAATTGGAAAATTAAATATTAGAGGGTTAATTAATATTACATGTTTATCAAAGAATTGCTGGTAAACAGGAAGATGGTGGGAATATTACAGGAAGAAAACATTAGACATTAAAATTCCATTACAGTGCAATTCTTTATTACTATTACAAGTAAGAGTTCAGATGATCTGGTACATTCATCTGTTTCAACAATCCCAATTGACTGACCCTACCAGAGAAGAGAAGCATGCTGCTACGTTTGTCTATGATAAAGAAAAGGAATGGATGGTTAGCAAAAAAGAACTTTGCGTTGGGATTTAGAGATCGTTGAATAAATTGAACACTAGTGGCTGCAGATGCTTCGCTACCTTCTTCGTTTACCTCAATAAAAGCTTTATGAAGCACTTTGGAAACTTTGATTTGGGCATTCTCACTGATTCCTTTAAAGTTAGCAGTATCCTTAAAGGCATTGAGCATTCCCATATGTTGAAGGACCTCACTAAGCTCTTTTGAGTATTCCAATTTAAATTTGGGAATTGATATCATGTCCACTTTCACTTCGGAGATGTTTGCCCTTATTTTGTTTAGAAGATCAACAGAAATCTTTTCTTCTAGAGCGTGAATTCCATCCAGATTCTTGGGTAATAAAATCCACATCGCAATGTGTTCACCCTTGTAAGGCAATTCCAGAACCTTAAAGTTTTCTCCGATATCGGCATAACCAAAATTTTCCTCGGTAATAGTCATCATTTGCACGGGACTGTGGGAAGATACATGTCCATTGTTGTAAAACTCTTCCTCAGTTGTTTCTCTAGGGTTAAACTCCTTCTTCCACGTTCCCTTAAAATAGACAGCATTCAGAATCATTAATACGTTATCTGTACTCAGTCGATCCACAAGTTTCTGTATTTTATTATTGGTTTTTTCGGAAACCCATTCATTAATTTCTTTGGTAACTTCGTCAGAATGTCGACGAAAATCCGCGTTTCTGACTTCAGCGTCATAGAGAGACTTGAGACCTTCTACATAGTCTGGTAGAACTGTAAAGTTGTTTTGGATGATAACAGCATTGGCTACTTCTAAAAGGTAACTGTCAGAAGTTGAAGTCAAAAGATTGAGAAGTTCTTTGAGACCTCTGTGAACATCCTCGTCTGCAAGGCTGGCGATGTCATATCCCAGTGTGTGACGGATTTCTGTTGCTGTAACATCCCTTGCTCCGTAGAATACCATAGCCAAAGCAGTGGACAGGCTAAGAGGAGAATAAAAAAGGTTACCTGATTCGCTTGAAAGATGCTTGTGGAGGTCAACAGCAAAACTGTTACTTGCTTTTACTACTTTCTTGGACACTTCTGATGTTGAAGTGCTTTCTGTAACGTAATACGCAAGCTGGAAGACGCATAGGATAAGCAGTGTCTTGAGATGCATATCTGGAACAACAAAACATCATACCGATTAGTACAGTCTTTGCTTTATACACATGTATAAAGATTGGTCTCGGACCACAAAGAGAGGTCCGAGACCAATCCAGGAAAAACAGACCATCCCATCATCCTATATATATATATATATATAGAAAGAGAGAGAGAGAGAGAGAGATGTATGTATATATAAGTGTATGAGATATATGTCAGATTATAAATTAATAGTAATTTATCATTAAAATACAATATAAATAAATTATGTATGTATTAATTATGTTAATATAATCTAATTAATAGTACTAAAACTTTTAATATTTCTGTTATAAATATAATTTATTTAATATACCATTTCATGATGCTTATGACTGAAACCTACCTATAAATGAAAATAATATTTCCTATTCTACATCTATTAATGAAAATAATATTTTCATGATGAATTTTGAATTCTAGTTTGGTCATAATTGAGATCTCGCCATTTTAAGATTGAGAATTGATTATATTTGTTCAGGAGTTGGGATTGTGAATTCTGAATGATTGAATTGGACTTTTATAAGTGTTACTTGTTGCAGATGATTTCTAAAGATCTCGCCATTTTATATCAGTGTTCTTACTCAAAAAAAATCCGAGTTTTGCAGAAGTGCCGGGCAGGCTACAACTGCATGGTAGGCGTTTTTTTTTTTTTTTAGCTTCAGATACTTCACATTGATAGACAGGGAAAAACAGTTAAACGAGACGATATTTGAGGAGATATAACGTGAATTCATTAGACTAGGCGAGCTACTTAATAACAATTGGCCGGGAAAGGTGAAACGTTATCTGCCTCCTGTTAAGGTCAGCAGAATGCACAGATCTGACAAGACTCCCATGCCGTTAGTCCTTGTAGCGATCCATAACATTTACAAAAATATCTACAAACTTAAAAAAGATCTGCGGGCTCATCGTCCCAACAGAAGCACACCGGAAAAGTGCATCTTCTGGGCAATGCCACAGATGCCAAAAGTTTTGCCATGCTCAGAAACTATGTAAAGCTGAGTTTAAATGTCTGAAATGTGAGGATAGCCATCCAACCAATATCTGCACAAAGCAGAAAACCACCTCGGCTAAATGTGCCAACTGCGGTGGTCCTCATGCTCCAACTACAAGGGATGTATTCAGCTCCTAAAGAAAAGACGAATAGAGACAGCTAAACAGTCCTCCTCTGATAGTACAAGAACAGCAGAGGTCCCTGCACCACAGCTGGAAGATCGGCGGCCAGAGTCGGAAGCCTTCAAAGATATAGGGAGCTAAAAGCAAACAAGAAGTTATGCTAATGTGACCCGTACAAACAAGTCAACACCAGAACAGAATCAGCCAAAATCACCTACAAACCTGTCAGCTATTATTACCGCCTCTCTAGCAAACATGCTGCAAGACTTCAGCCTGTCAAACCCTACAGCTCAAAGATTCTTACGCGAAATACAGGCCATCCTCACAGAACTTATAGATGAATAGAAACAAACTTATTCAGCCTCTCTTCAGATCGTCGCATGGAATGCAAATGGCCTAAGAAACAAAATTCTGGAGCTCCAAGATTTCCCCTATAGATATTAACCAGAATGTTATAACTAATTAGCGAGACCCATCTAAGACCCCACAGACAACCCCCCCCAAATAAGGTGTTATCTCCTATATAGAAACAACAGGTTAAACTATAGAGGCAGCGGAATTGCCATCTTCATTAAAAATTATATCAAACACCATTCTGTAAATAACCTTCCAACCACTAACCTTAAGGTCACAGGCGTAGAAGTATTCACTAGCTCAGCTGGTAGACTGAAAATCTACTCAGCTTACAACCCACCCCTAAAAACTCTACTGCACTCTGATCTAAATACCATCTTAGGCGTCAGAGAATCCATCATTATTACCAGGGATTTAAACTCTAAGCACCCTGCCTGGAATTGTAGAACCACAAACAAGAATGGCTGCATCCTTTCCAACTACATTGGATCAAACAATCCTATTTTGGCAGGCCCCACTGAACCAACTCATCTTAGTACGTTTGGCACTGCTGACATCCTAGATATAGCTATCCTGCAAGATATTGAACTTCAGTACAGCCTAAAATCATTGAACGAGTTGTCATCTGATCACAACCCATTCTATTACAGCTGGGAAAACAAGAATACCTGTCTCCTGCCTCTCACTCATGTATATCGTGGGAAAGATTGTCATACGTACTTAGGGATTACATTGGACCTGTTCTTCACATATGTACAAAAGATGTAAAAACTCAGTTACAAGCCTCTCCCAACAACTTAACTCCGCTATAACAGTAGCGACCTCCTGCAAATCTGTCCGCAAGCCTAGTCGTTTTCCCGAAGACATTATGAACTTCATCAGAGAAAAAAAACAGAGCTAGGAAACGATTTCGCAACGCTCGCGCTCCACAAGACAAAACAGTTTTTAATAGACTTAATGGGGGCGGTGAGCGATGCACCCAAAGCTCACAGAGACCAAGTAAGCCTCTGTTTCACCTACTGATCACTCTATCTGGGGACTACTGAGAAATATCAGAAACAAAGGCAGATCCCTTCCCCCTATACTTTCTGACCAGGGCCTTGTTCACACAGACGTAGAAAACGCAGAAGAGGTAGCAAAAAAATTTGGAAGAGCAGTGCAAACCTTCATATGAAAACTTAGACTTCGATCACTTGTACAAAACACACAGACAGGTCAGACACTCATTAAAACTTCCTCATACCGGTACTGACCATATTGCACCCACATCACCTGCTGAAATATATGATATTATAAAAACTTTAAAGAACAAAACAGCTACTGGTCCAGATGCCATCACAAATAGGGTGATCAAGATGCTATCCCGAAAAGCTGTAGTGCACCTGATCATAATAATAAACGCAATCTTAAGGTTTCACTATTTTCCTTCCATCTGGAAACAGGCTGGTGTAATCCAAATTCATAAGCCAGGAATGGACTCGCACCTACCTCCCAGTTATCGTCCTGTCAGCCTCAACTCCAACTTGGGTAAGATTGCAGAGAAGGTCATCCTCTCATGATTTCAAGCCTCAGTAAATGAACTGAACATCCTTGCCAAAGAGCAATTCGGTTTTCGGCAACATCCAGCAAATTCACAGAACTGTGGAATATATTACCACAAACTACAATTGGCGTCAATACACGGGAGCTGTTTTTCTTGATTTATCCAAAGCATTTGACCAAATATGGCACTTCGGACTGCTACATAAATTTATCTCAGCTGGTGTTCCTGAAAATGGTACATTTAATTAAATCATATCTACATAACAACACCTTGGAAGTCAAGATCAATGGTACTACCTAATCTCAGCGCCATATCTTGGCCGGAGTACAGCAGGGATCCCTACTGGCTCCATTGCTGTTCTCTGTATACATGTCAGATATCACGCACAATCCAAAGCCATCCATCATGGCCCTAGATGCGGCGGATGATACAGCATTATTATCCATATCTCTCCGACAACACTTCGTTACTAAAAAGCTTCTAGAAAACCTCAAGTGAGAGAAATGGTTTTCCAAATGGAGACAGCAGGTAAATACCCCAAAAAGCTCAGCCATTCTCTTCACGAAATGATCGATATCTCCTGCAGGAGACGTCTTACTATTCAATACTAAAATTCCCTGGCAGACAGAAACAAAATAACTTGATGTCGTCCTCCACAAAAAAATTAACTTTTAACGAACATATCAAGGCTACGTGTGTAAAGGCATTTAAAGCCATCACCCAGATCTACTCCCTAATTAACAGAAGCAACAAGCTAAACATCAGAATCAAGTTGCTTTTATGCCAGCTGTTGATTCGTCCCATAGTTACTGACGCTTCTCCACCCTGGAGCCACACCTCCACTACAAATATTATCAAACTGCAACGTGTGCAAAACAAGTGCTTACGAATGATTCTGAATGCCCCATAGTTCGCCAGAAACAATCAAATTCATCGAGATACAAATATTCCTTACATCCTCTCTTTCCTACAACCTTTAGCAACAAAATTCTTCCAACAAAGTTCAGACGTCCATACATCCCAACGATCTAGTTCAGCAAGAAGTTTAGCCTACGAGGCAACGGATATGTTCAAATATAAAAGATCGAAAGCCATTCTAACTTCCTGTAGCGATGCATAATCTCCATGTCCATCCAGAGCGAGCAAACTGCTCATAAAATTCTACACTCACTGTAGCCGTAACAGATAGTGGGGAATATGAAAAGTGATCTTGCTTCGCCCATAAAGACATTAATGTCAATTTTCATGATCGTATCTTGAGGTAATCCATTTGATCGTTTTCAGTTATGTAAGTTGTCATTCAGCTGTTTTTATTTTATTTTATTTTTTATTTTTTGGCGGTTGTCCACCTGTACTCACTGATTTGAAGGTAAAAGTTTATACTTGTGAAAAATATAAGTATAAAGATTTTTACACGTAATTGTATTTATACTTGTAGTGAATCTAGTTGTAAAAGTAATTCTAGTGAATTACGTTTACAACAAAATATTTGTTGTTATGAATAACGAAATATACATTAGTTCGGAAACATTATTTCCATTGACTGATTTCAGCTGAAATACTCGATTTATGAATACGATACTTCATAATGTAACTTTTCTTGATATATATATATATATATATATATATATATATATATCTTGATATGCAGTGGAACCTCGGTTGTCGAACATAAATCGAAAACCAATTTGTTTGAATACTGAAACAATTTTCCCATAAGAATTAATGTAAAATGGATTAATCCGTTTTCGAACACTAGATGATTGCTTATTTAACCCTCTGTAACAGTACTTTATGCAGAGAATGGTATACAAAACAATGAAAATGCATATATATATATATATATATATATATATTTAGTTATTTTATTATATATATATATTTAGTTTGCTTATATATATATATATATAAGCAAGCAGACAAACAAGTCAAGTTTGCACCTGCAAGTGTTACAAGTCTAGCTGATCTTGCACGTAGTGCAATACCAAGGCAACTCATGGTAAAAGTAGAATATGCTCTGATCACTAATCTTAATATCTACCCTTAATGCAAAGCACATCTCCTGGCGGAGATGCCCACTGATGAGACCTCAATAAAGGTCGAAACCGGTCTGGGTAGTGGTCCCTTGCTTTTAATACAAAGCATCATACATCTCCTCCAGGAGATGTACTTTGCATTAAGGGTAAATATTAAGATTAGTGATCAGCGCTTATTCTACTTTTACCATGAGTTGCCTTGGTCTTGCACTACGTGCAAGATCAGCTAGACTTGCAACACTTGCAGGTGCAAACTTGACTTGTTTGTCTGTTTGCTTACTTGGGAAATGAAGTAAAACCAGGTTTAAAATAGCTTGGTATCTTTAACATTTATTATACCCAAGGTAAAATACTTTCTACATATATATATATATATGTAGAAATGTATATATATGTATGTATATATAGACTAAAAAAAACTACAACTACATATATATATATATATATATATATAGATGAAAATAATATAATGATGCTAACCGGCTCTAAGACTTATATGGAGAGATTAAAAAAAAAGATGGAATTACCAATATATATATATATATATATAGACTAAAAAAACTACAACTACATATAGATATAGACGAAAATAACATAATGTTGCTGACCGGCTCTAAGACTTATACGGAGGGAGATTAAAAAAAAAGAATTACCAATCTTCGCACCAAAGAAGATAATTAAATAAATTAGTTCTTAATAGAACTGGGCGATGGACTGAGTCCTTGACTCTTTATCCCGTCATCTGAATGAAGTAAATCTGTGTGGATGGAGTGTTATTGAGCTAAAAAGCTCTAGTCATGGGTGGTTAACAGCAATAGCAGGGCGTCAGTTAAAACTTCATTGGCTACAGCATTGCTTTGTTACCCTGTAAGTCTTTTAGCGTCATCATTCCTATTCCTTAAATAAATATTCCGTAAATAAATATAAATTAGTTCTTAAGTTCTTAAAAGAACTGGGCGATGGACTGAGTCCTTGACTCTTTATCCCGTCATCTGAATGAAGAAAATCTGTGTGGATGGAGTGTTATTGAGCTAAAAAGCTCTAGTCATGGCTGGGTAACGGCAATAGCCGAGCCTCAGTTAAAACTTCATTGGCTACAGCATTGCCATTTGTTACCCTGGAAGTCCTAAAAAGGACTTTAAATATAAATTAAAAAATACCCACAGCTATATAAATGAACTGCTATTAATAAGAATAAAGGTATATTATTATCTTTAGAAATATTAAATATTTGTTTCGAAAAATGATTTAAGTTTTATTTTTAAAGTTTTATATATAACTTCCTTTTATTTTATATAAAGAATAATATTTTAAAAATATATCTATTATGTACTTCTAAGTAAAGTGAGTTAAATAGGATTACAAACCCAGAAACCCTACTGTATAGACCAGCGTAACATTGCTTTTAAAATTTTTTCAACTTAGTTAAAAACGCCAAGAGTACAAAAATGTATATGCATACCTCTTTCTTGACTCCTCTCTGCTCTGTATTGATATTCTGACGACTAAAAAGCTAATAAAGCTTTACTATGGCAAGGGAGAATAAAAGGTATACAGTGTGTGCACATGGAGGTGATAAAGTAAATTACCAAAGTGTGTACCACGATAACACTGAAAGAAAAGTTTAAAAAAAAAATAATCATCACATCTATATCCTCAGGAAGTCATTTGTTAATCTTAATTGGCGAATACTTCTGTCTTTAATATACATAATGTAATCACTCCCAACAAGGAAAGATTTTAAATCTATTATATATTTAGGTGGCCTAAAAATGTCTTTGTTTTATTGATTTATATTTATTTGATTTTTTTAACATTTTAATTTTACATAATCCAGAAACATGACTCTAGAGCAGGGGTTGGCAACCTTTTCAGGCTCGCGGGCCGCATTCAAGTTTTATTTTTAATAATCGATCAGCAAGCGAAATAACAAAAAACTTATGTTAACAATTTTTATTATATCAATCTTAAAAAAACCCAGAAATATTTAAAATACGAGATATGAAACAAGCATGAAAATGAAACTCAATGAAAATTATTATCACGTAAAAACAAAGTAACAGAGTTTATGCATCCCCATATGTGTTTCTCCCTGCTAATGTAACTTTTGTGATTGTTTTCCTTTAGCCAGATTATCTCTATCTACTTTATAACCTGAGGTGCAAATTCGAATCGAAGCATGCAAATGTTCATCAGTCAGTCGAGAAGAATTTTTTTTTTCTAAAACTCATGGCAGAAAACACTTGTTCGCAAATGTATACCTGTGCTTCGAAATGCGGCTATCATCTTCTTTGCGATACTAATTAACCCTTCAAATTTTTTTTGGTAAGCATCGATAACATTTTTGGATACTTTCTAAAAAAATGCTTTCTTTAATGTTTCATTGTGTTGTAATTCCAAAACTTCCATCTGTAGTTGGTTTGGTACGTCATCAATGTCGACATTAAAAGGATTCAAAAATAATCGCATTTCGATGCTATTTTTATAAAAATCCACAAATCTTATTGAAAATTCCGTTTGTAAATCTTCAATGATACTAACAAACACAAAAGTTTCCTTTTGTGTTTGTCCTCCGACTATACATGAAGATTTGCAACATATATAATCATGTAGATTTTCTTCCATCATATGTTTCTTCAACAGACATACAGGTGTCCCAAAATTCACGCAAGAAGTAATTTTGATAGAAAACACAGGTTTTTAATTAAAAATTGTAATTTCTTATTGATTCATAAAGTATACAGTATAGGGTTATGCATGGAATAGCATATCAGGTAAATGGCCTCCACGGCTTTGCTGGCACATACGCACTCTTTTGTCGAAATTTTCCATGACATTTTTGCATAAATGTAGCTGAATTTCGTATACAGCGCTCAATTTCCTCCTTCAAGGCGTGGGTGGTCGTGGGCTTGCTGGCATAAACCTTAGACTTCAAAAAACCCCAAAGAAAAAAAGTCCAACGGCGTTAAGTCACATGATCTGGGTGGCCAATTCTGATCACCAAAATGGGAAATTACACGACCAGGAATTAATGACTCATGCAGTAATTGAATTGTTTCTCGGGCTGTATGGCATGTGGCACCGTCTTGTTGAAACCACATGCCGTCCACATCCATATCTTGCAATTTAGGCACAAAAAACTGGATTATCATGTCGCGATAGCGAGCACCATTAACTGTTATTCTCTTACCAGTCGCATTTTCGAAGAAGAATGGACCGATGATGCCTCCAGCCCAAAATTCGCACCAAACAGTGACACGTTGTGGATGTATTTGTTTCTCAACAATCACTCGTGGATTTTCTGAACCCCAAATGCGACAATTTCGTCGATTAACGAAGCCATCAAGATGAAAAGGAGCCTCATCGCTGAAGATGATTTTGTTCGAAAAATAAGCATCCACTTGTTGTTGTTGTTCCATAATCCATTCAACGAACTCTCTTCGCTGTGTGTGGCCAGTAGGCTTCAGTTCTTGAGTCAAATGAACTTTGTAAGCATAAAGATGCAAATCTTTCGTGAGAATACGCTGTAGAGAGCTTCTCGAAATGCCCAATTCAAGACCACGGTGTCGAATCGATGTTCCTGGACTCTCAGCAACACTCTCACGAACTGCTTCGATGTTTTGTGTTGAACAACTTGTTGAAGGACGGCCAGAGTGTATAAGATCACTAATTGATCCAGTTTCCTTGAATTTTTAAATTAATCTTTTCACAGTTGATGAAGTTAAATCACTATTCCGACCATATTTTGTACGAAAATTGCGAACTGTAGCTGCCAAACCTTCATTATTTTATAAATATTGCTCAACAATGAAAATGCGTTGTTCTTTCGTGTAGCGCTCCATTTTTAATAACCCTGAACTATTAGCTGTCACGCTGTCTTTTTTTTTCTCGTTGGCAACACTTTACCGCACAAATGGCGCTAAATTTAAATCTTGCGTGAATTTTGGGACACCCTGTAGTTTGCCTTCAACAGCTTTTATGCAAGAAAACAGTTCTGCCAGTAATTTACCTTGGCCCTGCAGGTTTAAATTAAGTTCATTAAGGCACGTTGTAATATCTACCATAAATGCAAGAGACATAATATATTTTTATCAGATAGTTGTGTAACGTCCTTATACTCAACCGATTCATTGGAATACTTTGCTTCGTAAGTATGTTTTGCTGAGCAATCAAAGAAGCTTCTAATTTATTAATGATTTTTTCTAAGTTCACAGTTCAAACCTTTGTATTCGCTTTCATCTTCATTCTCGTAATGAATTCTGATGTTATACTCTTTAATAACAGCTACACTTTTATGTCAAATAAGAAAAAGGGGCTTACCTCCATTTTCAATGAAGTATTTGCTGTTCCATCATCATTAAACCTTCTTCCTTCATCTGCAATTATACGTTTTCTTGAACCCATTTTTGAAATTATTTTCAACAAATATATAAGACGGACCAAGGACCTCGACTGCAAAAGTGCGCCAAAATCTCGGTTGTCGTCGATGAAGTCGCCTTTGTTATCCCCACTCATGATGACTGACACGGTTGACTCGCGCCAAGTTGTAGGGCGATATCACGAAGTATCAAATTATTTTTAATTTATTATTCATATTATAAATTTTATTATTTAAATAATTCAACATACGAGCCACATGCCATGTAAATATGGTCAACCTTTTATGGGCAGCCAAAAATGCACGTTTGGGCCTCATGCGGCCCGAGAGCCGCCTGTTGACAACCCCTGCTCTAGTGTGATGGAATTCATTTCCTATCTTAAGAACATCGGAGCATATGGCCAGATCGACAACTTGTTGTTTGAAGAGCGCATGCGCTGACCACTAGGCCAGTCAGGGCTGGATAAATCAGAACAGTGTTCGTTTTCATATATACATTAAAGCTTCCCAGGCATAATTTGAAAAACATTATTAGAGGAACTCCAGGAAATACCGAATACCATTTTACCCACACAGTGGTGTAAGGGTTACCCGGAGTTATACATTTTTTTTAAAAAAAATTGTTCACTTGCTGTTTGTGATAAACGATATTGCCTATCCTATGAAGAATTCAGGATGCTACTTTCTTGAATGATGGCTTTTCTTCACTAATATTCTCGTATACGATCCAAATGATGTTCCGAAAGATTTAGAAATGTCTACATTGTGTACATAAGGGATATATCATCTCTCTGCTAAACAGAATCAACTTCCATCCAACTAAATTATAACAGCCCTTTTGTCTGTTCATCAGTTCGTCTCTATTTGGGTCAGCAAAGCAAAAATTGTGGATTACGAAATCAGTGATGTACCACCTGGAAGAAAACTGAGGCACTCCAATTACGTGTAGAAGATTACTTCAAAATTGGATTGCTGTTGCTTGAGGACACTGCTCAAGTTGCTTGGGCAATTTTTGGGATTAGTGGAGTAGAAGCGTAGTCGAACATAAGGATCCGTGGGATACACAAGAATTGGTGGAGAAATCTTAAAATAGGAAACTTTTCATCATAAAACATGTAGTGAATAGCGAGAGAGGAAGGTAACGACTTATCCACAAACGTTAAATGGTGGATCACAAGTATGATAAGTAGCATGGTAGGTTTCATCAAATTCACTGGAAATGTACTTTTCCCAAGCCTTTCAATGGCTTGTATCCAATAATGATGAGTTCTAGGAGATCAGCTGTGGTCTGACAGTGGTATAAGATGTGTTGGTGCTGCAGAAGAGAATTAAATGGTGAGAAGAAATGTACTTGCCAGCCTGGTTAGCTGCACCCACTGATGATTCAAGTCAAGAGGGTTCGAATCTGTGATCACCTAGGAGTTAGATTCCATCGCCAATATGGGAGATGAATTTGAGCTCCTAGCTTACTGGAGGACTGTAGTGACCTAAACAATTCCAAGTTTGTACAATTCTCATGGATGGCTGACATAAAAAAAAGGTATTCACAATAATGAAGTTCGTATTAAATTATCAACTATCACTGTTAATCTATTCATTAACTATTTCTAGAGCCTCCTTAGCTCAATCGGTATAAACGAAGTCTTTTGTCAGAAATATCTGGGTTCGATTCCTGTCCATGACGTGAGGAACCTTTATCTGGTCTTTTTCGACTAGAGGTGAGTTAGTCGGTCTCGTAGGGAGGGGTTGTTTTTACTCCAGGTCACTCTGGTTTTTTCGTCCCTCTGAACAAGCACACACGGATCTACAGCAGTCACAAAATACATACTTTAAAAAAATCCCTCATTGGAGGGCTCAACCAGTCGTAAAGGACGGTTGAGGAAAATTGGGGAGCAACCCCACATGAAAACAACAACAACACTAATTATCTCTATTCATTCATCCTCCCTGAAAATACTACATCCTTAACATTCTATCCCACTAACTATATCATCCTTTGTTAGCCATATCTCTCTGATACTAATAATATTTACCACTACTACAACTAATAATAATATAACATTTTATTATTTCTCAGATAAATTACGTACATTATATGAAGATAATTATGCATAACAGATACTTTCTCGTACATAAAGTTTTTTTTTAAAATAATAATAATAACAATAACAGTTTACAACATATATTATTATAATATTCATAATGATGATTATAATGATAATGATGATTACAGTAATAATAATAATTGAATTATTATTAAATTATTACGAATTATTATTCCTCACAAAATGAACAACTAATATAGTGCAGTTGAAAAAAGATCTACCCTACGATTGCGTGTAATCTTTAAACTACTATAAGCATCGGCTAATGATTAATGTTCTTATAGTTCTTATAATAACTGGGGGATGGACTGAGTCCTTGACTCTTTATCCCGTCATCTGAATGAAGAAAATCTGTGTGGATGGGGTGTTATTGAGCTAAAAAGCTCTAGTCATGACTGGGTAACGGCAATAGCCGAGCCTCAGTTAAAACTTCATTGGCTACAGCATTGCCATTTGTTACCCGGGAAGTCCTAAAAAGGACTTATAATCTTCCTTTGGTCTTCCTTGCCTAATGATTAATGTATAGTACTGAAACCACATTTAAGGCGATGTTCTTTTATCTGCTCAATTGAGTTGCGCACTAGCTTTTGCAAAGAAGAAACAGACCATTAGTAGCAGAAGAAATCTTGGTGTTTGAAAATCGTTTAATAAAAACAACTGTTTTTGCTATAAAAAATGTAATATTTTTTATTCAATTGATTATTGAATATTTCAGTTGTTCAAATGAATATTGAAGAATTTTGAAAATAAATCGTTCATGCAAAGAGAGTTCATTATATGTTCCACAATGAAAACAATCTGAAACACTGTGAAAATATTTTTATTAATATAATTAATACACTTTCATCCCATATGATAAAGGATAAATTAATTATATTAGAGAAAATCAAATCAATTATAAAATATTTAACTCACTAGAAAACCGGGGAAAAAATCAACGCATTGAAGTGGTTCCAAAGCGTAAGCCACACATTACAAATTCTTTTTCAGATTCATCTATAAATGTATTAGGATATGCAATATTATTAAATATGATCCAAAATATTTTTCATATAATTTCATAAATTCAAAATATACTCATATAAATAAATGGAATAGAATATTATCTTACATAAATTATATAGGTAATGACATTAAACTAAAGGAACTTTGAGGAAAATGCAAAGAATAAAATACACCATAATCTTAACTCAAGCTCAAATATATAATAAAGACATTAAGGAATATTTACGATCTGATTCGGTGATAAAGATGGCTGCTCGTGAGTTTGTGTTTAGTGGCGTGTATTATTGATGATGAATTGTGAATTTAATTGATATGTTTTTAGCGATTTATTTATATTTATGCTTATTCATTAATAATAGTAGTTAATTACTTGCTACCATAAACAGTCACTTTATTTTCCATAGAGCTTTATCCAGGTAAGTCATTTGTAATTACAAGGGTGATATGCCAGGCTTACAGCCGCTACTATCGGTTTTGTTGGTTTCTTATAGTGACATTTTATTGCTGGTAGACACCTAAGAGTGTCTACGGGATTTGCTAGTGGACCCTCAAAAGTCCACAGGATTATCTTTACCTGCTTGGGACACCCGAGAGATTTCTACTCTTTCTCCTTCTGTGTCTTTAAATGGCAAAACTTGTGAATGAAACCAAATTCGTGGAGGTATAGAGGGAATTCCTCAGACATGGACAGCTGCTGAGTGATAATTGGCCGGGAAAAGTGAAATTGTATGACACGTTTCCCCCCGAATGCGTCTCAGACGTTGTCGTTGAAGATCATTTAGAATCGGTGCCTTCTACACCTTCAGACTTTGTAGAAGTGCGCGCACGCAATAAGCGAAAAACAACAGATGAACCGCACAATGACAATAGTGAAATGAAACAGGGTTCGGACGCCGCTATTTCTCCCAAAAAAAGGTGCCTCCGATCATCCTTAGAGAAAAGCATAAGTGGGCAGCTTTAAGATCCACAATGTCCAATTTGCATATTGGCTTCATTAAGGCCAAAAACATGAATGAAGGCATAAAGATCCAGCCAGCAACAGTGACAGATTATAGAAGGTTGACCAAAGAATTCGACGACAGAGGCATCCAGTATCATACCTTTGCGTTCAGCTCCAAAACAAAACTTAAAAGTAGTCCTTCATGGTGTCTGTGAAGACATTGACACAGCAGAAATAGCTGCTGACCTAAATTCTCAAGATCTGCCTCCAGTCAAAGTCAGCAGAATGTAAAAAGCAGACAAGACTCCCATGCCATTAGTCCTTGTTGAAATTCATGAAATATACAAGGATATTTACAACTTAAAAACAGTCTGTAGTCTCATAATCACACCGGAACCACTCCGTAAAAGATCATCTTCTGGGCAGTGCCACAGGTGCCAGAAGTTTGGCCATGCCCAGATTCTATGCAGAGCGGAATATAGATGTTTAAAATATGGAGACAGCCACCCAACCAATACCTGCACAAAACCGAGGACTACCTCGGCCAAATGTGCCAACTGCAGTGGCCCTCATCCTGCGAACTACAAAGGATGTACTCAGCACCCAAAGAACAGACGGATGGAGGCAATCGATCAGCCCTCCTCCTTCAGTACAAGAACACCAGAGACCCAGACATCAAAACCGGAGACTCAGCGGCCACAGTCGGAGACCTCCAATAATAGAGACACCCGAAAGCAAACAAAAAGCTATGCTGATGTGACCCTTACGACTAGACCAATTCCAGAACAAAATCAACCAACAGCACCTAAAAACCTAACAGCTGTTATTACGGCCTCACTATCAAACATGCTACAAACTTTCAGCCTATCAAACCCTACTGAAAACTCCACTAAAAGATTTCTTCATGAAACACAGGTCATCCTCACAGCTCTCATAAATGAATAGTAACAAACTCATTCCAGCATCTCTTCAGATAGTTGCTTGGAACGCAAATGGCCTTAAAAACAAAATTCTGGAACTCCGACACTTCACATCTAGGTATCAATCAGATGTTATTTTAATCAATGAAACTCATATAAAACCCTCAGACAATCCTACAATAAGGGGCTATCACCTATACAGAAATGACAGACTACTCCATAGAGGCGGCGGCATTGCCATCTTCATTAAAAACTACATTAAGCACCACTCTGAGAGCATTCCTTCAACCACTAACCTTGAGATCACAGGAGTGGAAGTAGATATCAGCTCCACTGAAAAACTGAAAATCTACTCAGCTTGCAACCCTCCCCAAAAATCTCTACTTCACTCTGATCTAAATGCCATCTTATGCACCAGAGAGCCCACCATTATTGCCGGAGATCTGAATTGCAAGCATCCTGCGTGGAATTGTACATCCACAAACAAGAATGGTTGCATCCTTTATAATTACTTAGGATCAAGCAACGCTGTTGTGGCAGGCCCCACCGAACCAACTCATCTCAGTACGTTCGGCACTGCTGACATCCTGGATATAGCTATCCTTCAGGATATTAAACTTCAATTCAGCATCATATCTATGGATGAACTATCATCCGATCACAACCCAATTCTACTACAGCTGGTAAAACGAGAATACCTGTCTCCTCCTTCTCACCCCTACATAGCACGGGAAAGACTGTCAGCAGCACTGAAGGATTATATTGGACCTGTCCCTCACATACGCACAAACGAAGAAGTAGAAACTGCAGTTACAAATCTCACACAACAAATTAATTCTGATATAAAGATAGCTTCCTCCTACAAATCTGCATGCAACCAGATCGTTTGCCTGAATACATCATGAACTTGATCAGAGACAAAAACAGAGCTAGGAAAAGATACCATAACACGTGTGCACCACAAGATAAAATAAATCTAAATAGATTAAATGGGGTAGTAAGAGATGCACTCCAAGCCTATAGAGACCAAGTATGGGATAAAAAGTTATCCTCCATCTCACCTACTGATCACTCCATCTGGGGACTACTGAAAATTATCAAAAACAAAGACAGATCCCTTCCCCCAATATTCTCTGACCAGGGCCTTGCTCACACAGATGTAGACAAAGCAGAAGTTATAGTTCACAACTTAGAGGAGCAATGCAGGCCTTCGTATGGAAACCTTGACTTTGACCACATATGTAAGATTCACAGCAAGGTCAGACACTCACTCAAACTTCCTATCTCCAGCAATGACCATATTGCACCAACATCACCTGCTGATTTACAGGACATTATTAAAAAATTAAAGATCAAAAAAGCTCCTGGGCCAGACGGCATTACTAATCGGGTGATTAAACGTCTGCCCCGAAAAGCAGTAGTGCACCTGACCAGTATAATAAATGCAATTTTAAGATTTCACTATTTTCCTTCCACCTGGAAACGGGCTGATGTAATTCCTATACATAAGCCAGGCAAAGACCCACAACTACCGCAAAATTATCGTCCAATCAGTCTTATCTCAAATCTGGGTAAGGTTGCAGAGAAGGTCATCCTCTGACGACTCCAAACCTCAGTAAATGACCTAAACATCCTCTCTAAAGAACAGTTTGGTTTCAGGCAACACCATAGTACTACCCAGCAAATCCACAGAATTGTGGAATACATCACCACCAGTTACAACTGGCACCAGTGCACAGGCGCTGTTTTCCTAGACTTATCCAAAGCATTTGACAAAATCTGGCATTTTGGACTCCTGCAAAAACTTATCTCAGCCGGTACCTCACTAAAAATGGTTCACTTAATCCATTCATATCTTCAGAATAGATCAATGCAAGTAAAAATCAACGGTTCTACATCCTCCCAGCGCCATATCTTTGTTGGAGTGCCGCAGGGATCTCTACTGGCTCCATTGCTGTTCTCTATATACATGTCAGACATCCCACACAACCCGATGACTTCCATTTTGGCCCTGTATGCGGACGATACGGCAATACTAACCAGATCTCTCAGACCCCATTTCATTACCAGAAAGCTTCAAGAAAACATTCTAATGCTGGAGGGTTGGTTCTCTAAGTGGAGATTGGAAGTCAACCCCCAGAAAAGCTCATTTATGTCTCAGTTACATTTCAATGGTGAATTAAGTTGCATATTCAAGGGTTTACTAATAGTTAATAACAAATTATTAACATATCACAGGAAGAAAACATATATCTCGAAAATGCCATAACACTGCAATCTTCTATTATTATTATTAGAAAGACGTACAAAAATGATCTGATTATTTCACTTCAGTTTCAAATATCAGAGTTCGGAAACACGACCTGAGAACAGCAACAACCCGCTCCTTTTGTCTAAAATAAAGAAAAGAAAGGGATGGTTAGCTATAAATCTTTTTGCATTCACATTCATAGAAGTGAAAACATATTCGACGCTAGTGACTGCCGCTGCTTCACTTCCTTCTTCGTTCACTTCAACAAAAGCCTTGTGAAATACTTTAGAAACTCTTATCCTCGCCGCATCGCTGATTCCACTGAAGTTGGCAGATACTCGAAAAGCGCTGGTCATTCCCATTTGTTGAAGGACGTCGCTAAGTTCCTTGGAGTATTCCAATTTAAACTTCGGAATGTAAACTTGATCGATTTCCTCTTCTGAGAAGTTTGCCTTTATTTTGTTTAGAAGATCGACCGAAATCATTTGTTCTAGAGATTGAAGTCCATCAAATTCTTTGGGAAGCAAAATCCACATGGCAATGTGTTCTCCCTTGTAAGGCAATTCCAAAACCTTAAAGTCTTCTCCGATATCAGCATAACGAAAGGTTTCGTCCATAGCGGTCATCATTGGTACTGCACTGCGGGAAGACAGCTGTCCATTATTAAAGAACAGTCCATCAAAGGTTTGTTTTGGATTAAACTCCTTCTTCCATGTACCTTTAAAGTAGACGGCATTTAGAAGCATTACCACAATATCCGGACTCAGTTCATCTACAAGTTTCGGTATTTTCTGATTAGTTTTCTCAGCAACCCATGCGTTAACCTCTTTGGTAACTTCGGCTGAATTTTGACGAAAATCTGCATTTCGGACTTCGGCGTGATAAAGCGAGTTCAGGCCCTCTACGTATTCTGGATGGATTGGGAACTCATTCTGAATGATCATAGCGTTGGCAATTTCCAAAAGGTAGCTCCCCGTTTCTGTGGTCAGAAGATTGACCATTTCTTTAAGACCTGTGTGAACATCTTCATCTGCAAGGTTGACCAGATCGTAACCCAACGCGTGACGCATTTCTGCTGCTGTGTGTTCTCTTGCTCCGTAGAATACCATGGCCAATGCAATGGATAAACTGAGGGGAGAATAAAAGAGGTTGCTGGGTTCAGTTGACAGCTGTCTGTGGAGATCAACAGCAAAATTGTTACTTGCCGTGACCACCTTCTTGGATACCTCTGACGTTAAAGTGCATTCCGTGGCCTGATAGGCAAGCAGACAAACTTCAAGGATGAAAAATGTCTTGAAGAACATTTCTGAAACAAGAAAATCTTAGATTAGCGTTGTTTCTTTTTTATTGTAGTCAAGTTATAAAGGTTTAAACAAGAGAAGGGCTTTAAAACACAAACGACAAACGAGACTTATAAAGGAGTGGGACAGTTGATTCAGAAAATGCATCATCATTTGTTTATCTTCAAGATCACAGCAAAATATAATCAGAATCTAAAAAACGAAAGCAAAATTGAAATCGAATGCCACAATAATAGAGTGCAATAATAATATTCCAACAACGAAAAGATACGTCTTCTTTTACTGATAATCTCTAGAAACCTCATTTTGTGTTCAAAACCATTCTAAACTCTTAACTACCTCCACTCTTTTCATCCTTCTTCACACATAAACTCTTTCCAGCTAATATGACAATCACCCTCCTTAACGTTTCCAGCTATTGAATTTCTAGAGCTGAGTTGACTTTATTTTCTCAATATTCTAAATGCAATAAATAAGAATAGTTAATCTTATGCCTTTATCCAGATACAATTTCTTCTTATAAATCATGCTATACTAACCACTTATTTATTTATCGTAATTGCAAGAAAACCCGACTTTAGAAACAAAATCGTCGACCAGAATTCTGGCTAGTAGTCACCTGGTTTTCCACTAAGAGGCTATGAAATTTAAATCCATAATCTATAGATTTAAAACTGAAATGCATTATCTGCTTAGATTATTGTCTTGAAGTTGTTTAAATTCGTTTAAGATATTCGCAAGTTTTAATGTATTTACCGCCCTAGTTCGCCATGCGGTTAGTATAGTCGCTCTCCAGCCAACAAGCGGGGATTCAAATCGTGTCCTTATAAGGACTGGCTTAAAGGGGCGAAGCAAGAATGCTTTTCATCTTCCCCGTTATCTGTAGAGTACAGTGTAGGGATAAGGTGATATTGAGCTATTAAAGCTCTGATCGTGGCAGGAGAGTAAGAGCAATAGCTGTGCCTCAGTTAGAACTTCATTGGCTACAGCATTGCCATCCATTACCCTCCAAGGGCATTATTAATCACCGCATCTCACGGTCGATTAACCTCGACCTAAATCGTGTCATGAAAGTTTGTCAATGTTTTTAGCTGGAATTTCATTACTTGGTGTGAGACCATCTCCTCACAAAAGGAAGATATGAAGTGGGTTGAAAAAGGGTACATGTTCTCTCGCAAGAGTAGGATTATCTTTGTACAGCTTTCTATAGAAATTGGAGAACTTAACAATTTGTGAATCCTATCAGAATGTCTCTTTCAAACTCCGACGGTTCCCTTCTCGCAGCCATTTCACCCGGACAAAAATGCACCAAATTGGAAGCATCGTATTCCTCCAATGCACACCGGCTACAAATTTGTGGCACGATGTAACTTGTCCATTCGGGCATATCTTAATGAATATATGGCTTACATAAACATCAAAATATTAGCAGAATCTTTCCTAAACAACGAGGATATTCCAATGTACAACAAAAATACCTTCTAAATACGTGTGTATATAATTACGGTTCTGATAAACAGGAAAAAAAAAAGAGAAAAGGTGGGAATTATTGTAGTCAATCATCGTAATGCAATGATGACTGACGTGTGTTGCTTTATTTATATGTGTTCATTTATGAATTCACGTATAGATAAAACAATATAAGACGCACAATTATTTACTTTTGCTTGGAACCCGCAAAAATCCCCAGTACAAATTTCAAATACTGTTACAATTAAACCTGTTATAATGTACAATACTTTGACCATTGACGTTACTGACAGGATGGGTGAAGCACAAGTGCTTTTCTTATTCCCCTTTATCTGTAATGAGAGTTATTTGGCAATGGGAGATTTGTGAGCAATTAAGCTCGCCCTCTGAGGGCAGTAGTGTTAGCTATGATCGGTTGAGAGAAGAATAGCCTTCGGTCTTTTGTGTTTGTAGTAATCAGTCTCATTGTAATTGACAGCTTGCACGATTGAATGTGAACTTGACTTCACGAAGAATTTTTCTGCAAGATCACGAAGAAGGGAGGAGATGTATGGAGTGCTGGTTTCTCGGTGAATTTGTGAATTTCTGATGAACCACGGTGCATTCAGGATCATCCTAAGGCATTTGTTTTGGATTCTCTGTAATTTTGAAATATTTGATCTTGAAGTGTGACTCCATGCTGGTGAGGCGTAGTTGATGACTGGACGTATTACCATCCGGTAAAGAAGCAATTTATTATGTAGGTTCAATTTGCTCTTGCGGTTGATCAATGGGTAGAGCTCAGCTATGACTTTAGAAGATTTGGAGCAAATGAGATTGATGTGTTTGTTGAAAAGGAGTTTCTTGTCCATCAATACCCCAAGATATTTGGTCTCTGAATGCCATGGGATCTTTTGACCAGAGAGCAGGATATCTTCTTTGTTGCAGATCTATCTTCATGAAAACATTATGGCTGAGCTTTTGAGTGGGTTCACTTGAATCCTCCAGTTGGTGAACCAGTTTGCTAGCTCATTGATTCCTCCTTGGAGTCTAGTGATTGCTAGGCGAGGGCTGAGTGATCTAGCTAGAATAGCGGTGTCGTCGGCATAAAGGGCTGTAGTATTTGTTCTTGGATTGAGAGGAATATCTGCCATGTAAGTTGTGAAAAGTATTGGGGCCAGAAGAGAACCTTGAGGTACTCCTGCTAGAATTTTGCGCCTTGAAGAAACAATTCCGTTGAGTTTTACTTGCATGTATCTTTCATTGATATATGAATATATGAGTTTCACAAGTTTAATTGGGATATTGTTTTCAATTAGTTTGAAGATAAGGCCTTGATGCCAGACCTTATCAAAGGCCTTGGCAACATCCAAAACACAGCAGCAGTGTGAAGGTGCCAGTTAAAACCATGAGTGATATGTTCTGTTAGTCGGTGAATTTGTTGTACCGTGTTGTGAGCTTTGCGAAACCCAAATTGCTCATTTGGGATTATTTTCTGTTGGTCCACTGCTGATTGTAGTTTTGATAGGATGACGTTTTCTATTACTTTGCCAAGACAGGAAAGAAGACTGATGGGCCTGTAGCTTTGGGGAAGTTGTGGGTTATTACCAGGTTTTTTCAGAGGTATAATGTCCGCGATTTTCCAATCTGTGGGAAAGTACTGGAATCTAAAAATGGAATTGGTAATATTAACTAGATGAATTATGGCTTTCCGTGGGAGTAGCTTTATTATTCTATTGGTAATGCCGTCAGGACCTGGGGCCTTTTTATTCTTCAGATGGGAAATGATATTTATTATTTCCCTTGGAGATGTGGGGATGATGGTTTCTGAATCATCCTTAGGCTGACTTAGTGCATATCTAACTTTACGATGAACTTTGTAAATAACATTGATATTTAAGTTTGCATAAGATGGGCTTCATTGATTTTCCAGATTGTCAATTAGGGCTTCTACTTTTTCTTCATCTGTGTGTGCAACTCCAAGATTGGTCTTTAAAGGGGGAAGTGGTTGTCTTTTGGTACGAAGAGAATTTACAAACGTCCACATGGAGTTACTTCTGGGTTGATTTCCTTCAGTTTGGTTTCCCATTTGGAGTTCCTGTGGACCTGGAGGGCTTCTCGAACCTGTCTGTTCAAAGTGTTTAAGGTTGCTTTGTCCTGCAGGGCTCTGGTGTTGTGATATCGCTTTCTGGCCTTGTTTTTGACTCTAATCTGGTCCATTATCTCTTCTGGGATCCAGTTAGGAGCGTGAAAGACAGTGGTTTGAGTGACTGATGCTATTGCTGTGTTGATTTGCCTAGTTAAATTGTTTACAGCATGATCTATTTCTTCTTTTTTACGAATGACAGGGGGAGGACCGATGTGGATTGGAAGAACCTTGGAGAGCTTGTCCCATGCTATGAAAGAATGATGGGATAGAGCTAGTCTTGAAGTCCTAACCTGAGTAGGATGGGATTATGATCTGAGTTAAGCTCTTCTACTGTTTCCAGCTGGTATTGATATTTGATGTTTCTGAGGATAACTATGTCTAATACATCAGAACTTCCTGATGGGCTGTAGTGGGTGGGCTCAGTGGGTCCAGCTACTATTGATGAGTTGAGTAATGTGTAGTTGTATAAGATACGGCCTTTGGTGTTGATTGACGAACTGAACCAGGCCGTATGTTTGGAGTTAAGGTCTCCAGCTATAATTATGGAGTCCGTGGAGCCGAGGATGGAGTCTAAGTCTGCTGTCAATAGTGGAATACTGGGAGTATTGTACGCTGCGTAGATTTTGAGTTTGCCAGCGTTACTAATGTGCACTTTCACACCCGTCACCTCAAGGTTTAGAGTTTGGGAGTTGGTCAGCGAGTTGTGGCTTAAATAATTTTTGATAAAAATAGCTGTTCCGCCTCCATTAGAGTTAAGTCTGTCTGTCCTGTATAAAATATAACCTCTTAGTTTTGGGTTGTTTGATGGTCTGAGTTGGGATTCACTGATCAAGATTATGTCTGGATTGTATCTTTTTGAAAATTCTTGCAGCTCGAGAATTTTGTTTGTTAAGCCATTGGCATTCCATGCTGTTATCATGAGAGAATTTGGCTTAAATTTTTTAAACATTATAGAGAGCTGTTAATATGGATTGGGTTTCTAGGTAGAATCTTTTTCTGGAGTATGGTGAGGTGCTTGCTTTGCTGAATTCATGCAGCATTGTTGCAATTGACGAGTTTAAAACTGATGTGAGATTAGAGCTTGTTCGCTCTTGCGATGGTGAAGTCTGGGTTCTTACCGCTTCCGCATATGATTTGGACATGGTTGAGGGTCGAGTGCCTTCCTGTGTTGTCGAATGTGAGGTAATATGATCTGGAGGGCGAACTGCTCGCATGTGCATTGTGTCATTTCTTGGAGAAGCGTGGTTACTTCTTAATGATCCACGGCTTTTTGGATGGAAAAGGCAACCCTTGTAATTAGAGGGATGTGGTCCTCTACAGTTGGCACAACAGGCAGGTGTCGACCTGGGTTTGGTGCAGGAGTTGGTTTGATGACCCTCACCGCATTTTAGGCATCTATATGCAGCTCTGCACAGTTTTTGGGCATGCCCGAACCTCTGGCATCTGTGGCACTGCCCTGCCGATGCCTTCTTCCTTAGAGGTTCGGTTGTGATTTTGAGCTTACAGATGTCTGTTACTTCATAGATGCTTTTTTGTGTGTTGGAGATTTCTACCAACACCAGTGGCATTGGTGTTTTATCTGACCTCAACATTCTACTGACTTTGGTTGGAGTCAGTCCTTGATTAATGAGGTCAGCTGTGATCTCATCAGTTGTGACGCCTTCAGCCACTCCTCTTAGTACTACCTTTAAGTTCTTCTCGCTTGCTAGTGCAAAGGTGTGGAAGGGCAGTTCTGAGTTGTCAAACATTTTTGTCATCAAGCGATAATCAGTGACAATGGTAGGGTGGATCTTTACACCCTCTTCAGTATTTTTTGCCCAGGAAAAATTGATATTATGTTCTCCTAGGGATCTTGAGACTGAGGTCCATTTGTCTTTATCTCGAAGGATAACTGGAGGGACATTTTCTTTTCTGTCTTGGGAGATCTGATTTTGTTGAGTTGTTACATTATCTTCCAATTCACCTTCCGATGTTCTGCGTCTTTTATTAGATTGTTCCTCATGAGAACAATCGAACTGTCGGGGAATCTTTGTAGGTAGAACAGGTGTAATGTCCTCTTCTATGTCCAAATCATTATCTTCAGTGTCATTTACTTGAGTGAAGAGATTCAAGCAACCAGGATAATCTGTATCAAATTTCTTAAGGATGAATTTGAGAATGTCAAGTGACATATCTTTGTTTAGCTGTTGAATGGCGTCCTTGATATCGTTTACATTCTCCATTCTTGTGTACGAAATGTTAAGATATATTTCGGATAGGTATGATGGCGAATAGAACGGGCTAGGGCCAGAAAATTGTATCAAAAGTTAAATTCTTACCTTCTATTCCGCAAACAAAGCAGATTCACAATATCTAAAACTCACTAATCACCACTGAAATCAAAAAAACATTCTTCTCAACAACAACCATCATGCAAGACTACTATGCGAGCCGCCATCTTTTTCCATGTACAATACTTTTTCCAGCAGTATCAATATAAATATGGTGATGGTAAAATTATAAAGGTATATAGATATTTTAAACTTTTATTAAAAAGCTACTAAGTTTTTCAAGAATATTTTAAGCAATGACTTTTCTTAAAATAGTTACGAAAGAGTTATTAGTAAAAATTCATTTTTTAAGTAATTTTTGTCTTATACGAAAAAAAAAATTAAAACGATTATTGCCATCAAAGGTAATTAATAATAATGAAACAAAACGTATTCAATATGTGGAGGTATTATTATTATTATTATTTAATTTTTTTAGGTTCAAACATGAAACATGAAAAAATATTACTCCATTCAAGGTCGGTGTATAAAATATTTATCAAGAAGCTCTATTTGTTTATTTATCTTTCTATAAAATGTTACGTCCGATTATTCTGTTTGAATAGAAATGATTGAATATGGAGAATTTCATTCTGGTAGGTCTTATTAACATTTTTATCAACGGGTTTGTGAGACAAGAAGAAAGATGGCGCTGAAGGTTGTGAATATTTGCGAGATATATGCGCAGATTCGGATAATTTTATTTCTATTCACAAATCCCACAACGTTGTGTGCATTCGTAGCGTAATTACAAAATAATCATTATAATAATATAATATTATTCTTTCTGTTACTACTACTACTACTAATAATAATATATATCACTTTGTTTTCATTAATAAATTAATACCCCAATTAAACATAACACGAAAATTATTTTCTCGCGCAGTTAAAATACGCAAAAAACGGAATGAGAAGATAAATAAAATAAAAATAAATATATAAGAAATAAATTAATCAAATGCATACTTTTACTTGTTTTCTTTCTCCTCAATGCTGATCTTCTGAGAAATAAAATAGCTAATGAAGCTGTTTCTATGTTGAGAGAAAATAAAAATGCATGTAACGTGCAGAGGGAGGTGATAAGCTAAATTGGCCAAATGTGAAGGACGATAAGACTCAAAGAAGAAGAAAAAAATCTATATCCACATCCTCAGGAAATCATTCCTAAATTCTAATTAAAGAATACTTTCTCTTTTTTTCTTTCCATATATATGGATAGAGAGAGAGAGAGAGAGAGAGAGAGAGAGAGAGAGAGATGTTCTTTAAAATTCCACATATCTATTGAGTTCTTATATGGTACTTTCTGCGCTAATGTTTTAACGTAACTCCCAATCAATGAAGGTTTAAACCTATTAATATATTAGCATTTTGGATACGATTGTTTTTTAAATTTATATTCTACATAATCCACCAACTTGGCTCTAGAGAGACCCAACATGGCAGCTTTTCAAGAGACTTCTATCATTGCGTAAGCTGGAAGATAATCTCATCCCGAATATTGGACCTCTTCTCCCGTCTTAAGAACATTTAAGAGACATGTACAATGAAGAATTTAGGTATACTCTCTTATTCAATTATATTTCCGGGATGCCGAAAAATCCCTCAGCATCCCAGAGTTTCCTTAGCTTGCACTATTTGACTTAAGTAGCTCTGGCAACTAGGGGATGCCGAGGATTGCATTCTCGTAAGACACTAGTCAACTTACGAAACTTTCATAGCTTCTACAAACATCCGGCTAAGATTCCATTCACATTCTCATACTTTTTTTTACAGTATGTTATTATAACTGTTCTATTTTATTATTAGTTATTGTTGTTAATCTCTTACTGCGCCTAATTTATAAATTAAACTTTATCATAGGTATGTCTGAATAGGGAAAAAAAACATAATATATATATAGGATTGGATACTATCCTTGGTTTCTAGTATCCGCTGGTTTTTTCGGAAGGTATCCTCCCGGGATACGGGAGACTACTGTAAACCTAATTAGTTAGAGTGCCTGTCACAGGTAAAAAATAAATAAATAAATAAAACACGATCTCTCCGATGAAAATACTTGCTGTCTCAGCACGAGAGCGGCTACTTCACCTTCAGATAATAAATAAATAAATAAATAAATAAAAATGGTTACTCCTGTCAGCAATACAGCGCTCACAAAACCTCTCCCAAGTCTCTCAAAGATTTTTATGTGAGGGGAGGAGTTAAGGTCAGCAACACCTCTTTCTAGAGTATCCCAGACATGTTCCATAGCTCAGGACACCTGACTGGCCAGTCTATACATACGATAGTCTCTTCATGGATTGTTCCACAGGCTTTCGTCTTGTAGGATAAATGTCTCCGCTATCACACCTGCATACGGAAAAATATAACGGTTCATGATGTTAAGCAATCATGGTTCCGCCAGGAAGCTCATACAGATTAGTTAGTGCATTTACCCAATGAAATTCCTCCTCAAACACTGTCTCAAGCAAAAGTGTCCAGTTCAGGAATATTACCTGGTCCTCCCCAAATTAAACGACGCATCGTTTTCTAGAGCAAATGGGAAGTAGTCTGCAAACAATACCACTGCTATTGGTCTTTGGTCCAGATGAGATGGAACCAGGTCCGTTTCAAACCTTCCCTGTCACATGGGGATAGAGTATGAACAGACCATCTGTCGCCTATTATGCTGACCATCGTTGTGATGCCTTCTACTTACAGTAGAAGCAGGTACCAATAATACGACGCTCTCAGAATGTACTCATTCGGGGTATCACTCCTCTTTTAGCGAGAAGATAATCGGAGGTATCGGTCACCCACTACGTTTGTAGCCCCTGACCTTCCTTGAGCGTGTCTCCGGGATGTTGTTTGATACTGGTCCCACAGTCTGGGAACACGGAAAGATTAATATGTAGCCATCTGACTACCTCCACCTGAGTTAGTCTGGCCTCCAGTCCCACATTGGCTTGCTACCTGAATTCCCTGCTTAAAGGATGTCTTGCAGCCACATCCAAGAATTTGGCTAACACGAAATGTTTTATTTTCACTCGAAATTGAAACTCCCAGCTTTTATGGCGCAGCTTATATGCATAAACCACTGACAGCGCGATACTCCTTTGCATACAATAACCATACTGAGTGTTACTTTTGTCAACACGCACCTCACTTTCATATGGTTTTTCCCTTTTTCTGCCCAAACTATCGTGCTTTTTTTTGTTCCTTAAATCATGTATCAATTAAGAGCATGCATAACTTAAGCCAGTGTATAAATTAATTCAAATTGTTCACTTGAAACTTAGAACTGAGTGTAATCTTCCTTATTTATCCCTTATATCGATAGTGAAAATACCACAAATATCATTACTCCCTCACTTTTTAATATTCAAATCTCATCACAATTTATGAAGGAATGCGCAATGTAATAGCGTAAATGCCAGAAGCATCGAGTGTGCCGAGAGGCGAAAAACAGCTGCAAGAAATTCAAATAGATCGATCATTTTAAGTCAATCATATCCAGATCGCATAATCAATCATAATTTCTATGACCATTATAGGATTGCTCTAGTTTTTATGTACCCATGGTCAGTTAGCCTCCCACATGGATAATTGAGAAGTATTGGATCGTCTCAACATTATTTACTCAATTAATAAATAAATCAGCAAATGCCTTTAATTCTCTTGCAGGGAGTAGACGAGGTGTCCCTTTTAGCCCTGTCTAACGTTTGGAGACTGAGTGGGCTCATTCTCCATTGCTGGCCAATTAGAATTAGCTGATACAAGTGTATCACTAATTATAAGCTGCAATCGATAAAGAGACTGGGAAACAAATGTTTTCATATCACAGTCCCTAACAAACACAGAATATGTTATTGTCAGAAACAGTGTGCATTCTCTGGTCAATTTTTTTCAGTTCAGGGAACGAAACACCCGATTTTCCGAGAGAAAAAAGCTGCTTGCCGATGCGAGAGATCGACTAACTCGGAAATATATGCGTGTGATATCGACGTCCACCAAAGTGCATCCCATGACCCAAATATTATTTTCAAACAAAAATGAGTAATATAAGTCGACCATGCAGTATTCCAAGATGCCAATTCTCCTATTCACACATCTTGGATTACACCGTCATGGTTTGAAGAGCATGAAAGATAACGTCATCATCTTCCCTGCACAACCACCAGCTTTGAACATAATTGAAACAGTCTGGTCAGTTTGGGAGACTAAAATTCCCACCTGAAACATCTTCAAAACAAACTGAAGATGTTCTTCAAGGCGAATGATACAAAATTCTACCAAAAACGATTCAAACCTTATTTGAGTAAATTCCTGACAGTACCTAAGGCAAAAGGTGGTCCAACACACCATATTAATAAAGAAATATGTATACTAGGGGGAGTTCGTCCTCAGGGCGCCCAACCCCCCGAGTTTACCTCATGTAAAGTACATTATTACCGGATAAGCTTACAGCTTGAAAAGCAAATAATGACCTTTTTCTTATAAAGAAAAAGATCATTCTTATAAAGAATGACCTCTCATTCTTATAAAGAATGACCTTTTTTTTTTGAAGATATCTATAAATATTTCAAGATGTAATATTATTAATGGTGTATTGATATTTTCATATTTTGTATAAAAAGTTAAAATATTACATTGTAAAATTATTTATTTAAAATAATAATTTATAGTACGTAAAATTTATAAAGAAATTATAAATTTAATTGAATATTTACTAAATAACAATGTACTCTTCAAGATCAATAGGATTTCAATTCTAATTTCAATAATTACGTTTGGCAAAACCATGTTGTCATTCTATGAATGTACGCTAATCTTGGAATAACGTAGTTGTGAAAGGAAAGTGATTAAGTTATTGCTTGCCCTTCACCGAATAAAGTATGCTGTAAGATAAATGAATAAAGATATTTTAGTTACCACAGACTTGTGTATTTTTATATAGTAATTCAAATCACTGCAATAGAATATTGGATGTGTTCCTGCTCAATTGTCGTCCCACTCTATCTTCCCCTGAGCGTTAATTAGAGAAGATTACGATAAGGGGCGCTACTTTCTCTTTCCCCATGCTCGTGACTGTGTTTGTTTTCGTGGTTATTTCACTCTCAGTCTTCGCGTTAAAGTGCCTTTGATAATGCTAGCTTGAGGTGGAGAAACGTTGACTTCTAAATAATTTATTTAGTTAATAAATGATTTATTTTCTTTCCCAGTGTTACGTAGTCTTTCTTCCCAAAACTTTGATTTTAATCAGTGCAACAGCTACGGATATTCGACCATTAAAAAAAACAAATATTGTTCATTCACAAAAAAGGCACTTTTAAATTCTCTTATAGAAATAAATTTTAAAAAATGTAAATATAAATAAATAACTTCTCAAATCAAATATCTTCGATTAATATAATATATTTTAATACGATGTTTCTTTCGTTTTAGATCTGCAGAGAAATAATTCTTTCTACGTATATCTGGAACAGTACACATACGATGTACGTAGAAGTTTAAAAATGCACACTTTCCTAGAAATGCAGTTTCCGGTAATTACTTAAATGCATCCTTTGCAAAGTATTACAGAATGTAACTAAACTGGTCCTAATTTAAGTTGCGTAAAATTCGTTAACATACGAATCTTAACAGAATTCTCTCATACCTTGATCCAAGAATAGAATTTAAAATTGCGCTCTTCCCAAAAGGTTAAAGATCTCCGCCTGCTTCTTTCGATTTTCAGCTTACCTTTTAAGCATTTGAGAAAATTAAAATATAATTGAATAAATATAAAAAAGGAGATGATCAAATATGTCACATTAGGACGTTGTTCTACTTATTTCTTGATTATCTAAAAAGTAACATGTCACTTTCAGTAGTTATAATAAATTAAAGACTGGGCAATTAGATATATAACGATTGACACCATTATAGGGATACATGTTCAAGGATTTAATATTCTGAAATAGCAAACTTTAATACATTATAAGAAGAAAGCATTATACATCGGAAATGTCATTACATTGCAATCGTCTAACACCATTACGAAAGCCGCGCAGATGATCTGATTTCTTTCAGTTCAATTTTAACAATCAGAGTTCGTTAACTCGACCCAAAAATAGCAACATTCCACTTCTTTTGTCTACAATAAAGAAGAGGAATGGATGGTTAGCTATAAATCTTTTGGCATTCATATTTAGAGAGTAATAAACAAATCCTACGCTAGTGACTGCTGCTGCTTCACTTCCTTCTTCGTTCACTTCAACAAAAGCCTTGTGAAGCACTTTAGAAATTCTTATCCTCGCCTCATCGCTGATTCCACTGAGATTGGCCGATGATCGAAAAGCACTGGTCATTCCCATTTGTTGAAGGACGTCGCTAAGTTCCTTGGTGTATTCCAATTTAAACTTCGGAATGTAAACTTGATCGATTTCCTCTTCTAAGAAGTTTGCCTTTATTTTGTTTAGAAGATCGACCGAAATCTTTTGTTCTAGAGATTGAAGTCCATCAAATTCCTTGGGAAGCAAAATCCACATAGCAATGTGTTCTCCCTTGTAAGGCAATTCCAAAACCTTAAAGTCTTCTCCGATATCAGCATAACGAAAAGATTCGTCTCTAACGATCATCATTGGTACTGTACTGTGGGAAGACAGCTGTCCATTATTAAAGAACCGTCTTTCAAAGGTTTGTTTTGGATTAAACTGCTTCTTCCATGTACCTTTAAAGTAGACGGCATTTAGAAGCATTAGCACAATATCCGGACTCAGTTCATCTACAAGTTTCGGTATTTTCTGATTAGTTTTCTCAGCAACCCATGCGTTAACCTCTTTGGTAACTTCGGCCGAATTTAGACGAAAATCTGCATTTCGGACTTCAGCATGATAAAGCGAATTCAGACCCTCTACGTATTCTGGACGGATTGGGAACTCATTCTGAATGATCATAGCGTTGGCTATTTCCAAAAGGTAGCTCCCTGTTTCTGTGGTCAGAAGATTGACCATTTCTTTAAGACCTGTGTGAACATCTTCATCTGCAAGATTGGCCAGATCGTAACCCAACGCGTGACGCATTTCTGCTGCTGTATGTTCTCTTGCTCCGTAGAATACCATGGCCAATGTAATGGATAAACTGAGGGGAGAATAAAAGAGGTTGCTGGGTTCAGTTGACAGCTGTCTGTGGAGATCAACAGCAAAATTGTTACTTGCCGTGACCACCTTCTTGGATACCTCTGATGTTAAAGTGCATTCCGTGGCCTGATAGGCAAGCAGACAAACCTCAAGGATGAAAAATGTCGTGAAGATCATTTCTGGAACAAGAAAATCTCAGATTAGCGTTGTTTTTTTTTCCAATATAGTCAAGATATAAAGATCAGTTAAGAGAAGTGATCTAAAAACAAAAACCGATCGAGACATATAATGATATTAATTAGTGGGACAGTAGATTCATAAAATGTATCGTCAATTGTTCATCTGTAAGATAATTTCCTACTGCAAATATAATGAAAATGTAAAAAACAAAAGAAAATTAGAAATCGAATTCCACCATCATAGAAGCTAATATTAAGATTACAACAACGAAAGGTTATGCTTATTTCGTTTACTGATAATCTCTAAAACTCTCATAATGTGTTCAAAAACATTCTGAATCCTGACTTCCACTCTTTTTTTAACCCTTATCCCCAGTCAACTCTTCCGGCTAGTATGTCAATCACCATCCTCAAAGTTTCCAGCTATCGAATTTCTAGAGCTGAGTTCACTTTATTTTCTCAATATTCTAATTTCAATAACTAAGTATAGTTAGGCTTTCCCCTTTATCCAGCTGAAACTTCATTTCTTCTTATAAATCAGTAATATTGTCCGCGTGATTAGCTTAGTGGCTATGCGATTCACAACCATATGCCTGGGTTAGGAATGTTCTAGTTTCGATTCCCATCGACGTCAGGAGCTTAAGGACCTTTCTCAGTCATAGCCAAGTTAGCTGGTCTTTGGCGTGCACAACAGGGTTTTCTCCGCAGTTTATATGAGGTTTTTCATCCCGCAAGCAATAATCTATAGATTTAAAACTGAATGCATATCTACTTAGATTATTGTCTTTAATTGGTTTAAGATATTCGCAAATTTTAATGTAATTTCCGTCCTAGTTCACCATGTGGTTAGGATACTCTCTATCCAGCCAACAATTGGGGTTTCAAATCGTCTTACGGACGTTTGTCAATGTGTGTAGGTGGGAGATGTATTTCCTGACCTGGTACGAGACCATCTCCTCACTATGGGAAGACCTAAAGTGGGTTGAAAACGTATTACATGTTCTCTCGCAAGAGTAGGGTTATCTGTGTACAATTTTCTCTGAATATTGGAGAACTTATTTGTCAACAATTTGTGCATCCTCTTAAAATGCCTCTTTCAAACTCCGTCAGTTCCCTTCTTGCAGCCATTTCACCTGGACACAGATGCACTGAACTGGGAGCATCATGGCACGATTCACCTTGACCATTCAGGGAAATCTTAATGAATATATGACTTACATAAACATCAAAATATTATATTAACTGAACGTTTCCTAAACGTTCAGTTAATATAACTGAACGTTCAGGATCCTAAACATTCAGGATCTGCCAATATACAACATAATTATCTTCTTAATATATATAATATATAATATAATATGTAATACGTTTCTGAACAACAAAAAGGGGAAAGGTGGGAATTATATGCTTTTGCTTAGTCCCCACAAAATTACCCACTACAAATTTCAAACATTGCTAATACAATTGACAATTATGTCTTTAGGGGTGAAGCAAAATGCATTTCATATTCCCCGATATCTGTTGTAGTTACAGTGAGGGTAAAATTTACGAGCAGTTTGCTCGCCCTGAATGGGCATGGAGATTATGCATCGTTATAGGAGGCTAATATAGCTTTTGGTCTTCTATATTTGAATATGTCCGTGCCTCGTATGCTGTAGCTTGTTGAACCAAAATGTTGGGATGTGTGGACGTCTTTAAGAAAAACTTGGATGCTAAGGATTGTAGAAAAGAGAAAATATAGGGAATATTTGTATCTCTGTGGAGTTAATAATTGTTTCTAACATACCACGGGGACTACAATGCAATTGACAATTGACATTTATGACTTTAGGGGTGAAGCAAGATGCTTTTCATATTCCCCGCTACCTGTTGTGGTTACAGTGAAGGTAAAGTTTATGAGCAGAATGCTCGCCCTGATTGGGCATGGAGATTATGCATCACTAAAGGAGGCTAATATAGGTTTTGGTCTTCTGTATTTGAATATGTCCGTTGGATCGTATGCTGCGGCTTGCTGAACCAAATCGTTGGGATGTGTGTACGTCTTTAGGAAAAACTTGGATGCTAAGGATTGCAGAAAAGAGAAAATATAGGGAATATTTGTGTCTCTGTGGAGTTAATAATTGTTTCTAACATACCACGGGGCGTTCAGAATCATTCTCAAGCACTTGTTCTGCACTCGCTGTATTTTGATAATGTTAGCATTAGAAGTGTGGCTCTAGGCCGGAGAGGCATAGGTGATTATAGGACGAATTGTCATCTGGTATAGTTGCAATTTGATTCTGTTGCTGAGCTTGCTATTTCTATTAATTAGCGGATAGATCTGAGCTATGGCTTTAGATGATTTTGTGCACGCAGACTTAGTGTGCTGATTGAAAGATAGCTTTTTGTCGAGAATTACACCCAGGTAATTTGTTTCTGTCTGCCAGGGAACTTTAGTATTGAATAGTAACACATCTCCTACAAGAGACATTGGCCTTTTTGAAAAAAGAACGGCTGAGCTTTACTGGGGGGTGACTTCCAATCTCCACTTAGAGAACTAACCCTCCAGCTTTAGAAGATTTTCTTGAAGCTTGCTGGTAACGAAGTGGGGTCTGAGAGATCTGGTTAGTATTGCCGTATCGTCCGCATACAGGAATGTCTGACATGTATACAGAAAACAGCATTGGAGCCAGTAGAGATCCATGCGGCACTCAAGCAAAGATATGGCGCTGGGACGATGTAGAACCGTTAATTGTAACTTGTATTAATCTATTCTGAAGATATGAACGGATCAGATGAACCATTTTTAGTGAGATACCGGCTGAGATAAGTTTGTGCAGGAGTCCCAAATGCCAGATTTTGTCAAATGCTTTAGATAGGTCTAGGAATACCGCTCCTGTGCACTGGCGCCAGTTGTAGCTGGTGGTGATATATTAAACAATTCTGTGGATTTGCTGGGTAGTACTATGGTGTTGCCTGAAACCAAACTGTTCCTTAGGGAGGATGTTTAGGTCATTTACTGAGGTTTGGAGTCGTGAGAGGATGAACTTCTCTGGAACCTTACCCAGATTTTGAGATAAGACTGATTGAACGATAATTTTTCGGTAGGTGTGGGTCTTTGACTGGCTTATGTATAGGAAATACGTCAGCCAGTTTCCAGGTGGAAGGAAAATAGTGAAATCTTAAAATTGCATTTATTATACTGGTCAGGTGCACTACTGCTTTTCGGGGCAGAAGTTTAATCACCCGATTAGTAATGCCGTCTGGCCCAGGAGCTTTTTTGTTCTTTAATTTTTTGATAATGTCATATAACTCAGTAGGTAATGTTGGTGCAATATGATCAGTGCTGGAAGATAGGAAGTTTGAGTGAGGGTCTGACCTTGCTGTAAATCTTATATATGTGGTCAAAGTCAAGGTTTCCATATACGAAGGCCTGCATTGCTCCTCTAAGTTGTGTGCTATAATTTCTGCTTTGACTACATCTGTGTGAGCAAGGCCCTGGTCTGAGAATATTGGCGGAAGTGATCTGTCTTTGTTTGTGTTATTTTTCAATAGTCCCCAGATGAAGTGATCAGTAGGTGAAATGGAGGATAACTTTTTATCTCCCATACTTGGTCTCTGTGGGCTTTGAGTGCATCTCTTACTGCCCCATTTAATCTGTTTAGATTTATTTTATCTTGTGGAGCACTCATTTTACGGTATCTTTTCCTAGCTCTGTTTTTGTCTCTGATCAAGTTCATGATGTATTCAGGCAAACGATCTGGTTTGCGAGCAGATTTGTAGGCGGAAGCTACCTTTATAGCAGAATTATTTTGTTGTGTGAGATTTGTAACTGCAGTTTCTACTTCTTCTTTTGTGCGCATGTGAGGAACAGGTCCAATATAATCCTTCAGTGCTGCTGACAGTCTTTCCCATGCTATGTAGGAGTGAGAAGGAGGAGACAGGTATTCTTGTTTTACCAGCTGTAGTAGAGTTGGATTGTGATCGGATGATAGTTCATCCATAGATATGATGCTGAATTGAAGTTTAATATCCTGAAGGATAGTTATATCCAGGATTTTAGCAGTGCCGAACGTACTGAGATGAGTTGGTTCGGTGGGGCCTGCCAAAACAGCGTTGCTTGATCCTAAGTAATTGTAAAGGATGTAATCATTCTTGTTTGTGGATGTACAATTCCACGCAGGATGCTTGGAATTCAGATCTCCGGCAATAATGGCGGGCTCTCTGGTGCATAAGATGGCCTTTAGATCAGAGTGAAGTAGAGATTTTTGGTGATGGTTGCAAGCTGAGTAGATTTTCAGTTTGCCAGTGGAGATGATATCTACTTCCACTCCTGTGATCTCAAGGTTAGTGGTTGAAGAAATGCTCACAGAGTGGTGCTTAATGTAGTTTTTAATGAAGATAGCAGTGCCGCCTGTATAGAGTAGTCTGTCATTTCTGTATAGGTGATAGCCCCTTATTGTAGGATTGTCTGAGGGTTTTAAATGAGTTTCACTGATTAAAATAACATCTGGTTGATACCTAGATGTGAAGTGTCGGAGTCCCAGAATTTTGTTTTTGAGGCCATTTGCGTTCCAAGCAACTATCTGAAGAGATGCTGGAATGAGTTTGTTACTGTTCATTTATGGAGGTGTGAGAATGACCTGTATTTCATGAAGAAATCTTTTAGTGGAGGTTTCAGTAGGGTTTGATAGGCTGAAATTTTGTAGCATGTTTACTAGTGAGGCCGTAATAACAGCTGTTTTACGTGCTGTTGGTTGATTTTGTTCTGGAATTGGTCTAGTCGTACTGGTCACATCGGCATAGCTTCTTGTTTGCTTTCGGGTGTCTCTATTATTGGAGGTCTCCGACTGTGGCCGCTGAATCTCCGGTTTTAATGTCTAGGCCTCTGGTGTTCTTGTACTGAAGGAGGAGGGCTGATCGATTGCCTCCATCGGTCTGTTCTTTGGGTGCTGAGTACATCCTTTTGTAGTTCGCAGGATGAGGGCCACTGCAGTTGGCACATTTGGTTGAGATAGTCCTCGGCTTTGTGCAGGTATTGGTTGGGTGGCTGTCTCCACATTTTAAACATCTATATTCCGCTCTGCATAGATTCTGGGCATGGCCAAACCTCTGGCACTGCCCAGAAGATGATCTTTTACGGAGTGGTTCCGGTGTGACGATGAGACTACAGACTGTTTTTAAGTTGTAGATATCCTTGTATATTTTATGAATCTCAACAAGGACTAATGGCATGGGAGTCTTGTCCGCTTAGTACATTCTGCTGACTTTGACTGGAGGCAGATCCTGAGAATTTAGGTCAGCAGCTATTTCTGCTATGTCAATGTCTTCAGACACCACGAAGGACTACTTTTAAGTTTTTTTCGGAGCTCATCGCAAAGGTATGATACTGGATGCCTCTGTCGTCCAGTTCTTTGGTCAACCTTTTATAGTCTGTCACTGTTGCTGGCTGGATCTTTATGCCTTCCTCCATGTTTTTGGCCTTAATGAAACCAATATGCAAATTGGACATTGTGGATCTTAAAGCTGCCCACTTATGCTTTTCTCTATGGATGATCGGAGGCACCTTTTCTTTGGGAGAAATAGCGGCGTCCGAACCCTGAGAATCCTGTTCCATTTCAGTATTGTGATTGTGTGGTTCATTTGTTGTTCTTCTCTTTTTGCGTGTGCGCACTTCTACAAAGTCTGAAGGAGTAGAAGGCACCGATTCTAAATGATCTTCAGCGACAGCGTCTGAGACGCATTCGGGGAGAAACGTGTCATATAATTTCACTTTTAGCTGAAAAGAGAACGTGTCTAGAGAGAGCGCTAGCTCTAGTCCTGTTATAGGAGTATCTCTACGGTGTTCATCCAAACTTAGAAGGATGGATTTAGCAGTCTGTCCGTGCTTTACTACGCTTCCAAAACTTCGTTCATTACTTAGAAAACATAAACAGAAACATCTTCCTACTCAGTTTCCAGGAGTGTACAAGATTTTGTGTGATTGCGGAAAGCCATACTATGGACAGACTGCTAAATCAGTCCTTCTACGTTTGGATGAACACCGTAGAGATATCTCCTATAACAGGACTAGAGCTAGCGCTCTCTCTAGCCACGTTCTCTTTTCAGCTAACTGAGACGAAAGCCGCCAGCACATTGTAAACTGGACTCAAACTGCTAACATCCATGTGTGCTACGATGAACTCGAAAGAAAGATTGTCGAATCCAGGGAAATTTCTCTAGATTCCTCTCATATCAACAACAGCCTGAGTTACAATCTCTCTGACGCACACGTTGCTTCTGTTCAGTACTGGCGCACTCGCGACTGCGCGTAGTATTCGTTTGTTTGGAACTCATACTTGCATTTTTTTCAAACACGCTACTGTTTTTTATACTTGTTCTGTTAGTACAATTTTAAGTCTCTGTAATTTTTATATACATCTTTGATTGTGATACCTGAGGATGTTCATGTAAAGAAACTAGTAAACTAGTAGTATCTTTTTTAAATATATCTTGTCATTTACGTAGGCTATTCAATAAGTAATAAGACTATATTTATACAGAAAACAGATTACCTTTAATCGTCATCATTTACATTGTCTTTTTCGAAGTAACTACCGTGAAACGCGATGCATTTATCCCAACGTTGCGTCCACTTCTTAAACACATGTGAAAGTCCGTTTTTTTTTGAGAGTTCTTTCAAAACCGTCTCCGCAGCTTTTACACATGCTTTGTTGCTTTCGAAATGGCGGCCTCTTTGTGGTTTCTTGAGCTGAGGAAACAACCAGAAATCGCACGGTGCGAGATCAGGACTGTATGGAGGGTGTGGTAGGATATCTGTGTTTTTTTTCTGCAAAACGTCCACTACACAACCACCAATATGTGGCCTTGCATTATCGTGGTGCAATAAGAAGCCATTCTTCAGCAGTGGACGCTTCCTTTTGACGTGCGATTCTCCTTGATGATAATCGCTGCTGTGTTGATCATTGTCTCTGTGATGGACGTTGAAGGTACTCCCTCACGTTCAAGATCTTCCACATTTTGCCTTCCTTCCTTAAACGTTTTATGCCAGCGAAAAACACTTGCCCTCGACATTGCTTCATCGTGGAAAGCTTCGCGTATCATGTTAAAATTGTCCGATGCGATCTTTGCAAACGCACACAAAATTTAATCGCATAACGCTGTTCCAAGGACGCTTCTATTTCGAAGACTGGTCGCGCCTCGAAGGCGCGCCGAAATGAGCTTGCGTTTAGTCACGTGACACTCTGGCACATCAGCCCGTATACGCCATCTGTCAACCTCTTTTGTTAATAAAGACAGTAACATTTCTTTATTCCACAGAAATTAATATTGTGATGAGTGGTTTCGCCACAGTAAAATTAGTCTTATTACTTATTGAACAGCCCACGTATTTTCAACATAATCCTGAAACATGGCTCTAGAAAGACCACATGATGGGGATATCCGGAGGATTCACTGAAAAGGAAAATAATCGAAAGACAATTCATCGAAAAGACAATTAATCCAATTAACAATTTATCTAAAATGGCATTCATTGAAAAAGCAATTCACCGAAAATTTAAACTTTTCCAAAATGTTATGCTACTCGTAAAAGTGATCTATTTAGAACAAATGCTGAACCGTGCAGAGTGAGAAAGCAATGCTACTTTAATAGGAATTAATTATAGAACAATATAGTTTCTTATTGTCTTTGTTGTTCATTGGACTGATTTGCCTGTTTCGGGATAGAAAGCCCAGCCTAAGTAGGCTCTATTATTATTATTGTTAGTAGTGGTAATATATGACATCAATACAGCATTTATTATGGGATGAATAAAGGTTTCTAATAGCTATTAGAAACTTTTACAAGAAAATGTCGAACTGTTCCAGTTTTCAGTTCAGCTGCTGTATATTCGGGGCAACATACAAATAACGGGTCCAAATTATGTATTGCAATAACTCTCTGACTTTGAGTAGAGTTGTAGGTACAAGAAGTTGTTCATTTGGTGAATTGCCTTTTCGAAGAATTATTCGTTCGGAGAATTGCCTTTTCGATGAATTGTCTTTCGATTAACTGCTTTTTGGATAAATTTTTATGAAACTTGATAAGAAAATTTAATAATTTTACTTTCGGCAAACTGTATTCTTATTTACTAAAAACAATATTAAAATAGGCACTTTTCACCAGTTCTATTAGGCGGGTTACATTATGATAAAACAATAGGTTTTCTGATATAAATTCATATGCACATCAAAGAAAGTCCCTTTCTCCCACATTTAGTAAAATATTACTACTGACAACAACAAGAATAATAATAATAACGCTATGTTCTATATTCTGAAAGTAACCATATTTCTTGTTTTTCCTTTCAAGAAATGTAAAACATGAACTCTGGTGTGTTCTAAGACGAATCGTCAAAACTCTTCCAAGTGTTACTTTTGTATTTGCTGGTTGTGGAAAACTAAGGATTTCATAGCTCATCAAGAAATTGTTCTCTAAGAAATGTGAACAATAAGATTTATGAAACAATAGAAAAATTATCCCAGTGTCATTCCTTTTTTAGAAATTAGGGTTCATGGCCATGCGAAACAAATTTGCCGATGAACATCCGTTTCCCAGATATGTGGTCCATAGTATATGCCTCTAAACCTGATGTGAGGAGAGTGCACCAGTTTTCTTCGTTTAGAAAACCTGGGTCTGAAAAAACCTATGTAGTACTATGACCACCTTCATTCTGGATTTTCAACTGAAAATGAGTTAGATATTGTCATAAGGAGGTGATGGTTTTTCCCTGCCAGGAAATCGCGTTTTTCAGCAAACAGGCAATGCATTAGAAAATAAACACACAATGCACTTACATCATAGTTGTTTCTGCTAGAATACCAATCAAAACAAAGTTACGGCCTTAGTCTACTCAATCATTTTCCTGATTAAGACAACTAAGCTTGGGTAGCTAACTGGAGAGGGTCTCTGCTTTCTTTACCAAGTGATTGCGCATTGGAATCTTCAATACTGGCACGAATGCTTTTAAAAAGATGTAGGTACGTCAGTGGCGTAGCTAGAGCTGTTGCCATCCCGGGGCGGTCCCTGAGTTTGCCACCCCTCTCAATACACACCAAAAATACCACAAAAAGTCAAAACGACGTAGTGGGAAATCAATTAAAACGCTATGTTTATTTTTCAAGTAAAACTTTAATTTCAACATTCTAAAATGTTATTTTTCTTGCTTTTCTGTTAGCAAAATCGTCGATGACATTGGCGAAGTCTATTTTATAGTAATGCAGGTACTTCTTAATCAATGTTATTTTGAAAAACTCCTCTCACAAGTAGCAACACTTACAGCAATTGTGAGGAAAATTTGCTGTAGTATTACAATAGTTGGAACTGTCTCGAGACTGCATTTTAGAATTAACTGCAAAAGATCAAAAATGTTCAAAGTGCCGCTCGGGACGGACTTCCGCCTCCGCAACCCCCCTTAGCTACGCCACTGAGGTGGGTAGATGAATACGGCTCTGTAAATGGCATAGTGAAAGACCTTAGAGGCTTGAAAATAAAAACGAAAAACACATTTTATTCATAATTACATATAGCATTAACGTACTATAGATTTCCAAACTTTTATGGTTGTGGTCATAAAAAAAGAAACGTCTGCACCTAGAGGACATGTGTTCTGATGACCTTCCGTGTTTTTATTTTATTGCCTGAAATAAAAGGTACTATTATTTGAGAGGAACAATATATTATTATGTGTGTTATAAAAACAACTTAAACAAATTCCTCTTCAAGAGAAACTGGAATCATTACACTCAGCCATCTCTCAATCAATACTTGTAATCCGAAAAGGACCGTCTTGATGACCCTGAAAGGGAATATTTTTGTTTTCATACTGTTCGAAATTTATATATCCTGAACAATATGGAACGACAACGATAAATGCATAAAGCAGTTTTACATTCTGGACACCAGATTATTGTCTCCTCTTTGAATTCCTATTTGAATATTTAAGTAGATATGATATTTGCGTGTAATCCATCAATGTAATCCATACACAGCAATGGGTTTATCTTTCTTGAAACCATGCGCTCTATGGATTACATTGATGAACTGCGTGCTGAAAGACAAAAAATAATGTAATGTCTTTTTTTATTTTTTATTTTTTTTGTCTTTCAACGTAGTGCCAAGACTTTCCTATCGCTGCCAAGCTCGTATTTCAACCTTCAAAAAATTTCCTGACGCAAGATCTGGAAGATGTCTCTCTTTTTGTATTTAGATACAATAACAATCTGTTATAATAAATCAGTTACAATAAAAATAATGCTAGTAGACCATGCAGTATTCCAGCACACCAATACCCCTTAATGACACAGCTTGGGTTGTTCCGTCGTGCTTGAAGAGTTTGGAGGTGATCATTCTGATTTTCCCAGCACAATCGCCAGTTTTCGACATAAGTGAAACAGTCTGGTAAATTTGTGAGAGTAGGATAAGAAACAGATTCCCATCTCACACGTCTTTAAAACAGCCTGACGATGGTCTTCAAGACGAATACCAGAATCGATTCAAAACTTGAGTAAATTCCATAGAATACGTAAGGCAAAAGATGCTCCAAAACCATATTAATAAAGAAATACGTGTGTATCACAAGTGTTTCCGTTATTTATTACAAACTTTCTCTATTCCAACACACACACACACACACACACACACACACACACACACACACACACACACACACACACACACACACACACACACACACACACACACACACACACACACACACACACACACACACACACACACACACACACACACACAGGGACTAAATGGTCAACATGCAGCATCGTATTCAGTGGTGCAAAGAGCGTGTACAGTGAGACGTGGAAGCTTCGAAAACTGTGCTTTGGAATGACAAATCGCGCTACACCGACATAAGACATAAGAGTACTGAACAGTGTGGCGGTAAATTATAAAAGATATTGTTGTATCTTTATGTGAAATAGAATTTCTCCCTACAAATATAGTCGAAATCGCACGCCTTTCAGTAATAAGGATTCATTAATGAAAGTACAGGGTCTCTTCCTTCACTTTTAACCCTAATAAAGTTTATCACATTTATAAACAGCTTACATTCTTTGAAGTAAAAATATATTATAATAGTATACCATCTTTTTAATTTAAACAGCTGAAAAAGAAGGAACTATCTCAAACACTAATATCTCTTTTTAGGGTAACTTCATTGTATCCAAGCATAAAAACAAACCTTGAAATTAATATACAGATATATTTAAAATTATTTAAGGTGTAAAAATTTTATTTGAGTTTATTTGTGAAATATTAATTCTAAAATATATCATTTATAAACTAACAATAAAATTATATCATATCAACTTATTTTAAATAAGAATTACAATAAATAAAGTTGAAAGAGCAAGAAAGCAATGGAGTCTGTGTATCTCAGTGGATGTATCGTTTGCACAACACATCACGTGACTGCACGAAGGAAGACTTCCTTTGGAATCTAGTCGGGGACTAAAGGAATTTTTTCTAAGCCTTTTTTCTACCGATTCTCGGGTTAGTCGATCTCTGGCACGGGCAAGTGGGTTTTTTCTCCCGGAAACTCAGGTTTGTCGGCCCGTAAACTCAAGAAAATTGACCGTAGAACCCACATTATTTCAGACATTAAATATATTGTGTTAGGGTTAGGGACCACGAGATGGCGTCACTTGTTGAGCTGTCTCTCCTGACTGCGTGCGCTTAATTAGTGATAGCCTTGGGCCAGCTATCTCTGACTGGGTAACAGTGGAGATTGAACTGCCCACCCATCAATTAGATTAGACCTAAAATAGCCTCGTCTACTCCCAATACGGGGAAGAATTTGAAATGATTTAAAAATTAAATGAAATAAAGACAAATCAAATTTAATTGATCTTCCACAAGGCTTTGTTATTGGAACAACAGCCTAAGAACTTGAGACCTGTAGTGTGTTATGTCAGTGAATTCAAAATATTCGTCTGGCCAGTTTGCCTGCTTAGATGAAAAATTCCAATTTTTAGGAGATTAAGATCCTCACAACTGTGTGAGGATAAGTCGATGTACAGACGATGCCCATACAGTCACTGTACAGGCATCGTCTGTATACCGACTTAGCTGTTCTGTAGTAGTTCCGTATTCCGTCTATAATTATGATCTGAAGAATATGGCAGTTAAAAATGAAAGATCAAAATAGCGTATGAATATCTGAAAAAAAGATTCTGTGGCAATTATTTTCTACTTCATTTCACGTTTGGCAGTAAGTTTAAGAATATCAGAACATCTTTCAAATGCATGCCCATAGCCTTTGCAGATCTTTTAAGTGTCTCCAATCCTAAAATGGTTTTTAAAAGTTTGTTGCGAAGATTAATACCTTCTATGCAGTATTTTATATAATGCAGACGTGGAAAACCAAAGTCAAGAATTCACTCTGGAAGAAGCTTCATTGGTCAGTGGGAGATGAGCATATAGCTGCTTTGTTTGTTTATGATAATCTCTTATCAGAAAAGTGAATACTAGCCACCAGTAAGCTGCTTTGTATACATGGTATACAAAGTAATACAGCAGTGTTTCTCAAAGTGTGAGAGGCATACCCCCCTGGGTACGCGAAAGGTCGTTAGGGGGTACGTGGCAATTTTCGGCTATGCGTAATTAAAGGAGTCATTATATTTTTCAACATACAGTGCAATTAGAGTCAACCAGGATATAAACGGCACTAACTAATGAATCACATCCCCTCCCCATCAGAAACTGCCAAGCAAACCCATATGTTGCCAGTGGAACATATGGTTTTGTTTGACACCCCCCCCCGTCGTTAACATGTTAAAACTAAGAAATATATAGTGAATGTGTTTCAGATATTATGGATTTCGGTTGAAGGGATTAGCATTTCAACTCAACAGTTGAAATACTAATTTGTCTTTGGTTCACGCGATCTTTTGTTAATACCGCACCAATCATATGCAGTTCTTTGCTGCTCTACGTATCTCAAGTCTTGTAAATCACTGGTAATTTTTGCTTGAAATAATGGGAAAGAAGATGACGCTATTTGGGTAGATAACTTTGACGATGCACGCAAAGAAACTGTTCTCGATGCCAAAAGTAGTGATGGCGAGTAGGAGCTTCTTGGTAAGTCGCACCATTTTCAGTTTTTTTCTGAAAACTTTTGTTTCCGAAAATCCCCGCACGTATCTCGCAACCCGATTTTTTAGCTTTAATTTTGGGGAAAAAGTTAGAGTTATATTCGAGTAAATACGGTATTTTTTTTAGCTTTCAAATTCTTACGTATGGATCATTGGTTAAAAAACCCCCAAAAGAGAGCAGTATAGCAAATACAAGTAGCTGTAAGCAACAAGAAACCGTTGATTTTGCATCTGGATCAAATGAAATTGATAAGAGTGTCGTCTTACATCTCTAGAGAACCAAAATTTAAAAATAAATCATATTTTTTGTTTACATGAACATATAATAGATAAATAATTTTAAATAGATAAATAGATAAAATAGATATTTAATTTTAATTAATTAATTTTAATTCATTGTTTTTTAATTTTAATCAATTCTGTTTTAATTAATTTATTTACAGTATTTTAAATAAATTAATTAATTTTAAATGAATTAATGAGTTTTTTTAATTAAATTTATAGATCATAATATCACATAATAATACAAAAAATCTCACATCCTATTTGAACACCTCATGAAAATCATTCTGTTTTCATCTTCTGTAGGTGAAGCAAGAATGTTTCTCATATTCCCCGTTATCTGTGGAAGAAAATGTATGGTTATGGATAGGGGGTTATTGAACTATAAGCTCTGGTCATGGAGGGGTAACGGCAATAACCGAGCCTCAGTTAAAGCTTCATTGGCTACAGCGGCGTTTCCCAAATTTTACCTACGACGGAACACTTCACAAATCCTGAAATTTTAACGGAACACCTTAGTAAGAGTCGAGTATCATCGGTCTCGTATTCAATGTAAAGCTAAGCGCACACTATCGCCGAAGCAGGCTGTATCGCATCGCATTGACCTTGCTTGTGACCACTTACGTTTCCTAGAATAGATACTTCCGTACTTCACTCGCGCTCGGAGGTATCGACAACCGTGGGCGGCTGAGTCAAGGCCAGCGCGCCTTGGCCTTAATAGCACAATCCACACGCAACGTGAGGAGAGTCTGATTTTCAAACATGTTTAAAGTTGTCGCAGCATTATAAACCATTCCAGGCTCATATTAATATTAATTTTTGATAATTTTTCACGGAACATTTGTTCACTTTCCGCGGAACACCAGCGTTCCCCGGAACCCAATTTGGGGAACCGTCCGCTACAGCATTGCCATCTGTTACTCTCTAACTCACCTTCCTTGATATTATTATTACTAGCGCTAATTCTGTTCTTAAAAGAACTGGGCGATGGACTGAGTCCTTGATTCTTTATCCCGTCATCTGAATGAAGTAAATCTGCGTGGATGGAGTGTTATTGAGCTAAAAAGCTCTAGTCATGGCTGGGTAACGGCAATAGCCGAGCCTCAGTTAAAACTTCATTACCTACAGAATTGCCATTTGTTACCCGGGAAGTCCTGATTAGTAAGTAAAGGGTAAAATTTCAAAAAATCGGACGATTTCTAGGCCACTCCATAGTGGGCGAAAGATCGTCCATATCTGAGCGTTGGTTCCTCTCAGTGACGGCCGCCCCGTCCTAGCAGAACCGCTCAGCGTTGGTTCCACTCAGTGTCGGCCGCTCCGTCCTAGACTACTGAGCAGAACCGCTCAAATTCCTAGGAAAATAATTCACCGACAAGAACCCCTCAGCGGGCCGTGCCGGAGAACACCTTCCCCGGAGGCAATAAGGCAAAAACCCTAAGGGAGCAAACTCAAAAACTCACACCCAGGATAACAGCAATAGCCGAACCTCAGTTAACTTCCTTGGTTCAGCATTGCTAATTGTTACCCTGATTAGTAAGTAAAGGGTAAAATCTCAAAAAATCGGACGATCTCTAGGCCACTCCATAGTGGGCGAAAGACCGTCAATATCTCAGCGTTGGTTCCACTCAGTGACGGGCTCCCCGACCACTGAGCAGAACCGCTCAAATTCCGAGGAAAATAATTCACCGGCAAGAACCCCTCAGCGGGCCGTGCCGGAGAACACCTTCCCCGTAGACTCAAAGTGCTCCCTTAAGGCAAAAACCTTAAGAGAGCGAACTCAAAAACTCACACCCAGGATAACAGCAACAGCCGAACCTCAGTTTACTTCCTCGGTTCAGCATTGCTATTTGTTACCCTGATTAGTAAGTAAAGGGTAAAATCTCAAAAAATCGGACGATCTCTAGGCCACTCCATAGTGGGCGAAAGACCGTCCATATCTCAGATTGGTTCCACTCAGTGACGGGCTCCCCGACCACTGAGCAGAACCGCTCAAATTCCGAGGAAAATAATTCACCGGCAAGAACCCCTCAGCGGGCCGTGCCGGAGAACACCTTCCCCGTAGACTCAAAGTGCTCCCTTAAGGCAAAAACCTTAAGAGAGCGAACTCAAAAACTCATCACCCAGGATAACAGCAACAGCCGAACCTCAGTTTACTTCCTCGGTTCAGCATTGCAAATTGTTTCCCTGGAAGTCCTGATTAGTAAGTAAAGGGTAAAATCTCAAAAAATCGGACGATCTCTAGGCCACTCCATAGTGGGCGAAAGACCGTTCATGTCTCAGCGTTGGTTCCACTCATTGACGGCCGCCCCGTCCAAGCACCCCGACGGGCTCCCCGTTTAAGCAGAACCGCTCAGCGTTGGCTCCACTCAGTGTCGGTCGCCCCATCCTAGCACCCCGACTCCTGAGCAGAACCGCTCAAATTCCGAGGAAAATAATTCACCGACAAGAACCCCTCAGCGGGCCCTGCCGGAGAACACCTTCCCCGGAGACTCAAGGTGCTCCCTTAAGGCAAAAACCCTAAGGGAGCGAACTCAAAAACTCACACCCAGGATAACAGCAACAGCCGAACCTCAGTTTACTTCCTCGGTTCAGCATTGCTATTTGTTACCCTGGAAGTCCTGATTAGTAAGTAAAGGGTAAAATCTCAAAAAATCGGACGATCTCTAGGCCACTCCATAGTGGGCGAAAGACCGTCCATGTCTCAGCGTTGGTTCCACTCATTGACGGCCGCCCCGTCCAAGCACCCCGACGGGCTCCCCGTTTAAGCAGAACCGCTCAGCGTTGGTTCCACTCAGTGTCGGCCGCCCCATCCTAGCACCCCGATGGGCTCCCCGACTCCTGAGCAGAACCGCTCAAATTCCGAGGAAAATAATTCACCGACAAGAACCCCTCAGCGGGCCCTGCCGGAGAACACCTTCCCCGGAGACTCAAGGTGCTCCCTTAAGGCGAAAACCCTAAGGGAGCGAACTCAAAAACTCACATCCAGGATAACAGCAACAGCCGAACCTCAGTTTACTTCCTCGGTTCAGCATTGCTATTTGTTACCCGGGGAGTCCTAAAAAGGACTACATAAATATATACCCTAAAATTCGCTAATTTAGTTCCTTATCCTTATAAGGACTGGCTTAAAGGGGCGAAGCAAGAATGCTTTTCATATTCCCCGTTATCTGTAGCGGACGGTGTAGGGATAAGTTTATTGAGCTATTATTAAAGCTCTGATCATGGCAGGAAGGTAACAGCAATAGCCGAGCCTCAGTTAGAGCTTCATTAGCTACAGCATTGCTATCCATTACCCTCCAAGGTTATTGGATTGAATGAATCAATCACCTCAACCACTAATTTAGTTGCTACCATGACGAATATAATATGCAAATTCATTATAAAATTTTTAAGGTGTAATTATTATTTGCTATTTTAATAAAAAACAGTTTCATATTTTAAATTATGCTAAAAATACTTTAATATACTTATCAGTTTCAGTAAAATTTTATAAGAAAAGTTTATTTTTAAAGCAGACTGTTATTTATAGAAATAATTATCTCGGAGCACTGTCTATATTATAATATAGCTATAATATACTGACGCATTCAATGTTTGAATTATGGACGAACGTGATCTTCCGACAAGTGTGCCTGTTTTTGATTGATGAAAAACACGGATTTTCGAAAGGAAAAATATTACGAGCTCTGGATGAGTTTGCTAAATCAACTTCAAGTGGAAAATCCTTGTGCAGAATCTTCAGATCCCAGAAGAGATTCAATCCGTGTCTTTGCAAGCAAACACACATCGTTGATAACGACTGACCTATGGAGTTCATGGAATTTATTATTTATTTAGCATTATTATTTTTATTTCAAATAAAATGTAAGATAAATTATCCTGTAAAGCACGAAAGTGGAATTTATCTGTTACTTCTTGTGGTGTGGGTTATATATGAACGTAGCAATTTTGTTTCACACGAAATGAATTGTTTCAAGTTGTAATAAATGAAGAGACGAAGGTGTAAAATACTAGTCATTTCAGTTATTTATACAAATTAAATATCTCTTGTGAAATCCGTTCAAGACATTAACTTTTATTGTTTTCCAGATTTAATCTGTGTTGACATTAGAAATAATGTTGATCATCTATGAAGAAAGAAAGATAAATTCACTGTTTTAACACCTTGTTTAGTAATCTACATATTTCATCGCCGCTAGTAAACTGTCTTTTGGGAAAAGTAAATAAACTACACCAAAGTTGCCGTGAAAGAATGGGTGTTGTGGAATGAAGTTGAGAAACTTGTTTGTTCTAAGAAATATCTTGCTGAGACGTACTTCGGCCTCTTTAGCGAGAGTGCAAGGGCAGCTAAGTGACGTGACTCAATTACAATGACAGATGTCACAATCAACTGAAATTTGGCATCGCGCAAGTCTGTAGTAATAGGTTGACTATTGGCGCATGCGTACTAAGAAATAAGCATTTTACATAAAAATGACCACTAGTGATCGTCATGTTGGGATGGATTGAAAAAGATCATTGAAAAAGAAAAGCCGAACTGTATTAACAACATTTCTTCTGCTAGGTAAGTACTAATACTTTAGTATGCGTTTGCAGATATCATTATTGATACTAAAAATTCGATTTAAATCGAGATGTACTTTTAACGACACTTTATTCCTATTATTTAATTGTATTTTCTAACATTTCGTTCTAACTGAATCAGTCCACCTAGATCTTGGTGTTCCTCTGAGTTTTTCCTGTCACCTTGGCATCAAACACCTGTTTTGCTAACCTGTCTTCTCCTATTTTGTTTAAATGTGAACATGACATAATAATGTCATGTTGCTTCCTAATATCATGAATAGAATTCTGCTACTAATGACATCTGTTCACTTCCCTAATTTGTTCTCTCATATCTGTGATCACAGAGTGCTTGATTTCTAACCCAACTCGCAGGTACATAACTTAAAACTGGTTTGAACACGGTCTTATAACTCGAAGGTTTAATTATAATTGATAGATAGTGTTTTTGCCAATTTTTCTCTTATTCCACATACATTTATCCTGACTCCCTACCATACCAGTTTTGCATATTCTGTTGAAGATTTCTATATTTAATTTGCCATCTTCACTAAAATTTGTGCCTAATAGTTGAAAATTTTACTTGTTCTGTAGTTTACTTGTCGTGTAGATTCTTCTTTGAGAATGCAGTTGAAGTTTTCGGTGTTCCTGCCCATGTTTAATAGTTTTGGTGTTTTTTATTGCTGATTTTTGTGCCAAATTAATCACAACAGTTATTCAATTCAGTGGCATTAATATCACATATTAATGCCACTTTCTATAATAAAGCTATCTCTATAGATTATAGGTCTCTTGCGGTTAGCCTAGAGCAGTGATGATGGCGAAATGTTTTACCCAGGTGTGTCAAACGTTTTTTTTTTTTTTTTAAATATTGACGTTGTTGATGTGCCACTTGCATACATGCATTATAAATGTAACTACATAATCATACAGGGTGTCCCAAATTTCACGCAAGATTTAAATTTAGCGCTATTTGTGCGGTAAAGTGTTGCCAGCGAGAAAAAAAAGACAGCGTAACAGCTGACAGTTCAGGGTTATTAAACATGGAGCGCTACACGAAAGAACAACGCATTTTCGTTGTTGAGCAACATTTTAAAAATAATGAAGTTTTGGCAGCTACAGCTCGCAATTTTCGTACAAAATATGGTCGGAATAGTGATTTAACTTCATCAACTGTGAAAAGATTAATTAAAAAATTCAAGGAAACTGGATCAATTAGTGATCTTATACACTCTGGCCGTCCTTCAACAAGTCGTTCAACAGAACACAACGAAGCAGTTCGTGAGAGTGTTGCTGAGAGTCCAGGAACATCATTTCGGCACCGTGGTCTTGAATTGGGCATTTCCAGAAGCTATCTACAGCGTATTCTCACAAAAGATTTGCATCTTTATGCTTACAAAGTTCAATTGACTCAAGAACTGAAGCCTGCTGACCACACACAGCGAAGAGAGTTCGTTGAACGGATTATGGAACAACAACAAGTGGATGCTTATTTTTCGAACAAAATCATCTTCAGCGATGAGGCTCATTTTCATCTTGATGGCTTCGTTAATCGACAAAATTGTCGCATTTGGGGTTCAGAAAATCCACGAGTGATTGTTGAGAAACAAATACCTCCACAACGTGTCACTGTTTGGTGCGGATTTTGGGGTGGAAGCATCATCATCCATTCTTCTTCGAAAATGCGGCTGGTAAGGCAATAACAGTTAATGGTGCTCGCTATCGCGACATGATAATCCAGTTTTTTGTGCCTAAATTGCAAGATATGGAGGTGGACGCCATGTGGTTTCAACAAGACGGTGCCACATGCCATACAGCCCGAGAAACAATTCAAGTACTGCATGAGTCATTTCCTGGTCGTGTAATTTCCCGTTTTGGTGATCAGAATTGGCCGCCCAGATCATGTGACTTAACGCCGTTGGACTTTTTTCTTTGGGGTTTTTTGAAGTCTAAGGTTTATGCCAACAAGCCCACGACCACGCTTTGAAGGAGTTGAATTGAGAGCTGTATCAACGAAATTCAGCAACATTTATGCAAAACGGTCATGGAAAATTTCGACAAAAGAGTGCATATGTGTCAGCAAAGCCGTGGAGGCCATTTACCCGATATGCTATTCCATGCATAACCCTATACTGTATACGTTATGAATCAATAAGAAATTACAATTTTTAATTAAAAACCTGTGTTTTCTATCAAAATTACTTCTTGCCTGAATTTTTGGACACCCTGTAGATGGTGACTTATACATATCATATCAGGCTATTTATTTAATAGGACATTGATATAAAATATATGATTTCATATTATACAATTAATTTAATAAACTGAACTTACAAACTTACATTACATTTAATGACTTCTGTTGCTGACTACTGGTAGAAAATTCTTTCAATGAACAAACCTACCTTCGCCTTAACTGAGAGCAATCTTACATGATTTCTCGCAGATTTTTCATCAGAATACCAGTATTTTTCAACATCCAAGGTGTGTCACCGGAAACCCTCAAGTGTGTCAGTGCTGACACGCGTGTCATAGGTTCGCCATCACTGGCCTAGGGGCTTTGCAACCATATGCCTGGAGTGTCCTAGGTGCGATTCCCGTCGGAGACGTGAGGAGCTCAAGGATCTTCCTCAGCCATAGCCAAGTTAGCCAGTCTTGGGCGCGGGCAATAAGGTTTTTCCCCTCAGTTCAGATGGTTTTTTTCATCCGGCATAGGCAAACCGGCCCCGTGAACACACACACGGACTACAGTTATGAATACCTCCATTAGGGATGTAACAGAGGAGTGGCATTCCGGCTGCATTATTTCGCCGTGACTCCTCATTAGGAGGAAACCCAACCCGTCTGTACCGAAGGGAGAGATAGATAGATAGATTATAGATGATAAATGGGAGATGTACCTGCTTTTACTTCACACCATCTTCCCTTTAATTCTAACTACTGACTTACAACTGAAATATAGATAACACACTGCTCGATATAATGTCCCATGTATGCCATTTTATTGTAACCGTTTGAAAAGCTTTTCCTGGGCACATGTTTTTCCTGATCTACACAACTTAGAGATCCATACTATATTCCCACGTTTAACTTACTAATTCGCATGTTTATCCATCGAAATGCTGAAAGAAAACTATAATAATAACAAAATTGGTTCGCTTATTTGGAAGTATCTAAGTTATTTCCTCATACGTTATCTTTTGCAAATGAGGAGTTTTAACGATTCAACCATCATCAGGAGCACTCATCTATCTCTTTTCATACGTCTGTGTTTGTTTCCACCATCCATGGTTGATCTGTAATCTCCCAATGCGTCACTATCTCATGAATTGATTGATGACTAATTACTCCAAGAAATTTTATTAGCGCCTCACTGGTACTCTTTGAATTCTAATTCTTCCCCAGCATTCCCAGGCGTCTACAAAATTGTCATCACTAAGGTGCATAGGTCCTATTTTGTACATGTGTCTTATACATATATGCCATATGCAGTGGCGACCCGTGGCTTGAAATCTTGGGGGGTGCTGCAACTTTCGAAATATACATACGCACTCTAAGTACATGTATACGTGTTTGGGTAAAATATCAAAATTATGGTAAAAAATTAAAAAAAATTAAACATGAAAAAATATTATTTATTATCGATGAAATTATACAGTTTGGTATAATTCAAAATTACTTAAAAATGAAATCCGTTATTATAACCCCAATAATGTTCTAAAATAAAAACTATAACAAATTATGTCTTTAATTGTAATGTCCAAATATTTCAAGAGATGGAGTAAACACGATAAGCACTACGAACACTCTACTACTGGCGCAAACTGTATACAAACAACAGTGGAACTACGCGACTGACAGTGCCGCATTACGCTAATAGCTCGCATCTCACTATGACGTGCATATGCTTGCGCGAGTAGCAATATGACACTGTGGTAAACACAGTGCTGCTAGCGTCCTTCGCACTCCTAGGTGCTACAAGATGGATTTTTTTTATTTTTTATACACAATAAGATAATTGTATAAGATTGTTGATGATAAAATTAAATATTACAAGCAAATATAAATAAATTAATAAATATATTTATATGACGAGAAAAATTGGGGGTGTTGCAGTTCCGCAGTGCCTATGCACGAGCCGCCGCTGATCATATGTGTATATAAGTATTTCATGTCACGTATATAATGTCACGCATTCTACTACCCAAAAAGAGTGAAGTTGTGGTTGATTTTCAAAGTGCACAAAGAGTCCCATCTAGCTCGTGAAGAACCATTATCAGATCTTTTCAAGCGGGGGTGAATTAGTCTGTCCCATACGAAGGTAGTATGGTTTTCCCTCCGGAAACTTGGTCTCCTAACAAACCTGTTAGGAGAACACACGCAATTTACTTACAAAATATATTATGAGCATAGGTTGAACCACTCTCTCTGGGATAGCGGTTACGAATACAAAAGAAGCCTTGGACGCTAGGGGGCGCTTCATGAAGGACCTACTCATGACATAGAAAGTAGAATTGGAATTGTATTCAACTGAATGAAATGTGTAAACTTTGCAAAGGAATGAATTGAAAATGTTTTTTTTTTCTTGATAAATATTCCACATGCTTTGATTAATGATTTTTGAAGGCAAGGTTTAATTTCATAGATAATTTCCCTGTTACTTTACTGATCAAATCTTCATTGCTCTTGAAATTATGTGTATTCTATACATTTCGATTTAAAAAAAAATGTATTTTGACCTTATATTTCTTTATATATTGTATATTTTTGACCTTTCCGAAGATCTAATTTTTGGAAAGGTCTTTATTGACCTCTGTAGTCAACTGCAATTTCCCCCCCCCCCTCCTTTCGCACAATGTAACAGTTTTGCATTTCTCCAAATCCCCAAAACAATTTCAAAACAAGACCTCTTCCAAAATGTTTAAAAGAATTGGAGCGAAGTGTTAATGAGTTTAGTTGTATATTCATATACTTCCTTTAGATATGTCGTTTATATTTGTATATAAAATAATATTATATATATATATTTATAACTAAAATTATTTGAATATTTTTAAATTCATTAAATATTTAAAAATTTTTTGTAAAATTATTTTCGACACCTTTAAGTTATTCTGTTTCATATCTTATTAGTATATTTACAACTTCGCTTATTGGTAAAGGAAGGAAGTTTAAAAGGAATCAATCGACCGTGTGATGCGGTGATTGATTCATTCAATGCAAATTGCAATATAAATACCCTTGGAGGGCAATGGATGGCAATGCTGTAGCCAACAATGAAGTTCTAACTGAGGCTCGCTATTGCTATTACCCTCCTGCCATGATCAGAGCTTTAATAGCTTAATAACACCTTATTCCTATACTGTCCTCTACAGATAACGGGGAAGATGAAAAGCATTCTCGCTTCGCCCCTTTAAGCCAGTCCTTATAAGGACTTATTGGTAGAATTGCTACTATTAAATTAAATAAAGATCGAGTGTTGAGCAAAAGAGTCGAATTTTCTCACACCAGATGTCCAACCTCTTTCTCATGTAAATCATGTAAATTTAAAGAATAGACGTTTTAATTGTGAATTACAAACTACTGATAGATTATTTGTGTAAATTAATGAAAGAACTTAATATCATTATATATAAATATAACTCCACTTCTTTAAATATTATAATTGGAAATAACAACATAATTATTATTTAACTATTCTGAAACAATAAATTCTGCTATTTATTTTTATTTTATTATTATTATTATTATTTTTTTTTTTTTCAGAATGGATTTCGTAAGAATATTTTTCGGAATCTGTCTTTTTATATTTTATGTGGAATGCACACCTGCACCAAAATCTGAACAACTCCATAACCAGGTGGCGTTGGCAAACAACTACTTTGCAGTCAATCTACACAAAGAGTTGTCATCGGAAAAAGGAAACCTCTTCTATTCTCCATTTAGCTTGTCAACAGCCATTGCTATGTTGTTATATGGGGCTAGAGGATCGACAGCCGTTGAAATTATGCAGACGATGGGATACAGCGACACCCATCTTAAAGAGGAAGAAATACCGAAATCATTTAAACAGTTGCTAGAGCTGATACTATCGTCATCTAACAAATACACCCTTCAAGTGGCCAATGCAGCATTTTTTCAAAACGACTTCGATATCAATCCAAATTATGTCCAAGGGCTGAAGGATTATTTTAAAGCTCTTGCCAGAAATATCGATTTTAAGCAAGGAGAACAAGCAGTAGCCGAAATTAATTCTTGGGTTGCAGAAAATACGAACCAGAAAATAAAGAAACTCGTAGAATCTTTGGATCCTGACACTGTCGCCATGCTTTTGAATGCTGTTTACTTTAAAGGTACGTGGAAGAAGCAGTTTGATCCCCAAAATACTCTTCCTGCTCCATTTTACAATAATGGTTTGCAATCCGCCAGTAAAGGTGTGTCCATGATGTTCATGTACGATAAAATATTTCCTTATGCATTCATTAACGAATACAACTTAAAAGTATTGGAGCTTCCTTACGAAGGTGAGGACATCGTGATGAGGATTTTATTGCCAAGTGAAATCGATGGTCTGTCTTCACTGGAAGAAAAACTCTCCAAAGAACTTCTCAATGAAATTGACAACACTCTGAAGGAAGTTGAATTGCGAAGAATCATGATTCCCAAATTTAAATTAGAATACACCAAAGAAATGAACAATGTTCTCCAAGATATGCAAATGAGAAAGGTTTTCGGTGAGGCTGATCTCGGTGGGATTAGTGATGCTAATTCACTTTCCGTTTCGACAGTTATTCATAAGGCTTTTATCGAAGTGAACGAAGAAGGAAGTGAAGCAGCTGGGGCGACAGGAATCGGAATAGCATTAACATCTTTTAATCCTGATATCCCATCATTCGTTGCAAATCATCCATTTCTATTTCTTATTGTTGACAAGAGAAATGGAATGATCCTGTTCAGCGGAAGAGTCAGTGAATTGTGAGGAACTATGCTTTAGTAATACTTAATAAAGAAATAATACAAAATAATTCAATTTAGGTCATTTACAATAATATAACACATTTTATAATTTATCATTCTGCACAGGGAGAATTTTATATTATAAGACTTTCATAAAATTATTCTACATATTTGTATTCATACAGTTCAAATAATACAAATATGTAGAATCGTTTCATGATTCTAAAAACCGTTACTACAGCAACAAGTGACGCGCAGATCTTAATTATATTTATACATTTCAATAAATAAAAGCAAACCGTTACTATAGCAACACGCTGTTTGTAGAGAAGTTTTAATTGTGCTTATACATTTCAATTACCTTGATGGAGCTGTGTTTCTCTTAGGATTTCTCCATGAGTGCACGCCACAAAGATGCCTCCAACGATCTCGATCTTGATCATCTCTCTTAAATGTTATACCCATAGATTTCACTATTGGTTCTTCCAATCTTGTAGGTGGTCTTGTCTTTATTCTTGGTTGCCAGTTGAGTATTCTATATGTCCATCTGTTATCCCTGAGTCTGGCTATGTGACCTGCCCATCTCATCTTGCTTTCATATACTGCAATTACCACACCTTTTATGCCTGATCTCTTTCTTAGTTCCGTTGTTCCTAACATGTGCATTTTTGTTGATGTTACAAATCCTGCGTTCCATTGCACGCTGAGTTATTCTGATAGTTTTTTTTTTCTTTTCTTGTCGTGTTCGATGTTTCTGATCCATATGTGAGTGATGGAAGAATGTCACTACTGAATAGTTTTGCCTTTGCAGAGATGTCAAGATTTGGATCAGTAAGTGTTTTTTTAGTCTGTTGAATGATAGCCATGCAGCTTTCTTTCTTTTTTGCTAGTTCTTCAGATAAACAATTATTCATTTTTACTGTCTGTCCTAAGTAATTATAGGAGTCAACTTGTTCTATAGGGATGATATCAATACATAGGTGACTGTCATTGTGTTCCATTGTGATCCATTTTGTATTTTCTAGATTCATTTCTAAGTCTATCTTACTGCTGTTTGTGTATATTTTATCACCCATTTCTTCTAGATCTTTTGGGTTGTGGGATATCAGTACCAGGTCATCGGCAAACATAAGGATTTGTAGTTTTTAACCATCTATGCTTATTCCTCCATTCAGGTCTATTTTTTTCAGAATATATTCTAAAGTACTGGTAAATATATTCGAGGAGATCACATCGCCTTGATGGACCCGACTCTTTATATCTATATTTATAGATTGATCAAATAGTATTATTTATGTGGTCTGATTTTTGTTAATTTCTTTTATCATGTGGATGTAAGTAGGATCCACATTTATTTCCAATAAGGCACTAATGACTGCACTGTGCTCTATGGTATCAAATGCTTTTTTAAAATCAATAAAGAGAAAACATACAGGGATTCGGTATTCTCTGCATTTTTCTGTTAGCTGTGAAATGACTTGGATATGATCTATTGTGGAGAAGCCTCTTCTGAATCCGGCATGCTCTCTACTGGAGTTGTCTTCGAGAATGTTTTGGATTCTGTTCAGTATTATTTTGTTCATTATTTTATATAAGTGAGAGAGTAGACAGATTGGACGGTAGTTCTTTATGTCTTCCTTGTTCCCTTTTTTGAGTAGAAGTATGTTTTTTTTTGAGGTCATCCATTCTTCTGGAATCTTTCTTTGAAGTACCACGTGAAACTGGCAGCCAACTCTTTGAAAATAATTGGTCCACCTTGTTGGATTTCTTCAGCCTTAACATGATCAAGTCCTGAGCCTTTACCTTTACTCATTTTCTTAAGGGCATGTTCTATTTCTTATGGAAGTACATCTGGAATATTGCTTGGTTTTAGAATAATAGGTTCTGAAACTTGGCTCTTAGTTGCATAGAGATCATTATAAAAATTCTGCTTATCCTTTTTTCTATTAGTATATTTTTCTCCATGTACAACACCAACATTAATGTTTTTAAACTCTGTAACTACAACACTTCAATGTGATAAATATTTATTATTGTTTTTTTTTGTCGATCTCGGCGAAATCTGATGTTTCTGCTTGCATCCTCGAAGCTTTTAATGAGCATATTTGAGGATGACACCGGTTAGGTATATGTATTTATTTTATTTATTTTTTATTGATTTGTTTGCTGTGTTGGAATTAGGCTGATGTTTGGGAGGTCAATTGAATGATCTTAAAGATCTCTGATCAAAGTGAAATTGCCGGTATGTTCTGGTGTTATTGTATCTGTCTTGGTGGTTCACATACGTTTTTATTGTGGTCTTCTTTGTGAAAACTAATTAGGAGACTTTTTTTTTTTCACCGTGGCAGAGTTTCTGTCTTCTAAGCTTTTGATGTGTATCGGCATTGAAGTTTGTGACTTCCTCAAGAATATCTTGGCATCTCTAATCCACAAAAATTGGTAATTTGTTTCTGTTTTTGCTTTTTTTACTTTTTTTTTTGAAGGTTGGTGTGTTGTCTTGCAATGCGTTCGCTTGTCTTGCAATAATATTTTTTTTTTCATTTTTTTTTTTATTATTTCTCAGATAAATTACATACAATTATTTTTACATATATAATATTTATAATAAGATTATTATGAATACAATTGTGCATAACAAATACTTGCACGTACCAAATGATTTTTTAAATAATAACAATAATAATAATAATTTTTTTATTTTTTTACATATTGAGTGACTTTATTTACAATAAAGATTATACAGAATTTTTGAATATAGAATATACATAATATATATATATATATATATATTTAATAATAATAGTTTATTATCTCTCAAATAATTACATGAATATACTAGTATTTAGGCAACAATGTAACTTTTTCTTGCAAAATGGTTCAGTAAGAATTATAATTGCTCTTAATATCATTATCATTTGCAGAATTTCTCATTGACACAAGAGTAAAAAGCGTGTATTATTACCATTAATAATAATCAAAGTAATCGTGTTTATTATAATAAGTTAAACAATATTACTTATGTTGCAGTTTACATAATAATAATTTTTTTAAATTTAAATTGCAAATTAAATATATAATTTTAAACTTAAATATATAACTGAAGTATTACTATCACATTTTCTGTTTACTACTAGAATTCATTACAGTTAAGTTCATTACAGAATGTTAAGTGAATAATGTTAGATAAATACTACTACTGGGAAGTGACTCAACAGCACCCTCGAAGCTTTGTAATTAGCTTATCTGAGGGTGATACTGGTTATATATATATATTTGTTATTGATTTGGTTGCTGTGTTGGAAGCAGGCGGATCTAAAAAAAAAAAAAAAAAAATCAGCTAACGCCTTTTTATTCCCGTATATACGGGAGTAGGCGAGGCCATTTAGCCCTATCTAACTTTTGGAGACTGAGTGGGCAGTTCAATCTCCACTGGTACCCAATCAGAGACAGATGGCCCAAGGCTATCACTAATTAAGCGGTACGCAGTGAAGAGAGACGGCTCAAATGTGCCGCCATCTCGTGGTCTCTAACCCTAACACAATATATTTAATGTCTGAAATAATGTGGGTTCTACGGTCGATTTTCTTGAGTTTACAGGACGAAAAACCCGAGTTTCCGGGAGGAAAAACCTGCTTGCCCGTGCCAGAGATCGACTAACTCGGGAACCGGTCGAAAAAAGGCTTAGAAAAATTTCCTCTAGTCGCCGACTAGACTCGAAACCAAGACTTCCTTCGTGCGGCCTAGCGCGGTGGTGTGCAAACTTATTATTATTATTATTATTATTATTACTATTATTATTATTAAAATTTAAAACAGGACAGATACGAAGTATGGCTAAAGACCGACATAATCACACCCATATACAAACAAGGAAAAAGAAATTTAATCAGCAATTACAGATCCATAGCAACATTACCAATTATCAATCAAATTATGGAGCTGATCATACTGAAGAAACACACAGCATACACTGAGCTCTTTCATATTATCCTTAAAATACAATATGGTTTTCAGAAAAATAAGGGAATAACATCTCTCTTGGAAGATTTTACAGACGTATTTAATACCGCCTTAGACAAAAACAAAATTGCCATGGTAGCCTTCATTGATCTAACTAAAGCATTCGATACACTTACACATCAAACCTTGTGAGAAATTCTGAGGCATGTTGGAATAGACGGGCCTCTTCACATGTGGTTTACAAACTACCTTCAAAATAGAAAGCATATCACACGTATCGGGTTAAACCGAAGCAGAGAGCTACCAGTAACCTGTGGAGTGCCACAGGGAGCTGTACTCTCCCCAACTCTATTCAACATTTACACGCACGATATTAATCACCTACCACTCAAAGGTAAGATATTCCAATACGCAGATGATACAGCAATAATATCCATCCACAATAACGCAAGCATAGCCCAAACAAATATGCAACATGACATAAATCTGATCACAGACTGGCTCACGAAAAACTCCATACACGTAAACTCAGAAAAGACAAAATTAATGATATTCAGAAATCCACTGACTCGACCTGTTGATAATAAATATATAACCATCCGATCCCAACACACAGAACAGTAAAAGTACTACAGTCACTAAGGTCAAAATACGATACCTTGGAATTTACTGCGATGCAGATATGAACTGGAATAGCCACATAAACCATGTACTCAATATATACAAATATACATAATATACAATTGGGTGCTGCTATAGACCAGGTGATGGAAAAGATGGTGGTGACAGTATGCACAAGCAAATAGAAGAAATGGGTGGAAGGAGGGTGATTATTATGGGAGATTTCAACTATGGTCGCATTGATTGGAGTGAGGAGAGGACACACGCGAGGAAGGAACTGGATTTTATGCGGATATTAAGGGATAACTATCTGCGACAGCATGTAATGGAAAATACTAGGGTTCAGAGAGTGCTTGACCTAGTAATTACATCTGAGGATTTGGCTGTAACAAATATGACCACATTGCCACCAATCGGTGAGAGTGATCATAGGGTCTTAACTTGGGAGGTGGCTAAAGGTGTAGACTTTTCAATTAAGACAGGGTACATGTGGAATTATCGGGCGGGAAAGTATGACAAGCTTAGGAGTTTGATTGGTTCAGTGCCATGGCATGTACAACTGCAAGGACTAGAAGTTGATAGTGCATGGGAGGTAGTTAAGAAGTGCTTGCATGAAGCAATGGCTGACTGTATACCTAGAGTCCGAATAATAAATCAAGTATGGGTTAAATGGATGAATAACACCATTAAGCTTGAGTTGCAAAAAAAGAAACAACTATGGAGGGAATTTAAGGAGAAGGGTGACCGGCAGGCACATGAACGGTATAAAGCGCAGGCCAGAAGGGTGACGAGTGTGGTAAGAAAAGCAAAAAAGGATTACGAAAGAACATTGGCCAAGCAGGCTAAAGAGAATCCTAAACAGTTTTTTAGATATGTAGCAAGTAAAAGGAAAAATGTACATGGCAGATTGATTTTAAAGAATGCCGATGGTAGGGAGGTAACTGAATCAGTTGAGATAGTTGAGTTACTGAGTGAGCACTTTGCAAAAGTATATCATCCAGGTGGTGACATTGCAGAAACGAATAAACCAGTAGATTATACGGGAATTGTGGTTAATGAAGTGGAGGTGAGTAGTCTATTGCATAACCTCAATGTCAATACATCTGTGGGATTGGATGGTATACCAGCTCGTGTTGTACGAGAAGCAGCTAAAGAATTGTCAGTACCCTTGACCATTTTGTTTAATTTGAGTCTCGGGTCTGGGTTAGTCCCGAGCGGGTGGAAAGAGGGGAAAATAGTTCCACTGCATAAAGGTGGTTCCAAGACTGCTGTTGTAAATTACCGACCGATTAGCATATCAGGAATCATTGTCAAGGTCTTAGAGAAAATAGTCAAAAGGAAAATACAAGATTGGATTGAAGAAAATGGGATGCTGTATCGGGGACAGCATGGTTTTGTGAAGGGTAGGTCATGCCTCAGTAACTTGCTCACGTATTATAACACAGTGACGGCTGAACTGGATAAGGCTAATGGGTTTACGGTGATTCTACTGGACCTTGCCAAGGCCTTTGACAGGATTCCACATGGAATTCTAATCAGTAAATTGCAGCATATGGGAATGGACATAGGGTTGGTGAGATGGATAGGAGGGTGGTTGACGGAGAGATATCAGAGAGTGGTTTACTCGGGAGTAGAGTCCACAAGACGGCCTGTGACTAGTGGTGTGCCACAAGGATCTGTTCTTGGACCACTGCTGTTTAATTTGTTCATAAATGATATAGGAAATGATCTGAGAGGAACAGTTCATTTGTTTGCGGATGATGCGAAGTTGGGTAGGGCAATAGTGAATGCAGATGACGTCAAAATTTTGCAGGATGATTTGGATAGATTGGAGGTCTGGGCTAAGGAGAATGGATGTCAGTTTAATGTGGCAAAATGTAAGGTTATGCATTTTGGGGTGAAAAGATTGGCGGCAGTTTACTGCATTGGTGGAACCCTGCTCCAGGAAATTGATGAGGCACGAGATTTAGGAGTGTTGGTGGATAAGGAATTGAAATTTAGGGGACACATTGCAAAAGTGACCAAAACAGCTCATCAAATCACTTGGTTGCTGAAGAATACGTTGACAAGCAGAGACAAGCAGGTTATTGTTCCTCTCAATCGAGCCTTGATAAGACCCCATCTGGACTATTGTGCTCAGATTTGGTCACCTAGGTTTCTTCTTGATGGGGAGGAGGTGGAGAGGATCCAGAGGCGAGTGACCAAGATGATAGCAGGTCTGTGGAATGAACCATATGAGAACAGGTTGAGGATTTGTGGGTTGCAAAAATTGGTTGATAGGCGGAGGAGGGGAGATATGATTGAGACATTCAAATTACTGAAGGGTTTCTATAAAATTAATTCAGAAGATATTTTTGAGAACAGGGCTGGTTGTGGGAGGACTAGGGGACATCCATGGAAACTGGGCAAAAGTGTGGTTAGTAAAGGTGTTAGAGCTGGGTTCTTTACTTTTAGAGTAGTGAATGAGTGGAATGCGCTCCCTGAGTCTGTGGTGGATGCTGTGACAGTGAATGAGTTTAAGGCGAGGTATGATAGATACTGTATGAATGTCAGATAGTTGTGATGAATATGATTTGGGGCCTCCCTCGATGAGTCTAATGACTCCCTGGAGTTGCCCGTAATAATAGTAATAATAGTAATAATAAGTGGCAAACTCTACATGGCCTAAAAACACTAATATACAAAGCACTATGCCAAAATATACTAAGATACGCTATAACAACGTATGATTTCTGTGCCCCCTACAAATTAAATAGATTAATGTCGCTACAGTACAAAATGATAAAACTGATCTTTGGGGAACAAAGAGAAAATAACGACCTTATATACATTGCAATGTGAGAACGCAAAATACTAACAGCAAAACGTTTATGTCACTATGCAGCTTTGCTAAAACATTATTTCGATGCCAACTACAGGACAGTCAGAAATACATACCTTATAACAAGACCTCAGACAACTAATTATATCACATATAAATGCAATAATCACTACGGAAAGGCCACGCGAAACTTCTATATCTCAGACATGATAAACAAATTACCTTTTGAACCAGAAACCTTACAAACTACAATAGCCTGAAAAGAGCTCTAAGGACATACTACGAACAAGAAACACACAACTAAAATACCATACAAACTTAATGAAACACAATATATTCGTTCAGGCTTCCAGTTCAGCAATGCAACAGTAAATTCCAAGTTATTGTGTGTGTGTGTGAGTGCGCTCGCGCGAATTTCTCAATCATAGATTTCATAGCTTCCCAACACAGCAAAAAAAAAAAACAAGAAACATATAACCTTCGAGGATGAAAGCAGAGAAATTAGTTCTCATCCAAGATGTATCATATGTAACCAAGTGCATGTAATGTACGTATCACATGTAAACCAAAGTATTTAATATATGTATTATATGTAAACAAATACATGTAACGTAAGTATCATATGTAAACAAATCTAAGTAATGTGTCATATGTAAACAAATCTAAGTAATGTGTCATATGTAAACAAATCTAAGTAATGTCATATGTAAACAAATCTAAGTAATGTGTCATATGTAATCAAATGTGTGGTAATCACTGTAACAAAAGTATGCAATATAGAGTGATTATATCAAAAAATATCTTCAAGCAATTAAATATAATTAAAACTGCTTCAAGCAGGTAAAGCCATTGTATATTTTATTTTGCAGCAGTTTATGCAACAGTTTTCCATGCTGTATTCTGTTAAAATCCTTAGCAAAGCACAAGACTATCATGGTGTACCCATTATGCTTGTCTACCTAAGTGGTAACATTATTATAGAAAGTGAGCAAGTTGCTAAAACATGTCTTTTCCTTAATAAGCCCATGCTGTTCGTTTCAAAGTAGAGATTCTCTGTCAACCCTTTTATTATTATGAGCCCTAACCAATTTTTCCAAAATGTTCACCACCACTCCTCAGATACTTACTATTCGATAGTTGAATACGTCGCACCACCCTTGTGCAATAGGATTACCATACATGCTTTCCGCTCAGGTATAATTTTCCCTGTTCTGAGACTCATATTAAACAGCGCCCGGTCAAGGGAATAGACAACATTTCCACCAATACCGACTTCACTGTCATACACACAAACATAGAAGTAGTATAAAGAAACACTGACTTATATTAATAATATTGCTCAACTACACCTTGACAAACATAGATGCGCTAATACTGACAGAAGTTGCAATAAACTACACAGAAATGTACGCATATAACATTAATAATTACCAAACCTACAACTTATGTAGACGAAACAAAAGAGGAGGTGGCATTGTGGCATTTATGAAAGAAAATTACGGCGTGACCGTAAAACAAACTCATTTCGAACATGCGGAAACACTAATTTTGGAAATCACAAATAGCCACAAACATAGTATCGAATACACAATAAACATAACATACAGACCGCCACACAATAATCCACTCAGCTTTCTGCATGAATTAGAATCATGGCTAGGCGGCATCGAACCTCGTACAACACACAGGCTCATCCAAATAGGAGACATTAACATAAATACTCTTGACCGCGCTTCTTCAACCACTAACACATACCTAGATATACTAAGTCAGTACAACATAAACCCTACCATTAACTCCCCAACAAGAGAGGAAATACTCAATAATTCACTAACACAATCATGCATTGATCATATCAACATACGGGCTCCCATCCATACACAGGTACTTCATCAGTAATTAAGGTCAAAATTGCCGATCACTACTTTGTCTCAACTTTGTTTCATTACGTTACCTCTCCACCCTGTCCACCATCACAAAAGTAGACAAAACGCAATCATATTGACGTTAATTACTGATGAAGTATATGTATGTATGGGAGCCCGTATGTTGATATGGTCTCAACTAATATTCACAGAATATACAACAAAACATACACAAACGAGGGTAAAAAAACATACAATAATCCATGGATAAATGGTGATAATCTAAATAGTATTACTGTAAAAGAAAATCTATGGAAAAGACTAAAAAAGTCACTCAGTAACACTCAACTACAAAGATTATATAAAAACTCAGGAATTCAACTAAGAACAAAAATATGTAGGGCAAAAAGACACTACTACTTTCAAAAATTTACAGAAAATAATGGCAATACGAAGCAGTCATGGGCTATACTGAACAAATTACTGACTCGATAAAAGGAAAATTCAGCACAAGATTTTATTGCAAAAAGCTTCGGTCAAGACACAAACCAAGAGGAACTAGAGACACATTCAAACACGCATTCACACACAATATCACACAACTCAAAAAAGACAACCTACCAACGATCAACCAAAAATTACCAACATAAAGTGAGCAGCAAACGATGTATTTTCTACCCATAACAAAACAGGAACTGAAAGAAGCACTCCTACAACTAAAATCAAAGAGCACTTCAGGAATAGACAAAATAAGACTCACAGACCTTATAACACACTTTGAACAAATAAATCCAATACTTTTGAAACTTGTGAATATAATATTCGACACAGGCATTATTCCACATCAACTGAAAACTACAGTAATTACGCCAATATACAAACACAGCAAAAGAAACGATACTCAGAACGACAGACCAATAGCTACCCTACCAGTCATTTCAAAAATTCTAGAAAAAATAACACACACCAGATTACAGAACTATTTACAGAAGTACAACATCATCTCACAAAACCAATACGGCTTTCAGAAAACAAAAAGCACCATCACTTTATTAGAAGACATTGCCGACAAAATTGGGGGGGGGGGTGGGGGGGGGGGGGGGTGGGGGGGGGGGGGGGTGGGGGGGGGGGGGGGTGGGGGGGGGGGGGGGTGGGGGGGGGGGGGGGTGGGGGGGGGGGGGGGTGGGGGGGGGGGGGGGTGGGGGGGGGGGGGGGTGGGGGGGGGGGGGGGTGGGGGGGGGGGGGGGTGGGGGGGGGGGGGGGTGGGGGGGGGGGGGGGTGGGGGGGGGGGGGGGTGGGGGGGGGGGGGGGTGGGGGGGGGGGGGGGTGGGGGGGGGGGGGGGTGGGGGGGGGGGGGGGTGGGGGGGGGGGGGGGTGGGGGGGGGGGGGGGTGGGGGGGGGGGGGGGTGGGGGGGGGGGGGGGTGGGGGGGGGGGGGGGTGGGGGGGGGGGGGGGTGGGGGGGGGGGGGGGTGGGGGGGGGGGGGGGTGGGGGGGGGGGGGGGTGGGGGGGGGGGGGGGTGGGGGGGGGGGGGGGTGGGGGGGGGGGGGGGTGGGGGGGGGGGGGGGTGGGGGGGAATCCTCTTACAATGCCTCTTTCAAACTCCGTCAGTTCCCTTCTTGCAGCCATTTCACCTGGACACAGATGCACTGAACTGGGAGCATCATGCCACGATTCACCTTGACCATTCAGGGAAATCTTAATGAATATATGACTTACATAAACATCAAAATATTATATTAACTGAACGTTTCCTAATCGTTCAGTTAATATAACTGAACGTTCAGGATCCTAAACATTCAGGATCTGCCAATGTACAACATAATTACCTTCTATATATATATAATATAATATATATAATATAAATATATGTCAATGTACAACATAACTACCTTCTAAATATATATAACATATAATATAATATGTAATACGTTTCTGAACAACAAAAAGAGGAAAGGTGGGAATTATATGCTTTTGCTTATTACCCACAAAATTACCCACTACAAATTTCAAACATTGCTAATACAATTGACAATTATGTCTTTATTGGTATAGCAAAATGCTTTGCATATTCCCCGCTATCTGTTGTAGTTACAGTGAGGGTAAAATTTACGAGCAGTTTGCTCGCCCTGAATGGGCATGGAGATTATGCATCGTTATAGGAGGCTAATATAGCTTTGGTCTTCTATATTTGAATATGTCCGTTGCCTCGTATGCTTTAGCTTGTTGAACCAAAATGTTGGCATGTGTGGACGTCTTAAAGAAAAACTTGGATGCTAAGGATTGTAGAAAAGAGAAAATATAGGGAATATTTGTATCTCTGTGGAGTTAATAATTGTTTCTAGCATACCACGGAGACTACAATACAAACAATTGACATTTATGACTTTAAGGATGAAGCGAGATGCTTTTCATATTCCCTGCTATCTGTTGTGGTTACAGTGAAGGTAAAATTTATGAGCAGATTGCTCGCCCTGAATGGGCATGGAGATTATGCATCACTAAAGGAGGCTAATATAGGTTTTGGTCTTCTATATTTAAATATGTCGGTTGGATCGTATGTTGCAGCTTGATGAACTAAATCGTTCGGATGTGTTTAGGAAAAACTTGGATGCTAAGGATTGCAGAAAAGAGAAAATATAGGGAATATTTGTGTCTCTGAGGAGTTGATTGTTTCTAACATACCACGGGGCGTTTAGAATCATTCTCAAGCACTTGTTCTGCACTCGCTGTATTTTGATAATGTTAGCATTAGAGGTGTGGCTCCAGGCCCAGAGAGGCATAGGTGATTATAGGACGAATTGTCATCTGGTATAGTTGCAATTTGATTCTGTTGCTGAGCTTGCTATTTCTATTAATTAGCGGATAGATCTGAGCTACGGCTTTAGATGCCTTTGGGCACGCAGACTTAGTATGCTGATTGAAAGATAGCTTTTTGTTGAGAATCACACCCAGGTAATTTGTTTCTGTCTGCCAGGGAATTTTGATATTGAATAGTAACACATCGCCTACAGGAGACATTAGCCTTTTTGAGAAAAGAACGATTGAGCTCTTCTGGGGGTTGACTTCCAATCTCCACTTAGAGAACCAACCCTCGAGCATTAGAATGTTTTCTTGAAGCTTTCTGGTAATGAAATGGGGTTTGAGAGATTTGGTTAGTATTGCCGTATCGTCCGCATACAGGGCCAAAATGGAAGTCATCGGATTGTGTGGGATGTCTGACATGTATATAGAGAACAGCAATGGAGCCAGTAGAGATCCCTGCGGCACTCCAGCAACGTTATGGCGCTGGGAGGATGTAGAACCGTTGATTTTTACTTGCATTGATCTATTCTGAAGATATGAATGGCTTAAGTGAACCATTTTTAATGAGGTACCAGCTGAGATAAGAGTGCAGGAGTCCAAAATGCCAGATTTTGTCAAATGCTTTGGATAAGTCAGGGAAAACACCTGTGCACTGGTGCCAGTTGTAACTGGTGGTGATGTATTCCACAATTCTGAGGATTTGCTGGGTAGTACTATGGCATTTTATTACCTGAAATCAAACTGTTCTTTATGGTGGATGTTTAGGTCATTTACTGAAATTTGGAGTCGTGAGAGGATGACTTTCTCTGTAACCTTACCAAGATTTGAGATAAGTCTGACTGGACGATAATTTTGCGGTAGGTGTGGGTCTTTGCCTGGCTTATGTATAGGAATTAGGTCAGCTAGTTTCCAGATGAAAGGAAAATAGTGAAATCTTAAAATTGCATTTATTATACTGGTCAGGTGCACTACTGATTTTCGGGGCAGAAGTTTAATCACCCGATTAGTAATGCCGTCTGGCCCAGGAGCATTTTTGTTCTTTAATTTTTTGATAATGTCATATAACTCAGTAGGTAATGTTGGTGCAATATGATCAGTGCTGGAAGATAGGAAGTTTGAGTGAGGGTCTGACCTTGCTGTAAATCTTATATATGTGGTCAAAGTCAAGGTTTCCATATACGAAGGCCTGCATTGCTCCTCTAAGTTGTGTGCTATAATTTCTGGTTTGTCTACATCTGTGTGAGCAACGCCCTGGCCAGAGAATATTGGGGGAAGGGATCTGTCTTTGTTTTTGATATTTTTCAATAGTTCCCAGATGGAATGATCAGTAGGTGAAATGGAGGATAACTTTTCATCTCCCATACTTGGTCTCTGTGGCTTTGAGAGCATCTCTTCCTGCCCCATATAATCTGTTTAGATTTATTTTATCTTGTGGTGCATACGTGTTACGGTATCTTTTCCTAGCTCTGTTTTTGTCTCTGATCAAGTTCATGATGTCTTCAGGCAAACGATCTGGCTTGCGGGCACATTTGTAGAAGGAAGCTACCTTTATAGCAGAATTAATTTGTTGTGTGAGATTTGTGACTGCAGTTTCTACTTCTTCTTTTGTGCGTATGTGAGGAACAGGTCCAATATAATCCTTCAGTGCTGCTGACAGTCTTTCACATGCGATGTAGGAGTGAGAACGAGGACATAGGTATTTTTGTTTTCCCAGCTGTAGTAGAATTGGGTTGTGATCGGATGATACTTCATGTATAGATATGATGCTGAATTGAAGTTTAATATCCTGAAGGATAGCTATATCCAGGATGTCAGCCGTGCCGAACGTACTGAGATTAGTTGGTTCGGTGGGGCCTGCCACAACAGTGTTGCTTGATCCAAAGTAATTGTAAAGGATATAACCATTCTTGTTAGTGGTTGTACAACTCCACGCAGGATGCTTTGAATTCGTATCCCCAGCAATAATGGTGGGCTCTCTCGTGCATAAGATGGCATTTAGATCAGAGTCAAGTAGAGATTTTTAAGGAGGGTTGTAAGCTGAGTAGATTTTCAGTTTGCCAGTGGAGCTGGTGACTACTTTCACGCCTGTGATCTCAAGTTTGTGGTTGAAGGAATGCTCACAGAGTGGTGCTTAATGTAGTTTTTAATGAAGATGGCAGTGCGCCGCCTCTATAGAGTAGTCTGTCATTTCTGTATAGGTGATAGCCCCTTATTGCAGGATTGTCTGAGGGATTTAAATGAGTTTCACTGATTAAATTAACATCTGGTTGATACCTAGATGTGAAGTGTCGGATTTCCAGAATTTTGTTTTTAAGGCCATTTGCGTTCCAAGCAACTATCTGAAGAGATGCTGGAATGAGTTTGTTACTATTCATTTATGAGAGCTGTGAGGATGACCTGTGTTTCATGAAGAAATCGTTTAGTGGAGGTTTCAGTAGGGTTTGATAGGTGAAATTTTGAAGCCTGTTTGCTAGTGAGACCGTAATAACAGCTGTTAGGTTTTTAGTTGCTGTTGGTTGATTTTTTTCTGGTATTGGTCTATTTGTACGGGTCACATCGGCATAACTTCTTGTTTGCTTTTGGGTGTCTCTATTATTGGAGGTCTCCGACTGTGGCCGCTGAGTCTCCGGTTTTGATGTCTGGGTCTCTGGTGTTATTGTACTGAAGGAGGAGGGCTGATCGATTGCCTCCATCCGTCTGTTCTTTGGGGGCTGAGTACATCCTTTGTAGTTCGCAGGATGAGGGCCACTGCAGTTGGCACATTTGGCCGAGGTAGTCCTCGGTTTTGTGCAGGTATTGGTTGGGTAGCTGTCTTCACATTTTAAACATCTATATTCCGCTCTGCATAGATTCTGCGCATGGCTAAACCTCTGGCACCTGTGGCACTGCCCAGAAGATGATCTTTTACGGAGTGGTTCCGGTGTGACGATGAGACCACAGACTGTTTTTAAGTGGTAAATATCCTTGTATATTTTATGAATCTCAACAAGGACTAATGGCATGGGAGTCTTGTCTGCTTTGTACATTCTGCTGACTTTGACTGGAGGCAGATCTTTAGAATTTAGGTCAGCAGCTATTTCTGCTGTGTCAATGTCTTCACAGACACCACGAAGGACTACTTTTAAGTTTTTTTCGGAGCTGAGCGCAAAGGTATGATACTGGATGCCTCTGTCGTTCAGTTCTTTGGTCAACCTTCTATAGTCTGTCACTGTTGCTGGCTGGAGTGTTATGCCTTCATCCATGTTTTTGGCCTTAATGAAGCCAATATGCAAATTGGACATTGTGGATCTTAAAGCTTACAATTATGCCTTTCTCTAAGGATGATCGGAGGCACCTTTTCTTTGGGAGAAATAGCGGCGTTCGAACCCTGAGAATCCTGTTCCATTTCAGTATTGTCATTGTGTGATTCATCTGTTGTTCTTCGCTTTTTGCGTGTGCGCACTTCTTCAAAGTCTGGAGTAGAAGGCACCGATTCTAAATGATCTTCAGCGACAACGTCTGAGACGCAATCGGGGAGAAACGTGTCATACAATTTCACTTTTCCCGGCCAATTATCACTCAGCAGCTTTCCCAGTCTGAGCAACGCCCTATATACCTCCTCGAAATTTGGTTTCATTCACAAGTTTTGCAATTTCAAGACACATATGGAGAAAGAGTAGAGATTTCTCTGATGTCCCGAGCAGGTAAAGATAATCCTGTGGACTTTTGAGGGTCCACTAGCAAATCCCGTAGACACTCTTAGGTGTCTACCAGCAATTAAATGTCACTATAAGAAACAAACAAAGGCGATGCTAGCGGCTGTAGGCCTAGCGTATCGCCCTTGTAATTACAAATGACTTACCTGGATAAAGCACTATGGAAAATAAAGTGACTGTTTATGGTAGCAAGCAATTAACTACTATTACTAATGGATAAGCATAAATATAAATCGCTAAAAACATCAATCAAATTCACAATTCATCATCAATAATACACGACACTAAACACAACACACGAGCCGCCATCTTTTTTCATTCACCCACTATAATACAGTTCTTAAAAGAACTGGGCGATGGACTGAGTCCTTGACTCTTTATCCCGTCATCTGAATGAAGAAAATCTGTGTGGATTGGTTGTTATTGAGCTAATAGCTCTAGTCATGGCTGGGTAACGGCAATAGCCGAGCCTCAGTTAAAACTTCATTGGCGATGTGTAAGTAAAGCCAACTCTAAAAATTCGGACGATCCCTAGGCCACTCAATCGTGGGCGAAAGACCGTCCATCTCCGCGTTGGCTCCACTCGGTGATGGCCTTCCACCCGCACACCACCACCGAGCAGAACCGCTCATATTCCGAAGGAAATCATTCACCGACAAAGCCCCTCAGCGGGCCGTGCCGGAGAACACTTTCTCCCGAGACTCAAATTGCTCCCTGAAGGCAAAAACCTTAAGAAAGCGAACTCAAAACTCTCGAATCTCTGCGCCCCAGGGGGGAAACAGCAACAGCCGAACCTCAGTTAAAATTTCTTTGGCTATAGCATTGCCATTTGTTCAAAGCCCTAATCTCACTACAATACAGTTCTAATAAGAACAGGGCGATGGACTGACTCCTTGACTCTTTATCCCGTCATCTGAATGAAGAATATCTGTGTGGATGGGGGGTGTTATTGAGCTAAAAGCTCTAGTCATGGCTGGGCAACGGCAATAGCCAAGCATCAGTTAAAGCTTCATTGGCTACAGCATTGCTATCCGCTACCTTGGAAGTCCTAAAAAGGACTCTTCTTCCTCGTTACCCCACTACAATACAATACACTCCTTATAAGGACTGGCTTAAAGGGGCGAAGCAAGAATGCTTTTCATCTTCCCCGTTATCTGTAAAGGACAGTGTAGGGATTAGGTGTTATTGAGCTATTAAATTAAAGCTCTGATCATGGCAGGAGGGTAACAGCAATAGCCTCAGTTAGAACTTCATTGGCTACAGCATTGCCATCCATTACCCTCCAAGGGTATTGGATTGAATGAATCAATCACCTCATCTCACGGTCGATTGATTCGTAATCCAATACAACAGTACAATACAGTCCTTATAAGGACTGGCTTAAAGGGGCGAAGCAACAATGCTTTTTATCTTTCCCGTTATCTGTAAAGGACAGTGTAGGGATAAGGTGTTATTGCGCTATTAAAGCTCTGATCATGGCAGGAGGGTAACAGCAATAGCCGAGCCTCAGTTAGAACTTCATTGGCTACAGCATTGCTATCCATTACCCTCCAAGAGTATGGTGTCGGAAACCTCACACCAGAAAAATATTATTATCACAATACAATACACTTTCCTATAGAATCAATATAAATCTGGAGATAATAATAATAACAGAGGTGTATGTATGTTTTAAACATTTGTTTAAAATAATCTTAAGCTTTTCATAAATACTTTAAGTAACAAGATTTAGCCTAAAATTTACAGAAGAATTACTAATAAAGATTAAATCTATTTGTTAAATTCTGTCTTATAAGAAAAATTTTATATTTTTGTAAATTGATTATTATGTCTTCAAAGGTAATTACTAAATGCTGAAATATTTGTAGTCTCAAACATTAACAAATATAATACTCTATGCAAAGCTGCTGTATGAAATACTTATCTGGAAGAAAAATTTGTTCTGCTTAGAATATTTGGAATAAACAGTGATAATGAAAACTATATAAAGACACTTTCTATATGATGTTAAATGCGATTATCCTATATGGATAAAAATGATTATATATGGAGAATTACATTCTTGTAAAGATCTTATTATCATGTTAACTAAAGGTTTAAGAGACAAGAAGAAAGATGGATCTGAAGGCAATGAGATTTTAAATTTTAGTCAGTTTCTGTGTTTTTATTTCGCTGGAAGAGAACAGAATACTTGTGAGATATATGCGCAGATTCTGTTAATTTTATTTCTATTCACAAATCCCCCAGTGTTGTGTGCATTCGTAGCGTAATCATTATAATGATATGATATTACTCTTTCTGTCATTACTACTACTACTAATAATAATATATAATTTTGTTTCCATTTATAAATTAGTACCCCAATAAAACATAACATGAAAATTATTTTCTCGCGTAGTTAAAATATGCAAAAAATGGAATGAGAAGATAAATAAAATAAAAATAAATATATAAGAAATAAATTAATTAAATGCATACTTTTACTTGATTTCTTTCTCCTCAATGCCGATCTTCTGAGAAATAAAATAGCTAATGAAGCTGTTTCTATGTTGAGAGAAAATAAAAAAAAAACATGCAGCATGCAGAGGGAGGTGATAAGCTAAACTGGCCAAATATGAAGGACGATAAGACTCAAAGAAAAAGATAAAAAATCTATATCCTCAGGAAATCATTACTAAACCCCAATTAAAGAATACTTTTCTTTTAAATCTGTTAACAATTCGAATATTTTAAATCTATTCAAAGGTTTCGAATCTATTAATATATTAGCATTTTTGATTTTATATATATATATATATATATATATATATATATATATATATTTAAGAAACAAATTGAATGACTAGAACCGAGATTTAATTAAAAAGGTTTTAATATAAACACACTACTAGTTTCGGCCTGTAACAGCCTTCTTCAGGTGACATTATAAAAGAAAAAACACTACACATTGAGGGTTAAAAGACTATGAACAACATAGACAGTCTTTATACATAATTAACATTAAAATGTTGTAGTTGTATTTGAAGCTGTTCTTTCATTTGTTGCATTGTTGGGAGAGTGCTTGCTTGCTGCATCACGTGAACGCCAGTACATGATTACAGCTGAATGACTATCCGGGAGGTTGTAGCTTAAGTTGTTATTTAGATGAACAGGATTGAAGATGATTTCTCTCGATTCCACAATTTTTCTCTCTATTTCGTCACTGCAACGGAAGATGTTTGTAGATTTTTCCCAGCAGACTTTGTGACTTTGGTTATCATCATTAGGATTAGCCGAGAAGAGGATATGACTTGATAATGCACTTGCTCGCTGTCTCTTGTAAGTAATGTCTCTCATGTGTTCTTCCATACGCATTTCGACAGATTTGTCTGTCTGCCCGAAATAAGGAATATCGCAGTCACATAATATTTTATATACGCCAGGGTATTTGAGTTGATGATGACAAGGTTTTGGGTGGCTAATTAAGGAACGGATCTTTGGAAGTGGAGTGAACAAGGTTCTGATATTGTATTTTTTTAGAACTTTTGCTAATTTATGTGAAGCAGTACTTATGTAAGGAATAGATATATTGCTTTTGAATCTATTTGTTTCTTCTGAGTGATGTCTGGGAGGATTAAGAAGGAATTTGTTAATGATTTTCTTGGAATATCCATTAACTTCGAAAGAAGTTTTCAGATGATTTATTTCTGTAAGCCGTCATTTGGATCATCAAGAAGAGAACGAGCTCTGTGTCCCAAGGTGGAAATTATTCCAAGCTTATGAGGAGGGAAATGATGGGATTGACTGTGCATATATCTGTTGGTATGTGTGGGTTTTCTATATATCGATATTTTTAGTTTACCAGCAGAAGAGCGAGTCAGTTTGACATCAAGAAAAGGCAAGGAATTATCCGTTTCAAGCTCAGCAGTAAACTTAATACTTTGATGTCGGCTATTGAGATGTTCGAGGAAAACCATAAGGGATTCATGTCCATGGCTCCAGACAATGAAGACATCATCCACATAACGTTTCCAAATTTTAGGTGTTAAAATAAAGGAAGAGATAGCCTTGGTTTCAAAATCTTCTAAGTAAATATTTGCAATAACAGGAGATAAGAAAATTTGAAACGTTAAAGAGATTACAAAATAATAGGAACTCAAAACCACACATCAATATTGACAAAGTCGTTATCAACAAATCCTCCTATATACTTTCAGATGTAGAACAAAGCATCCTTAGTAAAGGTCTAAACTTCATTCCTTCCCCAAAATTAATACCAAAGGAAACACTACTTACAAAAATAGAAAGAGCTGCTTCTTTTCTCCCTCCACAAGATGCAAACATTTTACGTATTGAATCAATCTTTATTATCAATAACGCAAAACCACCTGCAGACAACATTACTTCAACTGAACGCAAAGCTATTAAAAGTTTAAAAAACAACAGAGATATAATCATCCTCCCTGCAGATAAAGGAAATGCAACAGTCATCATGAACTCCGAAGATTACAAGAATAAAATGATTGAATTACTATATAATGATACCTACTCAATACATGAGAGAGATCCAACTCGTGAACTTCAAAATCGTACAAACAACTTATTAAAAACAACAACTGAATTATCCCGAAACGTCCGTTTATCTCTACGCTCTCTCCATCCGTTAATTCCTCGCATATATGGTGTTCCTAAAATCCATAAAGAGAACATCCCATTACGCCCAATTGTAGAAGGTATCAATTCTCCTACATACAATCTTTCAAAATACCTTGCCAAATACCTCAAAAGTTTTTCAGGGAAATCACCTTCCTTTATCAAGAACACTACAGAATTTGTTACATACATCAAGGATATTACAGTTGATGAAAATGACATCATGGCTAGCTTGGACATAACTTCTTTGTTCACTAATGTCCCAACAGATGAAGTCCTAACATTACTCAAGGACAAGTTATCCAAAAAAATGTTAGCCTTGCTTACACATTGCATCAGGTCCGGTTACTTCAAATTTCAAGATAATATATATAAACAAAATCATGGACTGGCTATGGGTAATCCTTTATCTCCTGTTCTTGCAAATATGTACTTAGAAGATTTTGAAACCAAGGCTATCTCTTCCTTTATTTTAACACGTAAAGTTTGGAAACGTTATGTGGATGATGTCTTCATTGTCTGGAGCCATGGACATGAATCCCTTATGGTTTTCCTCGAACATCTCAATAGCCGACATCAAAGTATTAAGTTTACTGCTGAGCTTGAAACGGATAATTCCTTGCCTTTTCTTGATGTCAAACTGACTCGCTCTTCTGCTGGTAAACTAAAAATATCGATATATAGAAAACCCACACATACCAACAGATATATGCACAGTCAATCCCATCATTTCCCTCCTCATAAGCTTGGAATAATTTCCACCTTGGGACACAGAGCTCGTTCTCTTCTTGATGATCCAAATGAACGGCTTCCAGAAATAAATCATCTGAAAACTTCTTTCGAAGTTAATGGATATTCCAAGAAAATCATTAACAAATTCCTTCTTAATCCTCCCAGACATCACTCAGAAGAAACAAATAGATTCAAAAGCAATATATCTATTCCTTACATAAGTACTTGCTTCACATAAATTAGCAAAAGTTCTAAAAAAATACAATATCAGAACCTTGTTCACTCCACTTCCAAAGATCCGTTCCTTAATTTGCCACCCAAAACCTTGTCATCATCAACTCAAATACCCTGGCGTATATAAAATATTATGTGACTGCGATATTCCTTATTTCGGGCAGACAGACAAATCTGTCGAAATGCGTATGGAAGAACACATGAGAGACATTACTTACAAGAGACAGCGAGCAAGTGCATTATCAAGTCATATCCTCTTCTCGGCTAATCCTAATGATGATAACCAAAAGTCACAAAGTCTGCTGGGAAAAATCTACAAACATCTTCCGTTGCAGTAACGAAATAGAGAGAAAAATTGTGGAATCGAGAGAAATCATCTTCAATCCTGTTCATCTAAATATAACAACTTAAGCTACAACCTCCCGGATAGTCATTCAGCTGTAATCATGTACTGGCGTTCACGTGATGCAGCAAGCACGCACTCTCCCAACAATGCAACAAATGAAAGAACAGCTTCAAATACAACTACGACGTTTTAATGTTAATTATGTATAAAGACTGTCTATGTTGTTCATAGTCTTTTAACCCTCAATGTTTAGTGTTTTTTCTTTTATAATGTCACCTGAAGAAGGCTGTTACAGGCCGAAACTAGTAGTGTGTTTATATTAAAACCTTTTTAATTAAATCTCGGTTCTAGTCATTCAATTTTTTTCCTAAAACTATGTATGTTAACCGAGTCAATGATCATTCTGTCATATATATATATATATATATATATATATATATATATATATATATATATATATATATATATATATATATATATATATATATATATATACATATATATATATATATATATATATATATATATATATATATATATACATATATATATTTTTTTTTTTTCAAAATTCATATATATATATATATATATATAAATTCCCAAGACTTGCAACAGTTCAAGGCGCAAACTTGACTTGTTTGTCTGTTTGCTTACTTGGGAAATAGGGTACAACCAGGTTTAAAAAGCTTGGTATCTTTAACATTTATTATACCCAAGGTAAAATACTTTCTACATTTTTAAACTCCTCCTGAGATTTTTATTTAATAAGGTTAAAACACCTTATCGTAACTTGTTCTGGTAAAATACTTATAAGCTCTGTATTATCTTGTTTGGGGCGATTATTATTGAGTCCTTTTTAGGACTTCCAGGGTAACAATTAGCAATGCTGAACCGAGGAAGTAAACTGAGGTTCGGCTGTTGCTGTTATCCTGGGTGTGAGTTTTTGAGTTCGCTCCCTAAGGGTTTTTGCCTTAAGGGAGCACCTTGAGTCTCCGGGGAAGGTGTTCTTCGGCACGGCCCGCTGAGGGGTTCTTGTCGGTGAATTATTTCCCTCGGAATTTGAGCGGTTCTGCTCAGTAGTTGGGGTGCTAGGACGGGGCGGCAGACACTGCGTGGAACCAACGCTGAACTGTTCTGCTTAAACGGGAAGCCCGTCGGGGTGCTAGGACGGGGCGGCAGTCAATGAGTGGAACCAACACTGAGACATGGACGGTCTTTCGCCCACTATGGAGTGGCCTAGAGATCGTCCGATTTTTTGAGATTTTACCCTTTACTTACTAATCAGGGTAACAATTAGCAATGCTGAACCAAGGAAGTTAACTGAGGTTCGGCTGTTGCTGTTATCCTGGGTGATGAGTTTTTGAGTTCGCTTCCTTGGGGTTTTTGCCTTAAGGGAGCACTTTGAGTCTCCGGGGAAGGTGTTCTCCGGCACGGCCCGCTGAGGGGTTCTTGTCGGTGAATTATTTTCCTCGGAATTTGAGCAGTTCTGCTCAGTAGTCGGGGAGCCCGTCACTGAGTGGAACCAACGCTGAGATATGGACGGTCTTTCGCCCACTATGGAGTGGCCTAGAGATCGTCCGATTTTTTGAGATTTTACCCTTTACTTACTAATCAGGGTAACAAATGGCAATGTTGTAGCTAATGAAGTTTTAACTGAGGCTTAGCTATTGCCATGACTAGAGCTACTTAGCTCAATAACACTCCATCCACACAGATTTACTTCATTCAGATGACGGGATAAAGAGTCAAGGACTCAGTCCATCGCCCAGTTCTTATAAGAACTATAAGAAAAATCTTGGTAGTTGATCTCTTCTACTTCGCCCTCTATATCTTTGGATTCTTCTGGTAGTGTGTACAGGTTTAGAAAACCTGGCCATTCCGTATCGAATTTTTTAAGCAATAATTTAAACAGTTTTAGTGCTTTATCTTTGTTTAGATGCTCAAGAAGTTCATCAGTGTTATCTATGTGATTGGGGAATTGCGTATGAGCGCAATTAGAAATTCCGCAGGTGTTGAGACCTGGCAGCAGAAATTTTGTAGAGGATATTGTAGATGAAAAGGATTGCCACCAATATCGAGCGATTAGCTAAATGCGCAAAGCAATAGCATAATAAATTTCAGAAAATTAAGAACGCTGACTTCTATATATATATCATTCAAAACTATCGAAGAGATCAACAACACGTCCATCTCCCTACCTGAGAATCACAGTTAGACAGACTTCACAGAAGAACAAACGACTAAAAGACGCAGAACCGAGGATGATCATATGGAAAACGAAACACATTCACAAACAGTGCCGGAAAAAAGGGAAAAGGTCCCTCCCGGTAATTCTCCGTGAAAAGGAAAAATGGACCACAGTTGCAAGGAACCTGAAAGAACATAAAATTGGATACTCCTGGGCCAGAAACACCGACGAAAGAATAAAAATTCAACCAACACAACAGTTACTGACTACAGAGGGATAACAAAAATGATGGATAACAACAAACTACAGTACCACATCTTCGCACTAAGCAGCGAAAGAAATCTCAAGGTTGTACTGCGAGGTGTCACCGAAGGCATTACCTCTGAGGAGATCGCGGCAGACCTTACCCAGCAGGGCCTAACACCAACAAAGTCAGCCGGATGCTGAGATCCGATAAACAACCGATGCCATTAGTATTGATTGAGATCCAGAACACACAAAGACGAATTTATGACATAACTGCGGTCTGTGGACTTAAGATAACAAGAGACCCACTCAGGAAAAGGGAATCAGCAGGGCAATGCCATCGTTGCCAAAAGTTTGGCCATGCCCAAAGACTGTGTGAAGCCGAGTTCAGATGCCTGAAGTGTGGTGAGAAACATCAAATGAGAAACATTACATGCATAAAACCAAGAACCACACCAGCCAAATGTGCCAACTGTGGAGGTCCACACCCAGCAAACTACAAAGGATGCAACCACCACCCCAGAAATCACGGAACTACAAGACCCGTCCAACCTATCCCAATTTGGACCACTCAAAGCATCTCTGCTGCACAGTCTTCAAACCAACAAAACATTATCCACAAAAGTCAGGAAAGGGCTCAACCTTCCACCAGGACCTATGCAGAAGCAGCCGGCCCAAAAGACATAATGCAAAGCAATCAAATAGGCTCCATCATCACAGCAATACTGACCGCCTCACTAGCCACTATGCTGCAGGAATTCAGCAGAAGAAACCCAACTCCATCCTCCACAAAGAGATTCCTGCAAGGAACCATCCCGTACTGACAGCACTCAACTATGAATAAAACAAAAATAAAACCCAACTCGCTTCTAATTGCAGCCTGGAATGCCAATGGCCTCACCAACAAGACACTAGTACTACAGTAATTCGCACAAAGACACAACCCGGACATAATGCTGATCAACGAGATCCACCTAAGACCTGCCAACAACCCAAAAGTGAGAGGATACACAACGTACCGAACGGATAGACTCAGGGGAGGCACTGCCATCTACATCAAACCGTACCTCCACCACAATGTCATATCCAACCCACAGACTACAAACCTGGAGACCACAGGATTACAAGTCCACACAAACAATGCTGGAAGCCTCAAGATATTTGCTGTCTACAACTCACCAAGCAACCCTCTACTGACAGCAGACTTTGGATGCCTTCCATGGCACCACAGACCCCACCATCATAGCAGGAGACTTGAACGCCAAACACACAGCATGGTTCAGCACCACCAACAACAGAAATGGACGCATATTACACAACTTCGCAACACTTAACTCAGTTGTGGTAGCAGGACCCACTGAGCACACTCATTACAGCCCGCATGGCAAATCAGATATACTTGACATAGCTATCCTTAGAAACATCAGTTATCAATACAAACTAGAGACGATCAATGAACTATCATCTGACCACAACCCAATCCTGATCAAACTTGCCACGCAAGACCAACTGGCCCACCGGCACACCTTCATATCATGGGATTGGCTAGCTAAAATCCTACCAGAATACATTGGTCCTGTACCCATCATCCACAAAAAAGAAGAAATAGATGAAGCAGTAAGCAATCTAACAAACCAAATTAAAAAAGCACTAGAAGCAGTCACCAAAACCACAACCAACCACCCAACCAGTCGGCTCCCAGAAAACATCATGGACCTCATCAGAACAAAAAACAAAGCCAGAAAAGATACCACAAGACAAGAGCCCCACAGGATAAGAAAACAATGAACAACTTGAACACCCAAGCCAGAAAAGTACTTCTAATCCACAGGAATAAGGATTGGGACAATAAACTATCATCACTCAACCCAGAAGATCACACAATATGGAAATTTCTGAAGATCCTGGGCATCAAACACAACCCCCTACCACCCATGCAAACTGCTCATGGAATGGCGCACACTGTTAAAGAAAAAGCAGAAGCAATAGCAGAAAACCTAGAAAAACAATGCATTCCATCATATGACAATATAAACATCACCCACATATATAAAGTCCACCAGCAGGTCAAGCGTACCTTAAGACAGTCCGAAGACAAACCAGACAGCATTACCCCCACTACTCCAGTTGAAATGACCAACATCATAAAACATCTAAACAACAAAAAAGCTACAAGTACAGATGGAATTACTAACAGAATCATCAAATTACTTCCTCGAAAGGCTATTATACACCTGGTTAACAAAACAATGCAATACTGAGGATACAACACTTCCCCACTGCATGGAAAACAGCCGACATCATACCAATAAAAGAGTCAGGAATCAATCCACAACTCCCGCAAAGCTACCGTCCAATAAGCCTGCTTTCCAACCTAGGAAAGATTGCTGGAAAATTATCCTTTCAAGACTACAAGAAAAATCAGACCAACTAGGAATAATTCCAAACGAACAATTTGGCTTCCGCCGTATGCACAGCACAGAGCAACAAATACACCGACCAGTGGAGCATATCACTCAAGGATACAACTAGAACCTTCACACGGCTGCAGTTTTTCTGGATATTGCCAAGGCCTTTGATAAGGTATGGCATCAAGGATTACTCTACAAACTCATTCCGGCCAACATTCCAACAAACCTTACCCGTCTAATAAAATCATAGCTCACTGACAGATCCATGCAGATAAAAATAAATGGCACCATCTCAACTAGGCGCCAAATCCTGGCAGGAGTACCACAGGGATCTCTATTGACTCCTTTACTTTTCACAATCTACGTGGCTGACATTCCACAGAACCTGAGGTCTACCATCACAGCCCTATATGCTGATGACACATCCATAATGACAAGATCTCTCCGTCCACACCTGGCGACCAGTCGTCTCCAGGATACGATCACAAAGCTAGAGAAATGGTTCTCCGACTAGAGGATACAAGTAAACCCCGTCAAAAGCTCAGCTATACTGTTCACCAGACGCAAAGCCTTCATCCAAGATGAAACTAAACTCCTCGGAAAAAAGATACCATGGCAGACAGAAACCAAAAACCTTGTCAACAGCCACATCAATCTCATAGGCACAAAGACATCCAGAACCATAGCCCAAATCTATCCCCTGATCAATCGCAACAGCAAATTGGATAAACGCAACAAGTTGTTACTATATGAGATGGTAATACGACCAGTAATTACATATGCATCCCCGGCATGGAGTCACACATCCAAATCTAACATCCTGAAACTACAGAGGATACAAAACAAATGCATGCGGATGATCTTGGACGCCCCATGGTTCGTCAGAAACACGCAGATCCACAGAGAAATCGGAACCCCTGACATCCATTCTCTCCTCCATGACTATGCGGAAAAGTTGTTCAGCAAGGCACACTCTCTTCTCAACCTACTAATCAGACCAGCTTCCAGTTATAGTGAACATGACTACTGCAAACATAAGAGACCCAAGACAATCCTGCTTTCAGTAGAACAGAGGTAACTCCATAGTTCACAAAGTGCGAGCATAAGACTCACAACCCCCCCCCCCCCCCCCATCAAGCTTCTCCACACAGATAAAGGGGAAAATAAAAAGCATTTTATGCTTCACCCAGCAAGCCAGTAACGTTGTTGTTGTAGTTGTTAAATCATGGTATTTCTATCCTGGCTTCACTGATGAGACCTCAATAAAGGTCGAAACCGGTCTCTGTAGTGGCCCCTTGCCTTTAATACAAAGCATCATACATCTCCTCCAGGAGATGTGCTTTGCATTAAGGGTAAATATTAAGATTAGTGATCAGAGCTTATTCTACTTTTACCAAGAGTTGCCTTGGTCTTGCACTACTTTGAGGGTCTGCTAGACTTCCAATACCTGCAGGCGCAAAACTTGACTTGTTTGTCTGTTTGCTAACTTGGGAAATGGAGTAAAATCAGGTTTAAAATAGCTTGGTATTTTTAACATTTATTATATCCAAACACTTATTACATATATATATATATATATTTTTTTTTTTAAATTTACGTAGGCTATTCAATAAGTAATAAGACTATATTTATACAGAAAACAGATTACCTTTAATCGTCATCATTTACATGGTCTTTTTCGAAGTAACTACCGTGAGACGCAATGCATTTGTCCCAACGTTGCATCTACTTCTTAAACACATGTGAAAGTCCATTTTTTTGAGAGTTCTTTCAAAACCGTCTCCGCAGCTTTTACACATGCTTTGTTGCTTTCGAAATGGCGACCTCTTTGTGGTTTCTTGAGCTGAGGAAACAGCCAGAAATCGCACGGTGCGAGATCAGGACTGTATGGAAGGTATGGTAGGATATCTGTGTTGTTCTTCTGCAAAACGTCCACTACACAACCAGCAATATGTGGCCTTGCATTATCGTGGTGCAATAAGAAGCCATTCTTCAGCAATGGACGCTTCCTTTTGACGTGCTTGATGATAATCGCTATTGTGTTGATCATTGTCTCTGTGATGGACGTTGCAGGTCTTCCCTCACGTTCAAGATCTTCCACATTTTGCCTTCCTTCCTTAAAAGTTTTATGCCAGCGAAAAACACTTGCCCTCGACATTGCTTCATCGTGGAAAGCTTCGTGTATCATGTTAAAAGTGTCCGATGCCGATTTTTGCAAACGCAGACAAAATTTAATCGCATAACGCTGTTCCAAGGACGCTTCTATTTCCAAGACTGGTCGCTCTTGAAGGCGCGCCGAAACGAGCTTGCGTTTAGTCACGTGACACTCTGGCACATCAGCCCGTGTACGCCATCTATCAACCTCTTTTGTTAATACATACAGCAACATTTCTTTATTCCACAGAAATTAATATTGTGATGAGTGGTTTCGCCACGGTAAAATTAGTCTTATTACTTATTGAACAGCCCACGTATTTTCAACATAATCCTGAAACATGGCTCTAGAAAGACCACATGATGGGGGTATCCGGAGGATTCACTGAAAAGGAAAATAATCGAAAGACAATTCATCGAAAAGACAATTAATCGAATGAACAATTTATCTAAAATGGCATTCATTGAAAAAGCAATTCACCGAAAATTTAAACTTTTCCAAAATGTTATGCTTCTCGTAAAAGTGATCTATTTGGAACAAATGCTGAACCGTGCAGAGTGAGAAAGCAATGCTACTTTAATAGGAATTAATTATAGAACAATATAGTTTCTTATTGTCTTTGTTGTTCATTGGACTGATTTGCCTGTTTCGGGATAGAAAGACCAGCCTAAGTTGGCTCTATTATTATTATTGTTAGTAGTGGTAATATATGACATCAATACAGCATTTATTATGGGATGAATAAAGGTTTCTAATAGCTATTTGAAACTTTTACAAGAAAATGTCGAACTGTTCCAGTTTTCAGTTCAGCTACTGTATATTCGGGGAAACATACAAATAACGGGTCCAAATTATGTATTGCAATAACTCTCTGACTTTGAGTAGAGTTGTAGGTACAAGAAGTTGTCCTGACGGTTCAGTATTTGTTCTAAATGGATCACTTTTATCATAACATTTTGAAAAAAAAAGTTTCGAAATGATATTAGCAATTCCGCTTTGGCTGGATCAATTTAATGAAATTTTAGTTAAAATTTTCTGCGAATTATTTTTTCGATGGATTGATTTTCTACGCATTGTCATTCGATGAATTGTTCATTTGGTGAATTTCCTTTTCGCAGAATTATTCGTTCGGAGAATTTCCTTTTCGATGAATTGTCTTTCGATTAACTGCTTTTTGGATAAATTTTTATGGAACTTGATAAGAAAATTTAATAATTTTACTTTCGACAAGCTGTATTCTTATTTACTAAAAACAATATTAAAATAGGCACTTTTCACCAGTTCTATTAGGCGGGTTACATTATGATAAAACAATAGGTTTTCTGATATAAATTCATATGCACATCAAAGAAAGTCCCTTTCTCCCACATTTAGTAAAATATTACTATTACTACTGACAACAACAAGAATAATAATAATAACACTATGTTCTCTATTCTAAAAGTAACCATATTTCTTGTTTTTCCTTTGAAACGTAAAACATGAACTCTGGTGTGTTCTAAGACGAATCGTCAAAACTCTTCCAAGTGTTACTTTTGTATTTGCTGGTTGTGGAAAACTAAGGATTTCATAACTCATCAAGAAATTGTTCTCTAAGAAATGTGAACAATAAGATTTATGAAACAATAGAAAAATTATCCCAGTGTCATCCCTTTTTTAGAAATTAAGGTCCATGGCCATGCGAAACAAATTTGCCGATGAACATCCGTTTCCCTGATATGTGGTCCATAGTATATGCCTCTAAACCTGATGTGAGGAGAGTGCACCAGTTTTCTTCGTTTAGAAAACCTGGGTCTGAAACCTATGTAGTACTATGACCACCTTCATTAGGGATTTTCAACTGAAAATGAGTTAGAAAGTGTCGTAAGGAGGTGATGGTTTTTCCCTGCCAGGAAATCGCGTTTTTCAGCGAACAGGCAAAGCATTGGAAAATAAACACACAATGCACTTACATCATAGTTGTTTCTGCCATAACACCAATCAAAACAAAGTTACGGCCTTAGTCTACTCAATCATTTTCCTGATTAAGACAACTAAGCTTGGGTAGCTAACTGGAGAGGGTCTCTGCTTTCTTTACCAAGTGACTGCGCATTGGAATCTTCAATACTGGCACGAATGCTTTGAAAAAGATGTAGGTACGTCAGTGGCGTAGCTAGAGCTGTTGCCATCCCGGGGAGGTCCCTGAGTTTGTCGCCCCTCTCAATACACACCAAAAATACCAAAAAAGTCAAAACGACGTAGTGGGAAATCAGTTAAAACGCTATTTTTATTTTTCAATTTCAATTTTAATTTCAACATTCTAAAATGTCATTTTTCTTGCTTTTCTGTTAGCAAAATCGTCGATGACATTGGCGAAGTCTATTTTATAGTAATGCAGGTAATTCTTAATCAATGTTATTTTGAAAAACTCCTCACACAAGTAGCAACACTTACAGCAATTGAGAGGTAAATTTGCTGTAGTATTACAATAGTTGGAACTGTCTCGAGACTGCATTTTAGAATTAACTGCAAAAGATCAAAAATGTTCAAACTGCCGCCCGGGACGGACTTCTCTCTCCGCAACCCCCCTTAGCTACGCCAGTGAGGTGGGTAGATGAATACGGCTCTGTAAATGGCATAGTGAAAGACCATCATTACCTAGTTTATTGGAGGCTTGAAAATAAAAAAAAATCACATTTTATTCATAATTACATATAGAATTAACCTGCTACAGATTTCCAAACTTTTATGGTTGTGGCCATAGAGGACATGTGTTCTGATGATCTTCCGTGTTTTTATTTTATTCCCTCAAATAAAAGGCACTATTATTTGAGAGGAACAATATATTATTATGTGTGTTATAAAAACAACTTAAACAAATTCCTCTTCAAGAGAAACTGGAATCATTACACTCAGCCATCTCTCAATCAATACTTGTAATCCGGAAAAGGACCGTCTTGATGGCCCTGAAATATTTCTGTTTTCATACTGTTCGAAATTTATAAATCTTGAACAGTATGGAATGACAAGGATGAATACATAAAGCAGTTCTACATTCTGGACACTAGATTATTGTCTCCTATTTGAATTCCTATTTGAATATTTAAGCAGACATGATATTTGCGTGTAATCCATCAATGTAATCCATACACAACAATGGATTTATCTTTCTTGAAACCATGCTCTCTATGGATTACATTGATGGACTGCGTGATGAAAGACAAAAAATAATATAATGTTTTTTTTTTTTTTTTTTTTTTTTTTTTTGTCTTTCAACGTAGTGCCAAGAGTTTCCTATCGCTGCCAAGCTCGGATTTCAACCTCCGAAAAATTTCCTGACGCTAGATCTGGAGGATGTCTCGCTTTTTCTATTTAGATACAAATACCATCTGTTATAATAAATCTGTTACAATAAAAATAATGCTAGTAGACCGTGCAGCATTCCAACACACTAATACCCCCTAATGACACAGCTTGGGTTGTTCCGTCGTGCTTGAAGAGTTTGGAGGTGATCATCCTGATTTTCCCAGCACAATCACCAGTTTTCGACATAAGTGAAACAGTCTGGTCAATTTGTGAGAGGAGGATAAGAAACAGATTCCCATCTTACACGTATTTAAAACAGCCTGACGATGTTCTTCAAGACGAATACCAGAAACGATTCAAAACTTGAGTAAATTCCATAGAATACGTAAGGCAAAAGATGCTCCAAAACCATATTAATAAAGAAATACGTGTGTATCACAAGTGTTTCCGTTATTTATTACAAACTTTCTCTATTCCAACACACACACACACACACACACACACATAGGGACTAAATGGTCAACATGCAGCATCGTATTCAGTGGTGCAAAGAGCGTGTACAGTGAGACGTGGAAGTTTCGAAAACTGTGCTTTGGAATGACAAATCGCGCTACACCGGCTACCGAGCAGATGTGAGTGTGTGATTGTTGCCGATGTCCGGTGAGAGTCTCTTACTGGAGTGCGAAACTCCAACTATGAAATTCGGAGATAGCGGTATGATTCCATGGTCCTGAATTGACCTCTGACCTCTGTTTATGATGCAAAGTACGTTGGACTCCAAGAGGTATCTGAACATTCTGGAAAATGCAATGCGTCCTACACTGTGTTTCAGTACGACATTTGTGGAACTGACCATTGTGTCTTACAGCAGGACAACGCACTGTTTCATCAAGCTACTGCTGGAACTGCATGGTTTGTGAACACGAATGACACCATACTTGATTGGCTTACACAGAGCTGTGATTTTAATTCTGTTGAACATCTAGGGATGAACTGGAGCGTCGGATGAGGTCAATGGCCGTTAACTTCATAACACTCCAGGACACTTCATTAGATGCCTACAGGAAGAAGAATTCCAAAATTCACAATGATCGCAATCGTACGCTTGTGGAAATCGTACATGAACGATTTACAATTATTATTGTTGTTGTGATAAAGTGAAAACTGTTGAAATTAAGCACATACATTTTTGAAATGATGAAACAGGTAATATTCCCGAAGTAAAAGAACAAACTTACTTATGGCTGTTATGGGTGATGGTGATGAAAACGAAATTATCACTAAGGAATTGAACTATACTTAGAAGATAGCAAAAAAAGAAAGAAAGAAAGAAGCAACAATACTGAAAATGAATGGTTCATCGAAATCCGTAATAAATGATAAATTTAATTATAATTAAGAAAAATCAAATAAACTGTAATTGAAAAGACCTCATGTGAAGCCGTATCTAAAGGTAAAGCCGTCTCTAAAAATTCGGACGATCCCTAGGCCACTCAATCGTGGGCGAAAGACCGTCCATCTCAGCAGTGGCTCCACTCAGTGATGGCCTTCCACCTACCACCACCGAGCAGAACCGCTCAAATTCCGAAGAAAAGCATTCACCGAAAAAGCCCCTCACAGGGCCGTGCCGGAGAACACGCTCCCCGGAGACGCAAATTGCTCCCTTAAGGCAAAAACCCTTAAGAGAACGTACTCATATTATTATTATTAGCAACAGCCGAGCCTCAGTTAAACTTCATTGGTACAGCAGACCCCATGTGAAGCGTACTACTCAACTAACTTATGTAGCCTACCAGCAAACAATGAATTTTTTTCTTAAGTTCTTAAAAGAACTGGGCGATGCACTGAGTCCTTGACTCTTTATCCCTTCATCTGAATGAAGAAAATCTGTGTGGATGGGGTGTTGTTGAGCTAAAAAGCTCTAGTCATGGCTGGGTAGCGGCAATAGCCGAGCCTCAGTTAAAACTTCATTGGCTACAGCATTGCCATTTGTTACCCTGGAAGTCCTCTGAATTTTTTTCTATTTGAAGACATTCATAAATATTTGAATATGTAATATTATTAATGGTGTATTGACACTTTCATTTTTGATATAAAAAACTTAAAACATTACATCGTAAAATCATTTAATTAAAACAATAATTTATAGTACGTAAAATTTATAGAGAAATTATAAATTTAATTGAAGATTTTCTAAATAACAATGTACGTTTCAGATTCATTAGGATTTCAAATCTAATATAAAATAAATGTGTTTGGAAAAACTATGCTGTTACCCAATGAATCTAAGTTAATCTTGGGAAAATATGGTTTTGAAAGAAATGTGATTGTGTTATTGCTTACCCGTCATCGAAAACAGTATGCTGTAAGATAAATGAATAAAGATATTTTAGTTACCACAGACTTGTGTATTTTTATGTTGTAATAAAAATCACTGCAATAGAACATTGGATGTGTATCTGCTTAATTGTCGTTCCATTCTATCTTCCTGTAAGCATTAATTACAGACGATTCTTACAAGGGGCGCCACTTTCTCTTTCCCCATGCACGTGACTATGCTTGTTCTCGTGGTTATTTCAGTCTTAGTCTTCGCTGAGTGTATATCGTTAAAGCACCTTTGATAATGCTAGCTGGAGCCGGAGAAACGTTGGTTTAAAAATAATTTATTTAGTTAATAAATTGTTTATTTTCATTCCCCGTGTCACGTCGTCTTTCTTCCAAAAATTTTCACTTGAATCAGTGCAACAGCTACGGAAATTTGACCATTAAAAACATTAATATTGTTTACACAAAATGACTCTTCAATTCTCTTACAGAAATAAACAAAACATTAATTATTGAATCTGCCAAACATCTTCTGTTGATATATTTTATTTTAATATAATGTTTCATTCGTTTTAATTCTGTACTGAAATAAATCTTTCTACGTACATCTGGAATAGTCGACACATACATACGGTGTACATACAAGTTTTAAAATGAACACTCTTTTAGAATTCAAGTGCAGTTTTTGTTAATTATTTAGTTGTTTCCTTTGCAAAGTGTTAGAGAATTTAACTTCTTGGGGAAAATCCGTTAACTTACGAAAATTAACAGAATTCTCTCACACCTGGGAACAGAAAAAGAATTTCCAGGTGCCCTCTGACCCAAAAGTTATCCGAATACTTCTTTCGACTTTAAGCTTAAAGCGTTTACGAAAGACTTGGCAATTATTTAGTCATTAACATAACTAAAGGAATGCTTATTAAAGGATTTAATATTCTGAAAGAGCAAACTTGAATACATTATAAGAAGGAAACATTATATGACGAAAATGCCATTACATTGCAATCGTCTATCACCATTACAAAAAACCTTGCAGATAATCTGATTTTTTTCACTTCAATTTTAACAATCACAGTTCGTTAACACGGCCGAAAAAATAGCAACATTCCACTTCATTTGTCTACAATAAAGAAGAGGAATGGATGATTAGCTATAAATCTTTTGGCATCCATACTTAGAGAGTAATAAACAAATTTGAATCCTGTGATTGCCGCTACCTCACTTCCTTCTTCGTTCTTCGTTCACTTCAATAAAAGCCTTGTGAAGTAGTACTTTAGAAACATTTATGCTCGCCTCATCGCTGATTCCACTGAGATTCGCAGATAATCGAAAAGCACTGGTAATTCCCATTTGTTGAAGGACGTCGCTAAGTTCCTTGGAGTATTCCAATTTAAACTTCGCAGATTTTCCCGAAAATCTGCGTTTTGGACTTCAGCGTGATAAAACGAGTTCAGGCACTCTACGTATTCTGGACGTATTAGGAACTCATTGTGAATAATCATGGCGTTGGCTATTTCCAAAAGGTAGCTCCCCGTTTCTGTAGGCAGAAGATTGACCAGTTCTTTAAGACCTGTATGAACATCTTCATCTGCAAGGTTGGCCAGATCATAACCCAACGCGTGACGCATTTCTGCTGCTGTATGTTCTCTTGCTCCGTAGAATACCATGGCCAATGCAATGGATAAACTGAGGGGAGAATAAAAGAGGTTGCTGAGTTCAGTTGACAGCTATCTATGGAGATTAGTAGCAAAACTGTTACTTGGTGTAACTACCTTCTTGGATATCTGTAACGTTAAAATGCATTCCGAGAACTGGTATACGCGAGTAGACAGACGTAAAGGACAAAAAGTATCTTGGAAGGCAAATCCGAAAGAAAGAAAATATTTGGTGAGCTTTGTTTCTTCTTTGTAACTAAGTTATCATGATCGGTCAAGAGACCTTACAAGAGAAAGACATAAGAGTACTGAACAGTGTGGCGGTAAATTATAAAAGATATTGTTGTATCTTTATGTGAAATAGAATTTCTCCCTACAAATATACTCGAAATCGTACGCCTTTCAGTAATAAGGTTTCATTAATGAAAGTACAGGGTCTCTTCCTTCACTTTTAACCCTAATAAAGTTTATCACACTTACAAACAGCTTACGTTCTTTGAAGTGAAAATATATTATAATAGTATACCATCATTTTAATTTAAACAGCTGAAAAAGGAGGAACTATTTCAAACATTAATTCTCTTTTTAGGGTAACTTCATTGTATCCAATTATAAATTGACAATTGACAATTGACATTTATTCTTTAAGGGTGAAGCAAAATGCTTTTCATATTCCCCGCAATCTGTCGTGGTTACAGTGAGGGTAAAATTTACGAGCAGTTTGCTCGCCCTGAATGGGCATGGAGATTGTGTATCGCTATAGGAGGCTAATATAGTTTTTGGTCTTCTATATTTAAATATGTCCGTTGGCTCGTATGCTGCAGCTTGTTGAACCAAATCGTTGGGATGTGTGGACGTCTTTAGAAAAAATTTGGAAGCTAAGAATTGTAGATAAGAGAGAATATACGGAATATTTGTGTCTCTGTGGAGTTGGCTGTTTCTAACATACCACGGGGCGTTCAAAATCATTCTCAAGCACTTGTTCTGCACTCGCTGTATCTTAATAATGTTAGTATTAGAGGTGTGGCTCCAGGCTGGAGAGGCATAGGTGATTATAGGACGAATCGTCATCTGGTATAGCTGCAATTTGATTCTGTTGCTGAGTTTGCTATTTCTATTAATTAGCGGGTAGATCTGAGCTATGGCTTTAGATGCTTTTGCACATGCAGACTTGATATGTTGGTTGAAAGATAGCTTTTTGTCGAGAATCACACTCAGGTAATTTGTTTCTTTCTGCCAGGGAATTTTAGTATTGAATAGTAATACATCTCCTGCAGGAGACATTGGCCTTTTTGAGAAGAGAACCGCTGAGCTTTTCAGGGGGTTGACTTCCAATCTCCACTTGGAGAACCAACCCTCCAGCTTTAGAAGATTTTCTTGAAGCTTTCTGGTAACGAAGTGGGGTTTGAGAGATCTGGTTAGTATTGCCGTATCGTCCGCATACAGTGCTAAAATGGAAGTCATCGGATTGTGTGGGATGTCTGACATGTATACAGAAAACAGCAATGGAGCCAGTAGGGATCCCTGCGGCACTCCAGCAAAGATATGGCGCTGGGACGATGTAGTACCGTTTATTTTAACTTGCATTGATCTATTCTGAAGATATGAACGGATTAGATGAACCATTTTTAGTGAGATACCGGCTGAGATAAGTTTGTGCAGGAGTCCAAAATGCCAGATTTTGTCAAATACTTTAGATAGGTCTAGGAATACCGCTCCTGTGCACTGGCGCCAGTTGTAGCTGGTGGTGATATATTCCACAATTCTGTGGATTTGCTGGGTAGTACTGTGGTGTTGTCGAAATCCAAACTGTTCTTTAGGGAGGATGTTCAGGTCATTTACTGAGGTTTGGAGTCGTGAGAGGATGACCTTCTCTGCAACCTTACCCAGACTGGAGATGAGACTGATTGGACGATAATTCTGCGGTAAGTGTGTCCAATTATAAAAACAAACCTTGAAATTAATATACAGGTATATTTAAAATTATTTAAGGTGTAAGAATTTTATTTGAGTTTATTTGTGAAATATTAATTCTAAAATATATAATTTATAAACTAGCAATAAAATTATATCATAACAACTTATTTTAAATAAGAATTACAATAAATAAAGTTGAAAGAGCAAGAAAGCAATGGAGTCTGTGTATCTCAGTGGATGTATCGTTTGCAGACCCCATCACGTGACTGCACGAAGGAAGGATTCCTTTGGAATCTAGTCGGGGACTAAAGGAATTTTTTCTAAGCCTTTTTTCGACCGGTTCCCGGGTTAGTCGATCTCTGGCACGGTCAAGTGGGTTTTTTCTCCTGGAAACTCAGGTTTGTCGGACCGTAAACTCAAGAAAATTGATCGTAGAACCCACATTATTTCAGACATTAAATATATTGATTGTGTTACGGTTAGGGACCACGAGATGGCGTCACTTGTTGAGCCGTCTCTCCTGACTGCGTGCGCTTAATTAGTGATAGCCTTGGGCCAGCTATCTCTGACTGGGTAACAGTGGAGATTGAACTGCCCACCCATCAATTAGATTAGACCTAAAATAGCCTCGTCTACTCCCAATACGGGGAAGAATTTGAAATGATTTTAAAATTAAATGAAATAAAGACAAATCAAATTTAATTGATCTTCCACAAGGCTTTGTTATTGGAACAACAGCCTAAGAACTTGAGACCTGTAGTGTGTTATGTCGGTGAATTCAAAATATTCGTCTGACCAGTTTGCCTGCTTAGATGAAAAATTCCAATTTTTAGGAGATTAAGATCCTCACAACTGTGTGAGGATAAGTCGATGTACAGACGATGCCCATACAGTCACTGTACAGGCATCGTCTGTATACCGACTTAGCTGTTCTGTGGTAGTTCCATATTCCGTCTATAATTATGATCTGAAGAATATGGCAGTTAAAAATGAAAGATCAGAATAGCGTATGAATATCTGAAAAAAAGATTCTGTGGCAATTATTTACTACTTCATTTCACGTTTGTCAGTAAGTTTAAGAATATCAGAACATCTTTCAAATGCAAGCCCATAGCCTTTGCAGATCTTTTAAGTGTCTCCAATCTTAAAATGGTTTTTAAAAGTTTGTTGCGAAGATTAATACCTTATATGCAGTATTTTATATAATGCAGACGTGCGAAAACCAAAGTCAAGTATTCACACACTGGAAGAAGCTTCATTGGTCAGTGGGAGATAAGCATATAGCTGCTTTGTTTGTTTATGATAATCTCGTATCAGAAAAGTGAATACTAGCCACCAGTAAGCTGCTTTGTACACATGGTATACAAAGTAATACAGCAGTGTTTCTCAAAGTGCGGTATGCGTACCCCAGTGGGTACGGAAGGTCGTTAGGGGGTACGTGGCAATTTTTGGCTATGCATAATTAATGGAGTTATTATATTTTTCAACAAACAGTGCAATTAGAGACAACCGGGATATAAACGGCACTAACTAATGAATCACATCCTCTGCCCAACAGAAACTGCCAAGCAAAATCATATGTTGCCAGTGGAACATATGGTTTTCGATTTTTTTAATTTTGGGAAAAAAAGTTAGAGTTATATGCGAGTAAATACAGTATTTTTTTTTAGCTTTCAAATTCTTACGAATGGATCATTGGTTAAAGACTGAATTTATAAAACGCGTAAAAGAGAGCAATATAGCAAATACAAGTAGCTGTAAGCAACAAGAAAACGTTGATTTTGCATCTGGATCAAATGGAATTTGATAAGAGTGTTGTCTGACATCTCTAGAGAACCAAAATTTAAAAATAAATAATATTTTTGTTTACATGAACATATAATAAATAAATAATTTTAAATAGATAAATAAATAAAATAGATATTAAATTTTAATTAATTAATTTTAATTAATTATTTTTTATTAATTTTACAGTATTTTACATTAATTAATTTGTTTATTTTAAATTAATTAATTTGTTTATTTAAATTAATTAATTTGTTTATTTTTATTTAATTAACGAGTTAATTTTTAATTAATTAATTGGGGTACTTGGTAATAGTGAAAATTTAAGAAGGGGTACGCGGATATCTGAAGTTTGAGAAACATATCCTGTATATACATATATTCTGTTTATATGTGTATATACACGATAGAGCGAAGAAGTATCTCGGCCCAATAACTCACTCTTTACATGAAATTTCATATTTGTTTTTGATTTTAGAAATGCATATGAATTCTTATATATATGAATAAGTATGTCAATATTAGTTTTTACAATTCCTTTATTTTATAACTTTAAAAAATCAATTAATTCAACATACTGATTTATTAAAATTAATTTTTTTAAAAAATTATTTTAACTTAATATCATCACACTTAGGATTTTCAGGAAAAATAATATTTTGCGTCGCTGGAATATTGGGTTTAGAAGCTTTTAGCTACACTGAAGTCTATTTTCACAAGATATTTACATCGTAAGACAAAACTGGTTATTACACAAAAATTACCGAAATGTGGTAGACACTAACTGCACAGGCATGCATCTCTTCCAAGTTTATAGAACATAATATCACATAATAATACAAAAAAAATCTCCAATGGTATTTGAATACCTCATGAAAATCATTCTGTTTTCATCTTCTGTAGGTGAAGCAAGAATGTTTCTCATATTCCCCGTTATCTGTGGAAGAAAATGTATGGTTATGGATAGGGGGTTATTGAACTATAAGCTCTGGTCATGGCGGGGTAACAGCAATAACCGAGCCTCAGTTAAAGCTTCATTGGCTACAGCGGCGTTTCCCAAATTTTACCTACGACGGAACACTTCACAAATTCTGAAATTTTAACGGAACACCTTAGTAAGAGTCGAGTATCATCGGTCTCGTATTCAATGTAAAGCTAAGAGCACACTATCGCCGAAGCAGGCTGTATCGCATCGCATTGACCTTGCTTGTGACCACTTACGTTTCCTAGAATAGATACTTCCGTACTTCACTCGCGCTCGGAGGTATCGACAACCATGGGCGGCTGTCAAAATAGGGCGCCTTGGCCTTAATAGCACAGTCCACACGCAACGTGAGGAGAGTCTGATTTTCAAACATGTTTAAAGTTTTCGCAGCATTATAAACCATTCCAGGTTCATATTAATTTTGATAATTTTTTCAAGGAACACTTCTTCACTTTCCGCGGATCACCAGCGTTCCCCGGAACCCAATTTGGAGAACCGTCGGCTACAGCATTGCCATCTGTTACTCTCTAACTCACCTTCCTTGATATTATTATTACTAGTGCTAATTCTGTTCTTAAAAGAACTGGGCAATGGACTGAGTCCTTGACTCTTTATCCTGTCATCTGAATGAAGAGAATCTGTATGGATGAATTGTTATCGAGCTAAAAGCTCTATTCATGGCTGGGTAACGGGCAATAGCTGAGCCTCAGTTAAAATTTCATTGGCTATAGCTTTGCCATTCGTTAACCTGGAAGTCCTAAAAAGGACTCTTTATAATGTAATGAAACGAACATTATCAATTCGCCAATTCTATTGCTAGCATGTCGAAAATAATATGCAAATTTATTATAAAATATTTAAGGTGTAATAATTATTTCCTATTTTAATAAAAAATAGCTTCAAAATTTAAATTATGCTAAAAATATTTTAATGTGCTTATAAGTTTCAGTAAAATTTTAAAATAAAAGTTTATTTTTAAAGCAGACTGTTATTTATAGAAATAATTATCTCGGAGTACTGTCTATATTATAATATGGCTATAATATACTGACGCATTCAATGTTGGAATTATGGACGAACGTGATCTTCCGACAAGTCTGCCAGTTTTTGATTGATGAAAAACACGGATTTCCGAAAGGAAAAATATTACGAGCTCTGGATGAGTTTGCTAAATCAACTTCAAGTGGAAAATCCTTGTGCAGAATCTTCAGATCCCAGAAGAGATTCAATCCGTGTCTTTGCAAGCAAACACGCATCGCTGATAACGATTGACCTACGGAGTTCATGGAATTTAGTTATTTATTTAGCATTATTATTTTTATTTCAAATAAAATGTAAGATAAATTATCCTGTAAAGCACGAAAGTGGAATTTATCTGTTACTTCTTGTGGTGTGGGTTATATATGAACGTAGCAATTTTGTTTCACACGAAATGAATTGTTTCAAGTTGTAATAAATGAAGAGACGAAGGTGTAAATTACTAGTCATTTCAGTTATTTATACAAATTAAATATCTCTTGTGAAATCCATTCAAGACATTAACCTTTATTGTTTTCCAGACTTAATCTGTGTTGACATTAGAAATAATGTTGATCATCTATGAAGAAAGGAAGATAAATTCACTGTTTTAACACCTTGTTTAGTAATCTACATATTTCATCGCCGCTAGTAAACTGTCTTTTGGGAAAAGTAAATAAACTACACCAAAGTTGACGTGAAAGAATGGGTGTTGTGGAATGAAGTTGAGAAACTTGTTTGTTCTAAGAAATATCTTGCTGAGACGTACTTGGGCATCTTTAGTGAGAGTGCAAGGGCAGTCTCACTGAAGAGGCCGATGACATCAGGCAATGACATCTACTTGATGTGACGATCAACTGAAATTTGGCATCGCCCAAGTCTGTAGTAATAGGTTGACTATTGGCGCATGCGTACTAAGAAATAAGCATTTTACATAAAAATGACCACTAGTGATCGTCATGTTGGGATGTATTGAAAAAGATCATTGAAAAAGAAAAGCCGAACTGTGTTAACAACATTTCTTCTGCTAGGTAAGTACTAATACTTTAGTATGCGTTTGCAGATATCATTATTGATACTAAAAATTCGATTTAAATCGAGATGTACTTTTAATGACACTTTATTCCTATTATTTAATTTATTTTCTAACATTTCATTCTAACTGAATCAGTCCACCTAGATCTTGGTGTTCCTCTGAGTTTTTCCTGTCACCTTGGCATCAAACACCTGTTTCGCTAACCTGTCTTCTCCTATTTTGTTTCAGTGTGAACATGACATAATAATGTCATGTTGCTTCCTAATATCATGAATAGAATTCTGCTACTAATGACATCTGTTCACTTCCCTAATTTGTTCTCTCATATCTGTGATCACGGAGTGCTTGATTTCTAACCCAACTCGCAGGTACATAACTTAAAACTGGTTTGAACACGGTCTTATAACTCGCAGGTTTAATTATAATTGATAGATAGTGTTTTTGCCAATTTTTCTCTTATTCCATATACATTTATCCTGACTCCCTACCATACCAGTTTTGCATATTCTGTTGAAGATTTCTATATTTAATTTGCCATCACTAAAATTTGTGCCTAATAGTTGAAAATTTTACTTGTTCGGTAGTTTACTTGTGGTGTAGATTCTTCTTTGAGAATGCAGTTGAAGTTTTCAGCGTTCCTGCCCATGTTTAATACTTTTGGTGTTTTAATGCTGATTTTTGTGAAAAATTTATCAAACAGTTATTCAATTAAGTGGCATTAATATCACATATTAATGCCACTTTCTGTAATAACGCTATCTCTATAGATTATAGGTCCCTCGCGGTTAGCCTAGAGCAGTGATGGCGAATTTTTTTACCCAGGTGTGTCAAACTTTTTTTTTTTATATATATTGACGTTGTTGATGTGCCACTTGCATACATGCATTATAAATGTAACTACATAATCACAGATAGTGACTTATACATATCATATTAGGCTATTTATTTAATAGGACATTGATATGAAATCTACGAATTCATATTATACAATTAATTTAATAAACTGAAATTACAAACTTACATTACATTTAAGGACTTTTCTGTTGCTGACTACTGGTAGAAAATTCTTTCAATGAACAAACCTACCTTCGCCTTAACTGAGAGCGATCTTACACGATTTATCGCAGTTTTTTCATCAGAATACCAATATTTTTCAACATCCAAGGTCTGTCACCTGAATCCTTCAAGTGTGTCAGTGCTGACACGGTTATCATAGGTTCGCCCTCACTGGCCTAGCGGCTTTGCGCTTTGCAACCATATGCCCGGAGTGACGTATGTGCGATTCCCGTCGAAGACGTGAGGAGCTCAAGGATTTTCCTCAGCCATAGCCAAGTTAGCCAGTCTCGGGCGCGGGCAATAGGGTTTTTCCCCTCAGTTCAGATAGTTTTTTTCATCCCTCATAGGCAAACCGGCCCCGTGAACACATCCATTAGGGATGTAACAAAGGATTGACATTCCGGCTGCATTATTTCGCCGTGACTCCTCATTAGGAGGAAACCAAACCCGTCTGTACCGAAGGGAGAGATAGATAGATAGATTATAGATGATGAATGGGAGATGTACCTGATTTTACTTCACACCATCTTCTGATCAATTCTAACTACTGACTTACAACTGAAATATAGACAACACAGTGCTCGATATAATGTCCCATGTATGCCATTTTATTGTAACAGTTTGAAAAGCTTTTCCTGGCTACGTTTTTCGTGATCTACACAACTTAGAGATCCTAATTATATTCCCACGTTTAACATACTAATTCGCATGTTTATCCATCGAAATGCTGAAAGAAATCTATAATAATAACAAAATTGGTTCGCGTATTTGGAAGTATCTACGTTATTTCCTCATACGTTATCTTTCGCAAATGAGGAGTTTTAACGATTCAACCATCATCAGGAGCACTCATCTATCTCTTTTCATACATCTATCTCTTTAAACACAGTGCTGCTAGCGTCCTTCCCACTCCTAAGTGCTACAAGATGGATTTTTCTTATTTTTTATACACAATAAGATAATTGTATAAGATTGTTGATGATAAAATTAAATATTACAAGCAAATATAAATAAATTAATAAATATATTTATATGACGAGAAAAATTGGGGATGCTGCAGTTCCGCAGTGCCTATGCACGAGCCGCCGCTGGTCATATGTGTATATAAGTATTTCATGTCACGTATATAAGGTCACGCATTCTACTACCCAAAAAGAGTGAAGTTGTGGTTGATTTTCAAAGTGGGCAAAGAGTCCCATCTAGCTCGTGAAGAACTATTATCAGATCTTTTCGAACGGGAGTGAATCAGTCTGTCCCATACGAAGGTAGTATGGTTTTCCCTCCGGAAACTTGGTCTCCTAACAAACCTGTTAGGAGAACACACGCAATTTACTTACAAAATATATTATGAGCATAGGTTAAACCACTCTCTCTGGGATAGCGGTTACGAATACAAAAGAAGCCTTGGACGCTAGGGGGCGCTTCATGAAGGACCTACTCATGACATAGAAAGTAGAATTGGAATTGTATTCAACTGAATGAAATGTGTAAACTTTGCAAAGGAATGAATTGAAAATGTTTTTTTTTTTTTTTCTTGATAAATATTCCACATCCTTTGATTAATGATTTTTGAAAGCAAGGTTTAATTTCATAGAGAATTTCCCTGTTAATTTATTGACCAAATCTTCATTGCTCTTGAAATTAAGTGTATTCTATACGTTTCGATTTTAAAAAAATGCATTTTGACCTTATATTTCTTTATATATTATATATTTTTCACCTTGCCGAAGATCTAATTTTTGGAAAGGTCTTTATTGACCTCTGTAGTCAACTGCAATTTCTTCCCCCCGCCTCCTCCTCTCGCACAATGTAACAGTTTTGCATTTCTCCAAATCCCCAAAACAAGTTCAAAACAAGACCTCTTGCAAAATTTTTAAAAGAATTGGAGAGAAGTGTTAATGAATGTAGTTGCATATTCATAGACTTTCTTTAGATATTTCGTTTATATTTGTATAAAAAATAATATTATATATATATTTATAACTAAAATTATTTGAATATTTTTAAATTCATTAAATATTTTAAATTTTTTCTAAAATTACTTTCGACATTTAAGTTATTCTGTTCCATATCTTATTAGTAAAATTACAACTTCGCTTATTGGTAGATTGGTAGAGGAGGTCTGATGGTGATTAGTATCAAGTCCTTTTTAGGACTATCCAGGGTAACGAACGGTACTGCTGTAGCCAATGAAGTTTTAACTGAGGCTCGGCTATTGCAGTTACCCTGCCATGACTAGTGCTTTTAGCTCAATAACACCCCATGCACACAGATTTTCTTCATTCAGATGACGGGATAAAGAGTCAATTACAGTCCATCTCCCAGTTCTTTTAAGAACTTATTGGTTGAGGGGGAGAGTTGAATCGACCGTGAGATGCGGTGATTAATACCCTTTGAGGGTAATGAATGGCAATGCTGTAGTCAAGAAGTCCTAACTGAGGCTCGGCTATTGCTGTTAGCCTCCTCCCATGATCAGAGCTTTAATAGCTCAATAACACCTTATCCCTACACTGTCCTCTACAGATAACGGGGAAGATGAAAAGTATTCTTGCTTAACCCCTTTAAGCCAGTCCTTATAAGGACTTATTGGTAGAATTGCTGCTATTAAATAAAGATCGGGTGTTGAGCAAAAGAGTCGAATTTTCTCACACCCGATGTCCAACCTCTTTCTCCTTAATGTCATCTATTGTTAATTTATGATGTAAATTTAATGATTAGAGGTTTTAATTGTGAATTACAAACTATTGATAGATTATTTGTGTAAAGTAATGAAAGAACTTAATATCATTATATATAAATATAACTCCACTTCTTTAAATATTATAATTGGAAATAACAACATAATTATTATTTAACTATTCTGAAACAATAAATTCTGCTATTTAATTTAATTTTATTATTATTTTATTTTATTTTTTTTTCAGAATGGATTTCGTAAGAATATTTTTCGGAATCTGTCTTTTTATATTTTATGTGGAATGCACACCTGCACCAAAATCTGAACAACTCCATAACCAGGTGGCGTTGGCAAACAACTACTTTGCAGTCAATCTACACAAAGAGTTGTCATCGGAAAAAGGAAACCTCTTCTATTCTCCATTTAGCTTGTCAACAGCCATTGCTATGTTGTTATATGGGGCTAGAGGATCGACAGCTGTTGAAATTATGCAGACGATGGGATACAGCGACACCCATCTTAAAGAGGAAGAAATACCGAAATCATTTAAACAGTTGCTAGAGCTGATACTATCGTCATCTAACAAATACACCCTTCAAGTGGCCAATGCAGCATTTTTTCAAAACGACTTCGATATCAATCCAAATTATGTCCAAGGGCTGATGGATTATTTTAAAGCTCTTGCCAGAAATATCGATTTTAAGCAAGGAGAACAAGCAGTAGCCGAAATTAATTCTTGGGTTACAGAAAATACGAACCAGAAAATAAAGAAACTCGTAGAATCTCTGGATCCTGACACTGTCGCCATGCTTTTGAATGCTGTTTACTTTAAAGGTACGTGGAAGAAGCCGTTTGATCCCCAATATACTACTCCTGCTCCATTTTATAATAATGGTTTGCAATCCGCCAGTAAAGATGTGTCCATGATGTTCATGTACGATGAAATATTTCCTTATGCATTCATTAACGAATACAACTTAAAAGTATTGGAGCTTCCTTACGAAGGTGAGGACATCGTGATGAGGATTTTATTGCCAAGTGAAATCGATGGTCTGTCTTCACTGGAAGAAAAACTCTCCAAAGAACTTCTCAATGAAATTGACAACACTCTGAACGAAGTTATATTGGGAAGAATCATGATTCCCAAATTTAAATTCGAATACACCAAAGAAATGAACAATGTTCTCCAAGATATGCAAATGAGAAAGGTTTTCGGCAATGAGGCTGATCTCGGTGGGATTAGTGATGCTAATTCACTTTCCGTTTCGACAGTAATTCATAAGGCTTTTATCGAAGTGAACGAAGAAGGAAGTGAAGCAGCTGGGGCGACATTAATCGGAATACCAATATCTATTAGTCATAATATATTCGTTGCAAATCATCCATTTCTATTTCTTATTGTTGACAAGAGAAATGGAATGATCCTGTTCAGCGGAAGAGTCAGTGAATTGTGAGGAACTATGCTTTAGTAATACTTAATAAAGAAATAATACAAAAGAATTCAATTTAGGTCATTTACAATAATATAACACATTTTATATGTTTATCATTCTGCGCAGGGAAAATATTATATTATAAGACTTTCATAAAATTATTCTACATATTTGTATTCATACAGTTCAAATAATACAAATATGTTGAATCGTTTCATGATTCTAAAAACTGTTACTACAGCAACAAGTGACTTGCCCAGAACTTAATTATATTTATACATTTCAATAAATAAAAGCAAACCGTTACTATAGCAACAACGCGGTTTGTAGAGAAGTTTTAATTGTGCTTATACATTTCAATTACCTTGATGGAGCTGTGTTTCTCTTAGGATTTCTCCATGAGTGCACGCCACAAAGATGCCTCCAACGATCTCTATCTTGATCATCTCTCTTCCATGTTATACCCATAGATTTCACTATTGGTTCTTCCAATCTTGTAGGTGGTCTTGTCTTTATTCTTGGTTTCCAGTTGAGTATTCTATATGTCCATCTGTTATCCCTGAGTCTGGCTATGTGACCTGCCCATCTCATCTTGCTTTCATATACTGCAGTTACCACACCTTTTATGCCTGATCTCTTTCTTAGTTCCGTTGTTCCTAACATGTGCATTTTTGCTGATGTTACAAATCCTGCGTTCTATTGCACGCTGAGTTATTCTGATAGTTTTTTTTTTCTTTTCTTGTCGTGTTCCATGTTTCTGATCCATATGTGAGTGATGGAAGAATGTCACTACTGAATAGTTTTGCCTTTGCAGAGATATCAAGATTTGGATCAGTAAATGTTTCTTTTAGTCTGTTGAATGTTTGCTATGCAGCTTTCTTTCTTTTTGCTAGTTCATCAGATAAACAATTATTCATTTTTACTGTCTGTCCTAAGTAATTGTAGGTGTCAACTTGTTCTATAGGGATGATATCAATACATTGGTGACTGTCATTGTGTTCCATTGTGATCCATTTTGTATTTTCTAGATTCATTTCTAAGTCTATCTTACTGCTGTTTGTGTATATTTTATCACCCATTTCTTCTAGATCTTTTGGGTTGTGGGATATCAGTACCAGATCATCGGCAAACATAAGGATTTGTAGTTTTTAACCATCTATGCTTATTCCTCCATTTAGGTCTATTTTTTTCTCAATATATTCTAAAGTGCTGGTAAATATATTCGGAGAGATCATATCGCCTTGATGGACCCGGCTCTTTATATCTATATTTATAGGTTGATCAAATAGTATTATTTATGTGGTCCGATTTTTGTTAATTTCTTTTATCATGTGGATGTAAGTAGGATCCACATTTATTTCCAATAAGGCACTAATGACTGCACTGTGTTCTATGGTATCAAATGCTTTTTTAAAATCAATAAAGAGAAAACATACAGGGATTCGTTATTCTCTGCATTTTTCTGTTAGCTGTGAAATGACTTGGATATGATCTATTGTGGGAAAGCCTCTTCTGAATCCTGCATGCTCTCTACTGGAGTTGTCTTCGAGAGTGTTTTAGATTCTGTTCAGTATTATTCTGTTCATTATTTTATATAAGTGAGAGAGTAGACAGATTGGAAGATAGTACTTTATGTCTTCCTTATTCCCTTTTTTGAGTAGAAGTATGTTTTTTTTGAGGTCTTCCATTCTTCTGGAATCTTTCTTTCTTTGAAGTACCACGTGAATCTGGCAGCCAACTCTTTGAAAATAATTGGTCCACCTTGTTGGATTTCTTCAGCCTTAACATGATCGAGTCCTGAGCCTTTACCTTTACTCATTTTCTTAAGGGCATGTTCTATTTCTTATGGAAGTACATCTGGTATATTGCTTTGTTTTAGAATAATAGGTTCTGAAACTTGGCACCTAGTTGCATAGAGATCATTATAAAAATTCTGCACGATTTCCTCTATCCTTTTTCTATTAGTATATTTTTCTCCATGTACAACACCAACATTAATGTTTTTAAACTCTGTAACTACAACACTTCAATGTGATAAATATTTATTTATTTTTTTTTGTCGATCTCGGTGAAATCAGATGTTTCTGCTTGCATCCTCGAAGCTTTTAATGAGCATATTTGAGGATGACACCGGTTAGGTATATGTATTTATTTTATTTATTTTTTATTGATTTCTTTGCTGTGTTGGAATTAGGCTGATGTTTGGGAGGTCAATTGAATGATCTTAAAGATCTCTGATCAAAGTGAAATTGCCGGTATGTTCTGGTGTTATTGTATCTGTCTTGGTGGTTCACATACATTTTTATTGTGGTCTTCTTTGTGAAAACTAATTAGGAGACTTTTTTTTTTTCACCGTGGCAGAGTTTCTGTCTTCTAAGCTTTTGATGTGTATCGGCTTTGAAGTTTGTGACTTCCTCAAGAATATCTTGGCATCTCTAATCCACAAAAATTGGTATTTGTTTTCTGTTTTTGCTTTTTTTACTTTTTTTTTGAAGGTTGGTGTGTTGTCTTGTAATACGATCTCTTGTCCTGCAATAATAATTTTTTTATATTTTTTTTTTATTATTTCTCAGATAAATTACATACAATTATTTTTTACATATATAATATTTATAATAAGATTATTATGAATACAATTGTGCATAACAAATACTTGCACGTACCAAATGATTTTTTAAATAATAACAATAATAATAATAATTTTTTTTTACATATTGAGTGACGTTATTTACTATAAAGATTATACAGAATTTTTGAATATATAATATACATAATATATATATATATTTTTTAATAATAATAGTTTATGATCTCTCAAATAATTACATGAATATACTAGTATTTAGGCAACAATGTAACTTTTTCTTGCAAAATGGTTCAGTAAAAATTATAATTACTCTTAATATCATTATCATTTGCAGAATTTCTCATTGACACAAGAGTAAAAAGCGTCTATTATTACCATTAATAATAATCATAGTAATCGTGTTTATTATAATAAGTTAAACAATATTACTTATGTTGCAGTTCACATAATAATAATTTTTTTAAATTTAAATTGTAAATTAAATATATAATTTTAAACTTAAATATATAACAGAAGTATTACTATCACATTTTCTGTTTACTACTAGAATTCATTACAGTTAAGTTCATTACAGAATGTTAAGTGAATAATGTTAGATAAATACTGCTACTGGGATGTAACTCAACAGCACCCTCGAAGCTTTGTAATTAGCTTATCTGAGGGTGATACTGGTTATATATACGTATATTTGTTATTGATTTGGTTGCTGTGTTGGAAGCAGGCAGATCTTTGGGAGTCAAATAATAATAATAATAATAATAATAATAATTATTATTATTATTATTATTATTATTATTATTATTGTTAAATCACTATCAGAATGGAAACAACTGACAATCCCCAAAAAAGGACTATCTATTCTCCACAAACATCAGAAGCATTCAAAAATACTGGCTGACCCTGCAAGCTTATCTGAAGGAAGATATAGACGAAATAGACATTTTAATACTGACTGAAGTATCTACGACAAACGAAGAGGCATCCTCCTATCAAATGCCACACTTCCAACAACACAAACACTGCAGACAAACAAAACGAGGCGGTGGTATAATAATATTTACCAAACATAAACTAGAAGTAACAGAAATAAACTATAAATTAGAATACGCAGAAAACATATGCATCGAAATTAAAAACATCAAACAAGAACACTCCCTGATATTAAACGCAATATACAGATCACCCAACTTAAGCACCCCAAAATTCCTAGAAGAACTAAACAGATGGCTTTCAGCCACGAAAGTAGGCACCTCAAAATACTTGGTAATAATAGGAGACATTAATATAAACATTAGGAACATAAATAACAACACAGAACAATACCTAGACCTATTATCGGCATATAACATAACCCCATCCATACAGTCGTATACACGAGAAGAGATAGTCGGAAACACAACAACCTCAACCTGCATTGATCATATAAATATAAGGGCCCCTCCAAACAGCCACACAGCAGCCGTCATAACATGCAAACTAGCAGACCATTATTTCACAGCATTGCAGTTACACACTGAACCAGAACCCATAAAAATCACTGAGACTACAAAACAGTATCATCGCATTGTAAACGAAGCAATAGTGAACGATGAAATCAGAAAAACAGACTGGATGCAGATAGCATCTTTAGACTCTGCTGAAGCTGTATATAATAATCTTAAACTTGCATTTAACAAAATATACAACAAAGCATTAACAAAAATAAAAATACGCCCCCAAACGAAACAAAATCCATGGATAACAGACAACATACTAACAGACATACAAAGAAAAGATGCCCTATGGAAACAACTTAAGAAGTCACCGAACAATATCGCTTTAAAAGCTGAATACAAAAGAAAACAGAATCTCCTAACAACCTAGATTAGAACAGCAAAAAGAAACTATTACAGCAACAAATAAACAACAGCACAGAACGACATAAAGGAAACCTGGCACCTGATTAATGAAATGCTGGACAATATACACAGAACCACTGCCACAGAAACAATAAAACACAGCTTTGCCTGCGACCCCAAATCCCTCAAACAGTTGGCAAACAACTTTAATCAGCCCTTCGTGAACTCTGTCCAAAAGTTACAAGAAACAACCTTTCCTCACACACACGAACATTCTCCACTAGGTCCACGAGCAACCCAGGCGATGTGGTTCCCCACAGTAACAAAAGAAGAACTATCACTGGCAATTCAACAAATTAATCCTAACAAAGGACCGGGGATAGACGGAATCAGACCAAAAGACATCAAGAAACACTTAACCGACCTACTTCCAGTTATACAAAAACTGTTAAATAAAATCTTCGAAACGGGACACATACCTGAAACACTGAAGACTGCATTAATCACACCCATACACAAACAGGGAAAAAGAAACATAATAAGCAATTACAGACCTATCGCCACGCTGCCTGTAATCAACCAAATCATGGAGCGCATTGTACATCAGAAACTCTCCACATACGTTGAAAAATTTCAAATCATACCCAAAACACAATATGGCTTTCAAAAAAATAAAGGAACAGCAACACTCCTGGAAGATTTCACAGATCTAATAAACTCTGCATTGGATAAAAACAGAATAACATTAGTGGTATTCATTGACCTAACAAAAGCATTTGACAAACTAACACATAAAACCTTGTTAACGAAACTTACCCATATCGGAATTGGAGGTCGTCTACTGCAGTGGTTTAAAGCATACACGAAAAACAGAAAGCACATCACACGTATAGGATCAGCACACAGCAAAGAGGTAGATGTAACCTGTGGAGTACCGCAAGGAGCTGTCCTATCTCCCATTCTATTTAACATATACACACACGACATAAGCCAACTCCCCCTAAAAAGTAAAATCTTCCAGTATGCAGACGACACCGCCATAGTATCCATTCACAACACTACAAAAATCGCTTACAAAAATATGCAACACGACATCAATCAAATCACTAACTGGTTAACCGAAAACGGCATATATATAAACCCTGGAAAAAGAAAGCTAATGATATTCACAAACCCCCAAACCCTGCCCATAGAAACTAAATATCTCACTATCAAAAATTCATCCTCCTATACAAAAAGTGCAGAACCTAAAATCACAACCATCACACAGGTGAAAACAACACGCTACCTTGGACTTCACTTCGATGCAGATCAAAGTTGGAATAGCCATACAAACTACCTACATACCAAGCTTAGGATAATAGCAAGCAAACTATACAGATTAAAAGACATTGCCCCAACCCACATAAAAATACTAATCTATAAAGCATTATGTGAAAACATTTTAAGATATGCAATCACATCATACGCATTCTGCGCAGACTACAGACTTAACAGGCTACAATGGTTGCAAGATAAAATGATAAAACTGATATTCTGGGAACAACCCACCCTTATGCAGGAAGCATGGACAAACCACAAAATATTTAAGGTGAAACAATTACGCCACTACACAGTCATGTTAAAACACTACTACTGCCCAACATATAGAGTAACCAGAACAACATATCAAATAACAAGACCACAGTCAACAAACTACATAACATATAAGTACAACAATCACTACGGCAAAGCCATCCGAAACTTCTACGTACCTGACATGATAAACAAACTGCCGTTCGACAACAGAAACCTAGGAACATATGGGTGGGGGGGGGGGGGGGTGGGGGGGGGGGGGGGTGGGGGGGGGGGGGGGTGGGGGGGGGGGGGGGTGGGGGGGGGGGGGGGTGGGGGGGGGGGGGGGTGGGGGGGGGGGGGGGTGGGGGGGGGGGGGGGTGGGGGGGGGGGGGGGTGGGGGGGGGGGGGGGTGGGGGGGGGGGGGGGTGGGGGGGGGGGGGGGTGGGGGGGGGGGGGGGTGGGGGGGGGGGGGGGTGGGGGGGGGGGGGGGTGGGGGGGGGGGGGGGTGGGGGGGGGGGGGGGTGGGGGGGGGGGGGGGTGGGGGGGGGGGGGGGTGGGGGGGGGGGGGGGTGGGGGGGGGGGGGGGTGGGGGGGGGGGGGGGTGGGGGGGGGGGGGGGTGGGGGGGGGGGGGGGTGGGGGGGGGGGGGGGTGGGGGGGGGGGGGGGTGGGGGGGGGGGGGGGTGGGGGGGGGGGGGGGTGGGGGGGGGGGGGGGTGGGGGGGGGGGGGGGTGGGGGGGGGGGGGGGCCCATGTTTTATAAGGCAATGTTGATCTCAGAGGAAAGCAAAATAGCAAGCTTCTAATTTATGTGCATGGTCACCAGTGAAGAAACTTTGATTCACCACTGCCAATAGAATCTGGACAGAATACAGGCAGTGTTTCCAGTCAACAAAAGGTTCATTATAACACTGTCTACTTTGGATAATTTTTTAGTTCCTAAAAAAAAAAATTAAAATAAAATAAAAACACCAAATCACAGTCGCTTTTCTTAATAGGATGATAATTTTTTTTCGTACTTCAAAATATAAACTGTTTCCAACATTTCTGAGCAGACCGTTTATGAAGAATTACATAATATATCTTCGAAAACATTTTTATCAAATTACACAGCACTCTAAAGTTAAGCAAATAGTAGAAAATAAATTTCAAAGAAAAAACAATTCGTCGAAAAAGGAATTCTGTGATGTGCTCACAGAATTCCTTTATTTCTCATCAATCATTGATGATGTATTACAAAATGATATCAGCAGAGTTTCACTAACAGCACTGCTGCAAGACATTTCAAGAACCATCGAGTTGATACATCGCTATGTAGGAAAGAAACAAAGAAAGCACAACTTATTATTCTTCCAGTAATCTGTTAAAAATTTTAGGCCTTAGTTTCCTACATCTCGGTAATTTTCCCACAGAAAAGAATCATCTCATTTCTCTTGTCCACAATTAAAAACAAGAATGGATGGTTTGCATAGATCCTCGGAATGCGAGGATTATAGCAACAGAGCACAATTCGCATTTCTGTGATTGCAGCTGCCTCGCTTCCTTCTTCGTTTACTTCAATGAAAGCCTTGTGGATAACTGAGGAAACACAAATTTTACCAGTTTCGCTGATTGTCCTAAGATCGGCATTTCTATTAAAAACACTTCTCATTTGCATATCTTCAAAGACTCCTTTCATTTCTTTTGAATATTCCAATTTAAATTTAGGAATCGCGATCGTTTCCACTTCTACTTCCTTCAAACTGCTGCTGATTTTATTCATAAGCTCTTCCGAGAGTTGTTCCTCTAGCTCAGGCAGACCGTCCATCTCTTCTGGTAGTAAAATCCTCATCACAATATCTTCGCCTTTGTACGGAAGCTCTAATACTCTCAAGTTATGTTCGTCAATGAAGGCATAAGGAAACACCTGGTAATCCATGCACATCATGGTTACATTCTTGGGTGACGACTCCAATCCATTATTATAAAATTGACACTCACGGCTCTTTTCCGGATCGAACTGTTTCTTCCACGTACCTTTGAAGTACACCGCATTCATAATTATAGCAACCGTATCCGGATCCAGAGAGTCCACGAGATTAGTAATTTTGTGATTTGTGTTTTCTGCAACCCATGAATTAATCTCAGTTTTCGTTCGCTCTCCTTCTTTCTGAAAGTCGACATTTCTTGCAAGAGCTTTGAAATAATTCTTCAGTCCCTCCAAATAATCGGGATTAATATCGAAGTCCTTTTGAACAAATGCAGCATTGGCTACTTGGAGAGCATACTCTTCAGTGGATGCTGATAGCATTAAATCCAATATCTCTTGAATCGCTTTGGGAATGTCTTCATTTCTAAGATTGCCGCTATTGTAACCCACTGCCTCTCTAATTTCTTCTGCAGTCTTTCCTCTTGCTCCGTACAGCAACATGGATATGGCTGTGGACAAACTAAACGGTGAGTAAAATATATTTCCTTTTTCTGAGGATAACTTTTTGTACAGATTCAGAGCAAAGTTGTTGTTAATCACCGCTATCTGGCTGGAAAGAGGGGATTTAGATCTGGATGTACTCTGGAGATTAGACATAATGATACAGGAATCCAAAAGGTCTGGTGATAAGTAAGGAGAGAGAGAGACAGATGGTATGAAAGTGCCAGCTGAAACAAACAAAAGAAAAATAACTTATGTGACTTAGGATTTTTAATCGATTTACAATATTTGACGTATCCTGTTATTTAAATGAATCAACGCTTCTTAAATTATAATAAATAGTGATGGAAAAATTTTAGCATTCAAATTTATAAATAACAATGATCCCGAAAATCAACAGTTATTGTTAGTCCTTCAAAACCAGCTTCATAATTATTCATAATACAAATATAATATAATGATTAACGAAATGTCTTTATAATTAGTAGCAATGCAGAAATGATGTCAAAGAATAAGATCAGTTAAAACAGATATAGTAAACTACTCATATTTAATATCTTAAACATGAGGTACTCTCATCCTCTATTGAACACAGCTTAAAATCTAATTCTTACGAGGGAATTATTTCGACCAAATATTGCCCTTCATGGGGACAACGTTGCCTGATGGATCCAGACTCTTCCAGTAACATAATGCTCCCTGTCTCAGTGTTGGCATTGTGCAAGAGTGGACTGAATTGGAAAACCAAATATTCTGGGTGCTTCGCTGTGCGCCGGCTTATCATGATGTCAATTCCATCAAAGATTATGAGATCATTTGAACCCAGCGACCACAGGTTGCTTTCGGTGTTCCGTAGCTGATCTCCAGCCTTTATTCTGTTCTGTTGGCACAAAATACTTCAGTACGGTTTCTGTGGTCTATTGGAGTCGATGATAAGATGTGTGCAAAGCTATTCCCTTGGCTTTATCTCATCACATCATAATGTTTTTGCTCTTGAGTTTACGAGGGTGGTCTGAGAAGTTTACGAGGGTGGTCTCGACCATAAATGGCAGCACTGTCGGCAAGGTTTTTTTTTTCTTCTAAGTTGGTACATCTGTCCCAAGTATCCGCGTGAAATTGCACCTCATTCTATCAAGTAGTTTGTTTTATCCAGCTGTCTGATGCAAAAGCGTTGTTATTGACAGAATAAAAGTATCCCTTTTGCATGAAGAATTGCAAACAAAAAAATCTTTGCGCAGGATGGGTGCCGCGTTTGCTCACAGCAGATCAAAAACGCACTCGCATGAAAATCTCTGAACAGTGCTTGGAACGTTTTAACAAGAATAAAACTGATTTTGTGAGTCAATTTATTACAACGGATGAAACGTGGATTCACCATTACACACCAGAATCCAAACAGTAGTCAAAACAGTCGACAGAAGTTGGTTGTTCAGCGACAGAAGACAAAGAAGTCAGTTCCATCAGCAAGAAAGGTCGTGGCATCAGTGTTTTGGGATGCTAAAGGCATTTTGTTTATTAATTATCTTGAAAAGGGTAAAACAATAACTGGGGAATATTATTCCGATCTTTTAACCAGACTAGACGAAAAAATTCGTGAGAAAAAAGAAAAAAAATCATTTTTCATCAGAAAACTATGCACCTGCTCTCAAATGTGTTTTGGTAATGAGAAAATTAAGGGATCTGCACTATGAATTGTTGGAACATCCACCCTATTCCCCATATTTGGCTCCCTTTGACTTCTATCTCTTTCCAAAACTAAAACTCTTCCTGTGGTCAGCGTTTTTCTTTAAATCAAGAGCTGATTGCAGCTATAGAGGAGTATTTTACAGATCTTATTGAGAACCACCAAATGGACGGGAGAGATTATGTTAAAAAAATGTAATTGTAAATTCGTTTTTTCAAACTTTTTAGACCACCCTCGCATAATAAAGAGACGACTCGCCCATACAACTACATTCAAATAATAAAATAATATATACAGTATATATAATTGAAACTACAGTGGTGTAGTATAAAAAAAAAAATCGATAACCATGCCTGTAACTGCAAATAAATAAAATACCCCTTTAATCAGATAATAGTAATTCTGTTTTCTGATTTCTTACTTTTAATGTTACTAACAGAATCCCAGATCAACTATGAAAACTGCCAATATTTTTTTCGCACAAAACCATAAACATTGCAAAGGCGCTCACTGCTCACACTTTACCAGAAACGTGATGCGATTTAATAGTTTGAGGTTATGTAACATTTTGCCAAGCCGGCAAGGATAGAAGCTTTCAAGGATTAAAAACGTAGCGATATAGAAAATCTTGCAGTATTATTATTATTTCTCTTTTAAGATTGTATTATATGATGTGTTTTTTGTCATTTATTTATTCTAGATATTTTTATTTTCATATTTTTGTCTTATCTACTATTTTGTTATTTATCTCGTGCACTGTCGCATGGTTACGCCACCGATGAAACATAAGTTGGTCACGTGTTAGCGCAGCGCAAGGCGAAAACACGTTTGTCCAACACGACCTTTTCAAAAGCCCACACCGATTAATGAGGCATGCTAAGAAGAAATGGCTTTTAACATGCTTGAAAATCAGTAGTTAAAGCGTTGTGAAAAGTTAAGAACTCGTCCAATAGTTTTTCTGTGAAAAGGCAGAAAACGCCGCTAGAGAAGGTCAAATGCATGTAGAAGTACGTTTGACGTCACTTCCGAACAATGTTTCAATTAAAGACTAACAAAATGTTGATGTTGTCTAGCTTTACTGTCGTGAATTTGTCACCACTAATGAAAATGCGAAATTTATTCTGTGAAACTACAATTATTTATTTACGAATTTATTTTTTATCCTGCAACCGAGTAAGGAACAAATATAACTAACTATATTAAAGGTACATAAGGTACTTACATTTCAGAAGAATTATTGGCAATCAGCAATTTCTCATGAACAGGTCTACTTAATAATTAAAACCAACATGCGAGTAGCGAAAACTTTTCAGTATACAGCCGCGCTCCCAAGTACCCATTATTAAAAACGAGGCGTTTCTGAGAATATCGGGAAACACGAGCGACACTCTGCGGCTAAAGTTGCTCAACATTTGCGCTAAAGAAATTCGAATGAATTGCGCAAGTTATTATGGATTATGTGTAAATGCTTAAACGATTTAATTAGAAATTTATTATGGAAAAAATATTATTGTTTAAATATTAATAATCATAATCATAATAATAAATATTAAAAATTTAATAACTTAATAGCTTTGTACGGACAAAGTTACATAGAAAAACTTTTTTTTTTCTCTTAATATATTAAATAACAGTAACGGTAAAATAATACAGTAGTAAGTTCTCCATATTTAGTGAAATTATAATGATTCATTAATAATAATGCTTTTAAAATTAAAGCCAATGTTTACTAATGTATAATGATTATATATTAGCACGCAACTTAAGTTCATTACAAAATTTGGTTGTTAATGAAACTTTTTATTGTATCCTAGTATTTAAATAAATGGCTTCAAAATACTAAACCATTATCGTCTACAACAATTATGATATTAAAATCGGTCAATAATGCAGTGTGGTTAACAGGAAATAAGCTGGTTAGTCATAATGTTTTGATGTCATGAGTTTATTTTCATTTCGTCCAAACTTAGTGTATTGTTACTTCTTCACCTGTAATCCTCATTCTAAGTATGTAGTTAAAGCAAAACTGGAGATAGTAATTATTATTATTATTATTCCTGATACCTCCAAGGAGTCAGAAGACTCATCGCGGGAGGACACCTACAACTGTCTCAACACCTAACCTCTACTACGAATCATCTCCATCAACGCCATCTACCGCCCACATCCAACACCACCACAACTAGTATTTTTTGTCTGTAAATTGCGTGTGTTCTGAAGGGCCGATTTTTTTGTATGCGGGATGAAAAACACGAATTTCCGAGAGAAAAAACCCTGCTACCTCCGTATGAGATCGGTTAACTCACCTTCGATTGAAATAGACCAGATAAAGATTCCTACCGTCGCGACGAGAATCGAACTTAGGCCTATTCCAATGGAAGAGCGCAATGTACCATCGTACATTGCGCTCTTCGTACCACGTACCACGTACCACGGAGGCGCTCAAAACCAGTTAGATAATTTCGAATCGGTTGTCATTGGTATTTCGAAATTTTCAATGTTTGATCGAGATGTTGACAGCCTTGGCATTTTTTTTAGTAAATATGGGAAATGAACTTATATAGTTGAATCGCAATAATAAATATTTTCATGATAAAATTGCTTCAGAGTCTAATTAGGAGAAATGCTCCGATAAAAAGAAAAAAATCGATAACAATAATAACAGAGCTAGATGTAAAATTTAGGTTCAATTCTAGTGGCAGAAAGAGGAACTTTTTCAAAGTCTTTTCTCTATCAGGTGCCGAGTGAGTCCGTCTGTAGCATGGAAAACAGGAGTTCTTCTCCTGGAAATTTGGGTTTTTCGTCATGTAAACTCACGAATGTAGACCTTAGAACCCACAGTATTTCTCATAATAAAAATATGGTTTGGGGATTAGATCGCACGAGATGACAGCATTTGACAGCCATCTCTTCATTGTATGCCATTTATAATTAGTGGGATAGTCTTCAACCCCCTTTTTCTGGTTGTTTAACGGTGGAGTTCGAACTTTTCCCCCAGTCTCCCAGAAATTAGATAGTGCTACAACGGCCTCGCCTATTTCCTATAGGAGAATAAAAGGAGTTAGCGGATTTATTTATTATTTCATAATCCAATTCAGGAAAACAAACCAAATATTTGACATGATTTCAGACAATCACACTAGTATGGGATACAAGATGACAGCAGATGCCTTTTGCAATCTCGTACTCAAATTCTACAAATCATCAGCATCCATGCACCAGCGACAACTAAAGGTGAGGATGGGATGCCTATTGATTTTCAAAAGTTAGGATTTAAAGCTTTCCGAATACTTCCTAAAGAAAATAATATAATTGGCGTTGGAAATTTTTAAAAGGATTTAATGGAAGTCAATAAAAGATCGAAAATGACGAATGGTTCATGTATTAGAATACGACATAATTCTAATTGCCTAGAAGACACAAAACCTGCAGTATAATTAACATGCATTATAATCTCTGATCAACTGTATCGGTCTCATGAAGAGTATAATCATCTTCACAATTGTCTAAAGGCTTTGATTTTCCTTATTTTGGCAAAGGATGCCTTTGCATCGATTCCAGCAGAATGGTCAATGAACTTTCAACTGGAATAAGAGCCATTCTTTTAAAGGTAGAAAGTGGGAATTGAAATCACTGAAGTTAAAGCTCAAATATTTTATTTGGAGCCTGTGCAGGTCAGTGGATGTGGCGTTTCTATACCACGGCGCACGACTGCACAAAGGAAGACTTGGTTTCAAATCTAGTAGGCGACTGGAGGAAATTTTTCTAAGCCTTTTTTCGACCGGTTCCCGATTTCGTCGATCTCCGGCACGGGCAAGCGGTTTTTCGTCCCAGAAAACTCAAGAAAATCGACAGTAGAACTGACACTATTTCAGACATTAAATATATTGTGTTAAGGTTAGGGATCACGAGATGGCGACACTTGTTGAGCCGTCCTTTCACTTCGTGCCGCTTAATTAGCCTTGTTCCAGCTCTCTTTGATTGGCTACTAGTAAATATTGAACTCCCCCCCCCCTCAGTCTATAAAAGTTAGACAGGGCTAAAACGGCCACGCTTACTCCCTATACGGGAATGAAAAAGGCCTTATCTGAGGCCTTTTTCATTCCTGTATAGGGATATTTATTTGCACAATATATGTGATGGAGTTGGTTGCTTTTTTTTTTTTTTTTTTTTTTCAGTATGCAATCAGTATTTGTCATGCAGTCAGGAAATATTTTTCAATATTTCCTGTAATGAACTGAATTTAACTTGTATATTATTTCTTATATAAATTATAACCACCACCATTTTGGAAACTTGAATACAGGTTTCATTCTATCCCATCCAAAGATTGACAGAATGTGTGTTAGGACTGTTATGAGACAACCTCAGTTGGGTCACATACTTAAATTACTAAACTACTAATCAAGCACGTGTTCTACAGAACTCCATTATATGATGGCTACATGTAACTATGAAATGAAAACATGAACGTATGGAGTTAGTAGAGCTCTTCGAGGTATGTAAATTAAACAAGTTTGGTGCATAAATTATATTCTCCTAGGACAAATTATTTATCTCTACTTAAAATGAAAGGTAAAGCTGTGAAAATGCGTCGCATGTGATAGCTAAGAAAAATATGCAGTACCTGAGTGGAGTTAAACTTTGGTTTCTGATATCCTGATCGAAAAGTTGTCCCACCCATCACATGATGGGTTAAATGTCAAAGAAGCCTATTTGTCTCCCAACCAAGTGTTTATCTCCTGAGAAGCAGATAAACAATCCTTTATAGCTGTCGACTTTGAAGCTTCGATTTCATAGCGTTTACATACTAAACGTTCCATAATCATTCCATTGAAATGGCTAATTATGGTCCACAATTTGGCGTCTTATAATGATAGTTTTCGGTAAGTATATGTCAGTAAATCCACCCACTAAATCATCTCTTTCACGGATTGTAATCTGCGGCAGAATAAATGCAGAATTTTCTTCGCGAATTTCCGCGAAGAAAATCCCTTACACACCCCCATATGAGAAAAAAAAACACTATATTAACATTCAGAGAGTAAGTATTAAGATTTTTTGTGTTATTGACAGATCTCTAAAATTTTTTTGTCATTGACAGGATTCGAACTCAGATTTCCTCCCTCCCCCCCCGCAAAACAAAAAAGATATGGGTGCATTTTTCATGATGTGTTTATTTTTAGCAATAGAGCGATTTACTATAACCAAGGGACATTGTGTGGTTTGGTTGATTATATAATAATATATAATCAATATCAGCTCGCGTTTTGAGAGCTGACATAAGAGAAGCAAAGTGAATATGAGGAAGGAAAGAAACTCACAAAAGATTGACATATTACTGCACTTTGTACTGGTTATCTTTATCTGTAAGTGGGAATTAGCAAATGTGGGCTTGAATAGGTATAGGAGAAGGCACTGTGATTGAAGTTGTCATTTTTGGCAGAAAAAATAATTCTTTACAGAAGTATCCGAAGTGAATGAGATTAAGTGTTAATCGTATTGAAAGATCGTATTAGCGACGGTCTGGTAAATCATTATAACTTCGGATTATTACGAGTATACTGATTACTTAGAAAGCAGTTTAACATTTCCAAGCGACTCTAAGATACGGTGATATTTATTTATTTTTGTATTTTATTCAGCCTTTTCTGATAGTCCCATGGAACTACTAAACTACTTTCTAAATCGAAACTGAAGTTTAAATAAACGTGATATGTTAGATTGATTCGAGAAGTTACCAACTGCTGGAATATGATTCGATGATGGGCAGTTGTTAAAAATTGCCTTTTTTTAACAAGTCTTTTCTTTATTTAATAAATAAAATTTAATTTCTAAGTAGCATTCCAGAGTAATTTCACTAATTTTTTCTCGACTACAGTCGTTTTATTTTATGTGGATCTCACCCACGAAGGTCTTTGGAATGCGATCAATTACTAATTGATTAAATACTACAACCGCTATATACAGATCATAAAATAATTTCATTTATTTTATGATCTGTATATAGTGGTTGTAGTATGTCCTAAAACATTAGTGGTACCATAGATGTTTCAAGAATTCTGTTCAAACACTTCTGAGAAAACAATACGGAAAATATAAATATAAAAATAAAATATAAATATGAAATATAGAGATGTTTAAGAGTAAAAGCTATACAACTGAGAGCATACCTCCACCCTCCACATAGACTTTATAGGAATGCGGACAACCGACAAGAGGCCTTCTGACCTAATATCCAATCCTCTCCTTCTCCTGGTGCACCCTGTTAGGTGTCTACCTGGAAAATGAACGAACGAGGATGGTCTGGCAATTTGGGATTTGCCGACCAAATTGTATTGGCTTAAACTACAATATAAAATGATGGTACAACATGACAGAATTTTATGCCGGCTTGAGCGTTGCCAGTTAAACTAGGCCCCTTGTTTTCGGAAGTAACCAGCGCCAACAACGAAAATTTAGCTACTGGAACAAATCCTAAAATACACAGCAACTCAACATCACCAGAGCTCAAGATAGGTACTATCAACATAAGAAGCCTGAATGGCAAAGAAATGGCGCTATCTAAGGAATTGGATAAGTATCAAATCGACATAATAGAGGTGACTGAAAAAAAAAAAGACAAAACTTAGTGAAATTTTCTCAGCAATAAATACAAAATGTTATGTTCAGGCAATGACAATCAAGGAAAAGGAGTAGCTATTGTGTCCAATACTAAATACGAGGCTAATCTTCTTGAATGGCAGACAATATCAAGTAGAGTGATATAGGCAAATATCAGTATGGAACTGAACAATGAGACTTATTTTTCCTAGGCGAGGCAAAGACCTTAGGCACATGTGGAAAGGCACTACTAAGGTAGAAGTGGAGAAATTTTTTGAGAATTTAGAGAAAGCAACTGACATAATTAAAAATGAAAAGTTGGTTCTCATTGAGGATCTAAATACCAGAGTAGGGAATGACTGTCAGACATACAAAAATGTTTTTGGAAAATTTGGAGAAAAAACAAAGCTAATAATAATGGCAAATATCTGTTGGATTTTTACTTAGAACATGGACTGGCTTTACTAGCAAAATGTACCAACAGAAATATGCATAAATCCTCAGGAAGAGAAGAGTCAAGGAATAGGAAAAGTCTCATTGACTATTTTATTGCTGACAGTGATGTTTTCTCCCTGGTGCAGGACACCAGAGTGTACAGAGGATTTGAAATTGGAAGCGATCACTATTTAGTCTTGAGCAGGATAAAATTGAATTTCATATTAAAAAGAATAACATGTAAGAAAGTTGTAAAGCAATTAAAAGTTGAATAGCTCTCAGATGTGAACTGTAGACTAAAATACACAAACATTATTCAAGAAAAAATGAAAGAGTTTGAGAATAGAAACCAAAGTTGGAGATTCAGTGGCAAACCTTGAAGAAAACCCTGATTGATTCAGCCAGAGAGGCATGTGGTGAGGTTGTCTGCAAGGATAGAAAAATCAGAACTCCCTGGTAGACACATGAAGCTAAAGAGACAGTGATGGAAAAGAATAAAGCATATAAAATGTTCCTGGCAAATAAGTCAGCTTGTGCTTCTAGAGAATACAGAGAGAAACGTAAGAAGGCTAAACACTGTGTACAACTAGCTGAACAAATGTCATCTGAAAACTTTGATAAGAACATAGAAATTAATATCAGGAAGATGACAAAATATTCTGAAGCCTTTGTAAAAATGCTCAGAAATGGAGTAAAGAGTACTGTAAAAAGAATTAGAGATGATAAAGGAGAGATGAAAACTGGAGAAAAAGATATCCTTGAAATATGAAGTAATAACTTCAAAACATTGCTAAATGAGACAAGCAGTGATATTACAGTGGTACAAAAAACACTCAAAAAGGTATTGCAATCAGGAATACATACACGCACGCACGCACGCGCGCACACACACACACACACACACATATATATATATATATGTATATATATATATGTGTGGATAAAATATATATATATATATATATGTGTGTGTGTGTGTGTGTGTGTGTGTGTGTGTGTGTATATATATATATACATACTTGAAATAGAAAAAATGCCATCAAAAGTCAAAAGCCTGAAATGTGGAAAGGCAGCAGGAGTAGATGATATTCGACCAGAAATGCTTAAGTATTGAGGTTTAAAAGTTCTGCAGTGGCTGCTCTGCATAGTTCAGAAGGCCTGGACAGAGGGATGAATTCCAGATGACTGGAGTAGAGCTGTCATAAAGGAAAATAAAACTGAATGTGAGAATTTTTACAGAGGTATTTCCCTTAGTGTGTTCCTGGCAAGATCTATGCAAGCATACTTGAGAAACGGTTCAGAATGATTGTGGAAGGGAAGCTTGTTGAAGACTAAGCTGGATTCTGGCCAAATAGAAGGTGTCAGGATCAGATTTCCACTTTCGATAAATAAATGAGAAATTGTGGGAATATAAGAAAGATCTGTGTTTAAGTTTTGTAGATCTGGAAAAGGCATATGAAAAGGTGCCAAGAGAGAAGCTATTCAATACGCTACAATTGTATGGTGTCAATGGGGTATTATATCAAGCAATACTTAGTCTTTATTTGAGTTGTGAGTCAGCAGTTAGAATTGAAGGAAATACGGGAAGATGGTTTAATGTTAAATCTGGTGTTAAATAAGGATGTACATTATTCCCTCTGTTATTCATTTTCTATATGGATCACATTATGAAGGAAAGGGGTATTAAACCTGGTATCGGATGGGGAAATGATAATATCGGCTCTTTGCTTTATGCAGATGATGTTATACGTCTAAATAAATCCGCCACCAGTCTGCAAGATTCTCTTACTAAATTGAATGGTTACAGGAAAATTCATCGAAAAGCGAATTCATCGAAAGACAATTCGTCGAGAAGGCAATTCAACGAATGAACAATTCGTCGAAAGACAATTCGTTGAAAATGCAATTCATCGAAAAAGAATTCACCGAATATTTTAAATTTTCGATAATGTTATGATAAACGTAATCCATTTAGAACAAAAACTGAACCATGCAGACAGCTTCTTGTACCAACAACTTCTACTAAGTCATTTAAGTCAGAGAGTTTTTGTAACACAGTACATAATTTGGACACATTATTTCTTTGTCGCCCCGAATATAGTTGAACTGAAAACTAGAACGGTTCGACATTTTCTTTTAAAAGTTTCAAATAGCGAATCTGAGTAAAATTCATCCCATAATAATTGCTGTATTGAAGTCGCATGTTACTACTAGCAACAATAATAATAATGAGGCCAGCATAGTTCAGTCGGAAAAAACGAAGCAGTTTAGTTATAAAGACCTGGGTAGTTGGAATCCTATTTACGACGCGCATAATCTTTATCAGTCCTGTTCTGCTAAAGGTAAGTTAGCAAGCATAATATAGATATGGCTGGGCTTTTCCTCCTGGAAACAGGCAAATCAGTCCCATGAACAGACATGAAACAGTTATCGGACAAGAAAGACTATAAGAAACCATATTGTTCTATAATTTTTCCCTATGAAAGTAGCATTGTAATCTCCTTATTCAGGGTTCAAGTTTTGTTCTAAATGGATCAATTTTCTCATAACATTTTCTAAAATTTTAAATTTTCGGTGAACTGTTTTTTCGATGAATTGCATTTGTGACGAATTGTCGTTCGATGAATTGCCTTTTCGATGAACTCTCCGGATACCAAATTGAATAACTATTGTAATAAATAAATGCCTGTGTAGCTCAGTGGAAGTGGCGCTTGCGTCCTCTGCGCTTGGCCGCTTGAAGTTAGACCTAGGTTCTAGTCTAGTCGCTGACTGGAGGAACTTTTTCTAAGCCTATCTTCAACCGGTTCCCGAGTTAGTCGATCTCTGGCATGGGCAAGCGGGTTTTTCCTCCCGGAAACTCGGGTTTTTCGTCCTATAAACTCAAGAAAATCGACCGTAGTACCCACATTATTTCAGCCAGTGACATATCTTGTTAGGGTTAGGTACCAAGAGATGGCAGCACTTGTTTGCCAGCCTCTTCATCGGTGGCTGCTATAATTAGTGATAGACATGGGCCAGCTATCTCTGATTGGCTACCGGTGGAGATTGAACTGCCCACTCAGTCTCCAAAAGCTAGATAGGGTATAAAGGCCTCGCCTACTCCCTATTAGGGAATAAAAAGGCGTTAGGAGATTTTTTTTGTAATACATATGGTATGAAGGTCAGCAATAACAATACAAAGACAATGAAAATAGTCAGAAACATTGAAAATATCAACTGCGTCATGAATGGAGAACCTATGGAACAAGTAAAACATTTTAGCTGCTTAGGCACGATATTTAGTGACGATGGTAAATTTAATATGGAAATAGACAACAGAATCAACAAAGCTGGAATGGTAGGAAGTCAAATGAATAAATGTATACGGAATAAGATAGGAATTAGTGAAAACACTAAATTATTTATATACAGAAGTTCAAACCAATTTTAAATTATAGATCTGAGAGCTAGGTTAGAAATACAACACTTGACCAAAGACTAAAGACTGCAGAAATGAGCGTCCTGAGAAAGATTAGAAGCGTGAACAGATGTCATCAGTAGCAATATCATATTAAAATTGAGGATATTAGGAAACACCTTGACAATTTTAGCATCCAGTAATTTGTTATCAGAGCTGATCTCAGGTGGTATGGTCACTTAAACAGAATGGGAGAGATTCGATCTCCACTGGCAGCCAATCAGAGATAGCTGGCCCAAGGCTATCACTAATTAAGTGGTACGCAGTGAAGAGAGACGGCACAAGTGCCGCCATCTCATGGTCCCTAATCTTAACACAATATATTTAATGTCTGAAATAATATGGGTTCTACGGTCGATTTTCTTGAGTTTACGGGAAGAAAAACCCGAGTTTCCGGGAGAAAAAAACCCGCTTGCCTGTGCCAGAGATCGACTAACTCGGAAACTGATTCAAACCTTGGATATAAAATATCCAAGGTCTGTACGTTGCAAAACTTGCTTAATAGGAAGAAAAGATTGGATATAAAGAAATATACATTACTCTCAGCATAGGGCCGATGCTGAGAAAAATTTTCAGTATACGATAGAGGAAAACTAATTTGATTACTATAGAACACTGAGTGGACTCTCTACAAATGAGATTCAGGGGAGCTAGTTTAGCATAGACACTGATGTATACATCCTGTAATGAGTACTAGGACTCTAGGACTCCATGATAATAATAAGAAGAAAAAGAAGAAGAAGAAGAAGAAGAATGTCATGTGATATTCCCTTCAGCTTTATGGCTGGTGTGATAGCAAATATGCTACAATACCAAGGAGATGATTATGAAGCAAGGTGGTTTCCCATTGACTTCCATGTCGTAAGTATTTATGACTGTAGCCGTATGTGTTCACGGGACCGGGTTGCCGTTTCTGATTATGAAAAACCAGAGCTACCGGAAGAAAAATCCGGCTACCTTCATATGAGACAGGTTAACTTTAGTCGAAAGAGACCACATAAAGGTTCCTCATGTCATAGATGGAAATCGAACCCAGGTCTTTCCAACCAAAGGGCTTCGTCTATACCGACTAAGCTACGAAGGCTCAATAACAACGACAACAACAACAACAACAACAACAACAAAACTAGAAGTCATATAGCTTGAAAATACTTACGAAGCTTTACATTTATTTGCCATAAGAAAAATGGACAAAGTCGTATAAGTATTAGAAGTTAGTAATATCGTGTAAGTATTAGAATAATGATTGTAATTTTAAGTTTAAAAAAAAAAAAAAAGAAGAAGAAGAAGAAGAAAATCTGGATTGGTAGTTCTGTTTATTAGAATTGTAAAAGTATGGAAGATTTCAAGGATTTAAAAAGTATCGCTATGCAAAATCTTGCTCTATTATTTTTATTACCGTTTTATGTGTATTATGTGATGTGTTTTTCGGCATTTATTTATTTTAGATTTTTTTAATTTTATATTATATTATTATGTAGTATTTTGTTACCTAGCTAGTGCACTGTTGCATGGTTACGTCATCGGATCAAACATAAGATGGTCACGTGTTAGCGCAGTATTTGCCCAACGCGCTCTTCAAAACCAGGAAACGATCAATGAGACGTCCTAACATGAAATTCCTTTAACTTGCTTGGAAATCAGCTGTTAAAGCGCTGGTGAAAAGTGATGAACTCATCCAATAGTTTTTCTGTGAAAAGTCAGAAAAGCGTCGCCAGAGAAGGTCAAAGGCCTATAGAAGTACGTTTGACGTCACTTCCGACTAATGATATAAGACAACAATAATGATATGCTGTCCAGCTTTACTGTGATGAATTTGTCACAACCATGAAAATGCGAAATTTACTGTGTGAAACTGCAACGATTTCTTCATGTATACGTGTTTATCCTGCAAGTAAGAATCAAATAAAACTAAATATATTGAAAGTACATAAGCTACTTACATTTCAGAAGAAATATTTGCAATCAGTAAAGTTTGTCCTCAACAGATCTACTAAGTAATTAAAATCGGCATGAGAGTAGCAAAAAAACTTGTCTGTTTACAGCGGTTATCCAATTTTCACAACCGTATTAAAAATAAGGCGTATCCCAGAATAACGGGAAACACGAGCGACACTCTGTGGCAAAACTTTTCAGCGCAACGAAGAAATAAACAAATTCAAATAAATGGCGCAAGCCATTATAGATAATGTGTAAAAGCTGAAATGAATGATTTAGGATTTTATTATGGAAAACAATTAATATTAATCATAATAATAAATATTAAAAATTTAGTAACTTAATAACTTTGTACGCACGAAGTTACGTAAACAAACTTCTTTTTTTTTTAAAAAAAAAAATATATATATATATATATATATTGCATATTAAATAATAGTAATGGCGAAATAATAACAAGTTCTCCATATATTTTTAATTTTTTTTTTTTTTATGTTGGGCCCTTATACGAGAGGTTAGCTGGTCAACCTATGGTACTTTAGTACCGTATATGGGTAGTGGGATGAGAAAGGAGGAACTTGTTAACATTCGATTTGAAAGCCTGTATATTGTATTCCTTGGGAAATACCTCAGGGGGGAAGACTGTTCCACAGAACAGCAGTAGCAGGGACGAAGGAGGAGGAAAAGAAACTTGTTCTGTGGGTTTCAAGGTGTACTGTGAAGGGATGTTGGGAGGTGGCTGTACGTGTTCTAATGGGTTTAATACAGAGTGAGGGGAATTATTAATGTTGTTTCAGATGAGCATTTTCCATGAAAATATTTGTAGAATATACAAATTGCAGAGACCAAACGTCTATGTGAAAGTGGGGGGAGTGAGTCGGTAAGAGATGGGTCATTTATCAGTCTAATTGCTCTCCTCTGTATTATTGAGTCAAGCATTTTGAGGGAGCTTTTAGGAGCCTCACTTCAAATGTGAGAACAGTATTCGATAGCTGGGAGGATTTGCAATCTGTATAAGATTAACAGCTGTTTTGAAGTGTAGTAACGTCTTGAGCGAAAAAGAAAGCCTAGTTTTTTGGAAACTGAGGATGCAATGGTTGTGATGTGTTTATGCCAGGAGAGGCCTGGTGTCATGGTAATTCCGAGAAGAGAAATTTCATCTCGTCTGGGGATTTGAGTCTTATCAAAAATAATACTGGGGGAAAATGGTTCTTTTTTTGTGGAAAATAAGATAGAACTGGGTTTTACTAGTGTTGAAGTTGACGAGGTTATCTGAGTCCCATCGGAGGATGTTTTGGAGGTGTGCATTAAGGGAAGTGGTGGTTGATGTTCTGTGGGTTCAAGTAAAATAATAAAGTGAAATTTAATGAAATAATAATGATTTACCAAAAATGATATTTTAATAATTAAAGCTAATGTTTAATAATGTCTAATTATTTAATATTACCAAACAATTTAGTTTCAATACAAAAGTTTTGGGGAAATAAGACAGAACGTAGATTTTATTATCGTATTTGGTTGGTAAAAAGTGTGTCGCCATTTCATGGCCTGTGTCGCTCCCGCCAAAATTAGTTCCAAAAGTGACCACTATGATCGCTGCATTACCCACCGCCTCTGTTGCCTGGACTCTGCGTCATCACGCTTCATGCAGTACACACAATTTACGCACTTGTGGTGGTAGCTGAACATAACTAGTGAATTTTTGTGTAGATAAGTACTTTTCTGATTAATAAATAATTAAGATTGATTTTATTGAAAGTTATCAACCTTGTTTATAATAACTGAGCAACAGAAGAGTATAAAATGGAAATACGAGCAAGAAATGAGAGTGTTTAACCAACAATAGGAGGACCATTTTTCTTTTACTGTTAAGGGTGAAAGGGCTCTGTGTCTTATCTGTCATCCAACCATCAGCTACTTTCAAGCCAGTAATGTAAAAGCGTCACCACTTTTGTAATCATAAAACATTTGCATCTGAATTTCCTCCTGAATCAGAACTGCGAAAAAACAAGATAAAACGTTTTAAATCTAATTTAGTCACTCAGGAAAATAACCTATTTTCCCTCTGTAAACAAAGTGATTTGGCTACTGAAGCTCAAAGAAAATCAGTTCGATACATTAGAGCCAGTTTATATTTGATATCTCGCGGTTTTCATTGTTTGAGTGGGATGTTGACCGTTTGGTACATTTTTTAGTAACGATAAGTGAACTTATAGTTGAAAAATAGCAATAAACATAATAAAATTGCTTCAGAGTGTAATTAGAAGAAATGCTTGGATAAAAAAAAAATTGAAAACAATAATTACCGAGCTAGGAGTCAGGTCTACGATCCTTTAGATTTGTAGCATGGACAAGAGGAGTTTTTCTCCTGGAAACTCGGGTTTTTCCTGATGTAAGATCACAGAACACACACACTATTTTTCACGCAATAAAAATATGGGGTTAGGATTACGAAACCATGAGATGGCGGCCGTCATCTCGCCGTCTCTTCATTGGATGCCGTTTATAATTTCTGGCTATTTCTGGTTTGCTACCGGGGAAGTTCGAACTCTTACCCCATTCTCCCAGACGTTAGTGTTAAAACGGCTTCGCGTACTCCTATAGGGGAATAAAAGGAGTTAGCTTATTTATTTATTTATTTATTTATTTATTATAATCCAATTCATGAAAAGAGACCATACATTTCACGTGATTTCAGACAATCACACGAGTTATGATTTAGGGATACGGGATGACAGCAGTTGCCTTCTGCAATCTCGTACCCAAAGTCTCCAAATCATTGGCAGTCATGAACTGGCGACAAGTAAAGATGAGGAACGGGTGCCTACCGATTTCTAAAAGTTAGGATTTAAATATTTTTGCCGACTTCCTGAAGAGAATAATAGGTGTTAGAAGTTTTTAAGAGGATTTAAGGATAGTCAATAAAAGATTGAAAATGACGAATGGTCCATGTGTTAGAATACGACCCAATTCTCATTTGTCTAGAAGATGCATTATAATTCTAAAGGGTATAATTTTTCTTCTTTTTGGCAAGGGAATCTTTGGAGCCGTTTTAAACGGAATGGTTCAATGAACGCTCAATTACAATTGGAATAAGAGCCATCATTTTGAAGATACAAAGTGGGAATTGACATCACTGATTTTAAAACTGAAATTTTTTTTTGCGTCGTATATATGAAGAATTTAGTCATTCGTTTAAGCTAGAGTCTTTTTCCAGTAATCAACTGGATTTGACTGGTAAATTATTTCTTACATAAATTATAAACTTTATTTAACTGATAATTTTAAAATAAAACACGTCGATCGAAACAAATGGTGACCTCAACAATCAACTGGTGGGAGAGATTGGATAGTGTTTCATATATTTTTGAAATTATGTATAGTTAACCCGGACAGAAAATTAAGTCTGTTTTCACCACCATAACTGAAAAAAAAAAATAAAATAAAATAAAAGTATTATAATCATGAAAATGCATCCAGCACTTGGGTTGACTTGCAATTACAGTCTGAACCAAACAACTAGTTTTGTTGCTTCATAAACAGTTTACATGCATACCACAAAAAAGAAAGTTCACTAGTATTATTTTTTGTTTCTTTTTCTAAAAATAATCTAAACATTTTTTCTTCTACTTATGTGTATCACTCGAAGAACCTTAATGAGGGCATTTCCATTAAAGGTGAGTTAACCTTCTTCAACCAAAGTAGCAGAATTATTTTACTCTCATAAACGTGTCTTCTCATCCGTTCAGAATAGCAAAACTACCAAAAAAAGACACTTATTTAACCTCATAGCCTTAGTTTTCCGTGGACGTAATTTAAAACATCAAAAACAATATCGTGCTTAATTTCAGAACTAGACAGGATCGAAACCAAGTCCTTTCCAACTGAAAGGCAAAATGGCCACTGCACTACTGAGGCGCTCAATATTATGAATTATTTAGGAAATTCAGAAATTTTGCACAGAGTTATTAGTGCAAAATCAGAAATTTTGCACTAATAACTTTGTGCAAAACTTCGCAAAACTACATCTTCGCGCAAGATGTAAAATCTAATTTATACTACAATCAAATCTCATAACATCACCATTATTTTGGAAACTTCAACGGACTTGTTCAAGTTTTATTCTATCCCATCTAAGATTAACGGAATGCGTAAAAAGGCTGTAATAAATTTAGTTTAATCCTTTATCCAAGTGTAAGCAAACAAAGTTTTTGCCTGAAGTATCTTCAGGACTGAGGCAACTCGTGGTAAAGCTGGACCAAGTTCTCATCACTCCTTGTCTTAGTATCTCCCATAATGCCAAGCATTATGGGAGATACTAAGACATGGAAATTATACATGTCCTTGGGGACATGTATAATTTCCAACATCATTCTCTAAATCCAGAGTAATTTAATAAGGTGAGACACCTTTTGGCAACTTGTATAGGTAAAGATGACTTATCCATTGCTTTCACCTTGTTATCACCACCTCTAGGTCTGGCTCCCATTGAGGAGACCTCAATAAAGGTCGAAACCGGTCTGGGTAATGATCCTTCCCTTAATGCATAACATTATACATATCCGCAAGGAGATGTGCTTTGCATTAAAGGAGATACTAAGGCAAGGAGTGATGAGAGTTTGCTCCACCTTTACCACGAGTTGCCTCAGTCCTGAAGATACTTCAGGCGCAAACTTTGTTTGCTTACACTTGGATAAAGGATTAAACTGAATTTATTATAGTCTAACCAAGTGAAAAAAAGCTTCCAGTGTATAAGGGCTCTTAAGAGACAACCTTAGTGGGTCACATACTTAAATTACAAAACTAGTCAAGCACGTGTTCTGTAGAACTTCATAATATGAAAGCTACATATAACTATGAAATGAAAACATGAACGCATGTAGTTAGTAGAGCTCCTCGAGGTTTGTAAATTTGAACACGTCTTAGTGCATCATGTATTATATCATGATATTTATCTCTACTTGGAATGAAAGGTAGTTCGTAAAATTCGTCACAAGTGACAGCTAAAAAATTATGCACAACCTGAATTGAGTTAAACTTTGGATTGTAAATTTATACATCTAATTATTCGGCACTCTTATGTTTACCTTTCTTCTGTGAATTCATATCGTGATTAGCGATGTAACCACGTGGCTCTTTCTAATTTTGAATGATCAATTGTTTGTATTCTACCCTATAAAAAACTGTTTTCTGTCTAGCCACTGATGAATATTTTGTTATTTTCAAACTGAAATATCTGGCAGTATATGAAATATACTTTTCTTTTGCTAACATGTAAATAATTCTTAATTTCATGTCACAAGTTTCTCTCAGAATTAGAATTTGGATGTCTAATATCCTGATCGAAACGTTGTCCTGTCCACCACCTGATGGGTTGAATGTCGATGAAGCCAATTGTCTCCCAACCGAGTGCTTATCTCTTGCGAAGCAGATAAACAATCCTTTATAGCTGTCGATTTTTAAGCTTCGATTTCATAACGTTTATGTACTAAGAGTTCCATAATTATTCATCCCAATGATCAAAAAATTTTGATCAAAACTTTGACGTCTTATAAACCTACTTTTGATTAAGGTAAGTCAGTGTATCGATCCACTATAATCGTCTCATTCAAGAATTGTAATATGCTACAAAATGTACTCAGAATGGCTATGTCTGTAATATTAGAATTACCGAATAACGTTCTCTGATTGAAATCATCATATTTCAATCAAAGATAATTCTTTACAGAAGACTGCCAAGTGACTGTGATAAAGTGTCAAGGGTACCGAGAGATCATATTAGCGATAGTTTGGTAAATGGTAATAACTTCGGATTATTACACTGAGTATTAGGGGTAATGGGAGTGCCGCTTCCCTTACAATCAAGATGATTGCCCCTTATGGGGCAATCATCTTGATTGTAAGGGAAGTGGCACTCCCATGGACCCCTAGCTGGATCTATCATCTCCTTCTTCTACTTTGAGGAAGATCCACTTACTTTAATCTTTCCTATAAGGCCTTATCAGCCAACTCTTCTTACTCTATGACCCTTATGCTATTAGAGTACTCGAGGGCCATGGGGTCTTTTCATTCCTGGCCTTACAACTATGCCCTCTCTATAAACCTTACTATGTTTCTTCTATAATCTACTCTTTCCCCTTCATTATACCCTATTCCTCCTATGGGTTTAAATTCTGAAGAAGGCTAGTTCAGAAGCCTTAAGGTAGCAGCCCTACCACTGAACTATTCCATCGTCAGGCTAGTCCCCTGACATGGAGAACATAATCCTACTTGTAAGCTGACACAAAAAGATAATCGGATTGAATCTATGGGAAACGGCCCTAGAATGGAAAAGGGAAAACGAAAATGGAAACGACAAAATATAATACACATAGCAAACTGGAATGTAAGAGGAATAGCATATAAAGAAATAGAATTAGACCAGTTACTAAATGAAAGAAATTTTAAAATAGCAGTAATCACTGAAACAAAAAAGAAATTAAAAGGAACTATGAGAACTGAAAATTTTAATGTGATATACAGTGGAGTCGACAGAGACCAAAGAGCATAAGCAGGAGTCATGATTTGGATTCATAACTCCCTTTCAAAACAGTTAAAACATTATAAATTATGGAATGAAAGAATAATAGAAGCTAGAATAAAAATAGATAGAGGCTATTTAACAATAATTGGTTTATTTGGTTTATTTGCCCCAGAAGAAGGAAGAGAACAGGATAATATTGATTTTTATAATCAGCAACAAAACATATATAATAAAATAAATAAAAATGACTACATAATTTTAGCAGGAGACTTAAATGCAAGAATTGGAAACACGAAAAATAATAATAATATAGGAATACATGGAGAACACACTCTAAACAGAAATGGTAAAAAATTGATTGACTTTGTAGTTTATAATAACCTAAAAATAATGAATTCCTTCTATAAACATAAAGACACACTTGGGAAGCAAGAGGATGGAAATCAATATTAGATTACTTCATATTAAATGAAAAGACATCAAAATTTTCACTAGATATTAGAGTTCACAGAGGATATGAAATAAGCAGTGAACACTTCCTTGTTAAAATAAAATTAAGATTACCACCTAAATGGCTACAAGTAACAAGAACAGAAATGAAGATCTGGGATGAAACAATCAAAGAAATAATCAAAAAGAAAAAAGAAGCCTATCACAAATGGTTAAGCAGTAAAAGATTAGAAGATGAAATAGAATATAAAAGAATAAGAGCCACAGCTAAAAGAAAAGTCAGAAAAAGACATAGAGAATCATGGAATAAATTTGTTTCTAATTTAGAACATGATTTATATAAAATAAGACCCAATGTATATAAGATTTTGAAACACCTAAATGCAGATACCGAAGAAAACATAAAATTAAACACTGAATTGAAATTAGAAGAATTTCTAAATTAGTACACAGAACTGTGGACAGACAAATATTTTAAAAAAGACAACTGGCAAACAATTAACGAAAATGAAAAGGAAATAACTGAAGAGGAATTAGAAATCAGCCTAAAAGAAACAAGAAACGGAAAATAACCTGGAGAAGATAAGCTAGGTTCAGAACTATATAAATACACAGGAACAAGATTAAAAAAAGACTCTTATTATTTTAAAATAAAATTTACTCAACTAGTATCCCCCCAATAGAATGGAAAAAAGCAATTGTGATTCCTATCTTTAAGAAAGGTAATAGAGATGACCCTAAAAACTATAGAGGTATCAGTATACTAAATTCCTGTTACAAAATATATAGCAGAATTTTAAATAACAAACTAATGAAATATTCCGAAAACTTTATTCTAGAGGTACAAAATGGATTTAGAAAAGGACGATCATGTATAGACCCAGCCTTTTGCCTAAAATTAATAGTAGAGAAAAGAAGAGAATATAATTTGGAAACGCATATGACTTTGAAAAAGCATTTGACAAAGTTAAAAGAAACATATTATTTAACATATTAAAAGAAAGACAAATACCAAATAATATTCTAAAAGCTATCACAAGTATATATGAAACTAATCAAATACAAATAAGATTAAATCACGAGCTATCATATACAAGAGAGATAAACCAAGGGGTCCGACAGGGATGTCCCCTCTCAGCAACTCTTTTTAATATCTACTTAAATGAAATAATAATAAAATGGAGTAAACATTTACACCAAGGAATTAAACTTTCACCTACAGTCAACTTAAACACTCTCCTCTTTGCAGACGACCAAATAATAATTACAAATTCTGAAGATAACTTGCAGAAAGCTATTTTAAATCTAAATGAGATATCCAAAGATTATGGTATGATAATATCAACAGAAAAATCAAAAACTATGGCCTTTAAAGGACAAGATCCAGCAAGAACTAAAACAGTAATAGATAACAAGATCTTAGAACAGGTGAATTCATTTAACTACCTAGGATGTATGATCACATATGAAAATGAAAAAGATATAAACGTAAAAATTGCAAAATATTTAAAAATAACAGGTGTAATTAACTCTATATTTAAACCAAACCTAGTTCAAAAATAAACCAGGCTAAAAGTATACAATACATTAGCCTTACCGGTCTTAATGTATGGAAGCGAAATCTGGACAATAAAACAAAAAGACAAACAAAGATTAACAACAGCAGAAATGAAGTTTATGAGAAAAACTGCAAAGTATACTCTATTTGATCACAAAAGAAACGAAGATATTATGAAAGAATTAAACCAAGAACCAGTAATAGAAAAAATTAAAAAATATAAACATAAATGGATGGAACACGTTCAAAGAATGAAAACAGAAAGATTACCAAAACAAGCCTTAAAGTACAAGCCATTAGGAAAAAGAAAACCAGGACGTCCTCTTAAACGATTCAACGATGACTTCTAAGGCCGGAACAGGCCATACTAGGCCTAAATCCTTGATACGTATGATGATGATGATGATGAATATTTACAAAGTAGTTTAACAATTCGAAACGACTGCCAAAAAGAATAAGTAAAATAAATAAATAAATATAGTGTTGTCTTAGACGATTATATTATTGCAGAAGTTTAAATACGCGTGATATGTTATATCGATTAGTTGTATCTTGATTGTGATGTGTCGACAATGAAAATGTTTGTTTTAATGATAGTCAATACGGTAAACATTTAATCAAAGTTGTGTACGAGTTTTCCATTGCATAAACTAAACCCGACATTGTAAAAAGTATAACGAAATTTAAAAAAATAATAATAATAAAATAAAATAAATCCACAAATGCCTTTTATTTTCCATATGGAGTAGCCAAGGCCATTTGAATGTTATCTAACTTTTCAAGACTGAGGGACATATTCAATATCCACTGCTAGTCAATCAGAGAAAGGTACTTCAAGACAGTTAGTAATTTTAAGTGGTATCGGGTGAAGAGACGGCAGCCAAGTACTGCCATCTTGCAGTCCATATCTCTAACGCAAAATATTATTGTCCTATATAATGTTAGTACAACTGTAATTTTCTTGAGTTTAGTGACAATAGCCTCTGTTTCAATGAGAAATTACCTAAGTAACCATGGTAAGGATTGACTATCTTAGGAAATGGCCGAAGAAATGTTTAGAAAAATGTAGTCAAAGACTATAATCGAACTTAGAACAGTCTTTCTTCAGGGGCTTAGCGCTATAGATGCCCATGCCATTTTCACAGTGCTCTGCAGGCCTTAAAATATCATATACTTGCAAATTTAAAGTATATATGAAACATTCATAACCTCAATATTTCAATCATATTAATTTCACTAATACTCTTTCATTTAATCTTTTATTAATTCAGTTACTTCATTACTAAAGTGGGATTCGAATCCAAGGCTTAGTGGTTGGCCGGCCCATTTCTACATTTTGGGGGGGCTGTGAGAAATGGAAAAGCGGGACCCCCTGAAAGTTAGTAACATTTATGGAAATTTTAAATGGAAGGATATCTTGTTAATTAATTAATTAAATCAAATATGAAAAATATTTATGCACATAAATAAACAAGTATGCTCTTTAGCATCAATTTAAATAAAGGGAAAAAATGAGTGAAAACATAAATGTGTTTGTATGTACATGATATATTATTTTATTATGTAAGTACACATTATCTTATAAATACGCCAGAACAATGATGTATTTAATAATATACATAATATAAAAATATTTAAAAAAAATCCATTTTTACTATAACGAATGAAATATATGCATAACAACGTATAAGATTTAAAAGAAATCTTAATATATTAATTATTAATAAAATCATTTATAACGCTATCAAAATTCAAATTATTTGCAATTTCATGCTCTATAGATATTATTGCCAGGGACCACAATCGTTCTCGAGACATAGAAGATCGAAAATAGATTTTTATTAATTTTAATTTGGAAAATAACCTTTCTGCTGATGCGACCGTAACTGGACTGGTCAATAATATTTTAAATGTCGTAGTAATATTTCGATAAATATCGGACAAATTATTTGCAATTACGAATTTTAAAATATTAATGGGTGCATCTTCTGGAACAACATTTCTAAAAATAATTAATTCATTGCAAAATTCAGATTCATCAATATCTGTATTTAATTTCTAATACAGCTGTTTTTTCAGCAAAATTTTAATTCATTTTCTGTCCTATTTCTTATTAATTTCATATCATAAAGAAATCCAAATGAATTTTAGTGAATTTCATACAATTCAAATCTTTTTTGACAGATTGTACAGCAGTATCTAAAATTACAAAAAAAGAAATTTATCCTAAAATTATCTTTCTTATCACCTATGTGTGAATCATCTCATAATCATAAAATGATTTTCTTCGACGTACTGGACTTTATATTTAATTTCTATTAGATTTGACAGTTCTTTAGCAATCTCAAAACAGCTATCAAATCCTGATATTCTCTGCTCTTCAAAGTACTGCACTAACTCTTTAATATGCTTAGTTGCTACGTCTATGGGAATTTTTGCATTTTGTAATACTTTACTTACTAAATTAACTTTTTACAAAAGCTCATACCAAATTACAAGGCTTAGTATAAACTCAAATAAATCTATTTGTTCATATATTGAAACCACTTCCACTTTGATAATATTATCTGATGCAGTTTTAAATAATTCTTTTAGTGCATTGAAAAATTCTGGAATTCGAAAACGTACAGCCCTAACTGATTCTATTCTACATTCCCATCTTGCATCACATAACGGTTTTGGAGTTGATTGTTTAACAGATTTCTTTAAGATGTCCCAACGTGAAGTTGAGGCAGCAAATAATGTATATATTTTTGTATAACATTAAAAAAATTATAGCTACAATTGATGATTTAGAGACATCCCCCAAAATTAAATTTAAATAATGGCAGACGCAAAGAGCTAAAAATGCCTTTTCGTTTTCATTTAAAATGTAAGCACGGACTCCCTTATATACTCCTTTCATATTCACTCCGTTATCATACCCTTGCCCTCTACAATCTGACAACTTAAGATTTAATTTATTTAAAAGTGATTTTATATTTTCAGATATATCTTTACCAGTAGCGTCATAAGTTGTTAAAAACGTCAACAAGTGTTCAGGAATTTCAATATCTGCTTCAAATATATGTAAAAATCTAAATATTAATGAAATGATTGAATAGTACTTCGCCTGTCGTATCATATTTACAATATTTTGTTGAATTTTGGTTCCCATATCAACAATTAATTCATTTTGCACAATGGGTGATAGATACGAATTTTGTTTCATACCTATAATTTTTTTTTCCCGAACATCGCATTAAATAATCTCTTAAAAGTGGATCAAATTCTGCAATTAATTCTATGATTATTAAAAAGTTACTATTATGGGCTGTGTACAAAGTGTCAAAATTACCTCTGAAAGCTAAATTATGTTCGGATAAATAAAGAATTGCTGCTACTATTCATCTTAAACCATTTTTTAACCGTTCTGCTTCAAATTCGATGACGTTTCGATTTGCCTGATCAATTATATTGTGATTTTTTAAATTACATTTCATCTGTGTCCATGAATATCAACTGATATATCTGAACAAATATATGAGTTCAACTTCATAAATTTAAACAGTGAATTTCTTTGACATTCCTCAGCCGCTTCTTTTTCTTGTTTTCGCTTTCGTTTTTTATGCCCACTTGGGTATTTTCTTCCATAATAATCTCTCTCACGACTAATCATACTTTAGAATTAAATTCGATAGATTTAATTAATAATCTTTCGTATCTAATTACGATAGATTTAATTAATAATCTTTCGTATTTAATTACGATAGATTATTAAATAAGTTAATAAATTAAAATAAAATTAGTTAATAGATTAAAACAAAATTACTTACCTGATAAATAAAATATATCTACAATAGATAATATTAAAAAATAAATAAATCTAATATAGATTGAAAACTGCTATTGAAGAAAAATTCTGATGTCGGATAACCTAAAACCAGTTTACAAAATATATTTTTAAGATGTTTTGCAAGTAATGTCGCATACAAAAATTGCCATGACAGTACATGTATATACTTGTTCATAAAATCATAAACTAAAATCCAAAAACTCCTTAAAATTATTAAAAGCACCTGTTTTAAAATGCACTTTTCCCTATTTAACGCTATGTTGTACGATATTGTTATATATCTTAGAGTAGTTTCAAATACTACCGCTCTAGCGCTAGTAATCGATCTTAAAATTTATTCCCTATATATATACCAATTACTGTTTATCCTATAATGTTATTTCATCGAACAATAGAGTCAGACCGTCTGGCTCCGGCCATGAGATACTGGGCGAGCAGAAACGCGGTGGAGTGCCAAAGAAAGAACGACGCGCCGTTATCAGTATCATTTTAATGTATTTTCATGAAAAATTGGGGTGTTTATTTTACCAAGAAAATACATAAAAACTGTGCGGTGGTGCGGGGCCGTGTGCCATCGCACACCCATGATATACATCAATATAATATTTAGAGTGTTTTAAACATGCGCACGAGGTGCTGCTAGGAAACAACACCCTACCTATAACGCCAAACAATAGTCTTTACTACGGATCGCAAGTGTAATCGTTTTTATTATGCTGAGAGGAAGAAGCAAACATTAATAACCAAATGAAGTCAATATTTATATATCTTTATTACTAACTACTTAGTTTTAGGTCCTACAACTCACTGACTCTTCCACAGAACAGAATCATCCCATTTCTTTTGCAACCAATAAAAAACAAGAACGGATGATTTGCAATAAGCCTAGGAGCGTCACAAACAAAAGAACAACAAACAACTCTTTCCTGAGTGACTGCAGCTACCTCGCTTCCTTCTTCGTTCACTTCAATGTAAGCCTTATGGGAAATTTTAGATACGTAGATATTACCACTTTCACTAACCCCATCTAACTCAGCATTGTTGCTAAAAACTCTCCTCATTTGCATATCTTGAAGGACACCCTTCATTTCTTTGACATATTCGAATTTAAATTTGGGAATCATAATGGACTCAACTTCAACCTTTTTGAGTCGGTTGTTGATTTTCTTTAACATAGTTTCTGAAAGTTTTGTCTCGAGCGTGGATAAACCATCCATCTTTTCTGGTAATAAAATGATCATGACAATGTTGTCTCCTTGGTAAGGCAGTTCCAATACCCTTAACTCGTCCTCTTCGATGAATGCATAAGGGAAAGTTTCGTGAGCCATGCGCATCATGGACACTTTCTTCGACGAAGATTTCAATCCATTATTGTAAAATGGACATTCTACGTTCATTTTCGGGTCGAACGGTTGCTTCCAAACCCCTTTAAAGTACACTGCACTGAGAATCACAGCAACAGTATTTGAATCCACTGAATCTAGAAGATTTGTGATTTTCTTATTTGTGTTTTCTGTTACCCACAAATTGATTTCACTTACTGCTTGCTCCTCTTTCTGAAAATCAACATTTCTTGCATGTGCTTTGAAATAATCCTTAAGTCCTTGCATATACTTTGGGTTAATATCGAAGTCTTTTTGAAGAAATGCAGCATTGGCCACGTGTAAAATATATTGGATTGATGATGACATTATCATATCCAATAGCTGTCGAAATTCTTTGGGAATATCTTCATTCGCAAGTTTTCCGCTGTTGTAACCCAACGTCTGCCTAATTTCATCTGCTGTTAATCCTCTCGCTGCATATAGTAACATGGCTATGGCTGTGGATAAACTGAATGGGGAATAAATCAGATTTCCTTTATCAGATGACAACTGTTTGTGTAGATTCAAAGTAAACTGGTTAGTTGCTACTGCCATCTGGTGTGAAAATTTACATTCAGTCTGAGACATACTTGCAAGATTGAGAAAGAGAATGAGGCATAGAAAGTCTTAAGGATATACAAAAAACCTGAAAGAAAATAGAATAAAATTAATATAATACAGTAATTATTTTATATAAACTAATGTGAATTAAATTAATACAATATTGAAATAATGAAACATACTTTTCCATTTTTCTGCCATTTTTCCATCTAATAAACGATGTTGATGTAGTCGAAGACCAATACAGAAAAATTAGCCTTGTTGCGTGGAATGAAGAAGAAAACTTCAAACAAGATGGAATCCCTAAGGAAGCTTTAGAATTTTGGCAAGCAGTATCCAAACACAATAATTTTAAAGAACTGTCGAATTATGCCCTAACATGCCTTATCGTGCCAGCAAGTAACGCAACAGTTGAACGAATTTTTTCTGATGTAATATCTATAAAAACTAAACCCAGAAACAGGATGCAAATTTAACTGCTGGATTCAATTGTAAGAATCCGTTCATTCTTAAGTGATAATAATAAGTGCTGCCAAAACTTTAAATGCACTCCCGAAATGCTACAAATGCACAACAGCACAACCCTTTACGACTTGATTGCAAAAAAAGAACAAGATATTCAATATCTTGAGGAAGTGCTGTCAAATTAACAGCTGAGTTTCACTGTAAGTATTTCAAGTTTAATTAAAAGTATTTTTGATTATATGTAATCGAATATATAGGCATACTTTATGCACACTTAATTGTTGGTATGTTAATTCACACAATTCAATTATTTTATATCTTTGGACATATTTTTGGCCTAATACTTTTCCAAAGTGGCCATATTTTCTTTAAATTTTGGCAATAAGCTGTTGTGTTCATCTGGCAACCCTAATACTGGACTTAAAAAGTTGTTGCCTCAGCACTGCTCTGCAGGTATGAATAGATTAATGAGATGAAAAATACAATCCGAGTTATCTACAAAATGAGCTTTTTATGATTCTCTAAAATCACTTCCATATTGAGTGAATAATAAATATTTATACTGGGTTTTTTTATTATTATTATTTGTTTCATTTTGGCATTTAAAACTAAATGAAATGGATGTTCATCACCATCCCCCCCCCGCCTCTGAAGAAATGTAAGCAAAGGTTTAATGGACTAATATCATTAGTCCATTGAACTAATATCATTTGTCAACCATTAAATTAATGGTTGACAAAAGACAGAATATTGAAATCCTTTCTTTATATTATAAAATCTTAAATAATGATATAAGTTAAAATTTCTGAGCCTGAGAGATGTGCAGGTTATGTAGCTTACTCCCCTATTTCTAGCATAGTATTTAACTGAAATTATTAACGAACTAATCCTGTCACGTGTACTTAATAAATATTAATACTGTATAATGAACTAGTTAGAATGATCTGCTCAGAATGTATTCTACAAATGTTTTGGTTGACAATTCCATAATGCAGAAATAACTATCATATTTTAAATCTTTCTTTTGGCTCCAGGATCTTAATATAATGGCGCCATTTTATTTGTTAATTTCCACATCAGTAAATAGTAAATCTTGCAAAGATTAAATGTCAGATATCGCTAATTTAAATGAATTTAATAAATGGAACAATAATTCCAGATCCATTCGTATTGTTCCTTGTCTTGTGTCAACAAGAAATTAAAAAATTCCATATTAACCCCGAAGGGAAATAAATAAATAAATAAAACTCATGCCCAATTTCAAACAGAAATATAAAATTTAAGAAAACAAATATTTTTCAGGACTTCGGAAGAAAGAAAAAACAACCCACACAATCAATTTTTATTGAATGTTGCCACGGAATATTTCGTGTGTTAATTTTTTGTGTGAGTAAATTTATTAACGTTATTTGCAGCACGTCACGCTACAGTGATCAAGACATATAACGTTTTAAATAAAACACGCCCCTTTGGTACAAGTAAGTATCACTAATCACAAACCGACAAACACGCACTAAGAGAGCACATGACATAGGCTACACGTGAGGATATTGACATCGCAGGTTATTTCATCACCGAGCGTAGAAGCAGCATGGAGTCGAGGCTATTCATACATCACTTCCGGTAAGCTAGCTACTGCCAAAAAAGACAGAAGACACTTTCAAGAAGTCGATAGTGGCTGCAGAGCACCGAAATATGACAAAAAATGCTTATTTGATTAACAGTGCGCGAATGCTAAATATATCTTTTAACGGTAGGAATTGTTAAAAAATATTCTGGTAAAAAAATTTTCAAAAAAAAGTATTTTTCTATACGACCGTTGAATACAGTCAAAGCGCTAATGAAACGATGTATGCACTTGTGACACGAGTGTGAAGGAATATTGCGAAATCAGTACAGATTCTATTCCATCCACAAATCTGTTAAAATATTTGTTTACAGTACCATTGATCTAATGTCAAAAAATAATATAAATACTTACAAGTTTTCAAAAATGTATTATCGTAATATGAGACTATCAGTATCACATAGAACACAAGCAAGCCAAGCCTAACCTAACAATCTCCAGTGGCATGCGCAATGACGTAATAAACTGAGCCTGATGATGTAACATTAGAAAATAGATTATTTAGTAAATTGATTGTCATCACAAACCTTTGGTTATATAAAATGGCAATTATTAATATGATAATAATAATTATTATTATTACGATTAATAAATGAATAATATTTTAGTAATTAAATATTATCCGTTAAATCAATAAAATATTTTTTTCCGACAAACAAATGCACGATCTTACTTACGCACAGGGGCGCGCCGGTTCTGGCTTTACTATCCTGGCGCCTGTGTGCGACGCACACAGGCGCCAGGATAGTAAAGGCGCCAAAGAGGAGGAAATACTTAAAATAACACGTTTTTTAAGTGATTTTTTTATTGGAGGGGGGCGGATAGGGGTGCCAACTAAAGTTTTACACATAGGCGCCGAACACTACTGGCGGCGCCCCTGCATAAACACAACACCAGAAAACTAGAACACCAAAAATGGCGTAAACATAGTTACAGCAAACGGTAAGTAGTAGAATTTTTTATATACTATAAAATATAATAAAATGTTAATTAAATTAAGGGGATATTAGATCCCACATCGTTTTAAAACCGAATAAGAAACTCAAAGATTGGAATCAGAGAGTTTCATGCCGAATATAGTATAAAAAACTATAAAAGTATCGGCGAATACTAGCGTGAGCTAAATGCAAGTAGTCCTAGAACGTAGTACAAACACGGGCAACTCGCTGCAAAGGTGGGGAAAGTTCTGATCGCTATTCTTGGTATTTTCCATAATGTTAAAACACATTTCCTAGGGAATGTATGCTGTTATTACATTATGGTGGGAGGTCACTACCCAGACCGGTTTCAGCCTTTATTGAGGCTTCATCAGTGAGCAGCATGAAGTGAGTAGAATGATAATAAAATTATTATATTTAATTAATTTTTAATTATTATTAACATTTAATAATAATATTTTGAAAGGGTTTAGGCTTATCTGTTGAAATAATATTATTAGCGGATCGTGTATGAGATACAGTTCAACAAATTCTGAATATTAAATTGCCCATAACGGGCATCGCAGCTCAAGTCTATCTGTAACACGGATGTTTTATATAGTTTTCAAGGAAAAACTGAGTTCTGTGATGGGAGTTGTGGCCGGCTCCTGTAATCCAGCTAACTTGATGCTTGAATTGGTAGATTTCAGTCCTGCTTCGCAAGGATCCTGTGTTGAGCGGGACCGCACTAAGTACGGCGTGAATATGGTTGCTTCATGGGAGCTTAGAGTCATCAAGTTGAATAATGAGACGCGTACCCATGGTGGAAACTCAACAGGCAAACGTTTCCACCTTGCACACTCATTGGATCGGATCTGTAGGCATTGTGTAAGTGCCAAGACCAAAGTAGCAAATTATGGGCCAATTGGCATCTTAGAAGTGGAGAAACTGGTGAAAACAGAATTCAGGAAAGGGCGGCTAGGAACATGATACTATGTAAGGGACAGCATGGTTTTGCTTAAGTTATTTGCTAACTTTTTACAATAAAGTGACAATGGAGTTGGATAAGTGTAACTTTTCAAAAAGGCATTTGACAAGATTACAAATAGAACTGTTTTGCATAAATAGAGCTAATGAGGATAGATATGAATCTGGTGATTTGGATTAGAGGGTGGATTAGAGGACCTAAGTCCAGGAGAAGGCAGGTGACCGACCGGTGGTGTACCAGAGGTTAAAGTTTAGAGGCAATATGCCCTCTAAACTTTAACCTTTTCCACAATCATCCCAATTCCCTTGCCTCACCAGTTCCTTGCAATTCAGTTCAATCAGTATAGTACACAACTTATGATATCTTCCAAAATTGCATCACCTTACAAATGCCACATTAAACTGGCAGCTATTTACCTTTGTCCAAACTGCTAATCTATTTAAGTCTTCTTGCAGGATTGCTGCGCCTTCATTTACCATTGCGTTTCCAGTTTGGTAGCATCAGCAAACAATTGAATTTTTCCTGTCAAATAATTTCCTATATCATTGATGTACAAATTAAACATCAGAGGACCAAGTAATTAGCCCTCTGGTACACCACCGGTCGGTCACCTGCCTTCTCCTGGACTTAGGTCCTCTAATCCACCCTCTAATCCAAATCACCAGATTCATATCTCTGATGTTTAATTTGTACATCAATGATATAGGAAATTATTTGACAGGAAAAATTCAATTGTTTGCTGATGCTACCAAACTGGAAACGCAATGGTAAATGAAGGCGCAGCAATCCTGCAAGAAGACTTAAATAGATTAGCAGTTTGGACAAAGGTAAATAGCTGCCAGTTTAATGTGGCATTTGTAAGGTGATGCAATTTTGGAAGATATCATAAGTTGTGTACTATACTGATTGAACTGAATTGCAAGGAACTGGTGAGGCAAGGGAATTGGGATGATTGTGGAAAAGGTTAAAGTTTAGAGGGCATATTGCGAAGGTAGCTAAAGTAGCACTTCTGATTACGTGGTCATCGAAGAACATACTGACAAAAACAGGAACAGAAAGGTCATTGCTCCCCTAAATACGATTTTAATAAGGTCGCATTTGGAGTATTCCGCGCTACCAATTTGTATTATGAATCAGGTGGACTGACGAGATATTTGTATTGCTTTCCAAACGCCTTTTGTTTCCTTGTTAATGTTGATGATTTTGTCTACACATGATTTTGAGTGATGCAGTCTTTTATTAATGTCTGGGATGTACACTCCAGTGATGTTGTACTCCAAGACATCACCTCTTTCGAAGTCCGTAAATTCTTCGTATACCATTCATAGTGCATAGATGTACAGCTAACTCTGGCGATATATTTCGTACCTAAACATATAATCTTCCATCAGACGTCTCATTCTATAGATCTTCCAGTACCGGCTCCATCACTGCAGTCTATTGCGGTAGTAACGAATGGTGAACATAATCGCATTGACCAGAAGGAAATAAACAATCTTAATACGGTAAAGAAATGACGTTAGTAAAAGAAAAATTGTAATACATATTCCCCTAGTTGATTCCATTATAACAAAAAAAAAATTCTTTCACTGCGCACATTAAACTGACGTGAAAAAACGTTGAAACATTCAACAAAAGACACTTGCACTGCAGTGTCTAACTGCAAGTTGCAGTTATTAAAAAAAAAAAAAAACTACCACATGATGGAAATACGATGTTGCTGAAGACGAACTTCCTTCTCAGCTGGAGGCCTTCAACTCTGGTGCAGCAGGTTACGAGTAGAATAAATATTTCCTTCAGGCCCGTGGTAAGGAAATAAAGACACAAGAGCAATGGTATTGATAGCATGATGGAATCCCATTTTTTTTTTAAATCGGCAATTAAGATTGGGTAGGCTGTGTGGCCTTGGGGCAATGTTCCTTGAAGCAGTATGCTAGAAGAATGACTGTCTTAGGTACCAAACTAGCCCCTGACTAAAGAATCTTTTTATCAAAACTTCTTTTCAACTGGTTCCCGAGTCGGATGAACTTTGACGTAGTGAGGTATACTTTTTGTCTTCCTGGAAATTCTGGTTTTAATCTCTCATTCGGAAAAAAATCAAGTGCGGAACTTACCCTACTTCAAACGTAAATGCGATTATTAGCTTTCAGTATCACTAGAGGACGAGCTTTGCTGCCCCATTCTCGTTCATCCGACTAAATTCATTGGTAACCATGGGACTCATCGCTTGGTGGTGATTATGGATATATATATATATATACACCTGCTTCCCGCCTGCTATTATCAAAGGTTAGTGCTAAAAGAGCTCCACCAATTCTCTTTGAGAAATAGATGGCTATTAAAGAATTTATATTTATAGATTTACAATTATGTTTTATAATTATGTTGTCGGAATTAAATAATGCGTAGTCAACTTTATATTTTGTATAAGCCTATGTACACGGATCTCTTAAGGTTCAGAGCCCAGGTTACTGGGAGGTGACCTCCTACTCACATTGAAGGAATCTGTAGAATCGACTGGGGCTTATGACTTAATGTCCACTCTCCAACTTCACACGGTTTCCCCATTAGAACATATCCATTGAGTACTAAACGAATACTGATTGGTTGGAAATTTGGCTGACCAAACTCTATTCGAACAAAAGTCTCTATTGGCTTAAATTAAAGTACCTATGAGGGCACAACATAATGAGATTTCTTGCCGGCAGTCTTCTCCAATAAACTAGTAGTGCAAACAGTGAAATATCAGCTACTGGAACAAACTCCATCTCAACATCTAGAAGGAAAATTACAAACCCAATGTCAGAAGAACTGAAGATAGAAATCAGCTTAAGGAGTATAATGGAAGGAAGTCGAACTTGCAGGAGAACAGGAAAAGTATCACTCGCATATTATTGGCTGGAGAGATAGTTGTCATCAATTATATAAAAATAATAATGCCGTTGTGGACACAAGAAGTTAAAGACACAGTCCAGGAAAAGGATAGTATATCAAAATCTACTAGCAACTAAGTCGGCGGATGCTCTAAAAGAATACAGAGAAAATGTAGGAGAGCTAAGCTACGTTTAAAACTAGATAAACTAAAGTTATGGAAAGACTTTGGTAAGAGTATGGAAAATCAATACTAGGAAGGTGGTAAAATGTTCTGGAGGTTATTGAAAAAGCTTAGTAATGGAAGAAAGAGTACTGTAAAAGAAATGAAAAATTATAAAGGTGACATGAAAACTGAAGATAAGAATGTTCTAAATTTCTGGAGTAATAACTTTGAAAATTGTTAAACGAAACAAGCAATAGCAGAACAGCAGTAAAAAAAATCCGGAAGACTGTAAACAGGAGTACATATCAATACCTGAGGGAGGAAAAAAGGCTGTGAAATACTTAAGATGAGGAAAGCCAGCTATAAGAGATGATATTCGACCAACACTGCTCAAATATGAAGGTACAAAAGTTCTGATCAGCTCCTCTGCATAATTCTGTGAAGGTGGATTCTCGATGATTGGAGGAGAGCTTAGTTCTCAGGTGAATGTGAAAATTGCGGAAGAATTACTCTGCTGGAATCTCTACTTGAAATATTCTAGGTAAGATTTATGCAAGCATGTTGAGAAGAGGCTGAGAAAAAAAGTGCGAATCTTGGAGAGCAACAAGTTGGGTCAAGTCAAACAGAGGTTGTCAAACTCAAATTTTCCCATTACAAAGAAATAGTTGAGAAATAATGAGAGTATGACAAGGATCTGCACGTAAGTTTGGTCGATCTGGAAAAAGCATGCGACAAAGGTGCCCAGAGTAAAGCTTTTCGAAATACTTCAATTATATTGGAGTGAATGGAACATTACATAGTCCATATTTAAGTTGTCAGTCAGCAGTTAGAATTGAAGGAAATGAAGATAGTTTATTGTAAAATCAAGTGTGAGACAAGATACACGTCATCTTCGCTTCTATTCATCATCTCTATGAAAAGCGCTATAAAAAAAGTGGCATTGAAACCTGATATTGGAATCGGAAATGGAACTTAGCTATTTGGTTTACGCAAATGACGTTGTACTCCCAACGCATCCAGTGCAAGTCTCCAAGATTTTCTAACTAAATTGAATAAGAGCTCTAACAGCTGGCCGATTCCAATATCAGATTTCAATGCCACTTTTTTTTATAGCGCTTTTCATAATCTTAATTTTCTTAATCTTTTCTTGGGTGGGTGCAACATCAAGAAATATCCATGAAAACCAGCAATAAAAACGAACAAAACTATGAAAATAGGCAGAAACAAAGAAAATTTCAATTGCAATCTCAAAGGAGAATCTGTAGAACAAATAAAATATTTCACCCATTTAGGCACAACTTTTAGTGAGAATGGCAAATTCAATTTGGAAATAGACAACAGAATAAGCAAAGATAGTATGGTAGCGAACCAGTTTAATAAATGTATATGGAATAAAAGAGAAATCAGCCGAAACACTAAACTAGCAGTATACAAGACAGTGTTTAAACCCGTTTTAAGTTATGGATCTGAGAGCTGGATTAGAATAAAGCACTTGATTAAGATTAGAGACCGTAGATATGAGAGTTCTGGCATGAATCGTAGAATACTATTAAAAATGCCGACATTAGGTTGGAACTTCACATTGTTAACATTTAAGAATGGGTGAGGAGAATTAAATTAAACAGAATGGAAGAGGAAAGATTAACAAAACAGATGTTTGATGCCTGGCATCTTGTAATGACAAAGCCCCAAAGAAAGACCCAGTTTCAGTGGGAAATGCCTTAGAAAACCCAAATATTAGATACAATATTGGAGTGCTGACAAGTAAAATAATTTGGAGGGTAATTGTGGATAGGAGATTAATAATGTAAACTTAACTTTGTAGTGCTGTCAAAGTAGCCTGTACATCAGTTTCCTGATGGTACATATCAGGAGACTGATGAGGATATCTGGTACATCATGATTAAATTTTATCTTCTTCTCGGCTTTTTTTTATATTATTTTAATTTTTACTTTTCGTTTGGATGTTCCGTCGTGTGTAATCAAGTAGGGCTTTTTGCAGATCTTTTAAAAATTACCCATTGAACGCATTCTGTTTCGGACAGTGAATGTTATGATTTAAGATCATGAGATATGGTAGCAATAATCTGTTGTATTCTTCGACTGAAACTTCTAAAATCATGGGTAGCTATGAACTCAACTTTTGGTGATGACAATGGGTAGATATTGTTTCCCCCTCTTCGTTTCTAAAAGTTATTTAGAGCTCAAAAAGCGATGTCTATTCCATTTGAGAAATTAAAATGTGTTAGAGGATTTATTTTTCTTTTCTGAAGGCGTGTTATAGTTGGTCACTGGAACAAGATACTGGAATAATAATCTGATGAGTAAGCCACCTCTATTAGTTGAAGAGATTGTTTTCTTTTTTTGTTTTTTTTTTGCGTTTTCAATCTTTGTTGTAAAATTGAAATAAGAATACAGTAATAGAATTAGAGAGACTCAATGTTTTAAAAGCTATAATGTCTGACTAATTGTTCTATATTACAATAGCCACGGCATTAATTAAGTACACACTGTCACGTGAGTGGATGTTCTTCTTCGAATATTCTACAATTTAAACCGAACTCTTTCTTTTTTTCGATTATTATTATTATTAAGGCATCAGCAATTAGTGTTTGATGTCTTTACTTGTGGGACCCAGGGGTAATGCCCACGGATTACCACTCCTTTTGCAGGGTGTTGACACATATACGAATAATGTGCTCTTTTACGATTTGAAACACGAGATAGCATTAGACCATGCACGCAATTGAGCTACTTGGCTACAATTTTTATTTCATCTCATCTCATTGATAGCTGTAATTTGTATGATATCTTTAGATCACTGAGATTTCGAGCGCATCAGTTTTTCTTTCTTTTTTTTTATTGGAGTTTTGATATCCAAACATAGTCAAACAAATTCAAAGGCTCTGTCTCAAAGTGGTCACTTGCTATTGCTAATGTGAAGGAAGTGTTTTTGGTTATTTGTATTATTTTCATTTCTTCTTCATATTTTCCATTATAGGTGCATAGACTTCCCATATATGTAAATCTGTCTACGTATGCTATGAGATGGCATTTTAATTTTATATCGAGGTGTTTATAAATCGCTTTATCTGTGATTATCTTTTTCTTATATGTGTTTTTGTCGAAATTTATCATAGCTCTCTTAGCTTATTAACTACACATTGGAGATTCTCATCGTTCTCCGTATTCAGTACTATGCCTTCTACATATCTTAGGTTATTTATCTTTCTTCCACCAATAGCCATACCTCTTCTGGTATGGTATGGCTTTTGGTCTTCCCTGTTGTCTAAATGTAGTACATCTTCGAATGTTCGAACAATACATCTCACGTTTCATTTTTATGCATTTGAGTTGCTGGAACAACAAAGCTCGACAACAGCAGAGTACTTTGAATCTCGCCAACGCATCGCAGTCGAATATCGGCAGAACCAACGTATATGTGAAGATGCATACGAGACATCGTCGTATTATGTGTGATTTTTGTTGCCACTGGTTTTGTTGCCTGCTGTGTCAAGATAGACGACTCAGAACACAAACTGCTCATGAACCGTGTTCTTCTCTGCACTGTGCTCCTTTTAGTAAAGCAGCTCCTGAACTTGGGAAAACGCATCGACAGCCTCGCACAGCGCCTTGGCACTATTGACGAAACTTTCTCCTTGGAAACTGAACCACTGTAAGCCAAGTTCGAAATGTTCGACAAACAGAGCCACAACGGAAATGTGTCCTCCTCCGAGAACGCCAACGGACACAATCACGTCGTTGCGTGAATGATACATGAATCGACGGAGGCTGAAAATAAAAACAGTTGAAAGCCTTCGTTGCCAATCTTCACATGGAAATTGACGATTCACTAAACGACGATGTTCTTGAGTTAACGATAATCAAAAAAATAAAAAATCAGTTAACGCCTTTATTCCCGTCTATAGGGAGTATGCGAGGCCATTTAGCCCTATCTAACTTGTGGAGACTGAATGGACAGTTCAATCTCCACTGGTACCCAATCAGAGATAGCTGGCCCAAGGCTATCACTAATTAAGCGGCACGCAGTGAAGATAGATGTCACAACAAGTGACGCCATCTAGTGGTCCCTTACTCTAACACTCGTATTTAATCTCTGAAATAATGTGGGTTCTACGGTCGATTTTCTTGAGTTTACAGGACGAAAATTCCGCTTGCCCATGCCAGAGATCGACTAACTCGGGATCCGGTCGAAAAAAGGCTTAGAAAAATTTCCTCTAGTCGCCGACTAGATTCGAAAGCAAGTCTTGCTTTGTGCGGTCAAGCGCCGTGCTGTGCAAACGAGCTACACAGGCTGAAAGAGCGCAAAGTCGATTCTAGAACAATCGTCAGGTGCAACTTTTTCTGACTCATAAAAGGACGAAACAAACTTCCTGTTTCGTGAAGTGACTTGCAACACATCAACGAGCACATCAAATTTAATGGCGGTCAGGTTTGCCGAGTGGTTACTGTATCCGCTTTCCAGCCAAGAGATTGAGGGTTCGAATCCCGCCAATGACGTGGATGTTTGTGATTGTCCTACTAACCGTTTACCACATGCACTGCTGTAACTTGGGTCCTGGCGCTGTATTATGACCTTTGATGTTTTTGCACCATAAAAATCAAATTTAATAGCAGAAGTAAACATGTTCAAATGACTTATCCCAATTGTTCGTTTGAGCTGGGCCCAACTTAATATTCACAGACAAGGACATCAACTACGAAAACAGAAGAAAAAGCCAAAATGGTAATGACGGTTGGACCATTTACTACAAAAAAAAAGGAAAGTTAGTGCGGAAATCAAGCACCTCTTAACCACCATGGAAACCAGTATACTGATAACCCATAGAGAACATGCACGACCTATCCTGTCAAGAAAAGCATGACAGAGCCTTCAAAATTCAATTCACAAATACACGTGATCTCAACTCCAACGTCAATAATGTTCACTACTATCTGCAGTGTGCAAACCACCACCTACTTTTCCTCGCAGAAAGTCAAATCTTACCGTCCCCCTCAAGAACTATTGATGTCAGTTACTCTTTGACTCCTTTCGACCCAAGGGTGGTGTTGAGCAATTCGCTCTGATACCATGCAAAGAACAATCAATACAGATTTGCCTCACTTTGACCATCGGCTGAAATTCTTTCTACCCTACTTAGTTAAAATTATGCGCTATCTTTACTGCTCTCGAAATGCCACAACCTCACTACGAAGTCTTTGCCTTCCTATCCTTAAAAGTAGATTTTCTCCCGTCCCACTTTCCTAGCAGCTAAATTATCTTCCTAAGATATTTTACGATTCCAATTGGCTCTCCTTAAATTAAACAGACCAAGCCGCCAGAGATGCTGAGACTTTTGCCAGAATACCAGATAACCTGACCACTCCAAAACACCCTAGATTTCTTGCTCACTTGTGACCATTCAAGAACATTGAATGTATGTCCCTAGATAATTCAGACCACAAACTAGTTCTTGCCTGATCTCCTGTGGAACAATGCTCATCAGCCTTTCTTGTTCAAAGGTAGCGTGGGATTACAGCAATCCCAAGTGGGATGACCTTAGTGACTTCTATGTTTCATTTCCGCGGTTGGACTATTGTTTCTGACCTTCAACGCACATATGCGCCGAATGTATCACAGAAATAATCCTTACTGGCATGTAAACAGACATTCCTCACACCATTTTAAACTGCCATCCCCTATTTAAGCTTTGCTTCTCCCAAAACATCAAGAACTCCATCTTCCTTTAGTGCTTATATCCAAGCTCAAAACATGGGCAAAACAACTATTAATGCTACCAAAACAGACTATGAAACAGCAAAAAGCAGGAATCTTAAATTTTCCAAATGGCATCTAAGCCTTTTGGTCTCTTGCCAATGCAATAGGTCACAACTTCTGCCCAACATTTCTCCCATCTCCATCGCACCCTTGCGGTTATATTGCATCATCACTCACAGAAACAGCCAATCATACAGCGTCATACTTTTCCTCCAACGCAGACATATTATCCAGAGAAATGTTCCCCAACTGTTCCGAATGCTTAATAACCAGTGCCTGCTCTATCCTTTTGCCGAAAAGTGGACAGAATATTGTCCAAATTAGACATTCCGTGTCTAATTTGGACAAAATTAGAACTAAATTGGATTTTGTCCTCTTCCGCACGGAATGCACTGATACTTAGAGAAATCTTTGGTGCATCAATGCCAATGTTGCTGAGGAAAGAAGTATTTCGTGGAAGAAGAGATAAATTCATGCTATTTGGAGCGATGCAGATATATTTCGACCACTCCAGTGCATGCATGAACTTGAATACTCGCCTTCCCTTGGGATCAGAATCATATCCTGCATCTTTTTTGCTGTCTGCTGACAGCGCTACACTTTCACACTTTATGAGCGAAAACATTATGACCACCCCATGTTTAGCCCTGCAGTACAGAAAACTCCATCTTAGAACTCACCCGATTTCACACAGTATTACCAATTAGCATTAGAATAAAAAATTCGCCAACATTCGAGCTGAATGAGTTATTTGTTTTTATTTTATTTATTTATTAATAAGCTTTGTATTATAGTACAAAATGTTGAACAATCATATGTGTAACCTAAGAGCAACAGCTCATCCGGGTTACGATATACATAAAGTTACAAAAATTTATGTAATGCATTTTCATTATATACAGATATATACATTCATATAATATACATATTATATATTATTATAATATAATAACATAATAAAATCACAGGAGACGTGCTAATAGTACAAAGAAAGTTGCATAACACTAATTAGGAACAAAATAAAACACAGTAGTTAAATAGCATTTAAATTTTTACTTTTACACATAAGACTGGATCTTTGAATACAAATATGCTAAAACCAATAATTTATACAATTATTTTGAGCAGAGCTTCCTCATTTCTGTGGGAAAATAAATACTCTTTGATTAGAGTTTTGTATTTGTTTGGATTAGTTCCATTTTTTATTGTTAAAGGTAATGTGTTGAATACTTTTGGCGCTAAATAAGTATAATGTTTGTGTATTGCTTCTTTATTTGCTTTAGGAAAACTATATATTTTAGACCCTTATGTCTACTAAGGAAAGCATCTTGTTTGATATTTACGTATTCGTTGTCGTTTTTTATGAATAACCTTAGTCCTTATAAGGACTAAGGTTATTCATAAAAAACGACAACTATAGGCGTATAAATATCTAAGGGATAGTATGTTTAGTATGGTGTATTTATTACACATTGCAGTAACCTTATATTTTTTCTAGTTAAGATTTTAATTACTTTATTCTGAGTCGAGACTAAAGGTTTCAGAGTAGTGCAATAGATTCCTCCCCAACTTAATATACCATATTGTAGTGTGCTTTGAATCCAGGCAGAATATAATATTTTTAGCATATTTAAATTTAAGAATCTTTTTAGGAAGTAAAGTCTGTTTAACATAATCCTTACTTTCTTTACGACATCGGTAATATGCGGTTTCCAGCTTAAATTACTATCAATTTTTAATCCCAAGTAAGTTATTACACTGACTTTTTCTATTTCCTCGCAGTTGCAATTTGAATTTGTCCTGCAATTCCAATCATGCATAATTAATTGTGCAGTGAAGTTTAATTTGCTTGTTGTATTTCGCAAGTTAAAATTTACATATTTAGTTTTTCAGACTGAGTTTGTTTGACTGGAACTAATTTGTTACTTTTAAAAGATCAAAAGATCAGCATTCACGATGGATTGCATTTGTTCGGCTGAGTCTGTAGAGAAAATTAGCAAAAGTATTTATTTTACTGTTTAGTTTTGATTGCAGAAGTTATTGATATAAATATTAAATAAATTTGGTACTAAGAAAGATCCTTGTGGTATACCGCAGTCTACCGTTTTGGAGTTGCTATAGCTGTTGTTTAGTTTTACAATTTATGATCTGGCATTTAAGTAATTTTTGAACCAGTTTAGGGCAGTACTTCGTATTCCTATGACTGCTAACGTTTTATTAAAATTTCATCCGATACATAGTCAAAAGCTTTGTGTATATCTAGAAATACTGCTAATGTTAGTTTATGTCCATCAAGGGAGGTATAAACTGTGTTTGTGAAGTTCAGTAAAGCATGTTCTGTGCTAAACTTTTGCCTGAACCCAAACTGATTCTTTGAAAAAGAAGTTGTTTTTGTCCAAAAATTTCATGAGTCTAAGTTTTGCCAATTTCACTAATATTTTCGTAAAGACCGGTAGAAGGGTGATCGGTCTGTAATTTTTCAAGTTATTTTTGTTTCCCTTTTTTGTAAATAGAACTACGGCTTTCTTAAAATCTGATAGAAAAGTGCCTGTCATCAGTGATAAGTTAGAAATGTACATTGGGGGCTCCATAATGTACATTTGGCATTCTTTCGCAATGCTTATGTTAATACCATCGTATCCTGAAGTTTTGGTTGTTTTTAGGCTGGCTATAATACTTTTGATTTCACAAGTAGGGAAAAGATACATGGAGTTATCAAGTCTCTTGGGAGTGCAATTCTGAGGGGTGGGTTTAGAATTTTTCAGAATGCTTTCAGTGACCGTGGCAAAATGGTTATTGCATTCTTCAGCTAATCCTCTGTCTCCATTTTCTCTATTTCTATCGGCATCTTTAAGTATGGGGAGGTTTTGTTTGTGTGTATCTTTGCAACATTAATTTATTCACAGACTTCCATTGTTTTCTAGGGTTTTCTTGGCATTTTAAGAATTGATTTCTGTAGTATTTGTTTTTACTTTCTTTTAATTTATGGTGTATTAAATTTTTATAGTACTTGAAACTGTGTTCATAATATTGATTGTGCGGGTATTTTTAAATTTTTTATAAACTTTATCTCTAATTTTTATATAGTGTCTGATTTCCTGTGTAATCCAGGGCTTTGTTTCTTTCATTTTTGTCCATTATTTTAACTTTAATCGAGTCTTGTATTTTATTGTTCAATATTGCAATAAATTTATGATACAAGGTATCAATATTTGTTTCCGTGGTTATACCTTCCCAGGAGCAAGTTACGTTGCTCAAGTTACGTTTCGAAACTCTGGAGTAAATTGTTGTGCAGGGAATGTTTTCGGTTGTACTATCTTTGTGCTGTACTTGCAAATGCACTTCAATACCGAGTGGAAAGTGATCCGCGAGAGGTTGGCGCAGAACTGCTACTTGGATCTTGTTTCCATTTAAAGTTCTCCCGAATACATATTCTACGAATACGAGTTGTACTTATACTTCCTTAGCCTCCGTAGCTCAGTCGGTATAGACCAGGGGTGTTCAACCCGTCGATCGCGGAGCGATTTGTGGTCGCTCTCTTGTGTATTCCTCCTTACAAATTTAATTAAAACTGAAAAACATAATATTTTATCATTATTTTGCATTATTTTTAATTCGCTTTAAGTGTATTGCTATTGTTTCTTTATTTTTCGTTAAACTTGTCAAATCAGTCATTTTCTTATGAAGTCCGGGTAAATGAATTAATTTGGATCAGTGGAAGTCAAACAGCGAGCCGAGTGAATACGATTATAAGCAAAGTGTAAAAACTCGATTGTAGCTTAAATATTAAATATTCCAAAGCACATTACATCGATTTTTTTACTTAGGTTAAGTCCCATGTGAATATTGTAAAAAAATAAACTTTATTTGTTTAGGTATAGTTGGTATTAGATGTTTTTGTAAATAACTCTTTTGAAGTTAACTGCATATACTGCTTTAATAAGAATATGTTAGAGTGTTAAAAACAAAAGCAATGTTTTTGTCGCCGAAGCTGTACGTGGCGGCATTAGAAAGATTGTTATTGAAACTTGTATGTATGAGAAAGGCTTGCAGGCTCTAAGTGTAAACATCTCCGAAGTCAGTCAGAAAGTGTTCAAAAGACTTTCTGATGGCCGCCCACTTACAATCAAAAGAAAGCGGAGGAGAACAAAAGGCGTGCCGAACTTGAAACTTAAGATGAAAGAATCATACCGATTCTTTGGGGGTTGCCAAACTTCATGAGAGGTCTCCGATGAGGCCTAATAAAAAGGGACTGAAGCAAGCAGAAGGGGGTCCCGGTTCCAGAATTGCTGTCAGAGAGGAGGACGCCCTGTCCAGAGTCGCTGTCAGAGAGATTGCCCGGATCCACGTTGCTTGAGAGAGGAGTTTCCCGCTTCCAGAAAGGAGCTTCTCGGTTCGAGACGTCGCTAGAAAGAGACTACTTCTAGGCCGCAGACAAGGTTTCAAATTGCCGAAAGGAAGAGTTCCAATTGTCTGAGAAAAGTTTTCAGGCCAGGTTAATGTCAGACATTGACCAGTGTGATGCGTTTTCATAACAATTTGATGAATCAAACGACTTCACTGATATTGCTCAGTTAATTGTATTTATTCACATGGTATTTCAAGATTATTCAAGCAAAGAAGAACTTTTGAAAATTATACCATTATTGGGAAGAACTAGGGGAGAAGACATTTTTTCGGCATTTGATGAATTTTTGAAACAACACAAACTTCCGCTTTTTAAACTTGTGTCTATTACTATTGATGGTGCTCCTGCAATGATAGATAATAAATCAGGCTTCATTTCATTATGTAAAAACGATGACAAATATCCAGATTTTTTAACGTACCACTGTATTATTCACCAACAAGTACTGTGTAGTAAAATATTAAACACAAAAGATGCTTTGGATATTACATTTAAAAATGTAAATTCTGTTCGAGGAAAAGCCCTGCAATGGCGGTTATTTAAATTACAGGCAGATGATGATAGGGAACTTCTGTTGTACAATAATGTTCGCTGGCTCAGCAGAAGTCAATTTTTAGAAAGATTTCTTGTATTAATTAACGAAATAAAAAAATTTTCTTGATGAAATAGGAAATACTATCCACAATTGAGTGATAAAAGATGATTGTTACACTTATCATTTTTAGTAGATTTCTGTACGAAATTAAGCAATTTAAATTTAGAGTTACAAGGTAGAGATAAAAATTTAATTGACGTGTTAAGTTCAATAAAAACTTTCCAACAATACTTACTTTTATTAAAGAAAAATATAAATGACCGCAAATTTAGACATCTCCCATATTTATTAAAAGTTTTTGAACAAATGCTTCGCTATGATTTAAAAGAATTTATTCGTGAAATAGAATTAGTTGAGGAATAAATAAATTCAAGATTTAAAGATTTTAATAAAACTGAAATGATTGTATCTTTTATCAATAATCCATTTCAAGAAAACTTGAACATCACAGAAATTTCAAATAAAATTAGTGGGCTGTTTGATATAAACCAAGCTGAAGTAGAACTTGAGATAATAAACATCCAGAATAGTTTACATTTAAAATCAATAAACAATGAAGTCATTTCGAAGTATGCACATGAAAAATTCCCAATATTAACTTATATTGCGCGAAAAATTCTGTCGTGTTTTGGATCGACATACTTGTCAGAATCCGCTTTTTCAAATATGACCTTCATAAAAAATCAATTAAGAAACCAAATTACAAATGATCAGTTGCATGATTGTCTGCGATTGGCCACTTCTTCATGTCAACTTGACTATGAAAATATTACAAGGTCCAAACAATGCCAAATTTCACATTAACTTTTTTTTTTAATCAACCATCATTTCCTGTAACTTGTGAGTGTGTAATCAATCTTGTTTTTTCTAACTTTGGTTTTCCAAAATAGAGAAATAAATATTTTATTCCGATATATTTTTTTTTGTTGTATTTAAAATAATTAAAAGTGATAAATAAATTTTTAAATACACAAATAAAGTTTTTAGTTGTGTATTTTTTTTTTAGTTGTTTATTTGTGCATAATCAGATATAAGGTTGGGGGAACGTGATCTATATAAGAGAGTAGATCGTCAAATAACTTTTTATAGAAAAGTAGCTCGCGTAGTAAAAAGGGTTGAGCACCACTGGTATAGACGAAGCCTTTTGGTCGGAAAGACCTGGGTTCCATTCCCGTCAATGACATGAGGAACCTTTATCTGGTCTCTTTCGACTAAAGGTGAGTTAGCCTGTCTCATATGGAGGTATATGGTTTTTTTCACCCGGAAACTCCGATTTTTCGTTCCTCAAACAGACAAACTGGCTAGTATAACACATGCAATTTACAGACAAGAATACTTGGAGGCATAGTGGTAACCGCCTTATCCTCGTATTACGGTTAAAAAGTCAAAGGATACTTGGAAGGGCGTGGGCGCGTAAGTGCCTGTTAAAGCCACTGATGGGAAAAAAATGGAAGTATAACATTAAATAATGGTGGCTAATATAACAATACCTTTAAATTATATTTTGTTTTATTGTTTACTGCAGTGGCCGAAAATCTTTAGACAAAAAAGATGTTGGGGAAAGAAAGTCTGACTTTCTATTTTCTTGAAGGAATTACTTTTAAAATTTAAGGCAGCTGGAAAACACAAGCCTACCTAAAGTGCTAATATACCATAGGATTCCAAACTTTTGCAGGTAGCATTCACATGAATATACGTACAAGCGCGGGCGCGCACCCCCCCCACACCCCCACACACTTTTTTTTAATATAATGTGGATAAAAAATGTGGCGGATAACTTCTATCTCTGACCTTTCTTATTCGAAATTACTTAAGCATCAGTAACCCGCTCCCGAAAGAGAATCAGTTTGTTCGCTGCGATCATCAATGTCAAAATAAAAGAAAGGATGGTCAGCTATACATTTAAATATAGTCACTTTATTAAACATAATGTTGACAAAAATGTTGGCGGCTAAATAAAACTTTTGACACTTCTTATTCAAGATTACTTATTTTTATACTGCTAATAACTAAGGATCAGTGAGACGCCCGCCAAAGAGAATCAGTTCACTGATTTGATCTATAATAAAGAAAAAGAAAGGATGATCTGCCACAAATTCTTCCCGATTAATAGATGACTTAAGTATGCTGAATGCAGTGACGAACGCTTCTTCACTTCCGCTTTCGTCGATCTCAATAAGAGCTTTGTGCACAGCTCGGGTTAAACTTAATCCTTCTGCGTTACTGATTCCGCCGAAGTCAGTTCTAGTAAAAAGAGAGCCAAGTCCCAACGCCTTAAAAGGCTCTTTTAGCTCTTTGGAGCTCTGGATTTGAAACTTGGGAATCGCCATTGTTTCCAGCTGTACCATCTTGAGACTTTCGTTTACCAGGCGCAGTAGATTGATGTCTAGTTTCTTCTCGACATCAGCCAACTGTTCTATACCTTTGGGTAGCAAAATCCACATAACAATACTCCCTCCTTTGAAAGGGAGTTCAACAGCTTTTACATTATTTTCTTCAATGTCGGCATAACGGAATTCTTGTTTTCTCAAATACATCATCGGCACTGATTTCGTGGTACCACCTCCGGTCTTGTAAAAAGTTCCCATTTTGGTTTCATCAGTGGGGAACGCAAACTTCCAAAACCCTTTGAAATGAGCAATGCTCAGAAGAAGCATCAATGTATTGGTATCTATTTCCTCGACCATGTACTTGATTTTATCTTGCGTATTGCTTCGCACCCATGCATTCATGTTTTTTACTACCATGTCAGTTCCCTTCCTGAAGTCTTCTTCCCAAACATCGCTTTTATAGAACATACATATGAATATTTTGTAGTATTCGAGAATCGGATAATCTTTATGAACCAAGAGACTATTGGCTAAATCAAATATAAAATATTTTGGAATTCTAAAAATATAGGCATCGAGTTCCTGGAATGCCTCGTGCACTTCTTCATTTGTTAATATGGCTTGGTTGTAACCAAAGGCTTGTCGCATATCTTCTGCAGTTTCTCCACGGGCGCCATAAAAAAGCATGCCAAGAGCACTAAACACAGATATCGGTGAATAAAACAGATTTTCGTTTCTTAATATTAGGGCGTTGTGCAGCTTAACAGCAAATTCATTGCTCCTATCAATAACTGATTGAGGAATCACTTCAGAAAGGGTATACCTTGTTCGGATGGCCAAAGCACATGGCAGAATCAGCAGAAGGTAAGAAAGTTTGATCCACGGAATCATTGAGTCCTAAAAGAAGGGGAAAAAAATCAAAATAGATAAAATAGGCCAAGTGACAAGCATAAAATAATTATTGTAATTTAGAATTTAATTTAATTTCAGAGGAATAAGTGAAGCTAGAGAAAATATTGTTTCGGATCACACAGTGATAAGTATTAGAAAAATTCTAAACTCAAGTATTCATATGGTTTAGAATGGTGGTGTGCCAGTAGCGATATTACTTTGGAGAACGAGATTGGCGTCTGAATCTCATTCAGCGAGCGAGAAATATTTCAACCCACTAATATTACTTAGTAAAGGCAAATTAAGGATAACAGGTAAGGAAATTATTACTGTAATGCTATTGTTATCAAATATTCCTATGGAATCCCAAGAAGACTATAAACGCTACAATCCCAAAAGAGGGGGCGCATTCTGCGATTATTTTTGGACAAAGACATCATTCCTTGACTACAATTGAACCTAGAGCAGTATTTAGGTGCTTTTCGCTGAGTATCTGCAGAAGTTTTGTTCCAGAGTGAAATGATTGAAATTCAATCTCCTTATATTTGCATCCGTATAATACGGGTATTATAACTATTAAAGTAAACATTTATATGGTCGATATTTTCGTTGTTTTCGCCATAATTATGATCATATCTGGAACAAAGTCACGTTATTTCAAAGGACTCTTTTGATTGGTGGGATATGTGTAAAAATTCTGAGTTATGATTTGTTTTCATTAAACTTTGATCTTTTTTTTTTGTTTTGTTTTATATTATCTATTCTACTCTTAATATAATATTTTTGTTTGTCCACAACAAATGGTCAGAGTGAAGCCAAAATTATATTGATTCGGAAAACAAACAGAAAATAACAAAATGCTAACCTTTACAGTAACATACTAAAATTCTAATTGAAAACTTTTAATAGAGATTTGAACAAAATCCGTTCAGCCCGATTCCTGGAATAACTTGCATATGCGTGAGGGAACAACACTCTTATAGGTTCATGTATTTTACGAAACGCACCTCACATCATTTTACATTATTATTATTATTATTATAAAAAACCTCAATGGAGTCAAAGACTCATCGTCGAAGGCCCCACTGTTATATACACAGTTTATCATGCCGCGGCTTAAATATGTTCACTCTTTCTGTCCTCACCGCACTCTCTGACAAATCCAATTACTCACCACACTCTCTATGCAAAAAAACCTGCCCTTCCCACTTCCTTGCTCAAATTCTCCTTATACAGCTTCCTATCTTCACTCATTCCATGGAAATCACCCCCCCCACACACACACACACACATTAATTTGGTAATAACCTCCCTAGTTTTCTCTTTCAGTCGTTTCCGACGGTAGGTAACACTGCCCACAATGTATTCCTGGTGAGATTTTTTACAGGGTAGTCCATTGCTTTCTCCAACCTGCCAATTTTATCCGGGCTCAGGACAGACATATGGCTGAGACGTATTCATGACTGTAATCCATGTGTGTTCACGGGGCCCGATTTCCTGTTCTAGGGGACGAAAAACTCGAGTTTCCTGATAAAAAAAAACCTTACCTCCGTATGAAATCGGCTAGCTCACCTTCAGTCGAAAGAGACCAGATAAAGGTACCTTACTTTACTGAAGGGAACTGAACCCATGCTTTTCCGTCGAAAGGACTTCGTCAATACTGACTCAGCTACAGGGACTCTGTAATAACCTCTGAACAGCTTACTGTATATGTCTCGATCATATCCCCTCTCCTCCTCCTCCTCCTCCTATCCATCATTTCTGCAAATTGCATTTTCTCAATGTCTTCATACTCGACATTCCAGAAACCACCTTATTCAATCGTCTCTGGACCCTTGTCCAATACATCTTCATCTTTTTGAAATTCAGGTGACCAAATCTGCGAACAGTAATCCAAATGTTGTCTCATCAAAGCTTTATACATAAGAAACATTACATCCTTGCTTCTACAAGTCAGTGTCCTCCGCATCATTCCCGTTATCTGCTGTGCTGTTCCCACAATTTTAGCAATATGTCCACGAAATTTTAGGTCTTTGTCCACAAGCGCTCTCACATCTCCTCTACTTCTTCCAAGATTGTGTGTACTCTATATCCCATCTTTGTTTCCCAAATTTCAAATCTTACATTTTGTAGCATTGAATTGATAACCTCCACTCATTTACCACTTTAGCCAGTCCTCACCGTTCTACAACATTGAAATCTTACATTTTGTAGCATTGAATTGATAACCTCCACTCATTTACCACTTTAGCCAGTCCTCACCGTTCTACAACATTGAATGGCTACCTCCCTCTAGTCACTACTTCAAAAAGACGGATATGTTGGTAGAATCACCGAAGTGCCTTACGTGTACCCTTGTTGTCTATGCATAGACTAGAATAGAATGTGATTTCAGTAAAATACATATAAATATATCAAAATTAATTACTGAAATATACACACTTAGATAAATTTATTTCTAAATTTATTCGGGCATTGGGAATAAGAATATAATTTCTTTCTAATATAATACTCTAATTTAGCTTCAGTTGTAAAGACCTTATAAATCACCTTTGCTTCCTCCATGGATTCAAATCAACCCTACGCGTATGTCGTATATCGTCAGTAAGAGAGAGAGAGAAGGCTCTAATGGCGCAGAATATATAAAAAACACGACTGCACTAAAGGTCATAAGAAGCGCATGTGGTTCGATGCCATGTGTTCTAAGAATTCAGCAAGTAAAAGGAGTAAATGGAAGTTGAATGACTGTATAAGGGTAGTATCTCTGAAAATCGACGTTCAATCTAGCTTAAATATTAACATATCTACAACAGATCAGCAGAAATGCTCTATTGATCATCAGAAAGATGCTTTTCCTACTAACACTGATTTCATTTTGAATGCAATTTATGGACAATATACGGTAAACTCTTAAGTTCGAAGCATCTTCAAGAGCAAGTGTTAGTTATATGCGAACATACGGAGGAATGGTAAGTTGGACACAAACTTTGAAACCCCTAAGGGGGGAAAAATGACTTAAGTACAGGCATTAAAAAGAAGATTACTATTTATCATCATCATCATCATCATCATCATACGTATCAAGGATTTAGGCCTAGTATGGCCTGTTCCGGCCTTAGAAGTCATCGTTGAATCGTTTAAGAGGACGTCCTGGTTTTCTTTTTCCTAATGGCTGTACTTTAAGGCTTGTTTTGGTAATCTTTCTGTTTTCATTCTTTGAACGTGTTCCATCCATCTATGTTTGTATTTTTTAATTTTTTTCAATTACTGGTTCTTGGTTTAATTCTTTCATAATATCTTCGTTTCTTTTGTGATCAAATAGGATATACGTTGCAGTTTTTCTCATAAACTTCATTTCTGCTGTTGTTAATCTTTGTTTGTCTTTTTGTTTTATTGTCCAGATTTCGCTTCCATACATTAAGACCGGTAGGGCTAATGTATTGTATACTTTTAGCCTGGTTTGTTTTTGAACTAGGTTTGGTTTAAATATAGAGTTAATTACTCCTGTTATTTTTAAATATTTTGCAATTTTTATGTTTATATCTTTTTCATTTTCATAAGTGATCATACATCCTAGGTAGTTAAATGAATTCACCTGTTCTAAGATCTTGTTATCTATTACTATCTTAGTTCTTGCTGGATCTTGTCCTTTAAAGGCCATATTTTTTTGATTTTTCGGTTGATATTATCATACCATAATGTTTGGATATCTCATTTAGATTTAAAATAGCTTTCTGTAAGTTATCTTCAGAATTTGTAATTATTATTTGGTCGTCTGAAAAGAGGAGAGTGTTTAAGTTAACTGTAGGTGAAAGTTTAATTCCTTGATGTAAATTTTTACTCCATTTTATTATTATTTCATTTAAGTAGATATTAAAAAGAGTTGCTGAGAGGGGACATTCCTGTCGGACCCCTTGGTTTACTACTATTTATCTGTTGTATAATAAACAAATGTGTGGACGCCTTTTGTTTATTTTAATTTAACGTATTCATATACACAGCATATTTTAAAATGTCTGTTTGATTAAAGACTGATGTTCTATTTTTTTTTTTTTTTATTGCTATATAAGTTATTATTTGGAATGATCGCATGGCTTATTTAGTATATTTCTCTAATAAATTTATGTTTAATAATTTGTTCTTATTCCGAAAACATTATCATCATATAAAGTAAAATATCAACAACAACAAAAACATGTAATGTTGGAAACGTGACGTACTGTAACTGCGGCATGGAATGAAGAAAATGAAGTAGAAAAACTTGACTGGCTCGTACAAAGTTCCGAACTTATCCCAACAGCATGGCTTTCAAATAAATCGTAACGTCTGGAAGACTAGACTATTGTGAGCACATACGTTTTGCCTCAGGCATTCCAGTATTTCCAAAAGTACAGTGACATCTGAACATAAGCAGGATTATGAAAATATTATTATTATTATTATTATTCCTGATACCTCCAAGGAGTACGAAGACTCATCGCGGGAGGACATCTTCAACTATCTCTACACCTTACCTCTACTACGAATCAACGCCATCTACCGCCCACCTCCAACACCACCACAAGATAGGTTCCAATAGTGAACTTCAGGTGAAGACGGAGGGGGGGGGGATTACTGTGATGTAGTGTCATAAACGGGATTGCACACCTTTCATTGGCATTAAAGTCAAGAAATATATATATATAATTTTAAACTGCGGTAAGCTTAAGTAATCAGAATGCTACAGGCAATAACAAAAATTCACCACAGGTGTCTTTCGGAAAAGTATATGTATATAAATCTTTTTCGGGACAAGGGTCTGAACTCTTATAACCCCAGCACTAAATAAGCTACCGTCCTTTTTAATGCATTTGACATTATTTACTTTACTATACTCGGGAATTGTAGTTTATAGTATATTTTTGATTGCACAAAATAATTGCTGTTTTTGTATGATTTCATTCTACTTGTAAACATGGTGAACCACAGATATAGTAAATAACAATATCAAAAATAATTTGCCGGCAAAGGTTGGTCGATTGGTAGAGCCTCTGCTACTAATGGCTCAGTTAAATAAGTTTGAGCGTGGTTAGTAGTTGGAAGGGGCCCAATCGTTCGATGCTGTTGGCACACTCTCCCTCAATGAGTCTTTGGACTCCCTGTGGGTGTCAAATAATAATAATTTAAATAATGAGTAATCGGCATTTAAAGTAATTGTAGACTAGGTTATTAATTATGTTTGCTAAAGCGTACTACGTCTGATTTAATACATTTTTATGCAGACTTACCCAATTACTGTAAGTAATTGCAGTAATTATAACAAAACGAAACTTTCCTATTCATGAATGAGCTTATCGGATACTTGCAAACTTGCGTTATTTTATGACTTATGATTATTAGCACATAATTATAACGATCCACTTCAAATATTTGTACTTAACGAACGCTCATGTCCACGACGCCCTCTATATGCATTTGAGCAGAAATAATTATCTCAATGAAAGAAGCACTGTGTTTATTCTTCAAGTAACATTAATGAATAATATTAGAAATTGCTATACATAACCTTATTGCTTTGAATTCAATGAGTACCCAGATTCTTCAAAACTGAAAAACATTTGGAGAATTAATGCTTTTAAACAAGAAAAAATTTCAGTTACAATCACGCATTGCAATATTATAATTAATAATCAATTAATAAGATAGTAAATAAAATCATGATTGCAGTCTTTCAAATTATAAAACACGTGATTTGACTAAAATCATGAACACCATAATTAAATGTTTATTATATACTCTCAATTACTTCATATCAACTATTTCCCATCAAATTAATATGTTATTTGTCAAGACTCAAATACTGTCAGATATTATGATTTTTTAACGCTACGTGTGACATAGTGATTATAAATATATACACGTTAGCACAGGAATATTATTTAATTTGCCAAATATTTCGGTCTGAATATTACAGACCATCTTCAGTGGCTATATAGGAATAGTTTTTAAAAAACAAAGTGGAATACGAACAATTGATCATTCATACATAGAACGAGCCGAGTGATGTCATATCGCTAAGTATTAGAAGAGTAAACATTTTAAAAACATAATTAAAGATATTAATTCATATATGATCTTAAATAACATTAGACTGATAAAAAAAAATAATGTGTTATCTTGATTAAACTTTCCCAAATTTTTGATATAGTATACAGTCATTACGATTCAAGTTAGGAGGTTGAAGTAAGGCATGTACACTTTCTTTAAATGAACGTTCAAATTTGTAGTGACATCTGTGTAGGAAGAGAGTCTTGGACCAAAGGATGTTGTGGCTTGTTTCTAATCCATGCTGAGCTAATCCAGATTTCTCAGGTTTGTTGTGTTGAATTGACGAGTGATGCTCTTGAATTCTTTTTTCTATGGAACGTCCGGTTTGCCCAAAGTAAGAAAGATTACAATTACAAGGAACTTGATACTCACCAGGTAGAGACAAGGATGAGCGTTCATCTTTAGATGAAGAAAAATAGTTGGATAATATGTTAATACGTGTAAAAGAGGCTGTTAGATCATATTTCTTTAAAATTCTCGAAATTGGTTTTGAAATCCCGGAAATATAAGGAATTGGAACTCGACGTATTGAATCTTGGTTGTTCTGTGTTGGTTTGTAAGAATCGAAAAGATGTTGTGGACTCTTTTCGGAGAAGCCATGTCGTTTCATGTGATGTTTGATAGTCGAAAGTTCCTTCTGTAATAAATGAGAAGCTGAACAGTTGGTTTTGGCTCGTCGGAGCCAAATTCTTACAACAAATTGTTGTTGTAAGAATACCAGAAGGTTAACGGATGAGAAGGACATCTAAAAAGGATAACTTGTCGTCTTTTTCAATTTCCATGGTAAACTTTATACGAGGATGTAAGGAATTGATACTGCTTAAAAAGGAAGGTAAGGGGTCTCTGTCGTGAGGCCATACAGCAAAGATGTCGTCTATATATCTAACCCAAAAGGATGGTTGAGGGAATATAGATGAGAACAGGACTCTAGATGTTCTAAATAAAAGTTTGCAAGAGCAGGAGAGAGTGGACTTCCCATAGCTGTTCCTTCCACTTGGTTGTATAATTTATTTTGACATAAGAAATATCCAGAGTGCATTACGAAATCAAATAGTTTTATAATATCTTGTGGGAAGATGTCAGATAGTAATTCCAAAGTCTCTTTGAGATGTATATTCGTATATAAAGATTCTATATCAAAGGCAACCATAAGATCTGTAGGTTGTAAAGAGAAGTTTTTTAATTTATTTAAGAAATCAGAAGAGTTTTTCAAAAAAAGAGCGTGAGTTGCCAATGTGTGACCTCAATAATTTAGATAGATATTTGGCTATGCGATAGGTAGGAGAAGCAATAAAATCCACTATAGGGCGAAGAGAAATATCTGTCTTATGTATTTTTGGTAGACCATAAAACCTGGGAGGCCTTGCAAAATGAGTTGTTTTGTCTTTCAATAGTGTCTATATCTAAACTTATGACTTCATCTAGAAGAGAATTTAATTTCTTCAGTTGTCTGTTGGTTGGATCGCAATTGAGTTCCTGGTATGTTGAGTGATCTCGAAGTAAAAGGGAAAGTTCTTTTTTTTATATATAATTTGAAGAGTCCATAATTACTGCCGCTTTTCCCTTGTCAGCTTTGACTATTGTTTCTTAAGGAATGTATAGCTTTCTTTTCAGAAGGAGATATGTTCGAAGGAGGAATCTTGGCTTTAAGTAGCGAAGAAGCAACTTCTAGACGGAAAGCATTAGCTTTTTCACTTGACAAATGAATGAAGTTCCGTTCGATGTTAACTGGAGCTCATAATATTTACAGGAACACCAGTTTATCTTTAATCTGTAATCAACTCAAAGCACATGATCTGGCTGTTAACATTCAGCTAGTTTCTGATCTCCTTACCTATATCTCCACAAACGTAGAACCACATCTTTCAAACATAGTTCTGGATGTAACTAAACGCTGTTTACAACGTTCTTATAAAAAAAAAAAAAAAAAAAAAAAACAGAATCAACTTCTAAACCACAAATATGATGTTCTTGTTTCTAAATAAATCAAGCCTTTCCAAGGTCCAGATAATTGGATCGTCAACGTATCCGGTCGGCCTTTAACCGATAATGAAACACTCATCCTCTCAAAAGGACATGATTTCTCTATTGTCCCTAAAAAGATTCCATATCTAGATTTTTTAGTATCATAGTTAACTATAATATTATTATAGTTAACTATGATATTAATAAATAATATTAATAAATAATACATGCTAACTATAATATTATTTCTAATATTATAGTTAGCATCGAACGGAACCTCATTCATCTATCAAGTGAAAAAGCTAATGCTTTCGGTCTAGAAGTTGCTTCTAGACGGAAAGTTCCTTGTAATTGTAATCTTTCCTACTTTGAACAAACTGGACGTTCCATAGAAAAAAGAATTCAAGAGCATCAATCATCAATTCAACACAACAAACCTGAGAAATCTGGATTAGCTCAGCATGGATTAGAAACAAGCCACAACATCCTTTGGTCCAAGACTCTCCTCCTACACAGATGTCGCTACAAATTGGAACGTTTATTTAAAAGAAGTGTACATGCCTTACTTCAACGTCCTAACTTGAATCGTAATGACTGTATATCTATATCAAATATTTGGGAAAGTTTAATCAGGATAACACATTAATTTTTTTTTATCAGTCTAATGTTATTTAAGATCATTATATGAATTTTTGAATTAATATCTTTAATTATGTTTTAAAAATGTTTACTCTTCTAATACTTAGCGATATGACATCACGCGGCTCGTTCTATGTATGAATGATCAATTGTTCGTATTCCACTTTGTTTATTAAAAATTATTCTTATGTGGCCACTGAAGATAGTCTGTAATATTCAGACCGAAATATTTGGCAAATTAAAAATTATTCTTGTGCTAACGGGTATATATTTCTTGTCAGATATCATATTTTGATCTTTTCAGCATGTCTAACAGCATCAATCCGCCTAGATTTTCTTCTGGTCTTTTTTTTTTTTTTTTCATCGAATACTTATTTTGCTAATCTTTCTCTTACCATATTGCTTAAGTGACTACTCCTCTTTTATGAGCTTTGTTCACACAGTTTTCAATTCTAATAATCTCCTTTGCTGCAATTCTGATATTGATTTCACCTGCATACAGCTCTAATTTTTCTCAGAAGTTGCATCTTCGTTGTTTCTAGTTTCAGTTCAACTGTTTTATTACTCAACTCTAAGATACATAAGTTAAAATGGGGTTTGAAGAGCCTGTGTAGCTCAGTAGAAGTGGCGTTTGCACTCTAAAGCGCTTGACTGCACAATGAAAAGCGTTCGAATCTAGTCGCCGACTAGAGGAACTTTTTCTAAGCCTTTTCTCGAACGGTTCCAGAGTTAGTCGATCTCTGGCACACGCTAGTGGGTTTTTCCTCCTGGAAACTTGGGTTTTTCGTCCCGTAAACTCAAGAAAATCGTCCGTCGAACCCACACTATTTTGAGACATTAAAAATATTGTGTTAGGGTTAGGAACCACCAGATGACGGCACTTACTAGCTGCCTTCTTCACTGGGTGCCGATTAATTAATGATTGCCTTGGGTCAGCAATCTCTGATTGCTACCAGTGGAGATTGAACTGCCCAATTTGTCTCCAAAGTTAGATAGGGCTAAAAAAACGGCCTCACCTACTCCCTATAACGGAAAAAAGGCTGTAGCTGAATTTTTTATGATTAACACAGCATGTTATTAGTGATTTTTTTTATGATTAACACAGTATGTTATTAGTGTAGTTTTTTTCGACTATTTTCTCCCTCATTCCATATAAATTCGTTTAACTGACTCCACCATACCTGATTCTCTGTTCTATTGTCTAGTTCCTAAATGTGCTTAAAGAGATATAATATTTAACTTGCATAGTTATAGGGTCACCACTCAAAATACAGATGCCTTTTCCTTGCTTTATTTATTTATTATTTATTTATTTCCTGTGTGTGTGTGTGTGTGTGTGTGTGTGTGTGTGTGTGTGTGTGTGTGTGTGTGTGTGTGTGTGTGTGTGTGTGTGTGTGTGTGTGTGTGTGTGTGTGTGTGTGTGTGTGTGTGTGTGTGTGTGTGTGTGCGTGCGTGCGTGCGTGCGTGCGTGCGTGTGTGCGCGCGCGCATGTCAAAATTGCTATAACAGTCATTTAGTTAAAGAATTCTAAACACTTGTAATTAATTCACTTAATAGTATAATGTCATATTGCTGACATTCACTAAATATTTATTAGGGGCATGTCTAGCTGCATGGTAATTTCCATGACAATAGAAAATATCACTGTATTTCAACTCTAGTAACCGACTCGAGGAACTTATACTTTTTTTTTTTTTTGAACGAACTCGAATATTTTAATTCCCAAAGTAACCGGACCTGGCTGATTATTGATTTGAAACAATGAGTTAAGTTTAAAACAGAGTCCTCCACTGCTACGCCACAATGGAAATACACTGGAGTTTATTATTATTATTATTATTATTATTATTATTATTATTATTATTATTATTAATTTTTCGTAATGGCTAATATTTCTCCAATATTATACTCGGCTCATCAGAGTGCATACAATGCCAGTCGAAATTGTTAAAAGACAAATTAAGTCTAGCATCTTCCTTTTGTTCAATAATCGACCTCAGTATTAGAAAAATCTTAGAAAGAAAACAAAAGAGAAACTCACACAGGATAAAAAAAATAAGAACAAAATAAGAAACTCGAATAATAATAATTATAAGCTAACATCTTTTCTTCCCTTATAGGGAGTAGGCAAGGCCTCTTAATCCTATCTAGCTTTTGAGATTGAATCAATTCAATTCAATTCAATCTCACCAGTTTGGCAGTTCAATCTCCACTAGTAGCCAAATAGAGATAGCTGGCTCATGACTATCACTAATTATAGGTGGCAACCAATGAAGAGATTGGCAAATAAGTGCTGCCATCTCTTGTCAAACCTAACAGGACCTCTTACTGTCTGAAATAATGTGGATTCTACGGTCAATTTTCTTGATTTTGGGGAACAAAAAACTCAAATTTTGGGGAACAAACTCCACTTGCCTGTACCAGAGATCAACTAACTCTGTTTTTTTGTCCTGTAAAATCAAGAAAAACCATAGAACCCAGATTATTTCAAATAGTAACACATCCTGTTAGGGTTAGGTACCAAGAGATGGCAGCACTTGTTTCCCAATCTCTTCATTGGTTGCCGCCTATAATTAGTGATAGCCATGGGCCAGCTATCTATGATTGGTTACTGGTGGAGATTAAACTGCCCAATAAGTCTTTAAAAGCTAGATGGAGTTAAAAGACCTTGCGTACTCCCTATAAGGAAGAAAAAGCATTATCTTATTATTATAAAAAAGCCTATGTAGCTCACTGGACATGATGCTTGCATACTCTGCACTAGGCTGCCCAAACAAAGATAGACTTATAATTCATGTCTAGTCGCCAACTGGAGGAACTTTTGTAAGCATTTCTTCCACCAGATGATAATAATAATAATAATAATAATAATAATAATAATAATAATAATAATAATAATAATAATAATAATAATAATAATCCAATTTATATGAAAGTGAGAAAAAAGCATGAAAGACTGAAAAATTGTTAGTGAGTTACTGAAGTACGAGGTAGTAAGTTAAGAAGGATGGCTACGAAATCAAATGATTCTATGCAAAGGCTGTGGAAGAAATGGCTGTGAGGTTTTAAATGTATAGAGTTAATCTGATGTTAGAAAATACTTCTATAATAAGGATGGCCTGTAATTAAAAGCACTTGAAATGAGATCGATTGAGAATTTACTAGTAAGAGACCTAATGATGAGAGTCAGGGAAACTAGATTATCATGGGAAGAACAATAATAATGCTGCTATGATAATATTTTGCATACCTTAGCTGTATAATAATACAGCTAAGGTATGCAAAAATGATCCAGATGTACTAACTGAAATCCCATGTGTGAAGCATATGGTATTTTTAGGATGGACAGAAGGGACAGGAGGGAAGAGAGATGTACATTACGATTGATATCAAATGATTTGAGTGAGTTACAGTAGCAACTCATGAAAGCAATAATAATAATATATTTAATTTAGTAGTGAGTTTGAAGCTATCTGATAGTGGTGGAGACTTAAAGGATGAAATGTATGGTGAGAAGTTGCTAGAGACCTGGTGGTCCAGTTGCTGAAAATTATGAAATACATCACCAAATTACCCAGATGGGTATTAAACAAACAAACAAAAAAAAGAGGTGGGCCGTTTTAGCCCCATCTAACTTTTGGATACTGAGTGGGCAGTTCAATCTCCACTGGTAACCAATCAGAGATAGCTATCACCCAAGGCTATCACTGATAAGTGGCAAGCAGTGAAGAGATAGCTAACAAGTGACACCATCTCTTGGTACCTAAACCTAACACAATCTTTTTAATGTCTAAAAATATTGCAGGTTCTTTGGTCGATTTTCTTCAGTTCACGGGACGAAAAATCCGAGTTTTCGGGAGAAAAAACCCACTGGCCCATGCCAGAGATCGAGTAACTTGGGAACCTGTGGAAAAAACTATTTTTTGATTCTAGCCTCCGACCTTCTAGTCGGAGGCTAGAATCAAACTATTTCTTCGAGCGTTTTAGTGCTGAGGAGTGTTGAGGATTTTATGTTTATAAAATCATAATATTATAAAATCAGATTCTTATATAATAATATGCCATTTTTGCCACTAGCTGTTGATTGCAATCATGCATTCTAACGAATGAAGCAGATAAATATATAAATTGTCCGATTTCAAAAGTTTACATGCTAAAGCACAAAGTTGAAAATTATGATAAACTCAACAAAATACTACTTTTCGTCCACTGGTATCAGCTACTGAACAGGAAGGGCCTTAGCAGTAGAAACAAAGCTTTGAAAAGATACCTTAATGAAGCAGCTTTTGGAAGTGTTCTTAGGGTTGAGAGAACAAATACGATGGCAGTGAAATGGATGTTCCACATTATTAGACAAATGAGCCATAAGAAAAATATGATGTGGAAGGAATATCAGGAGAATAAGGTGGAGAGGAGTTATGAAATAAAGCTGAGTTGAAATGAAATGGGCTCCATAAGTTAAAGACTATAGGCTAAAAGCAAAAAATTTTATCGTTATGTTCAAAGAAAAATAATAAATAAATAAACAATGCTAGTAGATAACTTTACTGAAAGCAGACATCCTCTTGTATCAGAAGGAGATCGATACGATTGTTCAATTAATAAGTGATCACTTCGCTGTCTATCACTCTAGTATATAAAGCAGACCATATAGGGCAACCCCTACACACTGGATGGAGAGAGAGAGAGAGAGAGAGAAAGATAGAGATACATAAGAAAGGGTTTCTAAAACGGTTGTATATCTTGAAAAAAGAAACCAGCAATAAGGATAAATGGGATATCAGCTTATAAATATCAGCACTTAAGAAGTCTGTAATCAGACTTCTTAAGTCTGCAAAAATGTCACACTCAGTAATCAACATTGCATTGCCTGATGAACTTTCTAATTTGTAGTAAAATGACTTCCAGAAAGGTGTTTATTGAGTTGGAGTCTGAGCAAATTGAAGTCTGAAAGCACTAAGTCTGGGCTGTAGGGAGATGTGGTAGAGTTTCCCTACGATTCCAGCGTGACCACTCACGAGTTGTGAGTACAGCGAATGGAGTGGCGTTGTCATGCACGAAAACCAAGCCGAATGCCAGGAGTCCTGGTCGTTTGCGTCGAATGTTGGTTTTCAATCTGTCCAATGCTGCAGTGTATAGCTCTACTTTGATTGTTCTTCCCTTCGTCAAGTCCAACAAAACACCTTGGCGATCCCAGAACATTATGGTCATAACTTACCAAAGAGTGGGAAGAGTTTTAATTTTTTTCCAGGTCATGGAATCTCGTTTGCTCTCTGGGGTAACGTGATAAGCACACGTTTCGTTTCTTGCAACAAGGTAAGCGAGAAAATCTTCGCCTTTGTCGCAGTAGCGCAACAGATTCTCCACACACATCCCCATGAGGGTTGCCTTGTCCTCTTCTGACAGTTGTCAGACACCTTCCAAAAGCCAAGAACATCGTGAAGAATTTTGTAAACAGCGGACTTACTCGACTTAACCAAGTGTGCAATTTCATATGCCAGTGTTCGAGAACGATTCCCTTAATGCACAAAATGTTGTCTTCTATCTTGCTCAATGAAGGTCTGCCTGCTCGATGTCCATATTCAATGTCATCATGGACAGTCTAAAATTCATTGCACCCAAAACCCACCAGCTTCTTTGACATCACCATTCTTCCATACACAGCAAGCAGTTCATGGTGAACATCACTTGGAGAAGTTTCTTTGCTTGCAAAAAAACGAATAACTTCATCGACACCTGTTTGGACCACACCCACATGGTAGCCACCATCTTACAACTGGAATTAGCTGTGAGACGAGAGTTGCATCATATTGCAATGTGGACTTTTTAATGATCATCATCATCATTATTATCAAGGATTTAGGCCTAGCATGGCCTGTTCCAGCCTTAGAAGTCATCATTGAATCCTTTAAGAGGACGTCTTGGTTTTCTTTTTCCCAATGGCTTGTACTTTAAGGCTTGTTTTGGTAATCTTTCTGTTTTCATTCCTTGAACGTGTTCCATCCATTTATGTTTATATTTTTTAATTTTCCTATTACTGGTTCTTCATATAATTCTTTCATGATTTCTTCATTTCTTTTGTGATCAAATAGTTGCAGTTTTTCTCATAAACTTCATTTTTGCTGTTGTTATTCTTTGTTTGTCTTTTTGTTTTATTGTCCAGATTTCGCTTCCATACATTAAGACCGGTAGGGCAAATGTAGTGTATACTTTTAGTCTGGTTGGTTTTTGAACCAGACTAAAAGTAAAACCTAGGTTTGGTTGAAATATATAAAGTTAATTAGACCTGTTATTTTTAAATATTTTGCAATTTTTATGTTTATATCATTTTCATTTTCATAAGTGATCATACATCCTAGGTAGTTAAATGAATTCACCTGTTCTAAGATCTTATCTATTACTATTTCAGTTCTTGCTGGATCTTGTCATTTAAAGACCATAGTTTTTGATTTTTCTGTTGATATTATCATCCATATCTTTGGATATCTCATTTAGATCTAAAATAGCTTTCTGTAAGTTATCTTCAGAATTTGTAATTATTATTTGGTTGTCGCCAAAGAGGAGAGAGTATTAAAGTTTACTGTATAGGAGAAAGTTTAATTCTTTTAAGTAAATTTTTATTTCATTTTATTATTATTTCATTTAAGTAGATATTAAATAGAGTTGCTGAGAGGGGGACATCCCTGTCGGACCCCTTGGTTTATCTCTCTCGTATATGATAGCTCGTGATTTAATCTTATTTGCGTTTGATTATTTTCATATATACCTGTGATAGCTTTTAGGATATTATTTGGTATTTGTCTTTCTTTTAATATGTTAAATAATATGTTTCTTTATCAAATGCTTTTCAAAGTCAATAAATGCAATATGTGTTTCTAAATATTCTCTTCTTTTCTCTATTATTAATTTTAGGCAAAAGGCCGGGTCTATACATGATCGTCCTTTTCTAAATCCATTCTGTACTTCTAAAATAAAGTTTTCGGAATATTTCATTAGTTTGCTATTTAAGATTCTGCTATATATTTTGTAACAGAAATTTAGTATACTGATACCTCTATAATTTTTAGGGTCATCTCTATTACATTTTTTAAAGATAGGAATCCCAATTGCTTTTTTCCATTCTATTGGGGGGATACCAGTTGAATAAATTTTATTTAAAAATAATAACAGTCTTTCTTTAAATCTTGTTCCTACGTATTTATATAGTTCTGAACTAGCTTATCTTCTCCAGGTGATTTTCTGTTTCTTGTTTCTTTCAGGCTGATTTCTAATTTTTCTTTAGTTATTTCCTTTTCATTTTCGTTAATTGTTTGCCAGTTGTCTTTTTTAAAATATTTGTCTGTCCACAATTCTATGTAGTAATTTATAAATTCTTCTAATTTCAGTTCGGTGTTTAATTTTATGTTTTTTTTTTTTTTGGTATCTGTATTTAAGTGTTTCAAAATATTATAAACATTGGGTCTTGTTTTATATAAATCATGTTCTAAATTAGAAACAAATTTGTTCAATGATTCTCTATGTCTTTTTCTGACTTCTCTTTTAGCTGTGGCTCTTATTCTTTTATATTCTATTTCATCTTCTAATCTTTTACTGCTTAACCATTTGTGATAGGCTTCTTTTTTCTGTTTGATTATTTCTTGGATTGTATCATCCCAGATCTTCATTTCTGTTCTGATTACTTGTAGCCATTTAGGAGGTAATCTTAATTTTATTTTAACGAGGAAGTGGTCACTGCTTATTTATATCCTCTATGAACTCTAATATCTAGTGAAAATTTTGATGTCTTTTCATTTAATATAAAGTAATCTAATATTGATTTCCATCGTCTTGCTGCCCAAGTATATTTACGTATGTCTTTATGTTTATAGAAGGAATTCATTATTTTTAGGTTATTATAAACTACAAAGTGAATCAATTTTTTACCATCCCTGTTTAGAGTATGTTCTCCATGTATTCCTATATTATTATTAATTTTCGTGTTTCCAATTCTTGCATTTAAGTCTCCTGCTAAAATTACGAAATTAATGTTTAATGATAATAGTAATTTTTTTTCTCAGATAAATTACATACATTATATAAAAAAAAATTGAACTGCCCACTCAGTCTCCAAAAGCTAGATAGGGTTAAAAGGCCTCACCTACTCCCTATAAGGGAATAAAAGGCATTAGCTGATTTATTATTATTTTTATTTATATAAAAAAAATCAACTAACGCCTTTTTATTCCCTAATAGGGAGTAGGCGATGCCAGCATTTGGAGACTGAGTGGGCAGTTACATCTCCACCGATAGCCAATCAGAGATAGCTTGCCCATGTCTCTCACTAATTATAGCAGCCACCGATGAAGAGGCTGGCAAACAAGTGCTGCCATCTCTTGGTACCTAACTCTAACAAGATATGTCACTGTCTGAAATAATGTGGGTACTACGGTCGATTTTCTTGAGTTTATGGGACGAAAAACCCGAGTTGCCGGGAGGAAAAGCCCGCTTGCCCATGCTAGAAATTGACTAACTTGGGAACCGGTCAAAGATAGGCTTAGAAAAAGTTCCTCCAGTCAGCAACTAGACTAGAACCTAGGTCTAACTTCAAGCGGCCAAGCACAGAGGACACAAGTGCCACTTCCACTGAGCTACACAGGCATACATTATATGAAGATAATTATGAATAACAATTACTTTCTCATACATAAAGTTTTTTTTAAATAATAATAATAACAATAACTGTTTACAACATATATTATTATAATATTCATAATGATGATTATTACAGATGTTTCTTTGCAATTTTACACTCTATATATACAATATCAATGGATATAATCACTCTATATTGCATACTTTTGTTACAGTTATTACATACATGACATACATTTGATTACATATGATACATTACTTACATTTGTTTACATATGATACATACATTACATACATTTGTTTACATATAATACATACATTACATACTTTGCTTTACATGTGATACGTACATTACATGCACTTGGTTACATGTGATACATCTTGGATGAGAACTAATTTCTTTGCTGGCATCCTCGAAGCTTATATGTAAGCTTATCTGAGGATGACACCAGTTGGTTATTATTTATTGTTTTTTTTTGCTGTGTTGGGAAACTAGGAAATCTATGACTGAGAAATTCGTAGCATGCACTCACACACACAATATAATAATAATAATAATAATAATAATAATAATAATAATAATAATAATAATAATAATAATAATAATAATAATAATAATAATAATAATAATAATAATAAATGACATTTACAATGAGTCCAAGGGCTCATCTGTGGGAGGACATTCTATCCCACTGCGTTACACACTCTAACCTTCTTCCTTACTACTTAATTCTTCTAATACGCACAATATAATTACTCCATCAACCCACCACCACCGCTAATAGTACTTTTGTTTGTAAAATTCGTGTTCTGATATCCGATTTGCCTATACACGGATGAAAATCCCAAGTTTTCGGGAGACAAAATCACCGCATGAGAGCAGCCAACTTATCTTCAAATTAAAAAGTGTGTCTTTTTGATATTAACAGGTTTATTCTGTCCACCGTGTTTTATCTGATTCCCATTCACCCACGGGCGCGCTGGCCATATGTGCAATGTGTGCTGGGTACACAGGCGCCATATCATAAAGGCGCCAAAGAGGAGGAAATACTTTTTAAAAAAGAACGTCTTTTTCAAGTGATTTCTTTATTGGAGGGGGGGGAGGATAGGGGTGCCATCTAAAGTTTTGCACACAGGCGCCGGGCAATTATGGCATGCTACTAAAGTTTTACACACAGGCGCCGGACACTACTGGCGCGCCCCTGCATTCACCGTTATTAGGAAAGAAACGTGTTACCTTACTTTCCGGAAACACCTCGTATAGACTTTTCAAATATATCATAAAAAAACTGAAATTATATAATATATACGCTGTATGGTTCAAATTTTACTCGAGAGCAAGTCTTCCAAATAAGTCAGAGGGCGCTGTATTTAATTTTTTTTTTTTTTTTTTTTTTAAAGTATGATTCAGTATAAAAAAGGTTACACTGATTGCAAGTATCTTTTTCAGGTTATCTTGAAGTAGCGGAATAGGCTACATTTCCAGCTTTTCTTACCATTCGTACTATAGGCTTACGCTGCATAAAATAGTTCCTTAATTTTTTGTTTACATATCACATCATATGGTACTTTACGTATAATTCTTTTACTTACCATGCTAAAATTATATGTTTCATACCATTAAATTGTTACAGTGAACTTATTTTTGGAAAATGCAATTGCGCTTCACTGTTGCCGTAGTAACAGCGAACTAATATCCTAATAATAATCTGCTACCTTCGGAAGCGGTACAGCTTGTAGTATAGGTTAGTAAATGAAAAAAAAAAAAAAAAAAAAGTATTTCCTTTAAATCCTTCGATATTCTAGAGGTAAGAAATTGCGTGTTTTGAGAATTTGGAAATGTCCAGGCCATGATCTCTTTTGCGTTAATACTGGAAATATATCTAAGTTAAGGCGCAGTTTTACGAAACCTTCCTCTCACTCTAAAAGCGCTACAAACCCACGTGACTATGTAGGCGACGTAATTAATGTCTTATGCTACGTAAATATCATTATAAATATGATTGAGGCAGAGTTGCCTGAGGAACAAGCAGATATTGGGAAAAGTATGGGTACCAGAGATCAGATCCTTTGCCTTAGACAGATCATAGAAAAGTATGAAAAATTTAGACTCCCTATGGTAATGTGTTTCATAGACTACTCTAAAACTTTTGACTGTGTTCAATATGTGAAACTGTGGGAAGTATGTGTGTTGAGGAAAACAATGGGTTTTCCGCTTTTCCTCAACACACAACATTTACAGCAAATTATGTAGTTTAATCTAGGAAATTAGAAATCTATTGAACAATTATCAGACCTACAGTGATATAATATGCAGAAACAGGGTGCATGGAAAAAGAAAGGAAATGATACTTAATGTATGAAACAACATGTGGAATGATAAATGAAATATGGAACTGGTGAATAAGAACAAATCAAAAGTTCGCCGATTTGTGGTCTACGTAAGTTACCAGAGAAATATGTAAGATGACAAGTAGATCACCTGAATGTGGGTTTTCCTCGACGCACAATAGTAGCATAATCAAATTTCTGACATGTACAGGATATTATGATAGTATTACATGAAGAACTTACACGATTACTAACTTCCTATTAATGATTTTCCTCCAAATTAATCTGTTATCTGTCAAAACTCCAGCATTATCAGATCTTATACTTTCTAAGGCACATTTTACTGTATCAGTCTACCGATATCTTGGTATTCCTCATTCTTTTTCCTGCCAACCAGGCACAGAATACTTGTTTTGCCAATCTTTCCTGTTTAAGTGACCATACCACCTGAGATTAGCTCTGCTAACATGTTCCTGGATGCTGACAATGTCAAGTTCTCTCCTAATGTCTTCATTTTTAATATGATATTGCCATTGATGCCATCTGTTCACACCCCTAATCTTTCTCAGGACTCTCATACGGTGGTTTCTAGTATTTGGTCAACTGTCTTATTTCTAACCCAGCTCTCAGATCCATAAGTTAAAATTGGGTTGAACACTGTCTTGTATATAGCTAATTTAGTGTTTTGACTAATTTCTCTCTTATTCTATATACATTTATTCATTTAACTTCCTACCATATTGGCTCATTGATTCTGTTGTCTATTTCCATATTTAATTTACCATCTTCACAAAAAATTGTGCCTAAGTAGCTGAAATGTTTTACTTGTTCTGTAGGTTCTTCATTCACAGATACCTTCCTGTATTTATTAAAAACTTTGTCCAGGTATCTGAACCATATCATCAAGAACAGGGTGTTCCCCAAAGCTCTGTCTTAAGTGTGACACTTTTGCTATTAAAGTTAACTCAGTCACTGAACAGCTTCCTCCCACTATAGACAGTGCTCTATATGTTCATGATTTCACAATTTACTATCACTCATGTAACATGTGCGTAACTGAAAGACAACTGCAGCAAGCAATTGATCATGTGTCTGTGTAGGTTCTTAGTAATGGATTCAGGTTTTCCAAGAAAAAAGTATCTTTGTATACTTCAAAATGCACTCTTCAGCCAGATCCTTAATGAAGAATGGGACGAACTGTTATTCCAGTATCCACAAAAACCAAGTTCTTTGGACTCATCTTTGACAGAAAACTTACCTTTCTAGCACACATTCGTCAACTAAGAGAAAAGTGCAAGAGATCATTGAACCTCCTTTGCATTCTATCCTCTAATGAGTGGGATACTGATCAATCTTCATTGCTCCATCTTTATCATGAATTTATATGTTCAAAGCTGGATTATGGGTCTCAAGTCTATGGTTCTGTAAGACAGAGTAACCTGTGATGATTGGATTCCCTCCATCATCAGGATGTATGGATAGCTACTGGTGCCTTTTGCACATCACCCATTTAAGTCTTTATGTTGAAGCATATGAACTGGCTCTATCACTTTGATGGCAACAGTTGTCTCTTAATTATGCCCTAAAGATAGTCTCTCCCAGATCATTCTACATGGACTAGTCTGTTTTCTCGGTGTTGGGAAGCTCAATATCACACTTCAAACTGCCATACATCCTTTTGATATGTATTAAAGAGACTATGCAAGCTGTTGGCATGAATGTTAACAACATTGCCTACACTAAGCATAACAGCATTGTTCCATGGTGGCTGGTTTGCACTCCATCCTGCAACCTCTCACTTTGTCAGCTACAGAAGTCTCATATTCCATCATCTATCTATCTGTAATTGTTTAATGCACACAAAGCAGCACACTTGGATTTATTGCCCATTTGTACTGATGGTTCAAGAACTGATACCTCTGTTGGCAGTGCTGCTGTGTTTCCTGATATTATCTCCAACCAGATTGCAGCAATTATACAGCAGAGTTACATGCCATTCAGCTTGCACTTGTGCACATAAAAGAAAACTGCTAAATACAAATTCATTGAGCTCTTTGCAGGCTATCTCCTCTCCTATGTATAATCCACATCCATTGCTTTATGAGGTGTTACACCTGTTGTACAAAATGAAAATCTTTAATTTTGATGTTCAGTTGTGCTGGATTCCCAGCCACATTGGAATTAAGGAAATGAGGCTGCATCTGCTAAATCAGCTCATATATCCCAATGTACTGTTTGACAGTACTATATACAGACTACAGACAGTTTATAAAATCAAAGCTAATTGTTCAGGCCGGAAGCATTGACAAACAAATTATATGACATTAAACCTGAAATTAAGCATTAGCATTCTAGTCAACATGTAAAGAGAAGAGAGTAAGTTATTCTTACTAGGCTCCTCATAGGTCACAGTCATCTTACACATTCTTATTTACTGAGGGCTGATGACCCTCCCATGTCTGAAAAATGCAATACACTTCTCACTATTTGTCATATTCTGGTGGAGTGCCAGCACTACACGAGAAAGGAATGAAATTTTTACCTATCTAGCCAAGCCATATACACTCAGGCAGGTTGCATGATGTTTTTAATTTTTTACAAAGAATTAATTTGTATTAACACATTTGACTCTAATTTTGTTTATATGTTGATACTGTATTGTTTAACTTAACTTTTGTACATACGTATTATTTATTAGTTTATTTTTTGACTAATTATGTATTACTGTAGTGTTTGATCTTGTATATTTGTGTAACCTTGTTGTAATTTTGTTTATATGTAGATATCATATTGCTAAACTTAATTTTTATGCATGCATATTGTACAATAATTTCTCTTTGACTATTTATATACTGCTGTAATAATATTGGTTGGAATTTTATCTATATGTAAATACTGCATTCCTTGGCTTGGTTCTATACATGCATTTTGTTTATTAACTTGCATTGTTGACTATTTATGTACTGCTGTAACTTTTGACCTTGTGTGTTGCTGTGCCCTCTGCAGTAATTCTGTTTATATGTAGATGCTGCATTGTGGAACTTAATTTTTGTACATACATATTGTTTACAATTTTCTTTAACTGTTTATGTATATCTGTAACGTTTACTATGGTGTAGTATGACCACTGTTATTTTAGTGCAAATAAACTATAAACCAAACCAATATTTTCAATGTTTCTGCTATTTTCATTGTCTTTGTCTTGTTATTGCTGAATTTCATACCAAATATATTACAACAGTTATTCAGTTTAGTCAGGGAATCTTGCAGACTTGTACTGGATTTATTTAAAAGTATAACATCATCTGCATAAAGTGAAGAGCTGAGATTAACATCTCCAATTTTGATAGCAGGTTTAATACTGCTTTCCTTCATGATATCATCCATATAGAGGAAGAATAACATGACACCAGATTTAACATCAAACCATCTTCCTGTACTTCAGTTCTAACTGCTGACTTACAACTCAAATAAAGACTAGGATTGCTTGATATAATGCCCCATTAACACCATATATAACTGTAATGTTTTGAATAGCTTTTCTCTTGGCACCTTGAGATATGCCTTTTGCAGGTTCTACAAAAATTAAATACAGATCTGTGTTATATTCCCATGATTTCTCAACTATTTGTCGTAAAGTGAAAATCTGATCCTGACAGTCTCTATTTGATGTGAATCCAGCTTGTTCTTAACCAAGCTTCTCTTCCACAATCCTTCTCAACTGATTCTCAAGTATACTTGCATAAAGCTTACCAGGAACACTCAGTAGAGAAATACCCCCATATTTATTTCTCTTATATATATATATATATATATATATATATATATATATATAAGAGAAATACCCCAATATTTATTTCTCTTATATATATATATATATATATATGGTACTATGAGAGCTCTACTCCAATCATCTGGAATTCGCCCCTCCGGCCACGCCTTCTGAACTATTCAATGCAGCCATTGCAAGACTTTTATACCTTCATACTAAGCATTCCTTCACTGCCTCTTTAACTTCCTGTGTCCACCATGGGGTTCTGATTTTTCTATTCTTGCGGACAACCACACCACATGCTTCTCTGGCTGAATCAGTCAGTGTTTTCTTCAGGACTTGCCACTGAATCTCCAAGGTTGGGTTCCTGTTCTCCAATTCTTTCGTTTGTTCTTTAATAATAGTTGTGTATTTTGGTCTATAGTTCACATCTGAGAGCTTCTCAACTTTTATTTGCATTAAAACGTTCTTACATGTTCTTCTTTTCAATATGAAATTAAATTTTAGCCTGCTCAAGACTAAATGGTGATCTCTTCCAATTTCAAATCCTCTGTACACTGGTGTTCTGCACCAGGGAGGAAACATCACTATCGACAATAATATAGCCAATGAGACTTTTCTATTCCATTCCTTGCCTCTTCTCTCCATGTGAATTTGTGCACATTTTTATGTTGGAACATTGTGTTAGTAATAACAAGTCTATGTCCTGAGCAAAAATCTAGCAGGTATTTGCCATTATTATTAGCTTTGCTTTTTCTCCAAATTTTCCAAAAATATTTCTGCTATTTAGATCTCCAACAAGGATCAACTTTTCCTTTTTTTTATTGTGTCAGTTGCTTTCTCCAACATCTCAAAATATTCTTCTACTTCTTCCTTAGAAGAAGTAGAAGAATATTTTGAGAAGTTGGAGAAACCTTCATTTTGGAAATTATGGACTTTACAACCATGTTATAAATAACTATTTTTAATTTCCCTATCGACCTATGAACGTTTCAACCTTCATATCAAGGTCATCATCTGGAATATATACAAATATACAAGGACAAGCTGAGTTACATTTCACACGGTAAGCTAAAGAAACAATGATTTGATCACCAGCTCTAGTGAAAAAAAAAGATACAGATAAAATTAAAAATTAATTAAATATTTAGAAACTACATCAAAGCTAAATTCTATTTAAGATAACATGGGAGAAATATTTTTTCATATTGATAGTTTTCTTACAGTAACATTGATGTCCTATTTTTAACATAACAGTTGTTATATTAGATTTAAGATTCTAGATTATCTACAGTCCTGTTTATAGTGAGCTCTTAGGAAGAAAGGTTCTGTGGGTAGAATATGTGCCTTCCATATGCTTGCAATTTTTAGACCATCATTATTGTTCAGATTGGTGTGGTTGATAAGAATCTCACAGGCTTCCTTAAATTTGCGGTCATACCATGTTTTGGTGTGATGTAAACAACTGGTGCTTTTCCAGTCAATTCTATGAAAAATCCCAAACATATGTTGAAAGTTTATTTTTTTTATTTTATTTTATTTTATTTTATTATTTTTTTTTTTCCCAAGCATATGGAAGGCACATATTCTACCCACGGAACCTTTCTTCCTAAGAGCTAACTATAAACAGGACTGTAAATAATCCAGAATCTTAAATCTAATATAACAACCATCATGTTAAAAATAGGACATCATTGTTACTGTAAGAAAACTCTCAATATGAAAGAATGCTTCTCCCATGATATCTTAAATAGAATTTAGCTTTGATGTAGTTTCTAAATACTTAATTAATTTTTAATTTTATCTGTATCTTTTTTTTTTTTGTTAGAGGTCATGCCAGTAGAATAACTGGTGATCAAATCATTGTTTCTTTAGCTTACTGTGTGAAATGTAACTCAGCTTGTCCTTGTATATTTGTATATACTCCAGATGATGACCTTGATATGAAGTTTCGAAACGTTGGGAAATTACAACTGTGTTATAAATAACTATTTTTAAACTCCATAATTTCCAAAATGAATCTGATCACCATGCAGCACTAAAAGAAAGGACTAGCAGAACCTTCTGTGGGACTATAGGCACAGATAAGTCTGTTGTCCAGTTCCCCATTCTGATATTTATCCACATCACTCTACTTGATATTGCATGCCATTCAGCTACTCCTTCTTTTCCCTGATTGTTATTGCCTGAATATAACATTTTGTATTTATTGCTTAGAAAGGTCTCACCAGTTTTTGTCTTTTTTTTTTTTTTTTGGTTTGTTTCAGTCATCCCTATTATGTCAATCTGGTATTTATCCAGTTTTTCTATTAGTTCCATTTCTTTGCCATTCAGGCTTCTTACGTTGATAGTACCAATCTTGAACTCTTGTCGTGTTGAGTTGGGATGTCTCATCTCAGTTTTATCTAGGAAATCAGAAGTCTGTTGAACAATTATCAGATCTATAGTGATATATGTAGAAACAGAGTGCAAGATAAAAGAAAGTAAATGATACTTCATGTATGAAACAACATATATGGAGTGAAATGTGGAACTAATGAATAAAAATAAATCAAAACTTTGGTAATCTGTGGTCTACATAATTTATCAGAGAAATCTATAAGATGACAACTGGATCACTTGAATATAGAAATAATTTGGGAAAAATATCAGTTTTAAGAAAAGTACTTACTGGAAGACTAAAAGTATAGTAATATAGAAGTACAGTAAGTAATTACTAAGCCCGTAATAATAATAATAAAATATTATTATTATTACGGGCAACTCCAAGGAGTCCTTAGACTCATCGAGAGAGCCCCAAAACATCATGTCCATCTCAACTATTTGACATTTACACAGTATCTATTATACTTTGCCTTGAACTCATTCACTGTCATAGCACCCACAACAGGCAGCTTATTCCACTCATTCACCACTCTAAAAGTAAAAAACCCAGCTCTAACACCCTTACTAACCACACTCTTGCCCAGCTTCCATGGATGTCCCCTAGTCCTCCCACTACCAGTCCTGTTCTCAAAAATATCCTCTGAATTAATCCTATAGAAACCCTTCAGCAATTTGAATGTCTCAATCATACTCTCGTTTTCTGCCTATCAACCAATTTCTGCACTCCACGAATCTTCAGCCTGTTTTCATAAGGTTCATTCCATAGACCTGCTATCATCTTGGTCACTATACTATAAGAAAAAAACTGCCAGATGATGTGGAAAAGGATGGTATTAGTTGAGTTTGGAGATGGACATACTCTTACAGAAATCATAGAATTAATGTTGGAGATTTATCAAGCACTTATCAGTCAGACAAATGGAAACACCAGAAAAAGAAGATAAAATAATAATTGACTACATACCTAAATAAATAGAAAAATGCATAAATAAAATTTTATGGTATTTATTATTATCATTATCAACATTTGACCTGCATGGAGTCAGAGACTCATCATGGAAGATACTCACTATTGCATGCAATGCTCATCCAACCATGTCTTAAATCCACAACACACTCAGACAATGCATTCCACTCACCAACCACCCTCCATGCAAAGAACCTACTTCTCACTCCTTTGTTCACATCCTCCTTATACAGTTTCCAATAGTGGCCTCTTGTTCTACTCCCCTCTCCCGTCCTATGAAAAATCTCTTCCATGTCTACCTGATAACAACCTCTGACCAGCTTATATGTCTCAATCATATCCCCCCCCCTTCACGAAGCTCTGCAACTTACATTCTCTCAATCTGTCATCGTACTCCACATTCCAAAGACTACTGACTACCTTTGTGAATCTTCTCTGTACCCTTTCCAACATATCCTTGTCACCATGAAAACCTAGCAGTATTTTCTTTCATTAAAAATGAACCTCATCAAAATCGTCACGTAATAAATTTTAGTAATGAGGAATATAAAAATGACAAATTCTTTGTCATGCATCTGCTAATTTATGCTGATTATATGAATAAGTACTCTGCAAGCATTATAAAGGTTTGTTTGCCAGTTCACGCTGCCATGTGCTAGATCTAAAGAGAAAAGTATGATTAGTAAATGTGCATTTTATATGGCAGATAATCAGGTCTAGAAATGCCATGTAATAGTCAAGAGAGATCCTAGCAGCAGCAAAAATCAGAATTGCACTAAGTTGTTCTTACTTACTAAACTGATGTACTCTTTACAGCTGAGTTTCCAATTTTCTCTGGCCATTGTGTATGGTGAATGGATTTTTCTCTTCCAGATGTACTCACCATTGGTGGACTACCCTGGGGTTCTGTTCTTTCCCACATTCTTCCTTCTGTACATAAATTACCTTTTCTCACTAACTTCAAATCCTAGTCATGGGTTTGCTAATTTCATTTTCATTTGACAAATCATGTTGTGCTCGAACAGCTTTAACAGCAGCTACATAGCTATTGTCATATTCAACTAGGAAATGTAGGAATCTTTAATTTTAATGATATCAAAATACAACCTTGGCTGATTTCTCACATGGAAGATGACTGTTCAATTCCTCTCACTTTTGGTAACACTCAGATCTTTCTTCATGGTCTGATTAAAACCTCTAACCTTTCCACATCATACCTAGCTGCCTCCACTCAGAAAATCTAGGTGCCCTTTTCTGCTAAGACACTGCTTGCCTGTTCAATTTCTAATGCTGTATAAATCTCAAATATGGTTTGAGAAAAATCATACTTGAAAAATGTTCTTATGTATGGGGGATGGTGTACCACAAACTTCCCTAAAAATGCTTAATACTCTTCATTAGGCATTCCATTTAAACGATAATTCCCCTCCCACACCTATATTTCTCTCTAATTTAGACTTGCATGTTTCAGTCTTATTTTTTTATAGATATTATGTTGCAGCCTTATGCTTCCTCTGTGGGTATGTTGAATTGGCTGCTACCAATCCTTACCCTTTAAGACTATAAACACAAGTGATTGCTGATCATGTACTTTTATGGTTCAGCTTAATGTCCATGGATGCTTAAACAGTTTTCCTCTCCTCATATCATCTCATCTACCTCTAGCCAATGACAGTGACTTTTAGTTATTCAAGAAATATTATCACCACCAGGTTTCTAACTGCATGTTGCCAGCTCACATGTCCAATATGCTATGGATGTCGTTGGTGTGTTGGGTTGATATATATATATATATATATATATATATATATATATAAAAACCCAACTCTCACGTAGTGGGAGAGGCATTTACCCCAGCAGTGGGAAAAAGTTACAGGCTGAAAACACACACACACACACACATTTGTTGAAAGTTTTTCCATTTGGTTATATTATAAATTAAAGATGCCAAGGAATTATATTCTTGGTTTCATCCTTTATCCAAGTGTAAGCAAACAAAGTTTGCACGTGAACTAACTTCTTGACAGGGCATTTCGTATATAGAAACTAATGACTTGACATCAATTGTCTTAGTATCCCAGAATGCAATGGGGTTTCATCCTTTACAATTCAAAGCATAATTCAACCTTGGTATCACTTCTGGGTCTGGCTCCCACTGATGAGACCTGAGTAAAGGTTGAAACCAGTCTGGGTACTGGCCCTTCCCATAATGCATAGCATTATGCAGGTCTGTAAGGAGGTGTACATTGCATCATGGGATACTAAGGCAATTGATGGGATGTCATTATCCTCTATATACGAGTTACTCTGTCATGAAGTTATTTCATGCACAAAGTTTGTTTGCTAACACTTGGATAAAGGATGAAACCAAGAATATAATTTCATGGCATCTTTAATTTATATACACACAGTGTTCATCTGTAAGTTTTTTAATTTCATGGCATCTTTAATTTACATATACACAGTGTTCATCTGTAAGTTTTAGAACATAGAAGATACAGGTAGTTTCATTTCACATTTGCAGCAGAACCAGTGATCCATTTTAGCAGCACTTACATAGTGCAGTTACATGGATGACCTGACAGTTGGTCTCTCAGCTGGAAAGACGTGTGTTCAAATATTATGTGTGATAGACACTCCAAAACAGCTTATCGATTAAAATATGTTTAGCCAGTCTCTTCTGGAACTGGAATCTTTTTCTCAACATTTTCATCTTGCAAAATAGAAAAACAGACCAGAGAACAAGCAGTTAGAGACAGTATGCTGGCCTCATTGCTTCAGCTGCTATATGCCTTTAATGGATCCTGTGGTGTACCATATGGCAGCATTTAACCACTGATGCATAGGTAAAAAAAAAAAAACAAGCTGGAATCACCTAAACCACATAGCCTGCACAAGAAGCAATATTTTTCTATATGTAAAATCAGTTTAAGTCCTGTTGATATTAGTAGCTAGTTAATTTATAGTCAATATGATACAAATTTTTCTAGTTTTGGTCATCTGATAAATAGGACCATAGGCTCAAATAAAGAGAAGTGTTCTTTTTTCCTTCTTTTACTTTGCAGTTTTGAGGATTTTCTATTCCCTTAACTGCAACCGTACACAAGGATAAGGTGGTTAGCCCTATGCTTCCTTGTGTATCCTATGTATGTAGACAGCGTTGAGGTCTCAGGGCCAGTTTGCCTGCAGGATGAAAAACCCCAGATAAACTGGTGAGAAAAACTCTGCAGTCTATGCCCAAGACTGGCTTACTTGGCTATGTCTGAGAAAGATCCTAAGCTTCTCACGTCAGCGATGGGAATCGAACCCAGGACACTCTTTTCCAGGTATAAGATTGCGAAGCACATAGCCACTCGGCTAACCACACAAACTAAAGAGAAGTGTGTGATTAATAAATATACCATGATGCCTGTATGGTTTGAGAGTTGTAGTGATGCATTCAGCCACACGGTGAAATAATCCTGCAGATTCTTTCACTGTGAAGAAGAAAAGAATCCTGCAGTGCTCCATAAATGAAGAACTGTCCAGTAATCATTTTATGTGATTTGTCTGTGTTTGTGCATAGGTCAGACTGGAAGTGACATTTCCAGTGACCGTACATCATGCACGTTGTTTTATTCATAATTTTTGTTAGAAGACATCCATTTGAATAAGAGTCTACTCCTATTAAATTTTGATTTAGCATTAATAACATAATGATATTACATTACATTTCAGAATTAATAAAAGTGAAATTAACAGATTTATTTTGTTGATTGAAGAATAATTACTGAAATATGCTATAAATTGCAGATTTTACTATTGTTACTGAGGATGTTAAACTTATAGTTTTGTATATTATCTTATTCCCTTTACTTAATGAACTTGTAACCATTAATGAATAGCTGAAGAAACATAACTAAAATATTATGCATTCGTTTTTTTTTTTCTCCCCTCTCTAGAACATCATGCTAAATCAGTATTTATATTATCACCAAAAGCTTTTAGTCATCGTAGCAGTCAGATTGCGATATTTTTAATTAATAATTAGTTTAATTAATAGATATTATTTTGTCTTCTTCCAGGAGACCAAATTCCTTCAATATTTGTTAGAGCATTAACTCTCAGTTACTTTGAAAAGTGTCCTAGACTTTATGTTTTTGAGGGGAAAAAGCAAAACACTACTTGCTGTCTAACACTGCTGACATCAGCTGAAACGTAATATTCCTAAATCTCGAATATGATTGCTTGCACTTTCTTGCATTATTCTCATTCTTTTATAATATAATTATATTCTTTTATAGTAACAAATAATTGTTATTATTATTTATTATTTTCTTGACCTCTGTGGAGTCATCGTGGGACGTTAATGCTAGTCAACACAAAGTCTCTCATACCACTCCTTAATACCACTGCTAATTACATAATGTCTTATTGAATGACCATTTTTTTTAAATGTCCATATAATCCACACTTTAAAATAACTGCCATTACAAATTTATTATTAATAATATCCAACAGTCCATAGCATAGCCTTTATTAGTTAATTGTTGTCAGCTAACTGATCTCCAGAACACAGTAAAAATTATAATAATAATCATTGACAATAACAGCACACCAGGATAAAATTATTAGGAATGAAAAGAATTATTGTAATATTATCAGCAGAGTGGTTAACATATCTGCTCTCCAACCAGCACACCAGAGGTTTCAATCCTGCTGTAGTCATGGATGTTTGTGATTATCTTTAGGTGGGAGGTGAAATTCATTGTGCGCTCAGACTACTGCTTTGCTTATTGGAGACTTGAAAAAGTTTGACATTTTCTCTATAAAGCAATATTACCAGACTGTGTAAAACAAAATAACAAGAAATCAATAAAATAATAAAAATTATGAAAAAATTCTTAATTTCTCCACAGTACTAACATGCCATAGGTTTATAACCTTTCATGGTTGGGAGATACATAAAAAAAAGGGGAAAAAAAAACTCAGCTAATGCCTTTTTATTCCCATATATAGGGAGTAGGCGAGGCCTTTTTTTTAAACTATGAATCGTAATTACATGAATTAGTTGTTTTTTATATCATCTGATACTCTCTTTTAATAATTGTGTTTCTTATTACAATATTATTATTATCTTATCTACCTGTTTATTCGCTCCAGTTATCTATGTATTTTGCAACTAATTCTACTTTCGCTGGAGCTCTCCCAACCATCCATCCATCTTTCTTTCTTTCTTTTTCTGCCATTCTTTGCCAAGTTAGTTTAGACTTTCTCCCATTCTCTCTTATTCTTCTGGAATCCATGTCAAAGCTATCCTTGGAATTTTTGTTCTGTCTGTTCTCAATATATGGTCACCTACAAATCTGCATTTTTTTTTTATTCCACTGTCAGTACTGTTTTGCTTTATTTCTTTTATATAACTCACCATTTGTTACATGCTGTGGCCAAAATTTTAATATTTTACCTAAACACATTGAAAATGATGATTCAATTTACCTTCCTGTTTCTTTGTCAATTTCCATGTCTCTGATCCATATGATAACAAGGCCTTCACATTGCTGTTGAAGATCTTTATTTTGATATTATTATGATATATCAATGATTTCCATTAATACATGATTCAGTTTTTTGAAGTCAGTATTTGTTTCCATATTTGCATTATATTCATGGGCATTCTACCTTTGGTACTCTCTCAACTCCCAAATATATAAAATTCTTGACTTTTACTGCATGATAGTCAATTCTAAATTCTTTCTGGCATTTATTGTTCAGTTTAAGAACTTTCACTTTATTCATATTTGAGTTCAACTTTTTGGCTGTCTTATGTACTGCATCAGATTTTATTGAATATCAGTGTCAGTTTTAATATTATCAAAACAATGTCATCTGAATCTTCCACCTGTGATGAGATTCCATTATTTCTCTTTCATAATATAATCATTGACTATGTTGAAAAGTCATCCAGACATTATGCAACCTTGTTTCACATGCTTATCTCAAACCATTCAGATGTTTGTTGTGCAACAACACAACTTCTACTTTTTTAATACATTTCTTTTATTTTTTTCACATACAGAACCTTGTTGTTCCACAACTGCAAAGCAAAGATGCCTTGACTCTACCATATTCATGCAGGATGGAGCACCACCTCACACCAGATTGCCCATACAGCGAATGTTACAAAAAACACTTCACAGAACACAGAGTGATTAGTTATGCATTTCCCATAGCATGGCCACCTCATTCACCTGATCTTTTGGTTCCTGTGATTTTTGGTTATCCCTGTGACTTTTGGTTATGGAGCCATCTGAAATGTATGGTGTATGAAGGACATGCATGTTCCTGATTTAGCAACCTTGAAAGATAGAATAATGCAAATTTGTGTTCCACTCCAGATTATATCATTCACAGAATGCAGTTCTTAGAACATCTGAAAGGATATATTGAAATATATTTCTTACAAATGTGTTTCAACAAACACATCTCTTACAGATGTGTTTCTCTTACAGCCGTGATTTGTTGTATCCCTTCTAGCCATTACTGTTTAATTAATCCCAAACCATGAGCTTATAGTCCAAATGTCCTTTGGTGGCAGAATTTTGCACTATTTTTTTTTGTCTTTCTTCTGTAAATAAAGCCCCCATGTTCCAGAGTGTACTTACATAAAGTTTGGTTGAATTTCGTTTGATTGGATTTAGAGACATTGAACTTTTTGAATGCTTGGGGATTCTCTGAGTGGTAGATTACCATTGGTTTTACCTTGCAGTCTCCACTTGCATTTGCTGCTAAAAGCAATGTTAACGTATCATTCATTGGTTTATGCCCAGGAAGTTTTTTTCTTCTTTTGTGATAAATGTCCTGTTGGGCATTTTCTTCCAAAATAACCTAGTCTCATCACAATTGAAGACTTGTTGAGGTAGGTATTCTCCTTCTTCTATAATTCTTGTAAAGCTATTGACAAATTTATCTGCTGCTGCCTTGTCAGCACTAGCTGCCTCTCCATGTCTGACCACACTATGAATTCCTGTTCTTTTTTTAAAGTTGTCAAACCAACCTCTGCTACCTTTGAAATCATCATATACCTCAGAACTTGATCCCGAAGTCTTCTTTTTCAAATCTTGATAAATCTGTTTAGCTTTCTGACAGATTGCATTTTGAGATGTAGTATCGCCCGCCATTTCTCTTTCTTTGATCCAAATTAGTAATAGGTTTTCCATTTGCTCAAAAAGAAGCCCTCTGACATTCAACCTTGAAGTTCCCTTAGCTACCATAAGTTCTTCTATCTTAGCCAAAATGGTTGATATTGTAGAATGACTGGTTTTATATATTCACGCTAGCTGCATAACTTTCACACCTTGAAGTTTTGCTATTATTTCTTTCTTCTGTTCAATAGAGAAAATTTTTCTGTTTTTTTTCCCTCACTAGCTTTCTTTTTCAGACCCATTTTGTCACACGGTAAAAAAATTCACCCTATAAAAAAAAAAGATATGCAAAATACGGTATTATTACAAATTGTACAACCTAAGACAAGGGATACAAAGAACATATCGTCACCTGAAAATAAAAGTAAAAGTTTAAAAAAAAACTTTTTGAAATAAAAGTTAACAGTTAAATTCGAAACCTGCAATTTTTGACTTAGTGCATTTTTCTTATAAGGTGACGATATTAGATACAGCACTTACTGTAACATACACTGATTAGCAGCTTATGGATACAACGATTATTATACAAATGAGATTTGATTTTGCCTTTCGATGGCGAACAAACAGTGACACACACCTGCCGATTTATTGTCTATATGAACCAATACATAAAAAATAAATGCTTAAATACTCATTTTCATCATAAAACGCATTTATGACCACAGATTTTAAAATAAAGCACAGTACACTACAAGAAAAGAAACAATAAAAGGAAAATGTAAACAGCGCTATGATGGGTCAAACATATCTGAGCTTCACTATGCCACGTGGCTGGCTGTTCTCTATTCGACAGTGTCTTCCCGCGCGTGGCTGAGTGCGATCGAAATTCCAGATTTTTAGATCGGATAGAGGTTCACATAATTGAGTCATTACCCAAAGCCTGTGTCGTTAACCAAGACATTTTTTTTTTTCTTACAGCCACTCGTCGTTATCTGAGGCCATCATTAACCAAGGCACCACTATATATATATATCAGGGACGAATATTCTGGGTGTGCTAGTGTGCGGTGCTCATCCACAAAACATCAGTATCACCAATATATTTTTGTATTTATTCCCGTTAAAGACTTCCCATAATTGTTTTCAGACTTTGCGTGATTCCTAAAATCGAACACAATATACTAATGCTTCATTGCCCTCTTCACTAGGATAATGAAAAAACATTAGTGCTTCACGAAGAGGGCACTTTTCAACGTAAACATTGCATCACATTTGTGTTAATAGCCCGGGTGTGCTTTCGAAATGCATACACCTTTGTGCCCTTTAAAAATATTTAAAGAGGGCACAACAGGTCAAATTCTTTGTGTTGTAGTATTTTTAAGCCACTGAGAAGGTGTAGCTAAGTGAGCTAACATTTTAAGCTCACCCAGCACCTAGCGTCTGTTATTGGTTATTGTGTCAACCAATCCAATTGAACGTTGTTACTTGTCATGAGTTGAGCGCTTTTTGTATGCGATGGCTGTATTACAAACAGCTGTTACACATTGTTCAAATGTTCAAATTTTCTGGAAATGAAAATTTGAAAGTGGATGTTAGGAGGAAAAAAAAAACTAAATGTTTCTCTTGCTATGCAGTACAGCATCTGTTGAGGTCGCAAAGTTTTTTAACGGCATACAGGCATTTTTATTCTAGTCTTCGGAAACAACAAACAGTAAAAAGATATGTATTCCTGAATAAAAATTAATCTTCTGTGTATTATAAGATGTTGATCTACAACAAAATACCAGCATATGTGAGATTGATAAGACAAAAACTGCTGATACTAAAAAGAAAAACAAAAAACTGATGAATGTAGGATTCTCAAAAGTGTGGATAATTCCGATAATGATCGGATGTTATGCATACTGAGTCTCAGTAAACAAAAGAAATTTCTTGGAAAATGCAGCAAAATATACACAAACCAGAGAAATACACATAACATGGGCAACAAATTTTACAAGATGATTTGCTGCTCCATCAAACGATATTTATTCCTGCCATTCTCTGTCTCCTTGTAAGTTTTTTTTTTAATTATGCCATCATAAATTCACTTATTCATGTCTAGACTATATGATCATGCTATTCGCTCTACCCAGCAACCTATAGGACACATATCACAAATGTTAATTATTAATAATTCGTTTGCCATTAATGAAAGTATTTCTACTCACACTTATTCTTTCTTTTCATTTCCTATTCTAACATGTCTTATAAATGATGGTTCACATATTTTCATCTTTGAGTATTTCAAATATACCAACCAACTATAGCATTCTCCTTCATTGTTGTTTTCTAATAAATCTTAAACAGATTGTTCCCACACTTTATGCAGAAGTATTCAAAGTTATTATTGTTACACCTCTAGGGAGTCCAAAGACTCATCAATGGAGAGTGTGCCAAGAGCATTGAACTATTGATCACTTCCAACTACTAACCGTGCTCAAACTTGCTTAACTTTTTGCATGAGCCATTAGTAGCAGAGGCTTGACCAATCGACCAAACTTTGCTGGCTTGCATTGGATCAATTAAGATGAGCGCTGATGCACTATGCACTCTCAAAACTTTCATACATCAATAAAAATGCAATCATATGGTTATGGGTATCCGCATAGGGAGGAGCAAACGGGGAACTCCCCCTGGACTTGAGTAAAAAATTCCACAAATGAGAATAAGTGATTGAGATATGTAACCTTAAACCCTCGACCATGGAAAGCTTTGTCTGTCTTAAAATTTTATTATGAGTTGGCCTGTTTGAGCCCAGGTGGGGTAGCCATAGAATGCGTGTTTTATTGCAGCAATAAAACGTGTTCCTGTTTTGGTTCATCTTTTTTCTGATTTGTGAACAGCGGAACAATTCGCTTGCCATCTGTGTCTAATGAGTCACTGAAAGAAGTGTAAATTGTAAATTTATAGTGAAACAAATTTAAACAGAAAAATACATTTTTAAAAGGTAAGTGTATGTAAATTAATATTATTTTACTTGTTAGTTTTATTTATTTTTTGCTTTTAAACTGAAATAATTAAATTTAGGATTTTGGGATTAATTAATTACTTGATTTTTAATAATACGCTGGTAGGGCCTGTGTAGCTCAGTGGAAGTGGTGCTTGCATCCTCTGCGCTTGGCCGCTTGAAGTTAGACCTAAGTTCTAATCTAGTCGCTGACTGGAGGAACTTTTTCTAAGGCTATCTTTGACCGGTTCCTGAGTTAGTTGATCTCTGGCACAGGCAAGCGGGTTTTTCCTCCTGGAAACTCGAGTTTTTTGTCCCGTAAACTCAAGAAAATCGACCATAGTACCCACATTATTTCAGACAGTGACATATCTTGTTAGGGTTAGGTACCAAGAGATGGCAGCATTTGTTTGCCAGCCTCTTCATCGGCGGCTGCTATAATTAGTGATAGACATGGGCCAGCTATCTCTGATTGGCTACCGGTGGAGATTGAACTTCCCACTCAGTCTCCAAAAGCTAGATAGGGTATAAAGGCCTCGCCTACTCCCTATTAGGGAATAAAAGGCATTAGCTGATTTTTTTTAATACGCTGGTCAATTTTTTTATGTATGAAATTGTGATAAAAACGTATTTCTGAATACTTTTTTCCCCCAGAATTAAAGATCATTAAAATCGATTTAAAATGAAAATAATGGACTGTATTTATAGTTTACACTGATAAATGGTTACATCAAAAAATGCTAAAAGACGTTTATTTATGTAATTATTTAATTAAATCAATAATTATAAAAATTTATTGTTGTAATTATTTGTCTCCAAGCTTTGCCACCCCCTCCCTGTAAAACTTTCTGCAGACACACGCCCATGCATACAGTCAAATTAACGTGAGCTTGTGTTGCATAACCCACATGTCAGAACACCGATGTCGGTTGGGTGTTAATTGGGTGTTGGGTGTTGCATGTGGATTATGCAACACTTTATATATATATATACTGTATTTCTAAATACTGTAAATTATATTTTTCGCTTACTCTTTTGACATTGTTTTAGAACTTTATTTTATCTATTTTTAGAATATTCTTGGGAGGAAACCCAAAATACTGAAAATGCTATTTCGTTATCCAAGGAAAACCTTGATTTTAAGGATGAAATTAAGGAATCTAAGTATGAGTTAAATATTGGTCTTCAGCTGATGCCATGATAATTGCATCCATATTTCTGTATGGAACATCGTCTAGGTATTTTTATTTTTATTGTTAATTTTTCAGCCATATCTAGTGAAAGTTTATAAATCTCTTCAAATTTTTCTTCAGATTTTTCCCTATGAAATGCAAATATTTTAAGAAGTACTCAATATGTTTGTGAGCAACTAGTAAATCAACATCTATGGCTTGTAATGTTTGGGTTATTGGTTCGAGAATAACAGAATATTTTGATATTTATTTAAACAAATAATAAACATTGAAGTACTATATGATGTTACTAAGCAATGTGCTTCTTGATCCTGTCCAGTTCATAGATATTACTTCTAATTTATTGAAAATTTTTTGAAAAAGAAAACAATATATTTTGATATTTCTAAGTCTATCTGGTTTCTGAAAGTAAAGAAATTGTTGGCACAGGCTCTTCGTTTTGGACTTTCTCAAAAAAAATTTTACTATAGATTTTATAATTCCTATTGACTTCTGGTACAATGTTTAAGTCATTCACAACTAGGTTTGAACACCAGCTTCCTTTCCTGCCATACTTGCAAATATCCTTGTCCAATTAATTTGTTCATGTCCAAACCATATTCAGTACATTTATTTAAAATAGCATGACTTATACTTTTCGAATTCATATCATATAGTTTTGTAAATCCTAAAAATTCTTCCATTGTATTTTTATTTTCATCAACAATCCTAATGCCTAGTGACAGCTGTCCTATTCCAGCAATATCTGTGGTTTCGTCAGCTAAGATTGAAAATCCGATAGATTTATTTGCAGCAGACACAATGCTTTCTTGTATTACCATTTAACAAAGTTCTATTAGTTGATGTTCAGTTCTTACAGACGTGTACCAGGCATTTGCAGGAGCTTTCATCAAATGATGTTGGAAGTTTATTTTGCACTTGGTTAGACTATAATAAATTTAGTTTAATCCTTTATCCAAGTGTAAGCAAACGAAGTTTGCGCCTGAAAAAAAAAATCTTCAGGACTGAGGTAAGGTGGTGCAACACCAGGCGACTCCGAGTAAAGGTGGACCAAGCTCTCATCACTCCTTGTCTCAGTATCTCCCATAATGCAAAGTACATCTCCTTGCGGACATGTATACTGCTATGCATTAAGGGAAGGCCACTACCTAGATCAATTTGACCTTTATTGAGGTCTTGTCAGTGGGAGGCAGACCCAAACGTGGAGATACTAAGGCAGAAGTAATAGGAGCGGTCATATTTACCTATACAAGTTGCCAACAGGTGTACCACCTTATTATTGAATTACTCTGAAGTTAGAGAAAGGCGATGGAAGTTTATTTAGCACTTAGACTATAATAAATTTAGTTTAATCCTTTATCCAAGTGTAAGCAAACAAAGTTTGTGCCAGAAAATATCTTCAGGACTAAGCTAAGGTGGTGCAACTCCGAGCAAAGGTGGACCAAGCTCTCATCACTCCTTGTCTCAGTATCTCCCATAATGCGAAGTACATCTTCTTGTGCCCATGTATACTGCTATACATTAAGGGAAGGAGGGAGACCCAAACGGTTTTGGGTCTGCCTCCCACTGACGAGACCTCAATAACCGTCGAAACCGGCCTGGGTAATGGCCCTTCCCTTAATGTATAGCAGTATACATATCTGCAAGAAGATGTGCTTTGCATTATGGTAGATACTGAGACAAGGAGTGATGAGATCTTGGTCCACCTTTGCTCGGAGTTGCTTGGTGTTGCACCACCTTACCTCAGTCCTGAAGATATTTTCAGGTGCAAACTTTGTTTGTTTACACTTGGATAAAGAATTAAACTAAATTTATTACATATTATTATTCATCAAATGATCTTTTAAAATTAAATCTCCCGCTTCAGTCCGAAATTGAAATAAATCATATAAATTTCCAGAATCACCCCTTTTCCTATGTAACGGCAAATCGTGTGGCACAAAATACAATGGCTGATAAAATAGCACTTAATTTAATTCTATTGGACTCAATAGTATTTTGTACACTTATCAATTTGACAAATTATATCTTTTTTTCTGGATGTTGGTGGATTGTTATAAAATTCTGTGCATCAATAACAGCTTCTTTATGCCATTGAGATGACATGTGATTTCTGGCCTGTTGGTTAAACTCTTTATATTGTATAAATGGAGTTTTTATAAATACGCCTTGACAGCCCCGATGTACTTTTCGTACATACAAAATGCAATATTTGCAAAACGCACCTTTTTGTAGTCTTGAATAACACAACCATGATGAATATTTTTCTAACCAAGCAAATCTAAACTGTCTCTTTTCAGAAGGATATTTTTTGAAATCATAGTCCTTGTTGGAATCAAGTATTAGAAAGGATTTTGAAGTTGGTGTTATAGCGGAAACTCCACCTTAACAACCAATATATTCTAATAAATTAATTGATGAAATTGACTCGTCAGAGTAATTTTGAATCAATGTTAAAAAAATCGGATCAACTTATGTATCCGAAGGCGCACATTTTTCCTGCTTAACTTCTATTTTACGTCTTTTTGCATTTTTTTCTAGGGAAGAAAAATAATTCCTTATATCCATTCTGAAAGAGGGGAAAACAATTTTTTTTTTATAATAAAACTATAAATACGTTTTTCTCGTGGAAAGGCTTAGACGTTGGCTATGCATTTTTTACTAAATAATTTAAGGAAAATTACAACGTCAACTAGGATATACATTAAAATAAATTTTAATGTACTTCAATATTTCGGCAACGTCACGTTGCCATTTTCAATAAACTTAAGAACAAGACACGTGCACGCAGGCACAACAAACAGTAAATGAGGAAGAAGTAGGAAGCTATTATTTCTCCTAAAGTCCTGATGGTGCCCCCTAGCGGGCAGTGTTGGTATTCTTGGGCGATTGGGCTGAAGGTCTTCTGATGTAGGTTTCCCAAATTTGAGGCAGTCTCATGCAGCCAAATTTGTTGAGGGTTGGATTGTTTCTTAGGGCTGAGGCTGATTCCACGAAAAGCCTTTCATATCTGTATTTGCTATAGTGTATTATCCTGGCTTTCTTCCACCGTATTCTATGGCAGGTATCCAGCGCATGGTCAGCAAGACCAGAGTCGCTGTATTGGTGAAACCGGATGTAGCCCTTGTGTTCTGAAATTCTGATATTTGCTGTCCTGCCTGTTTGGCCAAAGTAGGACAGCTTACAGCTGCAAAGGACCTGGTATACACTGGGTTGGTCTGGGGGGGGGGGGGGTTGGTCTTTAGTAGAGCGGATAAGGGATGCCAATTTTTTATATGGTCTGTAATAAGATGTTAAGTCGTGTTTTTAGGATTTTTGTAATTTTTTATAGTTTCCTGCCATCTTGTGGAGAAGTAACCACATTACTTTACTTCTTAATTCACTGGCACGATAAGATATATGTTATTCAGTACCTAAATAAATATCTAGTCATGATGTTCCTGATGCCACTTTAATACGAACGTTCGGGTTCTTCGCAGAAATTAGTGGTTTTCGTATAGACATGCGATTACGATACCAATCCTCTTCATTTCCCTCTGCATAGTTCTCTGAGATATGGGTCGGGAACAGCTTTCATTAAATGCTTCGGTGATTTGCTGCACACGAGAAATTCTATTTGTCCGCACAAGCTTTCTTAGGCGATTTCGTTCTGACAAACTGCCTTAGGAAAATAGTTACGCCTTGTAGACGTGGATTGTTTAAGAGGCGTACCAAGAATATGTTACCTTTACTTATTACCGTCGATAGGGTGTAGCATAGAGGCAGCCTACCTCACGGCGCCCTTTAATAAGGGCGCTCCTTCAGCCATATTGCGTTAGGCGCCGTTACAGCAACAAGATATTTTACATCTGATGTAGATGCAATAGATTTATTTGAAGAATTAAAAATTTCTCTCAAAAATAATACAATAGAAAAGTGGTCCTCAACAAATTTTATATCTATAACCAAAATCTTGTAGAAATTTATCTCAACATTACCACCCCCTAAGGAGAATGTTAACAATTCCTGTTAGCGTAATAAGTGCGGAAAAAATTTTTCCAAGCTTAAACTGATTAAAAATTATTTGCGAACAGCAATGACCCAAAGAAAGATTGGTTGGTCTAGCAACTATATCTATAGAGGCGGACATAGCGTATAATTTAAATTTAGAACAGCTTAAAAACAGTTTTATTGTGCGATATCCCATAGAGCAAACATTTAATTAATATTATTATGTAATTGTTTTGCATTAATGTTGCTTGTTTCTCTTCTAATAAAAGCAAAATCGCAATTGGAGATTTTCTTATATTTTTCTCTTATAATTCATCAAGGGCGATGTTTAATTGCTTGCCTCAGGGCGCGATCTAATCTGGCTACGGCCCTGCCTTACTGATTAAACATCACGCATATCTCAACTTTTGTAAAACCAGTCAGCTCTGCTAGTTTCTGAATCGTGGCTCCAACTTGACAGATACTTAAATTAAGTCTCCTTTAACGAACGCCAAAAGATCCTTTGTTTTTTCCATTCTGATCAACACTATTGACGATTAGCTTACCTGCAGCATTCTTAAATAGTTGCTTGGAACATGTGGTGATAAACGTGACAAATTGCGTATTTTGTATGTATCAAGAACAAATATTTTTCATATTATCATTATTATTACGTGACACCTTCAAGGAGTCCAAAAACTCATCGACGGATACGCTGAGTAAGTGGCGATTATTTACATCTGCATAAAGGCTTCTAATTCAGTGGCAGCTATGTGTACGATGGTGGTCTGAAAAGTTCTTGGCCTCGACCATAGATGTCCACATTATCGACAAGATGTCTTTTTTTATAAGTTGGTACATCTGTCATAAGCATCCATGTGAAATGGCAAGTAATTCTATCAAGTAGTTTGTTTTATACAGCTGTCTGAAGCTAAAGTGTTGTCTGTATCCCTTGAAATGGATAAAATTGAGTATCGTGCGGTTATAAAATTCTTTGTAAAAGAAAGTTTAACGCCAAAATAAATTCATTCGAAGTTCAAAAACGTTTATGGGCACTCTTCTCCTTCGTTTTCGACCATTAAGAAATGGACTGCCGAGTTTAAATCTGGCCGTACCAGCCTTGAAGATGATCCACGTGAAGGACGTCCAAAAAGTGTAACAACACCAGAAATCATTGATCAAGTGCACGATGTGATATTGGATGACCGGCGATTCCAAGTGCGTGAAATTGCTGAAACTATAGGCATTTCAAAAGAACGTGTAGGATATATTTTGCATGAACAATTGCATGTGAAAAAGCTTTTCGCAAGATGCCACGCTTGCTCAACAGCAGAGCAAAAACGCACTCGCATGAAAATCTATGAACAATGCTTGGAGCGTCTTAACGAGAATAAAACTGATTTTGTGCGTTGATTTATTACTATGGATGAGACTTGGATTCACCACTACACACCAGAATCCAAACAGCAGTCAAAATAGTGGATAGAAGCTGGTTGTTGAGTGCCAAAAAAGATAAAGTCGGTTGCATCAGCAAGAAAGGTCATGGAATTATCTTGAAAATAGTAAAACAATAACCGGGGAATATTATTCTGATCTCTTAACCAGACTAGACGAAAAAATTCGTGAGAAAATACCCTGTTTGCAGAAGAAAAAATCATTGCATCTGCCCACAAAGGTGTTTTGGCAATGGGAAAATTAAGGGATCAGCACTATGAATTGTTGGAACATCCACCCTGTTTCTAAGATTTGGCTCTCTTTGACTTCTACCACTTCCACAAACTAAAACTCTTCCTCGCTGGTCAGCGTTTTTCTTTAAATCATCAGGTGATTGCAGCTGTAGAGGGGTATTTTGTAGTTACTGGCGCTGGAGCATCGCTTTAATAAATGTATTAGTCTTAAGGGAGGTTATGTTGAAAAATAAAAATAATTTTGAAATTATAAATTCGTTTTTTTCATTGTTAGGCCGAGAAGATTTCAGACCACCCTCGTATATATGGTGCTCGATTGGATTACTGCAAAAAAATATTGCATAACTTCTTATTCCCTCCATCCTCTTTTACCTTGCTGTGTCGAGGATTTTTTACATATTACCGCTGGCATATCGAGGATAAGGTGGTTAGCATCATGGCTCCCGGTATTTTTGGTCTATAGATGCATGTGTTCATAAGCCAGATTGCCTGTTCTGGAGGATGAAAAACACGAGATTCCGAGTGAAAATCCCTGCTACCTCCATAAGAAATCAGCTGAGTCACCTTTAGTCGAAATCGATCATATAAATGTTCCTCAGTCACTGACGGGAATCGAACGCAGGTCTTTCCGACCAAAGGGTTTCGTCTGTTCTGCCTAATTTACGAAGGCTCAGAAAATATTACAAATAAAGGTATTCACTAAGGATTCCAGCAGATGCTGAATATGATGACGTCATTATCAATGATTAAAAATGTTTGATTTTTAAAACGATTATTAACAAACTAAGGTAGCATTAACTCATTTCAATAACAGATTAGAGTCATCATTGCTAAGGAAGTATCGATGAGCAGGTGCGACAAAACCTTTGTTTGCGTTTGTTGAAGCAGATGGCTTTAGAGGATTGGCGTTTCTGAATAAGAGGGAAGTCATTGTAATGAGAATTTTGACTGCTTACATACGCTGCAGCAACAATTCTCAGTGGAACTGTTTTATTTTTCAATAAAATTAAAGAGCAGTGTCACGAAAGTAAAAGGGAAACAACCATATTTCTAAAATACTCCAAACAACTGAAGGAGACGCTATTGGTCTCTTCGGTCACAGGAGATTCTGTTGTTAAGGTGTCCTGCGATCCTTCTTACGTTCTCATTTTTCGCTTATCATGAATTCTTATGTGTGGTGGCTGACGAAAGGATTATACGGAGAGGACGTTCCATGAATAAAGGTCAACCACCCCATTACATCTGATTCGATTTTCAATGCCTGTGTGGTACTTTGTAGGTTGCAGGATAAGTGAAAAACAGGAAAGGAAATTTAATGCTTCATCTTTGTCTGAAACTGTTCGAGTTCTATGATCAACTTTCTCCAGATTAAAAGAGCGATTTTCTGAAAGAAAAAAGGGTAATTACCAGTGTCAAAGATCAGTTAACTCATAGACGGTCGACGAAATGCTTATAACGTCCTGTAGACGACAAGAAGGAGACTCATAATCTTCCTTAGGGAGGGGACAGTGCGATGTATGCAGTACAATGCACTTGTGAAATCGTAATTAAGTTTTATTATTTAATAACAACATCAATAATAATAATTATTATTATAATCTGAGACCTCCAGGCAGTCAGGAGTCATCGAGGGAGGCTATAAATCGCCCAAGTCAGCTATCATACATTCCCTTAAATTCATTCACACTAGATGCGCTCACTACCCCTAAGGACAAATTATTCCACTCTCTCACTTCTCTCTGTGAGAAAAACCTAGATCTCACCCCTTTCCTGACTGCAAATAAATTTAACTTCCATGTATGCCCCCGTGTTCTCTACCCCATATAACGAAAAATTTCATCAGTTGATATCATATAACACCCATTCAAAAGTTTATGGACCTCTATCATATCACCCCTCTTTCTCCTGTTAACCAGAGTCTGCAATTTACACACACAAATCTGTCCTCATAATCTAAATCCCATAATCCATACATAAGCTTTGTAACTCTTCTTTGTACCCTTTTTACAGCTTCTTTATCCCTTTGGAATCCGTGAGACCAAATCTGCGCACAGTAATCCAAGTTGGTCTTAAAGCCTTATAAAGAGGCAAAATGACTTTATCCTCACATGTCAAGGTTCGCTTCAACATTGCAATTATCCTCTGAGTTGTATTTGCAACTTTTGCTATATGACCTTTGAACTTTTTTCCTGTTCACCAACACGCCAAGATCACTTACCTCTTCAGTTTCTTGTAGAAAGTTATGCATTTCCAAAATGCATAACTTTAAACTTACTAACACTAAAGTGATAGCCATTTTCGTTTGTCCAAATATTATAGCCTATTCAAATCATTTTGTAAGTGCTGAATATCAGTAGCATCCCTAATTGCCCTACCTCTCTTTGCATCATCAGTAAACAATTGCAGATCCGATGTTAGATCCTTCCTGATGTCATTAATGCACAGATTGAACAATAATGGCCCAAGGACTGAACCCTGAGGTACCCCAATTGTTACCTTAAATCTGAGAGATTCACAACCACTATATACCAGGTCTGTCAACCATCCCCCGATACAAGTCAAGAGTTTGTATTCCAATCCCATTTTCTCCAATTTATGGAAAAGTCTTTCGTGTGGTATTCTATCGAATGCCTTGGAAAAATACAACATTATCATAGTGTATCCATTCCCTTTATCCAACTCGAACATAACATTATTATAAAATATGAGCAAATTACTAAAAACACGACCTTCCTTTCGTAAACTCATACTGTTCATTGCAGAGTATAGCATGTTTGTCTACCCATTTCTGTATGCGAGTTCTTACGAACTTCTCTAAAATCTTCACTACCAGACCAGAGATACTGATAGGTCGGTAGTTAGACACTATCATACATTCCTTCCATTCTTGTGGTATCTTTTCTGAGCTGAGACACAAGTTATACAAACATGTGAAAGGCTTAGCCAATTTGGCTGAACATTCCTTTAGCAAACGGGCTGATATTCCACCGGTCCTATAGAAAAATTCTTATCCAGGTTATGCAACAGCTCTTCAACCTCATTTTCATGAATCTCCAACTCTTCAACTGATGTAGCAGTAGTACTATGCACCATGTTACATACACCTGGTTGATATATCTTAGCAAAGTAAGCACTCATTAACTGAACAATCTCATTAGCTTCCGACACTCGAGTACCATCTGAATTGAATAAAGTTATTCTTCCACATTCAATCTTTCTTTTACTTGCGGCATAACGATAAAATTCTTTTGGATTGCCTTCAGCTTCTATGGCCAATTTCTTTTCATACTCCGTTTTAGCTTTCCTCACAATACTCATTAATTTTCTGGCCTGAGCTTTATATATTTCATAACTAATCTCACTCTTATTCTCACGATATTCTATCCAATCATCTTCTTCTTGTGGATCTCTTGCTTAATAAGGTTGCATATCCATTTTACTCCCAACCTATTTATTCTTCGAACACTATGGATACATTTAGATACCGCCTCATTCAAGCACTTTTTCAAAGATTCCCATGCATTGCTGGCATTTTTCCCTTTCAGTAACTGATACCATGGGACAAAAGATAGTATTTTCCTAAATTGATCATAATTCCCAGCTTTGAAGTTCAGCATGTAACCTGTTTTAATCGGAGCAATACAATTATATATATTTCGCAAAAAAGTACAGCATGGTCAATTGGTGTCAATGGTCAGTGTCACCATTTGGTGGTAAAATAGCCACTTTCTTGACAGAGACCCCTTCTGACCTGATGAAAAAATTTAATTCTCTTTGACCTCGAGTTCCTTCTTTCACATGCTGCTTGAGATAGTTGTCTCGCAACAATTCATTAAATTCCTCTTCTTTGGGAAATATATATAATTTTATTGATTATAACGATACTTATAACGATACTGGCCCAAATCTCATTTCTTCAACCGAATCAATATTTGGAAAATTAAAATCACCATAATGATCATTCGTTTGGTACCCATAAGGCTAAATTGGTGGTGCATTTCTTTGTTCCCTACAACTGAGCCACAAGGTCTGTAGCAAAAGCCCACCATATATTTCATTCTATTAACCATCACTTCACACCAGATAGACTCAAACTCACCGCTACATGGGACATTGTTTTCTTGTGTTTCTACTTTAACTGGACTTAAGTAATCTGATATCATTAATAGCACTCCTGCTCTCCTATTCTCTTCTCATTCCTAAGAAGAGTATACCCATTACACTCGATCCCAGTTGCCATATCTGATTCTGATAGCTAGGTTTCACTAATGCCAACAATCTTAGGCCATATCGTATTCAATAAAGCATGGAACTCAACCCTTTGTTTGTAATGCTTCTGGCATTTGTGTATAGATAATAAATTACCACCTACCTATTCTTATAGATATGCAATCTATTTAGTCTTGTTCTAGAATTTTCTCTTTTCCCTTCCCAGACATACATAACACTTCCGAACCTAAAGCATATTTTTCCACCCTTCGCCACATACATAACCATATTCGAAGACATTCATATCTTGATCACGTTTGCGTGCCATAGTTGAACTTTCACACACATTTTTCCCATTCGTCCCTTGATGATCTAGTTTCCCTCACTCTCTGTATTAGGTTTCAAACCAAGAAATAATTTCTCCAGGCTTCTGATGCCAAATGAATTCAAGTGTAGGCTATTCTTCTTATATAAGTCTTTTCTGCCATCAAACACACCCCACACATCTAAAAACTCGCATCCATATCTTCTACACAGCTTGCACGTGAAATCATTTGCTATCATCGCCCTTCTCCTTAACTCAGTACTGTCATATCTGGGTAGTAATCCAACAATTTTTACTCTCTCGCATTTCTTTCTCGCTTCTTCCAACAGGCCTTTCATATCTTCTCTCATACTATATTTGTTACTACTTAAATTATTTGTACCTATCAGAACTACCATCTCTTTTACTTTTCTTTTTTGGTTTTCAATTACATTTGTCATATTTTTAATTTTTGCTCCCGGGAAACTAGAGGTGGTGACTGCCTCGGAAAGGGCAAATTTTAAAATTTAGACACCATACCATATGACGTCTTTTTTCTTTGATTTTAACTCACTTTCCTTGTTATTAATATTTTCACTATCAAGTTCAGCACTTCCTGCCTGTTCTTGTTCTGATCTTTTTTTCTTATCCTGTCTAAGTTTAGTCAAACATTTTCCCACCTTTCCAATTCCCTGGTAGATTTTCTAATAATTTCTTCTCATCAAGATATTTCTAATGTCAACTTATCCTCAGATAAATTATCATCATGACTGCAGCAGTAATTTTGATCATCAGAACAAACGCTCTCCTTAGTAGCACCAACTTGAGCTTTAGACACTGCCTTGTTACGACAAGTCTTCGAGCTCTTTTTAAGAACGCAGTAGCAAAAACTAATAATATTTCTGCAATTATATTATAAAATGCTCTATTACGATAATTACACTAAAATCTACAATTTCATCATCATTATTAAATCTACAATAATATACTAAAAATACACAGTTAAATCTAAGTAAACACTTAATAAATCATCAATAATAATAATGATGATATTTTTACACTACAATAAGTTTATCATCATATATACAGTGTATATACAAATATACAATTTAAATAAAGGTATGAAATGTTAGGTAACTATGTTTACATAAATATACGTAAATAATAATAACAATGCTTTAAAATTGTTTAAAATGCTACATTTACAGTAGGCAAAACGGTTTACATTAATTAATTTTTTGTAATAAGTGATAACCATTTTAATAACGTTTGATGCAAAATGTAATTGCATTTATACTTGAAGCTTGTACTTAGCTTATGTGAAGATAACATTTATCCATTATGGAATATTAATTACACTTATAATTAATTCTAATATTTATTTGATGGTGCGTCACTGAAATGGCCATTTAGTATAGTGCTTGCATTAGGGCTGTGCGACCTGGAGTGCATGTATTTCTGGTTTACAGTATGACATCTAGTTTTTTTGGTAGGTCTTTTATGTAGTTACTCCTGTTCAAAACTGCATGAAGGTAAATTCAAAGGTATCACATTGTTTCATCTTGCGAAATGGTGCTTGTTTTTCTTATGTATTTTCCTTATATGTAGAAGAGTGGATGTTGGATTGGTATGTACTTCTCTAGTGGCTTGCTGAGTGAAATTCTGAACATAAAGTTTGTCTTGTCAGAGTTCAGGTGTATGTTGAGCCTGGTGACCTGATTGATATAATGCAGCAAGTTTGCTTGTACGCTTCTTATGTTAGCATGGATGGACACCATTATTATTATTATTATTATTAAACAGATGAGGTATAATACAATTCCTACCTAAGGATCTAATTGATCAGTTAGGCCATATTATTTTATTGCTATACTGGCATCAGTATGACAAGCACATGCACGCGTGCGCACACCCAATACACCAGAATTTCATTGTGCATCATAGAACTGGAATCCTGAGCTACCTAAAGTGTTTTGTGTTTGGTCTGCATATTTATTTTGGTTAAAAGTAAAACTCCTCGGCTGTGGTTAAAAGTATTTCGCTTTCACTGTGCTAGCTGGTTTATGTCTTCCAAGCTCGTGATTGGTTTGAGATTTTTGACTTTCTCATGAATATTTCTCTCTAATCCACAAATTTTTTTCACGATTTTGCCTTTTTTTTTTTATCTTGTACCATAAATTTGGTAGAATGGTGTTAGATACTCGTACACGATTGGAATGTTAATTTGGAATATATTCATATTTCTGGCGACTTGCCTTTTCAGTCTTCTAGCCTCCGATAAATGGGCTGCTTTAGTAAATTATCCGCAGCTGTTGATGGGTGTATTTCTTTGCTATTGTTGAAGTGTTATCCATCAAATGTTGTACTGGACTTACGTTGCCCGATGAACTCAGAAAGATAGAAACATGTGAAGTACAGATTTTGAAGGCATTGTCTATATGTGATGTATTTTCCTTTGGACCATCGATTCTTTAGGCCAATGATTTTCAACCGGTGTGCCGCGAGATTTATGAAAACAAATTAATTGAAAGAAATAATGTCGTAATTTGCGCATTTATTTATTAGTGTCTGGTCTTCCATCTTCTTGTGTGTGTAAATCAATCAAAATTATGCCTATTTTTTGCCAGATCATCAAAAAAATTAAAATAATATATTTTTAGTGTACCTCAGATTTTTAATAATTAGTCTAGATGTGCCGTATTATGAAAAAAGGTTGAAAATCACTGCTTTAGGCATTTGTTACATTTCATGACTGACCTCAATCTTACTTCCTTGATCTGTTGCTACTATGCTTTAATAATGACAACATCCTTTTTTCTTCTATCGGCATTGACCACTGTGCACGCATAAATTTTGACAAACACATAATTTGACGTTTTTAAACGTAGTGTTTTAAGGGGATTTTATCCCAACCAGCTATTTAACTTTCAGATTAAATAAGCTGATTGGGATAAAATCCCCTTAAAACACTACGAATAAACTTATGGTAGTAGTAGTAATAAATGTTTTCAAAAACTCAAATCCAGTACACTTGTGTTACGCAAACTGGTTACAAGTGTTCCGCCGGTGAAGGATGTCTCATGACACAGTTCTGAGTGTAATTGGCTACTCTGACCCTAACAACTGAAGACTGCTTTTTGAAATTTTAAAATTTCATGGGAGTTGTGTGTAGGAATTTGTACTGACGCTGTTGCATGAATGGTAGGCTCTACCCTTGCAAAGATAATAAACCCAAATATTATATCAACGCACTGTTTTTTGCACAGAGAATCTCTAGTTTCAAAAACATTACCGGCAATATTAAAACCTGTACTAGACCAAGGTGTGAATATTGTGAATTACATCAAGTCAAGAGATCTTTAAAAGCACATCTTTTTTTAAAAAAAAAAAACTTTGCATATCTATGGATGCCAAGAAGAAATGATTTCAAGTTACTTTCCTTCCTTAAATACACACAATTATGACTGGATTCGAAATCCATTTGGCACAGACATCGAGTTGTGAAGTTTCGGTACAAGAAAAAGCACAATTAGTTATCTTGTCAACGGATCGTACTCTAAAAATGAAATTCTCTGAAATAACTCTTGAGGAATTTTGGATTTTTGTCCAAGCCGAATACCCAGCTCTCTCCACAAGAGCACTGAAAATTTTGTTACAGATTTCAACATCATATTTGAGTGAGCTCGGTTTCTCAATATTAACCCATATAAAAACTAAAAAGTGTGAAAATCTTACTAATATAGACAAAGAGATGTGGGTAGCAATATCACATATTAGACCTGCGAAAGCCAACAAGCTCAAGTATCGCATTAAAATAAGTTCATTTTTAAAAAAAAGGAAAGTCCATGCATCTTTTTATTGTTAGTTTTTATGATTCTAATGCGTTTGGTGTTCCTCAGATTTTTCCTATAATGAAAAGTGTTCCATGACTTCGAGAACCACTGGTTTAAACTCTTACGTAGCCTGCTCCATTCAAATTTCTTTATTAATTCACTGCGCATATGCTCAACACTTTTAGCCGCAGAGTGTCGCGCGTGTTTTTACTTCATTCTTAGTCACGCCTTGTTTCATAACACGTTGCAAAGCACAGGTGTTGTTTGCTTACAGACTTTCGTTACTTGCTTGGTGGTTTTAATTATTTAATAGGTCAGTTGAGGAGAAATTTTACTGATTACCAATATTTCTTCGGAAGTGTAAGTAGCGGCTGCACTTTTAATATTTTCGGACGCATTTGTTCTTAGCTCGCTCAGGATAAAAATACCTGAAAGGAACTTGAAAATTTTGCGCACTCTCGTGATAATGACAAATCTACTCCTACGGAAGTGACGTCAAGCATACTTCTACACGCTAGCTAAATACTGTTGTTTTCTGTCATTTTATATAAACGTTATGGTTCCTGACGCATGTTGTCATGGAATATGTTATTTTCTTTTCACCACAGCTTCGACTACTGATTTCGGGACATGTTAAAACCATTAATTTTGGCATGCATCAGTACTCGGTTTTGTTTGTTTTAAGGCCATGTTGTAAGAGCAAAGAAATGAGCAAAAATGCGTCTTGGTACACTCTGAAGACACCTGATCTTACCGTCATATGATTGGCGTACATCTGGTGGCGTAACTGCGAGATAGGGTTCCAGCTAGATAATATTTTTTTGATGAGAAAATAATATTAAATTTAAAATAAATAAACGAACGACATTGCCACACATCACACAATGCAAAACGTAAAATAAAAACAAACACGGCAGCACGGTTTTCCATATTAGATTTTTCTTCCTTGAAATCTTCCATCATTGGCAATTAATTCCAAAAATATAATTATTCCTTTTCCTTTTAAGATCACATTATGATTCACTAACTTCTGTTTTTTGTACACGATTTTCATCAATTTTTTCAACCCAAGGATGTGTTTACAGTTTTTATATCTCGTCAGAGGAGACTTGAACGAACACATAGGGAGACAGAATAGAGACTATGCAAGGGTGCATGGTGGCCACGGAGTAGGAATGATGAACCAGGAAGGAGAGAGGGTTGTGGACTTTGCAGTAGCGTTTGATCTGGCAATTGTGAACGCGTTTTTCTACAAGAGGGAAGAACATTTGATAACATTTAGGAGTGGTAACAACAGTTCACAAATTGACTATATTTTAACTAGAAGAAAACATCTTAAGGTTGTGACAAATTGTAAAGTAATTCCAACAGATCAAGTAGCACAGCAACACCGACTGCTGTGCGCAGACTTTAAAATAAGATCGAATGAGAACCTCTGGATGCCATGGGATGAAGACAATTAAGTGGTTTCGCTTAAAAGAGGAGAGTGTGAGGAATCGTTTTAGGGAGAGGGTGTTAGTGAGGATTTCGGATGGACTGGAAAGTGTACGAGATTAATGAAACAATTCAAAAGTAATCCTGAGCTGTGCAATCGAGGTGCTTGGTGAGACATCTGGACAGATTAGAAAGCAGAAGGAGGGTTGGTGGTGGAATAAAAATGTACAAGTGGCAGTGACAGCTAAGAGGAAGGCAAAGCAGAAGTGGGATGAGTCAAGAGTGGAAGAGGACAAAGCAGTGTACAGAGAGAGAAAGTAAGAAGCCAAGAGAGTTGTGGCACAGGCGAAGACCATGGCATATTGTTAAACTGTGGATGAAATTATTATGTATATTTTGTTCTTCATTCACATTTAACATAACTTATCATATATTAAACATGACTTGTTTAAAAATTATTTGTTAATCCCTTGCTTAAGAATTATTATTTATGTATTATTCCTGAATTTTATCAGCTATTATTTGATTAAATAATTTTAATGTATATTTTGCTATTGGAAGTACTCAGTGATAAATATCATTTATCTTATTTACTTTATTCCTTCAATAATATTATGAGAAATTATATGTATATAATTTAATGTATCTTATATATATATACTGTAACATATATTTTATTATTGTTATTTGTAAATGAAATGAAAGAGAAAATTAAGTAACTGTAATATTTTTATTAATGTTTTTCATTACTCAATGTAAAAGTATAGCCTTATGTAACGTTAATGCGAATGTTTACGTTTTGTTCGTTGCCATGGAGAGAGAAATAAAATAGAACGCGCGTGGGTAGACCGCAAGCTTCGATAACGAGGAGAGAAGAAAGATATATGAGTAGTGATAAAAAGAATAGAAAAAGGAATTGAGCTTTACAAAAACGGCGTTTTGTCTAGTGCTCATACATATGATTCGCGATTCTGATATTTGATATAAAATGTGATTTAATGAACTCAACAAATATGTTTACTGGCAGTGAATAGTCCTACTGGTATAGTCAACCGGTTTGGTTCTTAAATAGGCTCATAAAAACTAATTCAGTAGGTAAGTTAACCTTTTTTCGAAACAACGGCGATACGCTAGGCTTACTGCCATCAGCATCGCCATTGTTTCATTGCATCAGTTGTTGTTTTAGAAACTATCTATTATCACAATACGGTGGAAATGGAAAGCATGTCCTGTTCTCCAGAACAAAACGTGGGTCCAACCACAGATCTGCCGTACGAGGAACTCACCTTCAAACAGCTCCTGGCTATTTTTAAGCATATTGGAAATCTGCTACACACAAAATGGCCAGGTAAGGTAGTAGTTCATGAAATCCAAGAAGTTGATACGGACGACGCTCAACTTCTTGAACTACTCCAAGACAACGCTACTGAAAAAACAACAACGGCTGAAGATCATTCCCGTACTGACCACACTGATTTTCAGGAGGTTCGCGCAAGCAAAAAGCGCAAAACTGCGACCTCCGAATCACCAATTATAGATGTCATGGAAGAAGATGGCTCTGCCCCAGACTCACCTACCTCTGCAAGGGAAAAGATCCCCCCGATTATTCTGCGTGAGAAGAACAAATGGATGACACTAAAGAACATAATGAACAACTTAAAGATATCATATAACAACGCAAAGAATATCACAGATGGTGTCAAAATTCACCCTAAAACTGTCACAGACTATCGTAGGTTAACAGCAGAACTAAATTCCAGAGGAATTCAGTACCATAATTTTCACTCGGTTCGGAAAAAAATCTCAAGGTAGTGATTAGAGGCGTTCCTGAGGATGTCTCCACCGACGAAATCATTACAGACCTGCACTCGAGTGATTTACCACCAATCAAGGTCAGCAGGATGACCAGGAGGGACAAGGCTCCAATGCCATTAGTGCTGATCGAGATCAGTCAAACCTATAAACACATATATGACTTGACAACCATCTGTGGATTGAAACTCTCGGTAGAACCGTTAAGGAAGAGAGCTTCTACTGGGCAATGCCATAGATGTCAAAAGTTTGGACATGCCCAGAAAATGTGTAAGGCCGAATTTAAATGTTTGAAGTGTGGGGTTGGTCACCCAACGAACACCTGTTCTAAACCAAAATCTACCCCAGCCAAATGTGCCAATTGTGGCGGTCCACACACATCCAACTACAGAGGATGTTTGTACAATCCACGTAACAGGAAATCTGAAGAGGGAACATTCTCTCCTTCCATCAGCTCACCTACATCTGCGGCTACTTCACAGCCTCCTAAAGTTCAAAATAAAGACTCAGAAGCCCATCTGCTGAAAACTGAGGTCCCTCAAAAAACGACTCTAAATTGGCAGTCCAGGACATATGCAGATGTAACCTGCCCTAAACAGACATCCCTAGAACAGTCACCATCACGCCCAAATTTGACAGCTATCATTACCACGTCCCTGGCAAATATGCTATTAGATTTCAGCAGATCTAATCCTTCACAAAGTTCTACTAACAGATTTCTAAAAGACACTCAAGTCATCATTTCAGCGCTCACCAATGAACGGTAAAAAATTAAAACCAGAAGCCCTAGAAATAATAGCCTGGAATGCAAACGGCTTAAGAAATAAGATCCTAGAACTCCAAAATTTTGCCCACAGACATCGGCCAGATGTTCTATTAATAAATGAAACGCATCTAAGACCAGCAGACAATCCCAAAATTTATGGATATCAGTCGTATAGAACTGACAGATCAACCCACAGAGGTGGAGGCACGGCAATTTTCATGAAGAATTTTATCTCTCATCACTCCATAAACATTCCTTCTACCTCCAATCTCGAGGTCACTGGCATCGAGATTCTTACGAGCTCAGTAGGCAAATTAAAAATTTTTCAGCATACCATCCACCTCAAAAATCATTACTACCTTCTGATTTGAACACCATATTTGATACTGGAGAGTCTACCATTGTGGCAAGTGATTTAAATGCCAAGCATTCTACTTGGAATAGCCACTCCACTAACAAAAATGGACAGATACTACAGAACTATGCTGATTTCAACAACCTTCACGTAATAGGTCCTGCTGATCCCACCCATCACAACACCTATGGTAGGGCTGATGTATTGGACATAGCCATACTGCAGCACATCAGACTCCAATACAATTTAATGACAATCAATGATTTATCATCAGATCATAATCCAATACGGTTAAAATTAGGAAATCTTGAAAAATTATCCCCACCCCCTCACTCATTTATTCCTTGGGAAAGACTCTCCATGGTGCTTCCAAAATATATTGGTCCTGTTCCCATCATTAAATCAAAAGAGGAAATTGACATAGCTGTCAAAAATCTAACAGAACAGATTACAGCAGCCTGTGCAGCAGTTACTACCCCTGCAACCACCCACAAATCCAACCACCTGCCTGAAGATACTATGAATCTGATTAGGGAAAAAAATAGGGCTAGAAAAAGATATCATAACACTAGGGCGCCACAAGATAAACGGATCTTAAATAGGTTAAATTCTGCAGTGAGAGATGCACTCGCAGCTCATAGAACTCAACTCTGGGAAGAAAAACTGACCTCCATCTCCACTGACAGCCACTCTGTATGAAATCTTATCCGAAAGATCAAGAACAAAAATAAACCTCTTCTCCCTCTGCAAACAGATTCAGGTCTCATCCACACTGATGCTGATAAAGCTGAGGCAATAGCGAATCACCTTGCAAATCAATGCAAACCCGCATACGATCACCTCGACATTAGTCATATCTACAAGATACACCGTAATGTCAGATATTCGCTCAAGTCTGCTCCCACACATTCTACTCAAATTACACCCACCTTACCTGCTGAAATATATGCTATTATTCAGAAATTCAAAAATAAAAAGGCTCCTGGACCCGACGGTATCCCCAACAAAGTTATAAAACTTCTACCTCGCAAAGCTATTGTTCATTTGGCAAACATAATCAACTCCATACTTCACTACAAGTATTTCCCTTCCTACTGGAAATTGGCGTACATTGTTCCAATTCATAAATCTGGAAAGGATCCCACTTTGCCACAGAATTACAGACCAATCAGTCTCATCTCTAATCTCGGAAAAATTGCTGAGAAGGTAATTCTTACTAGGCTTCAAGATTCTGTACTCCGGTTAAACATCCTGCCTGAGGAGCAGTTTGGCTTCAGGCAGTTGCATAGTACCACATAACAAATACACAGATTGGTGGAACATATCATTACAGGTTTTAACTGGCGTCAATGCACTGGGGCTGTTTTCCTAGACTTAGCCAGTGCATTTGACAAGGTTTGGAATTATGGTTTGCTATACAAACTTATATCATCCGGTGTTCCAATCGGAATCATTCAACTCATCAAGACGTACCTCTGCGATAGGCGCATGCAAGTGAGATTAAGTGGAGTAGTGTCCTCACAGAAACACATCTTGGCTGGAGTTCCACAAGGGTCCTTACTAGCACCAATCCTATTCTCCTTATACCTGCATGATATACCACACAACCCATTATCTTCAATTAAAGCTCTTTACGCTGATGACACAGCGATATTGACCAGATCATTAAAGCCTCACTTAGCCACCAAGAAACTGCAAGAAAACCTACTGCAAATAGAACAATATTTTGCCAAATGGCGACTCCAGGTGAATCCTCAGAAGAGCGTAGCCGTCTTATTCTCTAGAAGATCAGTGCTTCCCAAAGAAGATATTCTCCTCTTTAACACAAAAATTCAGTGGAAAACAGAGATCAAGTATCTCGGTGTAGTAATGGACAGTAAACTGACTTTCAACTCCCATATCAAGACTCTCTTTGCAAACACATCCAAAACCATAGCCCAGCTCTATCCGCTAATAAACAGAAACAGTAAACTGAGCACCAGAATCAAACTTCTCATATACAAACTGATGGTTCGTCCAATACTCACCTATGCCTCACCGGCCTGGAGCCATACTTCAAACTCAAATATCATTAAATTACAACGCATTCAGAACAAGTGTCTTAGAATGATCCTGGGCGCTCCATGGTTCATCCGAACTGTCCAACTGCACCGCGACACGGAGGTCCCCTATATCTACACCTTCATGCAGACTATAGCAACTAAATTCTTTTCAAAAGCAACTGTGCATCCTAGCAGACTGATCCAACTGGCCGCTGACTATGATGCAATGGACTATTCTAAGCACAAAAGACCTAAAGCCATCCTCAACCCCCTCACTGAGGATTAATCTCCTAGCCCACTCAGGGCGAGCAATATAGCTCATAAACTCTTTCTACTCACAGTCTCTATTAAGATAGCCGGGAATACGAAAAGCTTTTGCTTCACCCGTTAAGCCAGTAATGTTACTAGTTACTAGTTACTAGAATAGAAAAAGAGTTTTTGGAAGCGGGAAGAATGAAGGATATAAGCAGGGAGGTGAAAGTAAATAAAAAGGACTGAAGGGCAGGAATTCAAGAGAGTAGTATTTAGAAGTGTGCAGAGACGAAGTGAAAACTTATAGATAGCTGAAAGTAAAGTCAGCAGTGGCAGTAATAGGAATTTAGTGCCGTATTTGGATAATTAAAGGACTGGAAGTTTAATGAAGGATTCAGAATAGATCCAGTTAGCTTAGAATTACTACTTATTTCTATATTGCCTTTAAGAAGAATTGTACGGAGCTTAATTTGTTGTGAAGTAGTAAACAAGGATATCAATCTGCCCTATAGTTGCCGTCGAGAATTGTGAAGCGCGACAAATAATCTAGTTATAACCTTGAAGAATTCTTTTAAATGTGTTCCATAGGTTGTAATAAATATAATTTGAAGATGTGCTCACATTAAATCTGACGTGCTGAAGATTAATTCCGGTAAGGACAGTCATATTTTATTTGTTTCCGTGTATGAAGATTTGAGTGATAGTTCCATTTCGCTTATTCTAACATTTACTGTGGCATATCGCCGAAGTTAGAAGTTAAAAGTAATTTGCCTTGAAATAATATCTGCCGCGATTAATGATATGATAAGTGCCTGCTAAGAGTTAAGTATGGAGTATAACTGAGAGATCAGAGTGAACTACTTAAACAAGAAATTCTGTTGTATTAATCTGAGTAAGGAATCTTGTAATTGAAAAAACTGTGAATCTTGTATGTGAAGATTTTAAAGACTGAATTAATATGAATGATTTGATCTGATGTACTAACTTAATTGTATTGTCTTATTTTAGAAGTGGAATCCATGTATTTGTCATATAACCTTATATTAAATGTTTTGTTTTGTTAATTTCAATATTGTGTTTGCCTGATTCTTTTTTATTGCACCGTTCATAAATAATTCGAATCTTGCGGGAGCCTCAAGTGGAAAATATTAAATTCGGCCTGAATGAGTAAGGAGACTGCTAATTTAATTGAAAATTGATTCTACTATTTTATATAGACTAATCTAAATATAGGGTGGTGCAGTATAAATATAAATTTCCTACATTTGGATTAGTGATCAATTAGCAATTAATTGATTTTATTAATAAGAGTACGTTACAACAAAATGGCGGATTCGAAACTAGGATGTACGTTCCAACAATATCAAGATCTGTATGATCAATTAGAAACAAAGGAAGGACAAAGAAAAATTTACCAACTAGCGAAATGTAGAAATAAAGCAGCAAAGGATCTTACATGTGAGGCAGATCAAAGACGCTGAAGGAAGAGTATTATGGAGGGATGTGGACATAAGAAACAGATGGAAAATATACTTTGAGGGACTTTTGAATGAGGAAAATGCAAAGACTCACAGAGAAGATGGGCAGCCTTCTGAGGGGATGGTGCAGAACATCAGTAGAGTGGAAGTGACGGAGGCCATGAAGAGGATGAGGAATGGAAAATCGGTTGGTCCCGACAGAATTCCAGTGGAGTCATGGAAGGCACTGGGGAAAGAGGGAATTGACCTGCTGTGGGACCTGTTCATGAAAGTTTGCCAACAGGGAAATATACCCGAGGAATGGAGGGAGAGTACTCTTGTCCCCATCTACAAGACTGTAAAAATTACAGATGAATGAAGTTTATGTCCTACACAATTAAAATCCTAGAAAGGGTTTTTGATGGTAGATTGAGGAAGGAGGTGGAGATTGCAAAGGTATGATTTGGCTTCATGCTTGGTAGATCAACAACATGTTATCTTTGGGTTACGGCAGATGATGGAAAAGTATCGAGAGAAACAAAAGGTGCTACATCTGGCATTTATTGATTTGGAGAAAGCATATGATAGAGTGCCAAGGCAAGAAGTCTGGAGGTGTCTGAGGGAGAAGAAGGTTCCGGAGAAATATGTCAGGTTGGTGCGGGAAATGTACAGAAATGTGAAGACAAGTGTTCGGACCTGTCTGGGACAGACAGAAAGTTTTCAAGTAACAGTTGGCTTGCATCAAGGGTCAGCATTAAGTCCGTTTCTGTTTAATATTGTGATGGAGGTGGTAACAGAGGAGGTGAGAGAAGATGCGCCTTGGACAATGTTGTATGCAGATGACATCTTGCTGTGTGCAGATTCAAGTGAAGAAGCGGGAACTAAACTGGAAAGATGGAGAAAAAAAGTACTGGAAGAGAGAGGTATGAGACTGAGCAGAAGTAAGACAGAGTATATGTGTTGCACAGTGGGCGGCGGACAGGAGACAGATCTGGAGCTGGAAGGAAATGTCATCAGGAAGGTGAGAGACTTTAGATACTTAGGTTCAACGGTGGAAGAAGATGGAGGAGCTGAGAAGGAAGTGGGATGCAGGATACAAGCGGGTTGGAGGAACTGGAGGGAGATGGCTGGAGTGTTATGCGATAAGAGGGTGCCGATCAATCTGAAAGGCAAAATCTATAGGACAGTAGTGAGGCCAGCTATGACATATGCTATAGAAACTGTGGCCCTGAGGAAAAATAACATCAGCAGGATGGAAGTAGCAGAGATGAGAATGCTTAGGTGGATGTGCGGTGTGACCAGAAAGGATCGTCTGAGAAATGACTATGTCAGGGGAACAGTGAAAGTTACGAACTTAGGAGCGAAAATACAGGAGGCAAGGTTGAGATGGTTTGGTCATGTGATGAGACGGGAGGACGAATATGTGGGAAGAAGGGTCATGCAGATGGATGTGCAAGGAAGGTAGAAGCGTGGGCGGCCAAAGAAGAGATGGAGCTGGTAGAAGAGGACTTGAAGATGAAGAACTTGGATGTGGCGACAGCCCAAGACAGGAAGGTGTGGAGGAGACTCATTATCAACAGTGACCCCACTTAAGAGGGAGAAGCTGTAGAAGAAGAAGATGTGTTCACATTTTTTATATCAGGAAATTTTTACACTGTATAAATTCTAGAAAGTCAGTGAGGGAATGTATTATGCTATTCTATTTAATTTTCAGTAATTAAAAATATTTTGTATAAATATTTTTAATTTACATAACAAAATTAAAAATTCAAGCAGAATATTTAATTTTGCTTGAATTAAATATTCAAAAAAGAGAAAAATCAGATAAAAAGACATAAAATAAAGGAAAGATAGGAAATAAATAAACTGAAATAATAACAAACAAAACTCACCTAAAATAATCAAACACTGAATCTCTCAAAAATTCCAACTTTTTAAAATTGACATTTTAAAATTTTTAAAATCAACATATATTTCCATGGAGACTAAAACAACCGGAAATTCAGATACCAAGAAATATTAACATACAGCGACGAAAACATTTTGGTTTGCAGCACTCAAAATAAATACACTTACCTATAATTACTACTTCATCTTATAAATTAATAAACTATAATTACTAATAATAAAAAAGAGTTAAAAATAGAATAAATAAAAAAGCAGACGACTGAAGAAAAATAAATAACTAAACAAATAAAAAGAGGAAACAAACGCATGAAATAGTTCAGCAAACATACTTCCAGAGTCACCATTTCTTCTGTACTATCAAATACGACTAAAAGAAAGAGAAAAACACACAGCCTTCATGAAAAATAAATAAAGAATTCACCGTTCTGAACAAACACATCAGTAAACATAACATGTATTCTGAGATTACCCTTCAGATTAATTTCCCTTATAGCATTAAAGTACTAATAATCAGGGATAGTTCAGTCATGGAGCCTAGTGACACATCGCGGTTTACCTACATTCTTTTAAACTCGTGAAACGCCTCTTTTCAGACCCCAGCAACACCACAGACCAGCTATTTTGTTAATATAACTGGACTGTCATCTTATTATAGAAGGTGACTAGATAACTAGGACAACCCTTCAGAACGCTGTGTCTCTCCACTGATTTTGAAATACAGAAGTGCTATTTTTTATGCCAAAAAAAAAAGAAAGAAAAAAGGAAAATAGATTTCTATTCGTTGTTAGTTTACGGTATGGTTCTCTATTTCTCGTTGTTTCTTTCTGTGTAAGTTTCTCTGTTCAACTTTTTCCCTGTCAATAAATGCTTAGAAATATACACGACAGTAATTGTAGAAAAAATAATTTTTTTGCTTTTAATCCGCTTTTGTTTTTGAAAAATCAATTATTTTGTCGTACTAGTAAAAAAAAATTACATGAAATTAACTGAGGTTGACTTGACGAGGAATAACGTACTTATTATAGTGTCTTTTTATTTTCTAAATCCATTGTAATTATGCAAGTGTTCGCTATAAACAAAAAGAGGAGAAAAAATACATTTTTTCATGCTAAGATACTTACGAAGAAAAAACAGCACAGTTCTGTATTATCCCACTCTTCATGATTCCCCATATATTTCACACTTTTACTTCTTATGAACAGAACTGTCCACTGTGATCCTAATGTGAACAAAATAAAAAGATCGCCCATTATCAAATTTTAATATCAAGCTCTTTTACGCATGTAAATTTCATTATGATGTCCGCACAATTCAGCGCGGGAAAATTAATCATGGGGAAAATTAATCGCGTGAAAATTCATCACGAGAAAATTTTTCCAAGAAAATTTGAAATCCTATAATCATTCCCATATATGAAAAAAAAAAATTTTCTTTTTTATGTATTATTTATTATTTCAATTATTGAATACATGGTGTATTTTAAAAATTAGTGCAGTTTTCCTCATAGTAAAGACATCTATCACCAATTTTCAGTAATTATATTAAATAAAAGGATAATAATATTACGTAAATGCTATCATAATAATGTAAAATAGTATAAGCGAAATTGCCATCTGCGGCTTCAATACTATTCTTTATCTTTTCCTCCAATACTAATATTTTATGGCACTAATAAATTTAAAATTTTACATTTAGTCTTTACTGAAAAAAAATAAATTAAACTTCGCTTGTAATACGATAACTTTAATAAATCTAATAGCTTTCTTATTGTTTTCGAGGTATTCGTTATCCACTATTATGGCGTAGAAACGGCAGAGTAAAAAACATGCAGAGGGGATGATTAGGACTTTAAAATGTACTTTTTTTTTTTTTTTGGTTCCACGGAGTTATCCTACATTTACACGACAATATTAGAAATGCCTTTGTAGCTGTACAAAGCAAGTTGTTCTGTAGGACAGGAGAATGTTTCAATATCATTTGAGGCGTGTGTGTTATTTTTATTAAACACTTGCCAGAATGACATCATGCATACGTAATCCCTGGCTGGCTAATACGTCATTAATATCACCATAGCAACCGCAATTGATACACATTATCATATTATTATGATATATATAACTAAATATATATAACTATCAGACTGTTGGCCTGATACGTGTCCTATTTAGGAGCCTTCTTTTTATTGATATTTACCATTGATTTCTTTTCAGTTCAATAAGTTTATTCTTCTATTCAATTCAGATATTCAAGTACAATATTTTGTGGTAATGAACGCTGTATTTTTATAACCATTCGTAATGTGTTTTTATAGTTCAACAAATTTAATGGTAGCTCATTCACTCAGCTTAGCTAGTATAGCACTATACGAGAGTGGTCTGAACAGTTCTCGGCCTCGATCATCGATGGGAACACTATAGGCAAGATTTTTTTTCTAAATTGGTACAGCTGTCATAAGCATCCATGTGAAATTTCAAGTCATTTTACACAGCTGTCTCACGCAAAAGTGTTGCTTTTTTTTTTCCTTGAAATAGATAAATTGAGTATCGCGCAGTTATAATATTTTTTGTAAAAGAAGGTTTAATCAAAATCAAAATCAGGTAACGCCTATGTTGTTCCCGTATAGGGAGTAGGCGGGGCCGTTTACCCTATCTAACTTTTGGAGACTGAGTGGGCAGTTCAATCCCCACTGGTAGCCAATCAGAGAGATAGCTGGTCCAAGGCTGATTCATTGGTACGCAGTGAAGAAGGCGGCAAGCTAGTGCCGCCATCTCTTGGTCTCTAACCCTAACACAATATTTTTAATGTCTGAAAATAGTGTTGGTTCTACGGTCGATTTTCTTGAGTTTACGGGACGAAACACCCGAGTTTCCGGGAGAAAAAACTCGCTATCCCGTGCCAGAGATCGACTAACTCGGGAACCGGCCGAGAAAATGCTTAGAAAAAGTTCCTCTACTCGGCGACTAGATTTGAACCACCAAATCCTTTCTTCGTGCGGTCAAGCAATGTAGAGTTCATTCATAGTTCATAAACATTTATGGGCACTTTTCTCCTTCGTTTTCAACAATTAAGAAATGGGTTGCCGAGTTTAAACGTGGCCGTACCAGCCTTAAAAATGATCCAGGACGTCCAAAAAGTGTAACACCAGAAATCATTGATCAAATGCACGATATGGTATTGGATGACCAGCAAGTCAAAGTGCATGAAATTGCTGAGACTACAGACATTTCAAAAGAACGCGTAGGATATATTTTGCATGAAGAATTGCAAATGTAAAAGCTTTGCGCAAAGATGGGTGGCTGCGCTTGCTCACAGCAGATCAAAAACGCACTCGCATGAAAATCTCTGAGTACTTGGAACGTTTTAACAAGAATCAAACTGATTTTGTGCGTCGATTTATTACTATGGATGAGACTTGGATTCACCATGTTGAAAAATAAAAATAATATTGAAATTATAAATTCGTTTTCTCATTGTTACGCCGAGAACTTTTCAGACCACCCTCGTATAGAATTTACTTTCTAGTTATTCTCATTTTATCTGGCTGTGCCAAAATTCTCAGAGAACCCTAACCACCTTAAAAGACCCTTAGACTCCAAATTTGGTTGAGATCGATTGAATGGTGCCACTTACGGAGATGTCTGTGAAGGAAAGATGCTATTCTATGATATAGTAGTACTAACGTGTTTAAGATAACTGTGCAGATATCCTCAGAGGACCTTAAGCAATATAAGAAGCAACTAAAGGAGGGTAGAGGTAGATTTTCCTCGTGTTAAATGCCTTTAATACATGAACTTAGATCAATGATATTCAACCCGGAACCGGGGCTATTGCAGTTCATGTAATAAGCATAGTCACGATTCGCTACTGTAATGTACTTGGCTTAGAGCTGCTGCATGATTCATGCAGCAGCTGTTGCAAATCATGCAAAAACGTTACACATGCATGAAATCATGTATAACTTGGAAGTCACAAGTATACCGAACTGTTTTATAATCACAATTGTCACATTTTTAGTTCTTGCTAAAGCGAAGCATAAAGATTTTAAATTGCGATAGGCCACATTTTGGGTTGGTAGCTACTAGAAATATTATTGTATTGTGAAATAAAGAAATTTTATTGCAGTAATCACGAGTTTCGCGTAGTCATTGTGCTGTCTTTCTACTCAGCAAAAGAATGCATGAAAAAAAGTTTCGTTGTGACCGCTAGATGGCAGTATTAGAATTAGTAGACAATTCCTCCGTAAGGAATATTGGTCTGTTGGGTCACGCTCCATTTATGCCCAAACCGTAGCTTGATTTCGTGATGCACACTGTATTGTCGGTTTATCAATTACCGTGTGTCAAGTTGTAAATAAAAATGCACTCAGAAAGAAGAACAGACCTCGTTATCTAATGAAAATTAGATTTTTGATAAGAAAACGTAGATAACTACCACAAGGGCATCATTTCAGAACTTAGACAAGCTTACTTCGATAACAGATATATCAGCATCCAGTCTGATTTGGATGTAAGACTCCCAATATTGTAACCCATCGTTTGCCTTATTTCATCTGCAGTTGATCCCTGGGCTCCGTACAGAAGAATGGCAGTAGCAGTGGACAAACTAAACGGTGAATAAAACAGGTTTCCTTTTTGTAATGATAGCTTCTTGTGTAGTTTAAAGGTAAATCTGATATTAGCCTTCGCTATCTCGCATAAGATTTCGGATTTAGGTTCCTGTGCATTTTCAAGGTGAGACATTGCTTTTAGTATTCGAAAAGCAGATGAAACCTCTTCCTACGAAGAATAAAAAAAAATTAATATGATACTTATACACGATATATTATAACATATCCTACTTATCTGATATCAATTACACAGATTAAAACCTTCAAACTACTTAAATGAAACATATTCATTTAGGTATTCTATCAATATTCTAGCTTTGATAATAACACTCAAGCATCATTCAGAAGAATCACACGATGTTGACATAAAGTTTTGTGACTAGAAAAATTTTAAAATTAATTTTATGGCCAGTTAAAATTTTCATTGCCCTTGAAGTAACTCCACGGTAAAATCAGAATTGTGGAAGTGTAGTAAGTGATAGATTCACAATGGAAAGAGAAATACCAGAATTTTTAAAAATGTTATCCATATATAGCTATGGCTAAGGCATATATATATATATATATATATATATATATATATATATATATATAAGTACTGTAACAAATTTGGCATAAAAAGTAGCAATAAAACTTACATAAACAGTGAAAATAGGCAGAAACAGAAAATGTTTTGAGCATGTCCGCAGAATGTAAGGTGAATATTTTTCAGCTATGTTTTGTGCATTAATAGATTAGGATATGACCACGTTACAGATCTATCACAGTTGTGCCACTTTAATATTCTGGTTTCCAGAGCAGGCGCGATCATAGTTTCACATTTATTATCACGTTCTTTCATTAACTATGAAATAACTTGATAATAAATGCTTGGCCTTTTATTATCAAGTGCTTGGCCTTTTTTTCGCCTCCATCCTCTAAATTGCTAGATGAAGTGTTGTTATCTAAATTAGATGAAATATCGGCAAATCAAGATCGAGCAGAGATTCGTGAACTAGTAGCTGATGATTTTAAGTTTGCCTTTGATAAACTTTACGTTCTGAGAGTTGAGAAAGGTGACAATACTCACCGAATGTTTTACATATTGATAAATTATCGTCTTGCAGTACGTTTTGTACGTTTTTTTTCACTTTTTCTTTTCACATTTCCAATACTGTTTTTCACCATATTTTCTATCTATTCGATAAACATAGTTTACCATCTACAAGTTCGCGCGGTTAGCCTAGTGGTTTTGTTTTTCGCAACCATATTTTGTTTTTCGCAACCATAGGTTCGATTCCCGTCGACGACGGGAGGCTTAAGAAATCTTCCTCAGCCATAGCCCAGTTAGCCGGTCTTGGGCGTGGACAGCAGTGTTTTTTCCACAAGTTTATCTGGGGATTTTCATCCCGCAAGTGGGCATACCGGTCCAGTGTAAACACACGCATTACAGTCAGGAATACTGACCCAGCCATAGGTCTGATTCGTCAGCTATGCCTGTTCCGGAGCCCGGATAAAATTTAGGTGGGACTGAGATGGTGCCGTACCTCCCCGTAAACAGGACTCGCGGCCGTGTATCATCATACGATTATTATTATCATCTACTAATTTGATACCGAAGCGACTACTTTTAACTGTATAGATCATTATAACAGAAATATTTATTAAAGGAAGCACACAAGCAGACTGTCAGTTAGAAAGCTTAATTTTAAAGAAATTAGCTTCCTCTAACTGATTGGTTGGTTAGTAAGGTTAGTAGATTGTTAGTTTCATTTTTATAGCAAAAATGTTTTATGGCGAAAATGTCTTACGGCGAATTATCCGGCTACAGGGACGTACATAGAGAGAGAGAGAGAGAGAGAGTGAGAGAGAGAGATGAATACCGTACTATGCAGTTTTATAATAACATTGGAATTTAAAACAAATTATTCCAAATAAGCGTAATGAGGTTCCCTGAAGAACCACCACAAAGATTTAAACATACCATGTCCCATGCTTACCCCTACTTCATATTGCCGAGATATATTATAAATGTCGCACGATTTGTGTGTGTGTGTGGCCATGTTCATCTTGTATTTGTTTGTATCATCAATCAGAAATAGAAACACAGTTAAACGCAAGTACTTCACTTGATGTGGATATTAAGCGAAAATCATGAAACCATCGTTTTCCAAAACAGTTCTCAGATAAGCTGACATGAAAATTTTGAAGATGTCAGGAGAATGACAGAAGAACAAAATGAAATAATAATAGTGCAATGCAACACTGAAAAATACAATAAAATAAAAAACAAGGTAGACTTTAATTCAATTCTAGTCGCCGACTGGAGAAACTTTTTCTAAACACTTATCTTCGACCCGTTCTAGGGTGAGTCGATGTCTGGCACGGGCAAGCGGGTTTTTTCTCTCGGAAACTCCGGTTTTTCGTCCTTTAAACTCAAGAAAATCGACCGTAGAACCCACATTATTTCAGACAGTAACATATATTATTAGGGTTAGGTACCAAGAGATGGCAGCACTTGTTTCCCCTTCTCTTCATCCGTTGCCGCCTATAATTAGTCATAGATTTGATTTTGATGTTGAGTTTGAGTAAGTAAATAAACTTGACTCATACGTTTTTTACTGAACCTTACTAGTGTAGTGTATAATTATTGTAATGTGATTCTGGATTATTTTTGATTAAACTTCATTCATATTACCTTCCGTGAATCAGAAAAAAAAATATTATTAATCAGGAACCTCTCCTGGGTCATCGGACTTGTCGCGAGAAGGTCATGTTATGATGCGCTCGTTCGGTATCGAAAATGCTTTTTTTTTCGTTAGGAAGACCTAGGTTGGAATCTCATCTAGGATGCAAGCGAAGCTTTATGAAAGCCTTCTTTCTATCGTAAGTTAGGTAGTTTAATAAAAATTGAACTTTTCTTTTTCCGAAAACTCGAGCTCTTCATTCCACAAATAGGCAAACACATGTAATTGACTAACATAACACACTGACCTCAGTTATTCGCCTCTCGCTTTTCTAGTTTCTTCATGTTCGTGAATCTCCGGGAAATAAACTACAGTAGTGTCGGGACATTATAAGGAGACAAACGGGAACTTCCTCTTCATATTCAACATTTCCTTGCTAAATCATTTACTGGAGGTGTTAACTTTACATTATTTCTCTCGTTAATATCATGTTATCCAACATCACATTCCTTTTCCAATTTTCTTAATATTCGACGGGAATTTCTATAAGATACAAGGGCTTTTTATAAGATACAAGGGCTTTTTATAAGATACAAGGGCTAATGCTTCGCAACATTAAGAGTTTCATACGTTTCCGCTTTGTACATACTTCTAATCTGTCCAAGTCGTCATGAGGTGATACTCTCAGACAGATCTTGCTCGTTTTTCCTTATTAGCAATGAACTCAGTATCCATAGATATAAAATATGGAAGGCTCAAGAATAGACCCCTTTGTCTCCCACTCTTTATCTTCATTGCCTTCTTCTGTTTTGTTTTCAATATTCTGTTTGATGCGTTCTTTATCCTTCACTAACTTGTTTTTTATGTGAATGCAAAAAACGAAAGATTTGTGAACTTTTATCCCATTGTTGTGGTAGGTGAGATAAAAGTTATAAATAAAACATAAATCAGCTAAAGCCTTGTATTCCCTTATAGGGACTAAGGGAGGCTTTTATATCCCATCTAGCTTTCGGAGACTGAGTGGGAAGTTCAGTCTCCATCAGTAGCCAATTAGAGATAGCTGGCCCATGTCTGTCACTAATTATAGGCGGCCACCAATGAAGAGACCAGCAAATGCTGCCATTTTTTGGTACCTAACCCTAATAAGTTATGTCACTGTCTGAAATAATGTGGGTACTACGGTCGATTTTCTTGAGTTTATGGGATAAAAAACCCGAGTTTCCGGGAGGAAAAACCCGCTTGCCCGTGCCAGAGATCGACTAACTCGGGAATCGGTCGGAGAAAGGCTTAGAAAAAGTTCCTCCAATCAGCGACTAGACTTGAACAAAGTCTGACTTCAAGTGACCAAGCGCAGAGGACGCAAACGCCACTTCCTCTGAGTTACACAGGCCTTGCTAGATAAAAGTTATGTAATATAATTCACTTGCTGTGGAGACAGTAGATCGAATTTTTTCAAGTCACTCCAGTCCTCGAATAAGAAAAGTGTCGGTGTTTTACCCCCGATGGAAGTCATCTGCCAAATTCAGATGTAGTTGGTAGTTCCACTGAACACGACAGATTTTTCTTTGCGGTGGTAATATTTCTCGCTTTTTCTGAGTCGACTGTGTGGAAATAGTTTACATTGCAAGAGTGTTGGCTGAACTATAAGTGACGCCACGCATTAAACATCGCCATCGGTTTAGAATATTATTTGAAGGCTTTAAACTATCTCCTTTATGATCTGATTTTCTGCCATTAATAGAATTATAAAATGAAAAAAAAAAAAAACGAGTCACCAATCATAATCTATATTCTCTGCAAATTTTAATTTCAAAACATTCAGTTGCACTTAAAAGAAATAATTGATGCTCTCGATCCTTTACACAGAACATCCTCAACTGCTTTTTAATCACACATTTCCCTTTTTCTTTTTGTGTTTTTCACTCTGCCTTTTATGAATAAATGTAATCTAGGTCTCGTGGAAATCTGTTTTATTTCACAAAAAGTTAATCTGATCACTCAAAATTTGATCACTCGATTGTCTAAAACGTTCTTTGTTTCTCTAAAGTTTCATTTTTCTTCATGCTTCTGCTATTTGAATAGCTTCTTCTTAGAGCCCATTTACAATCTTTCTTTCTCGTTGCGTTACTTAGCGTTTTCTTTGCTTCTTCTATTAGTGTACATTTTGTTTCTTCCCATAGTTCTCAATCTCTATCTGTCCTCTCCGAATTTTTTAATTTCCTTCCGACTTCTACTTGTAATGGCTAAAATCAAATGTGCTTTTGTTTCTTCTTAGCCTTTAGTTTCAATTTAACTCCAACTATCAATAACTCATGATCTCTTCCACGGTTTGCATCAAGTAATGTTTTGCTGCATGGATAGCACTTCTCTAACTTCTGATGGCAACAATGTACTCTGATTGCTGTATTCACTGTTAATGAAGTGTCCATGGGTATATATATGATTCTTTTGTGTTGTTGGAATTAGGTATATTCAATAAACAAACAGCTCTCAACTCCAATGTCGTATTATATTGGTGGGATTATGCTTGAAGAAACTGTTCAGGCTAGGGATCTTGGAGTGTTAGAAGATAGCAAGTTCAGGGGACCACGTAGCAAAACTTCAAATACAACTCAAAATGTAATTGTAATGCTGAAACCAAATTTCAAATGAAAGATAAAGGATGTGGTTACAAGACCTTGATAAGACCTCACTTGGATTATTGTGCGCAGGTCTGGTCTCCTGGTTTCCTTTGTGATTCTGATGTATTGGAGATAGTACAAAGGTTAGTGTTAAACATGAAATCAGGATTGTGGAATAATGATTATGAAGACAGGTTGAGAATTTGTAGACTGCAGACACTAGCAAACAGGAGAAAGAGGGGGTGTTTATGATTGAGACTTACAAACTTCTGAAAGGATCATACAGGATTTCAATTCATGGAACGTTTCAATTTATGGAGGGTGGGGAAAGGACGAGAGGGTATCCTTGGAAGCTGAGAATGAATTCCGATAAGAAGGCATGAAAACTAGATTTTTCTCGTATATAGAGAGGTGGGTGATGGGAATGGATTGTCTTTGGCTGTTGTGTATGAAAGCAGTGCGAATGAATTCAAGAATAAGTGTGTTTGTGAGTCCGTGTATTATGTGGCCTCCCTCGATGAACTCCCTGTAGATCTCTCTTAATAATAATAATAATACTTGCAGTCGAACAATAACATGCATCGTTTAGTGATGTGGCAATGCAAGCGAATAATAGAACGTATGAAAAAGTACTGAAAAATTGATATATATATATATAATTCTGGAGATTGAAATTCAACACATTTTGAAGCAAGAAAGCAACAGCAGTTTCAGTTGTCATATGAATGCTAGGAGCAATAATAAGATCATTTAAGAAACATCTAGAGAAGTTGAGTATCCCAGATATAACATCTGGACTCCACTAAACAGCAGTTTTATATTACAATTTCATTACACTGATTCATGTGTCTTGTTAAGTTTTGACTGTGAACTCTGGACAAATGAGGAAAACAGTTATTGTAAATAAAATGCGAAGATATTGTATGACTTAAGAAGGCGGCAAGCTAGTGCCGCCATCCGTGGTCCCTAACCCTAACACAATATTTTTAATGTCTGAAAATAGTGTGGGTTCGACGGTCGATTTTCTTGGGTTTACGGGAGAAAAAATTCGTTAGCCCGTGCCAGAGATCGACTAACTCGGGAACCGGTCGAAAAAAGGCTTAGAAAAATTTCCTCTAGCCGGCGACTAGATCTGAACCACTAAATCCTTTCTTCGTGCGGTCAAGCGCTGTGGAGTGCAAACACCACTTCTACTGAGCTACACAGGCTATCCATGTAGATATCGTAAATAAATAAATACTGCGTGATCAAATATGTTCCTCCTTTTCACGGGAATTCACGGTACCATCTAGTTCCCCCAAATTTTATCCGGGCTCCGGAATCGGCATAGGCTCACCAAATGTGACCTATGGCTGGGTCAGTATTCCTGACTGTAATCCGTGTGTGTTCTCGGACCGGTTTGCCTGCTTGCGGGATGAAAAACACCAGATAAACTGGCGGAAAAAAACCTGCTGTCCACGCCCAAGATCGGCTATCTTGGCTATGGCTGAGGAAGATCCTTAAGTTCGTCACGTCGTTGACGGGAATCGAACCTAGGACACTCCTTCCCCAGGCATATGGTAGCGAAGGGCAAAGCCACTAGGCTAACCGCGCGGATTATGACATGGTAATACTAACGGAGATTCGAGTAAGAAATTCAGTGTATGGAAAACTGACGAAGTGTAGATTTGGAAATAAAAATTCAAACGACTTGAAACAAAAGAGCTATAACAGTTTCTATTCTAATAGGGGCACTAACAGAAATTTAATATAACAAACACCTGCAAAAGCACTATTCTGGCAACACATTTTATCGATTCCTATGCCTTTGGGTAAGGTTAGAATTGGAAACATTAGTCAGTCAAGATGTGATTACGTTATTACATGTCTTGTAAAATTTGACTTCGAATTCTGTTACAGAGTCATGACAACAACAACCAAGTTTAGTAGAATGTAAGAAAAAGGATATAATATGGCACAGAGATTTGCTCGTTAAATTTACCCTTGACCACGATGTCATCACTTTCAAATCTCCTGGAGAGAACCAAAGATGTGGCGAATGTGCAATGGAGAAGCATGAAAAAAAAAAACGTAAAGGAGATTAGTTCTCTTAGATAAAAACACTTAAGCATCGATAAATGCAGTTTGATGGAGGATGTAAAGGTTATTAGACGAAACGAAAGAGAAGAGTCAGTGCCTGAGAACTGTTAACCTCTTGCCGATTTAGGGAGTACTTAGTTAAGTAAGGAAACGTCGATAGCAATCAGAGGTTGTGTAGAAGAGATATTTCTGTGTTGAATATGTAGAATGAGTTTACTAGAAAGAATATGTATAAGAGAAATGGACTGTGATTGAAAAGATTTGTCATTCGTTGCGTTTGGATATTTTTATATCAGTAATATATCATTAATACAGTTCTACGCAGCAGTGAGTTTTTGAAGGTATATCGTGTGGTGAGGATTAATAGGATGAAACAGAGTTATTGTTAAAGACCTGACAGTTCAGTTGCAGGGGATAAGAACACGCATCTGTAAATTACTCTGATCGATATTAAACGACCAATCCGTATGGACAATTACACTATTCAAATAGTTGGGTGTCACACAAAACTCATAACAGTGAAGGAAATTTATTCAGATGGTGTCAGACAACTTGTACGGTCAGCATTTTGGATGTGATCATAATTAAAGGAAGGTTACTGCTTATCCACCAGTTGGTGAGTGTGATCAGGTAGTATTTACATGAAAAATAAATGTTTTACGAAAATGTAGAGGCTTCTACTTATGGGTCGGGAGCCATATCACCCTCTCCATGCGAGCAACTCTGTAAAATATTAATAGTTGACATATTTCATGTATCAAATAAAACGTATTATTGTAATATGTAAAATATGAACCAGAACGTTCTCTTAAGAGATTCAACGATAACCTGTAATGAACAGGCCCCTCTAGGCCTAAATCACTGATAGGCATGATGATGATGATTATGTGAAGTCTGTTACATATTACACAATAATACACTTAAGTTACTATGCAACTTAATTTGTATACTATACATATAGATTACTATACATAATTCTAAGCTAAGTCACTGTTTACTAACTGAAAAATGCACTAATTTAAAACTCTGTGTTTATCTGAAAAATTTTATGATAATTTCAATGTAATTTAGATGAGCATGATATAAGTGAACTCAGAACTAAATCTCAAAATAAGCGCTTCATACAATTTAATTAGCAAGGAAAATATGCAAGTTACTCGAAAATTCTGAAACGTGAGTATTGTTTCCATTTTTGTGAGCACAGTTAATCTAAAGTAATGATGATGTCAATTTTTGCATTATAAATACCGTACGCAATATCATCAATGTGGCATTGGTGTATGCTGATTTGATGATCCTGATGTATGGCTCCTCCACTTGTTGGTTTCGTAATGCTTCAAGTATTGCACGAGTTTTAAGTGAATCAAAGGCTTTCTCATAGTCAATAAAACCAAGACATAGTAATTGATATTCATTACACCGTTCAATAATCTACTGTACAACTTGAATATGGTCTATTGTACTAAAACCCCTTCGAAAGCCTGCCTGTTCTTTTGGCTGTGCTAGGTCCATTGTCGCACAAAGCTTATGAGTTAAGACTTTTGTAAATACTTTGTAACCCATTGATAGCAGACTGATATGTCGTAGTTCGCCAAGTCTTCTACCTCACCTTTTTTATGTATCAGAATTAGGGTAGAGCCTTCTTCCACGTTGTACGCAATTTGAGATATTTGAATGAAGACATTTGAAGATATATGAATAACAAATAGCAATAGGATTCCCAAACTAGCATATAAATATAAGCCTACAGGAAGAAGAGCCCGCGGACGTCCAAGACTAATATGGAAAGACCAACATCATCTGAAGAGCAGGAACAGGACATAAAAAGTCTATACATGAATTGCTCAGACGACGACATATATATATATATATATATATATATATATATATATATATATATATATATATATATATATATATATATATATATATATATATATATATATATATATATATATATGTGCATCGTCGTCGTCGTGAAGATATTTAAAAGAACTAACAATAAAATCAATAAATATATTATCAACAATTGCGAATCTTCATGCAATGCTGTATCTATATGGATTTAGATATAGCATTCAAATCCACATCCATGAACATTTCCATTCTAGACAAGGACATAGGGTGAAAGGTAAGAAAATATAAAACATTAATGGTCAAACAGATTTATCTGAAAGCTTCTTTAGGTAAGCAATTATCAAAATATACAAAGCAAGCCTTCTTCATTATAGTTAACATTAAAACTTTATTTTTTATTATTCAGCGGATTGAAATCTACAGTAAATTCGTGTTTTGGATGTGCTGGGAGAATTTTTATTCTATTTGCTTATTTTTTTTTTTATATTCTTATAACTCTACCAAGTAGTCAGGAAAATTGAAGCAAGCCACATACCACCATAATCAGCTGCCGTCAATCTATTGTTGAATTCCTTTCCACCATTATGGACGTCTCTGATCCTCTTCCCATCCTCCAGTTAATTAGAAATTCCATTAACTGCTGCCTGATATGAACTTTTAAGGAATACTGATATCTTACAAGGTCTCTATCACATAACTCCTCTTTGTCGTGGTCAGTAGTGGCTGCAGACCACCCCATTCTTAATTTGTTCTCATAATCTACATTTCCACAATCCCGATATCATCATCACTCTCCTTGCACTCGCTCATCTGTATCAGCATCACCACGAAAGGAAAGAGACCAAGCATGGGCAGAATAGTCAAGAGAAGTTTGTGTCAAAGCCGTGTAAAGAGAATAAAACGACTTCCGTATCCTTACACATTAGTGTTCGTTTCAGGATTGCAGTCATCCTCTGAGTTTTATTTGAAATCTTTGCTATATGATCCTTGAACTTCAACTTCCTTCCTGCCTAATATTCCTGGCCTGATCAGTTTCTTCTAGCATAATCCCATCGTACGAAGGTTTGTTTTTGACATCACGTCGTTTTACGAACGCTGAGATGGCAGACATGCACCTCGTTTACCATATTATGTATCCAACTACTATTGAACTGTTCAGTTACGCCTAATAAAGTTTTTTTACACTACTTACTGCCTTGTGTTATTTCTGTATCTTTGTGTCCAGAATCGGCGCTAGGGTCTTTGCCACCCGCATGCAATTTCTATCTAAGCGCCCCTGTAACGATCCTGGCGTGTGTGGTTCTTTTACGATAATAAACATTTAAATTATTTGAAATTTCTTAAATAAATTTTGACAGAACAGCCACACGTTGGTTCGATAAATGTAACGAACCGGGGGTGTTAACTAGGCAGGATAATCTTTAAAAACCCGAATATTCAAAAAATTCTCAAAAGTTAAAATAAATTTTGATAAAGCCACTTCACTTTATTCGTTGAGTATAATGATACAGGGATTATAGCCTTCTCACCGACCCGAATCGCTAACAAAATTAAAATGAATTTTAATTAAAGTTAAAATTTATTTGAACTAAAGTTTAATAAATTCTTGCATTTTACAAGTTACTAAATTCTAAGTAACTTGTAAAAAAAAATTTAATCATTTTTATAAGTGGAACTATCTTTTAGGAAAATAAAAGAAACTCAACATAGATGAGAAAATAAGAAAATAATTCAGAAATAATTAGAACATTTAATAAAAGTATTCAAAAAATAACATCTTTTCAGGATAACAGAAAATAAATTAAATTACATAAATATACTTGAAATTTTTTTAATTAAAATTTTAAGGTTTTTCATTTCATATTCTCAAAATTAGAAATAATGGTCTTAACGTCTAATTCCGCACATATATCATTTTCAATAGCTATTAACGCCAAACTAACAAGCCTTGTTTGTGACATACTTGTTCCTAAATAGGTTTATTATTATTATTATTATTATTATTATTATTATTATTATTATTATTATTATTATTATTATTATTATGTGACATCTCTAGAGAATCCAAAGACTCATCGAGGGAGAGTGTGCCAACAGCATCGACTCCTTCGAACTACTAAACGCGCTCAAACCTGCTTAACTTTTTTGCTGAGCCATTAGTAGCCGAGACTCCATCAATTGACCAACCTTTGCTAATCAATTTCAACTTGGAAAAGGAACGTTCACTCACCGCTCGCTACACTAACAGGTAAGGTTAATAGTATTCTTAAAGCAATTGAAAAGTTAGGGAAAGAAAATTATTGGACACAATAAAATTAAGAATATCGAAAGGGTTTTGAATATTTAAATTATCCTTCCGAAAAATATCCCGGAAAGCACATAACTCCTCATATAGTTCTATTGCATTTAAGTCTTTATTGTCGCCGTCCTTCAAGAGAATCTCTAAATCGTCACACTTTTTCGTAAATCTTCGTTGTTAATTTGTAGTAATCTATACAAGAAATTGAAATTATCATAATATGTTTTCAGTTATTCAAAACGTTCTATTAACGAACATATTGCAACATCTAGAAGCGTATAAAACACATTCACTCTAAATTTATCTTCTGGCGATTGTGGCGTTTCGTCATAATGCTCGTAGTCAAATTGTCGTGTCTTCTTTCGTCGTCGAACTTCCGTACAAGTTTTAAATTCTTGTTCTCCATTCAACTCTTCACTCAGTTCTTTTGCTGTTTTTAGAACTTCTTTAAAATTTGTATCTGATCGATGCTCTTGGAAGAGTATCGATCAGATACAAAGTTTTCGATAGATTCTAAAGCAAGTGTAATGTTCATATTTTTATCTTGAAGCATTTTACTCGCAGGGTTTATTCTGTTAAGTAAATCATGCCAAGTTATAAGAGAGCAAATAAATTTGTAGACCTTTATTTTAGCACATAATGTTTGTGCTTCATGCTGAGTTTCTTTATTAAAATCTTCATTATTTAAAATTTCAAAAAGTGCATCGTAAATTCCTCGTAACTGATATCGTAGAGGGCGCATTGCATTAATTTTACTTTCCCATCGCGTTTTTGATGGCTGTTTCAATGTTAAAATTTTTACGAACTTTAAAAGGATTGCCCACTGTTTGTAAGAGAATGAAAAGAAATTGTATATTTCTTGAATAATTGCAAAGAAACTAATTGCATCTGCATTCACTTTGGCTGCATCGTTAATGATTAAATTTAGAATTTTTTATTTATTCATATGGAGTTTCCTCCCTTTCCCCCCGTTCCTATTGGGGCGAGTTAAGCCCCCTCATGGGGGTTAAGTATTTATGGCTGTAGATGCGCGTGTGTTCACGAGGCCGGTTTGCCTGCTGTATGAAAAACCCCAGATAAACTGGGGGGAAGCCCTGCTATCCAGGCCAAAGGCCAGCTAACTTGGCTATGGCTGAGGAAGATCCTTAAGCGCCTCACGTCGGCGACGGGAATCGAACCCAGGACACTCCTTCCGCAGGCATATGGTTGCGAAGCGCAAAGCCACTAAACTAACCGCGAGGACAAATTTAGAGTATGTGCAGCATATGGCACGTAAAAAGCTCGAGGATTTTTGTTCAAAAGCAAATTTTGGAGCCCATATTTTTTTCTCTTTCATATTTGCCGCATTGTCATACCCTTGACCTCGCATGTTCCATTGGATGTTCCATTTTTCCAGTTTTTCCTTTATTGTTGCACATAAACCACGTCTTGTGGAATCTGATATTTTTGCAAAACCTAAAACGTTTTTCCTGATCTTGACAATTCCATTGTCACAGGAAACAAAACGAATAATAATGGTCATTTGTTCTGTTTTACTTGCATCACATGTGCAGTCTTAAATTATGAAATAATATTTAGATTTTAGAATTGATAATAAAATTGTATTCCTGATTGCGTTACTTAAAGTTTCCAATATTTCATTTTGACCGTCTTTACTCAAATAGTGTAATCTATTGTTTCGTTGTAGGGTTCTTTCAACATGATTTTCCATAACGGGAAAAACATGTTGAAACTTCGCAAACATTTCGACTAATTTTAAAAAATTGCCGTTATTCCTTTCATATAATTTATCAGATTATCCGCGAAAAGCTAAATTTTGGCTCCCAAGGAATTTTATAATTTCAATCAAGCGTTACAAAACACTCGTCCAATGTTTGTTTTCCATTTCATACAAGCTTTGAATCTGGTAATCAATAGTAGTTTTGATTATTAAATTTTTATCAAGTTCCTTCCATTTTAAGAAATTTTTCATGTGAGTTAAACTAGTCTCATGTCTATGCAAAGTTGTACTTACATTTCTCCAATTTTTATAACCTTCTACAAGACTACTTGATTCGGTAGGTGCGAAAAGTTTGCAACAAAAGCAAAAAACAGAAATTAAAGTTTCGGAATAAATGAGCCATATTCTTGGCACGAGCTCCCCTTTTTTCCATTTTTCTATTATAATACGTTTCTCCAAATTTACGACCATATGTATCTCTGGGATATATTATATTTTTCTTTTGAACAGGCCCCATTTCAATTAAAATAACTCGTAATTTTTCATCAATATTTCCCCATTCACCTGGATCTTTTAAATTTACAGAGACTAATAATGTGTCAGTTTCGTGGTCAACTACAACTAACTCTTCTCCTAACTGTTTTTCACTTATATCATGCATCTTGTTATCTTGTTCAATAGTTGCAATAGTATCGTCATGCAAACTGGATGATGTGCACGGTTCTTCAACTCTGATTTCTGATGTATCGAGTTGGTTACAATCTGCATCAGAATATTTTAATATTTTAACCAATTTATTAAAAGCCCCAGTTTGTTTCTTAATATTTACTTCTTTCGCAGCATGACGCTTACGATTTTGTGCACCGGATAACTTCTTTTTTAATTTTTGATTCCATTTCTATTTTATACCCACAAGAAATTATTACCCAACACGACACAGAGACGAAATAATAGTCCGCACTGCGGTACTGTCAGTAGCCTACTGAGATGAATACCATATGGCTGGTTAACTAGCAACAAATGTTTTGCACGAAAATTCTACTGCAGTCTATCTAAGTTTCACTTAGATAGACTGCAGTAGACAAATTCTGCAAGCAAGCATTTAGCCTGCTCTCGCTGCAAATTTGTAAACAGCCGGCTGATCAAAGAGGCGGCAATATACAATTTTTGTAAATTTTTATTCGGTGTATCCGGCCTTGTTTATTTTAATACTGATCATTCTAAGATTTTTTGTTTTTATGATAAAAATTTTGTTTCTTAAAAATGAACTTATGAACCGTGCTCCGGCGGCGGCGCTCACATGCATCGCATGCGCGCTTCCGCCGGCCCTGTTTCTGTCCCTGTTAGTACCTTCCGGTGGCGTTTCAGTGACATAAAAACGTTTCAAATTTCGGCTTATCTTAAATTCCTGGAAACCTCTAATTAATGGAACTTTAATGAAAAAAATATAAATAAAGTAAGAAAAAAGAAAAAAAGAAAAAATGGTTTCATGAATATGTAGAGTAGATATTTATAATCCTGTATAATCATAAATAAACTAAATAAATCTTCTAACACCTTTTTATTTTATATAGAGTAGATAACAAATAACGTGACATATAAAACCTTTTAAAATTTGTCTTATCTTTTTATAGATAGATATCATGTGAGACTATGATCATTATCAAGGATTTAAACATGCCTTTCTAAAAATAGTTTGAGAACTTGTAAATTATTGATATGCATATGCATATCAATAATGCATATTTGGTGGCGTTTATTTTAATGAACATTTTGCTGGTTCATCAAGATCGTAATATTGATATTGATTATAGATTTCATTTTGCTTTCTATGTAAGTGATTCAGCAAACTATAGCTACAATCAAATAAAAAATGCTATACGTGAGACTTTGAGTTACATTACTTTAACTTTATTATTATTATTCGGTATATTAGAAAACTGGCTCACTACGATCCGGCTGAATCTTCTTTTCTTCATGATAGTTCTTTCGTAAGACTGCTGACTTAAATTCAAATAATTTTATTATTAAAAGATGAATCAACAGAAAAATATTTGGAAACGTGTTTCCAAATATTTTTCTCAGATACATAGTAAATGATCTCACATTAAATATCATGAAAACAGGGTTGTTCCCATGATATCAATAACCCTTATTGTTATATATAGAGTTTTGTAAAGCAATGGACAAAAACTGAAACATTATACACAGTGTACCTGAAAACGTATAAACATAATTATCAAAGGTCTTCATTCTATTATAAACGTCATATGCTAAATCATGACTAGGGCTTGCTATACCGGTATCCGGAAATATCTGTTATTATTTCCGGTATTCAAATACCGGTACTGATAAAAAAAAAAATAATAATAATAACGGTTTTTTGGTACTAATTTAAAAATAATTGTTTATGATTTATTCACGCAAAAGAAAATAAAATGTACAATAATAAATCAATATATTACTGAATTTGAAACTGGGGATTATTATTCACAATGCAAATATAACGAACACGTAAAACAGCATTAACCTCAGATCTATTTACTAGATACTTTGTTGTATGTTCAGTGAAAAAAATATTAATGTGACATGATAATGAATAATTTCAGAGAGTGTTATATTAAAAAATCTAAAAATATTTTATGTTAGTTCGATAATTTTATAAAAACAATGTGTGATGACGAGTCAAGACATAGTTCTCACCAACTTAATCTTACAGGTACTGTTCTTCATTATCTGACTCACAACTGCTTATCGCCTTTTGTAACAAAAATAAAAAAGTACTTATATATTTTAGAAACTTATCAGCCAAAAATAATATATATTTACAGAAGTATATTCGCCAGAATTTGGCAAAGAAAAATTCTTGCCATTAGGTTCCAAGTGTAGTTGGAGCAGGTAGCTTTCAATACTTTAAATTGTTTTCGCTTGATACAATGTGCGCATAAATCTTTAACTGATTGTTTTTCAAGTGTTAATGTCTGCCCATGAAACCCCTAGAGGGTAGATCCCCGGGTGGGATATAGAGGAAATGTCTCCCAGATGTGAGTCGTAAAAGGGAAATAAATACCTCCTATAGAATAAAGGGCAACAGCACTGTCTGATCCACACTGGATTGCTGCAAACAGCCTGTATTCCTCTTGTTAAGAATGGCTGAAGGAACAGTTAAGGTTCACATGAGTGTCGATGTAATGACTGTAAAAACAAAACACGATTGAAATATGGTACAATGGGAAAGTGCATGAAAACTAAAACCGGCAAGAGATATGCTGTCAGTAAGTACGTGAATTACCATAATTTATGGGCTTCAAGAAAGCTAAAGTCACTTCGCAAGGAGATGGTGAGATGATACCGATGTCTCATACTTGGATTAGCAGAGATCGGAGAAAGAGGAGTCAAGGGAGACGAGAGATGGAAGAATCATGTAGTGTGCTAACATTTTAAAACATGAGGAAGGGATTGGATTTCGTCTCAGTAAAAGGGGAACAGAAGCATTATTAGGATTGAAACCAGTAAGCGAAAGAATTATAATAGCAAGATTTGCAGCAAGACCATTTAGCATCGTATTGGTCAACGTCTATTCACACACTTTCCTCCGAAGTATCTGTAGCGATTCGGACTTAACCTTGATATCAGTTCAAAGAAGATATTAATCATTGAAGGAGAATTGAATGCGAAGACTTAACAGGAAAGAATAACGGCAAATATGGATATGCAGAAAGAAATGAAACAGGACAAAGAATGCTTGAAGTTTGCCTTGAAGCATGACATTGTAATTTACAAAATACAATGCATACATGAAGACTGCGGGAAGTGGATATGGCAGTAACCTGATGTAAGAAAGAAGAACATGCTAGACGTGATATTCAGAAGCAAGACATGGGCCACAATAGTTCAGCTGTGGGAAACATTTCAACGATTAGTCATGGAATCTGACCATAACTTAGTAATTGCCGACATCAAGTTGCAGCCAAACAACAAGTGGAGACACACTTTCAGACCCAAAGAGATTTGATGACACTGAATAAGGAAACCACAGAGAAAGTGTATAGGAAAGTGCTTGAGGAAGAACGGAAATCCATTATGGGAAAGAAATTAAAGAGTAAAATAATAAAGTGGTGTTCTACAATTAAGAGAGGACTGGGACAAAGAGTCCAACTGACAGAGAAGCCAAAGAAGAAGTTCCCTCAGGAGACAGATCAAAATAGAAGCGACAGATCAAAATGTCTTGAGGAAACGTGTGAAGATATCAATAAATACTGAGAAATACAGAAACACAGACCACAAAAGGTGAAAGGATGAAATTTTGATAAACACAAGGAATAGGAGAGAGAGAGAGAGAGAGGGATGGAAACGATACTGTACAGTGATATGACATAGGGAAACGCAAAGGTCCAAAAGAGATTAATTTATAAATTGAGGGAAATATCTCCATATATATATATATATACAGGGTGTTCGGGATAAATTTGACAGTTTCGTAAGGAAAAAGAAAATCTTCTTTGTATCTATTAAATTTAATGAATTGACAAAAAAACATTACAGGCAGAGTTAATTACAATACTATCAACAAGATTTACTCAAAATAACCACCATTAGCATCGATCACAGCTTCAATTCTGCTTCGGAACCTCGAACAAGCTGATGCTACAGTCTCCCTGGGAAGGGCCGCAAAAACTGTTTTAATTTTATCCATTAACTGGGCTTTTGTATTACTGGAAGTGCGATTGGTGTCTTTTTCAACTGCGCCCCATACAAAATAATCCATGGGGTTAAGGTCTGGGGAGTTTGGAGGCCAAACATTTGGACTGGTGAAGTCGTAGAAATTTTCAGACAACCATTTTTGACTTTTCCCAGAGGTGTGGCAAGGGGCCGAATCCTGCTGCCATACATACGGCCTACCATTGGCTACCCTTGTTATCCAGGGCTTGACTACAGTTAGCAACTCCACGAACAAAGCCCGAATTCCAATGCCAGGGTTCTTCAACACCTGTTCCTGCAGATTTGCGAGGAATTCTGCTGTACGAACGCAATCAGATCGTCTGCTAGGGATCTTTCTTCTTGCTACATCCTCGTAGTCACCATTGCAAGTCTCTAGTTCATGCCTGATTGTTTTTACTGTATTCAGGGAGCATTGGGCAGCAGTCGTAATATCCTTATTTTGATGGCGGGCACGAATCATCATGATACAAGTTATTCTCTTCCATGATTCAGGTGGGTTCCAGCTATCCATCCTTTCTGACATCTTGTATATGAATGAAGAAGGGTCCAAACTTTTAAATGAAGAGAAGTGTGTGTTAATACATGTAACTTACGGAAAAATATAATTAATTATAAATATGTCAAATTTATCCCGAACACCCTGTACATATAAAATAGCCTTGTATGTTTAATGAAGTCTAAAGTACTTCACATCTCAAGTGAACAGTCAAAATAACCTATAACGGTTTTATTAAAAGGGGAAGTTCTATAGGTAGCCAGTGAGTTAAATACGTAAGAGTAACACTAGACAACACATTTAACTTCAACAAGCACTCATATGTTGCCCCGAAAATAAAAATGCTTGTAAACCTTCTATCTATGTCGGAAAGTCTAAAGTCTACAGGAAGCCAACGAGTGCTAAAAGCAACGTATACTGGAGCTATACTACCATTGATATCGTACGCTGCACCCGCTTGGAAAGATGCACTAAAATCTAAGAAAAACAAACATAAGTTAAACAGACTTGAAGACGTTACAGTCATACGAATAATGAAAGGATACAGGAACAATATCTTGTGAGACAGCTTGCGTTATTGGTGGTCTAACACCGATCTGCCTTAAGATGCAAGAGTTCGGTCTTATATATGAAGTCACTTCTGGAAGATATAACGGAAATGCTAATATTGATCCAATCCACTACGAACTTCCACTTTAGTAAGTGGCCCTCACATAGCAAATAAAACATATTAAAGAGAAGAAAAGAGCTGAAAGCGACGAATACCACATATACGCTGACGTAAAACAGAAGATAACAGTCTTTTATACAAGAACGCTGTTTCAAACTCCACCCTCCTGTGTTCAAACAATCAAGCAGAACAACTTGCAGCAGTTTATTCAATCACATATCTCTGGGAATTAGAATTCAACACCTCTTATTAACATTGTCATTTACAGTGACAGTAGAAGCAATATGGACTGCTTAAAAAACCATAACAACTACCTCACTCTAGAGTCTCACTCTAAGAAATAGGAAATTAAGTTCTGGTGGATGACGACTCATAACAGGAAACGAGAAAGCCGATCAACTGACTAAAGTAGTGGCTATAAACGGACGGTTAGAAAAAATTACCAAAAGTGTCCAAAATCAGAAATAAAAACGCTGGCAGAAGAAATAATCCTAAGCGGTGGGAAGAACAGAACACATTTAAAACTGAATCGACTACAGAAGAAATTCTGCCGAGTATCTGAGGCAAACTTCGGCTCAAAATTAGACGCCATATCTCCAGGTTTAACCAAGATGATAGATTCGATATTCTGGAATTTCCATATTTGCATCTGTTGTCCACGCCTTTAACAGACTTATTCCATGACTGTCAGCAACTAGACTCCATCCGGATGCCCCTTATGCAAAGCATCACTTCGGAGACGAATGGCCAGTATCAAAACAAAGGTTTATCTAAACGCATTACTCAGAATTATTTAATCCTACCAATAGGATTAACCTCCAATCGTTTTAATGTAATATAACTAACCATAACATTTGGATTTTATAGTGTCAAATATGTAGATATAAAGATATAAATGTAAATATAAATTTAAATGCCAATTAGGTATTGAGAAATTGCATATAATGCCTGCATTGTATGTAATTGGGCATGTAGAAAATAACATTTATATCCATCTCGGCCTAACAATGAAAAAATGAATTTATAATTTCAAAATTATTTTAATTTTCAATATAATCTACCTTGAGACTAATACATTTATCCCAGCGATGCTCGGGTGCTTTTACCCCGTCTCTGTAGTGGTTCTCAGTAAGATTTCCAAAATACTCCTCTACAGCTGCAATCACCTCTTGATTCGAAGATAAACGATGACCAGCGAGGAAGAGTTTTAGTTTTGGGAAGAGATAGAAGTCAGAGGGAGCCAAATCTGGGGAATAGGGTGGATGTTCCAACAATTCATAGTGCAGATTCTTTAATTTTCATATTGCCAAAACACCTTTGTTGGCAGGTGCATTGTCCTGATGAAAGATGATTTTTTTCTTCTGCAAACCTGGTATTTTCTCACGAATTTTTCTTCTCGTCTGGTTGAAAGTTCGGAATAATATTCCCCGGTTATTGTTTTACCCTTTTCCAGATAATTAATGAATAAAATGCCTTTAACATCCCCAAACTCCGATACCATGACCTTTCCTGCAGATGGAACCGACTTTGTCTTCATTGGCGCTGAACAATCTGTCCACTATTTTGACTGCTGTTTGGATTCTGGCGTGTAATGTTGAATCCAAGTCTCATGCATAGTTTTATCAGTCAGTTTTTTTCTTGTTAAAAAGTTCCAAGCACTGTTCAGAGATTTTCTTGCGCACACCATCTTGCGCAAGAAAATGGCACCCATATTTTTGCAATTCTTCATGCAAATTCTTCATCCTACACGTTCTTTTGAAATGCCTGTAGACTCAGGAATTTCACGTACTTTAACTCGCCGGTCATCCAATACCGTATCGTGTACTTGATCAATGATTTCTGGTGTTGTTACACTTTTTTGGATGTCCTTCACGTGGATCAACTTCAAGGCTGGCACGACCACGTTTAAACTCCGCAGCCCATTTCGTAATAGCCAAAAACGAAGGAGAAGAGTGCCCATAAACTTTTATGAACTTTAAATGAATTTATTTTTGCGTTAAAACTTCTTTTACAAAGAATTTTATAACCACACGATACTCAATTTTATCCATTTCAAGGTATACAGACAACACGTTTGCTTTAGACAGCTGTATAAAACAAACCTACTTGACAGAATGACTTGCGATTTCACATGGATGCTTATGACAGATGTACTAACTTATAAAATAAAAATCTTGCCGATAGTGTTGCCATCTCTGGTCGAGGTAGAGAACTTTTCAGACCGCCTTCGTATGAACTGGATCTGCATGCTCTACATACATACATACTTCTTAAAAACACGGGAGAAAATTCTGCCAAGGATCAGGATAGGATATAAATACTCTTTCGTTTTTCGTGATGGTGATTTCTCAGTTTAAAGAGAGAGAGAGAGAGGAGCAGAGATAATTTTTTATGTTCCTCAGAGGGCTTGCTATATTTTTTCAATTCATTTTTTAGTAAATTTAAAGAAGTAACTTACTGGCATGCACGCCTGCATTTCTTGAAACATTCATCTCTCATTTGTCTAAAACGATTAGGAAAATTAATTGCTAGGAAGAGTAAAGGAAAATAAATTATAATCGGATTTGAATATATGAATTCAATATATGCATGTCACCGTACATTTAAATTCTCTTTATCTATTCTGCCGTTACTTTTTAATATTTTTAAAGGAATATCTGAAGCGAAACGTTTTTAAAAACCACCCTAAAGTGATTTCTGTATTCACATGAAATTTTTGTTATTATCGTTAATGAAAGCTTCTGTGAGGATATACTGGAAGATACAGTTTCTCTAGAAACTGAGCGATGGTACCCTACGATATATTATTGAAAATTAATTCCTGAGAAAAAATTCATATCGACAACAGCCTCTTACATCGAGCATTCCTTTATATTCTTCTTGTCTGTTTTCAGACTTATATTTAGGTGTGCAGCTAAATTTAAATTATGTTACTCTGCATTATTATAATATCGTCTTACGACTTCTTAACCAACAAATCACTCGCTGCATCTCCAGTGACAAGGAAATTATTTTTATTACATGACACCTCCAGGGAGTCCAAAGACTCATCAAGGAAGAACACCTGCTCCACAACTCTCCGTCTCCACCACTCCACTAGCCACAACTACCTTCATTCCCACTAGCGTCATCTACCGGCGACCACCACCAGTATTTTCACAAATATCCATGCCCACAGCGGGATTCGAACCTGCATCCTTTTGGCTGGAGAACGGATACGCTAACCACTCAGCTAACCAGGCCGGCATCACAGAAATCAGAGGTTAAATACTGTTCTCTGTATCAAGTCTGCTTCTGTGAAACTTCCAGAAGTCCTTAGAGAACGAAAAACTCGAAACAATATTCACTCGCACCTGAAGATGACATCTTTACTTCGTTCTGTAAAACGGTGACATGATCATGGACAGCAGGATCGACCATGGCTTCCTAATCCACTAGTGTCCAAAAAAACGAAGGGCGAACTACATTTGTACCTGTATATGAAAAACATTTCATGAATACAGCCCAATGTGGATATAAATTTATTACCAACATTCTAGTAAACTATATTGTACAAAAACTGTTATAAATTTGGTAAAAATTAAATTTCAATACTGAGGTTACAAATTTCCTAAAGATGTAGTTAAGGAATTACTGCAGTACTTACAGGAAACTATGCCGAGAGACATTTCAGTATGAAATATGTCCACCCCTGAATTGCGATGTAGTTCTTACAACGTCGTAACATGAATGCTTACCACCAAGTGATTCAGGGGTTCATTGGCCTGCTCCTCCTTCAGAGCGAGGCCTTGTTTGTTTTCTTGAGGGAAATTTCGATCAGCAATGCATCTCCCTATTTCTACCCATTCTATGCCATTAAAATCGGGGGGAGGGCGTGCTAGCAACTCGATTCGTTTAATATCCTCGGTCTCCAGAAGTATCTCCATTGCTCCTGTACGATGTGTTGTGAAATTTTCATCCATAAAATTGGATTCTTCCGATACAGCACCACGGAACCATCGAAAATGATTGAAAAACTTCATCGCAATATTGTTCGCCACTCATAGTCCCTTTTTCCAGCACTTGCAACTCTGTGCGTCCTTTAAGCATAATGCTACCCCACACTATTAAACCAGCACCGCCGTATCTTTCAAGAACATTCTCGCGATGGCAAGCAGTACCACTTTCAAGCCAGATGAAGTGTCTAGAATCGAAGAAAAGACCACAGCGACTGCCATATGCAATGAATACATTGGCTCATTGATGTCTCGTCCAATTTTTATGGATAGAACACCACTGAAAACGTGCTCTAGGATGAGCTGTGGATAAAATGATGCACAGTACAGGCTATCGGTCGTATAGACCCTCTTGTCACAGACGTGTTGCCACACTTGGTCGATATATACGCGATGGAATGGACTCGACTTCCAAGCTGACTTGCCGTGGTGCGTCCATCAGGCTTTGCTGATATAACCAAAAATCTGTCTTCATGCTTAGTGGTAGAGCGAGGAAGACCTGTTAGCAAGAGTCAGTAAAATATTCCATTGATTTGAAACACTGTCCGGAGCATGGATACAACGCTATGTGCGATTCAAACTGTCTGGCAATATTAGTTATTCTGCGGCCTTCAAGCATTACAATAATTCTTCCCCATTTGAATTCATGGAACATGATTGGAATGATAGAACAACAACAACAACAAAAAAGAAACGAACTCAATCGTCCACTCCACCAATTTCTTCAAAATGGCTACTCAAAATGGCTACTTTAAATAATTTATAAAATACGTCCTTATTAATAGCAACTTTTAAGCCTGTTCATATACTATAGAGTTTTGTATGTTATCCAAAAGACAGCGTTTCTTGTGAATCACATCCCGAAGTGCACAATATGCTTTATACTTGCGGCAAAACTAACATCGAGCACACAGAAAGAGGTTTACAAATCTTGAAAATAAAGAACAGGATGATGTTCGTTGTTAAAAGGCAAGATAAAAGTGGCCAAAAAGATAAGGCTGCGAATGTTCTTTTTTTTTTTTTTTTTTTTTTCGGAACTTCAAGTTTGGTCCTCTGTCTCAATGATCTACCTGAAGGAAGTCTCTTTTTAAGAACGTCTAGATAATACTATCTCATGGTACATTGAAACGACAACCATGTCATACGTCATGAAATTTAGAAATTTCTTATATGTTTATGTAACTTGTAAGGTTTCCATCATGCCAATAGCCATCTAAAGACCTTGCAGAACAGTGAATGTCTAAGTTTTTATCATATCCTCTCTACTCCTCCTGTTAGCCAAACTCTGCAACCCACCTACAACTTCGATCTATCCTCAGAGGGAACATTTCACATACCTGTCACCAGCTAGGTCACTCGCGTCTGAATGAAGTCGAGCATCTTCCAGTTCCCATGAAACGCAGGTGACCAAATCTCTTCACACCAGTCAACACCTGGCCGAATCATGGCCCTATCCTATAAAGAGGGATAATCACCTTCCCATCTTTACTTATCGATCTGTTCTTCAGTATCTTATGAGCTATTTAGCCAACTTTTGCAATATGTCCTCTAAATTTCAAATCTCTATCCACTATCATCCCCAGGTCCCTAGCCTTATCAATTTTCTGTAAACTAGTACCATCAGTATGAAATCTTTTCATCCCGAAGTCTATTGCCTTACAATATTACAACATTAAATTGATAATTATTGGTCTTTGCCAACCCTTCAAATTATTTAAATCATCCCACCATCAAATATTGCCTTCCCTAATTTTAAATCATTGACAAGAAGTCCGCGCGGTTAGCCTAGTGGCTTTGCGCTTCTCAACCATGTGCCTGGGGAAGGAGTGTCCTAGGTTCGATTCCCGTCGACGACTTGAGGAGATGAAGGATTTTCCCCAGCCATATACAAGTTAGCCGGTCTTGGGCGTGGACAGGAGGGTTTTTTTCGCCAGTTTATCTGGGGGTTTTCATCCCGCAAGCAGGCAAACCGGTCTCGTGAACACACACGGATTACAGTCAGGAATACTGACCCAGCCATAGGCCTGATTCGGCAGCTACGCCGGTTCCGGAGCCCAGATGAAATTTGGGGGGACTGACATGGTGTCATGCCTCCTCGTAGAGGCGACTCACGGCCATTGTATCATCACACAGAAATGAAGGAGTGACAAGAAACTGAATATCCCCGATGAAATCTTCCAATATACATTAATGTACAAGTTAAAAGGTTGTGGTCCCTCATGCAGAGCTCTGGGACACTACACTAGCCACCCTCATTCGCCTTGATTCCATGCCACCATACACCACTGCCTGATATCTGTCTATCAGCCTCCCACAACCATACCACCAGCCGCATAGCATTCCCATTTGTTCCAAATTATAGTTTTGTATGCGGTATTCTGTCAAATTTCTTTGTAAAATTCAGAATTATCATGTATTCATTTCCTTTATCCAATTCTGCTGTTACCTTATTATAAAAAGTGAATAAAGTACTGTGGCAGGACCTACCGATTATAATGACCCCTATAGAGTGTCATATTGCTATCCACCAATTCTTGAATTTTAGTTTTAAACCAATTTTCGATTACTTTAACCGCTACAGAGATACTAATTGGTACTATTCTTGGAACCTTGCCAGAGCTGACACTTAGATTGAAACTTCGTCAGAGGCACTTGCAGTTCACTTGTACATTCTCGTACTCACGAGCTGACATACCCTCCAAGCCCATAGCTGTATTTACAGTGATGTTTTTTAATAAACTGAGTAACTCCAGTTTATCTACATGTATCTCAATGTTCACATCAGTTGCTTTCATCTCAGTGATGACTGCGAAGTCACCACTTGGATGATATACCCTTGCAAAGTGATCACTTAGTAACCCAATTATTTCTTCTGCTTCTCTCACTTTCCTACTCAGCAGTGTGTAAAGTTTTCTTTCCATAATCATTCTTTCTCTTACTTTCAAAGTAGCGAAAATACCCCTTGGATTAACATTGGCTTAGCTAATATCTGATTTAGCCTTTATACAGTACTCTTTATCCTTGTTGCTTGTGTTTTATACTGTTTATGAGCATGCTGATCACCTTTTTGCTTATATTCCTTCCACAATGCATTCTTTTATTGAATCTCCTGCTTCATAATACTACTAATTCGCTTATCTACTCTGTTAATCCTCCTGATCCTGGGTATACACTCTAATACTGCCTCTCCCAAATAATCGTTGACCGCTTCTCATGCAGTAATGACATTCATTCCATGGAACTTCTTATGTCTTGGGACTATTCCAAGTTGTCTCTCAAGTTTGTTATAAAGGTCATCTTTAGTTTCACATAAGTCCTTTCTTTACTGAAATTTCCACGTCTTGAGCGACCTCACAGGATAAGACGGCATGGTCACGTTCCCAGATCGGAGGTAGAGTTGCCACTGTAGTTATAGATAAATCTTCTGATGCTTTTACCACATGTAACACTTTCAAGCCTCTGTTCCCTTCCACCACCTGCTGTTTTACGGAATTATCCCTCGGTAACTGTATATCCATTTTGCCATGGACCCATTCCTCCTTCGAATCCATATCGCCAGAGTTGAATTTTCTATGCTAATTGCTCAGGATGCACTAATTGTCCTTTTGTTTCGATGTATCTCGTCGTCATCGTCTTCGGAACCCCTAGGTCTATATCAGCAATCAACAATATATTTTGTGCTATTGGCCTCTATCTGAAAACCAGATACCCTCAAATGAACCATTTCTGTCAGATCTATAACTTTTATGTTTGTTAGTTGAAGTTCTTCAGCTATCATTAATAATACTCCACCGCTTGCTCTATTTCCTCTGTCTTTTCTGAAAATAAAATATCCATTAGATACTATCGTTGTAACTACCAGGTATATCTCTGACAACCAGGTGTCACTACCAATAATATTTGGCCAAGTCGAACTGCCCAGTTTCAGAATCTGCTATCATTTATTTCTGATACTTCGGGCATTCCTGTACATGCATTTCAACATCCCCTTCTGTCCACAGTTACCATATACCATATATATAATGTCATTACCTGTCCATTCAGATTCGGAACCTGGGAACCTGCATATAACTCTTCACAATCATTCCTGCACTCACACCCATCTATCTCAGAGGTGGCTAGAAACATGCCTAATTGCTTCTCCTTAATAACTCTAGTTTTCCTTGTTTTGCACTTCCATACACTTAGGCAACAACTCTTTCTTGAAGTATCCAACATCGAATTCCCATTTAATAATATCTTTTTTGTTCCAGTTAGTCGCAACCCCCCCCCCCACCCCTGGAACGTCCATAAAGCCGAATAGGGCACATTTGCTGCCGCTCTTGATAAATATGTCTGTTGGATTCTACCATTTTTTTTTACTGTTCTCGTGCAATTTGTGTTGCACAGACACCACGCGAGTGTATTTACTTGATTGTTTTATCAGTAGGAGTTTGCATGTGTATCCGCATGTGCAAGTGGTTGCTAAGTTTCAAGAACATAACAGCAGAAAAAATAAACGAAAGTATCCATGTAGCTGAAATTCACGAAATTGCCAATTCTGTGACTCGCCAGTGTCGCCATCAAGCAGTTGGTTTACTTTTAATTGGATTGGAAATATAAACATTGGATAAATGTAATTTACAATTCGTAAGCAATTTTCGTGTTGGTTGACCATATCGGAATTATTTATCTAATTATAATATAATATAATATGATATAATAACGAGTATTAGAGATTACAAATTTCTAAATCGGGAGAACCAATTCCGTTTCAGCGAAATCCAATCTCACTAACAAGGTAAGAATGCGCAGTAACCGTAAAGTATGGACAATTTGAACGAATAACTGGAAGGCATTGATGTCGGTTGAGGGAACGACCACTACCAACGAAGTAACGTATCGAGCATGATCCACATTGTACTCATCGATAAGGAAACAATCTCAAGTAAATTACTCTTTTATTTCGATAATCCATTACGCTTATCCTGCATAAATGTCCCAAAATGTTTTCAAATAGCTAACTAGAAGTCGTCCCAAATATTAAAATAAAATTCCAGTCTTCTCTGTAAGATCAAAAATTATATGTAAACTCGCTTCTGAGAGTCTAGAAACTTGGAGATATTTCCTTTCAGAATCCCGAGAGAGATATCCCTTAGATATCCCTTAGATATATCAAACTAAAGAACACAACAATAAAAATACAAAGGGCATATTCTATATTATTTTCATGCATTTATGTTTAAGGTGTATAGTATTAAATAATTTATTTTTCTATAATTTAATGAATTATCCAAGATTTTAGAGTGATTAAAAATAACATATTAGTTGCAGTTTGATTTTATTCAGAATATTTGTTTAGCTTTATATCAAAGACGAATTCCAGATTGAAGACGGAATTCTGATTACGTTTTTAGTAATGGAAAATACAGCATTTTATTGTATGTTTACAGCTTATCTACTATTTTTCATAGGTTTCAAATTCGATATATATATATATATAGTGTATGTAAGATTGTGTATGTAATACATTCAGGTTTCTACAGATCCAAAGACTACTTCATTTTCAGGTAAAAGTGATTTTTTTAGTATTTTAATAAAAAAATCAGCTAACGCCTTTTATTCCCGTATACGGGAGTAGGCGAGGCCATTTAGCCCTATCTAACTTTTGGAGACTGAGTGGGCAGTTCTATCTTCACTGGTAACCAATCAGAGACAGATGGCCCAAAGCTACCACTAATTAAGCGGTACGCAGTGAAGAGAGACGGCTCAAATGTGCCGCCATCTCGTGGTCCCTAACACTAACACAATATATTTATGTCTGAAATAATGTGGGTACTACGGTCGATTTTCTTGAGTTTACAGGACGAAAAACCCGAGTTTCCGGGAGGATAAACCTGCTTGCCCGTGCCAGAGATCGACTAACTCGAGAACCGGTCGAAAAAAGGCTTAGAAAAATTTCCTCTAGTCGCCGACTAGACTCGAAATGAAGTCTTCCTTCGTGCGGCCAAGCGCGGTGGTGTGCAAATCCACTGAGCTACGCAGGCTCTCGACACTCAGTTTCCTTTTAAAATTTTAACTGCTAAATCGATGACCCATTTTAAAAAATTCTTTCAATTGGCGAGGACGAGTAATTGTCACCGTTGAAAACCATCTACATTTTCTTAATACATTTTCTTAATTCATTAATACACAGAATGCAACAGAGATGTACAATGTCTATAACTTTCCAAGTATAGGAAAATTTCGCTTAACGCGAATTCGATATGCGCGATAATCAGTTAGCGCGATTGAGTGAAATGATACTATTTTGCGCTTTAAGCGAGTCATTAATCAGTTAACGTGATTTTTTTACGTTACACGAAATTTTTCGTCACCAATATGCAGTGAGCAGAAAAAAGCTGGAAGACATTAAGAGACAAAAGTGGCGCTAGGAATACGGTGATTACGGTGATTGTGTGAGACCTGGGATACAGCGAGTGTACAGTTTGCACTATATTCGGGTTACTTATCAAAAAAATAAGAGCAAAAAAAACAAAGAACAAGGAAAAGTTGCTACTGCTTTAAGTACAGATCACCCGAAATAGAAGCCATTTAATGATCGAGATGGAGAGTCTTCTGTCCCTCAGGATTGAGGATTTTGACCACAGAAGAATACCTCTTAGTACAGGGCATGTTCAGGCAAAAGCTCTCAATATTTTTACCTCATTAAAAGAAATCAAATTTCAAGAGGAATGCGAAAGCTTTGCTGTGAGTTTAGGATGGTTTGACCGTTTTATTAATCGAGCTAGACGGCCTAATTAAGAATAACTGGGGAATCTGCTAGTGCTGATAAAGATTCTACGGCCAAGTTTCCTGAAGAATTGCAAAGGATAATTCAGGAGGGTGAAGATAACGATCGGCAAATAATCAACGTCGACGAAATTGTCTCTTTGGAAGCGTATGCCAACAAAAACTTCCCTAGCCAAAACAGAAGCATCTCAATCAGGATACAAAGTATCTAAAGATCGTCTTATGCTTTTATTAGGAGACAATGAAGACCAAGAAGAGAATGTTACTGCTAAAAAGCTAACTGCAAAAGAACTTGAGCTAGTTTTCAATCACATTGAATATGCTAATATTCAATGTGATTTTGGCATAATGAGTTCCTCCCTAAAATGTTATCACTCGGGGTCTGTGCAACTGTTTCTGAGGTTAAAGCAAATGAAAGAAAACTGGGAAGACGACGTGAGCAGAGTGTGTTCTACGTTTTCAGGCAAAATCGATTTCGGATAACTTCAAAAGTTCATTCTTATTAACAGACTACAAAATATACCGGAAGAACCTAATCCTTCATTGTTGTTCATGCTGATATTACTATATTATAATATACACTTTGGGTTGCATAGCTTTTAATGTTTCGGCACCAATCCCAGCTATCAACGTTTTGAATGAGAAAAGGTTTGAAGAGATTTCTACAACTAAAATAACCAGCGAGTGTGTGTGTGTGTGTGTGTGTGTGTGTGTGTGTGTGTGTGTGTGTGTGTGTGTGTGTGTGTGTGTGTGTGTGTGTGTGTGTGTGTGTGTGTGTGTGTGTGTGTGTGTGTGTGTGTGTGTGTGTGTGTGTGTGTTCATCGCATTATAGCAGAATAGATTCGGCTCGGTGTATTTTGTGCTGATGCAAACAAAACTCAACGTAGATTTTAGTGATAAGATGAGCAAACACTCACCAGGGATGGCCTCACTTACTTCATCAACTCGAAACGCACATCAACAGTTCATTGTGTGACTCCCAAGCAAAAAAAAAAGTGGAGAAAATGAGAGAATGGGACTATTTTTAAAACTGCGATGATCTGAGCAACCGCATCTCGTATAGCCAAATCATTCTTATCTTTACAATTTCAGCTGAGCGATGTTTTTGTAGTTCTGTACACTGTAAACATTTTATTTTCAGGCTGAAAGATCCGATTAGATAATCACACTTCGTGAGCTTCTTTACCTTATTCAATTAGAGTAGATTATTTTTATTTGGGTCCATCCCTGGAAATGTTGGTACCCTTGGATGGGTATGTGAAAGGAATAACTGAGAAATCCTACTTCTGCTATAGTGAACACACACAGAACTTCTTCAATCTCCTTCTCCAATATTCTTCAATAAACTAAGGGCTGAGAGAGAGAGAGAGAGAATACGCTGATCACTGGGCCAAATTTGGTCGACCATCTTTTATTGACGAAATATCGAAGTTCTCTTGCACATGAGCAGTTTCAGAATAAAGATAACATTTTAATGGCTACGAAAAATGGGAATCCTTTTTCTTATCCTTTATTTAACTTTTAAAAAATAAATCTGTTTTCTACGTGTTGAAATGTTTTAATTGCTAATGAACCTTGCGTATGTCTTCTACATGTAATTCGCTATATCGATATCAATGCTTTGTTTTAAAATCATTAAGAGATACTCGGAAAAAACGCTTAAAAGTCTCTCTCTGTTTGCTGTTCGGGTTGTTTTTAAGTGAGTTCAGTGACACCCAAATGAATTCGTAGAACAAAACCGGTATATTACGGATGAGGTAACACGTGACTTACTTTCTGAATGCCCTAATTACGTCAGAAGTTTTGAAAGAGGTTAGCGATTGTAATAGTTTCTAAGAATGTTTTACGCATAAGACGACGTGCGATGGTGGTATAAAGGTTAGCATAGCTGCCTTCCAAGCAGTTGACCCGGGTTCGATTCCCGGCCATCGCAAAAGTGTTATTTTAAATTTTACAGAAGAATTTTATTTACAATTCAAAAGTTAAAATTACTATATTTTTATAGGTATTTCAGTTTACTGTTATTGGTGTTCAATCCTCGCTTTCATCTTAAACAATGCTTGTGGTTTATGCAAACAAAAAAGAAAGTCAAAATTGAATTAAAAGAGAGTTGAATCGTTTTCTATTTTATGTGTTATATTGTAGATGAATTAACGAATGTAAAAGAAATAGGAAACGGACAGCTTCTTTACACGTAACTTTTATGAGTCAGTCGAGGACGTGCTAAAGATGTTCATTTAGATCCTTCAGCATCGTTATTGCTACGATAGGAAGCACCTCGAATTAGTTGGTGTTTAAGTAGCTTTAAGTCAGAGTTTATTTTTTTAATTTAAGTCAAGATTTATGTTGCTATAAATCTTCTTAGTAAGTATTATTTCATTTATAATATTTGAAATATTACATCTGGTTTTTTTTCTAGATTAAATTTTATTTATAGAAATTTTAACACACCCTTTTCCAAATTAAAAAATTAATTATTAAATACAAAAAAAACACAAAGTGAAACTGTATATCGACATTTTTTTTTTTTTTTTGGTAATTTTTTGGAAAATTCACTACTTTCGATGTCCATGCTGTAGATACTTCAAACAGCATAACTTTCTCAATGTTATCGACTAAAGGGTAATGCAATTGAGATAGCTACGCTGTTTTGAAGTAATTTAAGATTACAAATTACATGCCTCAATCTGTCTACACAAATAATTCACATTGCTAATATTAGTTTTCTAACTTGTCTCTCTTAGGGTCCTTTTTATACTACATTATCAATCCTAAATCCTGCTGATCAGATCTCAGCGTAAGAGACCAGATTATGGGACCCGGGCCTGATATTATGAAGCCACTATCGCTTTATCTCTTCTGCTCAATGCCGTTCTCGATTGCTATCGGGGAGTGTGTATAACACGGAGCATCGCAGCAATGCTCGGCGTTGTACCCACTGCCCTTACAAGATGGTCCCTCAATTTCAAATGTCTTAATACATTATTACATGATCCGTGTCTGCTTCTGTTCCTCCTTAGGTTGAGCAAACCAAAGGTGAAATAAACTCAAAACACTGGAAATAGGAAAATAAATTCGCATTGCAATTTGGAAGTTCTAAGTAACTTTAGAAATGAACATTCCGATGTTAGAAAGGAAGTGGAAAGAAGAGAAACCAGTCTGATATCTGGAATGTGTGATGCGATTAAGAATAATTTGCTATTAAAGACCGCAAAATTGAAGATAATGCGAATAAGAAGAAACTTGGGGAAGAGTAAAAAGACGTGAATGAGAGAAAGTTAAATTGTGGGCCTATTTTGGCATTTTCCGGGGAATTATATACCGATAGACAGAAGTTTAAACCAATGAAGTTTCGCTGCCGGTTAGACAAAAAAAAAAAAACTGTTTTATCTAAAAAACAAATTATCCTTCGAATAAACTGTAATACAGTGCTGTATTGCAAAATGCGTTTTGCAACATGGAATTTTTTTTCAAATTTGCTATTAAAAATCAATAGAATTGGAAACATAACGAAAAAAAGTATGAATAAGAATAAAGATAGTAAGAAGACAGTTAACGAAAAGAAGTGAAAATAATATTAAAATAATGATTTTATCATCATTTAAATTGCAAAGTTGTTATGGTTATTCTGTTGTGATTTTGATTTTTACGCAATTAAAAAAAAAGTTCTGATGTCTGACAAATATCCATTGTGTGTGCAACAATCAATTGCAGAGCACGAGAGATATTTATTCAGTAGTGATTGTTACAACTAGCAAACGAAATTGCATTGAATGCGAACAGTTGCTGCCTGGTTTACGTTTAAAGGATGGGGATTTTCTATGAAGCACAACTTGTTTATATAAGAAGAGAAAATTTTCTGTGAACGTTTTCTTGATTCTTCATCTTCCGCAGATGTCGAAGGATACAAAATGAGGCAAAGTGAGCAAAAAAGTGGCTGTCTATGTTTTAATTATTACGGATTAACTACACTTTAATTAAACCCGTTTTTCCATCTCCGAGTGGATAAACTCACCAGGTTGCAACTAATGAGCCGATTCTCTTAGCACTCACTGGGGATGTCCCTTCACACACCAAATCAATCTGCTCTGAATACTCTCGATTTTCCTTTCAACCATTAATGAATTACCATAATTTAATTAATATCGAAATAAAGAGAAATATCTCAAGATTTTATTTACATTCGAAACAAATGTTTGTTTTAGAAAAAAAAAAAACTTGCGATGGCCGGGAATCGAACCCGGGTCAACTGCTTGGAAGGCAGCTATGCTAACCTCTATACCACCATCGCATCTATCTAAATATCTAAAGATTTCTTATGAACCATGCCGGTCATTCACCTATTTCAAGAATGATGACGTCGCTACATCGTTGAGGAAGTAAGTAAAGGCTTATGTCATGCGTAACATACCAATTTTGTTTCACCAATGAAGTTCAATGTTGATTCAACTCGCCGTATATTAATCCAAACAATAGAGAGAGAGAGAGAGAGAGAATTGTTAAATGGTAGAATTACGTCGTTCCTTTGGGATATCCCTAAAATCACAAAGGTTATTAATAAACAAAACAAACTTCGCATCGCATGAAGTTCTCCGTCTTAAACGAAGTATAAATATTATTCGGTTATCTTAAAGCTGTGTTAACAGAGAGAGACAAGAACAGTGTACGTCCCTTTCAACCCGAAGGGAGTTTTAAATAAAAACTCATGTGCTTTGAACCGATATGAGCTTTCTTAAAATCAGGAAAAGAAAAGGTGCACATTTCTGATACAAGCCAATTATGTGATTTAATTAATCTTAATCGACCTTGACAATTAGTCCTTTTTGGACAAATTCACCCAATGGTGATCATGAAACCGTAGTTAGCATCTTTAGAAGAAAAACGGAAAACTCTCTTTTAGAGATCAAAGGTGGAACGTTTCACTTCAGGCCTCCAATAAGTAATCTGAACGTGGTCATCACCATCCTTTTAGCCATTCTGAGGAGGTGATGTCGTCTTTACTCCTCCCGAAACAGAGAAACCAGCCAGTGGATACACCAGTTATAGACATAAATACACTGTTCTTATGGCAGTAGTTGTTGCGACCTCGATTCCCAATGACGTCACTATTGACTATGCCCACCTTTACCCATACTTATATATAGAAATAGGAAGAAATATTTAAGTTTCTGTGAGATGGGAAGCACATTTCTATTTATAGGAAATCTATTGCCTGACTGGTTAACAGAAGGATTAACTCATTTACTATGAACACAAGTCGCGAGTTTCAATCCCATGGTAGGAATGGGTGCTTGTGATTGTGTTTAGATAAGGATGGGTTTCATGTTTTGTTTTTTGATTTAAAGTCACTGCAGTGGTCTTAAGTAGTTAACATAATTATAATTCACCATTGATTTCTCAAGAAAGAATAATGATTATTAATAAAGTGCTAGCATTAAGTAGCAAATTCGGACTACTGTAGTCTGATGGGTTGATTTTCTGAAAGTATTTGCTCAACATGAATACAATATAGAAGGCGAATAGAAATGCATGCATTTCATTATATACATCAATTTTTTTCTTTTAAAATCATCTCAATGGTTTAATGATCTTAATAGAAAGTTTTGCTGGCTTAGCTGATTAAGGAGATACTACAGGGCATGAGAAAAATATCTTTTTTATTGTTAGGGTAGAAGATATTCAATTGGTGGGTGTTTAAGTGCTTTTAAGATAGAATGCATTTTATTATTAAGACAAGATTTGATAATATTATATTATTTAAATTAGATTTGATTATATTATATGCTTATATAAGAATTTTAACTGCCGAGATGTCGTTGATGCTTTAAATATTCTACTGTGATTTTGATTATTGCGCAATTAACAATGCAATACCATTGGTGAAAAATATGCAACAATGGCTAACAATTGAAGAGTATCATTGATGCTCTGCAATTGTTAGCATTGTTACTAATCAGCGAATAATATATGATTTTAAGACATAAAATCCGAAATTCACGCTTGCTCTTGTTATCATTCAGATAATGAGAGGTGTGATTGAAGTCTGATTAGCGGAATAATGAATTACTGACCATTTAAAACTATATATTTAGAAATTCAGGTACATTTAATCATACAAATACAACATTTATTTTACAAATGATATTCTATCTTTTTCAATTTAGCTACTTGAATACAAATTCTACCCTACGGTTCTTGTTCATGAACTGGTCAAAAACATCGTCATAAAAAGTTGGTTGTAACTTAATTTCCTTAATTTTGTGAAGGCTTGCTGAAGCTCACTAGCTAGAGCTACTTTGACTGACTATGGCCTGTGTTTACGACGACGTGAATGGAGCGGATATGTCTATGCGCGCGCATGAAATCACAGTGCTGCAGCGAGGAATTGGAAGCTCTGATAACCGAGCAAGCCAAGGTAGCTTTGACTAGACGAGCAAGCATCGGCCTTCGATACACAACCCGAAGCTCAGTTATTGCCGCGCAAGCTTAAGACGTCTTCTGTCTACAAAAATAAAAGCCTAAATGGAATGCTTAAAAATGCATGCATTTATTAACAAATACTGTAAATATTACTTCTTTCTAAATTAATTAACTTGTGCAGCAAGCATAGAGAATTCGCCACTGGTATGGAGTTATTTTAGAGGAAAACTGTTGCTTTGAGCAAAATAGAAAGCCTAATTTTTTGATGCTGAGGTCTACATATGTGTTTATGACAGGATAAGCATTTAATTTTCGGTAATACTCATTTCAAGAACGACCGCATTGCTTAAAGATTTGGATGTTAGTAGTAGGGGAGGCTCTTCTGACCAAATGCTTCCGGTGGGCGTCGCTTTTCCCTGAGGGTATATGTGTCAATGGCTTCAGCTCCTAGTAGGGGTGGAGGTTCTGACCAAATGCATCCGGTGGGCGTGGCTTCCTGACGTCATTGTGAGTGATGTCATGAGGTTGGAATGTTTGTAATTTCTGTGTGGGCAAGTGTGTCACTGGCTTCAGTTCTTGTGTTTTGGTTCGCGTATGGGATTATGGTTGATGATAGAGATAAGGATTCGTGTTGTGATTGGTGGGACATTTTGAACCAAATGCTTCCTGTGTGGGTGGCTTCATGGGTGTGGAATGTTTGGAATTTCCCTGGGAGCATATGTGGTCAATGGCTTCAGTTCTTGTGTTTTGGTTTGTTTGTAAATAAATGTCGTCATTTGTAAATAAGTGACGTTGTTGTTTTGAATGGAAAAGGGAGACATATTAGAGATAAGGATTCGTGTTGTGATTGGTGGGACAGTTTAAACCAAATGCTTCCGGTGTGCGTGGCTTCATCAGTCAGGAATTTCCCTGGGAGCATATGTGGTCAATGGTTTCAGTTCTTGTGTTTTGGTTTGTTTGTAAATAAATGTCGTCATTTGTAAATAAGTGACGCTGTTGTTTTGAATGGAAAGGATGATATTAGTGGATAAGAAATCGTGTCGTGATTGGTGGGACACTTTAAACAAGATCAAGATCAAGATAACATTAGGATTCGTGACGTAAATGTTTGTTGTTATTGAGTTTGGAATGATAATTTAATTTAACTATATTCTATGTCACACAAACATACAGTTTCTTTTTCTTCTATAGATGGTTGTACTAATTTTCCAATATATTTTGGGTATTTCTTTCCTGTTAAAGTGTGGGAATTCTTAGAGAAAGTCGTGATGGCTCTCGTGTTTCGAGCTTTTCTGAATAATTAATTATATACTTAAAGTACCTGTCCTTAAACACAAACACATTAGACATAAAAAATCGCTAATGTGTCCATGTTGATGCTCTAATATATAACCTACGATTATTTTATGCAAAAAAAAAACTATTCAGTATTAGAATTACGCTTACCAAACAACATGCGATCTGATATGTTTAAGTTAAAAAAGTACTTACAGCTTTCCAGATGACTCTTCTATATACGAATATTCCAAAATAGTTCAATTTTATATCCACAACACAACATAAACACAAAAACCACAAAGAATGAAATTTCTGTAAATACTGTAACCTGAACTAGTTACTTCGTCCTTTAGATTACGGACCATAGATGGTGAGGTTTCGTCATTGCAATATCCCCCAGCAAGCACTTTTTTTCAAAGGGGATGACATGAGTCATATCGGTAAATTGGGGAATTGTTCAAAAGGTAGCATTTCCTCAAGTTTGGATATTTCTCATATACTTACATATGACTAAGGGATTAATGTTAATTTAGATTGCTGTTAGAGTATGGAATTCAGACAAGTGAAATTATTATTATTTTTTTTTCAAATTGATTGGTTATTTTCTGTATTTTACTTTTAAACGTCATATTCTAACAGAATAACTGAGTAAAATTAATAAATATATAAAGTATATGTGAATTAATTTTCCAACACTGAATATTTCTCATTAAGTCTTTTCTTAAAGTTGCCCAACCTTGGTGGGAAAATTCTATGCGCCATTTTGTTTAGGGTAAGTGTTATTTCTGGTTTCGAATTCTGATTGCTGTTAGAGTATGGAATTCTGACAAGTGAAATTATTATTTTTTTTTTCAAATTGATTCGTTATTTTCTGTATTTTACTTTTACAGGTCATATTCTAACAGAATAACTGAGCAGAATTAATAAATATATAAAGTATATGAGAATTTATTTTCCAACACTGTATATTTATCAGTAAGACTTATATTTAAGGTATCTATCTTATCTGGTCGCCTTTTGTTGTACGTAGGTGAGAAATTGTGTGTTTTGTTTCGAACTCTTGGTTTCCGTTGGGAAATTACCAATATAACTATTAATTTTACCTTCGATTCCTTCTGCTCTTAACCTATTTCTGTAAGTAGAATTTATTTGTGAATTATTTTCCCACACTGTTAATTTTCATTAACCTTGTTTGTAGATAACGAACAAATAAGACTTTTAATTCAATGAATCAAAAAAAAAAATTCTCTGGTTATTTTGTGGCATGAAATTTCAGAAGGAAAAAAAAATGTTATCTTCCTTCTTAAATTTGTATAACACATATATACGACACCCAATTTGTTCATTTAAATTTACACATTTTATTGAACGAAATATTATTTACAAATTGTATTTACTGAATCTAACAATAAAGAAAGTAAATAAATTGAAAAATACATCAAAGGTTCTTCCATGGTTGTGGAATTGCCATCGTAAGGTTTTGACAATGTGACTCTCATCTGAAAGTTAATTTTCATTTGGTGTTTGTTTGTTGGGAATTTATTACTGTAGCAGGAAAATTAAGGGTTGCATATTTATATTTTCGAATCCAATACGTATACTTTAGAGAATTATTAACAGCACAGAATCTTTCGTTATGTTTCCAAAAGCATTTAAAAGTACACGTTATGTTTTCACGTTTTGGGAATCCAATTTCATTTAAATCAAGAACAGGCCTCCCTATTATCTTCGTTAATGTGTTTGATTTTTCTCTTCCTTTGGCAAGTAATATATGATATTTGCATGTTGATTCTATCATCCAATCTCTTAGTTTGTCTAAAACTAGTGAACCAATTTCCCACTTCAGCTGATGGTTATATTTTATTAACCAAGAATTCTGTTTTTTAACTCTTTCAGGTAATTCTTTCCAACTACAAGGTGATTTTGTCACTGCATATCTTACACTAATTCCATCAGAAATACAAATTTCTTTAGGAAATAAATTTGAACTCTTATTCAACAAAAATTGTACATCAATTATCCCAATGATAACTGTAAATTCGTATTTTTCACCCACTGTCGATTTTTCATAATCGTTTTCCTTCATTCTTCTTCTTCGATTACTTCATATGGCACCACAAATAGTTATTTATTATTATTTCACTGATTATTAGCTCTGATCATATACTTTATGGTAACATTCGTTTACAAAATTCTAAACAATTAGAACTTTTCACAAAGAAACTTTCAAAGAATTTGTGGCTCACCCATTATTTTTGCATTACCAAACACAAATCACAAAACAACAGCTGCAGTGGATGAACGATTACCTTAAGTCGAAAGTCACTCGACTCTCTGGTATTTTCTTATAGTACTATTTACACTTACCATCCACTACCCTGACCGTTCCTTCAAAAATGAACCTTTTGCACAGATGACTCAACGACATGTTTTCACATGCTGTTTGATATACTGTTGGTGTGTTTTTATCTTACTTTGAGTAGGGAAAGGTAAAATTTGTATATGTGTTATCTGTAGAGTTCAAACATTTTCTGTATGCCAAACTTTAAAGAAGTGTTAAACTCACATTTTGTTGGTTTAATTAGATGCTTCTCTCTCTCTCTCTCTCTCTCTCTCTCTCTCTCTCTCTCTCTCTCTCTCTCTCTCTCTCTCTCTCTCTCTCTCCCTCTCTCTCTGTAAAAATAACCAAATTCTAACAGTTCAGATTTTTCGATTATGTGAACGATTTGTTTTCAGATAACTCAAATAATGTCAATAGGTAGCATTAGACAATTTCTAAAATAATCAATACATGGATTTTCGTTTTCAACACTTTTTTTTACTGTCCTGGCATTAATTTCACAGTTGTGATTTTTTTAAATAATTAAACAGAATTGCATTAAGATATAAAGTTGTGGATTTAAATATCAAGATCTAATCAGAATAACTGAGTAAAAATTCACTGTGGAAAAACAAAACAACAAAAACACACATCTTTGTTCATTTAAGCTTACAAATGCACATTTTATTTTGCTGAAATACTATTTACATGTATATTCACTGAGAAAAATTCGAAACATGTAATTACCTAAAAATATTTCACAATATTTAGTTTAGACTCTTAACATTTTCCAAAGAGTTTAATGAATAAAATTTTTGTTACTCACTGTTTCTTGGTTACATTACTTCAAAATAACTGGTCACGCAAAAGAATTTTTAAATCAGATACCATGGTAACCACACTTCCATACGTTTGATATTGTGTCAGTCTGGAAATGACACCATGCCGCCTACCTAAACATTCTGTGTATTCTTTTGTCACCAAATTTACACAAATAGTTTTTGTAAAATGTTCGTAAATGTCCCAAAATAAAGAATCTTTATCGAATTGGATAAAAACTTGAAAGTCTAATTTTACCATTGATGAATTTAAATATTGGGCAATAATTTTTCCCATTATACAAACAGATGGTAATTCAGTTTCCAAAAATAGTAAATGATTATCAATGTCATACATTTTTGTTGAAAATCTCTCAGCTTCTTCACAACTAATAGAAAAAACATTACTTCCATCAGCTCCTGTATCATCAAGTATTAGTTCCCCATCTTGACATTTCAGAATATAACACTCACCGAGGTCCATTTCGTAGTCAACTCTTCTTTGCAAGTAGCCGAGGATATCAGACCACTTCCTGCATAATTTTTCCCAAGTGGTCCAGGATAAATACATCACAACGTACGTGTCTTCTAAAATAATAATCGGTTTCCATCCTTTTAGAGCTAGGGGAAGAGTTTTGTCTCGTGCTATTTTCCTGAAGAAAGAAAATTTCAATGACTTTTGTGGCTCACCCATTATTTTACTTTACTTTACTTTCCTGGATACCAATAACCACAACACAACACGATAACTTCACAGGATGAACGAATTGTCGTAACTGCAAAGACACTTGACTCGTTTATTTTTCCTTATAGTACTGTTTACCTGACCCTTAACCCTGACCGTTCCTTCCAAAATGAAACTTTTGCACAGATGATTCATGGACATGTTTCTACATGGTGTTGGATAAACCATGACGACAATGATGGATGTGTGTCACCCTGGGAAAATTCCAAGATATCTTATCTCAAAAACATCACCCACAATTCCATAGCCAAACAAAACATGACAACAATGTCGTTATGTGTTTGGATATTTCTGGGGAACATATGTCTCTCATTCTGTGATATCACAGAGGGTGACGGATGTCTTCCCTGCAATCCTCCACCCACCTAACCCCATCATCCTAGTCTCTTACCATCCCCTCTCCTCCAGAAGATGTCTGCTCAGCCTCTGTGATATCACAAAATGAGAGACATATGTTCCCCAGAAATATCCAAACACATAACGACATTGTTGTCATGTTTTATTTGGCTATGGAATTGTGGGTGATATTTTTGAGATAAGATATCTTGGAATTTTCCCAGGGAAACACACATCCGTCATTGTCATCATGGTTTATCCAACACCATGTAGAAACATGTCCGTGAATCATCTGTGCAAAAGTTTCATTTTGGAAGGAACGGTCAGGGTTAAGGGTCAGGTAAACAGTACTATAAGGAAAAATAAACGAGTCAATTGTCTTTGCAGTTACGACAATTCGTTGATCCTGTGAAGTTATTGTATTGTGTTGTGGTGATTGGTATCCCGGAAAGTAAAGTAAAGTAAAATAATGGGTGAGCCACAAAAGTCATTGAAATTTTCTTTCTTCAGGAAAATAGCACGAGACAAAACTCATCACCTAGCTCTAAAAGGATGGAAACTGATTATTATTTTAGAAGTCATGTACATTGTGATGTATTTATCCTGGACCACTTGGGAAAAATTATGCAGGAAGTGGTCTGATATCCTCAGCTACTTGCAAAGAAGAGTTGACTACGAAATGGACCTCGGTGAGTGTTATATTCTGAAATGCCAAGATGGGGAACTAATACTTGATGATACAAGAGCTGATGGAAGTAAGGTTTTTTCTATTAGTTGTGAAGAAGTTCAGAGATTTTCAACAAAAATGTACGACATTGATAATCATTTACTATTTTTGGAAACTGAATTACCATCTGTTCGTATAATGGGAAAAATTATCGCCCAAAATTTAAATTCATCAATGGTAAAATTAGACTTTCAAGATTTTATCCAATTCGATAAAGATTCTTTATTTTGGGACATTTACGAACATTTTACAAAAACTGTTTGTGTATATTTGCTGACAAAAGAATACACTAAATGTTTAGCGAGGCATGATGTCATTTCCAGACTGACACAATATCAAACGTATGGAAGTGTGGTTACCATGGTATCTGATTTAAAAATTCTTTTGCGTGGTAACAAAGAAACAGTGAGTAACAAAAATTTTATTCATTGAACTCTTTGGAAAATGTTAAGAGTCTAAACTAAATATTGTGAAATATTTTTAGATAATTACATGTTTCGAATTTTTCTCAGTGAATATACTTGTAAATAGTATTTCAGCAAAATACAATGTGCATTTGTAAACTTAAATGAACAAAGATGTGTGTTTTTGTTGTTGTGTTTTTCCACAGTGAATTTTTACTCAGTTATTCTGATTAGATCTTGATATTTAAATCCACAACTTTATATCTTAATGCAATTCTGTTTAATTATTTTAAAAAAATCACAACTGTGAAATTAATGCCAGGACAGGAAAAAAAAGTGTTGAAAACGAAAATCCATGTACTGATTATTTTAGAAATTGTCTAATGCTACCTATTGACATTATTTGAGTTATCTGAAAACAAATCGTTCACATAATCGAAAATCCGAACTGTTAGAATTTGGTTATTTTTACAGAGAGTGAGAGAGAGAGAGAGAAAGAGAGAAGCACCTAATTAAACCAACAAAACGTGAGTTTAACACTTCTTTAAAGTTTGGCATTGAGAAAATGTTTGTACTCTACAGATAACACATATACAAATTTTACCTTTCCCTACACAAAGTAAGATAAAAACACACCAACAGTATATCCAACAGCATGTGAAAATATGTCGTTGAGTCATCTGTGCAAAAGGTTCATTTTTGAAGGAACTGTCAGGGTAGGGGATGGTAAGTGTAAATAGGTACTATAAGAAAATACCAGAGAGTCGAGTGACTTTCGACTTAAAGTAATCGTTCATCCACTGCAGCTGTTGTTTTGTGATTTGTGTTTGGTAATGGAAAAATAATGGATGAGCCACAAAATCTTTGAAAGTTTCTTTGTGAAAAGTTCTAATTGTTTAGAATTTTGTAAACGAATGTTACCATAAAGTATACGATCAGAGCTAATAATCAGTGAAATAATAATAAATAACTATTTATTTTTGGTGCCATATGAAGTAATCGAAGAAGAAGAATGAAGGAAAATGATTATGAAAAATCGACAGTGGGTGAAAAATACGAATTTTCAGTTATCATTGGGATAATTGATGTACAATTTTTGTTGAATAAGAGTTCAAATTTATTTCCCAAAGAAATTTGTATTTCTGATGGAATTAGTGTAAGATATGCAGTGACAAAATCACCTTGTAGTTGGAAAGAATTACCTGAAAGAGTTAAAAAACAGAATTCTTGGTTAATGAAATATAACCATCAGCTGAAGTGGAAAATTGGTTCACTAGTTTTGGACAAACTAAGAGATTGGATGATAGAATCAACATGCAAATATCATATATTACTTGCCAAAGGAAGAGAAAATCAAAAACATTAACGAAGTTAGTAGGGAGGCCTGTTCTTGATTTAAATGAAATTGGATGCCCAACACCTGAAAACATAACGTGTACTTTTAAATGCTTTTGGAAACATAACGAAAGATTCTGTGCTGTTAATAATTCTCTGAAGTATACGTATTGGATTCGAAAATATAAATATGCAACCCTTAATTTTACTACTACAGTAATAAATTCCCAACAAACAAACACCAAATGAAAATTAACTTTCAGATGAGAGTCACATTGTCAAAACCATACGATGGCAATTCCACAACCATGGAAGAACCTTTGATGTATTTTTCAATTTATTTATTTTCTGTATTGTTGGATTCAGTAAATACAATTTGTAAATAATATTTCGTTCAATAAAATGTGTAAATTTAAATGAACAAATTGGGTGTCATATATGTGTTATAGAAATTTAAGAAGGAAGATAACATTGTTTTTTTTCCTTGTGAAATTTCATGCCACAAAATAACCAGAGAATTTTTTTTTTGATTCATTGAATCAAAAGTCTTATTTGTTCGTTTTATCTACAAACAAGGTTAATGAAAATTAACAGTGTGGGAAAATAATTCACAAATAAATTCTACTTACAGAAATAGGTTAAGAGCACAAGGAATCGAAGGTAAAATTAATAGTTATATTGGTAATTTCCCAACCGAAACCAAGAGTTCGAAACAAAACACACGATTTCTCACCTACGTACAACAAAAGGCGACCGGATAAGATAGATACCATAAATATAAGTCTTCCTGAGAAATATACAGTGTTGGAAAATTAATTCACATATACTTTATATATTTATTAATTCTGCTCAGTTATTCTGTTAGAATATGACTTTTAAAAGTAAAATACAGAAAATAACGAATCAATTTGAAAAAAAATAATAATAATTTTACTTTTCAGAATTCCATACTCTAACAGCAATCGGAATTCGAAACCGGATTTCCTAAACAAAACGGCGCATAGACTTTCCCACCAAGGTTGGGCAACTTTAAGAAAAGACTTAATGAGAAATATTCAGTGTTGGAAAATAACTTCACATATACTTTATATATTTATTAATTTTACTCAGTTATTCTGTTAGAATATGACTTTTAAAAGTAAAATACAGAAAATAACCAATCAATTTGAAAAAAAAATAATAATAATTTCACTTGTCTGAATTCCATACTCTAACAGCAATCTAAATTAACATTAAATGTAAGCATTAATTTACTACACCAATGAATGCCGACGGTAACGAAGAATGAATAATTTTCATTCAAACATGTGGATACTAATCCCTTAGTCATATGTAAGTATTTGAGAAATATCCAAACTTGAGGAAATGCTACCTTTTGAACAATACCCCAATTTATGGATGTGACTCATGTCATCCCCTTTGAAGAAAAGCGCTCGCTGGTGGATATTGCAATGACAAAACCTCACCATCTATGGTCCGTAATCTAAAGGACGAGGTAACTAGTTCAGGTTACAGTATTTACAGAAATTTCATTCTTTGTGGTTTTTGTGTTTGTTTTGTGTTGTGGATATAAAATTGAACTATTTTCGAATATTCGTATTTAGAAGAGTCATCTGGAAAGCTGTAAGTACTTTTTTAACTTAAACATAACTGATCGCATGTTGTTTTTTAAGCGTAATTCTAATACTGAATAGCTTTTTTTCCATAAGAATAATCATAGGGTATATATTAAAGTATCAACATGGACACATTAGCGATTTTTTATGTCTAATGTGTGTGTGTGTTTAAGGACAGGTACTTTAAGTATATAATTAATTATTCAGAAAAGCTCGAAACACGAGTGCCATCACGACTTTCTCTAAGAATTCCCACACTTTAACAAGAAAGAAATACCCAAAATGTATTGGAAAATTAGTACAACCATCTATAGAAGAAAAAAAAACTGTATGTTTTTGTGACATAGAATATGGTTAAATTAAATTATCATTCCAAACTCAATAACAACAAACATTTACATCACGAATCCTAATGTTATCTTGATCTTGATCTTGTCAGAAGTTTCCCACCAATCATGACACGATTACTTAACCACTAAAATCATCCTTCCCATTCAAAACAATAACGTCACTTATTTACAACTAACAACAAACATTCATGTCACGATTCCTTATCTTATCTTGATCTTGAGCTTGTTTAAAGTGTCCCGCCAATCACGACACGATTTCTTATCCACTAATATCATCCTTTCCATTCAAAACAACAGCGTCACTTATTTACAAATGACGACATTTATTTACAAACAAACCAAAACACAAGAACTGAAGCCATTGACCACATATGCTCCCAGGGAAATTCCAAACATTCCACACCCATGAAGCCACCCACACCAGAAGCATTTCATTCAAAATGTCCCACCAATCACAACACGAATCCTTATCTCTATTATCAACCATAATCCCATACGCGAACCAAAACACAAGAACTGAAGCCAGTGACACACTTGCCCACACAGAAATTCCAAACATTCCAAACTCATGACATCACTCACAATGACGTCAGGAAGCCACGCCCACCGGATGCATTTGGTGAGAGCCTCCACCCCTACTAGGAGCTGAAGCCATTGACACATATGCCCTCAGGGAAATGCCACGCCCACCGGAAGCATTTGGTCAGAAGAGCCTCCCCTACTACTGATGTTATGAAAATTAAAACTGATTTAAAGTGATTGTTAATGATTAACAGATGTTTCTGTTCATTTAGTTGCGTCCTCTTTACCAACAAAGACGTCTTTGTTAATTTTTTATACGTTGCCTTTCCTTAGTTTCTTAAACACGTGACGTCATTCTTGAGAAGATTCAGAATGAGCATAAAATCAGTCAGAGGTAGTCCTTTGTGTTCAACTGCGAATGTTGTGTGTGTGTGTGTGTGTGTGTGTGTGTGTGTGTGTGTGTGTGTGTGTGTGTGTGTGTGTGTGTGTGTGTGTGTGTGTGTGTGTGTGTGTGTGTGTGTGTGTGTGTGTGCGCGCACGCACGCACCTCTGACACATACCAATTTTTATTGTTTAAAATCGTTTGTTGTGTACGAACAAACACTGAGCCCAAAACCATTCTTCTGCTTGAACCCCGTGGCCTTACACGAAGTTTGAAAACCTAAACTAACAAATTAAGATTTTTCTCATTTTTTCCAACATAGATGGCACCTAATTAGGATCTTAATTCCTTGAGTTGTACGTTACATTTTTTAAACTAGTTCCAGTGTTATACCAAATTGTTGTTTTCGTATTGTGACAACCTGTTTTTATTGGTCTGAAGATGCTGACTATAACATCAGAGAAATATCAGCAAATAAATTAATAAACATTATTTTCTTATCATTCTGTATGGTCATCAACATCATGAAAATAAACGAACATCTACTGCGAACACATAAGCCTTTCCACGCATTTCCAAAACATTTTCTTTAAATGGTCGTGTTGCTACAATCTTAAAAGAGATAAGCGTTTACAGAAAAATTGGGGAAACATTACTACTTCTGACAGTCGTACTTAAATTGGACAAAACAATTCTGATCTCAGCACCAGAAAAAATAGTTCTGTTGGGAAAAGACATTGCTTGTTTGCCAATGAGGGATTTTATGCGATCTACAATCCCCTCCACGCATGTATGGAAGGCAAACGAAGCCGATTCATATTAGTTCATGATAATAATACTGTTGGTTATACGGGTTTTAACTGGTTATCACGCCAATAATGCCCTGAACACTAACATATTCTTAACTGGACTAGATAATGTCCTGAACACTAACATATTCTTAACTGGACTAAATAATGTCCTGAACTCATTAGAACATAAAAAGTCTGTTTTAGAAGATGATATTAATTTGGTCTTATGCAAAACTGACAACACTACTGAGGAATGTAAAAATATATTCATTGGTTGCTGACTATTTATTTAAATTATTGAAATTTCTGGCAATATAAACATGTTTATTAGAAACATAGCGAGCGCTTTTGCTAAGATTTATTAGCAACTTTACTGTGTCATCCAGAATTCATATTTTGGTACTCCGAATTACTCGGAACCCCTTCTGTTAAGCAGCTGTGTTTTGCGATTCTGTAATGTTCTCCCTCCCTCCCACAAGGTAGTGGGAGGGAGGGAGGACATTTCAAAACACGGCACAATTTCAAAATCTTCGGGATGCGCATCTCTAACCAGCAGAAGAATCTGTTCAAAGAAGGAATGAAGACCTTTACATCATTCCGGTTTTATTCTCCTGAAGAAATGTCGAAACTGAACGAAAGAGGAAGGTGAGAAGTATAAGCGGAAACTGTCTGTTGAGTCGCAACAGCTTGAGACGTCATAGCGCTTCTTGAAATAACCGTTGTCTGTATGTCTCTCTTTCTCTCTCTTTTCATCAATATTAATTGTTGTTTAATTTCTTTGTTATTGCATTGTTACGTATTTGAAATAGATTTCTCCAATGTGGCCATTTTCAAATATAAGTATATCGGAATTTGCAGCATTCCTCCATCTGTATTCATATTTTCATTACGTTTTCCATTTTCGGTTTATGTTTATATTCATCACTTTCGTATTCGTAAACTAAAGGCACACACCAATGCAGTTACGGATGTTCTTCTACCTACAAGTAAAAACTTAGTGACATTTTTGTGATTATTAATCATAATAAGTGCTATTTTGATCATCTTTCTAACTGATTGTGGTGATCTACTTTAATATCATACAAATGGTAAAATTATTAACGCGAATCGTTTTTTTTTTTTTCAAACAATTTCCTTAAATATATTAGTATTTCTCATCAGTCTTCCTGAATTCAAAACAGTTTACTTGACTGAAAAAATCTCAATGGTGTGGGACACGGAATTCGGCGAACCCAGCCCTTAGGATTTGTAAATTTACTCTGATGCTGTGCGACGACGTTTATGCTTTATTTACCCAGAGATCACCCGGTTGCGTTGGGAACTTATGTGTCTCTTAAAGTAAAACTGGAATTGTCCATTAAGGACCACGACCAGGGCCTCCAAAATATTATGATTATTACATAACACCTCCAGGGAGTCCAAAGGCTCAATCAGGGAGGGTACCAACTCCATCTCCACTACTCTACTAACCGCAACCACCTTCATCATCCACACCAGCGCCATCTACTGCCGACCACCACCACTAGTTTTCACAGACACTCACAAACATCTATGCCCACATCAGGATTCGAACCCGCACCTTTTTGGCTCGAGAGCAGATACGCTAACCACTCGGCCAATCAGGCCGGTAAATATCATTGTCTTTTTTGGTATTATTCATAAAATACGTTGAATAGATTTATACCTAAATACACTGCAATAAAAGAAATTAAACGACCCCCTCATGGGCAAGGTGCATCGTGATATGTTAAGAGTCACGTGTTAGTAACCATATAAATTTGAAGGATTTGATATTCCCGAGTCAGTGCAACTGTGTGAACTGAACGACGTGTGAAAGAAGTCTTGTGATAGGATGCATGTTGCAGGCCTGTTAACAAATTGGGACATCCCAGGTAACCTTCGGTGATACCATACTGAGACGGAAGCGTAGCGAATAGATTGAAAGTGCTATCCGCATTGGACGACTCACTACACTGACCAATGCAACGTAGGAAAATATGTAAACACCGCGTATCGTTGACAGGCTTGTTGAATGCCACGTTCCGGGCATCGACTGGAACACGGTTCTGCTAAAAAAAAACATTCAGAACCGATGCTTACGGCATGGATTTCCCTGGTAGAGCCCAATATGCAAGCCCTTCATTATCTTAACCAACATGCATCGTCAGGAAGAATGGTCCAAAATTCCCATTGCACGCTATCGTACGCTTGTGGAAAGCATGTCCGTTGGATTGCTGCAGTCATCGCAGCGAAAGGAGGTCCTACATCTTATTAATGTGGGCGCCATGGGAGATTATGGTTCACACTGGTGTTCGTGGTCTTTTTCCCAATCAGTGGATATATTATTGTATGACAATTACGTAGTCGTAAAGCAAAAGTTACAGAAGGAAAAATCTCTTCCACAACCCTATGAGACCATCTAACTCACTTCAGATAAAATCCCTGATGATGATTCTTCGTGTCGAAATTCGGGATTCCAGTGGATACTCTTTCTTTCCAAACCAGAAGTTTCATCAAATCCGACTGAGTTATGAAGGCTCAATTACTTGCCGTAAACCATTGTTTCGCGAAGTACATGTGGTACCATTAGTCCTAGATGTATGCAGATCTTTAGGATTAACTGGCATTGCTTTTTTACTTTTATATGTTTGTCTAAGTGTTGTCGTAGATAGGTGCAGGTCTATTCTGTAGTTTCTTAATAGTTAAAACAAATTATAAAATAATTACAGTTAAACAAAATGTTTCTCTTGGTATGTGTGGACCTCCGTTCTACCTTGGGTCTGCTTGACGGCACGATCACGTGCTATGTGGGTGGTTCGAACTGTTTCAATTAAGTAGTATGGGTGACGGTAGTGACCAGATCAAGATCAAGATAAGATAAGGAATCGTGACATGATTGGTTGATGACGTCATTGTGAGCATGGCTTCATGAGTTTGGAATTTTGGAATTTCGCTGTGGGCATATGTGTCACTGGCTTCAGTTCTTGTGTTTTGGTTCGCGTATGGAATTATGGGTGATGGTAGAGATAAGGATTCGTGTTGTGATTGGTGGTGCAATTCTGACAAGATGAAGATCAAGATAAGATAAGGAATGGTGACGTGGGTGTGTGTTGTTTTCAGATGTAGATAAGTGACGTCATTTTTTATTTGTAAATAAATGTCGTCATTTGTTATTTGTAAATAAGTGACGTTATTGTTTTGAATGGGAAGGATGATTTTAGTGGTTAAGTAATCGTGTCGTGATTGGTGGGACACTTCTGACAAGATCAAGATCAAGATAACATTAGGATTCATGACGTGAATGTTTGTTGTTAATGAGTTTGGAATGGTAATTTAATTTAACTATATTCTATGTCACACAAACATACAGTTTTTTTTTTCTTCTCTAGATGGTTGTACTAATTTTCCAATACATTTTGGGTATTTCTTTTCTGTTAAAGTGTGGGAATTCTTAGAGAAAGTCGTGATGGCTCTTGTGTTTCGAGCTTTTCTGAATAATTAATTCTATACTTAAAGTACCTGTCCTTAAACACACACACACACACACACACATACATATTAGACATAAAAAATCGCTAATGTGTCCATGTTGATACTCTAATATATACCCTATGATTATTCTTATGGAAAAAAAAGCTATTCAGAATTACGCTTACCACACAACATGCGATCAGTTATGTTTAAGTTAAAAAAGTACTTACAGCTTTCCAGATGACTCTTCTAAATACGAATATTCCAAAATAGTTCAATTTTATATCCACAACACAACACAAACACAAAAACCACAAAGAATGAAATTTCTGTAAATACTGTAACCTGAACTAGTTACTTCGTCCTTTAGATTACGGACTGTAGATAGTGAGGTTTCATCATTGCAATATCCCCCAGCAAGCACTTTTCTTCAAAGGGGATGACATGAGTCACATCCGTAAATTGGGGTATTGTTCAAAAGGTAGCATTTCCTCAAGTTTGGATATTTCTCAAATACTTGCATATGACTAAGGGATTAGTATCCACATGTTTGAATGAAAATTATTCATTCTTCGTTACCGTCGGCATTCATTGGTGTTGTAAATTAATGCTTACATTTAATATTAATTTAGATTGCTGTTAGAGTATGGAATTCAGACAAGTGAAATTATTATTTTTTTTTCAAATTGATTGGTTATTTTCTGTATTTTACTTTTAGAAGTCATATTCTAACAGAATAACTGAGTACAATAAATAAATATATAAAGTATATGTGAATTTATTTTTCAACACTGAATATTTCTCATTAAGTCTTTTCTTAAAGTTGCCCAACCTTGGTGGGAAAGTCTATACGCCGTTTTGTTTAGGGTAAGTGTTATTTCCGGTTTCGAATTCCGATTGCTGTGAGAGTATGGAATTCTGACAAGTGAAATTATTATTTTTTTTTTCAAATTGATTCGTTATTTTCTGTATTTTACTTTTACAGGTCATATTCTAACAGAATAACTGAGCAGAATTAATAAATATATAAAGTATATGTGAATTTATTTTCCAACACTGTATATTTCTCAGTAAGTCTTATCCGGTCGCCTTTTGTTGTACGTAGGTGAGAAATTGTGTGTTTTGTTTCGAACTCTTGGTTTCCATTGGGAAATTACCAATATAACTATTAATTTTACCTTCGATTCCTTGTGCTCTTAACCTATTTCTGTAAGTAGAATTTATTTGTGAATTATTTTCCCACACTGTTAATTTTCATTAACCTTGTTTGTAGATAACGAACAAATAAGACTTTTAATTCAATGAATCAAAAAAAAAAATTCTCTGGTTACTTTGTGGCATGAAATTTCACAAGGAAAAAAAACAATGTTATCTTCCTTCTTAAATTTCTATAACACATATATGACACCCAATTTGTTCATTTAAATTTACACATTTTATTGAACGAAATATTATTTACAAATTGTATTTACTGAATCCAACAATACAGAAAATAAATAAATTGAAAAATACATCAAAGGTTCTTCCATGGTTGTGGAATTGCCATCGTATGGTTTTGACAATGTGACTCTCATCTGAAAGTTAATTTTCATTTGGTGTTTGTTTGTTGGGAATTTATTACTGTAGTAGTAAAATTAAGGGTTGCATATTTATATTTTCGAATCCAATACGTATACTTCAGAGAATTATTAAAAGCACAGAATCTTTCGTTATGTTTCCAAAAGCATTTAAAAGTACACATTATGTTTTCACGTTTTGGGAATCCAATTTCATTTAAATCAAGAACAGGCCTCCCTATTAACTTCGTTAATGTTTTTGATTTTTCTCTTCCTTTGGTAAGTAATATATGATATTTGCATGTTGATTCTATCATCCAATCTCTTAGTTTGTCCAAAGCTAGTGAACCAATTTCCCACTTCAGCTGATGGTTATATTTTATTAACCAAGAATTCTGTTTTTTAACTCTTTCAGGTAATTCTTTCCAACTACAAGGTGATTTTGTCACTGCATATCTTACACTAATTCCATCAGAAATACAAATTTCTTTAGGAAATAAATTTGAATTCTTATTCAACAAAAATTGTACATCAATTATCCCAATGATAACTGAAAGTTCGTATTTTTCACCCACTGTCGATTTTTCATAATCGTTTTCCTTCATTCTTCTTCTTCTTCTTAGATTACTTCATATGGCACCACAAATAAATAGTTATTTATTGTTATTTCACTGATTATTAGCTCTGATCGTATACTTTATGGTAATATTCATTTAAGAAATTCTAAACAATTAGAACTTTTCACAAAGAAACTTTCAAAGAATTTGTGGCTCACCCATTATTTTTGCATTACCAAACACAAATCACAAAACTGCAGCTGCAGTGGATGAACGATTACCTTAAGTCCAAAGTCACTCGACTCTCTGGTATATTCTTATAGTACTGTTTACACTTACCATCCTCTACCCTGACCGTTCCTTCAAAAATGAACCTTTTGTGCAGATGACTCAACGACATGTTTTCACATGCTGTTGGATATACTGTTGGTGTGTTTTTATCTTACTTTGTGTAGGGAAAGGTAAAATTTGTATATGTGTTATCTGTAGAGTACAAACATTTTCTCAATGCCAAACTTTAAAGAAGTGTTAAACTCACATTTTGTTGGTTTAATTAGGTGCTTCTCTCTTTCTCTCTCTCTCTCTCTCTGTAAAAATAACCAAATTCTAACAGTTCGGATTTTCGATTATGTGAACGATTTGTTTTCAGATAACTCAAATAATGTCAATAGGTAGCATTAGACAATTTCTAAAATAATCAATACATGGATTTTCGTTTTCAACACTTTTTTTTCCTGTCCTGGCATTAATTTCACAGTTGTGATTTTTTTTAAATAATTAAACAGAATTGCATTAAGATATAAAGTTGTGGATTTAAATATCAAGATCTAATCAGAATAACTGAGTAAAAATTCACTGTGGAAAAACACAACAACAAAAACACACATCTTTGTTCATTTAAGTTTACAAATGTACATTTTATTTTGCTGAAATACTATTTACAAGTATATTCACTGAGAAAAATTCGAAACATGTAATTACCTAAAAATATTTCACAATATTTAGTTTAGACTCTTAACATTTTCGAAAGAGTTCAATGAATAAAATTTTTGTTACTCACTATTTCTTGGTTACATTACATCAAAATAGCTGGTCATGCAAAAGAATTTTTAAATCAGATACCATGGTAACCACACTTCCATACATTTGATATTGTGTCAGTCTGGAAATGACACCGTGCCTCACTAAACATTCTGTGTATTCTTTTGTCAGCAAATATTCACAAACAGTTTTTGTAAAATGTTCGTAAATGTCCCAAAATAAAGAATCTTTATCGAATTGGATAAAATCTTGAAAGTCTAATTTTACCATTCATGAATGTTGGGCGATAATTTTTCCCATTATACGAACAGATGGTAATTCAGTTTCCAAAAATAGTAAATGATGATCAATGTCGTACATTTTTGTTGAAAATCTCTCAGCTTCTTCACAACTAATAGAAAAAACCTTACTTCCATCAGCTCCTGTATCATCAAGTATTAGTTCCCCATCTTGGCATTTCAGAATATAACACTCACCGAGGTCCATTTCGTAGTCAACTCTTCTTTGCAAGTAGCCGAGGATATCAGACCACTTCCTGCATAATTTTTCTCAAGTGGTCCAGGATAAATACATCACAACGTACGTGTCTTCTAAAATAATAATCGGTTTCCATCCTTTTAGAGCTAGGTGAAGAGTTTTGTCTCGTGCTATTTTCCTGAAGAAAGAAAATTTCAATGACTTTTGTGGCTCACCCATTATTTTACTTTACTTTACTTTCCTGGATACCAATAACCACAACACAACACGATAACTTCACAGGATGAACGAATTGTCGTAACTGCAAAGACACTTGACTCGTTTATTTTTCCTTATAGTACTGTTTACCTGACCCTTAACCCTGACCATTCCTTCCAAAATGAAACTTTTGCACAGATGATTCATGGACATGTTTCTACATGGTGTTGGATAAACCATGACGACAATGATGGATGTGTGTCACCCTGGGAAAATTCCAAGATATCTTATCTCAAAAACATCACCCACAATTCCATAGCCAAACAAAACATGACAACAATGTCGTTATGTGTTTGGATATTTCTGGGGAACATATGTCTCTCATACTGTAATATCACAGAGGGTGACAGATGGCTTCCCTGCAATGCTCCCCCAACCTAACCCCATCACCCTAGTCTCTCACCATCCCAATCTCCTCCAGAAGATGTCTGCTCAGGCTAGTGGAGATGAGTGAGCTAATCGTTTGTGGATATCTTTTAGTGATGTCATATCCAATTGATACTGATAACTTTTTTGGGGAAAAAAAAATTTAAAAAACTGGTTTATTATGATAACTTTTAGGAAAAAACGCGTTTTTTATGAAAACTTTTTTGGAAAAAAAATAAAAAACGCGTTTTTTTATTTTTTTGCGATTCTTATCGAAACGTCACGATTCTTATCTTATCTTGATCTTGTCAGAAGTGTCCACCAATGACAACACGATTACGTATACACTAATATATTTCCCTTTCCATTCAAAACAATAACGTCACTTATTTACAACTAACACATGACGTCACTTATCTACATCTCATAACAAACATTCACGTCACGATTCCTTATCTTATCTTGATCTTGATCTGGTCAGAAGTGTCCACCAATCACGACACGATTTCTTATCCACTAATATCATCCTTTCCATTCAAAACAACAGCGTCACTTATTTACAAATGACTACATTTATTTACAAATAAACCAAAACACAAGAACTGAAGCCATTGACCACATATGCTCCCAGGGAAATTCCTGACTCATGAAGCCACGCACACCGGAAGCATTTGGTTTAAACTGTCCCACCAATCACACCACGAATCCTTATCTCTAATATATTTCTCTTTTCCATTCAAAACAACAACGTCACTTATTTACAAATGACGACATTTATTTACAAAGAAACCAAAACACAAGAACTGAAGCCATTGACCACATACACCCTTAGTGAATTTCATGGCTCGGGAAGCCACGCACACCGGAATCATTTTGTTCAAAATGTCCCACCAATCACAACACGAATCCTTATCTCTACCATCACCCATAATGCCATACGCGAACCAAAACACGAGAACTGAAGCTAGTGACACAGTTGCCCACATGGAAATTCCAAACATTCCAAACTCATGAAGTCACTCACAATGACGTCAGGAAGCCACGCCCACCAGAAGCATTTTGTTCAAACCGTCACCCATACTACTCAATTATATATTTAAATTCAAACAGTTGGAAGTACGTGGTTGGAATTCATGACAAACCACAACATTCAAATTTGATTGGTTGACACGATAACCAATCATAGCCGCCAATTTCTGGGTGTTATTGTCGCAGCGCACACATGTCACTGGAGCCCTAAGAATTGACCCGCTGTGCCATTGGCACGTCTCTTCAAAGGTATCGAAGGTGTCTGTATTTCTGACAGCACACCCAGCCTATCAACGCAAATGTGTGCACTATTTACGCGTCGAAGTGTGTCTTCTTCATGAAGCTTTAGTATATTGTGTTTAATATGAGGAACCAGTCTCGATATTGAAGCAATGCTTCGTGTTGTGCACACTCCCCTTTGAAGATTGACCTTGAATCTCAAATTTTTAATACATTACCACAAGATCCATATCTACCTCTGCTTCTCCATTACAATTTCATCAGAGGATCATGCATTCTGTCTTCCATGCTGTGAATTACACTTTTTAATCGTTGTACTAAGCCAACCAAAGGTAGAATCAAAACACTGGAAATAATCAAATACGTAGGCATTGGAATTTGGAAGTTCTAAACAACGTAGGAAGGTCAAACTGCTAATTTGACCTTCTTATTTCTTTAATTTGCAGGAACTTCAGTAATTATTGTTATTGAGTAGTGCTGATAGTGGACTGAGTGCGAACAGTTTCTGCCTGGCTTACATTTAAACGATCTGGTCTCAATTAAGGGCATGTGATTAGAGCAATAAAATTTGGTCTATATGAACAATTAACAGATTAATTAAAATTATAGTAATTTAGAAATTCTGTTTCCTTATTAACCGCGCCTAAGACTGCTTAACTCAGCCTAGTTTGAACGAGTTTGATAAACGTATATTTAATGTCCTTGAAAAATCTGAAAGTGAGAATAAAATCAATCAGCGTCGAGTGAGGAAGCGGCGTAGTTAAATGAAGCAAGAGTGACAGAAAAGTTAAAACCTGTCGAAATATTCAAACTTTCACATTTCCAAATTACCAAAATACATGAATATCAAAATTTGTTTCCATTACATCAGTTATTTAAATGTGTTAGTTCGTATTAAGTGTAACGCAAAATTCTTCTTAGGCCTCACTCAAATGAAGAAAGAACGAAGTGGCGACTGAAAGTAGAAGAGAGGACTCTAGAGTAAGTAAGTTAAGAAGTATCTTCAAAAATATTTCAAATAATCTATGAAGCTTTATACTATTATAAAATGAAAATATTATAAAATGCAATATTATTATATGTGTGTGTGCGCGCGCGCGTGTGTGTTTCTAATTTTGCCAGTATCATGGTGCTCTTCCATGACATTAATATATCATTTTCATTGCTGCATCAGTTTAGGGTATTCTACTTTTATCATTAGATTCTACCATAATTAACGTAATTCAATGGCTGATCGGATCTTACAGTTAAGAGAAACTGGACTGTAATATGATGTTGAAAATTTGTTGCCCTTCTTAGGATTAAGTTGAATAGGGGATACCTTTCTGGCTTCGAGATGGATACAATGGTATTCCAAGGGTATACACCTCGAGTTATCTCTCTAAACTGTTCTGTTGATGATACGTTTCCACGGGAGATGATCAATATTTTTACACTCTTTTAAAAGCTTCTCTTTAATGAAATATTTATAATCGCCTAAATTCCTCTGAAATAATTAGCGTTAATTGAAATTATTTTCAATACAGGGGTATGAAGGGGGAAAAGAGTGTGTCACAAAAAAAGTGCGTAAAATTGCAGTTTGTCGCGAGGATGGAAAGAAGCCTTAACTGTTTTGCATTAAGACGTTTAGCGCATTTAAAAGTACACGAGCACAGTGTCTGCTTGTAGGAAGAAACAAGCCAAGGGCTGCTATGATGGAGACATTTGAAAATTTTTGAAAGTGTTCTGGCGTTCCATAAGATATTAGGACCCGGATTTTTTTCAAATAGAGGACGCCATGATGTAGAAGCATTATTCTGTGTAAATCTTAATGCAAATGGAACCGGGTTATGTGTGTGAAGTTGTGGCGACTCTGGTATCACAGTTATTCACGGTGCAGTAAGCTAGTAATATAGTAAGTAAGCCAATACAGTAAGCCAGCCAAAATTGTAAAATTGATTATTTCTATAATTTGCAAGAACTTTTCTAGTAGACAGGAAGATGCATTTAGTGTCGTGAATAAAAATAGTTAGGCGAAATTTATAGAAATAAATTTTTATATAAGATTATGACCTCCTTTGATCTCTCTCTCTAAGTAGCGTATACGACAAAATACCAGTAAGATTTCCTTTAAAATATGTTCTATGGACGATGCTCTTTTATAGTAAATGGTTGTCTGATGTAATGAGGCTCAACAATTTTATTATTAAGCATTTTATGAGGTGGTCATAGACATTGCTCTTATGAGGATTCTATTTGTGTCGCCAGATAAACTATGCTTCATCTTAGTGTCGGGTTGTTTATTCACGTACTGCTAACTTCTCTTGATAATAGATATTTTATTAAATATTTTATTAAATACTTTAATAAATATTTTATTAAATACTTTAATAAATATTTTATTAAATACTTTAATAAATATTTTATTAAATATTTGATGTCTGGTAAGTTTTATATTAACAGCTTCCTGTAACTCCCCTTCTTCTTCTTGAGTATTCTGCAATTGAGCAGGTTCTTCTCTTAGCAGTAGAAACTTTCCTTCCACTCTCTTCTGTTCTGAGCCTTCTCTTTCAAGGTTGTGTACCTGTCTCAATTGAGCATGTCATCTAGCATTGTCTTCCTTACTCTTCCTCTGGGTCTTTCTCCGTCTATTTTTCCTTCAATGGCATCTCTGATGATTCCATTTCCTCTCAAAATGTGACCGATCCAGTATCCTTTTCTTCTTCTTTGTATCCTCCTTAACAGACTTCTTTCTTCTTCTACTCTTTTTAAGACCTCTTCGTTAGTTATTTTATCTGTCCATTTGATTTTTCCATCCTTCTCCAAATCCACATCCCAAAGCTTTCCAAAATCTTAATTTCTTCTTTCTTCCATGTCCAAGTTTCAGAAGCACAGAGGACAAAACTCCACTCATAACATTTCATTAGTCTTTTCTTTAGGTTTCTGTTCATTTTACTTCTGAATTAATTCCATTTTCTATTAAAGGCATCTCTTCCCATCGCTATTCTTGCTTTTATGTCACTTTTACATCTTCCATCACTGCTAATAATACTTCCTAGATATTTAAATGTCTTTACTCGATTCAATTTTTCCCTGTTTATTCTGATATTCATATTTACCTCTTTCCTTGCTATTTTCATCACCTTTGTTTTTCTGATGTTAATTTTCATTCCATAATTGATACAGGATTCCGGTAATCTGTTCAACAGATGTTGTGGTCCTGTTTCAATGTTTGATAGTAATGCCTTGCCATCTGCGTATCTTATTGCAAATATCCGTCTACCTCCAATCTTTATTCCTTCTTCCGAATTCTCAGGTGCTTCTTTTAACATTGCTTCGAAATACATGTTGAACAAAACTGGTGGCAGAGAACAGCCTTGTCTTACTCCTCGTCCAATGATACCTGGTTCTGTTGTACCATATATGTCTCTCACCATGGCAGTTTGTCCCATATAGTGAAATAATTAGCCTTCTGTCTTTCCAAGCTATACCAATCTTTTCCATTACTTCCACCATCTTATCCAAATTTATAAAGTCAAAAGTCCAGTCACTATTAAAAAATTATTCGATAAAAATCGATGTTTTTTTTGGTTTTTTTTTTTTATCATTTGAGAAACACTGAAGTAAATGAAATCCTATATCAGTTGGTTAAAATGGAAGAATTGCAAGTTAAGAAAAAAAAATGTAATCTCGAGAATAAAATAATAACAAGAAGATTAAAGCATCAACTGAATGGGCGATTTATGTTGAACACAAATAAAAACGGAAAGATAATAAAATAAATATATCCATTATTATTTTAATTAATTACATGTTGACACAACACTAAAATATTGAGCTTTAAAACCGATGCATTCCATTGGCTAATTTGAATTTATTATTGCGATCTAAAAATATGGTCAAAATTTGTTTTGTTTGAATATTGTAACAATAAGTCATTTGACAATGAAGAAGCAGAAGTGATACTCAGCATGCTCAATGACTGTTAGTGACTAAAATGGTTTTGTTCACTTCATTGCGGTCCGATTTGCGTGCAAAGAGAGATCTCTGTTAATTTTTTTTATCCGTTATCTTTGCTTAGTTTCGGGAAGCTTCATAAACAAGTAAGACTGGTTCTTTATAACAGAAGGAACATAAAATCAGTTAGTGGCAGACCTTTATACGTAAGTAGAATACAACGGCAACGGTGTGTGTGTGTGTGTGTGTGTTTCAATCACAATTATAGTTACGTGCATTGAGATATTTAAGTTGAGATATTAAAAATATGATGATATTTTGATCCCTAAACTGAACTGATAGAAAACTTTGAAATAAAAGTGATGTAACCAGTCTCACACGGAGGTGGCAGGGATTTCCCGAATGGAAACTTTTGGTGTTACATCACGTATTGCTGGCATGCTAGCCTTTACGACATACACAATTAATAGACGTAATATATTGGCAACATTACGTTACTTTGTGTTAAAGATACCAAGTTATTTTAAACCTAGTTTTAATCCATTTGCCAAGTAGGCAAACAGACAAGTAAGTCAAATTTGCACCTGCAAGTAGTGCAAGTCTGGGTGACCGTAAAGTAGTGCAAGTGTAGTCAGCTCGTGGTAAAGGTGGAATAAGCTCTGATAACTATTCTTAATATTTACCCTTAATGCCAAAACACATCTCCAAGAAGGGGATGTATGATGTTTTGTATTAAAGGCAAGGGGCCACTACCCAGACCGGTTTCGCCTTTATTGAGGTCTCATCAGTGGAAGCCAGGCTTAGAAATACCAAGGAAAAATACTTATAAAGCTCTGTAATACAGAGCTTATAAGTATTTTTCCAACACAAGTTACCATAAGGTGCTTTGACCTTATTAAATAAAAATCTCAGGATGAGAGATAGATGGAGAAAGTTTTTTACCTTGGGTATAATATATGTTAATATACTTTAACATATATTATACCCAAGGTAAAAAATTTCTATATTACGTGACTTGTTAAGCCAATTATACAAGTAAACCAAACCAAATGAAACACACACACACACACACACACACATAAACCTCGGCTTTTTCGACAATTCCCTTTTATTTAAAGATAAAATAGAATTTTAAAATAGATTTTTGGGGTTTCACAATGAGACATTTGGGTAAGAGAAATAGACAAAAGGGGGAGTCTGTTCACATTTTGCTTGAACTGCTGAAGTTTGGGGAAGACAGAGTGTGGGAGACTCTTCCACAGGACAAAGGTAGATTGAAAGAAATAGGAGGCAGTGAGGTTGGTTCAATGAGTTTTAAGATGTTGGTTCGCAGTGGCTCTTGTTCTAATGATTGTGGAGGAAATGCAGGAATGATAGCGGCCAATTCAGCAGCACTGTCTATGAAAGTATCTGTAGAAAAGACACAAGCCAGAAACTAAACGTCTGCGAGAGAGGGGTGTGGGGATCATTAATTGGTCAGATTGCCCTCTTCTAGATTGAATCGAACAATTGTAGAGAGGATTTTGATGCACCACCCCCAATATGGGGACAATACTCCATGACTGGTTAGATTTGGGCTTTGTATAGAGTTAGCAGCTATGAAGGTGGGAGATGGTGTCTTGTGGGAAAAAGTACACCAAGATATTTGGCCGCTGCAGAAGATCTAGTTAAAATGTGGGTGTGCCAGGAAAGATCTGATGGACAGGTCAGTCCAAGAAGAGATATGTGATCGTGCTTGGGGTATCTCAGTATTTTCGAAGGTAAGGGAGAGGGATGCGAGCTGTTTCTTGCGAGAGATCAGACAAGAGTGAGTTTTGGTGGCATTGAAGTTTACAAATCTGTCCTTTGTCCTACTTCGATAAGGCTAGGACATGTGAGTTCGAGTCACTAGTCAGGTTAGATCTGCAGGATTCGAATACATGAGCACTAGGGTTTATCGAATGAAAAGGAGGACCTGAGTGTACTGTCGTCAACAAAAGCTAAGGATAGGATCGGTAGTGTGAGAGAGAAAGAGAGTGGATGAAAGAACAGAACCCTGGGGTACTCCTGCATTGGTGGAGAAATCGGAAGCGAGTATAGCAGGTACTGACTATTCAGTAATTGCATGGAAAACAAAAATGGAGAAATATTCTACGATCATGCGCAAGTTACAAGGAGTAACTTTTTCTATTCGATTCACTTCACTCACATCTCTCTCTCTCTTTTTCTCTTTCTCTATTGACTGATTCCATTAATTACGGAATAATGACACAACATTCATAAGGAAAGCATTCCGAGTAATACATACAGAATATTCGTAGTTATTTTCAATGAATAAGAAAAGAGATAAACCAGTTAGAATAGCACTTGGAATCTAAGCGCGTGTGATAAATATATGATATTGACTGCGGAAGGATAATTCAATTTATGACTAATTCGATTCAAGGAAATGAATTTTTTTAAAAATATATATAAATTATTAGCCAAATAATGAGAAGTACTGCTTGGAATAACTTCCCCAATTAGTTAGTTTACGAGAGTCTCCTTGTTGAGGATTGATCTGTGGATGTGGGCATCACAACTTTCTTGCTATATATTATTTCTAGTAAAATAACTTTTAAGTAAAGCTTTATTTTTTTTTGCAATGAATTCCATGTCTAATATATAAAGCCTGGATGCTCAGACCAGAACAGATGAGAAATATGAAATAGGATATAATTTCGATGTTCTTCTAGACGAATCTGAAGAGAATGTCTGGTCTGACCATAATAACAAAGGCAGCATGAGCATGGGATATCGTAAAAACTGCAGGGGAAGAAAATGGAGGATATTTGTGTTTCGGAGAGTCTAAGATGGAATATATAATTTCAGAACTGGATGGAAAGAAACTTGGAAATCGAACTGCTGAGCTGGTTGTTCGACTACTTAACGTATACACTCTACAACAAAGAGGTAGAGTTTTCAAATACTGCCTTCAGCATCGATGTTTGTGACTGTATTTAGGTGGGATGTGAATTTCACCACCCGGTGTGACACGACCACAACAGTTATTGAGCACTAAAGTAGCTTTTTGAAAAGTTCCATTTTTGTTGTTTCAGAACAGATTTTTCGGATTATCTGGAAATAAAATAAAAATGCAAAAAACAAATAAGAAAAATAGAAATAATATAAATTAAAATTCCCAGCTCACCCACGGTATACAAGTGTACTATAGGTTTACACACACACACACATACACACACACACACAAATAAATCTTTCGTGTGTGGAAGCCAATTTTTTAAAATTCTTTCTGCCACCCGTTTACATATCGGATAGAAATTCTAGAAACCTCTTAGAAGAGGACTTTGATTAATTTAATTATGATCAATTATTTTGCTGATGATTTCGTGTAATATCCATTGAAAGTTAATGCTACTTTGGACAAGGTTAATGTCTCTATCCAAAAAGAAACCGAACTTTCGAAAATAGAAGAAACTAGTGGCGCCACCTGTTTCATCTTTTTGTTGTTGAAAGCAGCAACCTTCATTAGTGTTGTGTCAATGTTTAAGACATTTGTTTCATTAGAAGCCAAATTATAGTGCCAAGAGTGACCGTGTGTTTTGACGAGAGGTCGATCGTCACGATATTCATGCCACACGCGACGAATTCTTGCTTTCAATCGCTTCAAAACTTCGAGATAAACTCATTTTGACCGTTTGGCCAGACGGAATGAATTCTTTGTGGATCCCTCGGAATAGTAGCAACAAATCAGCATTGTCTTTACTTTTGACTTCTCCAAGCGACATTTTTTCGGATGCCCTCTCTTCAAGTGGTCTCCACTCAGTACTCTGGCGCTTTGTTTAGGGCTCATACTGAAAAACCACTTTTTATCACCAGTAACGATCGTTTCAAGGAAGTTTGAGTCCTTACGAGTGGTTTATTGAGGTCCTTGCAATGTTCAAGTCGATACATTTTAAGGCCGTCTGTCAACTTGTGGGGAACAAATCGCGAAGTCAATTTACGAAAGCCCAATCTCTAGGTCAAAATGTTGTGCACAGTTGATTTTGGAATCCTCAATTCATCTTCAGTCAATCTCACGGACGAGTTCGGGTTTTCGTTGATGAAATCACGCACTTTTTGGATGTTAACTTCGCTCAGTCCAGTTTTTGGACGGCCCGACTTTTCGTCGTTCTCAAGTGTCTCAAGACCACTTTGAAATCGCGTAAACCACTCGTAAACTTCAGTAGGGGATAAGCATTCATCACCGTATGTTTTTAAAGCATTTGAAGCGTTTCGGTAAAACCTTTACCAAGAATAACACAAAGGTCAATCGCAGCTGACTGTTTGAAACTCATTTTCCGACCTTTCATCAAAACATACTGTCACTCTTGGCACTGTAACTCGGCTTCTAATGAAACAAATGTCATAAACAGTTGAAACAACACTAATGAAGGTTACCGCTTTCGACATCAAAAAAAAGATACAACAGTTGGCGCCACTAGTTTCTTCTATTTTCGAAAAGTTCGGTTTCTTTTTGAATAGAAGGTGTAGTTTAAGGGCAAGCCGAATCGTTGTTGTCATTTGGAAACATTTCTCTAAAAGGTGATGGTATGGTCTGGCGTAGCATTTTCGTACTTTCCAGTAAATTAAATTCTAGGGTGTCAATTAATTTGCTCTAGAAATTCATGACGAGGAAGAAGTGCAGACAGCAAATACATCACAAACATATCTGAACTTTGGAAGGCTTGGAAGGAATATATTAAGAAGGAAGGAAGATATTTTGTGTTCAAAATGTTCCATTTTATTTTTGTTGTTGTTGTTGTTTGTCGTGTGTGGTTTCCCCCACTTTTCCCCATCTTTCCATGTAACAGATGGCTATATTGAAAAAAAAAAATAAGAGGGAACATCGCAACACTTGCTGTCTATTTATAAAACTAGTTCTCACAAAAATAAATACACAAATAATAAAATAACAAGCGTTTATGAGGTTTAATAAAATAACACGGGTTTAAGTTATTCTGAAACAAAGTCATTGCTAATAATTCTGTTGTATCAGCGGACGTGATGTTTGGGAAGAGCGAAACTATTAAAAAAAAAGAAAAAAAGATATTCCTGACATTTTATTCTTGTAACGTGTGAATTTTGAAGAAGATTTTCCTCTAAAAGGTGAGAGCAGTTTAGACTGGTGTTTTCAGAGTTTTCCACTTCTACAACCTACACAATTTATGATTGGTCTCAAAGGTAAAATTCTCTTTATGGATCTTAAGGAAAATGTTGGGATCTGTAGCATGAAGAACTCTTCCCTTTTTTGAGGGTATCTTCGACCCAAGATTCTTTGTTATGAAATAAAATCTTGGGAAGAAGACTGTCAAAAAGCGGAGTCAATGAATACTTTGCAGGACACGGTTGGTTATTATTTGCCTTATTTACTCCACCACACTCCGGTATAATCATACGAAATAAACAGTTGGACTCTTGGCAAGAAACTAATATCATTACGGAGAAACATCAGATTATCGTAAACTATTTTTAAAAGATTGCATTAATACACCTTCAGATATTGAACTTCAAAGCGTAATCATTCCACTGAAACTGCATTGCAGCACTATCAGCAACTTGGACATTGTTTTGATGCATGAAGGGTGGTCACATCATCTATCTTCAATTCTTCGAGGAAATGACTTCGCTGAAGAAGATGTGCCTTATGACATCAAGTGGAATAATTAAAAACTGAAAAAATGATTCATTCCCGGATGAAATCCCATGGTGTCACTTCGTACGATGGATACATGAAGTTCTTTATGTATTGAAGTTCGAACACAGAATGATGGAGGAAATAGTACACAATAATTTTTAAGAAATAGGATTATCAAAGAAGAGTTCAGGATTTCGATTAAGTTCGACAAATAGCGCGTTTGAAATGCACGAAGCAATAAAACCAACGAATTCGCTTCTTGTATTCAGCTAAGTTTCAACTGCGATCAAAAATGAAAGAGACTTACAAATATGCAAATGATAATCAACGGGTTAAAAGGATTAAAGCAATAAAGTCAAATTATATAATTTCGTGTAAAGAAGTTGAAAATCAGCTCATTCGGTATCGTTGACACCGTTTGTTAGGAATGACCCCCTGTTCAAATCGATCATAAGAAAGGAAGAACCTGCATAAAGAATTTTTTAACTGAAAATGAGTTAGCAGTTCTTATACGTGGGGGGGGGGGATTTTCCTCCTAAAACCGTGAGTTTTTCATCTCTCAAAACAAGAAAAGTCAAGAAAATGCGTATTTAAAAGCCAAAATAAATTCCGACAGACAAAAGAAAATCGTTTTATCCCAATGAATTAATATTTCAGAAACCAAGAATATTTCAATAAGGTCTAAGCCTTAAAGACGCACAGAATATGAAAAAAGAAAAATCTTAAAATTTCGATTTTTCAGTCTTCCAAATGGTCTGTTGTTAATATTGTCGTTTGTTAAAATTACACGTATTTGCCCCAGAGTACAGAACAAAAAAAAAAAAAAAAAGAAAAAAAAAAAAGGAAACTTCATTGCAAGGCCTCAAGAACATGCAAATGTCCTCATCGTAGACACTGCTGCTAATAGTTCCACGTGTGTTCGATACGTTCTGACAGTTGATGATAATAACGACGAATCTACTAAAATGCAAGTCGTAATATTCCTCTTGATACATTACCTGCAAAATAGATAGAAATTCATAATCTTGCAACAAGGTGGAACCAAGCTGCAGATGTGTATGGTCTCTTCCTGAAGTCTCGAACATCACAAAGGCCTGCAAATGGTTTATTGCTCATGCGCATATTTCAGAAAAAGGAAAATTAAAACTGTGAATTTGTTAAAGAAAAGAAAAGGTTTGTGCAACCATTAAGCAATTTCGAACGTAATAATGCTTATTATGTATTGTTCCAATGAGTGAGTAAGCGAAACTGTGACGTGGATTAGGCCTACTGGGGATACCACGTTAAAAAAAGCGCGCCTAATACTCTACCTCAGAGGTGGTGCGGAAAAGAGTATACTTGAGTCTTTGCTCTCCATGACTCTCTTGAAAACAGCAGTGTCAGCAGAGAATAGTCTGTGACTCGCATTATCGTCTTTCATTACAAACACGTTATGAATTTGCTACAAAACGGACATCGCTTGTTGAAAACAATTATCGAGGCATAGATAACTTTTACCATCATAATAAACGGGCATTCACTATGAGGTTCTTGTTATGGCGCACAAAACCCAATACTGAACTTCCAGACCCCCCCGTTTCAGTACACTCGGTATGAGATATGCCGTTCGACTGCATGCATATTAATAAAAGAGAACGTGTACAGCCTACCCCATTACATTTAGCTGTTGAAATGGCGTTGACTTTGGAAGAAACGATGTTTATTGTCGAGTTTTATTATCATACATATGGAGTTGGTAGTGCAATACGTTTGTTCATCGTTTCTGTAAGCGTGTCCCAAGCAAAAGTGTTATTATTGCTTTAATCGAGAGGTTCTGATGTACCGGGAGTATTCTTCCGCAATGTCCAAGACAAACCTCTCCACAACGAGGTCACCGCATGGTGTGCGGTTTACGGCCATGGCAAAATTGGGCTCTACTTCATTGAAGAAGGCGGTGTAAACGTAACCTTGTATAGCGAACCTACATCGAGAATGTGTTGGTTCGGTTCACCCAGAATTTGCATAGAATGTGAAATTTAGAAATCAACTTCAGTATTTTCAGTATTATAACAGTACTATAAAATCTATTTGTTTAAATCTGTGTATTTTATATCCTTAAAAATAACAACAGACGATAATAAGTATTTTTTATTCCTTAAATCGCTTTGATTTACTCTATCAATGTTTCACTAGAAACTAATTCAGAAGCAGTTAATATGATGATTATTCCTTTTGAAACATTGCTGAGCTTCCATCCTTAGAATTTAGTAACATTTTTAAACGTTAACCAATAACACGTTGCAACAATACCATTAGCTCCTAGGTTGTCGTGTCTTCACCAGCAATACAATGCTTATCGTCATACAAATGTAAATTAGGCCTAACTCGACCCATGCACGAAACTCCAATCAACTAAAAAAAAACGACACCAGATTTCTGACTTTATTCATATCATATTAATAACTTCATTTATCCTAAGAACATCTGATCACACATACCATTAATATAATTCAACTTCTGAAATAACTAATGGGACGGAGAGCCACACGATAAACAACGAAAAGTGGATTATATACGACATTAACTAATACGCCACCTGGAAAAAATATTAATATATCATGGATTTCATTGTTCCAGTGGACAAAAAAATAAAATAATAAATAAAAAAAATCTTCAACGTACCAAAGAAGCAAATTTATTGTTTGGTTTATCTGATGTAGTTTTTTATGTATTTAAAGGGTATATGCCAGTGTAAGATGGCTTCAGTTTTTATCCTGTATTTTTTATTACATTTGCGTCTTATTATGTAATAAAAAAAGTCTCATCTATATATTTTGATTACATTGTACTTCTCATTTTATGATTTGTAACAATAGATATATCTCCTTTCAGGAAGGATTTAAATAACAGGTTGAATACAATCAATAATTTTTTTACATTATTTTCATTGCTAAGGCACTCCTTTCTTAGAGTTTTGATCACTAGAAACACGTATTGTACTAACATCAGTTATTTCCACTTTCTTTTTTGCATTAGGACATCCTTTTAATTTTCGCCTTACTGCTGAGAAAGCAATGGTTTTCAGATTTACAAAAGGAGCTTCTACAAGTAGATAACAAATAAATGCAGCAAACAAAGAAATTACAGTGTGTCCGATGAATTCGTAAATCTGAAAATTACAAGAAAAAAAAGCACAAATAAGTCTACAATTCTCGATTTTCATCAAAATCATTTGTATCAATCAACTTCTGAGATAATGTTTTTTAAATTTTTATATATAAAAAATATTTTGGTGTTAATATAATGAACGGCTATTTTAGCCTGTTTTTGTTTATCCTTATAGTCCTTATAAGGACTGGCTTAAAGGGTCGAAGCAAGAATGCTTTTCATCTTCCCCGTTATCTGTAGAGGACAGTGTAGGGATAAGGTGTTATTGAGCTATTAAAGCTCTGATCATGGCAGGAGGGTAACAGCAATAACATAGCCTCAGTTAGAACTTCATTGGCTACAGCATTGCCATCCATTACCCTCCAAGGGTATGGTGGTTCTCACCCTTCCTCCTTTTCCTGTTTTTGTTTATATAGTCCTTATAAGGACTGGCTTAAAGGGGCGAAGCAAGAATGCTTTTCATATTCCCCGTTATCTGTAGCGGACAGTGTAGGGATAAGGTTATTGGGCTATTATTAAAGCTCTGATCATGGCAGCAGGGTAACAGCAATAGCCGAGCCTCAGTTAGAGCTTCATTAGCTACAGCATTGCTATCCATTACCCTCCAAGGGTATTGGATTGAATGAATCAATCACCGCATCTCACGGTCGATTGATTCACCCTGTTTTTGTTTAGGAGTGTCCCTTATATTTAATACATTGGCTAACATAACTCAAAAGGGGTATATATATATATTTTAGGGCATTGTGGGCGAGTATAAAAGGCAATTATGGCAGAATAAAAAATGTGGAAAGATTATATACATACCTTGATTTTGGTTTAAAGATGCCTTCTAAATCCAAGCTCTTGTTAAAGGGGGGGGGGGGAGAGAGGGAAAGAACATGGGGATGTACTTGAGACACGGGAAATAAGTTTGGGAACCCGGGTTACTATTAATAATATATATATTATTTTGTTGTGGGGAGAGGGGGGGAAAGAAGGGGAAGGGTATCCTTATGTGGAAACTGGAGCAAGGGTTTACGGGCTGTGGACCGTTTCGGTCATCGCCTGACCATTGTCGGAACTTTGTGGGAATGACTGTAGGGCTATGTCAAGGCTGCAAGATATATATGCCAAATTTGGGCATTTGTTGTCGCTAAATGGCCGGAGGCGTGGCTTAATTTGTAAGTTTTGGAACGTCCAACATTCGGAAGTTAGGTAGGGGCGGTGGACGTTGATAGAATTACCATCGCATTTATGGCAATAGTTTCGGATATTCTAAGCATCGTTTCGTTTTCTTGTTTGTCAATGATTATGGCTTTGTCAATGATTATGGCTTTGTCAATTTGGGGGATGTGTTTTAGTTCAAGGGCGTGAGCTGCAATTTCAGTCTTCCCTGTATTCTGTGTTTTGTTTTTCTTTTTGACGTTGCGATGTTTTTTCGTGTTCAGATATTCTGGAATGGGAATATTGCAATCCCTGAAGTGCTCTTGTAGTCTAATTACGACCTAATTGTAGGTGACGTCACAATCTTTTTGACAAGGAAATTTGTAGACTACGTTGTGGTGTTCGAATAATTCTTTATGAGTGAGAGATTTAGTGGGTTTTAGGAGAGTTGTTAATTTATGGTTTGTGGTGAATACTAGCTTATAGTCCGTGTTTTTGAAAATGCATTTGTAAGCCTTGTATGTATGGCAATTTGATGACCATACGTGTCGGGAAGTCTGCTTTTGTTGTATTATTGTTAAGACGGGATTTTGCCGTATAGTTCGCGTAATTTATTAGATGCGTGGGGTAGTTTCGATTTTTGAAAACCTGTGTTAAATACTTGAGTTCAGTGTTAAGAAAGTTGCTGTTGGTGGAGAATTTGTAAGCATTGATAAATTGTGATAGGATGACTGATTTTTTAACGGAATATGGGTGGTATGAATTGAAGTGGAGGTAGTTTCCGACATGTGTGGGCTTGTGAAATATCTTCGTGGCAATTCTGTTATGGCTTCTGATTAATGTAAGATTTAAGAAATTGATGGATTTGTTCTGTTCTGTTTCCGTGGTGAATTGTAGTCTGTTGCTATAATCGTTGGGGGATGTTTGTAAGGCGGAGATGTGTGAGGGTTTGCCAATGCATAGAATATCGTCTACGTATCTGCCATAGAAGGTGATGCCGGGGGGAGGGAAGGGGGGAGTAGAAGTGATTCAATGTGTGGCAGGAATATTATTATTATTATTATTATTATTATTATTATTATTGTTCCGGGAAACTCCAAGGAGTCGACAGACTCATCGAGGGAGGCTCTAACATCATGTCTGGAACAACTATTCAACATTCACACAGTATCTATCATATCTTGCCTTGAACTCATTCACGGTCGTAGCACCCACAACAGACTCTGGAAGCTTATTCCACTCATTCACCACTCTCCAAGTAAAAAACCTAGCTCTAACACCGTTGTCAACCACGCTCTTGCCCAGCTTCCATGCATGGCCCCTAGTCCTCCCACCACCAGTCATATTTTCAAAAATATCTTCTGGATCAATCTTATAAAAACCCTTCAGTAATTTGAATGTCTCAATCATATCACCCCTCCTTCGCCTATCGTCCAATTTCTGCAACCCACAAATCCTCAACCTATTCTCATAAGGTTCATTCCACAGACCTGCTATCATCTTGGTCACTCGTCTCTGGACCCTCTCCACTTCCTCCCCATCACGAAGAAACCCTGGGCACAGAAGTCCAGATGGTGTCTTATCAAGGCTAGATACAGAGGAACAACAACTTGTTTGTCTCTGCATGTTAAAGTATTTTTCATAAGCCAAGTGATTTGGTGAGCTGTTTTAGTCATTTTTGCAATGTGCCCCCTAAACTTCAACTCCCTATCCACCAGCACTCCCAAATCCCTGGCCTCATCAATCTCCTGGAGTACGGTTCCACCAATGCGATATACTGCTGCTGTTCTTTTCACCCCAAAGTGCATAACCTTACACTTTGCCACATTAAACTGACTCCGCTACAATAACTCCGCTAATTGTCCACTGATGTTTTGGCCCATTGGGAGAACCGAAAATTTGAACATATAAGGAGTTGTTGAATTTAAAGAAGTTGGCGGATATTGTAAGTGTATTCACCACAAACCATAAATTAGCAACTCTTCTAAAACCTACTAAATCTCTCACTCATAAAGATTTATTCGAACACCACAACGTAGTCTACAAATTTCCTTGTCAAAAAGATTGTGACGTCACCTACACGTCACCTACAATTAGGTCGTAATTAGACTACAAGAGCACTTCAGGGATTGCAATATTCCCATTCCAGAATATCTGAACACGAAAAAACATCGCAACATCAAAAAGAAAAACAAAACACAGAATACAGGGAAGACTGAAATTGCAGCTCACGCCCTTGAACTAAAACACATCCCCCAAATTGACAAAGCCATAATCATTGACAAACAAGAAAACGAAACGATGCTTAGAATATCCGAAACTATTGCCATAAATGCGATGGTAATTCTATCAACGCATTTCTATCATGCGACGGTAATTCTATCAACCCCTACCTAACTTCCGAATGTTGGATGTTCCAAAACTTACAAATTAAGCCACGCCTCCGGCCATTTAGCGACAACAAATGCCCAAATTTGGCAGATACATCTTGCAGCCTTGACATAGCTCTACAGTCATTCCCACAAAGTTCCGACGATGGTCAGACGATGACCGAAACGGTCCACAGCCCGTAAACCCTTGCCCAATTTCCACATAAGGATACCCTTCCCCTTCTTCCCCCCCCCTCTCCCCACAACAAAATAATATATATATATATATATTTATATATATATTATTAATAGTAACCCGGGTTCCCAAACTTATTTCCCGTGTCTCAAGTACATCCCCATGTTCTTTCCCTCTCTCCCCCCCCCCCCCCCTTTAACAAGAGCTTGGATTTAGAAGGCATCTTTAAACCAAAATCAAGGTATGTATATAATCTTTCTACATTTTTTATTCTGCCATAATTGCCTTCTATACTCGCCCATAATGCCCTAAAATATATATATATACCCCTTTTGAGTTATGTTAGCCAATGTATTAAATATAAGGGACACTCCTATTGATTCATTCAATCCAATACTCTTGGAGGGTAACGGATGGCAATGTTGTAGCCAATGAAGTTCAAACTGAGGCTTGGCTATTGCTGCTACCCTCCTGCCATGATCAGAGCTTTAATAGCTCAATAACACCTTATCCCTACACTGTCCTCTACAGATAACGGGGAAGATAAAAAGCATTCTTTCTTCGCCCCTTTAAGCCAGTCCTTATAAGGATAAACAAAAACAGGCTAAAATAGCCGTTAATTATATTAATAATGTTTAAGAGGCGTAGCATGGGAATTTCCCACAAATTATACTTTATTTTGGTGTGTATTTTATCTTGCATTAATCTTTAAATTTCTCAAAGAATTATGATGATTCTTTGAGAAATTATTGTTTGTTATTTAAAATCAAGCCCGTATCTTGATATAGAATTTGAATAAATGAAATATGTATGTTATCAGTTCCAATTTTGCTATTAAGTCAATGATTTATAATACAAATATAGCAGCACTAATATTCTCCACGTATTTGTCAATGAAGAAAAATATTTGGATTACTGTTTAGAACGGTAGATTCCCATGCTTTTAGACCATTAAATTATTTATGAATTTCGTCCCTCCTAGAGCCAGAACAGGCAGTTTCGATAAGAGAATTAACTTTTACTCTATATATTTTTATGACATAAATATAAACTTTTCAAACACAAAATATTTGTACACAGAAACTGTACATACCATATAAAATTTTACAGTTAAATTGAATTAAAGAAAACTAAGAATTTTGAAAAGATAAAAGATAGAAGGAGGAATCAATCGACCGTGAGATGCGGTGATTGATTCATTCAATCCAATACCCTTGGAGGGTAACGGATGGCAATGCTGTAGCCAATGAAGTTCTAACTGAGGCTGGGCTATTGCTGTTACCCTCTTGCCATGATCAGAGCTTTAATAGCTCAATAACACCTTATCCGTACACTGTCCTCTACAGATAACGGGGAATATGAAAAGCATTCTTGCTTCGCCCCTTTAAGCCAGTCCTTATAAGGAAAAGATAAAACTCTCTAAAATTGTCATTTTGCTCGTCGTTATGTCTAGTTCCTTAGACTTCTTTCTACAATGTTACTGATAAAATTGCTCATTGCGACCTTGAACTGTTTTATCGAATTTACGTCTATTTCCTGTATATGAATCCTTAAGACAATATTATGAGTATGAAAAAAGTAATCTATCTATCTCTCTCTCTCTCTCTTTTCAAAAACATACTATTATTCATCTAAAATACAATGTTTTATTATATATTATATTAAAATTTTAAATGAATTCAAAATAAATCAATAAGATCAACAATATACACCTTTTATTTATTAGAATACTTCTGAAACATAGAGCAAAATTGTCATAAACAGAAATATAATTTAAAATAATCTAATTTAAAATATATATTTTAAATTATATTTCTGTTTCTGATATAGTTCATCCGAGTTGGGAAAAAGTCGTCGTCGATAACTTATTTATTAAACTATTTATTATAGTGTATATGTTTGTTTTATTAAAATTTATGTTTTTAATGAGCATAACACTCATCGTACAAACATCAATGCTATGCATGAAGACAAATTGAAATAGAAGTAAATACTGTCTGTATTAGCAAGAATATCAGGGTGGGACACGACCTCACCAGAGGGCGCTTGCATGTGCCATACGGATAACGGTATTAGTAAACTTCCATAACAGGCAACAAGTGTGCCCCAATAGACATATGGCAGTAATGTGGGCTGGCATTGAAACGGCCTGTAAATTATCTGGAAAATCTGGAAAAGAATCCAGGTATGCTCGTAATCCAGGACTGCTGGCGGGATTGATAGGAAGAGAACAGAATTCACAAATGAATAATTAATGAAAAAAATTTATTGCTATTAATTTCATCCATTTATTCTAATACTTACTTCATTATATGCACTCATCGCCATTTTTTCCTTTATAAGACCATAGCGAATCCAAATGATAGGGCCTTGCAGAAGATACATGCCAAAGGTTAAGTGGCTTAGCACATTGAAGTATCTCATGGACAACAGCTTTTGAACTATCCCTAATAGTAAAAATAAGAGAAAAATACATAACAGTATTTATTTAATTTGGGATAAATATTCTCCTGAGGATCGTGTTCAGGATTACTTTGTACAAAAAAAAAATAAATAAAAAATTGCATTTATATGCACGGGAGAGTCAACAAAAATCCACCTCTATGCGACAGCGAACTATTTAAAAAAAAAGAGATTATAACATTTTACAAGAAGAAATTAGAAAATCTTCCTTATAATTAATTCCTAAAACTTAGAAGAATGGGTAGAATTGAATGAATATATCGTCCCATCAATGCAAGGTATATAAAAGGAAGCTATCAAAAAATTAGCACAGATAAATCCAATACATGTACATAAAAAGGAGAAATGATACACACACACACACACACACACACACCTTTATTATGAATTATGAAGAATTGTGCACCTAGCCAATGAACTTGTATGGACATTTGTGTGCGCCAATATTTTGTAAATAGTATATATCAACAAAAGCATGTGTAGCTCAGTAGAAGTGGAGTTTTCACTCTACAGCGCTTGACCGCACAAAGAAAGACTTATAAGTTCGAGTCCAGTCACCGACGGCAGGAACCTTTTCTAAGCTTTTCTCGAAAGTCAAGAAAATCGGTCATCGAACCCTCATTACCTAAATAAAAGTATTGTATTAGGGTTAGGGACCATCAGATGGCATTAGCCGTCTTCTTCACTGCGTACCGATTAATTAGTGATAGCCTTGGGCCAGCTATCTCTAATTGGGTGCCAGTGGAGATTGATTTGCCCACTCAGTCTCCAAAAGGTAGGGCTAAAACGGCCTCGCCTACTCCCTGTAGAGGAACAAGAAGGCGATAGCTGATTTGATTTAATAGACTGATTGAAAATGTGTTTATTATTATTATCCTACACAGAGGGCGCTGTGTAGGCATATGGATGTATGCACGCTGTTATCGCCGCTCATTTTTTTACAGTTTTAATTATAAAAAAGATTTTAAAACTATAAACGTTTTTATAGTTTTTAACTAGTTTTAGCTCGCGTTTTTAACTTGAAAGTGCTGCTATTTAATTCTACTTGTTACGCTGAAGACAGGGACGTTTAATTCATCGAAATCGGCTGAGCAAAACCTAAATTTTGTGTGCCGAAACTCATAGATAGAGGGAACTGTTTTCACCAATGAGCAAAGAACAAAGCACGCTGCCATTTTAAAAGTTGCATTGCAGTTGCTAAAGGGAAGAAAGTCCAAAGGTCACCGAGACATCGAAGGTCACCAAGCACAATAAGCTGTAACAAGTGCAATAAGCCATTAAGCGACGAAGTGAACTGTCCCCAATGCTCTGGCTGCAGTCGAAGACAACATTACCTATGCTCCTAGATCTCAGAAAGCACGTGGAAAGCAAGAGGATCTCAGAAACGTACCGAATGGCGCTGTCTACAGTAAAAAAAAAAAATCAGCTAACGCCTTTTTATTCCCGTATACGGGAGTAGGCGAGGCCATTTAGCCCTATCTAACTTTTGGAGACTGAGTGGGCAGTTCAATCTCCACTGGTACCAATCAGCGATAGATGGCCCAAGGCTATCACTAATTAATCGGTACGCAGTGAAGACGACGGCTAATGCCATCTGATGGTCCCTAACCCTAATACAATACTTTTATTTAGGTAATGAGGGTTCGATGACCGATTTTCTTGAGTACACAGTACACAGTGAAGAGAGATGGCGCAATTGTGCCGCCATCTCGTGGTCCCTAACCCTAACACAATATATTTAATATTTAATTATTAAAAATTTAATAATTAAATATATAATTAATATATTTAATCGATTTTCTTGAGTTTACGGGACGAAAAACCCGAGTTTCCGGGAGGAAGAACCCGCTTGCCCGTGCCAGAGATCGACTAACTCGGGAACCGGTCGAAAAAAGGCTTAGAAAAATTTCCTCTAGTCGCCGACTAGACTCGAAACCAAGTCTTCCTTCGTGCGGCCAAGCGCCTTGGTGCCTTGAGAAAATGAAGGACAAAGAACAGACACCAAGCAAAAACAATGCCGCACAGAAAGGTAAGTCCCTTCCTGATACCAACTTAGGTACTTTTAAACTCACGATTAAGGACTTGCTTAATACTCACGTGAAACAAATTAACAAAAAAAATTCGAGGAGTGCGAACATCATATACAATTTAATATCTATCTCGTAGAAGAGGTACTTGGAACCGTGAGAGACAAAAAAACGAAACGAAGCACAAGAAAAACCTAAAGTGCGAAAATGAACATATACTAGCCTATAATGTGTAGCATATACTACAAAAAGAACGAAAAAAAAAAGAATTAACAGACTCATCCAACCACGCCTTCGCAAACAATATCACGAAACTCAAAAAAGATAAAACTACCAACGATCCTTATTCAAAATGACTTCCTTATCCTTACATGTCCAGGTTCGCTTCAACATCGCAATTATCCTCTGAGTTGTATTTGCAACTTTTGCTGTGTGACCTTTGAACTTTAAATTCTTATCCACCAATACACCAAGATCCCTTGCCTTTTCAGTTTCTTGTAGCATAACCCCGCTAATATAATACGCTGCTGCAAATCTAATTACGCCAATGTGTATAACTTTACACTTTACATTAAACTGATAGCCATTTTCGTTTGCCCAGATTTCCAGTCGATTCATTTTGTAATTGCTGAATATCAGTAGCATCCCTGATTGCCCTGCCTATCTTTGCATCATTGGCAAACAATTGCGCATGTGATGTTAGAACCAGCCTGATGCCATTAATGTACAGATTGAACAATAATGACCCAAGGACTAAACCCTGAGGTACACCACTGGTTATTTTTTTTAAATCTTTGTACTGGTTATGGGCAGTACTACCGTTACATCACGTCCAGACTTGATATAGGCCTAAGCCTTTACAAGTGTTTCACCCTAGGCCTGTTCGAGTTATCATCGTAGTCATTCTCTGGTGGAAATCCATGCCACCAGTGTGCCCTGTAGGGCCCTCAAGGAAAGAACTTTTATATCCTTCTGCGTAAGCCCAAGCTGTTTTAAGTCCTTATAACTATCTGCGCTCCATACGCCATGTAAAGAGATGGTGGCGCTGGTAAACCTCGGAGTTGCCCCATGCTCCTCCTGTACCTCACTAACTAGATCTTGGATATTTTTATAGTAGTTCACGTTATTATTATGGCTATAGGCTAGTGGACGCCCTGTTCCCACCACCTGGGCATCAACTACCCATCCGTCACCATCTCTTTTGATCACTAAGTCTGGCTTACGCGAACTTGCGAAGATCCTATAATGTGGTTCCACCGCAGTCTCCCAACTTTTGTTCTTAAAGCGGTTGTTCAGAATAGGGACCACGGCGTCATGCCTCCGCTCGCGGACCCAATGGGTTGCAAAAACAACACTGGGCTATATGAGACAATGTCTCACTGTAGTGGCAACCAGCCCTACAATTTGAGTCGTCACTACCCTGCCAACTCGATCTTTGGAGATTGATCCTCGTCCTAATAAAGTCAATATGCAGAGAGGCTTTCTATAGCCCATTAACACAAGAAGACTTTAGGCGGCTAAAGGCTGGTCCCATTATCAGGGCACCTTAATTGAGTCAGCACCCGCAGAACACAAGGCGTGGGCATATCTGTTGCACTGTTCTGTAGATAGGGGAAGAAGATAGTTTTAACTTCGCGATTCTTGACAGCCTTAGGCGTGGGATCCGCCATCTAAGTGATGGAACCCCGAGCCCACCATCCTTCACCCGTGCGTGGAAATATGCAATAGGGATGTCAGGCGGCAGTCGGAGCCATGATCTCACGGCTGAACGAATAGCCCTGTCCATTCGGACAGTACCGAGATATATGTCCTACCAAGCCCCAACTTGCGGTAAAAGCGAGGTAGGAGATAGTGGGAAAGGAAAAACAGTCTTTGGTGGGGGGCTTCAGAGGAGCTTTCCTCAAAGAAGCGATCCCAGCGTCTAGGATAGAAGGGACAGAAGACCTTCCCTTTGGGGTGAACATGATACCGAGGTATATCCACTCTTTCAGGATGGTCAAAGCATGCAACGGCCTCCCGTGCAGGGAAAACTCTACAGTCTCGACCTTAAGCTTCTTCTCATGACCAGAGGGGACAAGAGCTAAAGAGCAGGACCATTAATAGAAAGGCCTCGAATAGAGAAGAAGTCATCTCCCCGGTCAAGGAGGTCCTGCAAGCCTACCTTAGTAGAGGTTACGAGAATAAGATCGTCCGCAAAGACCATAGCATTAAAGGAAGAAGCGCCTAGAGAATAGCCTATATGGCTAAGAAGACAGTGAAGACACTCATCTATGACGCCGTTAAAGAAAAGGGGATATGAAGGATCACCCTGGCGAACACCCCACACTGCGGGAATAGAAGTTGCACGAAACCCTGTAGTGATAGTGATGGAGCTACCCAAATATAGCTCCATAACATAGGAAAGAAAGGGTTCTGGACATCCAGCAATAGACAGCGCTTGAAGGAGAGCAGGAAGAGAGACTCTATCAAAGGCCTTTTGGAGGTCCAGCTACGCCATATATAGAGGCTTAAGGTGGCGTCGGGAATCAAATCTGGTAGATTCACACCCACTGTATACCACTCTTTGATATCTGTCTGTCAACCATCCCCTGATCCAAGTCAAGAGTTTATAATCCAATCCCATATTCCAGTTTATGCAACAGCCTTTCGTGTGGTATCTTATCAAATGCCTTAGAAAAATCTAACATTATCATAGTGCATCCATTCCCTTTATCCAACTCAGCCGTAACATTGTTATAAAATATGATAAAATTGCTAAAACATGACCTTCCTTTAGTAAACCCCTGATGTTCATTGAATAAGAGTATAGCTTATTATTATTATTATTATTAACTTGTCACTATTACATAAATTAATATGTCACTATGCAGTTTTGCTAAAACATTATTTCGATGCCAACTACAGGACAGTCAGAAATACATACCGTAGAACAAGACCTCAGACTACTAATTATATCACATATAAATACAATAATCACTACGGAAAGGCCACGCGAAACTTCTACAATCCAGACATGATAAACAAATTACCTTTTGAATACAGAAACCTTACAAACTACAATAGCCTGAAAAGAGCTCTAAGGGCATACTATGAACAAGAAACACGCACCCAAAATACCATACAAACTTAATGAAACACAATATATTCGTTCAAGCTTCCAGTTCAGCGACGCATCAATGCATTCCAAGTGTGTGTGTGTGTGTGTGTGTGTGTGTGTGCGCGCGCGCTCGAATTTCTCAATCATAGATTTCGTAGCTCCCCAACACAACAAAAAAACAATAATAAATAATAACCAACTGGTGTCATCCTCAGATAAGCTTACATATAAGCTTCGAGGATGAAAGCAGAGAAATTAGTTCTCATCCGAGATGTATCATATGTAACCAAATGCATGTAATGTACGTATCACATGTAAACCAAAGTATGTAATGTATGTATTATATGTAAACTGATGTACGTAATGTAAGTATCATATGTAATCAAATGTAAGTAATGTATCACATGTAAACAAATGTAAGTAATGTATGTAATAACTCTAACAGATGTATGCAATGTAATAAAAAATAAAAATTGTAAATCATGAGTTTACACTGTATGTTTGTGAGAATTAGGAAATATAATATTTAGATTGCATATGTGTAAATACTGTTGTATAATCACACCTTTTTAAACTTGAAAAAAAAACGGTAAACTACATCATGTAATATTATACAACTTATGTAACTCTGAACAATATAATTGTAAATTATTATCATGATTGTTATATATATATATATATATATATATATATATATAAAGAAAACTATGTTATCATTATTACTATTTAAAATAATATACTGAATAGATGATCATTGTACATAAGTAAATATTTGAAAGAAAATAAAAATAAATAAATAAAAAATATTATTTCTTTACCTACTTAATTATTTTATTAGAAATGTTGAAAAATACACTTTGAAGTAAAAGGTGAGTCATAGCGACATCTAGTGTGAGAGTTTAATAAATAAATATAAATAACTTGCAATTTTAGCGATGAACATGTTTTGTGAAAGAAATACATTTTAAAATTAGATTAACTTACCTCCTTTATTTGTGACACATATGAATGTCAACCAAGCCAGAGAAATTGCCCAGAGGACTCGAAATGTAGCAGCATAGAGGGCGCTCACAATTGGTGATGGAAAATTTCCCTTTAGAGTTTCGAACGGCCCGTGTATCGCACACATACCAAATGCGATAGCAATGCAAGAGCCGGCGATAAGGGAAACCTGTTTGAAAAAGAAAAAAAAAATGTTTGCAGCTTATTATAACGAAAACAAAATTTAATGCGCAAAAATCTTAAATTATATTCGTAATACTCGAAGTCAGACTGCAGTTTTTTATTTTTTATGTTTTTAATAAAAAAATAAATAAATAAATAAACAAAAAACTGCAGTGAATAAAATCCATAAACACAAAGAGAAAATTCCCGATAACTCAAAAACTGAATGATGGATTTTTATGCAATTCATTGAAAAGCAGGGGTACTTAACGGTCAAAGCTGGGTAAGTTGGAAGACACCTCTGCATGACCATTGGGGATTGCGGAGAACCGACCAGGGCTTCTGATCCGATGACCAGTTCTCACCTTATCGTGGTGCACTTTGTTGGATATATACCTGGATACTCAACTAACGAAGATGGGTTGGCAATTTGGGATTCAGCCGACCAAATTTTATTCTAATATATTGGCTTAAACCATAACTCAAAATGATGGTACAACATGATGGTATTTCATCCCGGCTAGGGCGTCTCCTGGTTAAACAAGGCCATCATTGTATTCCTCGGGGATCCAGGGCGAACCGTAAAACGTCAGCTACTAGAACCAACCCAAACCTCAACTCAACATCAGAGATCAAAATTGGCACCATCAACATATTAAGCATCAATGGAAACGACATGGAGCTAACACAAGAATTGGATAAGTACCAGATCGAAATAACAAGTGTTACCGAAACAAAGAAGACAAAAACAGAGAGATATTTCTGAGCAACAAATACAAGATGTTATATTCAGGAAATAACAATCAAGAAAAAGAAGAAACAGCAATAATATTAAACACTTAACACGAGGATAATCTTCTTGAATGGCAGGCAATTTCAAGTAAAGTGATGTTGGCTAATAGCAAAATGGGAAACTTGACAATGAGACTTATTTGTGCTTGTGGTCCCCCCAGAAAGTTTACGAGGCATTAGAGAAGGCAACTGACACAACAGAATCCAATCTGCAGTGTAGGAAACGATTATCAGACCTATAAGAATGTTTAGGGAAAATTTGAAGAAAAGATCAAAGTTATTGGTAACTACCTGCTAGATATCTGCTCAGGACATGAACTAGACATTACTAACATCATGTATGTGTGCAAATTCACATGGAAAGAATATGCATAGAATAAGAAAAATCTCGTTGACTATGTTATTCTTGATAGTGATGTTCTCACACAAGTTCAGAACACAACAGAATACAGTGGATTTGAAATCGGAAGTGATCATCATTTAGTGTTGAGCATGATAAAATTGAACTTCATATTAAAAAGAATAATATGTAAGAGAGTTTAAAAGCGAATAAAAGTTGAATGGCTATCAGATGTGAACTGTAGATTCAACGACACAAACGTTGTTCAAGAAAAATTGAAACAATTTGAAAACTACAATCAAAACTTGGAAATTCAGTGGCAAACACTAAAGAAATTTTGAATGATTCTGCTAGAGAAGCATGTGGTGAGGTTGTCTGCAAGGATATAAAAATCAGAACTCCATGGTTGACTCAGGAAGTTACAGAGGCAGGTATGGAGTAGAAAAAAAATATAAGAATGCAAAACATTGTGTAAAATTCGCTAAACAAAACTCGTTGAAAGACTTCGGTAAGAACGTTGAAAACAAATATCAGAAAAATGGCAAAATATTCTGGAGGCTGTTGATAAAGCTCAAAAATGGAGGAAAATCAGAGAGTTAGTGCTGTAAAAGCAGAGTAATTGCTTTGAAAGATGAGCAGTGACAGCATGTTGGTAAAAAAAAACATTGAACAGGAATGCCATCTGGAATATATATCCATACTTGAAGTAGAAAAAGCCATCAAAAGCCTGAAATGTGGGAAGGCAGCAGGAGTAGATGATATTCGACCAGAATTGCTCAAGTATGGAGGTATAAAAGTCTTACAGTGGCTGCACTGCATAGTTCAGAAGACCTGGACAGAGGGACGAATTCCCGATAATTGAAGTAGAGTGCTCATAGTACTCATCTATAAAAAAAGGTAATAAAGCTGAATCTGAGAATTACAGAGGAACTTCTTTACTGCGTGTTCCTGGTAAGATTTATGCAAGTATTTTTGAAAAACACTTAAGAAAAATTGGGGAGGAGACGCTTGGAGAAAAAGCTGGTATCAGACCAAACAGAGGTTGTCAAGATCAGATTTTTACTTTAAGACAAATAGTAGAAATATCATGGGAATATAACAAAGATCTGTATTTAAGTTTTGTAGAAGGCATATGACAAGGTGCCAAGAGGAAAGCTGTTCAAAACGTTAGTTACATGGTGTCAATGGGACATCATATCAAACAAAACGTAGTCTTTATTTGAATTGTAAGTCAGCGGTTAGAATTGGGGGTGCAGGGAGTTGTTTTGATGCTAATATATATATATATATATATATATATATATATATATATATATATATATATATATATATATATATATATATATGGAATAAGAGAGAGAGAGAGAGATTAGTCAAAATTAAACCAGCAGTATCTAGAAAATTCACTTAAACAGTTCATCGAAAGACAATATATCGAAAAAACAGTTAATCTAATAAATAAATAATCGAACAACAGTTAATTGAAAACGTAATTTATCGAACGGCAATTAATCGAAAACACATCTCATCGAATGAACAGTTCGCCGGAAAATGATTATAAGGCACGTAAAGTGAAGTGCGTTATTTATGAAAACGAACTGCAGGTTTTAATGGCTTAACTCGTGGTGGAACTGAAGCGTAGAATGACATCGCTTTATATTTGTTAAGCCGCCATCTGTGGCTATTTTGTTTTCAGTGACATTCGTTTCAGTCAGTATATGCCTTTTGTGTATTTTATGTATGTTTTACACAATCTGAAAAAGATTATGTAAAACATATTAATTATTATCCCCCCCCTTATCCTTCACTCTCCTCAAGTAGTAATAGTACTACTATTAGTATTACTAATAGTAGTACTATTACTAATAGTACTACTATTAGTAATAGTAGTACTATTATGCTAACGTCCGCCAGCACGCACGCACGCACGCGCGCACACGCACACACACACCACTTATATGGGATGAAGTTTACTCCGAAAAATTTGTAAAAAATTTCAAAAAAATGTTACACTCTCTGAGGGTACATTTCAGGAATTTGATGACGTTGATAATGATGATGATGGTGATGTGAAAAACAGTCTGATAGGAGATGTGAAAGAAACGTCACAGATATTGTAAATAAAAGTTTACATAGAAACGAAAATGAAAACAAAGTGGTCACAAAGAAGAGGACAAAACGAGATTGTCAAAGTACCTCAATATGCAATGCGGCCGTCCATCATAGCGACATTACGAGTTTCGTAATGTTTATAAGTTTGTCCAGGAGCTTGGTTGGTAATAACACAAATTTCTACTGCAAAATTTTCCTTAATCACTCAACGTTTTGGGGAGGGGGATTGAAACAGACAACAGGATAATCTCCAGGAGAATTGTTGGAGACTTTTGAAGATATTGTCGAACTTGGTTAGGTGAGGATAAGCATTATCATCTTGTACGATAAATGTCTCTACTATCGCACCCGCATAGGACCGAACATAGGGGTACAGGACCTTCAGTCTATAAGTTGCAGCATTCAAGGTTCCTCTAGAATCACATAGAGGTCGCTGTCCACATTACTAGAAGTCTCTTCAAACCATCACACTTCCCCCACCATAAGTATTCTTTTACCAATATTAGAAGCCAATTCAGTAATCTGCTACTAAATGATACTTCCATGATATATGAAGGCAAAAAATAATAAGAAGAAAGAAAAAGATTAATCAAATACATTTCTGAAATAAACGTTCGTGGAATTTTGTTTTTGTTTCTTGTAAATCCATATCGAATAGCATGTTCTCATTATTATTGTTACATGACACCTCCAGGGAGTCCAATGACTCATCGAGGGAGGGCACCTACTCTACAAGTCTCCGTCTCAACCACTCAATCCACCAACTTCAGCGAACCTCATCATCTACACCAACGCCATCTACTGCCCGCCAACATCACTAGTATTTTCATAGATAATCACAAACATCCATGCCCACGGTGGGATTCGAAACAGCAACCTTTTGGCTGAAGAGCCAGTACGCTATCCACTCGGTCATGTTGTTATAATTACATGTTAATATGCGCACTTAAAAGACTACAATCAAAAGGATATTTGATTGAGACACGTAAATTATTAAGGGTTGTTACTAGATTAAAATGGGTGATGTTTTACATAGAATGGGGAGGAACAAAGGACAAAATACAAGGTCTTCCCTCAAAGCTGTATAAGGAAGGTGAGAGCAAGGGGGTGAAGCGCAGGTTTTTGTATCGAGAGTGGTGAGAGTTTGGAATGCATTGCCTGAGAGTGTTGTGAGTGCGAGAAGGTGAATATACAGGGTGGCCATAAATTAACTTTCCCTCTTTGGAGGTATCTGTAGCTAAAACTAATACACGGAATGAGACCACGTTTTATATTGAGACTTTTGAAGGAATGAGGAGAAGAATTCCGCGAAAAGAAAAAAAAGATTTAGTACTAAAAGTCGCCGATAGGATAAAGTTTGGCGCTGGCAGAGCCGAAACCAGTCAAGTATTTCCAGTAAACGGAGGTAAAAAGGATTATGCAAATTTTACTGTGCGTACGTGAGAGTAGCGCCGCCAATTCCACTTAAAAAGGAGATTGGGAACGTTCAGGCAATTCTTCGAATGACTGACGAATTTGTGCTCAATATGCGTCCTACCTTGCCTCAGGGTGCTTTACTTGTTAAGTTGTTTTGCCTTAAACAGTGCAATGCCGTAGCGGCCCTTCGGGAATTTAGAAGGCTTCATAACCTGCATACAGGTCCTATGTCAGCTGTAGCACTCAGAGCTATGATTAAGAAGTTTGAATAAACTGGATCACTAGGAGTTAGACCTGGCAGAGGACGCTCAGCTGTAGAGCATGTCGCACACCGGATGCAATTTATTTTACACAAGAAAGATCAGCACATTGAAAATCGTGTTTGTCGTCCAGGGGACTCCGAATCTGATGAATAAAACATTATTTCCTGTGAGTTCAATTACTACATTAATTTCAGTGTCTCTCGCAAGTTGTTATTTTAGTTTAATTCTTCTTATTATTATTATTATTATTGTAACGTGCCACATATTCAGCTGAAATGAGTGATGCGGCTGTCACTTACACCGTAGAAATGTTATTATTCCAATTTATCTGCCTTTAATATAATTATCCGCTTGTTTTCGGCTCCGCAGCGCCATAATTTCCCCCTATCGGCGGCTTTTGGTAGTAAATCTTTTTTTCGCGGAAATCATAAGGCATAGTATGGTGAACTGTGTGTAATAGTGGGACCTCTCGCGATAGGTCACTTGACTCCGTGGAGGTCTGATAATAATAATAATAACCATAATTTAAATATCAGCTTCTAAGATTCATCACATAGAGAAGTTATGTTACACCCACTTACACATGATGTTTAATATCTGGTTTTCTATAGCGCATTATTTCTTTAAAAAAATTCTCTCTAAAAAGAGTTTTGTTTCTTTTGTATCAGACAGTGTTCTTCATATCAAGAAATTCTACATCAATGTAATCCCTTGATGTCGAATTCTTGATATAGATTGCATACTGTGCAATGGATATCGCGGTATCAAATCAATGGTTAAACAATTCAAACTCTATAAAAAATAAATTTCGATTACCGTTCCTAGTTGCATATCGCCCTTCTTAATCGTCAAATATCCTAATAGCACTCCCACTAAATATGGTCCTACATGAACATAAGTCTTAAAATGCACTTCTTCGAACATCAGGAACATATAACTGAAAAAAATTAAATAGAAAGCGTGCTATGAAACCAAATGACACCAGCATCAAAGGTCTGTTTACAATTTCATTTTAAAGTACTTCATGCTTATTAACTTCATATATTTTGTGGTGGTTACGTAATTCCTGTTGTGAGCAACTCATCTATAACCATCATCGTAGATAGATTCGAATCCAGTTTTTTTTTTCACTCCAACGACTAATGTTGTGAAGCCCTGATTTTTGCTTCAGAAAGTGGTAAACTATTTAAAGATGACAGACGGGTTGTCAGTCAACTTTGTTTTTTTAATTATTGATATCTTTTGCATGATGATGAATTTAAGAGGTTTTATGCTTTTAAATTATCCTTTACCGGTTTATTTGTAAAACAGCAGACTCTTACTTTTGAACAATTTCTCACTTAGTATATCTAAGCAAATTGTTTGTGTTTAATGAATTTATAAATGAATACATTGGGATTAAAGATATTTATAATTACATATAATAAATAAATAAATGCTAAAACCTTTTCAAAACTGTGCACTTTCTACTGAAATAAATCTACAAAGTAAAATAGCTCATAGTCAGTTAAAATGAGAGGGCGCTGTGTAGGCATACGAACGGTCGCACGGTGATATCGCTGCTCCAGTTTTTTATAGTTTTAAAGTGGTTCCAACTCCTGTTTTAAGTTGAAAGTGCTCCCAAGTAACCCTACTCATCACGCCGAAGACAGCGATATAAAATTCAACGAGATCGGCTAAGAAGAAACCAAGTTTTGAAGTGTTGAAAAGGGAACAGAGAGGACCGTGGTCAACAACCAGCGAAGAACAAAGGACGTCGCCATCTTTATAATCACGCCTCACTGCCTAAGGGAAGAAAGGTGAGTCATGAAGTGTATCAAATGCCTGGAGGAGTTATCGTCCAACGGAAATAATATAACTTGTACGAAATGCAGTAGGATTCTACACTTAAAATGTGCCGGCTTTTCAGAAACAACCGGGCAACATAAATATGAACCCGATGTAACACGTGAGGAATGGAAGTGTGTAATCTGCTTGAGGAACAAAGAAACGCACGTAAGGCAGCCACCTACGATGCAGCCGATTATACTGGAGGCAAAATCAGATGACGAACTGAACAGACAAAAAAAACGCAAGTAAGTCCTATAATTTAAATTATAGGACTGTATACTTGTATACTAATAGAAAACGGTCTAGTGACTATAAAAGCCAGCTTAGTAGATCTTGTGCAAGAACTCTTTAAGAAACAGAACGAACAAATAACAAAAAAATCTAGCGAATATGAAGATTTGGTAAACCATAATAATTTAGCAGTTATAGAAGTGTTGCAAACGGTAAAAGACATTAAAATGAGCATTAACGCACTAAAAGACAGGCAACACAATTTGATGAAAGAGACATCCGAACTCCGTCAAGAACTTCATTCTCTAAAACTACAATACGAACGTTAAATCAGCAACAACATAAAAAAGATCTTGTCATAAACGGTCTTCCTGAAACTACACCTACAGAAAACCTCAGAGACGTGGTTCTAAAATTAGACCATGTAATTGATATCCCCGCAGCTTAACGACATTCAGACCGTAAATCGGATTCCTAGGAAGAGCAAAAACCAAGGCTTCCCACGACCTGCACCAGTCATAATTCGTCTTAAGAGCAAGTCCATAAGAGACAAACTCATAAAAGCCAGCAGTCAGAAAAAACCAGTTGCCAAGGACTTGAACGCACAGCAAGACAATACACCAATCTTCCTATCCGAATATTTAACACCATTCAACCAGAATCTGTTGTACCAAACAAGAAAAGCAAAAATTGAAAAAATTACCAATTTTTGTGGACCAGAGATGCCAAGATATTCATAAGGAAGTCACAAACTTCAAAGCCGATACAAATTAAAAGCACAGAAGACATAGAAAGGCTGCCACTGTGAAGAAAAAAGCCTCCTAAATAGTTCAAAAAGAAGCCCACAATAAACAAAGAACGTGAACCATCAAGACAGATGCAATTACACAGGATATATCGGCAATTTCACTTTGATCCGACCTTTCAGATCATTCATTTGACCTCCCAAAGATTTGCCTACTTCCAACACAGCAACCAAATCAATAATAAATATACGTATATATAACCAGTATCACCCTCAGATAAGCTGATTACAACGCTTCGAGGGTGCAGTTGAGTTACATCCCAGTAGTAGTATTTATCTAACATTATTCACTTAACATTCTGTAATGAATTCTAGTAGTAAACAGAAAATGTGATAGTAATACTTCAGTTGCATATTTAAGTTTAAAATTATATATTTAATTTACAATTTAAATTTAAAAAAATTATTATTATATAAACTGCAACATAAGTAATATTGTTTAACTTGTGAGTCATTAATAATAAACACGATTACTATGATTATTATTAATGGTAATAATACACACTTTTTACTCTTGTGTCAATGAGAAATTCTACAAATGATAATGATATTAAGAGTAATTATAATTCTTACTGAACCATTTTGCAAGAAAAAGATGCATTGTTGCCTAAATGTTAGTATATTCATGTAATTATTTGAGAGATAATAAACTAAAAAAATAAAATAAAATAAAATAAAAAAATAAAATTTAAAAAAAAAAAATTTTATTATTATTATTATTATTATTATTATTATTATTATTATTCATACACAGTCAAAACAAGATATCATATAAATAAAAATATGACTGGTGATTCAAAACAATTCAGATTCTGCCCAAGAATCTAAGAATAGTCCGTCAGGTAGCGTCGTAAAATATGGACTGTTTCAAGTAATTTTGTTTTTTGTAGGTCATATGGGGTCATTTCGTTGATGTTTAATTGCTGTAAATAGTTGGACAGCTTCTGTGAAGTTGGACCAAGTGCACCGATAACTATTGGAATGACTTTGGTGTGTATAAGCCACAGTCGGCGAACTTCGATTGCCAGATCTCGATATTTAGGAATTTTTTCCAGTTCTTTGTTGTTAATATTGTTATCACTGGGTGCTGCGATATCGATAATCCAAACCTGTCGATGTTTGATAACTGTGATGTCAGGTCTATTGTGTTCCAAATGCCGATCAGTTTGTCTTCAAAAGACCCAGAGAATGTTTGCTGTTTCGTTTTTCCAATCCAGGCTCTATTTTATGCTGCCACCAGTTATCAGAAGCAGGAAAGCCATATTTTTTGCATACATGCCAATGAGTTATTTTGATCCCTTGATCATGCCGGTATTTGGAGTCCGTTTGAGTTATTTTGCTGCAGTCACTGATTAGATGTTCTACACACAGTGTCCAAAAATAAACCGAACTTTTCGAAAATGGAAGAAACTAGTGGAACCACCTGTTTTATCTTTTTGTTGTCGAAATCGGCAACCTTCATTAGTGTTTTGTCAACTGTTTACGACATTTGGTTCATTAGAAACCGAGTTATAGTGCCAAGAGTTACAGTGTGTTTTGACGAACGGTTGGTCGTCACGTTATTCATGCCGCACACGACGAATTCTCGCTATCAATCGCTTCAAAACTTCCAGATAAAACTCACCATTGACCGTTTGGCCAGGCGGAACGAATTCTTTGTGGATAATGCCCTTCGAATCGTAGACGCAAATTATTGACTTCTCCAAGCGACTTTTTTTCGGATTCCCCTCTTCTGGTGTTTTCCACTCAGCACCCTTGCGGTTTGTTTCGGGCTCATACTCAAAACACCACATTTCGTCACCAGTAACGATCATTATAAGCAGGTCTGAGTCCTTACGAGCGGATTTAATGAGGTCCTTGCGGTGTTCAATTCAATACATTTTTTGGTCGTCGGTCAACTTGTGGGAACAAATCGCGAATTCAATTTACGAAGGCCCAAGCTCTCGGTCAACATGTTGTGCACAGTTGATTTTGGAGTCTCCAATTCATCTTCAATCTCACGGACGACTTCGGGTTTTCTTTGATGAAATCATGCACTGTTTGGATGTTAACTTCGCTGAGTCCAGGTTTTGAATGGCCCGACTTTTCGTCGTCCTCGAGCGTCTTACCACCACTTTGAAATCGCTTAAGCCACTCGTAAACTTGAGTAGGGGATAAGCATTCATCACCGTATGCTTTTTGAAGCATTTGAAGCGTTTCGGTAAAACCTTTACCAAGTTTAACACAAACGTCAATCGCAGCTCTCTTTTTGAAACTCATTTACTGACCTTTCGTCAAAACACACTGTCACTCTTGGCACTGTAACTCGGATTCTAATGACACAAATGTCATAAAAAGTTGATAAAACAGTTGATAATGAAGTTTGCCGCTTTCGATAACAAAAAGATACAACAGGTGGCGCCACTAGTTTCTTCTATTTTGGAAAAGTTCGGTTTCTTTTTGGACAGAGGGTGTACGGTCTCATCTTTCTGAACGCATAATCTGCATTTTCGGTTATTATTGATGTTCAAAGTTTTTGTTTTCATTGCATTAGCTTGCAATGCCTGTTCTTGAGCTGCTAGAATAAATCCTTCTGTTTCTTTTTTAATATATCCATATTGTAGCCATTGCCACGTCTTGTTCATGTCAATTTGTACTTTTTATTTTTATTTTTTTTATTTTTGAAATCATGAGTCCTTGCTGTACGACTCCATATTCAAAGCTACACAGCCACTGCTTTTTGTTGGAGTTTATAGGAAAAACATCAAGAAAAGTGTGGTACTTTCATGAGGTTTTATTTCAAAAACAGCACACTACAACAAAAACCTGAAATGTAATCCATTCACATGAAAATAGTGCTGTCTATAGTGGCCCACCTTAAGACATAAACCCATGATAATGAAATCATCATCTGAGGCCAATAATATCGGAAACAGAAGATTCTCTCTTTCCCACTCGTATAGAAATATTTCCGGAACACCTCACAAAAACAGATTTACAGTTAAGCCGATTAATAAATAAACAATGAAAATAAATGTACCTTATCATAGCATTCATAATACACAATTGACACTATCTTCAAGATTTACGTTTTGTAATTTGGGCTACTTACTCCATGCTAGGAATTGAAATTGTTGGAATCATCGGAAACTTATTCAAGTACGTGATCGCACCAAGAGTAATACATCCACTTAAACTCAAGATAATTGCGACTGCTATCCCCAGTGCTGGTTTCCTGAAAAAATAAAAATAAAAAATTAACCATTACTATCGTCTACTTTGAATATGAGCAGAATTTCTATTATGTGGTACGCTGCAGATCAGTAGAAAATAAAATCACACATACATCAAGTTCATTGCTATGTATACAGCAAAACCCCGTTTTTACGTTCCCACAATTTACGTTTTTCTGCCATTTACGTCAATTTTCGTTGGTCCCGTCTTAAGGCCTATTCTTACGATGTATTTTTTTTTCGCCATTAACAACTTGATGTGGGCGTTATTTCCCGTGTTTGCGTTTTTTTTTTCTCGGGTGGCAATACTGATTTTCGAATCGATTTCCTCTCATTCTGCCGAAATCTGCGCATTTGTGTTCCCAGATGGCGTTGCTTTCGGCTGTAATTTTGTTTTCGCCATCACGGTGTCTTGCACGCTTGCAGCAGTAATGTAATGATGAGCGATACCGTGATTTTTCAATCACAGTACGAATTGATATTGCAGAATTTCTGCTACGTAATTCAGCGTGTGAAAGTCGCTTTCAAGCTGCAATGGTGGATGATCCATGTGAGTAACATGGAGGAAAAAAAAAACAGAAAATGTATTTCGGTAGCAGAAAAGATGGCAATTCTGCGAAGTGTAGATTGGCATGCCGGAACACGTGTGCATTTAGCAAAAGATCTTGGACTCTCCGTGTCCACTTTGAACACGATAGTAAAAAAAACAGGTCAAGCATTGAACTCAATGCAAAGCAATCTGGCGCTAAGTCAAAAAAAAAAAAAAAAAAAAAAACGAAAAGCAAAAACAATCAACAATTAAAGATTTTTTTTAAATAGATAAATGTAAGTAATTGTAAATTCATTTATTTTCAGTTATTAAATTTTGTAATCGAGTATGTAGACACACATACTAGCAGTAAGTCATCTTTTAGCCTTTTTAAAATGTATTTTTACATTTCCTGCTATTTACACTTTTTTCCATCAGTCCCCTGAAAAGTGTAAAAAAGGGGTTTTACTGTATATACATACTAGGCGGGCTCCGTTCCCCTGGCGCCTACGGCACCCAACCTCTCGAGTTCCGGGCTGGTAAGCCGTAGACAAAAAACGTGACATAAAAACGTTTCAAATTTCGGCTTATCTTTATATATATATAATACTCAAATCACAAAAAAGGAGTGGAACATGTGCCTTCTTCCCAGGCTTGTCTCCCAATTAGCATTTAAAAGTAACTTAGATGAGTAAATTTTGTCATCTTACTTAACTGGTCTAATATTCTTACGTCAGTTAAGTAAGAAAGTACAAATCTGCTTTTTTGCATGTCTTACCTACCTATAGAGAGGGATGATTACCAGCAAGGAGAGAATATGAAGTTGCAAGTCTGCACTGAGGTACCAAGTGTGGTGCATACACTGAAATGGAAAAAAAAATTAAACGAAAACAATAAGCATATATATTGCAGGTAATTAATTACTTGATATAGTGAAAAAAACTAATTTACAATAAATTAGTTCATTTAATCTTGTTTAATTAAATTTACTATTTAAAATAATGCAAATGAAGTAAACTTACAATATCGGATATCTTTAACCAATTGTTATAGAAAAGCAGATTCGTCCACCAATTTCTGTAACAGGCTTGCAGATCTCTGTTTACAATATAATACCATTCTGGACCACTTGATAGCCAAGGAATGAAGAACATTATTCCGGTGGTGAACATTAATAATGGCATCAACCTGGTTGGAAGAAGATGAATTTTCCAATTAGCCAAGCAACATCATAAAGCAAACTTTAAATTTTAATATTAGGAAATAGTACTTTTATCTCCGCTAAGCATACAAAGAATTGCGAATAATTTGAAAACAAATCCATATATCATAGTTCGTATATTCTTGAATATTATATTTAATTTAAGTTGACTTATCTGCATTTTTACAACAGTTGAGGTTTTCACTGAATGTGTTATGACATGTGCTGCATATTACCGCGCTTCACTTAATTACACTTTTATAATAAAGAGAGGGATAAGCATAATTTGCACATTAATTTTGAATACCACTTATTAATTACCGTCTATTAACAAAAACACAAAAGCAGGTATTATTAAGTATAAATTCTCCTTTGTTGAAAATCGATTTTTTGCAGAAGATGCACATGCACTGCAACAATGGCTCCCCCTGTGTTTCTACATAGGCGGAGCCATTTAATTAATGAAAAATGACAAAACTAATTTAATTTAATATTATATTTCGCAATTTATTTAGTGCGGTGGATACAATATTTAAATGTGTAAGACACACACAAATAATGGAAAGAGTTATAATAAAGAGAGAGATAAGCATAATTTGCACATTAATTTTGAATACCACTTATTAATTACTGTCTATTAACAAAAACACAAAAGCAGGTAATATTAGGTATAAATTCTCCTTTGTTGAAAATCCATTTTTTGCAGAAGATGCACATGCACTGCAACAATGGCTCCCCCTATGTTTCTACATAGGCGGGGCCATTTAATTAATGAAAAATGACAAAACTAATTTAAAATTCAATATTATATTTCTCAATTTATTTAGTGCGGTGGATACAATATTTAAATGTGTAAGATACACACAAATAATGGAAAGAGTTATAATAAAGAGAGAGATAAGCATAATTTGCACATTAATTTTGAATACCACTTAATAATTACTGTCTATTAACAAAAACACAAAAGCAGGTATTATTAGGTATAAATTCTCCTTTGTTGAAAATCCATTTTTTGCAGAAGATGCACATGCACTGCAACAATGGCTCCCCCTATGTTTCTACATAGGCGGAGCCATTTAATTAATGAAAAATGACAAAACTAATTTAAAATTCAATATTATATTTCTCAATTTATTTAGTGCGGTGGATACAATATTTAAATATGTAAGACACACACAAATAATGGAAAGAGTCCTTACCTAAAATATCGCTGTAGAATGAAATTTATTATACCTATTCGACCCTTCGTACGTGACATGCCTTTGAGGGTCAGCAGTGCTGTGAGAAATCCGCTGAAATAATAAACAATAAATAAATAATAAATAATAAACTGAACGCAGTGATACATAAAATACAAAACAGGCGACAAAGGGTTTATTTCGAAGGTCATGCCAGTTTAAGGGGCGCTGATAAATAACATAAATAATTCATTGAATTCTAAATTTAAAAATTAACTTCACTTAAAAGGAATACTTTAATTATTTCAACATAATTAAGTAGGAATTTTATAGAATAAATGAATCCCAGTGGAATATTAGAAAATAATGATACCCTTTACTTACGTTATAAAGAAGAAGGAATCTACGATCACAAAGGCATTCCAGTAACCGCCACTTAAGAAATTATTAAGTTGTTTGTTGTAAAACGTTAAGTTTTCTGTCAAATAAGAAAGAAAAACAATCAGATTTCGGTGAGGTGCTCGCTTGGGAAAAGAGTTTCAAAAAATATGTTACTCAAACAATTATGTGTGTGTGTGTGTGTGTGTGTGTGTGTGTGTGTGTGTGTGTGTGTGTGTGTGTGTGTGTGTGTGTGTGTGTGTGTGTGTGTGTGTGTGTGTGTGTGTGTGTGTGTGTGTGTGTGTGTGTGTGTGTGTGTGAGTCTTCTTATCAATAGGGAATCTACAAAGATGTTCTATAAATAGGAAGAAAGTCTCTTGAATGAATTACTGACGATTGCATCATAAATCCTGATTTTGGCAACGTGGCCAGCGCAGCTGTTTCAATTCTTTGTCCACATTTTATTCATTTTGCTTTTCCCAGACCAACCCACGTGTTTTTATTTTTCTTGAGATTCTTGACTATTGCTTCTAATGTCCTAATTAATAGTATTGATTCAACTACATCTAGATGTTCAGACTCTTTATCTTATCCACGTCTTCCTGATTACAATAATCAGTATTCAAAGTTTATGAACTTGCTTTTGTAGTAGGTTTAGTTAGTTTTATTTCCACTACATTGATTTCCACTTTGTCCCAGCATAACACTGTTCTAGGCTGGAAATCTTTACGATTATTATTCAAGTTTTGATACAATACGTTGCTTTCTTTTAAACTTCGGTATTGTTCCATTTGAAGGCGTGTATTTATTTTTATTTTCGAATTTCTTTTTTCTTGAATGGTTGTCACCTAGTTGGTTGCTACCATCATTATTTCATTATGAAATTTTCCGATGTGGGATGCACATCGGAAAATTTCTAATATGAAATTTTCTAATACTAATATGAAAATTTCTTTTCATATTAATAGATGACATGGTAGGAATAAATACTTCATAGGACTAACTCCATAAGATCTAACATCTGTCAAATTGGAGACAATCATCTTGCTTCTACTATGAGGAGGTACCTTTAATTAGAGATGTTTCTCTCAGGAGAAGTTGAGGTAGTTTTATGAATTGCCTTATGATTAAATATTGTACTTCCAATAATCAAATTTCGTGATAATTAATGGTACTGGCGATAATGGCATTACAGTAATCAACACAGCGGATTAATACATGTTGACAGGATGGTGAATAGGCCTTATGAATCCACTTCACTAATCTTGGCATTCAATTCACCTATAAAAATTTTAATATCCTTTCTTGAAAACTCTCCATATATTTGATCAAAAACATCATCAGAATTCAATACGACATAACTAGGGGCGGCTAGTGCATAGGCACAGCGGAACTGCAGCACCCCCAATTTTTCTCGATATATAAATTAATTTCTTTATATTTGCTTGTAATATTTAATTTTATCATCAACAATCCTATACCATTCTCTTATTTTGTATAAAAATAATAAAAATCCTTCTTGTAGCACTTAGAAGGGCGAAGGACTCTAGCGGCACTGTGTTTTCCACAGTGTCATATTGCTACGCGCGCAAGCATATGCACGTCACAGTGAGATGCGAGCTATTAGACTAGCAGTGTTTCCCAAACTTTTTCTACGACTGAACACTTCACAAATCCTGAAATTTTCACGGAACACCTTGGTTATTTCATAATGTATAAATTAATAATTAATTGGTAATTTAGCTGATTTTTATTATTAATCAATAATTGATAATTAATTATTAATTAATAATTAGTTAAACATCAATTAAATCATCGTTAAATTAATTTGTGCTGACAAATTAATTTAAAAATGTCAAATTCCAGAACTTCTCGAGGAACACCTATTCAAATTCCGCGGAACACCAGTGTATCGGGGAACAGCGGTTAAGAACCACTGTATTAGCGTAATGCGGCACTGTCCGTCGCTCAGTTCCACTGTTGTTTGTATGCAGTGTTGCGCCAGTAGCAGAGTGTTCGTAGTGCTTATCGTGTTTACTCCGTCTCTTTAAATATTTGGACATTACAATTAAAGACATAACATTTCTTATAGTAATTTTTAAGTAATTTTGAATTATACCAAACTGTATAATTTTATCGATAATAAACAATATTTTTTCATGTTTAATCTTTTTTTTAATTTTTACCATAATTTTGATATTTTATCCAAACCCGTATACACTGTACTTACAGTGTATATGTATATTTCGAAAGTTGCAGCACCCCCACGATTTCAAGCCACGACCTGGCACTGGATATAGTAAATGTGTATATATTCTTTAAAAAATTCGAAGAGATAGCGTGCATCATCCGAGGTTTACAACATCACTCTTTGCTTCATTTAAAATATAGGCGTGCGTATTATAGGTAAGTGTTCTGTAGTTTTACGAATGTTTTTTGTCTGAATGATCTCCTTTAGTTGATTGGTCCCAATTTTAAAGTGTAAGGAACGTCCTTTTTTTCACCCGTGCACGAACATAGCCATGAAAGCATTGCCTCAGTATGGACACTCGCAACGGACTTGGTAAAGATAAAGGCCATGACCTTTTTAGTGGTGCAAATCTTTCAAGACTGTTTCCTCTAGACCATATAATATTCCTCTGATTTCCTGTTTAAGATTTCAAGTTTGTACATTAAAATCAAAATTCACAATCATGAGTTGCGTATTTAATTGCTGGAATTATCCCATGTAAATGTTACATAGGATTCATTAAGTCTTGTATCCCCCCAAAGCTAATATACCCAGAACAAAAAAATAAATAAATAAATAACCACACACCCTATACACGAAGGACACCTCCTCCTTTAAAAAGAAGATGCCAAGAATAACATACAATATTAAAATATAATTCGCAGTAAGAAGTAAAGAAATAACCTCACAAAGGTGAAGTCAATGAAACATCAGTCATAGGATGGTGAAAGGTGCCAAAGAAATGCACACCAGACAGGAGCAAGTCTAAAAAATTAAAAACGATATTAATTACTTTGTGCATTGTAAACATATTCTCAAGCTGTTAAATGCAAGGCGTGTTGTAGTGGGGACAGAAATTAAACCAACTTCTTAAAATAGATGATAAATTTAATGAACGGAAAGATAGAAAGCGAAAGTAGAACTTGCATTATTTCAATCAATAATGTACAGTATTTGGGATGCAGACAACGAGATGGTGGCAGTTTGCTATTCTCTCCTGGCAGATGCCAATTAAACTCGCTGTAATCCTACGCAAGCTATTCTCTGCTGAGAGTAGAGGCTACGCTACCAACTAGTCTTCGAAAGATAGGACTAAATTGACTTGTCGACACCCTTTGGGGAAATAAAAGGCGTTATAGGATTTTTTAACGGCCGCAGACGATATTTTCAATAGTATGCAATAATAGCTAAGAAATACATGTATTATTGTTCGAGATGGGTATAACATCGTGTTCGTTAGGTTTTGCTATATTGTCATTACCTCTGGTAATTTGCTCATGATACACTCATTAAAATTGTAAATTATCTGAATTTTCAGAAACTAGAGGTAGATAGCATAAAGATACTAGAACTTGGTTTACAAATTCTACCATGCATTGATATGCAATGGAAGAGGAACGAGATTTGTCTAAAATCCTTGAGAAGTGAAAAAGAGAAAGTCACTAATTAAAAAATTAAGGATAAGTCTGTTAAATATATTTTAGAATAATAAACGCCTATCTAATACATACTGTACATGTGTAACTATGAGCCCTTTAACTCCTTAGAGGTGTCATGTAATAATAATAATAATAATAATAATAATTTTTTTAATATTTCCTATCCTTCAAAGAACTTACATGTACACAAAAAGTGTTCAGCATATAAAAACTTCGTTTATGCTGAGTACTTAAATATATAAACGAAATTAAGACTGTCATACAAACATTTTGTACAATAGATATTTTTGATTAGGCATAGGACTAACCACCTTATCCTCGCTAATGAATAGAAAATCCTTGACACCGCAAAGTAAAAGAGGAGAGAAGGAATAAGAAGAAGAAGAAGAAGGTATTTTTGAATGTAAAAGAATAGCAATAACAATTTTAATAGCAATATCAATAATAATATCATTTTTCTTCCACAGTAGTTACACTTTTTATAAATACTTGATAAAAAATTTCATTGTTGAGTACTTTTCTGTTACAGTAAGTAGAACTAAACATTTTTAGACAACAATACTAAATTTTACAACTTTTGCTTCAATATAAAGTTTAAATAATATCCTTATAACTTGCATTTACAATAAAAATATATTTCCTGCTATTTCGTACAATCATGCAGTAGAAAGTAAGATGAATGCTATTACATTATGCATAGTGATATTGATATATTGAATATAATAAGATTACCATACATTTCACACGAAACATATTAATAATAATTAATATGTTTCGTGTAAAATGTATGGTACCTGTTGCAGTTCTAAAAGTGCTGATACAGTTTCCATAGTTTGGCTTTTAATGATCTTTAACTGCTCAGATGTTTGGTAACATCAAGTGCAAATGTGGGTAGGAGATGCTCCCTCATGGCTGCTCCATACAAATTTCTATAATGCCTGGTTCTGAAGAGAATTGTGTTTGGTCTTGTTATGCGGTAAGTTTCTCTGTTATTGGGATAAGCGTTGTTGAAACAGTGTCTTAGTAGTACGTAGTGTCTTAGATTCTTTATACTCAGGATTTTGTGTTTTGCCATTAGAGGTTCGGTTATTTCCTGGTGTATATCGAATCTCCAAAGCACCGTCGAAAAGATTCTTCGATGAAGTTTTTCTAAATTTGATAAGTGACTGTTTGTTGTGTTTGCGTAGACAGTTATACCTTGGTAATGTTTCACAATTCCATATTATAGCATTTTTTTAAGTTGGTTGGCGTCATATCTATTGCTTGGAAACGTTTTGCAGTAATAGTGCGTAGTTTGAAGGTATTCTACGTGTTTAGTCCATTCAAGGTTGTCAATGTACAAACCGGGGTATTCAGCGTGTGTTACGGGTGTGATTTCGGAGCAGTGGTAACTTCCATGGTTAATGCAATGGTATGTATCACTATATATCGTTAACGGTGAAGGATGAGTAATTCTAGGGTTCTTTATTATTAGCCTTTGCGTTTTGGTGTTGTTAGTACTATATATATATGTATATGTATATGATGTTGAGAAAAAGTGGAACGTCATGTGCAGGCCACACCGCATGCATAGCAGAAAAACAGAAATTGACTGAATTTAAAATGTGTAAATGATATCATCATCATACTCCGCATATACGATTTTCAGTTGTGGGCAATTTAGGATTCTTTGAAATATATTGCTGTACCAACAGATGAATGAAATATGTGAATTTTGATTTTTTTTCCACATGAAGTTTCGAAGTGAGTCAAGCTGTATTTAATAATGTTTGTTACAGACAAATAGAATAAAGTGATCTCACATGAAAAATATAAAAAGTTACTTACTTACTGGCTGATACATTAACCAAATATAGGTGTGCGCATACAAGATCCAACACATGCTGATAACCTTCATACCAGAAAGGAAAGAATATTTCGGAGGAGGTCCAGTTAGTGTCTCATAGTTTTTCACTAATGAGAATGCACAGAGAACAATGGCAAGATTTCCTAAAAAAAAACATAAAAACAAATAAATAACAATCTGTCTCCACAAGACGGCAACTGAACTCAGTAAATATTCCGCTGACCAAAATAATATTGATATTATATGTTTAAAACTGATGTAAGGGGAACGGTGAAAGTTACGAACTTAGGAGCAAAGATACAGGAGGCAAGATTGAGATGGTTTGGTCATGTGATGAGGAGGGAGAAGGAGTATGTGGGAAGAAAGGTAATGCAGATGGATGTGCAGGGGAAGATGAACTGCGGACGGACAAAGAAGAGATGGAGGGAGATGGTGGAGGACTTGAGGATGAATAACTTGGATGTGGCTACAGCCCAAAACAGGAGGTTGTGGAGGAGACTCGCCACAAACAGCGACCCTACTTAATTGGGAAAAGCTGCAGAAGAGGAAGAAGAAGAAGAGGAAGGAGGAGGAGAAGGAGAAGAAGAAGAAGAAGAAGAGGAAGGAGGAGGAGAAGAAGAAGAAGAAGAAGGAGGAGGATGAGGAGGAGGAGGAGGAGGAGAAGAAGAAGAAGAGGAAGGAGGAGGAGAAGAAGAAGAAGAAGGAGGAGGAGGAGGAGGAGGAGAAGGAGAAGAAGAAGAAGAAGAAGAGAAGATTAAAACTAATATGATAGGAGCCTGTGTAGCTCAGTGGATGTGGCGTTTGCACACCACGGCGCTTGACCACACGAATTGGTTTCGAATCTAGTCGGCGACTAGAAGAAATTTTTCTAAGCCCTTTTTCGAGTGATTCCCGAGTTAGTCGATCTCTGGCATGGGCGAGCGAGTTTATTCGTCACGTAAACTCAAGAAAATCAACCATAGAACTCACATTATTTCAGACATTAAATACGGGTGTTAGGATTAGGGACCACGAGATGGCAGCACTTGTTGAGCCGTCACTCTTCACTGCGTGCTGCCACTTAATTAGTGATAGCCTTGGGCCATCTATCTCTAATTGGCTGCCAGTGGAGATTGAACTGCCCACTCAGTTTCCAAAAGTTAGATAGGGCTAAAACGGCCTCACCTACATACGGGAATAAAAAGGCGTTAGCTGATTTTTTTTAATGATTAAAACAGCAAAGCAACTTATATAAGCAGTATTCTGAAATAGCTAAATAAATGAAGTATATCTTTTTTTAAAATATATTTAAAAAAATAATAATAAAAGCATAATAAATATGCTGTTCTTTCTGAGGGCTAAGAACATTCTGCTGTATGTTAAGTTCTTATATAGCTCTACAATGATAGGTTGTAAATCTATCATATACTGTACTTGGTACTGATTGTGGATTGCTAGAAATCAATTTCTCTGGCGACCGAAGGTAATTCTTTCTCAAGTTGAAAAGTACTACTAAAGCCATTTATACAGAAGAGATAGACTCGGGTTCTCATCAGAAATATAGCTTTTCGGTATAAAAACTTTAGTATTGGTCATTAATATAAAAATACAAAATATACCATAGGTGTCGTTCGACACCACAGTCGCATTAATTTTACTGTTAATTCAGGGGAATATCAGCATTCGTGGAGATGTTCAGACGATAGGTATAACCTCTCCATTGAAATAAAATCATCTCCTTATTCAGTATGTTTCGTTCTGACTGAAACGAGATCATATGTTGATTCCTGAACTTCAATGTGGAAGAATCCCATAAAGGTACCATGAAGGAGAAAAAGACCTAACCCTCTTCAGTACTGTTTCCATCAGTTTATACTGTCTTTAAGAACCATTTCTGACTTTTGTTATCACCATCTGTATTCTCATCGCAGCTCATGAAAGCAATTCGCATATTTCCAGTTATTTACGCAGTTATAAATAATTAGTGTACCCCTTAGACTTATTGCAATAATGTCCAAATAATTAGGGTGTCGGCAAATTTATCATACATGTTGTAAATATCAGATGTTAGCTCTAATCATACTCACCTGGATTTGAATCCTTTTCCTTGGGCCGCTGATCTATTACAGTTCCTATGACGACCAGGAGAACAAGTGTTACTACTATCGACCTAAGGAAGATAAAAATTAATTAATATATTTATTATTATTATTATTATTATTATTATTATTATTATTTATTTATTTATTCACATAATTGACACACAGTCAAAACACAAGATTTAAAAATCATTATTTAAACAACAATTTGACTGGTGATACAGAACAATTCAGATTCCACCCAAGAATCTACGTCTGTCAAGTATCTATCTATCTATCTATCTATCTATGGATCTCATAAGCATAGCGAACAACAACAGTGAAACAATGGGTCTTGTAACACTAAACCAAGAAAAAGCTTTCGACCGCGTTGAACACCTCTACCTCTTCAACTGCTTGAAAGCATTTGGCTTTGGCTCAGGCATCATTCACTCTATTAAAATGTTGTATGCCAAGGCACAGTTTTGCATGAAAATAAACAACAGGCTTACCATAACTGCACCATACAGCAGAGGTATTAAACAAGGCTGTCCACTCTCCGGTCCTCTTTACACAATTGCCATCGAACCCTTTCTGTGTAGACTCAGCATGCTGCTCAAAACATGCCGCCCTAAACTTCCCTACCAAACCATAACCCTGACAGCATATGCTGATGATGTTACAATCATAGCCCGCAAAGAAGAGGACTTTCATAACATACAAATGGCATACCAACAATATCAGGCAGCCTCAGGAGCCAAACTAAACACACATAAAACCATAGGACTGTGGTGTGGCAAATGGAAAAACCGAACCGATTCCCCAATGTCTGGTACCTGGTCCACAGAGGGAAACAAATACCTGGGGATTTACCTAGGAAACACACCCTCTTATGTGGATAAGAACTGGGAAACACTAAACAAGCGTTTCAAGCAAGTTCTAGGAAAGTGGGCAGCAATACGAGCCTCTGTCTCCACAAGAGGGAGAACAATAATCGTTAACCAAATAGCCACCAGTGTCCTTTGGCATACACTAAAGATCCTTACGCCACCAGTTCAATTCATCAAACAAATAAAGTCAACCATATATCGATTCATATGGAATAAAACAAACTGGCTTTCCTACTCTCAGCTATGTACTTCTCTCAAAGATGGAGGACAAAAGTTGGTCTCCATTGACAACAGGATAACAACGTTCCGCGCTCGATTTCTCATAAATGCCCTACAACAGGAAATATCACACAAGTGCACCACTGAGTATATTTTCACTTCTGCCACTAGAGGTCTCTCTCTCTCCACCACCTTAAGAATGACAACAGCTCAAGTGCCTGTAAATTTAACAAACTTCTACAAAGACGCCCTTCGACGATGGAAGAAGCTAAACCTCCAGCACACAGTGAAGACAGCATCCCTACCTGCAATCCTCATGGAACCCATCTTTCACAACACGATGGTAAGAAGCCTGATCACTCAGAAAGAATTTTTCTTTCCTCCATGGAGCTGGCGAAACGTGAGGATCTTGGGTGACATTCTTTCTCCAAGCCTCACCTGGCGCTTTCCAAATTCGCTCGAAAACCTGGAATATGGGAATGAGTCTGAGCAGATAGACACCGTAAAGGCCGCTTTTCAAGCCGCTATGCCTGATAGCATAACAGAAGCGGGGCTTATTCCTCCAAACTCGGAAGTTTTGGCGCCTATCTTTCTGATAAAAACCAATAACTCATGGGAGAAACTTACACCCAGCAACACCAACAAGATCTACAGCACCCTAACACAACAGTCAAACCAAAGCACTTTGATGGAAAATCCTGCATCATCTGATCAAACACTATTTCAATGGGATCTACCATATCGCACAAGAGCCATCAAACCTGACGCAGATATTCAGTGGAGAATGTGGCATAATATATTACCTACTCCTACTATATTACGAAAATTTAACTCAAACGTCTCAGATAACTGCCTCTTCTGCTACCAATTAGGAACGGTCCGGCATGTCTACTTGGAATGCCCAGTCAACACTAAATTAATCAGTTTGACTCGGGAAACGGCAGCTCTTACCTGTGGTAATCTTCATACAGAAGAGGAATATTTCAATCTCGTCCATGTGGAGCCAAATAACCATTCATTCTGCAATTACCTTTTCATCACCGCAAAAGCGGTAATATACAACTTCTACCTCAGACATACAAGACCAGACAGCACAGCAACTTCACAGAGAGAGGCAACTGACCAACTCACTGCAGCCTTCCAACAAAAAGTGAGATGTCGGATCCTACACGAACATCACCACCATAGGCAAAACAACACCTTAGATCTTTTCCACCAAGAATGGAATCCACGGAATCAACTCCTGGCTGAGCAGGGCGACTGCATTATAATCCACTTTCCAGCATAGAAGTGACACCTTTACCCCCCCCCAAAAAAAAAGAAAGGGGGAAGAAAGAAGGATTGTTGTGCTTAACAGTGCGAAAGTTAATCAGCTGGCACTCTCATGTTAATAGATAATATTGTGGTTATGTTAAATGTATAACCACAATATGGTTATGTTAATTGCAGGTTATGTTAAATGTAATTAGCCTTATTATAAGTGACTTCGATGTAACATACCTCAACAAGAGTATGAGCATGTAACCTCTCTGTCTGACTGCAGAGAAAACCAAAAACCGGTTAATCCTGTATATTAGATTGTTATGTTTACAATAAAAAAAAAAAAAAAATATGTTCACTGAACATCTACAGATGTCATAGGGTCACTCGGATGCTCGGTGTTGTACCACACCAGGCCTCGCCATGTAATCCTGTTGTTTGCTTTTCTGGCGGCCTCAACTCTCTGAAGATCAGTCACTCCACACGCACCATCCATCCATCTCATTTACCGTCCACCCCTTCCTCTTCTTCCCGGAACTTTACCTTCTATTACTGTTCTGAGAAGTTCCCCTTCCATCCTTTCAATGTGTCCAAAATATTTAAACTTTCTCTTGTCAATATCCGTAAATAGCTTTAAAGTTCTACTGATCTTTTCTAACACCATTCATTTGTACTCCTTCAAGTCTTTGATATCCTCAACAGCCGTCTGTAACACCACATCTCAAAAGCAGATATCCGTTTCTTATCTGACTTCTTTAGGTTCCAAGTCTCACATCCATAAGTCGCTGTTGGAAAAACAATTGCATCCAAAATCCTCAACTTTGTTTCCATGGAGATAGATCCATCCTTCCAGATTTTAGACAGGTCTCTGACTGTTATTTTATCCATTCCTAACCTTCTTCTGACGTCTTCTGAACAGCAATTCTTCAAAGAAATAATGGATAATTAGTGTGCCTTTTGGACTTATTGCAATAATGTCAAAATAATTAAGAATTTTTGCTATTTCGTTTTCCAATACTGTCTCAATTTTATGCTGTCACCAGGTACTCAAATTTACTGACTTGCTGAATTCTTTCTCCATTAAGATACACTTGTTTCTCAAGACCCCTGTCTCTTTTGTACTTCCTTTGAGAACCATAATCTTTGTCTTGCAGGGATTGAGTTGAAGTCCTCTGTTATTACTGATCTTGTTAACTTTGTCGAGAATTAATCCTAGTTCTTCCATGCCTGTTCTTGAGCTGCTAGAATAAATCCTGTTGTCCATCAGGTAGCGTCACAAAATATGGACTGTTCCAAGTAATGCTGTTTTTTGTAGGACATATGGGGGTCACTTTGTTGACGTTTAATTGTCGTAAATAGTTGGATAGCTTCTTTGAAATTGCGCCAAGTGTACCGATAACTATTGGGATGACTTTGGTGTGTTTAAGCCACAGTCGGCCAACTTCGATTGTCAGATCGCGATATTTAGTAATTTTTTCCAGTTCTTTGTTGTTAATGTTGTTATCACTGGGTGCTCCAATATCGATAATCCAAACCTGTCGATGTTCGATAATTGTGATGTCAGGTCTGTTGTGTTCCAAATGCCGATCAGTTTGTATTCTAAAATCCCAGAGAACTTTTGCTGTTTCGTTTTCCAGTACTGTCTCTATTTTATGCTGCCACCAATTATCAGAAGTAGGAAAGCCAAATTTTTTGCATACATGCCAATGAATTATTTTGGCCACTTGATCATAGCGGTATTTATAGTCAGTTTGAGCTATTTTGCTGCAGGCACTGATTAGATGTTCTACAGTCTCATCTTTCTGATCGCATAATCTGCATTTGCTGTTATGATTGAGGTTCAAAATTTTTGTTTTCATTGCACTGGTTTGTAATGCCTGTTCTTGAGCTACTAGAATAAACCCTTCTGTTTCTTTTTTAACATATCCATATTGTAAGCATTGTCACGTCTTGTTTACTTCAGTTATGTCCTCAGTATCGTGAAGAAACTGGCCATGCAGAGGTTCATTTTTCCAGCGCACATATCGGTTATTTTATTCTTCCTTTTTGTAATCGCATTTGTTTCCTGTTGATTTTAGAAGACCCTCTTGTGTAACTGCTTGAAGCATTTGCTCAGAGCTATTGTCGATGTAACTTTTTAAGCTAATTTCTTCTTCTTCCACAATCTGTCTCACTTGCAACAGACCCCATACACTTGTTCTCCTCGGTAGGTACAACCGGTCATCATTTCGTGGATGTAATGCATGATGCACAGTCATTAGTGTTCTGGTTTTGAGGTCCAATTTGTCCAATTTGTAATAATTTATTATTATTATTACTATTATTATTATTATTATTATTATTATTATTATTATTATTATTATTTATTGTTGTTGTTTTTTGTCTTTAATGAAATAGAAGAATTCTTTGCTGGTGAGGACTCTATTGCTGTCCTTGAATCGCCCGTGTGGATCGACATTGCTGTGTTTATCTAATTGCAAAATTCTTGTATTCAGACATAAAAGGTAAAAATCAAAACACGAAAATACGTCATGATCATAATGCTGGGAATGATGCACATTTCCGAGATAGTATGCAAGAAAGAACAACGGAGAACTAATTGTAAATATTCTAGCAAACTTCAGATGCACAACGGGGTTTAAATAAAAACTGGAGTTATGTACAATCCATTTTTTGAGAATGGATATATGGAGAGTTGAATTTAAAGATTTTAATTTTGATATTAACCAATTTATCGTCGCATTAGATAACAGTATCATACCCTTTGTGCAGATCTAACAATAATCTCCACATTATACGAGATTCGACCGAAAGGTTCGGGAAATTTGGCTATTTATTAAAAAATACTTAATCTACCTCCTGGTTTCCACTCGTAAACTTGAGTACGGGATAAGCATTCATCACCGTATGCTTTTTGAAGCATTTGATGCGTTTCGGTAAAACGTTTACCAAGTTTAAAACCTCCCTACCGGCCAATGTGGATGAAATAGTGACACCAAATTGCACCTTATCCATGTTATTCAATGGGTTTTAGAGCTTCGTATCCAGAATTAGCTCGACCTCTATAGACGTCGTGGCCGGTTGGGGAGTTTAACTCAAAAGTCAATCGCAGCTCTCTGTTTGAAACTCATTTTCCGACCGTTCGTCAAAACACACTGTCGCTCTTGGCAATATAACTCGGCTTCTCATGAAACAAATGTCATAAACAGTTGACACAACACTAATGAAGGTTGCCGCTTTCGACAACAAAACGATGCAACAGGTGGCGCCACTAGTTTCTTCTATTTTCGAAAAGTCCGGTTTCTTTTAGGATAGAGGGTCATAGTACATAAATCATACCATGGGCGTGCAGGATTTTTTTAATTTTTTTTATTTTATATATTTTTATATCTTTTCTGGTTTTATGCATCCGGAAACCCTGCTCTAAAGCCCACCCAAGCATGGAACTTTTTCAATCCACTTCAGTCCTCCAATAAGCGGGGCGGTAGTCTCACACCTTCTGCATAAAAACAATCACAAAGATCCATGCCAACAACTACCATCGAAAAAAATATGTGTGTGCATTTAAAAAACTATCATACAGGTTGATAAAACCCCTAAAGTATTTTGGACACTGGCAATTATTTAGTATTTTATATTCGGAAATTTGCGATATAAAATTCTATTTTAAGTATTAACAGTTGCTTTATAATTTGAAATAGTCTTAAAAATCATTTGTGGTAATAATCTATTAAAAATTTCGTTTAAAACACTTTATTGAAAACAGATATATAAATGAATCAAATTTCTTACAGGAAGACGATGTGCTCGGTTTCCACCTTGACTGGTTCATCCACAAAACATTTGGGAACAGACGCTGATATGGATCCATGGATAGACTTCACCACTGCGAATAATCAGAAACTTGTCAGTAAAATGTGTATCAATTTCAAGTGTATCAATTCGCATTTAAACATAACGTACATAAAAATAAGTAAGTAATAACTTATTTTTCTTTACCAGAGATGTGGGGTGAATGAGTACTTTGTTTTTTTTTTGTTTTTTTTTAGGAAGCAAAACATACACTGGATATCGAGGTGGAATTCACACCAAAAGAGTGCATAAATAATGGAGAAATTTAAATATAAAACAGTTACTAATAGTAGTCCTCGTGAGGCAAACTTTTAATCGAAGGTTTTAATAAACCTCCTTATCAAAAAAGTAATTAAATTCATTCCTTTGACCGATCGGACCATCTGTTCGGGGTTGAGTACGATGATGTAGCAGTTTGCCAATGTGTAGAAAGCAACGTGGCCTTATGGTTAATAAAATCGCTGTGTAACCCACAATATACAGAAAGGCATTTGTATCAATTTCTTGTTAATGCGGATAATATTCTACGAAGGTCATTTGTTATTGTTAGGTATCAAGTTCTCTTGTCAGGGTATTGGGAAGGTTGGATGGTGATATTCTGCAATGTATTAAAGATAAAAATGACAATTTCACTACCATAAGACAGCTGTAGGGATATTTCTGAAAATGAATGTTTCCCAGCCGAAGATAGCCTGTTTGGGTGAAGGCTGTTCTGAAGTTAATACTCAGATAGTAATTTTCCAACTAGTCAGCATTTATGGGAACGAACGTCCATTAGTGAACCTGGAGGTTCACTAATGCACGTACCTGAAGGTAAAACATTCTGTACCCATAAAGTCAAGAGGATAATATCATGACTTAGTGTGGGCTAATTTGAAATATTTTTATTCAACATATTATTAAACTTCATGTCATCTTCATCGAATAACTTATAATGCAATTGTAATATTTATGAATATCCTTGTAAGATTTTCTTACAAGAATATCCCATTCGCACTCTCCTCGATGTTCCTAAATTTGGGGTTTTTTCTTATACACTTTCAAATTAGTGAAACATTAAATTACTCTTCATCGATTGATTCACCGCCAAAATAAATCGAAGAAGCAATACGGCGGTGTTTATCTCTCTCTCTCTGAAGGAGAGATAGAGGCGGTCATCATGGGTACCCTTGTACCCATGATGCCTGGGGGTCATCTTGGGTAAAAGGGTACCCATGATGACCGCCAGGCATCCCACAGAAAGCCTCTCATGGGCCAAGAAACGTCGCTAATGGACCGTTAACAGATGAAAGTAGGTCGTCTGGAGTGACGAGTCCCGTATTCTGTTGCACTCTGCTGATAGCCTTGTTCTCATTTGCCTTAAATATCATAAAATCCTATCCCCTGTTTGCACAGGGGATAGGGGTTTCATGATAGACCAGGCACACTCTTGGTCCGTTGGTTATCATCTCACAAACAATGAATGGTGACTGCTACAGGGATCTGTTAGCTAACCATTTCCATCCATATCTGCAGGAGGTCTACCCCGACCACGGTGTGATCGTTCAGCAGGACCACGCAACTTGTCATTGGGCTCGTGTGACGACTGAGCTGTTGGAGGAACACGACAACGGATTCACCACATTGCCTTGCCCCCAAACTCCCTTGATTGTAGCCCAATTGGATGTGTGTGGGATATGCTAGAATGGTGTGCGAGAACTGCTGATCCTTTTCCACAAAATGAACGTGAATTGACGGAGTTGTTGCAGCGGACATGGGTCGAGTTACGCATGGAGGATGTTCGACACTATGTGGAATCTGTTTCCGGGAGTCAAAACTCCGCCATCTCCATATGAGACTGGATAAATGACCTTCAGTTGAAGAAGAGTGGTAAAAATTCTTCGCGTCATGCGAGAGATTCGAACTCAGATTTTTCTAACTAAACGGCTTCGCTTCTACCAACTAAACTACGAGAGCTCCATTATTAATAGTAGTACTAGTAGTATATGTGACGTCCGCACACACAAATGCCAGTCATATGGGATGAATTTTACTTTGATTTGTGTTTGAAACTTTCAGCCAACTACATTCGGGACTACAAAGGAACCAAATGTCGACATTGTATATTACAAAAACTCTTGGACTTAACATGATCTGAAATGTCGAAATTTGTAACGTGCAAGAAGTCTCTAAGGTTCAGTTTTAGTTTCAACAGGATCACATTCATTAGAAATGTTGTTAAAGAAGTTTCGAAATAATAATAATTCTTCTCTAGCTGGTTGAAATTTAAAGCAAATTTTATAGTTAATTTCTATATTAAAATTGCAGTTTTATTTCAATCTGACCATTATTGTTGTGGAAAAATAATTAGGTAGAACGAATTTTTTTTTGTTTAGAGGTAAATATCTACACAGTGAAACAGCAGGTACGCTTACAAGATAATGTAAACAACAACAAAATATTAATAATGTTGTTCTTGTTTACAACAACAACAACAACAACATTAAACGTATGATTTATTGAAATCATACGTTTAGAATACCATCACTTATTAACTCCAACAACACAAACATTTTGACACTTACCTCCATTTGCTATCTTTTCGATATCATTCTTGGAACAAGCAGAGGGTAGGCACAATCCTTGCTGGAGTTTCAGGGAATAAATTATACTGACAACCTTTTGAATATTTATTTCCAGCTACAATTAAGAAAAGATCTAAATTTTTCCCTTCATTTTTGAGAAGCACAAATAAAGATTTCATTAATCTAAAGATAATGTTTGAATTCAAGTTCAAAAATACAGATAGTCGGCATTTGTTCAAAAGAACTTACTTAAAATAGGCATTTATTGAGTGTGTAAAATGACCAATCACGAACTGAATTCTTAAACCGAGAAATTAGAGTTAAATTAAAGTATAAAATAAATATTTTGCGAATTTAATTAGTACCGATATCTGTTGGTTCAAAGGATCCTGTTGATAATATTAATTTCCCCTTATTTTCTGGAATTTCGCGGAATAAATAAAGCATCTAATTTGTTTGGTCGTTCTGAATAATAACTTCTTCCTGGTTGGAAAAAAAATTGGTATTTGGAATGCTCACTCAATACGCAATAGCTCAGACTGTTTATATCATAATGCAATGTCATGATATTAATTTACTAATATTTCCTCAGTGAGTTATTGGAATTTGCTGTGGTAGAGCATTCTGGTTTTCTCCCATGATACTCTGTGGGTGGTGTCTGTGGGTGGCTTGGCTGACCATGTTTTGGACACCACCCACAGGGTATCATGGAAGAAAACCACCATGCTCCACCACAGCAAATTCAAGAAAGAGAGACTTTTCTTAGAAGCAGCAGCAACTCTCAGAAACCAACCAAATCTTAATAAATACGGTTGCATTAAGCTTCCGAAGATTTGGGAAACACTCATCACCAGAGGTCCCACCTTACATTCCAGGCCACCTACTACCGCCCTTAGAGGGCGCTCCACCTAGATAGGACTTTAGTGTCACCCACGTGGTTGGGCTTAGTATTGTAATATTTGTGTGTGCATGTTACATTAATTGTTTTTGTAATCCCCGTAGATATCCTAGTGACTAGGACGAAATATAGGAAGTATTAAATTCTATTTTAATTCTTTTTGAGTGTTGTAAAAAATCCATTAAGCCTCCAACATGATGTCCTCACAGCACTTAAGCCTCTACACACGAACCTCTACTGAGAAGGTGCATGAGTGTGGATGTGGCGGATACTCAGTGAACGCTTCTTAACAGATGGCGTAACCAAAATATGAAATCCCAAGGCGGCAGTTTGATGGTATGCCTGATTTTCCTAGTTTGGCCTCAGACCACTGTTTGTGATGCCACGATCATTGAACTCCAAAAGATTTGTGAACATTCTCGACAATGCAATGCTTCCTACTTTGTGGCTTTTCTAAGCAACAACTGAACATTGCTTCTTTGAACAATACATGTACGATACCATAAGCTACTGCTGCTGCTGTAACTGCGTAGTTTGTAGGCATAAACGTAACCACACTTGACTAGCTTCCAAGTAATCCCAATATCAACTCTACTGATCATCTATGGAATGAAGTGGAGCGTTGGTTGAGGTCAAGGGACGTCCACTCCAAAACGCTCTAGGATCTCATTTCACCTTCAGGAAGAATGATCCAAAATTCCCATCCATCGCCTATCGTACGTTTGTGGAAAGTATGTCCCTTCAGACATACTTTCCACAAAACAAACGTCACGATATATGTTAATAGAAACTATCATCGAAGTGTGCAGAATGAATGTTTTAAACAGCGAGAGATTTGAAATTCTTTCTACCCATGAACAAATGAATGAAGAAAATGTTGAAGAACTTACCGGATCATTAGGCTTTAAATCGATTAATTTTCCCATACTCATGTTTGGAGTTAAGGTCGAGAACGGAAAAGAAATGCGTACAGTGCAATACTGGCCACGAAAATCTTCTTCGCCATTTCGTTTGGGCACTTTGATGCTTATGCATTCGTCGTATGATCCATATTCATTTAGAGAACCATCTAGGAGGCCTGTTGGAAGTTTTCCACAAGCGTCTAACACTGTAATAAAAAAAAGGGGAAAATCAAATTTTGTTTCTTTTTTTTTCATCATTTTAATTACCAAAGCGATTAACATTATTAAAAAGATTCCTGTTCTCCAAACTGTATTTATCTTTTAAGATAAAAGAAAAAATAAAGTTCTGGTGAATAGATTACAAATTCCCGTGGAATGTTCTTTTCCTTTTAAATAGTTTATAATTCCTTCCTGTTATTTATGCATCCAAATATTAAAAATGTCAAATTAATGACATTTATTTGACATTTATTTATTTATTTATGCATCCAAATATTAAAAATGTCAGAAAAATTACGTGCATAATTTTACAAACATCAGCTTTGAGATTGCAACTTACGAAGTGTCTTTTAGTCGACTAACCCAAATAACTTAAGCATATTGCAGAAAATGGTTACATAAGTGTGATTTTATTTTTTGTGATGAATTAAAGTTCGTAAGAATCAAATAAAATTAATTATTGAAAAGTAAGAAACAGTCAACGACACTATACAGTCAAACGAACTCAGTTTGATGTCTTCGTTACAGTTGATAGCAAAAAAGAGGGCATAGTATCAGTATGTTTAAGCATCCCACCCTCGGTCGTATTCTCTCAGCCATACGCTGATGGAGGTAGCTATATGCTACCGTACTAGGGAGATGATAATGAGCATGGTGGTTCCCGTTGCCTTTCTTGCCGTAGTATATTTTATGACTATTTTGAGTTATGAAAAATTCGAGTTTCCGGGTGAAAAACCCTCCGCCTCCGTATGGGACCGGTTAACTCACTCCCATTAACAAATAAAAAAAAAAGCCAAGACATCAGCCGCAAACGAAATAACTGCGCCTGCTCGCTACAATGAAACATATTGTTGTGATCCTTTATACATTCAACAACAAAAAGTTAATTTAAAAAGGGCTACCGCTATCACCAGTAGATATAAACTGTGCAATTATTTTAAATCTAATCATCCAATATTCGTAGTTTGTTTTATTCAAACCAGGCCACATTACTTGCCGATAATATGGTCTAATTATGTACTCAAAGTTTGTTTAGTTTTCTAATTCTTTTCAAGTTAATTTAGGCTTAGCTGAACAAGCATCACGTTTACAAATATGTAAAAATAAATTAATTAATATAATTTTATATATGTTTAGAAAATGATAAGATTATATGGTGCATTTAAAATAGGATGCCTTCTTTTAAAATATTTTTTTTAGTTTAGGGAAAAGATAAATAATTAAATAAAAATTCTTAAGTACACCTTTCTTTTTAAATTATAAGAGTTGAAATTAAACATTTTGCTTATCAGTTAGGATTAGCCTGATATGATATATATGCTGGGTTGGAATCAATCGACCGTGAGATGCGGTGATTGATTCATTCAATCCAATACCCTTGGAGGGTAATGGAAATGGATGGCAATGCTGTAGCCAATGAAGTTCTAACTGAGGCTCGGCTATTGCTGTTACCCTCCTGCCATGATCAGAGCCTTAATTGCTCAACAACACCTTATTTCTACACTGTCCTCTACAGATAACGGGGTATATGAAAAGCATTCTTGCTTCGCCCCTTTAAGCCAGTCCTTATAAGGATAAGGACTAGGATTAGCCTTTTCCAGGTTATATTAGGAAAAGACTTTATGAATTCGGAAATTAATATTATTGTTAGGAAAATGCCTTTTGAGTTCGGAAATTAATGTTATTTATAAACCAAAGCCCATATGAAGCAGTTGGGTTATACAATAAAAATGTAAAATAAACATAACGTAATAGAATTCTTCACTTTTTTTTAAAGTCAGTTTACTTACTTTGCACAGCCCAGGTTTTCAGTTGTCGTAATCCAGTTGACAATTTTATTACAGCTTGCATACACGAAGAAGATATTTCGTTCTCAAAGATTATTCTCGCAAGTATTGGAAATACCATCTTAGATACACTGTCACTTAACTGCTTCATGATCCCGGTCATTATCTGGGCAGTTAGTTCCATGTTGGATGTTTCGGAGATTGGCAAAGTAGTTTGTTCTGTTGAATATAATGGTTTATCAATAAACGTTTCGGTAGCATTTGCATCGCTTTGAGTTAAAATAATAGAACAAAATAAGCAGACGAGAAATAAAATCCGGGCATTCTTCATTGTTGTCAATCGTTTGGGACGACTTTTCTTCAAATCACTGATTCTGTCTTAAAACTACGTAGCTGTCAATATGGATAAAACACATCACTCCTCATACGCTTAGTATCCATCATATATTTCAATGTAAAATCAATGGTATTTCAGTTTTAATATGCACTTCGCATCCATGGTTACCTTGACATATATACATGTTATGGCCGGTGTGTGTGTGTGTCCTATACAATCACCTCAACGATTCCTTAATATTGATGATATTAAAAATACTGAAATAAAATCAAAATATCAACAAATACTGCAAAAATTATGACCAATCCAAGAGCACACATTCTGTTTTTCCCGATAGAAGGTCACAGTCTTGTATAACGAGTTAGTGTTACGAAATATTGAAATATTTTGTAAATGAAAAAAAAATTAATTTCAAGGCTTTCCCGGATTCTTTCTTATATTATTTTTCATGTGGATTTTTTCTTATTTTTTTTATGATCAGGCTGGGAATTTCCAGTGAGAATTGCAGTGAGAATGCAGGATAGAGTACAAATTAGGATAAAGAAGGCTTCGGACACCTCAACTAGGTAACGGTGTATGTTGAAAACAATTATCATGCACTTGGGAAATGCCATCTTAGATATATCGTTTCTCCCATAATGCGAATACGAAATCAAAGAAAGTAGACCATTTTATCATCACGAAGATAGTAAAAAAAAAGGGAAATTTCAGATTTTGGTAATTATCTGTTATGCATTTCAAAATTTTTCAAAAGACTCAACATTCTGTGGTCTGCCGAATAAAAATTATGCCCATAACTAACTAGATGTCACAAAAAATGTAAAATAATAATAATAATAAAATGCAAAGTTATGGAGCTGTGATTTAATTTTTAATTCAAAATTTTAATTGAATTTAACAATTTCAAACGTAAGGATACACACGCTGATCTAGAATTAGTGGAAACCATTTTAATTCATTGGAATTGTATCCAGTACAATCGATGTTGTAGGAATACAAGATGAAGCAAATATTGAACAAAATTTGCCATAACGGACGATACAAAATAAAAGACAAAAAATACTATATAAGATGATTCAAATTACAAGGCAAGATTAACCGAAATAAATCCAAATACTGTGCGACCACAGATGCGAGACCCTTCGACACTTCTGCGCATGGCAGAAGAATGAGAATCCATTCCGATAATAGGGTAATTAATGCATTTCGTGGGATGAGTGTTTACTATTATACGTCCGAAAATTAGCTTTTCTTTTGTGAAAATTCTAGTTTTTCAAGTAAATATTTTGCTTGTACAACAGTTGAAAATTGTACGTATAAATACGTGATTTCGCGTGTTGTTGACGAATTTGTACATCGCCTTATTCCTTTCTCACCTTCAATATGAATTGACTCTTCTTGGCAATCTGCCAAAGACAGCTCGCGCTTCTGTGTTCGGACAATACATGTACTTAACCAAAGGCTTTTTGCAACACTGGTTACTGTATTGTAGTCGCCTTTGTTTAAGCATTCAATGATTACGTACTTCGTGTTTTTTTTTTTTTAATGATTATCTCAATGCAAACAACATAATTATGTCATCCGTAATGTGTGTGCAGGTGTTGCGTACTAGTTATCCTCATACAGATCTTATTCTTTTTTTTTTAAATAGAAAAGTGGTTCTTTATTTTATTTTTATTTATTTATTTTTCATTATCATTCTGAATTGAAATTTTCATTATACGTATATTCTTCCTTTTTTTTCCCCCTTATAACTGGACCGTTTTAGTGAATAAATAAATTAGGCAAGAAACAAAATTATATTTGTAATAGTTGAAAGGTCATAAAAATGAAGGCCATTTTACTGTACTAACGCAGAAAGAAAAGAAAAAAAAAGGATAAATCTACATAATTAGAATTCGGAGTGGAAATTCCCAATCTGATCATAAAATACTAGGACTTCCAAAAAACTAGGATTTCTCTTTGGTTCAAGACCTTACTTCATCCCAAAACAGCTGTTAACCTTATACAAATCACAAATCCTTCCAGCTATCCAATACTATCCTCACATGTGGAGTGGGACTCCTAAAAGCTCCCTCAAAACGCTTGCCTCAATACAGAGGAGAGCAATTCGATTGAAGAATGACCCATCTCATACCATCTAACTCCCCTCCTTTTCGCACAGACGTTTAGACGCTGCAATTTGTATATTCCATAAATATTTGTATGAGAAATGTTCATCGTAATCAGCATCAATAATTCCTCTACTCTGTACTAAGCCCATTGGAACGAGTACGGCTGCCTCCCAACATCCTTTCACAGTACACCTTGAAAAACACAGAATAAGTTTATTTTACCCTCCTTCGTCCCTGCTTCTGCTGTACTGTGGAATAGTCTTCCCCTTGATTTCCAAAGGAATACATATATACTGGCTTTTAAATAGAATATCAAGAAGTTTCTCCTTTCACTACCCATGTACGGTACTAACGTAATACAGGTTGATCAGCCAACCTCTTGGAGACCAGTAATGTGTATTTTGTTTCAGCATGTAAAATATACAGCAGTGTATATTTTACATTACAGTTTCCACACTATTTTGGAGATAAATAAAAATACAAAAAAAATAATAATGATAATAAAAATTTGTAGCTCTCGCACAGTTATAAAAATCAAACAGCAATCACTCCATATGGCAAGTTGTTGACCTAAACAGAGTTTTATATATTATGTGAATTATCTTTTTTTTTTCTTTTTTTTTTAAGTTTCGAACTGATGTAATAGATTTTGAAGAGCAGTGTGATTACAAATCATAATTATGGAGACTTTCAGGTCTTTAACCTTCACATGCTAAAAGCTGCTCTGATCGATGACAACACATTTCTTGAGGATATCCATACGAAGGACGTTCAGTGGCGAACAAAAATTTTCAGGTTTCTTTTTCTTCCGAGATCTTTCTCAAGTAGACATAATTAAAATACTGGCTAAAACCTCCGTTTTACTAGAAAGGATAGGAATGAAAGAACGTTTCTATTAATCGAAGAAACTCTGTAATTTGGTCAATTACTGTTTAAGACATGTACTTGGGATCGCACTACAATAAAGTTCTCACGAATTCTCCGAATAAAGAAAGAAATATGTTTTTCTTCGCGATAATTTGCTCATAATTACAGAATCAATCTTAAAATTTGAAATTAAAATACATTTTAAACAAGTGTAGTTCCGGTTTTGAGAGCTACTTGAAGGAAATTCACAATCCCTTTATTTAATATCAACCTCACACCATTTGAGAAGTAGGACGTTTTAGGATACCGTTCTAACAATCTTAGAAAAAAGGTTTACAATGTATACTCATTACTAAGGTGTGAAGAACATTAATGGCGGAACCAACCTGGTTGGTGAAAATGTATTTCGATGGTGAAGAGACAACATGACCCCCATAAGAACTTCAATAACTGAGACAATGTTATTCACTTATACAAGATTGTGTTTATGAAGTATTCCCTTTTTATGATTAACTATGATCATTAAGAAGAGTGTTATAATTTGTGTAAAAATATTGGTGTGTGTATCGGACATTAAGAGGAAAAGTGCTTGCTCTCATGTAAGGTATATGGGAGGAGAATTGCTGGTTTTGAGCTTCTTGTAGGAGTGGCACATGCACAGGAAAGGCTGCAGCATGTACGGGATATTTATTGAAAAGAGGTAACAAATGAATCGTAAAATACATAATGAAATAATTTCGTATATTCCATATTGCATATATTATTTCATAATATATGCAATACGGTGTTTGACTGATCAATAATAAAATGGGTAACTGCATGAATTTTATGTCAGAATATTTTAGCAGCTTAGTATAATCAGTGATCAGATATACTCGCTAACGGATATCATCATAATAGTAATAACCTACAGGATTTCGTTTGTATTCATGGAGAAGTCTTTAGTAATATAATTTTCTAAAATATGTGCAAAAAGTCACACAGAGAGGAGAGATGCGAAATAAGAAAAGTCTGATTAACTTATTATTATTATTTTCATAACGGTGTCTCCATGGTGTCAAAACAATCATCGCAGGAGACCCTACATTGACACACTAACCATTATTCACACAATCCCTATCATACTTCTTAAATTCATTCAGAGACGAAGCATTCACGACCTCCTCTGGCAATGCATTCCACCCATTCACAACCCACCAAGGAAAAAATCTAGTCCTAACACTCTTGTTAACCACACGCTTACACAATCTCCAGGGATAACCCGTCGTTTTCTCTCCCTTACTGCACTGGTCTTAAAAAAGTTACCAATATATATCCTATCAAATCCCTTTAATAATTTATATGCCTCTATCGTATCTTCTCTCTTACGTCTATCAGCTAGTTTTTGGAGCCCACAGATCTTCGATCTATCCTCGTAGGAATCATCCCACAGACCTGCAACAATCTTTGTAACTCGCCTCTGAATCCTCTCCACCATTTCTTCATCACCAATAAATCCATGTGACCAGATCTGTGCACAATAGTCCAAATGTGGTCTTATTAATGCCTTATAAAGTGTGACAATCACTTCTTATCCCTGCTTGTCAGTGTGTTCTTCAACAACCATGTAATTTGATATGATGTTTTGACAACCTTTGCAATATGCCCTTTAAACTTAAGTTTCTATCCACAATAACTCCTAAGTCTCTTGCTTCGTCAACTTCTTGCAGTTCAGTTCCATTAATATAGTAAACAGCATGTCATCTCATCCTCTCGAAGTGCATCACCTTACACTTAGCCACATTAAACTGACAGCCATTTACCTTAGCCCATACCGCTAGCCTATTTAATTCATCCTGCAAGATATCTACATCGTGTGCATTGACCATCACTCTTCCTATTTTTGCATTATCAGCAAACAAGTGGATACTTCCTTTTAAAGTATTCCCAATATCATTGATATAAAAATTAAACAATAGAGGACCAAGTACTGAGCCCTGAGATACTGAGCACTAGTCATCTGTCTTCTCCTGGGCTCCTCCATAAACCACTCTTTGATATATCTCCACCAGGCCACCCCTCTAAGCCAAATCACTAGCTTCGGATCCATACCCATTTGCTTCAATTTATGCAACAGAGTTCCGTGTGGAATTCTGTCAAATTCCTTTGCAAAGTCCAGCAGTATCACTGAGTAAGGATTTCCTTTATCCAACTCCACTGTTACTTTATTATAGAAAGTAAGCAAATTACTTAGGCAAGACCTACCCTTCACAAAACCATGTTGCCCCTTATAAAGTATCATATTGCTGTCCACCCAGTCTTGAATTCTAATTTTTATCAATTTCTCCAAAACCTTAACCATCACTCCATGATTGATTAGTCTATAATTTGCTACCTCTGTCTTGGAGCTCCCTTATGCAGTGGAATTATTTTCCTCTCTTTCCACTCAATTGGGACTTTACCAGAACTGAGGTTTAAATTAAATAGCCTGGTTAGAGGAGGTGCTAATCCTCCCACGGATCCTCCCAACAGAGATGACCAGGATGAACTAATTAAAAGCAATCCTCGGAAACAACAAACAGCATCACCAACCCAGTCTCCCACTAATTCAAAACCTCATCCGATAGAAGAAACTACTCAAAATGGTCTTTTATCATCTGCAGCCAGCAAAGGAGAAACAGAGTTTCCAGACGATGAAGAAACTGTATGACGACTTAGAAGAGGAAGACGTTGAGGGGGAACCTCCCCACACTGAGAGTCTCCTAACCATGAAACAGCTGTTATCCTTCATACAGAAAGTGCGAGGCTCCCCTCACAAATTAACTATAGCCCTTAAATACACCACAAGAATCCCAGGAATAATATCTCAACTTCGGGACCTACACTCGAAATATAAATGTAAAAAGAGCAGAGCAGAGGTTAACAGGCGTCAGCGAATCTACTAGCTAACTAATGGGCTACAAACACAGTACCAGGACCAATATTAGATTCAACTTACAATCAAACTTTCATAAACACAATGTCGTTTAGTCTTTTTTTTCTCTCAATGCAAGAGAATGGGCCTCTGCTTTGCTCAATAGAATAGTCTCCTTGCCCAGGTACAAAAATATCATATAGACCTAATACTTCTGCAAGAAACAAATATCAACTCCTCATGTAATTTATCTCAAAAATGAACAGAGTGGCCTTATGACCTACATCACTCTGCAACCCAACAACATCATGGAGCAGGAATTAGCTTAGGTGTACATCATCGATCTCCCTGCAAACTGAAAGTGATTGCTGAGTAAAACCTACCCAACCATAATACTCTGCATTGTTCAATATCTACATACCACAGCAGGATGCTCTGGCATCACAAATCTTGGATTTCATTCAAAACAATCTTTCCAGCATTAACCAAGAACATATCACAATAGCTAGATACTTTAATTGCACTCTTTACCGAGTAAAAGACAGATTTCAATGTGCTGACCATCGTAGCTCATTAATAAACAAACTTCAAACACTGGTAAACGATAATGAACTCATTGACGTCTTTCTGAATCAACATCCAGATAATCAGTTCTACACATGGAGGTCAGCAATCGCAGCAACTTATAGGCCACTCTGCCAAGCATGACCGGACAGATACTGCATTTCCAAACACACTGTTCCTCTAGTTAGAAACATCTTACACATCCCTTCCTACATCTCAGATCGTTGGCTCATCATGCTGCAACTTTCATTATGTTTGGAAGTATCCAAACTTTTCAAGTGCCTATTGAATCTTCAACAATACCCTCCTGAAAGATCCAGATTACATAACAAACACGCAGTCTTTAATAACTAACCTCACTCATTCAGGCACTTGAAAAGTAATACAGAACCAATGTAAACATTGTGGTCCCAACTAAAATCACAAATAAAATCCTTTACGCAGATCTACAGTTAAGAGTAAAATCCGACAACTTGAAGAACAGCTGAAGTGTCTCCCAGAGAAAAGCTTTAAATACCATTCAGCCTCCAAGCCATGCAAAAATAGTTAGAATTATCTGCAAAATGTGCCCTACTTAGATCGTGGCGTACACATATAAATCTTTCAGATGTCCCCACAAAATATGTTTTCTCTTTGGAAAAAAAAATTGGGCAACAAACTGCATCTCTGCTATTAGACTTCAAGAGAAGATCCAAGTAAAATCACTTCTGAAATCCTACAATACTACAAGAATGCATACAGCCTCTACAGGAACATCCTGTCATACAATTCACGAAATACTGAGAGAACCAAACAAAAAAAAAACTCTTCAACAGATCGGAACCACCTTAGAAAACAAAATCACGCTAGACGAACTGAAACTGCATGCTCATCCCTGCCAAATAACAAATCTCCCGGCCTTGATGGTCTCACGTCAGAGTTTTTCCAAGCCTTCTATAATCAACTCGGACCACTTCTCCTTAACACAGTGTAAGAAGCCTACCTTAATGGACCTCAATAGAATGACTGATTCCAAAGAAGGGAGATCACACTGACATCGGAAACTGGAGACCAATCTCACTAATCAATACCGATTGTAAAATCATTTCCAAAGTTATAAAATTCCAAACTTATTCCAAACTTATTCTATACCAAGAAGATCAATACATGATAATCCCCATTTAATAATAGATCTCATCCACATCGCAAAAAGCCAACATGAAAACCTAGCACTCGTCAGCCTTAATCAGGAGAAGATGACGTCACTATAATAGTGACGTCATCTTCACTATTATAGTGACATTTCCAAATGTTAAGATGGCATTTCCAAAGTGCATGATAATTGTTTTCAACATACACCGTTACCTAGTTGAGGTGTCCGAAGCCTTCTTTATCCTAATTTGTACTCTATCCTGCATTCTCACTGCAATTCTCACTGGAAATTCCCAGCCTGATCATAAAAAAATAAGAAAAAAATCCACATAAAAAATAATATAAGAAAGAATCCGGCCGGGAAAGCCTTGAAATTATTTTTTTTTTCATATCCTCAGAGCAATAATATTTCGTAACACTAACTCGTTATACTAGACTGTGACCTTCTATCGGGAAAAACAGAATGTGTGCTCTTGGATTGAGGAAGCACACAGACTATATGCCCAAGCCTCAGGGGACAAATTAAGGCTCTGCAAAAACCTCTGGCTTCTGGTCAGGCAGCTTCGATTACATCATGAAATCATCCACCAGAGGACTTATGCTCTCCACAATCCTCCGAATGGCCAGTTCTGCACCATCACCTACTAAACTACTTCATTTTACAGAGATGCTCTAGAGCGGTGGAGAAATACTGAACTTCATCACACACTGACAGGATCAGCAGAGTTAGTTCTACTTAGAGAACGACTATATTCGAACAGAAACATCGCTACTGCCCTTGCTTTTCTCTACATGGAATTGGGCAGGAATAAGAATCATGGGCGACCTCCTGACTCAGATCCTGAAGCGAAAAACATTCACATGCAAAACCTATCGAGATATCGCTACACCTCAGGGAATCCGTATCGCTTCTAGAAACTGCGCGGAGCCGATCTTTCATCTTGTATCATCTGAAGCCTCACTTCCAATTCTTCCCTGCAACAACAAGAAAATATACCACTTTCTCATGTCAGTGCCTCCAACTTCGCCCTTCGTATATTCATCCCTAACCCTCTCATTTATTAAGCTGCACAGGCCACCTAGTTTTCAGTGGGATCTTCCATATAAATCGAAGTGTACCAAACCAGATTCCGACATACAGTGTAGACTATGGCATATATATATATAATCATACCGATAATCAGAGCCGGCCCTAGGGTCTTTGTCGCCCGCATGCAATGTCTATCTAAGCGCCCCTGTAACGATCCGGGCGTGTGTGGTTCTTTTACGATAATAAAAATTTAAATTATTTGAAATTTCTTAAATAAATTTTGACAGAACAGCTACACGTTGGTTCGCTAAATGTAACGAACCGGGGTGTTGACTAGGCAGGATAATCTTTAAAATCCCCAATATTCAAAAAATTCTCAAAATTTAAAGCAAATTTTGATAAAGGCACTTCACTTTATTCGTTGATTATAATGATACAGGGATTATGGCCTTCTCACCGACCCGAATCGCTAACAAAATTAAAATGAATTTTAATTAAAGTTAAAATTTATTTGAACTAAAGTTTAAAAAATTCTTGCATTTTACAAGTTACTAAATTCTTAATAACTTGTAAATATTTTTTAAATAATTTTTATAAGTGGAACTATCTTTTAGGAAAATAAAAGAAACTCAAGATAGATGAGAAAATAAGAAAAGAATTCAGAAATAATTAGAACATTTAATATAAGTATTCAAAAAATGACATCTTTAGAGAATAACAGAAAATAAATTAAATTACATAAATATACTTGAAATATTTTTTAATTAAAATTTTAGGTTTTTGATTTCATATTAATAAAATTAGAAAAAATTGTCTTATCGTCTAATTCCGCACATATATCATTTTCAATAGCTATTAACGCCAAACTAACAAGCCTTTTTTGTGACCTACTTGTTCTTTAGTAGGTTTTAAATGAATTTCAACTTGGAAAAGGAACGTTCACTGCTCGCTACACTAACAGGTAAGGTTAATAGTATTCTTAAAGCAATTGTAAAGTTAATGAAAGATAAATTATTGGACACAATAAAATTAAGAATATCGAAAGGGTTTTGAATATTTAAATTATCCTTCCGAAAAATATCCCGGAAAGCACATAACTCGTCATATAGTTTTATTGCATTTACGTCTTTATTGTCGCCCTCCTTCAAGAGAATCTCTAAATCGTCACAATTTTTTCGTAAATCTTCGTTATTAATTTTTAGTAATCTATACAAGAAATTGAAATTATCATATGTTTTTAGTTGTTCAAAACGTTCTATTAACGAACACATTGCAATGTCTGGAAGTGTATAAAACGCATTCACTCTAAATTTATCTTCTGGCGATTGTGACGTTTCGTCATGAAGCTCGTAGTCAAATTGTCGTGTCTTCTTTCGTCGTCGGACTTCCGTACCAGTTTTAAATTCTTTTTCTTCGTCCACCTCTTCACGCAGTTCTTTTGCCATTTTAGAACTTCTTTAAAATTTGTATCTGATGGATACTCTTGTAAGAATATTTTTAAGTTTTCGATAGATTCTAAAGCAAGTGTAATGTTCATATTTTTGTCTTGAAGCATTTTACTCACAGGGTTTATTCTGTTAAGTAAATCATGCCAAGTTATAAGAGAACAAATAAATTTGTAGTCCTTTATTTTAGCACATAATGTTTGTGCTTCATGCTGAGAGTTTCTTTATTAAAATTTTCATTATTTAAAATTTCAAAAAGTGCATCGTAAATTTCTCCTAACTGATATCTTAGAGGGCGCATTGCATTAATTTTACTTTCCCGTCGCGTTTCTGATGGCTGTTTCAATGTTAATTTTTTACGAACTTTAAAAAGACTGCCCAACGTTTGTAAGAGAATGAAAAGAAATTGTATATTTCTTGAATAATTGCAAAGAAATTAATTGTATCTGCATTCACTTTGGCTGCATCGTTAATGATTAAATTTAGAGTATGAGCAGCACATGGCACGTAAAAAGCTCGAGGATTTTTGTTTAAAAGCAAATTTTGGAGCCCATATTTTTTTCCCTCTCATATTTTCCCTATTGTCATGCCCTTGACCTCGCATGTCTTCAATGGGAATGTTCCATTTTTCCAGTTGTTCCATTATTGTTGCACATAAACCACGTCCTGTGGAATCTGATATATTTGCAAAACCTAAAACGTTTTCCCTGATCTCGACAATTCCATTGTCACAGGAAATAAAGTGAATAATAATGATCATTTGTTCTGTTTTACTTACATCACATGTGCAGTCTAAAATTATGGAATAATATTTAGATTTTCGAATTGATAATAAAATTGTATCCCTGATTGCGTTACTCAAAGTTTCCAATATTTCATTTTGACTGTCTTTACTCAAACAGTGTACTCTATTGTTTCGTTGTGGAGCCCTTTCAACATGCTTTTCCATAACGGGATCAAACTTCGCAAACAGTTCGACTAATTTAAAAAAATGCCGTTATTCCTTTCATATAATTTATCACATGATCCGCGAAAAGCTAAAGTTTGGCTACTAAGGAATTTTATAATTTGAATCAAGCGTTCTAAAACACTCGTCCAATGTTTCTTTTCCATTTCGTACATGCTTTGAGTCTGGCAATCAATAGTAGTTTTTTTTTTTTTTTTACATTTTATGAAGTTCCATCCATTTTAAGAAATTTTTCATGTGAGTTAAACTAGTCTCATGTCTATGCAAAGTTGTACTTACATTTCTCCAATTTTTATAACCTTCTACAAGACTGCTTGATTCGGTAAGTGCGAAAGGTTTGCAACAAAAGCAAAAAACAGAATTTAAAATTTCGGAATAAATGAGCCATATTCTTGGCACGAGCTCCCCTTTTTTCCATTTTTCTATTATAATACGTTTCTCCAAATTTACGACCCTATGTATCTCTGGGATATATTATATTTTTCTTTTGAACAGGCCCCATTTCAATTAAAACAACTCATAACTTTTCATCAATATTTCCCCATTCACCTGGATCTTCTAAATTTACAGAGACTAACAATGTGTTAGTTTCGTGGTCAACTACAACTAAATCTTCTCCTAACTGTTTTTCACTTAAATCATGCGTCTTGTTATCTTATTCGATAGTTGCAATAGTACTTTCATGAAAACTGGATGATGTGCACAGTTTTTCAACTCTGATTTCTGATGTATCGAGTTGGTTACAATCTGCATAAAATAATTTAATATTTTAACAAATTTATTAAGAGCCCCAGTTCGTTTCTTAATATCTGCTTCTTTTGCAGCAACGCTTACGATTTTGTGCACCGGATAACTTTTTAAAAAATTTTTGATTTCATTTCTATTTTATACCCACAAGAAATTATTACACAACACGACACAGAGACGAAATAATAGTCCGCACTGCGATACTGTCAGTAGCGCAGTGAGGACTATAATGCCCACTACCGCCGGCACTGCCTATAATTAAAACAAATTAATAATTCAATAATTATATTTCACATTCAAATTTGATATTATGACGTTTTTAATATGATTTAAAGAGACACTGTTAATTCGTGTCAAATATAAAAATATTGGAAAAGCATTGCGGAAATGAGCATTAGAATACTAATTAAACATAAATATTCATTTAAGAATTTTCCAAATCAAAATCTAAAAGAACTCTCATTATTTTAAAAGCATATTAATATAAAAGATTATTATTTTTTAAAAAAATATTAATATAATATCCATCTTAAGAATGAACCACAACCTTAAGAATGACATGAGCGCACGTGCCAGCGAATCCAACAAATTTCTACAAAGATGCTCTTCGAAGATGGAAGAAGCTAAACCTCCAGCACGCGGGGAAGACAGCATCCCTTCCTGAAATCCTTATGGAAATCCATCTGCCACGACACGATGGTAAGGAATCCCATCACTCAAAAAGAGTTTTTCTTTCCTCCATGAAGCTGGCGAGACGGTGGGTCTTGGATGATATTCATTCTCCGAGCCTCAGCTGGTGCTTTCCAAAAAACACTCGAAAACTTCGAATACGGAATCAGGCTGAGCAGATACACACTGTGAAATCTGCTTGTCAAGCTGCTATGCCTGATAGCATAACGGAAGAGAGGCTCGGTCCTCCTGACGCAAAATATCCATTCGTTTGATGAAAACCAATAATGCACGGGAAAAACTTACATCCTGAAATATGAACAAAATCTACAGCACTCCAATAGAAGAGTCCCAAGAAAGCACTTCATTGGATAATCCTGTATCGTCCAACCAAACAATACTTCACTGGGACCTACCATATCGCACAAGAGCCACCAATCTCCACGCAAATATTCGGTGGAGAATGTGGTACAATTAACTATCTACTCCAACTATATTACGGAGATTTAACCCGGATGTTTCAGATAACTGACTATTCTACTTTCGATCAGGAATAGCCCTGCATATCTACTTAGAGTCTTGTCAACACCTATTTAATCCGTTAATCCCCGGAAACGGTAGCATTAATCTGCGATTGTCTCCATTTGGAAGATGAATATCTCAATTTTCTGTAGGCATAGTTAAAAAATCTGTAGCTACCTCTTCATCGCTATTAAAGCAGTAATATCCGTTTCTATCTTCGACACACCAGACCAGACAGCACAAGAGTTGCACTGAGAAGCGTATCACCATCTCCTTGGAGTTTTCAAACAGAAGGTGAGAAGTCGGAACCTACATGAGCATCACTACCAGACGCAGAGCAACACCTTAGATATTTCACACCAAGACTGGAATCCAATGAATCAACTCCTGGCTGAGCAGGGCGACTTCATGAGTGTCCACTTTCCAACATAGAAGTGACATAATCTCCCCATCCAAAGAAAGGGGCAGGAAGGTATTTTTGTGCTCAACCAAGATAGCAGGGTAAAAAAAAAGACGCAGAAGAAGATCGAGGTTGGTCTGATTGTAGTACATTTAGAAGTCCTATAGAAGAAGAAAACGTAAATCTAACAATACTGGAGTCCTGAGTTATTTATTATTTACTAATTATCTTCTTCTTCATGCATTAGATGTTGCGAATAGTCATTGACTATTCGCAACAGTCATTCTTCACCAAGACTTCATTAGTATCTTTTAATCTTTTTCTAAGTCTTCCTGTTCTTCTCTTATTCTTTGGTTTCCAACTATAGACTTGTTTTATTATTCTATCTTCACTTCTTCTTTCCACATGTTCGATCCGTTTTATTCTTCGGGTGGCTACCCAATTGTTTATTGCGTGTATTTGACATTGATTTCTTATATCTGTATTTTTTATTTTATCTAATCTAGTTTTATTTACTATTTTTCTTAATATATTCATTTCACCTGTGTTTAACATTTGCCTTGTTTTCCCAGTGTCTGGTCTTGTTTCAGCATTGCATTACATGTCATAATAGGCCTGACTTGCTCTCTGACTTCTAGATGTGGTCGTCCTTCCCAGTTCAGTTGTATACCTATATAGTTGTAATTCGTTATTTGTTCGATAATAGTACCTTCCAATTCTAATTTGCATTTTTGTGGTTCTTGTGATATTGTCATACATTTTATTTTAGTTTTTGATATCTTCATATTATACAATTTTTCTGCTTTATTAAATGTACGTAGTAATATTTGTAGATGAGTTTCATATCTGCAATTAATATTACATCATCTGCATAACATATAGTTCTTATTATTCGATTGTTTATTTTCACATGGTGGGAGGCCAAGGACTCGCTGGATAGATTATATCCAAAACCTTGGGTGGACACGTTTGGGAATCCCACCAGAACACCTGAGTTTGGTGGCAGAGGATCGTGACCATTGGAAGTTCCTCTTGCAGCTGTTGCCCCCACAACCCAATTAGGAAAGGTGGGCCTTGAAGATGTATGTTATTTTCACTTAAAGAGCCTCCTTGTCTAATGCTACTACTAATGTGTATCTCTTTACTTATTTTCTTTGCGTTTTTATTATACAGCTATTATTATCATATTTTTTAAATTATTTGTATTATGTTTTCTGCTACTTTTCTTCTCTGCAGTATTTCTATTACATCTTGAATTAATATTCTGTCAAATGCTTTTTCCAGATCTATAAAGCATATCAATAGTTTCTTCTTGTATTCTCTATCAATTGTCTGATTGAATATCGCACCTGTACATGATTTATCTTCTCTGAAACTTTGTTGTTCATCTAATAGATTTGTTTCCTTTGTTATTTTATTATTTAGGATTCTTGTTAGTACTTTAAACTTTTAATAAATTTATATTCTGAGATAAATTTAATAAATTTATCTCTTTTAAATATTGGTTTTGTTATCCTTTTTTTTTCATTCTACCAGAATCTTTTTTGTGTTTATTATTTGGTTGTATAATATATTTAAACTCTGAATTATAATATCTTTACAATTTTTAATAATTCATTATTGATATTATCTAGACCTGGTGATTTTCTATTTTTCAATTGCATTTTCAATTTCTGTTATTTCAATTTTCGTTTCTGTTGTATTTATTTCTTCTTCTTGATTTGTTTGTTTAACTAGTTCTACTTTTATTTCAACTGTTTGGTTATAAAAGATTTTAAAGATTTTCTAATTCCTCTATTTCTACTTTTAATATTGGGATATATTCTGATTCTTCCTTCTTTCGTGTATTAAGAAATCTCCACATTTGTTTCTGCATACCATGGAAATCATGTTCAAGTTCTTGTGTATACGATTCCCAAAATTGATTTTTTTTCTTTCTATTTTCTTTTGATTAACTTTATTTCTTATTTCTTTATATTCGTTCCAATTATCTGCTGTTTCATTTGTAGATATTTTTTATATTTTTCTTTCATTTGTTAATATTTTTATTTCTTCATTAAACCAAGGAGTTCATCTTCTTGATTTTCTTATTCTTTTTTTTTTTACCCCTAATACTTCTGTTGCTATTTCAGTTATATTTGTTTTAAAAATCATCCAATTATCTTCTACATGTTGTTTTAATCTCTTGTGGTATAATATTTTTATACTTTCTTCTTTTAATAATTCCACTTTAAATTTTATTTCGGCTTTTTGTTGTATTTTTCTTTATATTTTATTTTCTTATTTTCACACATTTCTTGTAAAGTCTTAGTTTACATATTAACAGATTATGATCACTTCCAACTTCTGCTCAGGCTAACACTCTGACATCTTGTATTTCTGATGGGGGTGTTACTTTGTTACATATAATATAATCTATTATTGGTTCCTGTCCTCTTGTATTTCCAAAAGTTATTTTATGCTGTTTTTTTATGCTGATAAAATGTATTCATTATTTTTAACTTATTATTTGCACAGAATTGCATCAATGTTTCTCCATTATTGTTTATTGTTTCTTCGTTAAATCTTTGCATGATCCATTTATTGGTATATTTCCTATTCTTGCATTTAAGTCTCCCATTATAATTAATTTTTCATTTCGTTTTATTTCTTGTATTATTTGTTTTAGTCCTCATAAAAAGCTTCTGTTTTTTTTTCTATTCTTCCTTCTTCTGGGACATATACTGTGATTATATTTATTTTACCTCTATCTCTTTTTACACTAACTGTTAATATTCTTTCGTTCATTTATTTATATTTATATTCTTCTATTAATTAAATTAAGGGGATATTAGATCCCACATTGTTTTAAAACCGAATAAGAAACTCAAGAATTGGAAACAGAGTTTCATGCCGAATATAGTATAAAAAACTATAAAAGTATCGGCGAATACTAGCGTGAGCTAAATGCAAGTAGTCTTAGAACGTAGTACAAACACGGGCAACTCGTTGCAAAGGTGAGGAAAGTGCTGATCACTATTCTTTGGTATTTACCATAATGTAAAAACACATTTCCTAGGAAATGTATGCTGTTATTACATTAATTTGTAATTTAATTATTATTATTTAATGTTTATTAAATAATAATAATTAATAAATTAATAAATAATAATAATTAATATTATTATTTTATTTTATATTATTAATGTCGATGAATTCTTTCATAATTCATCGACAAGTCATTTTTCTTGTTTAAAAGTGTTCGGAAATAATACCTAACGTTATTCAAGATACAGATAACATAGAAACGTAATAATTATTTTCTTGCATTTTAGAACATTTTATGTAAGTGTACTGCTGCATTGTGCAGATAGCGATTTATCTGTAGAGAACAAATTTCATACTACCAAATTTTGCAACAATAATAACACTAGTCAGACTGAAATGAAAATTTTAATACATATCTTAACTGCAAAATTTCGTTAAGTTTAATCCAGTGAGTGCGTCATTGCTGATTTCGAAACTTTATGAGAATTTTGTTCTAAAAGTGATTCGTTTGGAACTAAAACTGAACCATGCAGACCAGTGGCGGCTCGTAGCTTGAAATCGTGGGGTGCTGCAACATTCGAAATATATATACACACTGTAAGTACAGTGTATACGTGTTTGGATAAAATATCAAAATTATGGTAAAAATTTAAAAAAAAATTTTTTTTTAATTATCGATAAACTTAAACAGTTGGGTATAATTCAAAATTACTTTAGCTCGCATCTCACTATGACGTGCATATGCTTGCGCGCGTAGCAAAATGACACTGTGGTAAACACAGTGCTGTAGCGCCCTTCGCCCTCCTAAGTGCTACAAGATGGATTTTTATTATTTTTTATACAAAATAAGAGAAGTGTAGAGGATTGTTGATGATAACATTAAATATTACAAGCAAATATAAATAAATTAATTAATATGCTAAATCAGAGAGTTATTGCAGAACATAATTTCGACACGTTATTTTTTTGTAGCCCCGACTATAGCTGAACTGAAAACTGGAAAACGGTTCGACATTTTCTTGTAAAAGTTTCAAATAGCGAATCTGAGTAAAACTCATCCATTAATAATTAAGTTCGCAGGCCTAATACGGAGATGGCTGTACTTTTCCTCCAGGAACCAGGCAAATCAGTCCCATGAACACACATATATACAGATATGGAACATTATCGGAAAGAAAGAAAAAAGAATCCATATTGTTCTATAATTATTCTCTAGTAAGAAGAGCATTAATCGTTATTATCACTACTAATAGTAACAACAACAATGCACGTACTATACTACTAATAATCATAATACATTTACTGTTAATTTTTTAACACAGTTTATTATCTTTCAAAAAAATTACATGAGTGTAGGGTACAGTTTTACATATATATTTTATAATATTTAGGAAACAGTGGAATAATTTATTACGTTACATTTTTCATTCTTAATATCTTTATAATTGCATAATGTGGAATTTATGTAAGCTTCCTATATTACAACATTTTCACAATCATATGTGTAACCTAAGAGCAACAAATCATCCGGGTTACGATATGCATAAAGTTACAAAAATTTATGTAATTAATTTTCAATATATACATATATGTACATTCATATAATATACATATTACATATTATTATAATATAATTACAAAATAAAATCGCAGAAAAAATAAAATTTCATCATACAGAGAAAGTTGCATAATAATTAATTAAGAACAAAATAAAACAAAGCAGTTAAATGGCATTTAAGTTTTACGTTTTGCACACAAGACTGGATCTTTGAATACAAATATGCTAACAACCAATAATTTGTACAATTATTTTGAGCAGAGCTTCCTCATTTCTGTGGGAAAATAAATACTCTTTGATTAGAGTTTTGTATTTGTTTGGGTTAGTTTCATTTCTTATTGTTAAAGGTAGTGTGTTGAATACTTTTGGCGCTAAATAAATATAATGTTTGTGTATTGCTTCTTTATTTGCTTTTGGAACTAAATATTTTAGGCCCTTATGTCTACTAAGGAAAGTATCTCGTTTGATATTTACGTATTCTTTGTCATTTTTAATTAATAATATAGTCCTTATAAGGACTGGCTTAAAGGGGCGAAGCAAGAATGCTTTTCATCTTCCCCGTTATCTGTAGAGGACGGTGTATGGATAAGGTGTTATTGAGCTATTAAAGCTCTGATCATGGCAGGAGGGTAAAAGCAATAGCCGAGTCTCAGTTAGAACTTCATTGGCTACAACATTGTCATCCATTACCCTTACAGAGTTCGTATATCCACCCTTATGAATAATAGTACCCTATAGACGTATAAATATCTAAGGGGTAATGTTTAGTATGGTGTATTTATTACACATTGCAGTATCCTTATATTTGTTTCTAGTTAAGATTTTAATTACTTTATTCTGAGTCGAGACTAAAGGTTTCAGAGTAGTGCGATAGATTAAATGTAACAGAATAATAACGATCACAGTAATCGTATCAAATATAGTTCACAGTAACACAAGGTAGTTGATATTACATGCTGCATTTTACATTTTATTATATATACTAGGGGGGGGGGGAATACGCCTCCCTGGCGCCTACGGCGCCCAACCCCCCTAGTTCCGGACTGGTAAGCCGGTTCTCCTTGAATTTTGACTCGAATTTTGAAAACTCGAAAGGGGGTTCCTCCCCCCCCCCTTTTCCTCCGGCCCTGAAGATTTTTCAATCATGTTTCACTTATTTATTCCTGTTTCTGTTATTTCTGAACGACAAGAAGTGCCATATGCCATTATCTCCTCAAGGTACTCGTAAGCAAATAACTGCAGTTAATAAGCGGAGAATGAAGCTAAGAATACTGATGCGTACACACGTGGGGATATTTCTGGGTTTTGAGGAGGTGATCAATGCAGTTTTTTTTTTTTTTTTTTTAATTAATCTTCAAATGTTCTCTCGGAAAATAATAAAATAGGAATGATGAAGAATAAAGAATCAGAAAATTAAAAATAAAACAAAACTTACAAAGCTTTTTGAAGCATGCTCATCTGTTGTTATGTTTGGATGAACAGCGGTCGGAAGTCCGCTGACCATTTCCATCTGAAGGATGGCAGTGGTCAGCGGACCACAGTTAGAAACACACAGCGCTAAAGGAAAATGGGATTGGTTTGATAAAAGATTTTAAAAGTACATTTTTTTCACTTCCGAATAACGTTAATTAGGTGCTGACCTATGGCAGTCAACACTAACATAAAATTGCACAAAAGCGGTTGCCTTTTGTGAAACTGACCTAGATTTACTCCTCGATATACTGCATTTGTTAAAATGCAAGCACAATCCCCGTGAATTTTGGTAAATGCGATTGCTAAGTGCACAATACAAGCCTTCAAAAATGCATCGGTGGTGGCAATGGATGCATTTCTGAATCTGCTGGGTTTACTTCACTACCACCTCCCGTGGTTCGCCTCGTGTAAGCAATGTACTGTAGATCTCTTGTGCACACGCACGTGCTTCTAATTCATATTTGAGCCGCAACTGTCCTTGAAGGAAATAAATGATGCGCTCGGCCCTGCCTTTTGATTTTACAGACCTTCGAGAAGGATATAAAAGGCTTATTCCCATTCCGATGGCATGATGATATAACTTGTAAAGGCATAAATGTGTACGTGTTGTTATAACCAAATTGTTTTCATTAAATACTACCGGTCACGTAATAGGAAGGTACGTGTTCCAATCATTTATCTGTATCGCAGTTTTTGTTTTTGTTTTTTGAAAATAAAACTGATTATTCCTGATTAGCTTACTTTTAAGTCAAATTGGTTGGGAAAGAAAAATTCTTTCAGAGAATTTCCACGACCTATGGTCTCAATCTTATTTAGAAACCTGATGGCAAACAATTCAAAGAAACAGCAGCTTGAAGGAATATCAACTCATCAAAACTGGTGTTCCTCAAGGTTCAGTTCTAGATAAAATTAAGGAGCCTTGAGACTTTTTTATTATCTATATAAACGACCTCGTTTGGATGCAAATTAAATGAAAACTAATCATGAATATTTTATATAGATACAAGAACAACATTAGTGGAATTTGTAGTTGTCCGTATTGTTTTGGAAAAAGCTATATTATGAAGAAAATTTTAATACTGTATATCTTTAAGAGGTTGGCGATATGCCAATCTTAAAGAGTAACGAGCAATCTGATTTATTAACCTGCATACATGATTCAGTAAAAACAACTATCAGTATCTGGGCATGCACGTAGATCATAATCTCAAATAGAAATCCCACATCCAAGCATTTACAACCAAATTAAGGTACATATTTTATCGAAGGCGTAATATTAAATGCATAATATTTCATACATTTGTACAGACCATATTATTCACTTGGTATACTGAAGAATTCGGTGTGGAATTTGTACCTGAGGGGAGCATACTAAAATATCCTTGGCAAATTGTATAATCTACACAACAGAATACTACAGAATCTTATTGTTTGATGACACTGCATTTAACTGACCTCATTGTCGTACTCTCACCGTACCCTCAGGCACGATGGCCTAATTTTCCAGATACCTCAGGAAAAAAGTATCCCGGATTGGCATTTCACATTTCTCGCACAATACTCCCTTAACTCAGAAATGAGAAGTCGGTAGCAACCTTTAAGAGAGACAGGATAAAGACTATTTCTTGGATTTATAAATGACACTGAAACATTGCTTTATTTTATCTAGATGAACACTATTGGAGTTTGGAGTAGTTTGCAAATACTCCAAGTGAATATATATACATTCATGGGGATGTAAAGAGTGGTAAACCGCAATATATAACCTAACCCACTCAAATGCAAAACTCGCCTTCTCCTGGTTCATCCCAGTGACCTGGTATCGGAGGTATAACCCTAACAGAACAAATGCTGTTAGAACTGCATGTCCAGAGGTATTAGGTAGCAACCCTATCACTACACCACTCTTTCAGCAAAAGGCTTGTAACCTGTCCTTGTGGTATTTCATATACCTTCAAGTTTCAGCCAAAGAAAACCCAGACTGTCAGGGGAAACGACCATAATCCAGAAAAATAAAGGAAAACGAAGTTGAAAGAGGAAACATATAGTGTTATAGAGGAACACAAACACAGGAAAGGCTGCTTGAAGGAATATCAAGCCTTAATTTTAGGATGATGCACTAACACAATTCCTAAGGAAAAACAGGAGATTGGAACTTGTGTAGAAATAAGTAAATCATGTTATTTATTTGATTCATCCCGGAAAAATGATAATTTCCCAAGTGATTACTTTTTCCGATTTCTGTGAGTATTATATGACTGTATTTAAAAATCGTATCAAAATTCAAATTATCTGTGTCTCACTCTAGTATTTGCCAATGATAATCTAATATCACCACGAAGTGTAAACCCTTTGAGTGTCTCACAAAAACGGCCCGCGTGAAGCATAGCTATTCTTCATTTGACCTTCATGCATTCCATATTTAAAATTACATTAACAAGTCTCGTTCGCACCTGAGTGTCTGCCGTTTCCCTTATTTCCTGGCGGGTACTAGCTTTTAGAATATGTATGCGGCTTGCATATGTTGGCCTCGAGGCCAACAGTGCTTCAAGTAATTACAGTAATACCAGTCCTTTGACGTTTCGGTTTACGACGCTTTTTCAATTATAACCAGCTCCCATTTATACGTGTGGGGGGAGGGAGTTCTGATGAACATCCAGAAAAAAAAAAAATCACTTAATTTTAAGTCTTCTTATATATCCTAAAAAAAAAAATATAATATATAAATATATATATATATATATATATTAGAATTTGATGAAACATGAGGTTCAAAAGATTTTATGATATGGTCATCCTTACGGTTATGTCAGCTTCTTTAATATAATTTTTGTTCCAGGTGTTTATAAAAACATTCCAGCCTCCCCATCGTGCAATGCAAGAGTCGCTCATACGACGTTTTAGCAAAACGTGGCTCCCGTGAAACAATCGCTGCGCGTTTCCGTGGCTATTTATTTAAAACATTCGTTGCTCGTTACATCTCTTTGTCTTTCGGTGTTTGGATGGCTGCGAATTATAAATTGTTTATACCTATTTATTTTCTTTTATAGTAGGTTGTTTATAATGTCACAGCTTTGATAAAATTTCAAGTAGGGTTGCTATCGCTTCCAGCCAAAAGATGTCGCGTAACATTTCCTACTAAGAATAAAATGATTCAATTGGCTGACAATGGCGTATCGCAGAGAGGCCGTAGGCTAAACTTATCTCGCACTACTGTTGTTCATTTGTCAAAACCAAATTTAAAGTTCTTAGTCAAGTGAAAAGTGCAACACTGTTTAATACTACAGTTATCCCTAAACTTGAAAATCTTATTGACGAAATGGGGAAGCTTTGAATGTTGTAGATTGGTGTCTAAACATGTCGGTGTGTTCCTTTAAGCCATGCGTTTCAGAATAAATTTTACGTTTCCGAAAATTAGTCTAAATATTTCTTTTGCGTACCTGACGTGAATGAATGCTTTATTTGCGTCATATATACACACATATATGACTACTTAAAACATTATTTAGATACATGCATGATAAAAACGGCAATGATTCACTATACGATGATATTCTCTATACGGCGATGGTTTGGAACTTAACGTGTTGTACGACCGAGTTTGCATGTATTATTATTAGTAGTAGTAGTAGTAGTATTACTACAGAAACAATATTTTTAAATTCAGTGCATTCCTGGTGACTGAGAAAAAGTCTTCCGTTCTATAGACAGAGCAGTCATTACACGCTCACTGAAATGAATCATATCAAGGATCAAATACAAGTTGCAAGTTCTATTTCTCTCCTTCCATTGATTCGACAGCACTTTTGCTGAGTAAAGGAGCGCAGGTGAATGTACAAAATAATCATGGATGGACCCCGTTAACGGCTTGTCTAAATACCGTACCGATGAGGATGACGGGGACAGTATGTCTTCATCGCAACCATCATGAAGTCTTTCGATTACTCGTACATCATGACTGTGATGTTAACTTTCATCCTCCAACTACTGATCCTCAGCTATTGTTTGCTACCAAGTGGTATTTGATGCCGTTGGTTGTTTTGTTCCTTCAGTCTGGAAGCGACCCAAGCGTATGCGACAATGATGGCTTGACATCCCCCTGTTTCACGTTGCAAAGAAGAAGAAGAAGAGTAAAAGATTGGTGGATTTCCTGTTTGTTGCCGCTTGAAGGAGAATCATGAAACGTGGACTCGACAGGAGTCTCTCCTTAACGAGATCAAAAATGAAAAAATAAGGAAATACGATGTTCAGAAGTGTAAGGAGGTTCCAAGTTTGCAACAGTTATGTTCACTAACATTACGAAAAGAATTACGAAGTCGTATACAAGATGTAATTAACCAGGTATCACTCCCTCGTACTGTTGCGTCTATTTAACGTTAGAAAACTTATAAAATGAAATAATTAAAAATAAATCAAAATTCTGATCAAATTTGAAAAAATATTTATCACTTATATATTTATAAATTATCACAAAAATATCACTTATAATTTAAATATGTAATCACCATATGTAAACATAATTTTAATAAATAAAATTATTATTGTATGTAATTTTTCTGAGAAATTATAAAATGTTTTAAAAAAATGTTATTATTATTATTATTATTATTATTATTATTATTATTATTATTATTATTATTATTATTATTAGACCTCCCTGGAGTCATAAAGTCTTAGCGGGAGGTTCTTCATTACACCCACAGCTCATCATCCAGTGGCTTGAATGTATTCACTGTCTTCACCCTCATTACACTTCCAGGCAACGCATTCCAACCACCGACAACTCACCATACGAAAAAAACAGTTCTTATTTGCTCAAGACCTCTTTTTCTACTGCGTTCAGGGATGGCTTCTTGTTCTCTCATGTCTTCACCCATTCTATGAAAATCGATACTCGTTGATCTGATAATTACTCCTTAATATCTTGTATGTCTCGATGACGTTCCCTCTTCGTTCTTCTATCCGCTAGACTCTACAATGATATTCTTTCAATCTGTCTTCCTGTTCAACATTCCAGAGACTAGAAACCACCTTAGTCAATCGTCTTTGAATCTGTTACAACCTATTTTCATCTATTTGAAAACCAAGTAACAAAATCTTGGCATAGTAATCCATATGCAGTCTAAATAAATCTTTATACCATGGAGTCATTACATCTTTACGCCTGTATTTCAATGTTCTCGGCATCACTACCAATATGCGCTGTGCTCTACTCACAATTTTAGCAAAATATCTTCAACTTTTCAGTTCCTTATCCACCAACATTTCAAGCACTTATCCACTAATATCACAGATCCCTCATCTCCTCTACGTCCTCTAAGATATCTCCCCTATATCCTATATTCTGCTTCTCATCTGTGCTTCCCAACTTTTAATTCTTACGAGAGTGTGCTTAATATTTGTGAAAATCATCTTGAAGGAACTGAGATAGAACTACGTAACTTACACATCATTCTACATATTCCCCAAGAAGTGTTATGCATTTATTACAAACGCTAATTCCATTTGGAATCCTCTGAAAAAAGAGTTGTTGCCCTTGTTGCCTAAGCCAGTTCAGCTGCAGATATGACTTCATCATCTGTGGTAAATTTTGTTCCTTTCAAGTGTTTCTTTAAATTTGGGATTGGAAATAGTGGGATGGGACCAGGTCTGGCGAATATGGTGGGTGAGGCAGACATTGAAAACCCAAGTTGTGTATTGTCTGTCAGGTTTCATAAGCAGGTGCGTTGTTCTGCAAAAACAGCATGCCTCTGCTCAACTTCCCTCTGCTCCATCCCATTCTTCAGTACATCCTTCAATTCCATCAGAGCTGCTGTAACAGTTTCACCTTTTTTTTGAGGCACTTGATAAGGATTATACCATCCATATCCCAAAACACAATGGCAATAACCTTCCCTCTTGACTTTTTAGTTCGAAACATCTTTGGATTTGAAGAAACTTTGTGTCTTTATTCTCTGAGTCATATTGACGAAGCCATGTTTCAACAACAGTCAGAATAGAGCCAGACAATTTGCACACGTTTTCTCTTTTGGTTGCCATTCAAACATTTGGGAACCCACTTCGCTGACAGTTAATGCATGGCCAGATTTTGGTGGATAATAATCCCAACTCGTTCCCTAGATATCTCCAGAGTCTTTGCGATGTTTTTGGCTGGTATATGTTCATCAAGGATTATGGCATGCAATGCATCGATGTTTTCAGGTGTGATCGCTGTGGAAGGTCTCCCTGACCTGGGAGCATTTGTGTCTCAGGATGCCCAGCTTTTAACTTGGCCACTCATTCAGCAATTGTTGGTTATACTGGACGCACTGTCCCCTAAAGTTTCCCACAAAGTTTGGTGAATCTTAGTTGCGAACGTTTCTTGCAGCACGAAAAACGTGATGGCCCACATCTCCGTGTCTTCGAATTTCTTCAAAACCTCTAACATGTCTTATATATCCTAAACGAAAGCGAATAAATTATTACGATTTGAGGAAACGTGGGTGTTAAAGGGTTTTAAGATATGGTCTTCCTTGTGATTTATATCAGTTGCTTTAATTTCATTTTTGTTCTAGGTATTTATCAGAACTTTTCAGTCCCCCCTCGCAGCTTGTTATGTTCAACTTCTGAATTCACCACTAGTGAATTCAGAAGAGGAATTCACTAGTGGTGAATTCCTCTTCTGAAATATCGCGCCCCCATACCCAACTTGCCGATTCGTATTGGACAGTTAATCTGCAGTCGAGCGCACTAATGTATTATCCAATTCTATCTATTCCACTTTAAATACCAGGTTGTTATTTAGCAATCTATCAAAGGATTTAGTAAAATCTAAACATACCACAGTGTACGCATCCCATTTTCCCAATTCACCTGTCTGATTGTTATAATAAATAACTATATTGCTAAAACACGATTTTCCTTTAGTGAACCCATGCTGTTCATCAAAGATAATATTGTTCTCATCAACTTAATTCTGAATCCTGGTCCTCACTATCCTCTCTAATAAATCAACCACAATCCAAGAAAAACAGATCGGCTTGTAATTCGAAGCTATAATATTATTGCCCACTTTATGAACAGGAACAATTTTCTTCTCTTTCCACTCCTTTGGAACTTGGGAAAATCTAAGACTCATGTTAAAGAGGTTAATTAAAGTTGTTAGCACCTTGAAATATTTCCTCAAGACGCATATTGATATATCAACAAGTCCTACATGCTGATTGATATCAAGTTTACTCAATTCCTGAAGTATACCTCCAACTCACTTACCATCAGTATTCCTCCTTCCTTATCACTGATCTCAAGTTCTGCAGGATGCTATTTTCACGAGGATCAAATGTTCATTTAACATCTCTACTATCTCCGCCTCAGTGCATATGATTCACCGCAATCAGAAGTCTGATAAACAGTAGTTTACTGTATATAAGTGACCTGAAAGGTGTATCCATCTCAAAACAAAACAAAACAAAAAAAATTGCCATACACATCTTCACTCCGTATGCCTTATAACTCGTTCTTCGTTTGACTGTATTTTCCACGCATTGTGATTTTTAGATGAATTGTTTTTCGATCAATTGCGTTTCAATAAATTGTGTTTTCGACTAATTGAATTTCGGTAAATTGCCATTCGATAAATTGTTTTCGGTGGATTTTCTTGAGTTTACGGGACAAAAAAAAAAAAAATCGAGTTTCCTGAAGGAAAAACCCGCTTGCCCGTGCCAGAGATCGACTAACTCGGGAACCGGTCGAAGATAGGCTTAGAAAAAATTCCTCCAGTCAGTGACTAGACTAGAACCTAGGTCTAACTTCAAGCGGCCAAGTGCAGAGTACGCAAGCCCACTTCCACTGAGCTACACAAGCCTGACGGAAATGGTGGAAGAACTACCGCATCATGAGGATTAAACTTGACCAATTTTTCCGTAGTAATATTTGAAGAGCAGGGTGGAAGTGGAAATTTTTAAACCTTCATGCAATATTCATCATCATCATCATCATCATCATGCGTATCAAAGATTTAGGCCTAGCATGGCCTGTTCCGGCCTTAGAAGTCATCGTTGAATCGTTTAAGAGGACGTCCTGGTTTTCTTTTTCCTAATGGCTTGTACTTTAAGGCTTGTTTTGGTAATCTTTCTGTTTCCATTCTTTGAACGTGTTCCATCCATCTATGTTTATATTTTTTAATTTTTTCTATTACTGGTTCTTGGTTTAATTCTTTCAAAATTTCTTCATATCTTTTGTGATCAAATAGGGTATACTTTGCAGTTTATCTCATAAACTTCATTTCTGCTGTTATTAATCTTCGTTTGTCTTTTTGTTTTATTGTCCAGATTTCACTTCCATACAATAGGACTGGTAGGGCTAATGTATTGTATACTTTTAGTCTGGTTTGTTTTTGAACTAGGTTTGGTTTAAATATAGAGTTAATTACACCTATTATTTTAAATATTTCGCAATTTTTATATTTATATCTTATTCATTTTCATATGCGATCATACATCCTAGGTAGTTAAATGAATTCACCTGTTCTAAGATCTTGTTATCTATTACTATTTTAGTTCTTGCTGGATCTTGTCCTTTAAAGGCCATAGTTTTTGATTTTTCTGTTGATATTATCATACCATAATCGTTGGATATCTCATTTAGATCTAAAATAGCTTTCTGTGGTTTATCTTCAGAATTTGTAATTATTATTTGGTCGTCGGCAAAAAGGAGAGTGTTTAAGTTCACAGTAGAAGAAACTTGAATACCTTGATGGAAATGTTTATTTCATTTTATTATTATTTCATTTAAGTAGATATTAAAATATCTACCATGCACGGAAATATTCTTCACCGTTTGGTTTCGATAATCATTCATTCATTCAGTAACCCACCCAGAACTCCTGTCGATATTTTCCCAGTTTCTATTATCACTGTAATAGACTAAAATCTGATTGTTCTCTCCCATTTTTTATTTTCATTTAGATACGTCTAACATTATTAATTTAATACATAATACACGCATACCTAGAAATAATTATCTCGCACACATTTCTCGTTCTTATAACTGAATATGGTTTCTCTACAACCAAAGTATACTGTAGAGAAATCCTTTATATTCTTGTCTAATAAACATAATTTTGCCATTAAATTTATGGGAAGTTTTTCGTTGCATAGGAAAACCACCATCAGACATATATCTCCTGTAGAAGCACGTGTGCGCATTTGTCTTTGAAATAGATGAGCTGAGATGTTGTTGATGAGCTGCTGTACGTATATATTGTTCACGTATACGCTGATAATTATAAATGAACAGCAGTGAGGGCAACTCAATGATCGATGGCTATGTTTATTTGTTTAAACCCCCACCTTTTGTGGTGAATAAAGCATCTCAGATCAAAAATAATGTAAAGGCTTAAATGTAAAGAAAAAAATTAACTTTTGCATCCACGTCGGTGATGACAGCTGGATCTGTTTATTATATGTCAAGGGCGTTAAATAGTTATTTAGTTTCTATGGTCGCCTGTGCATAGATTTATGCAAATCCCTCATAAGTAAAAGGTGAGGTAGAGATTAACATCTCCAATTTCGATGTCAGGGCTAATCCCTCCCGCCACTTCTGAATAATAAGCATGTGCACCCTTGTCTCTTACCTGAACTCAAACCATCTTCCTATCTTTCAGTTCTAACTGGTAACTTTCAGCACAAATATAGACTGTGTAATGCTTGATGTAACACCCCGTTTATCCCCATATAAGACATTTTCAATAGCCTCCAGAATATTTTGTCACCTTCGTGATATTTCAAATTCTCTATTCCAACTCAAGTTTTCTCGCATCGTCTATTTAATTATGTTTACACACAACTTTTATTTCTGGATTTATTAATAAAAACGTGATTTATTATGTATTCATTGCCTTGAGCTTAATAATTGCCGAACGTTGATGGATGGAGACCGGTTGCTCCAGTATCCAGACAGATTATGGATGCAACTTATGTTATGTATGTACGTAGAACTGTCTTTCATCCCAAAGACAGTTCTACGTACTGTCTTTGGGATGAAAATGGGTCAAAAGATTTATTGTTATTCACTTTAAGTTTAATAATCCTAGACTCTTCCTCATTTCATATGCTGAAGATATTTTGGACGTACTTTGTTGGCTTTACTTGTCTCCTAATGATAATGACTGTGCTAACCTCCTTGATTATTATTTCTCGAAATTATTTCACGCTTAATTGATCAAAGAGTGTACGATCACTCTCCCTACAAACATCAAGATTCATAATCGAAGTTACCGTCCTTTCTCTAACTTGAAAGGTGTAGTTGAAAAGGAAGCCGATTAATTTTTTTGTCAGTCAGAATCCAAATCAAATTATACGGATTACGTCTCTCCATTCTTCCAACAGTGGGACTCTTCTTAACCATCTCTTCATCCAAATACACTTCTTCCAAAGAAGTATTAGGTACACATCATCGTTTCCTTTGCAAGGTCAACATTCTCTCAAACAATCGGCTCTTCTTATGGTTAAACTGTGCCAATTGGAGTGACATTCAGGATTTCGGATGATTATTTTCTTTATTGTCCATCGTATAGATGGATAACGGAAATTCTTGATCCTAAAAATCACTGATATATTCTTTAAAACTTCGCTGGCTTCGTAAGGGCCAAATGGCACAAGTTTTCCTCTTGCCCAAATAATAGTCGGGCTTCTGTTCACTGCTTTGACCACGATTTCTCTTCATTGTTTCCAACTGGTTCATTCTTTCATAGAAGTCACCATGGTAACATCACATGAAAATGACGTCAACCTTTTGGAAGAAGTTCATTCCAGCAGCTCTTGTATAGAGGTTAATGAAAAACTTTCTAACGGCTCGACACTTCCAAAGCATTTCATAGAATTCAACATTGAGGTAATCGTGACAAGCTACCATGTATGACGGGATTGCCTGATTTTTTCAATGCTCACTCAGTGTGTGTCATCGTGGAAGTATCTCGTCATCATATTACTCTATCCATGCTTCGGATTATTGGGATTATTCGGATTATCCTGGGATACCCCAGGATTTCTCAATAATCCGAATTGTTTCCCTTCATTATATTACTTTATATATGTTATATATTTTATGATAATATATTTTATTATATGTAGGTTTCCATATTAATATAATATTTGACTTATGATTTAAATAGTAAATAGTAAAAATATTATAAAAAATGGACAATAAATAATAAATGAATCTATTAATATTAGGATTATAATTACTGTTTCTTAAATAAAATAAGAAAATGAAATCTTAAATCTATATTGTTTAGAGTTTCTAAATAAATTAAAGAAATTCTGAATTATAATAGATTTTTTTATAACACCTTTTCTTTATTAATATGATCATTCATGTTCCACTTGTGCCACCTGAATGTAGTATCTGTTCGTAGCACATTAACAAGATATAGCAACAAACTATTAGCTGATAACCAGAAATCAAGCTACGCAGGCTAATAATACGGAGGATCTATAGAGATTGAAATCATTTTAAAAGAATTAATTTAAGAAAGAAACAATGAAATTGATTTATTTGGTTGCATTGAGATTATCATTTATGAGTATTTTTTTGTTTTTTTCCGAGGATTTAAGTTTGATTCCAGATATGTGGTCGTACTGTATTCGATACAGTAGATAACAGGGTCAATGTGACATTTGCATCCCTCAAAACAGAAAAATCGCGCAAAAAAATCTTACACACTTATAACAACAACGCTATTTGCTAGTAATTTCTAATTACTATTATTATTATTACTACTATTATAGTAAAGATAATTCAAAACCAGCTAATCGCTTTTCACCTTCAATAGAAAAATAAAGATAATTATGTTTAAGAAAGAATTTAACTGCACTTTCTTATGTTTTTCATCTTCTGTCTTATGTTTATTGCATCTTTCCATCGATTGCGGGCCTTCCAACTGCTCTTCTAGAATTTTGTTTCCATTTTTCAATTTCTCTGATTTTTTTTTCACTCTCTTATTATCCTTTTGCCATTAATTTTTCCTGTTTACTGCCAATTCATTTACTGAAATGAATTGACACGAAATAAAGTATATTAGGGGAAAAAAATGGTTAAACAGATAAATAACAGATGCAATTATCTTGGCTTTCCTCAATTCTACTAAACAGTCACGTGTCAGTTTGAAGGACAAGTTCGTTAGTGGATTTGTTTCCTCAATATTATAAACTCTGACTGCATTAATAACCATAATTAAGATCAAACTTGTTTCAGATAGATGAATATCTATATAATGACAGGTATGAAAGAGATAATCGTTTTATCAACTACTTCTTAAAAATATTTTTTTTCTATAATATATTTTATACTCAGAACAGGAAACTAAGTGAAAAATAATCTTTAAGAAATTAAGCACTTGATTTAAGCTAACTTCCGAAAATGTTTTCATCCTCTGCTTTCATAAGCAATACGGTGAAAATAGGAAAGAAAAAAAAAAAAAAAATATATATATATATATATATTCTTCCTTCTAAGCTTCCTTCCCTTGGCAACATAGTAACATCGTAAACTAATTTAAATTATTAAAAAAAAAAACATATATTTCTAGAAGTACTGCAGTATCTCAGAAGTGCAAATGCATAAAATAGAAGACAAATTATGTCAATACGAAATGGCGAAGAAGAATTTCGTGGCCAATATTGCAGTGTGAACTTTAAATCCCGGCTTCGTCCGTTTACTACGAATATCACTATTGGTAAATCAATTTCGGCCGACCCTAATGATTCGGTAAGTTGATCAACTTGTAATAAGATTTACATTTTCCTATTTACGAGTTATTTAATACTGTTGCACAAAATGTTAATTTCCTCAAATGTGATAAACCAGTTTCTTGAACAGAAAAAACTGCACGTGCAAGATGACGTATATTTTGTAGGACATCAAATACATCGAATGTATTCGATGTATTTGATGTCCTACAAAATATACGTCATCTTGCATGTGCGGATGAGTAGATGTACTCGATGCAGTGAAGTTTCCGATCGGGTTTGTGTTCCGTCAGTATGTTCACGAGAAGATGTTGAGAAGGTGGCTAAAGAGACTAAGATTAATTTTCTATAAGACAGTCTCCCTCTTCTCTAAACGTAAGAATGCACCCTCTGTCCAAAAAGAAACCGAACTTTTCGAAAATAGAACTAGTGGTGCCACCTGTTGAATCTTCTTGTTGTCGAAAGCGGCAACCTTCATTAGTGTTGTGTCAACTGCTTATGACATTTGTTTCATTAGAAGCCGAGTTATAGTGCCAAGAGTGACAGTGTGTTTTGATAACATGAATATCGTGACGAACGGTCACGATATTCATGACAGTTCATCATGAATATCGTCACGAAAGGTCGGTCGTGACGATATTCATGTCGTACGTGACGAATTCTCGCTATCAAAATGTTATCGCTTCAACACTTCGCGATAAAACTCACCATTCACCGTTTTGCGAGACGGAACGAATTCTTTGTGGATAATTCCCTTGGAATCGTAGAAACAAATCAGCATTTTCTTTACTTTTGACTTCTCCAGGCGACTCTTTTTCGGATCTCCTTCTTCTGGTGGTCTCCACCTAGCACTCTGGCGCTTTGTTTCGGGCTCATACTCAAAACACCACGATTAGTCACCAGTATCGATCGTTTCAAGGAGGTTTGAGTCCTCACGAGCGGTTTTAATGAGGTTTGCAGTGTTCAATTCGATACATTTTTTGGTCGTCGGTCAACTTGTGGGGAATAATCGCGAATTCAATTTACGAAGGCCCAAACTCTCCGTCAAAATGTTGTGCACAGTTGATTTCAGAATCCCAAATTCATCTTCAATCAATCTTAATGACGATTTCGGTTTTCTTTGATGAAATCACGCACTTTTTTGGATGTTAACTTCGCTCAGTGCAGTTTTTGGACGGCCCGGCTTTTCGTCGTCCTCAATCTTCGCACGACCACTTTGAAACCGCTTAAACCACTCGTAAACTTGAGTACTCGATAAGCATTCATCAAAGTATGCATTTTGATGCGTTTCGGCAAACATTTTACGAAATTTAACAAAAACGTCAATCGCAGCTCTTTATTTGAAACTCATTTTCCAAACATTCGTCAAAACACACTGTCGCTCTTGGCACTATAACTCGGCTTCTAATGAAACAAACGTCATAAACAGTTGACAGAAAACTGATGAAGTTTGCCGCTTTCGACCACAATAAAGATACAACAGGTGGAGCAACTAGTTTCTTCTATTTTCCAAAAGTTCGGTTTCTTATTGGACAGAGGGTGTATATGTATTAAGTTCAATAAGGGGAAAAATGACTGACTGAAATTCATTGGCTAATTTCGTGGCTGGTGGTATATTCAACACTGTAGTTGGGTTAGCCAGTCTATTATGAAGGTGAAGGATTCGTCATCGATTTTGTGGCGAAATGTCTTGAAAAATGATAAGATTCAGCATCTAATTTCTTCATTACTAGTGAACTATACCATGCGACATTATGTATCCAAGAATTTGACATTTTGCTTTTCACATCAGATTTTTGTAATGGGACCTTGAGGTGTCAGTGGCAAATTTTGAAGAAGACATTGATGATTCAGCTAGGGAGGTATGTGGTGAGGTTTACTGCAAGGATAAGAACACCATGGTGGACACAAGCAGTTAACGAAGTAGTCCTGGGAAAGAAGAAAGCATACCAAGAGTTCCTAGCAAATAAGGCTGCAGATGACCTAAAAGAATACCCAGAAAAAAGTAAGAAAGATACGTTGTGTGTAGAAGTAGCTAAACAAAAAGTCAAGGGAAAACATCTTTAAGAAAATAGAAGAATCCACACGATCTCCACTGGTTTTCATTATCTATATGGATCACTTTATGAACGAAAGGGACATCAAGCGTGATATTAGAATTGGAGATGTCAAACTGAATATTTTTCTACGAGTTCTGTATTTTCCATTTGATTTGGCAGGTGAACGGCGAATGAGGTCAATGTAGACCAACTACAGGGTTATACCCGTGATTAATACTATAAAAGAAATCTCATGAAATTGTCGTATGAGGATCTTATAATTCTTAAACTTTTTCTGCTTCTAGGAAAACTTGTATATTTGAGATGTCTATATTTTTATTGTTAGACAATAAAGTCTGTAAAGTCTTGTCGAAGTGCCGTCTGCATCTATAGCGCTAGCCCACCTGAAGAAAGCCGTTCTCAATTCGAATCCAGTTGCAGATTACAGGAACATTTTTCTAATCCTTTCTTCGACCGATTCCAGAGTTATCCGCTCTCTGGCACGGGCAAGCGGGATATTTTCTCCCCAAAACTCTTGATTTTCGTCCCGTAAACTGAATAAAACCCCACCATAGGATCCCTAATATTTCAGACTAAAAACTATATAATAAAGTTTATTATAAATTGAGATCATCGCGATAAACTAAGTCAAAATTATTTCCACGTAATTTTTAAAATATGATTCATTTAAGTTAGTCATGCATCTATCAGAAGACACATTTAAATAAATTTTGATTATAAAAATAAATAAATAAATAAATATAATCTGAAGGTTGATGTAAATGTCAATAATATTTAAATGATTAACAAAAACACAGAAGAAATCAGCTATACCTTTTATTTCAAACAATAATTAAAATACTAAATGTGCAACCTATTATCTAATTATAATTGGGAAGGATTCATTCAATCCAATATAATTCGAGGGTAGTGGATGGCAATGCTGTAGCCAATGAAGTTCTAACTGAGGCTCGGCTATTGCTGTTACCCTCCTGCCATGATCAGAGCTTTAATAGCTCAATAACACCTTATCCCTACACTGTCCTCTAAAGATAACGGGGAATATGAAAAGCATTCTTGCTTAGCCCCTTTAAGCCAGTCCTTATAAGGATAATTATAATTGGGTGGTGAATCCAATCCAATACTCTTGGAGGGTAATGAATGGCAATGCTGTAGCTAATGAAGTTCTAACTGAGGCTCGGCTATTGCTGTTACTCTCCTGCCATGATCAGAGCTTTAATTTAATAGCTCCATAACACCTTATCTCTACACTGACCTCTACAGATAACGGGATATATGAAAAGCATTCTTGCTTCGCCCCTTTAAGCCAGTCCTTATAAGGACTAATTATAATTATCTTTCTATGCTATCAATGCTATATTTCGTTTAGCATATTGATAATACTTGACTTCTTTTAAGCCATTTTCTGTCCACTGCTGGACGAAGGACTCCTCCAGTTCTTTCTGCCTTTCTCTGTTCTTGGCAATAGTTAATCAATATTTCCCAACAATTTTTGACAGTTCATCACTACATCTGTGTTAACAGATAAAAATGGTTAAACAGATAAATAACAGATGCAATTATCTTGGCTTTCCTCAATTCTACTAAACAGTCACGTGTCAGTTTGAAGGACAAGTTCGTTAGTGGATTTGTTTCCTGAATATTATAAACTCTGACTGCATTAATAACCATAATTAAGATCAAACTTGTTTCAGAAAGATGAATATCTATATAATGACAGGTATGAAAGAGATAATCGTTTAATCAACTACTTAAAAATATGTATTTTTTCTATAATATATTCTATACTCAGAAGAGGAACCTAAGTGAAAAACAATCTTTAAGAAATTAAGGACTTGATTTAAGTTGTTAATTCCTAATTTAAGTACTAACTTCCGAAAAGCATTTTTATCCTCTGCTTTCATAAGCAATACGGTGAAAATAGGAAAGAAATATATATATATGAGAAGTGCAAATGCATAAAATAGAAGACAAATTATGTCAATACGAAATGGCAAAGAAGAATTTCGTGGCCAATATTGCGGTGTGAACTTTGAATCCCGACTTCATCCGTTTACTACGAATATCACTATTGGTAAATCAATTTCGGCCGACCCTAATGATTCGGTAAGTTGATCAGCTTGTAATAAGATTTACATTTTCCTATTTACGAGTTATTTAATACTGTTGCACAAAATGTTAATTTCCTCAAATGTGATAAACCAGTTTCTTGAACAGAAAAAACTGCATGTGCAAGATGGCGTATATTTTGTAGGCCATCAAATACATTGAACAGGTGGTAGATGTACTCGATGCAGTGAAGTTTCTGATCGGGTTTGTGTTCCGTCAGTATGTTCAGGAGAAGATGTTGAGAAGGTGGCTAAAGAGACTAAAACTAATTTTCTATAAGACAGTCTCCCTCTTCTCTAAACGTAAGAATGCACCCTCTATCCAAAAAGAAACCGAACTTTTCGAAAATACAAGAAACTAGTGGTGCCACCTGTTGAATCTTTATGTTGTCGAAAGCGGCAACCTTCGTTAGTGTTCTGTCAACTGCTTATGACATTTGTTTCATTAGTAGCCGAGTTATAGTGCCAAGAGTGACAGTGTGTTTTGACCAACGGTCGGTCGTCACGATATTCATGCCGTAAGCGACGAATTCTCGCTATCGATCGCTTCAAAACTTCGCGATAAAACTCACCATTGGCCGTTTGGCCAGGCGGAACGAATTCTTTGTGGATAATTCCCTTGGAATTGAAATCAGCATTGTCTTTACTTTTGACTTCTCCAGGCAACTCTTTTTCGGTTCTCCTTCTTCTGGTAGTCTCCACTCAGCACTCTGGCGCTTTTTTCGGGCTCATACTCAAAACACCACGCTTCGTCACCAGTATCGATCGTTTCAAGGAGGTTTGAGTCCTCACGATCGGTTTTAATGAGGTTTGCAGTGTTCAATTCGATATATTTTTTGGTCGTCGGTCAACTTGTGGGGAACTAATCGCGAATTCAATTTACGAAGGCCCAAACTCTCCGTCAAAATGTTGTGCACAGTTGATTTCGGAATCCCAAATTCATCTTCAATCAATCTTAATGATGATTTCGGTTTTCTTTGATGAAATCACGCACTTTTTTGGATGTTAATTTCGCTCACTGTAGTTTTTGGACTGCCCGGCTTTTCGTCGTCCTCAGTCGTCTCACGACCACTTTGAAACCGCTTAAACCACTCGTAAACTTGAGTACGAGATAAGCATTCATCAAAGTATGCATTTTGATGTGTTTCGGCAAACATTTTACCAAATTTAACACAAAAGTCAATCTCAACTCTTTATTTGAAACTCATTTTCCGTACGTTCGTCAAAACACACTGTCGCTCTTGGCGCTATAACTCGGCTTCTAATGAAACAAACACCATAAACAGTTGACAGAACACTGACGAAGTTTGCCGCTTACGAGCACAATAAAGATACTGCAGGTGGCACCATTAGTTTCTTATATTTTCGACAAGTTCGGTTTCTTTTTGGACCGAGGGTGTATATAATACATATAAGTAATACTTATATAATACATATAAGTTCAATAAGGGGGGGAAATATCTATCGCTATGTCATTTTGAGTGAATGAATAGATTCATTGGCTAATATCGTGGCTGGTGGTATATTCAACACTGTAGTTGGGTTAGACAGTCTCGTATGAAGGTGAAGGATTCGTCATCGATTTTGAGGTGAAATGTCTTGAAAATTGATAAGATTCAGCATCTAATTTCTTCATTACCAGTAAACTATACCATGCGACATTATATATCCAAGAATTTGACATTTTGCTTTTCACATCAGATTTTTGTGATGGGACCTTGAGGAGTCAGTGGCAAATTTTGAAGAAGACATTGATTGATTGAGCTAAGGAGGTATGTGGTGCGGTTTTTTGCAAGGATAAGAACATCATGGTGGACACAAGCAGTTAAAGAAGTAGTCCTGGGAAAGAAGAAAGCATACCAAGAGTTCCTAGCAAATAAGGCAGCAGATGACCTAAAAGAATACCCAGAAAAAAGTAAGAAAGATACGTTGTGTGTAGAAGTAGCTAAACAAAAAGTCAAGGGAAAACATCTTTAAGAAAATAGAAGAATCCACACGATCTCCACTGGTTTTCATTATCTATATGGATCACATTATGAACGAAAGGGACATCAAGCCTGATATTAGAATTGGAGATGTCAAACTGAATATTTTTCTACGAGTTCTGTATTTTCCATTTGATTTGGTTGGTTAACGTGAATGAGGTCAATGTAGACCAACTACAGCGTCATACCCGTGATTAATACTATAACAGAAATCTCATGAAATTGTCGTATGAGGATCTTATAATTCTTAAACTTTTTCTGCTTCTTGGAAAACTTGGCTTTTTTTTTCAGCGCTTTCTCCATGCAAGCAAATTATATACATATAAATAAAATATTGAACATTGGTTTGCTTTTTGGTTACTATTTTTTGTCTTTTCGTTTTTTTTTTTTTTTTTTATTTATTATTGCATTTAATGTTTAGAATTTATTTACATTTGAGATGTCTATATTTTTATTGTTAGACAATAAAGTCTGTAAAGTCTTGTCGAAGTGTCATCTGCATCCATAGCGCTAGCACACCTGAAGAAAGTCGTTCTCAATTCGAATCCAGTTGCAGATTACAAAAACTTTTTCTAATCCTTTCTTCGACCGATTCCAGAGTTATCCGCTCTCTGGCACGGGCAAACGGGATATTTTCTCCCCAAAACTCTTGTTTTTCGTCCCGTAAACTGAATAAAACCCCACCATAGGATCCCTAATATTTCAGACTAAAAAATATATAATAAAGTTTATTATAAATTGCGATCATTGCGATAAACTAAGTCAAAATTATTTCCACGTAATTTTTAAAATATGATTCATTTAAGCCAGTTATGCATCTATCAGAAGACGTATTTAAATAAATTTTGATTATAAAAATAAATAAATAAATAAATACAATTTAAAGGTTGGTGTAAATGTCAATAATATTTAAATTATTAATAAAAACACAGGAGAAATCAGCTATACCTTTTATTTCAAACAATAACTAAAATACTAAAGGCGCAACCTATTAAATGTCTAGTTATCTGTCTATGTTATATTTCGTTTAGCATGTTCATAACACTTGAATTGAATATTTCAAACAATAACTAAAATACTAAAGGCGCAACCTATTAAATGTCTAGTTATCTGTCTATGTTATATTTCGTTTAGCATGTTCATAACACTTGAATTGAATTCTTTTAAGGCATTTTCTGTCCACTGCTGGACGATGGCCTCCTCCAGTTCTTTCCGCCTTTCTCTGTTCTTGGCATTAGTTGACGAATTTTCCCCAACAATTTTTGACAGTTCATCATTACATCTTCTTTTAGGACGTCCTCGGCCTTGTTTCCCTTCTTTTGGAAATCAAGTTCGTTAGTATTGTGGTCCATCGTTCATCTCCTCTCCTGGATAGATGTCAGGCCCATTTCCATTTTAGTCGCTTATGGTAATGAATGATGTCAGTGATGTGAGTGTGGCTTCTTATCCAAGTGTTTCGCTTCTTATTTTTTAATGTGATGCCTAGCATCACCCTCTCCATTTTACTTTGAGTTGTTGTTAGTTTATTTGCCAGTGCTTTTATTAGAGTCAAAGTTTCACAACTATATGTGATGACTGGAAGTATACATTGGTTAAATGTTTTCCTTTTTAAACAGAGTGGGACATTGTTTTGAAAAATGCTTTTCAATTTTCTGAATGCACTCCAAGTAAGTTGAACTCTCGGTCTTTTGGAATGTTTGCAAAAGATTATGATATCATCTGCATATCTTAGGTGTGTTAAGTTTCTGTTATTAATTATTATATCAAGGTTTGTCCAGTTTATATTATTAAATATTTCTTGAAGGACTGCTGTCAAGATTTTCGGTGATAGAGAGTCTCCTTGTTGGACACCTTTTTCAGTCGATATTTTATTGCTGCTCGTGTGAAGTTGGATTGTTGCTGTTGCAGTGGGGTATATTTCCCCGAGGAGGTCCATATATTCTCCAGGAACGCCCTGATTCTGGAGTGCTTTGATTATTCATTAGTTTTAATGAAATCAAGTGCTTTTTCATAATCAATAAAGGCTAAACAGAGAGGCAATTGGTTTGCTTCTATTATTTTCTTCTACAGGAAATTGCTTTTTCTATTATTTGCTTTACTGCATGAATATGATCAACTGTGTTAAAGCCTTACGGAATCCTGCTTGTTCTGCCGGTTGATTTGAGTCTAGAAGAGGGCTAACCTGTTTGTTATTACTTTTGTGATAATTTTGTACAGATTGGAGAGAATACTAATTGGTCTATAGTTCTTTACTTCTTCTTTGTCCCTTTCTTTTTTTAAATAACAGTATCAGAGTAGCATTTTTTTCCAGTTTTCTCGTATTTTCCCCTCTTCTTGGCATAGATTTAGTAAGTTTGTGACATGGTGAATGATATTGTTTCCTCCCCATTTAATTTTTAATTAATTCTGTCTGAATTAGGTCTTCACCAGGACATTTTCCATTTTTTATTTGTTTTAATGCTAGTTTTATTTCACTGGAAGATGTATTACACTATGTTATGCTGTAGTCGCTGGTAGCAGGATTCGCGGCTTGTAAACAAGCCCACAGGTGTTGTGACGTGTACGCTTCTGCTATGACCCTTAATCATATTAGTTCGCACATTAATGTTACATTATGTTAATTATGTTACATTAATTTTTTTTAATTAATGTGAATATTGTCACATGCCACAGAATAACCAATTAACCCTTGCTCGAGAGATACCCTCTTGAATCAAATTCACATTTTAATTTACTTTTGTTTAAGTATTGTGTGTGGATATACAAGATCACCCATATGACATGAAGGAGATTAAACATTTCATATTTTTTTTATTTATTAATTATTGTTGTATCCTGAAATATATAAAATGAAAAAAAAAATCAATCCTAAATTACACTGCTGCCTTTATGTACAAAACTTCTCAGCTTGGTGAAGTTGAAGTGGAATCTATGGGGTCATTTATAGTTGAATTATTTAGAAGCGATGGCTTGTTAAGTGCAGTTGTTTGGTCAGTTCATTGCAATTCCCATTCTAAAATAAATGAATACTAACGTAAAAACGTGTGTTTTAATTATTTATTAATTATTTATACAGTTACTTCAAAGAACAGTTCATGCAGATAAATAATTTTCCCTCATCTTCACTACCTCTCGAAGTACTTGTAGAGAGATACAGAGCTGACTCTATGAGGGAAGGGTCATCTATGAGCCGAATTGCTCTTCTCTGAACAGCATCAAGGATTTTTAGGGAGGTTTTAGGTGAACTCAAATGCGTGAACAATATTCTGAGCGAATTTGTATAGGATTAGTAGGTAGGTGGGTGTAAAATAGCTTCTTGAGTGGAAAAGAATGCCTAGATTTGTAGAGGATGACGAAGCTTTTAATGTGATGTGTTTATGTCCGTAGAGGCTGAAGATAAATATCAGTCAAAGGAGAAATATCTGACTTTACTGATGCGTATAATTGAGGATAAGGTAAGCTGAGATCCCTTTTGCGAGAGAACAGGCAGGACTGCGTTTGATGTGCATTGAAGTTGACCAGGTTATGCCCCAATGAATGATGGTATGGAAATCACATTAAACCAGTGGTTACAGATGATGTTGATGGTCAGGATGTCTAAAAACTATCGTCAACTGTAAAGGATTGACTAGGTGATTGAGAGTATTACCAGTACACCATTTATGAAAATTATGAATAAGAGAAAGAGGGGAGGTAATAAAAGAGAACAAGGTAATAAATGTCATTTCTTCAACTGTTTCATACATCTGTTGAACCAGGCCTTATAAATGTCATAGCCCGTAGAGAGACCTCTTTCCTACTTACTGGAGGTCTGAAGTGGCTTTGAAACGTTCTACGTCTAGACTCTAGAGAATTGTTTCAGGACTATGCAAAACATAAACGGAAAAAAAATGAAAAAAATTATTTTAAATAATTTTAAATAATTTTTTTCATTTATGAAAAATATTTTTCATAAATGAATATAATTATTTAAAATAAAAAAAGTGAGCCTGTGTAGCTCAGTAGAAGTGGCGTTGGCACTCTACAGCGCTTGACCGCACGAAGAAAGGATTTGGTGGTTCAAATCTAGTTGCCGACTAGAGGAAATTTTTCTAAGCCTTTTTTCGGCCGGTTTCCGAGTTAGTCGATCTCTGGCACGGGCCAGTGGGTTTTTCTCCCGGAAACTCGGATTTTTCGTCTCGTAAACTCAAGAAAATCGACCGTAGAACCCACACTATTTTCAGCCCTTAAAAATATTATTAAAAATATTATGTTAGGGTTAGAGACCATGAGATGGCGGCACTAGCTTTCCGCCTTCTTCACTGCGTACCGATGAATCCTTGGGCCAGCTATCTCTCTGATTGGCTACCAGTGGAGATTGAACTGCCCACTCAGTCTCCAAAGGTTAGATAGGATAAACGGCCTCGCCTACTCCCTATACGGGAACAACATAGGCCTTAGCTTATTTTTTTATTTGAAATAAAAAAATAATAAATAAAATGCTTAGCCTGGCCACTGTGAATGTACTGCAGGTTTACAAAGAAATGTTTTTTTTGCGTGGAAGCCTCAGAGAAAAAAAAAAAAAAAAAAAAACATGGGCCACGAATATTTCCACATTTTCCTTGTTCTTAAGATATGGTATTACTGCGCTTTGTTTTCTCCGACAATTTTACCAAAACTAAAATTCAGAATTGGGAGATATATTGAAGTAATTTTCATAAAAACATCACTAGTATAAAAAAATAAATTAATAGAGTGAACAAGAGAATAAAGAATAGTTGGAAGAATGGCATTAGTTCTAAGCTTCTTGTATCAGCTCGCAAGGGAACTGATTCCAAGGCGAAATTATTATTAAATAAATAAATAAAACCTAAAAATTTGTTAGTTTCCCAAATACAAATCTAAAATCTACAGTTCGATGAACTACAAGGGGGTTACATATCTATGATGTGCTGATGTATTTTATTTGGTGAATCTTAATTTTGCAAACAAAAATTGCACATACACATTGTTCATACATATTTTCGTTTATCGTAAGTGTAAAATGCTATGAATTCATAAACTACATATGCAAAGGGATAAGAATATTTTAATTTTTTTAAGTTAAGTTTATTATTAAATTAATATTAAACTTTTAATTAGTTTTAATTATTGATACATTTCTACTCTTATCTATGTCTTTTTATATTTATTTAAAATATGGCGAATACACCATATTATAGTTTAAATCTTATTATCTAAATAAAGAATAAATAATGCGACTTGTCCCGTGGTTGAAAAATTGGAACAATCGACCGTGAGATGCGGTGATTGATTCATTCAATCCAATACCCTTGGTGGGTAATGAATGGCAATGCTGTAGCCAATGAAGTTCTAACTGAGGCTCGGCTAATGCTGTTACCCTCCTGCCATGATCAGAGCTTTAATTGCTCAATAACACCTTATCCCTACACTGTCCTCTACAGATAACGGGGAATATGAAAAGCATTCTTGCTTCGCCCCTTTAAGCCAGTCCTTATAAGGACTTGTCCCGTGGTTGATTGATTCATTCAATCCAATACCCTTGGAGGGTAACGGATGGCAATGCTGTAGCCAATGAAGTTCTAACTGAGGCTCGGCTATTGCTGTTACCCTCCTGCCATGACCAGAGCTTTAATAGCTCAATAACACCTTATCCATACACTGTCCTCTATACAGATAACGGGGAAGATGAAAAGCATTCTTGCTTCGTCCCTTTAAGCCAGTCCTTATAAGGACTTGGAGGGTAATGGATGGCAATGCTGTAGCTAATGAAGTTCTAACTGTGGCTCGGCTATTGCTATTACTCTCCTGCCATGATGAGAGCTTTAATTGCTCAATAACACCTTATCCGTACACTGTCCTCTACAGATAACGGGGAATATGAAAAGCATTCTTGCTTCGCCCCTTTAAGCCAGTCCTTATAAGGACTAAAGCAAACGCAAGTGATATGAAAGACATGAAAAAAGTCCTTTTTAGGACTTCCAGGGTAACAAATGGCAATGCTGTAGCCAATGAAGTTTTAACTGAGGCTCGGCCATTGCCGTTAGCCAGCTATGACTAGAGCATTTTAGCTCAATAACACCCAATCCACACAGATTTTCTTCATTCAGATGACGGGATAAAGAGTCAAGGACTCAGACCATCGCCCAGTTCTTATAAGAACTATAAGCAAACGCAAGTGGGCGGTGATTGATTCATTCAATCCAATACCCTTGGATGGTAATGGATGGCTGTAGCCAATGAAGTTCTAACTGAGGCTCGGCTATTGCTGTTACCCTCCTGTCATGATTAGAGCTTTAATAGCTCAATAACACCTTATTCCTACACCGTCTTCTACAGATAACGGGGAAGATGAAAAGCATTCTTGCTTCGCCCCTTTTAGCCAGTCCTTATAAGGACTATAAGCAAACGCAAGTAGTCTTAAGAGGCATTTATTTCATGTAAATGTTTGTTTCACATAAGGATTCATACATATTTTCGTTTGTCGTAAGTGTAAAAGGATATGAATTCATAATTTACATATGCAAAGGGATAAAAATATTTTAATTTTTTAAGTTATTTAAGTTTATTATTAAATTAATATTAAACTTTTAAGTAGTTTTAATTATTGATACTCTTATATATGCCTTTTTATATTTATATAAAATATGGCGAATACACCATATTATAGTTTAAATCTTATTATCTAAATAAAGAATAAATAATGCAGCAAACGCAAGTAGTCTAAAGAGGCATTTACTTCATGTAAAAAAATATTTGTTTCACATAAGGAATGAACTAAATAAACTCTAAATATGTAATAATTTATAAATGTACTGTCTTAAAAAATTTATAAAATAAAATATAATAAGAAATAAACTTATCTAAAAGGTGAAAAATATAAAGGATTAAACTAAATACATAATTATTTATATATGTACTGTCATTAAAAATAATTTATACATGTACTGTCTTTAAAAATTTATAAAATAAAATATAATAAGAAATAAACTTATCTAAAAGGTTAAAAATATAATAAGAAATATAAGTGATTAATGCAATATCTACATCCAACTGATAATATCAAAAGGCGAAGTTTGTTTCTTTGAACTTTTACACCTATACCCAAAATACGATCTTTGCTTCGGCCAATGAAATAAAAGCCTGGCATTCTCAAGCACCCATGCATAAGATACAGTTGTATCTTATCCAGACATTCCATAGATCCGATATGCAAATCTCTACTACCTTTGGTATGCTATTAATATTATAAATATTAAATCGTGAATTATTCTTTCACTTTTGTCTATGACCTTCTGCATTACTGACTTCTATGGGAATTTGAAAGTCAGGCTTTTATTTCATTGGCCGAAGCAAAGATCGTATTTTGGGTATAGGTGTAAAAGTTCAAAGAAACAAACTTCGCCTTACTTATCACACCTTACTTATGCCAATTAAGTGCATTTGTTTTTGACCATTTTTTTAATGTTTTGAAGAAATCCTCATATTTTTTTCTTCTTCAAAACATTAAAAAAATGGTCAAAAACAAATGCACTTAATTGGCATAAGTAAGGTGTGATTTTTTTTAAACTGAATTTTTGTAATTTTGGACTGTTAGACTTTTTTTTAACTGTGATTGATTAATCACAGCTAGAAAAGTCTACTATACAATATACACTGTATTAAAATTCAATAATATATTAGTCAGAAACAGCAGATGGATGGTGCAAGTTGTCAACAGTGTTGCCATGAGCCTTCAGCTATACATACTTGTTATAGGCTGATATAATGCCGTATCTAACAAATACTACACAGTGCTACTTATAACGAATCGCTGTCTAATATTTTCTTCGTAGAAATATGAATTGAACATTCGCACAGCTCCTTTTGATATCACTGAAAAATTAACATTACATCTATCTCTTTATCGGAATCTGATTTTGGTACTTGAGCGTGCTACTATTTTGTTTGCTAACTTTGTGTAAATTGAAATATTTATAGTAGTATTTCAAATTTGAAAATTAACAGATATGGCACGCAGGGGAGAATGCTGTTCTTGAAATTCAAGCTTGCTCTTGTTATCATTCAGGGAGTGAGTGGTGTGATTGACGTCTGATTAGTGGAATAATGAATTACTGATCATTGAAAACTATATATTTATATTTAAAACAAATGACAATCTATCTTTTTCAATTTAGCAACTTGAATACAAATTCTACCCAATGTTTTTCTTTATGAACTGGTCAATAACATCGTTATAAAAAGTTGGTTGTAACTTAATTTTCTCAAGCAACACGCACACTTATAAAGGCTGGCTGAAGCTCACTAGCTAGAGCTACTTTGACTGCGTATGGGTCCGTGTTTAAGCAACAGAATGAGACGACGTGAAATGGCTATGCGTGCGCATGAAATCACAGTGTTGCTGCAATGACCTGGAAGCTCCTACAACCGAGCAAGCCAAGGTAGCCTAGAAATATCGAAAAAATTGACGTTAGGTATATTATTAATGCATAAAATATATGACGATTTATCGTTCATTACCAATAAAATATGCACAAACCTATTATAAAAAGTTAAAATTTATCAACACTCACAGACTGTAGATGGCGCCATTTGCAATCGACAGAAATGTAAACAAACGCAAAGATGCAATATTAAATCATAACTGCACAAAATTAACTGTTATGCATTAGTTTAATTAATTAATTAGCATGAAATAAAAATTTTATAACGATTCATTCATTAGTGCATAGGCTAGGCTACCATAAACCAATCATATTACTGCTTCGTTATCAATGCATGAATCGTTATAGCTGTAAATAAATATGAATAATTTCTTTTTCACATTATGTTTTCATTTTTGATATCCAGTGTTAGTAATACGTATCCGCTCTCGAGCAAAAAGGCTGTGTGGTTCCAATCCCTACGTGAGCATGGATGTCTGTGAAATACTAGTGATTGTCTCGATGAGTCTTTGGACTCCTTGGAGGTGCCATGTCATAATAATAATATTGATGTAGGCACTGACAGACAGACGATTCATCTTGTAAACAGACGACATATTTACAAAAGTCATACACACTATACATGCAGTAGCGGATTTAGGCACAGGCGGAGGAGGCGGCCTTCTCGGGCCGCGCAAGGCTAGGGGCCCCCGGCCCGCACTATATATATATATATTTTTTTTTTTTTTCATGTTACAAAATTCATGTTACAAAATATACAGCAGAATCTTAAATAACAAACTAATGAAATATTCCGAAAACTTTATTCTAGAGGTACAAAATGGATTTAGAAAAGGACGATCATGTATAGACCCAGCCTTCTGCCTAAAATTAATAATAGAGAAAAGAAGAGAATACAATTTAGAAACACATATTGCATTTATTGACTTTGAAAAAGCATTTGACAAAGTTAAAAGAAACATATTTTTTAACATATTAAAAGAAAGACAAATACCAAATAATATCCTAAAGGCTGTCACAAGTATATATGAAAATAATCAAATACAAATAAGATTAAATCATGAGCTATCATATACAAGAGAGATAAACCAAGGGGTCCGACAGGGATGTCCCCTCTCAGCAACTCTTTTTAATATCTACTTAAATGAAATAATAATAAAATGGAGTAAAAATTTACATCAAGGAATTAAACTTTCACCTACAGTTAACTTAAACACTCTCCTCTTTGCAGACGACCAAATAATAATTAAAAATTCTGAAGATAACTTAAAGAAAGTTATTTTAAATCTAAATGAGATATCCAAAGATTATGGGATGATAATATCAACGGAAAAATCAAAAACTATGTCCTTTAAAGGACAAGATCCAGCAAGAACTAAAATAGTATTAGATAACAAGATCTTAGAACAGGTGAATTCATTTAACTACCTAGGATGTATGATCACTTATGAAAATGAAAAAGATATAAACATAAAAATTGCAAAATATTTAAAAATAACAGGAGTAATTAACTCTATATTTAAACCAAACCTAGTTCAAAAACAAACCAGGCTAAAAGTATACAATACATTAGCCCTACCGGTCTTAATGTATGGAAGCGAAATCTGGACAATAAAACAAAAAGACAAACAAAGATTAACAGCAGCAGAAATTAAGTTTATGAGAAAAATTGCAAAGTATACTCTATTTGATCACAAAATAAACGAAGATATTATGAAAGAATTAAACCAAGAACCAGTAATTGAAAAAATTAAAAAATATAAACATAAATGGATGGAACACGTTCAAAGAATGAAAACAGAAAGATTACCAAAACAAGCCTTAAAGTACAAGCCATTAGGAAAAAGAAAACCAGGACGTCCTCTTAAACGATTCAACGATGACTTCTAGGGCCGGAACAGGCCATACTAGGCCTAAATCCTTGATACGTATGATGATGATGATGATATTTTTTTTTTTAGTAAAAATTTGAAGTAGAAATTTGAAAGACTGATATGGAGGAAAATTGTAGATAGGAAGTTAGTAATGATGTAATTTTTTCATGTAGTACTGTCATATCCTGTACACCCCTTGAGGGTACATGGCAGGAATTTGATGATGATGATGATGATGATGATGATGATGATGATGATGATAAAAATTTGAAAACTAATATTCCATTTTGTTTCAATTTTGTCTTAATTCTTGGAACTACTATCTGTAGTGTTGTTTAATTGTAATATATAATTGCAATATATTTAATTATATATTTAATTATATAATAACATAAATTCTATTTTCATTTTTGTTTTCCAAATCGACCCCTTCAAATAAAGGCGGTGTAAACGATTAAGGAACCGTACGTCGCGATGTGCTGATGCAGATCAACATAAACAACCAGACTCCGATAATTTTCCCAAAGATTTTTTGGCCGTGCAAAATATCGGAGTAAATGGTAAATTACTTTAGAAATATAAACTGTGCAATATCGGAGACATAACATCTTTAAAAGTTGAATATAATGACAGAAATCAGACGTAGTACAGAAATATTTCAAGCGTTCATTTTTACTGTGAGAAAACAAATGGCACAAAAGAATATCGAGAATGGCTTATTTTTTCAGAAAGTAGCAAAATCATTTACTGCTATGTTTGCAAACGTTTTACACGTTCTATTACTAAATTTAGTACAGGATACAATGATCGGAAAAATCTTAAAGGCGCATTGAAAGAACATGAATGTTCAAAAGAACATATTTCCTCAATGTTGATTTTAAAAAAAAAAGATTGTCGATAACTGGACGTATTGATTCTCATTTGATTAATCAGATTAATATTGAACAAAAATATTGACGAGATGTTTTAAAAAGAATTGTAGCCACAATGAAGTGTTGGTGGTGTTAACAAAAGAGGAAATTTTATAACTTGTATAGAATATTTATCACTGTTTGGTGAGTTTATTAAAATCATTTAACAAGATATGATAATATCGGAAGCGGGAAGGTTAATTACTTATCTCATACGATATGTGCTGAATTTATTGCTTTAATGGGGACTGAAGTAAAGGAGAGATTAATTTTAGAAGTTACAGAAGCTCTGTGTTATTCATTGATCGTCGATTTCACACCCGATGGGAGCCATATAGACCAGTTAACTTTTACATTGAGATATGTAAATAGTAAAGGAGATGTGCTGGAACCATTTTTTTGGTTTTCTGCAATTAAATAGCATTACGCAAAAAATTTAGAGGAACTCGTTTTTAACAATTTAAATGCTCTATCTTTAGATATAAAAAATTGTAGTGGCCAAACATACAACAATGCCCCAAATATAATGGTCTACCAGCAAAAATCAAGATGTTGAATGAATCAGCAATTTTCATTCCATGTTCCACTCACATACTTAACATTATTGGAAACTCTGCTGTAGAAGATTGTTCAAAAGCTGTTTATTATTTCTATTTCGTACAGAACGTATATATTTTTTTTTCTAAATCTACGCAACGATGGAATTTCCTTACAGACAGTTTTGCCGATACAAATTCCAAACATATGAAATGAATCAGCGACACAAGATGGTCATCACGAGCTGATGCCGTATCTGCTTTGCAATTAAATTGTTTATAATTTTTATATTATATTAAATTTATTTTATATTATAACTGTTCTTATTAAAATAGACGAAAATGAAACTTGAAAAACCAGATAATAGATTCTTCTTTTTCTTCTTCTTCTTCTTCAGTGACCCCACTTAAGTGGGAGAAGCTGCAGAAGAAGAAGAAGATTTCGATAAATACGAAATTGCAGTGTTAATAATATAATGGGATGGATTATTGCAAAGAATAAATGACACAAATCTTTGGCTTCAAGAAGTTCAAACACATTTGGTGCAATGTGTAAAACTTTTACATTTTAATTTTATTTTATAATGGATGTACGAAATGATTTTGAAACCATAGAACGACAAGCAAATCTAAACTTTAAATTTTAATCTAAATTTTAAATTTGTATGTGTACGCATTGTCCAATTATACGTAAAATATTTTTTTGAAAAAAATTAAAATAAATGTAATGTAAATCCGCTTACATTATTTTAGTAATGCAATGTTAACGAGAAAGAAGAATGGGACTACAAAAATGATGGATTCAAGGCTTATTTCGCAAGGACAAACAGCTGGACATGCGGCACAAGCTGTACACCTGCTAGTTAGGCAATAGCCATGGAAGAGAATAACCAAATATGCGAAAGCAGAATGGGGATGGAACGTAAGCAGAATAATATATTAGGATATTAGGTCAGATAAGAATCGGAAATGATATAAAGAAGGAAGCTTCGAGAACAACCTTGGAGTCATCTTCTAACATTAAAAAAGACACGGTTAGGAAGGAAATCCAGCGACAGTGCGTGTCGCGAGTGCATAATGATAATTTTATATAGGAAGAATTTTTGGTCATAACTACATCGTTCGTTCGATGTTTCAATAAATTAAAAAGGTTGAAACTAACGTGAGTAGTGAGCCTTCCCACAATGCATAGCAATATACCTGTATGAAAGGAAGTGGTCTTTGTATTACGGGATAAAAAAGCAATTGATGTGAAATCAACAGCCTCTGTATACAAGTAGACTTAATTAATATTAATATATATATATATATATATATATATATATATATATATATATATATATATATATATATATATATATTCTCATCTCGACTGAACACACACACGCGATTGCTTTTATTATTAGTGTGATTCCAATGAACATTATGACGAATAAAATCAGAGAAATTTTATTTCTATTAACAGGATGACACCGGGATTGATCTTCGCAACAGGAATGATGTTCTTTATGCCGTTGCAGTCAGAATAAATTTGAAATCTTTCACAAGAACTGGTGGATCAACTTCTTTTATTTCAGCAACTGGCTTAAGACAAGGGAAATCGTAGGCGAATATTTTACATTCATCCTTTTTCTCACTACCTTCATCATCTTCTATGATGATATTTTCATCTTGTTAGTTCTTATTTCTTTATTTTTTTAAATGAATTGGTTTATGATTTTCTTCCCTTGCTCTTTGTTTTCCTGTTTCTTTATTACTTCCTCTACCTTCTATCATTTAGTTATTATCAATAACAACTATCTTGACACGAAAAATAACGAAACGCTTTATTTAAAAATTAATTTAGAATTGGATTATGAAATATGTCAAGACGTGCTCTATATAAGCCATTTTTACAAGATATTAATTAATGCTGAACCAAATAGGCACTATTTTTCCAAAGGTGACTATATCTATATATCTATTAAAATGTATGGACTATACTAAATTTAATTATATTACTTTATATAAATAAAATTTATCAGAAATATTAATTATAATATTTAAGTAATAATTCAAAAATTATTATTACTTTATATTTATGTTATATACTGATTTATTATATATATAAGAATTTATAAATATGACCTCATAGAAATCAGTTTATTGTTAACGGCATCTTATCACCAAGAAACTGCAAGAAAACTTGCTGAAATTAGAGTACTAGTCCAATTGGAGATTGCAACTAAACGCTCAAAAGAGCACTGCCATGCTTTTCACTAAAAATTCGATATCTCCTAAAGAAGACATCCTCCTATTTAATATCAAAATTCCCTGGAAATCAGAAGTCGAATATCTCGGTGTACTGCTGGACAGAAAAGTAACCTTCAGCTCTCATACAAAAGCCTCATATACAAAGGCATCAAAAGTCATAGCACACCTTTACCTTCTTTTCAATAGGAATACTAAACTAGATACCAAAATCAAATTGCTTCTCTACCAGTTGATGATTTGTCCCATTATTACTTATGCGTCTCAAGCCTAGAGCTACCCTTGAAACGTAAATATCCTCAAACTGCAGAGAGTGCAAAACAAATCCTTACTCATGATTCTAAATGCGTCATGGTATATCAGAGATGTTGAACTTCATTGGGACACAAATATCCCTTATATCTACTCTTTCCTGCAATCTTTAGCAGTAAAGTTCTTCTCAAAATCGTCCTCACACCCAAATGAATTACTTCAATAAGCAGCAAACTATGATGAACCGATTTTTTTCAAATATAGGAGACCAAAGGCCATCCTAGTCTCAAACAGCGATCAATAACTTGCACCCACTCGTGCAGAGCAATTGGCTCATAAATATTCCCCTCTACACATATTCCTATCAGATAGCAGGGATTATAAAAGCATTAAAGACAGTAATGTAATGTGTGTTATGTGTGTGTTAATAATTATAGTAGAGTAGCGTGCCATCCCATGATGAGTCCTTGGCCTCCGTAGAGATGTCACATAATAATAATAATAACAATAATAATAGCTTACGAATTAAGTTTTCTTAACTTGTTTGGTGTTCGTGTTTTGCTGGCGAAATTCCAACACGAAACGTTAAGAATCTTCTGAACAAAATTTTGATGTTGGAGATCACTGAAATCAGGTGGATCTCCACGAAAGCAAGATCATGGGAATAAAAATTCCTATAGGATCTTACCTATCTAGCTTTTGGAGATTGAGTGGGCAGTTCCATCTCCACCGGTAGCCAATCAGAGATAACTGGTCCATGTCTATCACTAATTATAGGCATCCATCAATGAAGAGACTGGCAAACAAGTGCTGCCATCTCTTGGTACCTAACCCTAACTGGATATGTTACTGAAACATGTCTGAAATAATGTAAGTAATCTGAAATAATGTGGGGATATAAGAGCATGGCTTGTTGCGCTCACTCCCACAGTGCATAATTATCAATTCAATTGTAAACCTGTGTCACCTACCATCCATTATTTTGTTAAAAATGGCAGAGCAACATGATATCCAGGAATCCATGACTTGGAGAGCCAGTAATGGCCCTCCAAGCTGGGAAAACGCAGCAAGTTGTCGCTCAAACATATCGTGTATATCAAAGCGTAATTTCGCGACTTTGGAATCGCTTTCTGTAGGAAATATTTGCCAAAGACAAGGTCAAGGTAGCCCTTCATTGACAACTCCAAGAGACAATTAGTATTTGTCATTACGTGCCAGAAGAAATCGAACATTTAACCGAACACAACTTCGAAGCGAACTTGCTGCAGCAACAGGGAGGCTGGTATCGACACAGACGGTACGAAATCGTCTTCATGCCATAGGTTTATATACTTGACCAATGGTTTGCATTCCACTTACTCAAAATCACAAAAGAGCCCGAAGAATTTGGACACAGGAACACCGCAATTGGACAAATGAAGATTGCGCTCGTGTACTTTTAGTGACGAGTCCAGGCTCAGTCTGCAACCAGATAACCGACGTATCTTGATATGGCGTGAAAGTGGAACAAGAAATCATCCACAGTTTGTTCGTGAAAGACCCCAACGTCAAGATGAGAGTTTAATGTACGGATGGAATAAGTATAGATGGCAATACTGATCTTTGTTTTATCAGAAACCGTTCCTTAACAGCCGACAGGTATCGCGATGAGATTTTGGAACCTATAGTTCGTCCATATGCTGCTACAATTGGCCAAGAATTCATTTTTTGGATTACAATGCTCGTCTACACCGTGCAAAGTTGGTACAAGAGCGGTTTGAGAAAGAAGGTATTGAAATCATCCACTGGCCTGCCTGTTCACCGGATAGTAATCCTGGGGTGATGCTTTAGGTAGGCGTGTTTCTGCTCGACTGGTGCCACCAAGATCGCTTCAAGAGCTCGAAATTACTCTCACAGAAGAGTGGGGATGGGGAAATATCCCACAAGAACTGTTTGATCATCTTATTCGGTCCATGTAATCAAGATGTGCCGCTGTTTTGGCTGTTAATGGAGACCATATGCCTTATTGAAAATTAACAAAAGCGTTTTTGGCTATTCTTGTTGTTATTCTCGTTAAAATTATTTCACGGTAAAATTTATAATTTGTTAAATTTGTAATAAATATCGATTATTTAAACCATATCTCATCAGTTAAATTGTATCCATAAGTAAGAAATATTTATTCATGTATAAAGCACCCAATAATTATAATTATTTGCAGAAATTGATAATTATCCGATAGAAACTAAAATACCCCCCTAATTGTTTTGAGCAGTGTGTGTGTATATATACCTAATTGTTTTGTCATGTATGTGTAGGATCATTAATGGATGGTTATTAGTTAATTATTTATGAAACAATAATTGTGGCTTGGTGAGAAAACACTTAATATTTCAATCTTAACCAACTTATAGTGAACTAGAAATCGTAGTATCATAATTAACGATATTTCCACTTATATTTATAAAATGGCATTATCAATTCTTTTTTATTAATAGTTATCAATAATAAAAAAATCAAAAATCAGCTAATGCCTTTTTATTCCCATATTTTTATTCCCATATAGGGAGTAGGCGAGGCCGTTTTAGCCCTATCTAAAGTATTTTGGAGACTGAGTGGGCAGTTCAATCTCCACTGGTACCCAATCAGAGATAGCTGGCCCAAGGCTATCACTAATTAACAGGTATGCAGTGAAGAGAGACGACCCAACAAGTGCCTCCATCTCGTGATCCCTAACCCTAACACAATATATTTAATGTCTGAAATAATGTGGGTTCTACGGTTGATTTTCTTGAGTTTACGGTCGAAAAATCCGATTTTCCAGGAAAAAAAACCGCTTGCCCATGCCAGAGATCGACTAACTCTGGAATCGATCGAAAAAAGGCTTAGAAAAATTTCCTCTAGTCGCCTATTAGACTCGAAAGAAAGTCTTCCTTCGTGCAGTCAAGAGCTATGGTGTGCAAACGCTACACCACTGAACTACATACTCTATATATTAATATTAATTATAATTTATTATATTTTCCTATAGGCATTATACAAAGTATCTTATCCTGGGAGGGGTTTTGTTCCACTTAGTCGACTGTTTTTCTTGGCTTATTTAGTCCATGGTCTTGTCTTGTGGTCGAGATATAATCAGTTAAGAGAAAGAGTGGTGCATAGCATATATAACTTGGTAAGTCCTGCGATCTTCTTTGTACTTAAATAAGTTCTTTGCTATATTAATTGTGCGACAAATACCAACTTAAGAAAGTCAGACTAATCATTGCCTAACTACTAAGTAAATTGCTTTTACATTAAGGGACTTCAGTAAGATGACAGAAAGAATAAATTTGGACTGGATACTCAGCTAGAAGGAACGATGGATTAGTTGGAAACATTGATGGTGGTTTAGCACATAAATCATAAGTAAAACGTGACAGACAAAGAAGGCTTAAGTGGATGAGAAGGAAAGTTAGGAACGCAGTAATTTCCGAAAGAACAAACAAGAAAAGACTACGACTACACAAGCAAAGTCGTTTCAAGTGTCCGGATAGAGAAATTTTTCTGTTACTGATTCAGATTTACCTGAGGACTGACCCGGACAAGTGACATATTTTCTTTCGTGAATTAAATGAGACTCAGGAGAAATAAATAAAACAAGATTAAAAGTCGAAAGATAAATGGTTAAGCCATTTAGTGATGAGCAGGATAAAACTGAAGTTCATATTGAAAAGAAGAACCATAAGATAGTTTGAAAGTGAATAAAGTTGAGTAACTCTCACATGTGAACTGTCGACTAAAATACACAAACATTATTCAAGAAAAAACGAAAAGGTTTGAGTACAGGAACCAAACCTTGGAGATTCAGTGGCAAGCCTTGAAGAAAACCTTGATTGATTCAGCCAGATAGGCATGTGGTGAGGTTGTCTGCAAAGATAGAAAAACAGAAATCCAAGGTGGATACAGGAAGTTAAAGAGGCAGTGAAGGAAAAGAAGAAAGTATATCAAAAGTTCCTGGCAAATAAGTCAGCTTTTGCTCTTAGAGGATACAGAGACAAATGCAAGAATGCTAAACACTATGTAAAATTGGCTAAACAAAAGTCATGGGAAGACTCTGGTAAGAACATAGAAAACAAATATCAAGAAAGTGGCAAGATATTCTGGAGATTGTTGAAGAAGCTTAGAAATGGAGGAAAGAGTACTGTAAAAAGAATTAGAGATGATAAAGGTGACATAAAAACTGGAGAAAAAGATATCCTTGATGTATGGGAGTACTTACTTCGAAAAATTGATAAATGAAACAAGCAGTGATGACAGCACAGTGATAAAAAACACTGACCAGGCATGCAGTCAGGAATACATATCCATACTTGAAGTAGAAAAAGCCATCAAAGGCCTGAAATGTGGAAAGTCAGCAGGAGTAGATGATATTCAACCAGAAATGCTGAAGTATGGTGGTTATAAAAGTCTTAGTGGCTGCACTGCATTGTTTAGAAAGCCTGGACAGAGGGACGAATTCCCGATGATTGGAGTAGAGCTCTCATAGTACCCATATATAAAAAGGGAAATAAAACTGAATGTGAGAATTACAGAGGTATTTTTCTACTGAGTGTTCCTGGTAGGATTTATGCAAGTATACTTGAGAAATGGTTGGGAAGATTCGTGGAAGAGAAGCTTGGTGAAGAACAAGCTGGATTCAGTCCAAATAGAGGATGTCAGCATCAGACTTTCACTTTACGATAAATAGTTGAGAAAAATAACAAAATAGATCTGGAAAAGGTATATGACGATGTGCCAAGAGAAAAGCTGTTCAAACTGATACAGTTGCATGGTGTCAATCGGTAATTATATCAAGCAATACTTAAATCTTTATTTGAATTGTAAGTCAGCAGTTAGAATTGAAGGAAGTACAGGAAGGCGGATTAATGTTCATTCTGGTGTGAGACAAGGATGTACATTATCACCTCTGTTATTATCTATATGGATCACATTATGAAGGAAAGTGGTACTAAACCTGAAATCAAAATTGGAGATGTTAATCTCAGCTCTTTGCTTTATGTGGACAATGTTATACTTCTAAATAAATCCGCTACAAGTCTGCAAGATTCCCTGACTAAATCGAATAACTGTTGTAACAGATATGGTATGAAGATCTGCAATAACAAGACAAAGACAATGAAAATAGGCAGAAAATATCAACTGTTTGTGAATGAAGAACCACGTTGAACAAGTAAAACATTTCAGCTACTTAAGCACAATTTTTAGTGGAGATGGTAAATTAAATATGAAAACAGACAACAGAATCAACAAGGTTGGTATGGTATGGTATAGGAAGTCAAATGAATACATTTAAATGGAATAAGAGAGAAATTAGCCAAAACACCAAATTAGCTGTATACAAGACAGTTTCAAGTCAATTTTAACTTATGGATTTGATTGGATCAGAAGTAAAACATTTGACCAAAGACTAGAGACCGCAGATATGAGAGTCCTGAAAAAGATTAGAGGCATGAACAAATAGCATCAATGGCAATATCATATTAAAAACGAAAATATTAGGAAAGATCTTGGCATTGTCAACATCCAGGAATGCGTTAGGAGAGCTAATCTCAGGTGGTATGGTCACCTAAACAGAATGGGAGAGGAAAGATTAGCAAAACAAGTGTTCTCTACCAGGTTGGCAGGAAAACGACCCAGAGAAAGACCAAGATATAGGTGGATTGATATGGTACAAAGTGCCTTAGAAGATAGAAATATAAGATCTGATTTATTTAAATTAAGAAGATATTAGATCCCACATTGTTTTAAAACCGAATAAGAAACTCAAAGATTGGAATCAGAGAGTTTCATGCCAAATATAGTAAACTATAAAAGTATCGGCTACTACTAGCGTGAGCTAATTCACGTAATCCAAGTACGTAGTACAAACTCGGGCAGCTCGCAGCAAAGGTGGTAAAGTTCTGATTGATATTCTTAGGTATTTTCCATAATGTAAAAACACATTTCCTAGGAAATGTATGCTGTTATTACATTATGTGGTTTTCATTCTTGATGAAAACCACATCAAGAATTCATTTCTTTTGTATATTAAATTTTTTCATTGTTTGTAATGCAAATTGTTGGAAAAAGTGTTTTATTTTACCATGCACTGATTGCCTCGACGCAATATTATGTTTTGGCTCATGTAGTCGTTTACCAATGACGTTATAAAAAATTTCTTAAGATTGAGATGATACCTCTTTTGAAGTCTGCATGTTCATTGGATGGCATCGAAAATGAACAGAAGTACTGTCGACTTTGAAAGATATCTGATTGCGATGTTATATCAGTGGAGCCCGCTTATGCCGATTGATATATACACATCACAGTACATTTTATTACAAAATAGTGCCTCTGACTGATTTGTACGCAGTGTATGTGCGCTGTGTATGTGGAAACAAAAATATCGTACTAATTTGAAAAGCATAGTACATGATGGGCATATTTGCGAACTCATTTACTAGCTCGTTCAAGGTAAACGGGTAGTTCTTTCCAATCGATGTTTACAATCGATTATAGCCTCGAGTATTATAGTAAATGAGAGTGCGCATTGATACGATGGTAACACCACATAGGGCATATTTGAATTTCCATTCGACCTTTAAAATTACTCAACAATCTTTTCCGGAAGTTGTCAGGCATAAAAATAAACACAGGGTCACCACTATTTCTCTATTTACGATGTTTTTTTTTTTTACTTAATGTTCGATGTTTATATTACGTTTCTTTTTAAGTACAGTCAGTGACGTCATTCCACATGTTCTTGAATGTGACATTGAAGAAAGCATTCAACTCTTGCGTGATAAATAATGCAAAATCTGCACAAATGCTTTTATTGTAGGTGTATATCGCAATCCTTAATCCACTCGTTAGGCCTAATGATCTTTCATGTTTGGCAGCATTGGCTGAAGTGTTCCGTTTTTATTTCTATAAGTATGTATTCGTGTTGTTTGTATAACTTGAGGTTATTCAGCTACGCCCACCGTTCACAGAAATGTGTGTCCTTAATGCTTGACAACTCCTTTCAAAGAGCGTGGATATTCAACTCATTCTTAATATATGTATATGTGTACTTAACGAGATCAAGCAATGTAAATAAATTCCTTATTCGGTGCGATTTGCACTTCCTTTGGTCGATGCATTATATTTTTTATATTTTTTTCTTAATTCTTGACCAAAAATAAATAAACGTTCATTACATAGTTCTCTGATAATTTGCACAAATGCATTAGTGATCACCGATAGAGGTCACTACTTACAACGTTAGAACACGTAGGAGTTTTCATTGTGTACAAAATATTGGTTGCATTACACGTACTAGTGGAGGCTATTTTGCTAAAATAAACTTTTATGATCGCCACATTGTATAATCATGGATTTGCGGTGTAATGGTAATTTCGGATAATCGGAACTATACTGCATTGTAAGTTGATCTTTCAACTGATTTTGTGTATGGGAGTAGCTGGACATTAGCAGAATTGCTTGTTTTCCTTGTACTGTGCTAGCTCACATAACAGTCCAAGAATATGTTGTGCTCATTTACAACCCACGATATGTTTTAATTCCAATGAGATTTTTTAAACTTCGGGTGTTTTGTAAATTAACATAGTCCATTTGAAGCCCAATGTAATATGCAGATTACGATAAAAGTCAATTAAGTGTGGTGAAGTTCGTATCCCTACACTTGACTAACGACACCTGACAAGGAATTGGAGATACCATGTGTAATACCGTTTATTAAGATAATGATAAATAAATGAGTTCCGTAATACCTTTTTTATTCCACAAAGGTAGCTCTTGTCCCTTCAATTTTGGAAATCGGTGGGCAACCTGTCTCCACCGTTAGCCCTTAATCATATCTAAGTAATAGACTGCGAGGCTTTGCAAGGTATCGAGGATAGGGTGTAGATGATCTCCATGATTCGTGTTCCTGTGCCCTAACTACTATATTATTACTTTTTTTTTGGAACAATGAAGCCTTTGGCTCTTCATATAATTAGTAATTAATAGAAAGACCTTTTCTTCAGGGGATTGCAAGTCTTGCAGCAGAAAGTGTATAACACTTTGTGGTGAATATGTAGAATAATGTGTAAGTTACATGGTTCTACCTTAATTCCTTCGTGGTGATCACAACTTTTCAGCACCCCTTGTACACCACTACTCTACTTCGCTGGAGGGCCAAATCCCACAACTGTTCAAAACCTCAGTACACAACAATATATTCGAACATGAAAAGAATTTTCAGAATCAAACACATTCATCTAGCATGCTAATATACTATTAAAATATTAATGAGGAAAAAATGGCGTGTTGTTAAATTATTAAATACTCTATAAATAAGAGTATTTTTGTTTTAAATTTTGAAAATGAATTATTTCTAACAAGCAATTATATTTTTGTTTCCTAGTTTTGCTTATAAATAAGGAAACACAATTGTATAGTTGAAGTAACATTGTGACTATTTGCTTATAGAGAGCATGAGGGTCCATTGATAGGCTCTTTATATCCTGGTATGGAAAGGATAGTGACAATATCAGAAATAACAGGAAATGGCTTCCACCTCTATAAACAGACCTAGGACTTGCACATTCGAATGCAGAAAAATCCGAAGCCATAGCAAAACAACTTAGAGAAGCAATGTTAACCAGCATACGAAAATTTAAACTTCAATCATATATACAAAATTCAAGGCCATCTTAGGTACATATTAACACCCTCTGACTTCAGCAATAGCCAAATCATGCCTACTCTTCACCAGCAGAAATATACGTCGTTATAAAGAATTTAAAGAATAAGAAAGCTCCTGGACCAAATCACCAACAGTGTCATCAAATTACTTCCCCTTAAAGCGGTTGTGCATCTTACTAACATAATCAATGTTATCATCAGAATTCAATATTTTCCTTCCTCGTGAAACTTGCAGATATAATCCCCGTACAGAAACAGGGAAAGGATCCACATTTACCTCAAAATTATTGTCCCATTAGCCTGATCTCTAACCTTGGAAAAATAGCTAAGAAAATCATACTCTCATAATCCAACGATTTGGATTCCTCCAATTCCACAGCACTACCCAACAGATTCGCAGACTCATTGAGTATATAATCACCGGATACAGGTGGAAACAACATAGTGGAGCTGTATTCCTCGATATGGCAAAGACCTTTGATAAAATCTGGCACTATGACCTATTGCATAAATTGATCACCGCTAACATACTATTAAAAATGGTTCAATTATTAAAATCTTATCTTCAGGAGAGAACCGTGCAGGTCAAAATTAATGGCACTACATCTACCAAGCGTTGTATGCTAGCTGGAGTGCCGAAAGGATCCTTACCTTATTAGCTCGGACCCTGTTTTCAATCTGCTTGACAGACATCCCGCATAAACCCTTGTCGTCCGTCATGGCTGTCTATTCTGACGACACGGTAGTATTAGCCAGATCGCTACGACCACAACGAGTAACCAAAAACTCCAAGGGACACAAATACCCCATATATCCACTCCTACTTGCTTTCTTTAACAACTAAGTTCGTCATAAAAATGACTAGCCACCCTAATGAACTGATACAAGCAGCTAATTATAATGTGAATCTCCTCTACAAACACAAAAGGCCTAAAGCAATCTTAGTTTGAAGTGAGAATTCGTATAGAAACTAAATCTGACGAAAATAGAGTAGTAAATCCATATTCCTCATGGCTTTATGTCGATAACCGTGAAGGTAAAACAATTACATATCATGCCAGTAGATGGCGCAAGAGTTACTACTATTTATTTGCTAAAACAGCTATGAATGACTACTAATCATGGAGGAAAAAAATTAATTTGTTATTTGCCAAATACTAATAATAATAATTATTATTATTATCAATCAATATAATGATAACATTTTAATTTAAAGAATATTAATATTATAATACTAAAATTAAAACGATACTATACTATTGTTACAATAACATTATAATTATAATAATAAATAATAAAAATAATAATGAAAATTATTATTATTATAAAGCGACGAATCTATTTCTAAAAAAGAATGCAAAATATTTTATTTTTAGTGTGAAAGGACTTTAAGGAGAAGGTTCGAATATCTTCAATATAGGAAATCTAAATTTGCTCATTAAGTAAATCTTCGAGATAATTATGATTTGGGATTTCGTAAATCCGTCACTTATTTTCTTATTGTTGTCTTATTTTCCTGCTTTTAGAAACCATGTTTTATAGCAAGCGTGGTCAACTTCATTCTATACGAGGGCCAATATATGATGAGTGATAGCGTCACGGGCCGCACACTTCATTTTCACAGAACAGTGTTTTACAAAATCACCATCAAATAATAATTTTTTTTTTTTTTTGGCCTGCTGTTGGCCACTTATGTTTTAGACGGAAAATATGTCGTTTGCACTCTTTGCAATTCAATAGGACAGCGGTTTTTTTTTTATTTTTTTTTAATCTTCTCACAAATAAGGAAATTAAAGTGTTGTTGTTTTTCTAGGAAATTAGTTGTTATACACGTACATAACCGATTAGAGATAAGATACATTTATTAATGCTGTTATTATATAAGATCAACTGGATATTTCGTAAACAGCATTCCAAACGAGCAGGAAACCAAGAAAAAAAAAATGTAAATGTAATATGTAATTTAAAAATGTAATTTTTTTAAAATCTGTATAATTTAAAAATCTCTCTCTTAGTTTGATTTTTGTGAAAGATGTTGATACTTTTTTTTTTAGCATTCTGCATTAGAATTTCAATCATGGCACAATGTCTGTGCAGTGCAGTCGTTCTAATGTCATAATTCCTATGCTACCTTACAGCTATCCAGTTTTTCGGCATTCTTCCACTAGATGGAGCTTCTTTCCATTCGATAAAAAAAAAAAGAGAATGAAACAGTGTTCCAAATGGCTCGTTTGGAACAAACACAAAGACTGTGATGCTGAAACTTTTGTCCATTTTCGAAGGTTGCAACACCACAGTCTGTTTATGAGCATGGATACTTGTCATAACGTTCGACGCTGTTTACCTGACAAGTATTCAAACAAGAATACTTGTGATCGCGTGCCACTTGCCAAAGAAGTTTTATAGAACCTTTTATTTACTCACATCTTCACTTATAAACATTGTTTCTAGAACGACATCTCACATCACTGGCAGAGTTTGCGTTTGCACATTCTTTCAAACATGTGCACTTCCATTAAGCCTCTACAATAATTCTAACAATATAACAACGTTCTGCATTCGCTTTTTCCAAAATACCCTACAACAGGAAATGGCGCACCAACTCACCACCGAATATATTTTCTGTTCTGCCACTAGATGTCTCTCTTTCTCCACAACCTTAAGAATGGCAAGATCTCATATACCAGTGAGTCTAACAAAGTTCTACAAAGATGCCCTTCGAAGATGGAAGAAGCTAAACCCCCAGCACACAGTGAAGACAGCATCCCCTCCTGAAATCTTCATGGAACCCATTTTCCACATACGATGGTAAAGAGTCCCATCACTCAGAAAGAGATTTGGGTGATATTCTTTCTCCAAGCCTTAACTAACATTTTCCAAAATCGATCACATACTTCGAATACGGGAATCAGGCTGAGCAGATACACACTGTGAAATCTGCTTTTCAAGCTGCTATGCCTGATAGCATAATGGAAGAGAGGTTTAGTTCTCCTGACGCAGAAGATCCGGTGCCTCTCTTTTTGATAAAACCAACGATGTTTGGGAGAAATTTACACTCTGCAATGTAAGCAAAATCTACAGCACTCTAATACAACAGTTCAACCAAAGATTTTCATTGGAAAATCGTGTATCATCCCACCAAACACTACTTCACTGGCACCTACCATACCGCACAAGAGACACCAAACCAGACACAGACATTCAGTGGAAAATGTGACAAAATGCCACATTCTCCACTCCATCTACATTACAGAAATTCAACCCGAACAGAAGGGTAATATCTTAATCTTGTGCATCAGAGTCAAAAATCAATCGATCTGCAACTACCTCTTCATCACTGCGAAAGCAGTACTATACAGTTTCTATCTTCGACACATAAGACCAGATAGCACAACAGTTTCGCTGAGAGAGGCGGCTTTTATTTGCAACCTTCAAACAAAAGGTGAGAAGTCGCATCCTACATGAGTATCTTCACCACAGGCACAACAACACCCTAGACATTTTCCACCAAGACTTGAATCCATGGAACTAACTCCTGGATGACACAGAGCCCGTACACCACAGTCCACATTCCAACATAGAAGTGACATCATTGCGCCCTCCCCCAAAAAAAGGAGAAGAAAGAGATTTTAGTACTTAACAGCGTGAATATTGATCATCGGTTACGTTCAAGCAAATATGTAATATTGTCTTACAGCAACTGTTATTTTCGTATAAGTTGTAGTATTATATTATAATAACTGTTATTGATATGAAAAGTGTAATATCCTCTTATAACAACTGTTATTCTTATGTGATTCTTATCAACTACCATGTAAATTCTCTGCCTGACTACAGAAAACCAAAGCTAGTTAATCCTTGTACATAACATTGTTATTTAAAAACTATTTATCTATCTTTAAAATCTATCTATCCCTCTATATTTTATTAAATAGTTTTATAATGTTGCTTAGGGGAGGAAGCTTTGCAAGTAGGAAGGATATATATTCGTGTCACGTTTGCCTTTGATGGTAAATATATTGTTGTCAAATTAGCCTATTGAAATTCCTTCATTTCTCCGAAATACAATATATTGTTTTATTTATTTTCCTTATCTACATATAAAGAAAGTTATACTTTAAAGGAAATGCATAGAAAATTATTTTTTTTCTTTTTTACTCTATTGTTAACCACACAATTTACTTCAACTTCCTGAAGTGAGGTGGGATTTTGGCTTCTTAATTTTTATTATCCTTGACACCAGTGTTGGGTAAATATCTACATATAAAGAAAGATACTTTCAAGGAAATGCATAGAAAATTATTTATTTTTCTTTTTTACTCTATTGTTAGCCACACAATTTACTTCAACTTCCTGAAGCGAGATGGGATTTTTGCTTCTTAATTTTTATTATCCTTGACACCAGTGTTGGGTAAATAAATCCTTTGATAGACATCACATTGAAACTACAATCCCGATTATACATAGAATTGAAGAGAGAAATCGTAAAAATTTCTAAAAAAAATTTATCAAGGAAAGAGAATAGTAAACAAAAAAATAAGTGATCATACTGTTCATATCAATGTTCTAAACACCCGATTAATTAATCCACAAAGGATTCGCTTTCATTATTTAGCAGAGGCATTTAAAGCTTTCTTTTTTTTTTATCAAATGCACAACTTACTGGAATTCTAACTTCGCAAACCAATAAAGCAATACGCACTGGGTTGGGTAAGAAGGGACACTCGCCTAGAAGCATGCGATCAACAATAAATTATAAACAAGCTCACCAAGTTGGAGGTAAAAGGCATTAAAATATTATCTTGTATGAGCTCCTTATACGAAAGACAGACCCAGGAAAAGTTAGCTAAAGGAAATTAAAGAAAAATTGGAAAAGAAGGGGATTAACTGGAAAGAAGCAAAACAACAAGCTTTGGACAGGATGGCATGGAAATCTCTTTGGCAAAATTTCGACGCTTAAAAGCACAAGAAATCATAGACGAATAAGAAGAAGAAGAGTTCATATCCTTAACTAAAGTGTAATATTTTGTCTTGACCTTGCCTGAGGTCCAGACAAAAGACTTAAGAATAAAAAACTAAATTAGGAGGTTGTAATTCGCTGGATTGTAAAGAAGGGATGTGGACTAAAGAATAATTCAATCCTCAGGAATTTGTTCTAATTATTCGTGTCAATATGAACACAAAAATACCTGATGTTGGCATATGTCCACCATATGAAGTTCAGAGATGAAGATAGGTTTCTTGAGAGGAACAATTACAAATTTTTAGGGTAAAAGCTTAAAATTCCAAATGATTTTACTATTTTCTATCCATAATCTGGATATAACTTAAAGTACCTCTAAATTCTGAAAATACGTTCCATTGACATCCAGATATCCATGAAAGTATAATAATAATAATAATTCGAGATACTGAGGAAAAATTGACGTGAACAAGACATGGCAATGGCTTCAACACGGATACATTAAAAAAGAAACAGGATTTATTCTAGAAGCTCATGAACAGGCATTACAAACTAATGCAATAACAGCAAAAATTTCGACATCAATAATAACAGCAAATGCAGATTATGCGATCAGAAAGATGAGACTGTAGAACATCTAATCAGTGCCTTCAGTAAAACAGCTCAAACTGACTGTAAATACCGCCATGATCAAGTGGCCAAAATAGTTCATTGGCATGTATGTAAGAAATATGGCTTTCCTACTTCTGATAACTGGTGGCAGCATAAAATAGAGACAGTACTGGAAAACGAAACAGCAAACATTCTTTGGGACTTTAGAATACAAACTGATCAGCATTTGGAACACAATAGACCTGACATCACAATTATCGAACATCGACAGGTTTGGATTATTTGATATTGCAGTACCCAGTGATAACAACATTAACAACAAAGAACTGGAAAAAATTACTAAATATCGAGATCTGCAATCAAAGTTGGCCGCCTGTGGCTTAAACACACTAGAGTCATCCCAATAGTTATCGGTGAGCTTGGTGCAACTTCAAAGAATCTATCCAACTATTTACTGCAATTAAACATCAAGGAAGTGATCCCATATGACTAACAAAAAACAGCATTACTTGGAACAGTCCATATTTTGCGACGCTACCTGACGGACTATTCTTAGATTCTTGGGCAGAATCTGAATTGTTTTGAATCACCAGTCATATTTTTATTTATATGATATCTTGTTTTGACTGTGTATGAGTAATAATAATAATAATAATAATAATAATAATAATAATAATAATAATAATAATAATAATAATAATAATAATAATAATAATAATCATCGAATGACTCTTATTCCTTCAAATCACACGATAGTTCATTTCTACGGGTTATTTGTAAGAATTACTGGTGATGAATTTACGAAGGTTCTATGGTCAGTTTTTCTAATTCCGAAGGCTATTCTTCTCTCAACTGATCATAGCTAACACAACTGCCCTCAGAGGGCGAGCTTAATTGCTCACAAACCTCCCATTCCCAAACAACTCTCATCACAGATGAAGGGGAATATGAAAAGCACTAGTGCTTCACCCATCCTGTCAGTAATGTTAATGGTTAATGGTTTTAGACGGATGGAATAATATTATCAATGTTGTTTGTCTAAGTTAGACTGAAGAAATTTGCTGTATAGCTCCAAACATACAAAGGGGGACAATTTAAAATGCATCCCTCTTTAAAAAAATAATCTAACGGAATTGAATTTTCTGGAGTAGCAATAAACTTCCATCAATTCCTATCCTATGCTGATATACACTCGCGAGTAGACATTTTTACGTTTTCTACCGTATAGGTATTCGGAACCGAAATCCTGCTGAATAGTTGGTTACTCCTTATTCCTGGAAGTGTCCTATTATGTCTGTAGCAGCTCGTATTCACGGGGTTGGTTTGTCTGTTCTGGGGACGAAAAACCCGAGTTTCTGGGTGAGAAAACCCTCTATCTCCGTACTAAACCGGCTAACTCACCACATTTTGGACTATAAAAAGCAGGTACACATTCAAATTTTCGAAAGACTTGCAGAGGGTTGAAGAAGGAGCACTCAACAGGATAAAAGGCAAATGGCTGCGCTTGGATTTCTTGTAATGTCTCAAACACGTGATCTTTTATTGGATGATTTTATTGGAAAGCTGAAAGAAGACACAGAATTACTGATATTGCCAAAGAGTTTGGAATCGCACGTCTCGTAGTATTTATGCACTGGGCAGCATTTCAAACCAATGGAGTGTATTCCAGACGTTTGCTAAGAAGTCGCCCTCGCTCTACCACGGAGCACGAAGACAAATTTTTGGCTATAACAGCAAACCGTAATCGACGCGCCAAGCTATCAAGTCGACTCCATTCAAGCACAGCTACGCAGATATCTCGAGAAACTCCGTCAAGACCCTGTAGTCTGCGTTTCGTTATCCAACTCTGATCGTACAGCACGTTTTCTGTGATGTTGTATCCCTGAACAAGACACCAATCGGCTAATGTACTCTTTACACATGAGAGTCGTTTTAGTGTTTCCTCCGATTCTTGTCGACACTTGATCTGACATGAAAGTGGCACTGCTTACCATCGCGGAATGTTCTTGAAAGGGACAGATACAGCGGCGCTGGGGTCATGGATGTAGGGAGGAATTATGCTTAATGGACGCACCGAACTACAAGTGCTGGAAAAACGTACTATGGCTGATGAAAGATATTGCAATGAAGTTCTTCAATTTCATTTTCGATTGTTCCCTGGTGTTGTAGGCGAATATTTCATTTTACCACACCACATCCTACACAAGCAGTGGATATATGTACTTCTGGGGAACGAGAATATTAATCGAATCGAGTAACCAGCACGCTCCCCAGATATCAACTCCATTGAAGACATTTACGAAATAGGGAGGAGGCGCATTGCTGCTTGAAATTCACTTTAGGAAAAAAAAAATAACAAGGTCCTTGTTCTGAAGGAGGAGTGGTCCACTTTGCCTCAAGAACTCCTGAATCACTTGGTGCTAAGAATGATACGACGTTGTGAGAGCTGCATCGTAGTTCGGGATGGACATATTCCATGCCGATATGTCTCTCTGCATCTACCTAATTTTCTGTAAGCACTGTATATTAATTCCTTAAGTACATCCTTAGGAAATTTGTAACTTTTGCTTAAAACGTAACAATTTAATTTTTATGAAATTTATAACAGATTTTGTGTGTGATATTAGTATTATACTGGCACTAATATTATTGCCATTTGGGATATAGATTCGAAAAAAAAATTGAATTCATAATGCTTGACAGATTTTAAACGGATGAAGAAAGTTCCTGAAGACAAAGATGCCCACATTTTCTTTTGCCTTGATTCAAACAACTGAAGCAAAAACTAAAAGACACTTGCGTATAATGTCTTTTAGTTTTTGTGATATTACTATAAATGAATAATACGATGTGTTATCCACTTGTTACAACGCTGCTTCATCATTTTCAATCCTTTGAGAAAAATAGTCTTTCCCTTGTTGTATAAACCAGTCCTGAGCTGCAGATATGACTTCATCTGTGGTAAATTTCGTTCCTTTGTTTCTTTAAATTTGGGAATAAGAAATAGTCAGATGGGGACAGGTCGAATTCGATGGGTGAGGCAGACAGTGAAAGCCCGCGTTGTGTAGTGTAAAACGACAATGGCAAGAACCTTCCGTACTGAGTTTTGGTTTTGGAACTTCTTTGGCCGTGGAGAGCCTTTCTGTCTCCACTGCAATAACTGATGTTTGGTCTCTGGGTCGTAGTGATGAAGCTGTGTTACATCAATACTCACAATATGAGCCAAAATCCCTTCATATGACAGCACATGTTCTCGCTTTTGATCAACAAAAGTTTCTCTCTTTTGGTCTCAGCGAAGTGGGTCCTCAAGCATTTGAGGATCGACTTCGCTGAGAGCTTCTCCATGTCCAGATGTTAGTGGATAATGACCCCAACTCGTTCCATGAATATCTGCAGAGTCTTTGCAATGTTTATGTCTGGTATTTGTCTTTCATCAATGAGCATGTCATGCGCTGCACCGATGTTTACAGGTGTAATCGCTGTGGAAGAGTTCTGGGTGCTTCTCAGATCTTATTTGTTTATTTGTTTACTAATAATGCAAAGATAAGCTGGCCAATCAGAGATGCTAATGATATACAGCAATTACAAGGTGATTTGATTAAGCGGGAGTGAAGGCAAACGATAATGGTTATCGATTGAATCTGAGTGAATGTTTGACTTTTCACATACAAGTTACTGAAACAGTTTGGCTTAATTAGATTTCAAACGGCATATTTATTGGTGGTGTTATGCGAGTAGTAACAGACAAGGATAGATATCTTGGCGTTATGATGGATAGAGAGGAGAAGTTCAAGGGTTACATAGCGAAAATTGATGATTTAACTCCCGGGATAATGTTGTTGACACGTCATAAGGAATTCATTTTGCGTGTTTACTCGGCCGTGATGCTATCCACACTTGAATTACAGTGCTCAAATTTAATCCCTCCTAAGTTTCAAAGGAGGTCTTTAAAGGACATTTATTAATATTACGCAAACCTTAGAATGTGAGAGGTTCCTCTACTTCTAAGCTAACTCGTCTATTAATCTAGCGAAAAGCAGTTTTACATCTCAAAAAGCAACATTTATTTCATAATACTAAATAATGTGACAATAAGCTTCTGTTATTTTTTAGTTAGGCGGATGATATAAGTAAGGTATCAGAATAAAAATTCTGCACTCACTTGCGCATGCTCATAAATTTGTTAAATTGAAAAAGTCTGGAATTCTTGCCTTATTGTCACAAGGATACTGGATGTATTTTTGAACAGTCTTTCTTTCAGAAGCACCTCATCAACCATTTATAACAATGAAGTATTCTTGGATATTATTTGTCGTCTGCTTACTCTGCAGTAAAGATTTGGTTCGAGGTTATGAAAATATCACCAAACTCTTTACTGATAATCGACCAGATTTAATAGAGCAAAATATATTGAAAACTTCGCTAAAATACAACACTTCTGACCTGAATCTAAGTGGGCCCATCTTGATGGGAATCATGAATCAAGCAATTGATCGTGTATCAAAAATAGTGTTTCCTATGCTCATGCGAATCATCTATGAGGCAGAAGTATCATCTTCGTGCATGAAGGCTTTGATAAAATTGTCAACGGAGTTACGAAAGCAAAACGCAAAAGGCCAAAGGTCTATAAGGATAAAGCAAAATACTTTTATAATCCCTGCTATCTGATAAGGTTACTCTGTAGGGGAACGTTTATGAGCTAAGTGCTCTGCCCGAGTGGGTGTGAGGTATAGATCCTCATTTAGGAATTAGGATGGCCTTAGGTCTCCTATATTTGGAGAAATCTGATTCATCATAATTTGCTGCTTGTTGAACTAGTTCATTTGGATGTGAAGACGATGCTGAGAAGAACTTTACTACTAAAGATTGCAGGAAAGAGTAGACATAAGGGATATTTGTGTCCCAATGAAGTTGAACATTTCTGATATACCATGGCGCATTTAAAATCATGCGTAGGCATTTGTTTTTTACTCTCTGCAGTTGGAGGATATTTGTGCTTGAGTGGCTCCAGGCTTGGGACGCATAAGTAATAATGGGACGAATCATCTGATAGAGAAGCAATTTGATTTTGGTATCTAGTTTACTGTTCCTATTGATAAGAGGGTAAAGCTGTGCTATGACTTTTGATGCCTTTGTACATGAGTCTTTTCTATGAGGGCTAAAGGGTAGTTTTCTGTCCAGCAGTACACCGAGACATTTGGTTTCTGCTTTCCAGGGAATTTTGATATTAAATAGTTCTTTAGGAGACATCTTCTATCATCTAGTTTCAGCAGGTTTTCTTGCAGTTTCTTGGTGATAAGATGCGGTTTACGAGATCTGGCTAGTATAGCTGTGTCGTCAGCGTAGAGGGCAATGATAGATGACATTGGCCTGTATGGTATGTCCTTCATATAAATCGAGAAACGTGTCGGTGCCAGGAGGAACCCTTGATACACTCCTGCCAAGATTCGTAGCTGGGTAGATAATACATCATTTAGTTTGACTTGCATTCGTCTGCCACTAAGAAATGACTTTATAAAGTGGACCAGATCCAATGGAATCCGGCTAAAATCAGCTTGTATAGTTGTCCAATGTGCCATTGTTTTTCAAAAGCTTTTTCTAAGTCAAGAAAAACTGCTCCGGTGTATTGGTTCTAATTGTAGCTTGTGGTAATGAACTCAATTAATCTATGGTGTTGTTGGGTAGTGCTGCTGTGAAACTGGCGAAAGTCAAACTGTTCTTTTGGAAGGATATTTAATTTGTTGACAGAGACTTGCATTAAAGAAAGGATGACTTTTTCTGCAATTTTGCTTAAATTAGAAATCAGACTAATGGGACGATAACTTCGAGGTTGCTGTGAATCCTTGCCAGGATTATATATAGGAATCACGTCTGCCAACTTACATGCAGAGGGAAAGTACTTGAATCTGAACACGGCATTTATTATTGTTGTAAGATATACAATGGCATTTCGGGGCAGCAGTTTAATAACTTTAATGGATATGGAGTCAGGCCCAGGAGCTTCTGTATTCTTTAAAATCTGTGCAATGTCATATATTTCAGCCGGAGAAGTAGGTGTGAGTTGGCTGGTCAGGTATCAGACCGTTTTAGCACGTATCTGATGTGGGGATGAATTTTATAAATATGATTGAAGTTTAGGTTATCGTATAAAGGGCTGCACTGGTTTTTTTTTTTTTAATTTTTAACTATAGTTTCGGCTTTTTCTGCATCTATGTGAACAATGCCTAGATCAGATTTGAGAGGGGGAATAGATTGATTTTTGTTTTTGATATATCTCAGCCGCTTCCAGATGGTTTGATCTCCGGGTGATATGGAGACTAATTTGTCTTCCCATTTTTTGTTTCTGTGGGCTTTAAGTGCATCTCTCACTGCACTATTCAGTTTGTTGAGAAACGTTTTGTCTTGGGGTGCCCTGGTATCTTTTTCTTGCCTTATTGTTTTCCTTGATTAAGTTCATGATATCTTCTGGTAGTCGTTTAGGCTTAGAAGCAGTTGAATTTGAGGTCACAGATGATAAGATTGTGTTGATTTGATGAGTAAGTTTATTGACTGCAGATTCGACTCCTTCCTTGGAAGATGAGGGCCAATGCAGTTTCGGAGCATTTGGGGTAATTTTCCCCAAGGTATGAAGGTGTTAGGAGAAGGGGCAGTCCCTTCTGATTATTCAGTTGGAGCAAGATAGGGTTATTAATGTCTGAGGATAATTCATTCAGTGATTCCAGGTTGTACTATAATTTAGCATTCTGGAGGACGACTATATCCAAGACGTCGGAGGAACCAATCGGAATATGATGAGTTGGTACTGAGGGACCAGCCACAGCTGCGCAATTGGAACTTGAGTAGTTAAACAGGATGCGTCCATTCCTATTTATAGACCTACTACTCCAGGCATGATATTTTGCGTTTAAGTCTCTGGCGATAATGACCGGTATTTTAACTCCGAGGATGGCATCCAGATCTGCGGTTAGCAGTGTTTTTGATAGCGGGTTGTAAGCAGCGTAGATTTTTAGGTTTCCGGCGGAGTTAGTGATGACATTAATACCTGTGATTTCGAGATTTTTGAGACCTTTTGCGTTCCAAACAATAATCTTTAGAGACAGGGGTGAGGATTTTCTTATACATCAGAGAGTGATGATAAAATGGACTACGATTGCAGTAAAAACCTTTTTGTAGTGCTTAGTGATGGATTTGAATTACTGAAATCGTGTAGCACATTTGCAAGAGAGGAGGTGATGACAGCTGTTATATCTGAATGTGGATTAGGCAGATTCTGGTCATGAATTGTCTTTTTGGAGCGGGCCACGTCGGCATATGTCGAAGGTTCATCTTCGTGGGTGGGGAGTCGGGCTCAGTTAATAGTGGGTGAGCCCCTGTCGCCCTGTTCAAACTAGTGAGTGACTGATGAGTTTGAGTTTCTGGAGCTCTCGTTTTAGATAATGAGGTAGATTGACTCAGTCTACCTGTTTTGGGGTATGTGTGTCTCACCTGAAAAGAAGATCTATCAGAAATCTAATAGATGCAGCACCTCTTAAAGTTCTTAAAAGAACTGGGCGATGGACTGAGTCCTTGACTCTTTATCCCGTCATCTGAATGAAGTAAATCTGTATGGATAGAGTGTTATTGAGCTAAAAAGCTCTAGTCATGGCTGGGTAACGGCAATAGCCGAGCCTCAGTTAAAACTTCATTGGCTATAGCATTGCCATTTGTCACCCTGTTAAGTCCTAAAAAGGACTTTTCCGGGAATCAGGTGTTCATTCCCCGAAACCACCAGATGCAGCACCTCACCTTGGCGAATGGATGACTAGAATACTCATATTAATAAAAAAAAGGTGTATTGTAATAATTTGTATTATTTTCTAAATTTTTAAACAACCAAAATTTATCATCACTGTTTTATTCCTCTTTAGATATAACTTGTTGTTACTAAAATTTGAATATTTTTAGATGGATTTAATAGCATTTTTCCTTTGTTTATATAATCTTGCTAAAATTCATATTTGGGTAACTATTTAAATGAGTGAAATCAAATAAGTTTAACTATTTAAATGAGGGATATCATAATTCATTTATCTGAAATCTTGACATCTAAATACTAAAAAAATGAAATAAATGAAATGAATTAAGTAAAAATTAAATACAATTGCATAAATAATAGTGCTATGAATTCAAAACGTGTGTGGAATTTCTGCAGAAGGGAAAATCTTTTCTGTATAATTTTCTGTTTGATTCCCAGTATAAATATTTACGATTTTGGGTTCGTCTAAGATGGAGAATTTATAAAAAAAAAAAAAAAAAAGTTATTTGCGACAAGATTCTCTCTTTTTCATCTTTGGAATTTCATTCTTCTTTTGGTTTTTCTTAAAGAGATTTACGACCTACAATTATATGACAATTTATTTTTAAATTTTCATGTAAAACATGTTCGTGAAATTTACAATACCAGTTAGAAAAATGCTATTTGATATTTTTATGCACTTAGAACCCCAATCAATGCCACAAAGACTATTTACAGAAATTTAAGTGAAAACAGAATTCTATTTATATACCTAGAAGTTAACATGGATATCTAAAAAGGTTTACTTTACTAAATCTTCGGTTAAATGTGTTAATCAAATCTGCATGAAAAAATCAATACAGGTTTTTATTTATATTTTTATTTTACACTTTGTTATATAAAATTTCTTTTTTTTCTTTTCAAGCCATTCCTTAAAATATCATATACCTCTTTACAAAGTATTTCAGATTCTTCTTATGAACATATCTAATTCTGTTGGATTTTCCAATACAGCGAATGACTTTGGAAATCAATGATTTTATATGGAGAAAAATAAATGCTTTTATCAATGAAATAGCAATGAAAACCAAATATTTCCCTTTTGTTACAGTGATAGACGCTTCTGGGAAAATACCAACAGGAGTTCTGGATGGGTCTCTGAATGAATACGGATCATATGACGAATGTATCAGCACCAAAGTTCCAAAACAAAATGGTGAAGAGGACTTTCGGAGTAAGTACTGCATGGTGGCTTTAAAATTTCCACTTCCCCCGGTTCCTCCTCCACCCTATCCTTCAAATATTATCACGGGAAAATTGGTGATGTTTAATCCTCTTGATCCGGTAAGTTCTTTCAACTTGCGTGTTTGTGTGTGTGTGGGGGGGGGGTGCGTGTGTGCGTGCACACACGCTTTGTAATTGTGCAACATGGAACACCAGAACATTTTTCATCAGGACAATCCATGTTCAGCACAAATTAAATAGAAAAAAAAAAACGAATCAGGGATCTGTTCATTTTTAACAGCAGGCCACGTTCATTTAAAAAACCTTCGTATTAGCTTTTTTTGTCAATAGCATACTTAAAAGCATTTATTGAATTGCAGTTAAGAAATTACAACTAATTCTTCGTTTTCCACCTTGTTGAGGAGATGCCAAGACAGAAACATCTGGATAGAGAGAGAGAGAGAGAGAGAATAACGTTGTTAGGACTGTCACCTTTATAGTGCCTTAATGGTCTAGATGGGTATGGGTGAAGAGGAAGAAGAAGAAGAAGACGAAATTGAACCTGGACCTTTTTCAAACCTCTCCTGGCCACCAATGATCAAAGATCTCACACTGACAATGTCGATTCATCTTCCACTTAAAGAGATGCTAACATTCATGCTGGAGTACGATTCGAATCAGGAGACTATTAATTGATACGCAAATACGTGTAACAAGTATTTATTGATTTTTTATACATATATTTTTTAAATTAAAGTTTATTTAACTCCGCGGTTATCCGAGCGGCTGTGCGCTTCGCAACCTTCCTGCCTGGGAGTGTCCTGGGTTCGACTCCTGTCGCTGATGTGAGGAACTTAGGATCTTTCTCAGATATAGCCAAGTTAGCATGTCTTGGGCGTGGACCGTAGGGTTTTCCCCCCAATTTATCTGTGGGTTTATCGTCCCGCAAGCAGGCAAACCTGTCTTGATAACTCAACGCTTTTACATACATTGGATACAACGGGAGGCATAGGGCTAACCACATGGTTCTTGCGTACGATTGCGGGTAAATGAAAAGAAAAAACCCTCGACGCCACAAAGTAATTATTTAATTCGTCTTATACCAACTTACTAAATGATCCATTTCACAGAACTTCTTCATAGAAACGAATACTTTTTATATTATAAATTTAAATGAATAAATGCTTCTTAATTCAATACGTGTTAAACATTCTTAGCAATGAAGCAAAAACATTTTCTTTCCTAATTGCAGTTTCTGATAAGTGTACAAAAGATTATACCAGTTTTATATTCACTTGACGTCCAACAGGGATTGTGTCTTCCGTTTGCTTGTTCTAGAGAAGATAGCAAATGGAGGTAAGTCTTTTTATCTTCATATAATCGGAGTTAAAATTGGTACTCATTTAGAGTAAATGACCTGTGTGGTGTGAGGTCATGGACAGAGTAATACGTTGATATTCGTTTTAAATAGATTGCGGTTGCAATCTCTGAGCAACACTTTATGAGCCTTCGATTAAAATGGAAGGTAAATGGTCCCAGCAGAGTCGATGAGTCAGTAGTTCGTCTGTGAAACATTTTGGACAGCTGTTACTCATGCTCTAGCCAGTTCTTCTGAACACCATCCATGGAAATATTTGCAGAAGAGACACAATGAGGAAACTGATTGTTTACGAGAGGGAGAGGTGCCACCAACAAGCCGAACTTCCATCTTCTGAACGGCATATCAAGATTTTCGAGAGTTCTTAAGTGCACCACCAAAACGTGTGGGCAGTATTCTAAGGATGACTTGATGTATGATGTTTGTTGAGTTACTGGACAGATAAAAAGTAACATCTTGTGCGAAAAAAGAATGTCCTGACGCCCAGGATGCTGAAGAAGTCATTTTATTATGTTAGTAATGACTAAGAGTAAGATACATTTGGTCTTGAGAAGAAGAAATAAGATTTTTTTTTAAGAGAGAAGAGACAAAACTGGGCTTTGGAATCATGAAACGTATCTAGATTGTTTTCGCCCAAATAACAGGATGTACTAGTCGTGGTGATGGTGGACAGTGGATGGTGTTGATGGATATGACTGGTATTAGAGGGTCGGTGTAGTGGTGGAGACGGTTGTATAGTAGGTGTCCTTCCGCGATGAGTCTTCGGACTCCTTGGAGGTGCCACGAATAATAATAATAATAATAATAATAATAATAATAATAATAATAATGTATATGAGAAGACAGTTGGTAAAGTTAATCCAAAATAATTCAGAAAATCTGAAGAGAGAGACCAGCATCCCCAATACGAGCCAGAAAGAGAAAACTGGCAATCTATTTACGGATTTATTAATTGCAATGTTCTGGAAGTAAGACAGGCCAGAAGATGGCAGTTAACTCACAGGCTGTGGTTGCAATACCTCATCAACTCTTTCTAAATGTCAAGTTCAATGGTACAGATTTTCAAATCTTTCCATTGAACTCGATATTTTCCATCGACCACTGGAAAATATCCAGTGGTCGGTGATGTAGGCGAGGAAATCTGCTGCCAAATGAACAGTGGACGTATATTCTACATTTAGTCCTTTCCAATTCAGAATTTTCCCGGTTAGTGATAGTTTTACAAGCGTTCTGGGATTCATGCCTTTGGACAATACTCAGAAATTTTGAACAGTATGGAGAATTAATCCAACATGGATGTCCGTACCAAGATTACAACAGATACCTCAATGAAGAAACAGGAGTTTGACCATAGAAAGGATAAATAAAATCTCGAAGATATCTACAAATATAATCTCTCAGTACCGAACGCATTGAAGTAGATGTTTAGATCTCTTGAGGAAGTAACAATAATTCCCAATTTCTTGAAACATCGTGGATATAAAATGTATGCAATGTTCAGAATAAATATTGATTACCTGTCGAAGGTAATGTCGCTTAGATTTTCTGAAGTGATCAAGATCTTTGACACATCTCATATGGTTCCTTTTACATTTAAACCAGTATTTCTCAACATGGGGCGTACGCCCCACAGGGAGGGCATTTTGAATATTTTGGGGAGCAATTAGAAAATGATGTTGCAGTCGTTACCTCATCACTTATTTACTCAAAACACTCACCATTGTCAGCGAGTGGGGACATCAAAATCTTTGAGGCATTGAAGTGGGGCATGATCCAAAAAAACGTTGGGAAATACTGATTTAAACCATAAAAATTCTTTTCATGGTGGGTAAATCGAAACCCATTAGGGTTGGTTTCTGGAGTACAGTTTCCGGTTTATCTACCTTCAGCCCGAAAAGGTGCTAAATGTCAAGTGGTTTATAACTCTCCGATTCATCGATTCACACAAACTTAAAGTTGGCCATTGGTTAAATTATTCATGATCTCAGTTTTTTTTTTTTTTTCATGTCATACCATACCATAACACTGTTGTGCTACTAATGATACACTATGTGATACTTGGTCTTTTTTCCGATTATTTTGCAGTGATAAAGAATGTCAATGGATCCCTTTCGGCAATTGTGCCTTACTGTAATGTGGATGACCCAATCAATGTTGAAACTGTGCACATCGTCCTACGGTAAGCAATTTTCTTCATTTTAATTATATTTTTCAACGGTTATTATTATTATTATTATTTCATTAAAACTGTTTAAAGAATTTATATGCAATCTTTTGCATTTAAATCAATGGGGTTTCTGTTTTAGTGCGATAATCCTTTTGCATTTCATACATTACGCGAAATCACTTTCTTTAGGTAGCCAAAATATATTTTCAATTTCAATGGAAATATTGTAACCAGCGGAACTGAAAAAAAAAAGTAATTCTAACGTTTTCTTAATGTTATTTCAATCGTATTGATGAAAAACCTTCATTGGTTAATTTCTAACTTAGGTCAGTTACAGCGACTCTTATTCTGTTGGTCGTTTTAGGGACTGCAGTAAACCACCGACATAAGAAGAAGAATGCAAGTGATCATGGTGAGTTATTTAAAAAAATTCAAAAAATTCAGCTAACGCCTTTTTATTCCCGTATACGGGAGTAGGCGAGGCCATTTAGCCCTATCTAACTTTTGGAGACTGAGTGGGCAGTTCAATCTCCACTGGTACCAATCAGAGATAGATGGCCCAAGGCTATCACTAATTAAGCGGTACTCAGTGAAGAGAGACGGTTCAAATGTGCCGCCATCTCGTGGTCCCTAACCCTAACACAATATATTTAATGTCTGAAATAATGTGGGTTCTACGGTCGATTTTCTTGAGTTTACAGGACGAAAAACCCGAGTTTCCGGGAGGAAAAACCTGCTTGCCCGTGCCAGAGATCGACTAACTCGGGAACCGGTCGAAAAAAGGCTTAGAAAAATTTCCTCTAGTCGCCGACTAGACTCGAAACCAAGACTTCCTTCGTGCGGCCAAGCGCCGTGGCTGGCAAACGCCACATCCACTGAGCTACACAGGGTGAGTTATTTACTTTTTTTTATTCCCTTTATTTACTAGTTAATATATCGAGCATTAACTAAATGAGAAACAATTATCCCTGTGCCCATATTATTTCGAAAGTTTATTTCAACGCTTGCAAACAACTCAAGCGAACTGAGTGGAATTGTGTGCAATAAAGAGAACATGGCATAGTTTACAATTAACTGACGTCACTGAGGTGTTTTGAATGTCTACCTTATTACTTATCAATAGATTTCTGCTTATTACTTATCGATAGATTTATATATATATATATCAAAAAAAAAAAAAAAGTTTCAGAGTTAGTTGATCTCTGGCAAGGGCGACGGATTTCTTTTTCTGGAAACTTGGGTTTCTCTTCCTAAACCCAAGAAAATCGACCGTCGAACCCACACTATATAGGGACCACGAGATGGTGACACTTGTTATCCGTCTCTTCACGGAGTGTATTAATCTTCTTAACCTACCTTCTGCACATTCCTGTTATTTGGATACGATACGGTCTTATAAAGGAAAAGTTCTTAATGAGTAGTTATAATATGGTAAGTATCAGAAATTGAAATTGATAGCAAAACATTCAGCAAACTCTTAATTACTTTTTCATTATATCTACCAGTGGCGGCTGGTGAAAATTTTAAGTGGGGGGTGGGGGATGCTGAATATAAAAAAATAAAATAAAATAAATAAATAATTTTTTTTCCCTAATCAGTAACCAATTTATTTATTAATAAATTTACATGTTAAAAAACTGCTTATTAAAAATATTCACCCTCACCACGAATAAACCCCAATAATAAAAGTTTCGTATCTCACAGAAATAACGCGCGCAAGCATAGGATACACTGCCCAAACGAGCAGTGTCGGAATCACTTGTAAGGTGCAATGAGAAGCGCAAACGAATATCAACGAGACTAGCTGCGATTGGCCTAACCCAGTGATTTTCAACCTTTTTCATAACATGCCACACCTAGATTAATTATTAAAATTCTGTGGCACACTAAAAATATATTATTTTAATTTTTTTGATGATCTGGCAAAAAATAGGCATAATTTTGATTGATTTACACACACAAGAACATGGAAGACCAGACACTAATAAACAAATGCGCAAATTACGACATTATTTCTTTCAATTAATTTGTTTTCATAAATCTCGCGGCACACCTAAAGACCTCTTGCAGCACACCAGGGTGCCGTGGCACACTGGTTGAAAATCGCTGGCCTAACGTGATAATTCTGACACTGCGTTAGATCGCAGTGCAATTTCTTTCGTAATCTAAAGCGTTAATCGAACAATTCCAATTATTAACTATTCAATCAATGTCAAAACATAAGCTGTAACCTTTAACATGTTGTATTGCATTCATATATATATCGAATCCTGTCCATGGTTTTAGTAATGATTTATATATCCCCATTTCGCTTCTTCTTTTTGAGAAATCTCGTAGTATCGAAATTATTCTTCAACGTCTTCATAACCAGTGACTTAAACATTCTTCTCCTATATTCATATACAAAGTTCTCATAAACAGCACTTCTTGCGCTGTGATAAATTGATCATACATATGAATGTTAAAATCAATATGGGCAAACACACTACCTTATATTCATCTATTATTCCGTGAGCCACAGACGTTTTTAGACAAGAGCATTCACAAATTACTATCTGTTTTCATACAGGGATGTGAGTTTGTAATCCACGTTTTCCTTGCCGTCTTTGACTGAATAATCTTATATGCAACAGTGTGGTCAACTTCTGTCAGCAGTCAAGACGTTCTGGTCTGTTTTAAACTTCTTTTCAAAGCCATTTCCGAAATATTGTCTGAGATATATGATCTATAATGTTGAAAACTTTCATGTTAAAAGTTAGATTGTTACTAAAAAGTAGGCTTATTGCTTTTCTTTGTAATCTCTATATCAGAGTAAAGTCAAGAGATATCGTAGCCATAAGGTGAGAGAAAACTGCGTCAGTCTGACCTGTTTTTATTTTGTTGTTTCTTGATGGAGCCTGCCCGTGGTGAGACACATGAATGCCAGGCGTATTCCTTCCCTCAATTTGTAGATGCCTTGTTTCTTCTATTTCAATGGTCACATTATCTCCGGCCAGAATAATGTCTCTTGAGAAAAGATGATTTTCATATAAATCTGGGATATTCTTCATATACTGTACTTAATCAACCTTGCAACATTGTTTGCTTTAATAACTCAACACATTCCTTCTGGAAATGTGTTGTCTTAATATTTCCTTCATCATCCTAATGAAAGTGAATCACTTTGTATCCGTGGTCCAATGGTTTTAAGTCTTCTAAGGTCTGTGAAGGCTACCCAATTTATTTCCGAAAATTAAAATGTCGAGGAAATGAACGAAGTTAGGTTTAACTACTTCCTTATTTTATACTATGTAAGTTGTTATTAAACACTCTTTCAAAGAAAGAATAAACAGTTCTTTTGAAATATAACAAAAAGTGTTATATTTCAAAAGAACAAACGTCTTTTGAAATATAACACAGCAGACAGTTGCCTAAATTCGTAAAAACAGATACAGCAAATTTGCTTTTAACGACTAGTAGATGGCGCCAGTGTACTGGATATAAATATATATATATATATATCTCATATCTAACATTAAGTAAACGATGTCATTCAAAGCAAAAAATGTATGTAAAGGCCATTTGCCAAAAACTTTAAGGACACTGGATAAATGATCTTAATTTTTTTTGTAAGTAAATGGTCGCGACATCGTCTCACAACCAGCTACATTGCGGATAGTCTGGTGCTGGTTTACAGCTTCGTTTATCATTGGACCGATCCTGTTGGAGGACATTCGCCAGTTGAGTTCTGTGATCTGCTCAGTTATTGCCAAGTGGTATGGCGATATGATAAACAATTTTGTTGTCCTACAACAGCGTTTATATATAATATAAGTGGTTCGTTGGTCTAAGGGTATGATTCTCGTTTTGGGTGCGAGAGGTCCCGGTTCAAATCCCGTACGAGCCCTTTTGGGTAGAGAGGATTTGTTTTCTTTCTTTATATTTTACCGAAAAATTATTATAAATGTGTGTGTGTGTAAATATATGTTCGGATGGTTTCGGTATTTTATTAATTCTGTTTTTATCCTGCTTGGTTCATATTTTCGTTTTTCAAAGCTTTGCAATTTTTCCAAGTATTTTTATGCAGATGCAAAATAATCTTAATGGTATTAATCTTAACAATTGTAAACTGTGGTAAATAGCTAATTAATGAACATCATATTGTTCGTAAAATTGAGTCTACTTGTTACACAGATTTATACCAAGACGAACAAGGGTTAGGGTTAATCCCTCTCTTTTGGACTCCTTGGAGGTGTCACGAAATAATGATAATATTTTAATCTATTTTTCTGTCAGGAATAGTTCAAAAGCTGTTGTCCATGAAATACTTAACTGTGCTAAGTCGTTTAATATATAGTTTTACTTTTTTATTATATCTACCAATGGCGGCTGGTGAAAATTTTAAGTGGGGCTGCATATAAAAAAATAAAATAAAATAAAACAAATAAATAAATTATTTTTTCCTAATCAGTAACCGGTTTATTAATAAATAAATTTATATATTAAAAAACTGCTTATTAAAAATATTTCACCCTCACCACGAACAAACACCAAAATAAAAGTTTCGTATCTCACTGAAATAACGCGCGCGCGCAAGCATACGATATACTGCCCAAACGAGCAGTGTCGGAATCACTTGTAACGTGACATGACAAGCGCAAACGAATATCAACGAGACTAGCTGCGATGGGCCTAACGCAGTGATTTTCAACCATTTTCATAACACACCACACTTAGACAAATTATTAAAATTCTGCAGCACACTAAAAATATATTCTTTTAATTTTTTTGATGATCTGGCAAAAAATAGGCATAATTTTGATTGATTTACACACACAACAAGATGGAAGACCAGACACTAATAAACAAACGCGCAAATTACGACATTCTTTTTTTTTTCAATTAAATTGTTTTCATAGATCTCCCGACACACCTAAAGATCTCTTGCAGCACACCGGTTGAAAATCGCTGGCCTAACGTGCTAATTCTGGCACTGCGTTAGATCGCAGTGCATTTCTTTCGTAATCTAAAGCGTTAATCGAACAATTCCAATTATTAACTATTCAATCAATGTGAAAACATAAGCTGTAACCTTTAACATGTTGTATTGTATTTATATAATGTTGTAAGCATTGTTATTATTTATAAGCACAAACAAAATTTAATTTTTAAATTTTTTTCCTTAGGGGTACTGCAGTGTCGCAGTGCTTATGTACGAGCCGCCACTGATATCTACAGTATTTGATTGTGATATTTAGTATTGAACAAATAAAAGAATATAAGATGTAAAAGAATACTTGCGAAGTATAACGAAAAAAACCTTAAAGCTGTGTACTGGGAAGAAGTCTTCTTTACACCAACCAGCGTTGTGCAATTAAATAATAGGTTTTTATGTACTGAAGTATTCCTCGAATTCAACCATACTCCTACATAGTTTTCACCACAGTGTAAAGTTCACAATAGGTCAGTTGACATGCCTACATTGATCATATTTAATTTCAGTGAACATCGCATCCACATCACATATTTCTGTCTATTACGACTACTTTGGGGCTTTCACGGCAATGCGAATATTCACACGTTTCTTTCGAGTTATGACAAGGAATCATCTTAATAAACGATTCGTAACATATTTGACTATTGATGGCTGCCAACATTACATTATTTTCTCATTCTGATGTAGGACACACAAACTGTGCGACCACAGATACGAAACCCCTCGACGTTTCTGCGCATGACAAAAGAAGGCGAATCCATTCCAATAATAGGGTAATCAATGCATTTTGTGGGATGAGTGTTTATTATTATAAGTCGGAAAATTAACCTTTCTTTTATGAACATTGTGCTTTTTAAAGTTGTAACTATTTTCCTTGTACAACAGTAGGATAAATGGTACGTATAAAGCACGTGATTTCGCGTGCTGGTAACGAATTCGTACATCGCCTTATTCCTTTTTTCCCCTTGAACATGATTTGACTCTTCTTGGCACAATGCCAGCTGTGGATCTCGCATCTGTGGGCAGACAGTAACATAGAATTTCGGAGTGAGTGAGGCAAATTTAGAAAAAAATTACCTTTGTCTTTGGACTCAGGCTCATCTCCAATTATTTTATATCGCAAATTGGAGTCCAAACCTTCTTAATTTAATCGTCTATTGATCTATTTCCACTTTTTTACACTCAGTATACTCGGTAGTAACCCACATTTCTTTTTTTAAAGCTCAAGTAATACTGATTAAGTATTTGTTAAGTTTGAATGAATTTTTGGTGTTTACATTGGTCCAGCTTTTTGGAACAAGGCTTCACATAGTGCACCTAGAAACTGGTTCTTATTTGATATTTGTTCAACGTTTTGCTGTAGTCACACATCATATATAGCTAACCGGAGACTGAACAAAACTGGGAGATGAAAGGACATATTATTGGACACAGCATGAATAACATAGTATTGGAGGACATGAAATGTCAAATAAAATGTTGAATCCTATATATATTTTAACCCACTATACCCTGCTGTTTGATGAGTTAAAGACGCTCGTGTTCTAACTCTCCTGAATTGCTATGCGTTCCATAGCCTCCAATATTTACAGGTTTCCACAGGAGAATTTTAGTGTTTAATATAATTTTTGTTCATATTGTATCGGTTGTTCTAACATGCACTTAAGTGCCCAAGACCTTCCAATTATTATCCTTAGATTTCCTAACCGTAATTCGATGATAGGGTGGTTAGCCCTGAGGGACGGTAAGGTGTCTGTGGTTTTCTCCAGATCAGAACACGTGTGGCATTGCTTTGCAGAGCTAATCGAGACTCGTCTGTACATAATACCTCTACTGGTTTTGGGTCCAGTTGACGTGCAGCCGGGTCTATTTCAAATTTCATCTCCTGTGGCATGGGGATAGGGACAGGCAGACTACCAGTTACCTAGCATATAGTAACCTTCGTTGTTGTATGTTAGCTGTCGCAGAAGGATTTACCTTCGTGAAGCCTTTTGCGACAGTAGATGTAGATACAAATGTTCCCGTAGCTGATTTCGAGTGGCACTTCTGTTTCGGCGAGCATATAATCGGAGATATATGCTTGCCAAAACCAAAGATATCTGAGAAGATATCTACTCACCGAAGCCGAAATCAAAAATACAAACATTGTAAATATACAGTGAAGGAAGGTCACAAGCCTTCCTTCACTGTATATCCGGGATACTATTTTTGAACATTCTCATATTCTTCATATTCTCCTTGCCAAAAAATTATCGCGAATTTTCTCTTTCTTCCTTAAAACCAGGGTATATTCCACAATGTGTCGAAAGGATCACACAAAATATCACACGGGTAGATTCAATCTAGAACCCTCAAAGTAGAATACAAAATATGCTAAAAGAACACTTGGAATACCAGAGGTGGCAGCCATCTTGTAAAATTAGTTTATTTGGTAGTGAAAATAATACATAAAAAATACATACTATCAGCATTAAAATGACAGAGAAAATTAAATTCCATAAGTGGTATAGACTGCGATTAATTTTTAAATCTTCCGAAATTGTAAATATTCCATTGATCCGGTGGAAAAAAATGACTACTATACTCCCTGCATCTTATTAATATTAAAAAAAAAAAAATCCATCCTAAGTTTTAAGTAATAGGCATTGGACTCCCAATACCGATCTTCTTGAAGATCGGTATTAGGAGTCCAATGCCTATTACTTAAAACTTGCGCATAGTTCGGTGAGATATGAATCGGGAACAGTCTTCATGTAATGCTTCTGTCAATTTCTGCACTCAGGAAGTTCTGTTAGTCCGTGCAAGCCTTTTCAGACGACGGCGAAATCGATCCTGACACTGTCTTGGAACCGCAGTTATGCCTCTTATAGGCATAATTCTGATCCGAAGACAGTTATCTCGACCAACCCCAAAAAAATCCTACGAAATAGATTGGTTTTAATCGTTATTCTAGGAGTCTCTTATGTCTATAGATTGTGTGTGTGTGTGTTCAGAAGGACGAAAAACTCGAGTTTCCGGGAGAAAAAAAATCCTCTACCTCCGTAAGACACCAGCTAACACGCCTTTAGTCGAAAAAGACCAGATAAAGGTTTCTGCCATCATCGACTGCAATCGAACCCAGGTCTTTCCGACCAGAGGGCTTCGTCTGGGTTACAAATAAGTTCAAAGTTCATTAATTGTACACGTCATTTAATATATATAAATTTCGTTTAGTAGAATTCGTTATAAAAAATATCTGATTTCGAATATCGAACAAAGTTTCCAAATTTCATTGACATTCTTCAAGCATTTAATTGTGACTGCAAGAAATGCATTGAGAAATGTTTCTAAAGAACAAAAAGCAACACAATAGTACTTTTCTAAATATTGTTGTTGATAAAAATATTTTTATGAATATTTGAGAATTGTATGTTTATTTGATTATTGCTTTTCGTTTCAGTTTTACGAATTTCTTGGTCACGTTGCAATTACGTTGTTTGCTGCATTTATTTGTTATTTGCTTGTAGAAGCTGCTTTCACAAATCTTAAAACTCTTGCGTGGTCAGCAGTAAATGGAAAATTAAAAAGATTCACAGATGCAGAGAAGAAGGCAGAAGAAATCGATGGACGCATAATACAAGTTCCGGACAACTAAAACCTCAAGAAAGAAGGATTGCCTCATCAATGAAAATATTCTATTAAAATTATTTATTGCATTTTTTTTTATAAAAATAAAGTTGTATGTGTATGACGATGTAATTGGCATATAACAAATAAAACAAAAGTAAACAAAATACAGCAAAAATGTAATAAATTCTATCTTCAAGTTATCGACCTGTAGAACGTAGCACAGGTCGGTGCGTTTCACCCACGACTCCACAAACCATCATTTACTCCACCGTGTGTCCTTTCACTGATATTACAGCACGATAACGTGTCCCTAGTTCTCTTCAGATCACAGCACGCCTGGTATCGCTTTGTAAAGCAAATCAAGACTCGTCTGCAATACCAACTCCCATGGTTCTTGGGTCCAGTTGACGTAGAACCTAGTCCATTTTCTCCTGTGGCGTTTGGATAGTGGCACACAGCTTACGGGTCACCTATAATATAGACCACTTCGTGAAGCCTTCTATGCACAGTGAAAGATATACCATGTTCCTGTAGCTAAAACCAGGCCATATCATAGGTGATTTGGGGTAGCGCCCTTGCAGATAATCGGACATATCGGATACCCACAACGGTTGTAACCGATGGTCTTCCTCCATTTTATCTCCGGTATGCTGTTTGAATTGGTTCCACAGTCTGTGAACCACGGAAGGAGTTACATGCAACAATCTGGCTACCTCCTCCTGACTTTGACCAGTCGGTGGTCAACATCAGTCTGTTCATTTCGGCAGTACTCCCACGAAGTTGTTCATTAAAATATATCTACGATAATTTATCACATAATTATACCATACAGCAGACGCTATAACTTTTTATCAAACTATACAATCGCCATATAAAAAAACACTTAAAATACATTAACTTAGTCTCATTTCCTATGAACCATTTTTTATAATATACAGATAACCCTCGTATAACGAGGATGTTAGGTTCCATAGAAATGCCGCGTTATGCGAGACTCAGATCACATAGAAAAAGTAGGGTTATGTTCCGAAATCGTTTTTTTTTCTAAAAAAAAAAATTATATAAACAATGACATATCCAACAAAAAAAAAAAAAAATTATTTCATTCAGGTAATTCAATTTGAAACATAAATTTACAAACATATAAAACGTACAATTTGAAAACATAAACTATGAAAGAAATACATAGTATAAAATTATAAAAATTACACATTGTACGTAAACTTCATTGCACATAATACATACAAGTTTTAGGCAAAATAAAATATAGTGCATATTTTAACCTTTCATAGCACGAGGATTTGAGGATCGGTTAATAAACATTGGGTTGGTCATATAATCACCAGATGCATTACTACAAAGCAGCAGAGTAATTCTATCTTTGGAAACTTTGAATTCAGGAGCTGATCTTTCATTTTTTGAAATAGGTGCGTTTTTGGCATATTTTTCCAATATAACCCGGATTCATCAGCATTGAACACCTGGTCTGCACTATAAATGTTTATAAACTTTGAGGTTTTTTTTAATAAGATTTCCATCCAAAGGAATTTTCTTTTGAGTGCATCTTCTATCGAAATCATTAGAGATTTCTCCATTTTGCCATTAGAATATCGCGTACACGAGCAACGCGCTTTGCACTTGCCATTGACCCAGCAATAAACACTTTCTCGGATTTTATGTTCATTTTGTTTGATTGTTCGAATTGTTGATTCATTTAAATTCCAAGTCCTTGCAACAACTGGTTTTTCTCCATTTTTCAACCGATCCATGATTTCAATTTTTTTTTTCTTCGAGACAAATTTTCTTTACATTATATTGATTTTTTCCCTTTCGATGCAGTTTGTAGCCATTACTATAAAAATATTTTTTTACATTAAAAAAGCATTACATATTAATTATGTAACTCACCAGAAAATAAAGTGCCCAGCTTGAGATAACATACTTATTATTATTCCTGATACCTCCAAGGAGTCCGAAGACTCATCGCGGGAGGACACCTACAACTGTCTCAACCACCACACCGAATCTCTACTACGAATCATCTCCATCTACCGCCCACCTTCACCACAACTAGTATTTTTTGTCTGTAAATTGCGTGTGTTCTAAAGGGCCGATTTGTCTGTATGCGGGATGAAAAACCCGAGTTTCGTTTCCGGGAGAAAAAACCCTGCTACCTCCGTATGATATCGGCTAACTCACCTTCGATTGAAATCGTCCAGATAAAGATTCCTCACCAGAATCGAACTTAAGCCTATTCCAATCGAAGGGCACAATGTACCATCGTTCTTCCAATTGCGCTTTCTTAATGTGATATGATTCTTAATGTGCTTTCCTGAGAGAAAACGAAGACAATTTTCAACAATAAATACTTTATACGGTATACAATTGACGTACATGCGTGTACATTAGGGTATTTCCCCTAATATAAATTCGCTACTTATAACTACCTGCGCGATACGGACAGACGAAAATTTAATGAAGATAAAATTTGATTTGAAGTCGCGCGATGAAAAATATATGAAAATATAAAAGGTTACTACAATTTGTAAACTGTGTTTTTATCAAAACCGCGTTGTATAAGTACGGTGTTGAATAAGGGTTGCTACAATTTGTAGACCGCGTTATATCGAAACCGCGTTGTATAAGTACCTCGTTATACGAGGGTTACCTGTATATATTTGAATGCCCTTTGTATTCTGTCTAGACATTATTTATTCTGGATGGGATGGGATGGTGTAAAGCAAAGAAAACGCACATAATGATCCAGGAAGTTAAAGGTACTTTTTCCATCCCAACAATTTCTTTGACATGAGTGACAGAAATAATCACTTTAAAACATCAGAAGGCTGTAAGAGCAAGTAATATTAGTAGGACTTTCGATGCATTTTTCTAAAATAAAGAGCCGAAAACTGACGACTATGCTCGTGCAGCTAAAGAAGCTACATTTCCTTTTCACACAGTTGTACATGACCAAAGTTTTAAATCATGTGACTGCCAGTCGACACTTATTTCGAAACTTGACGACCCAAACTGTTCCAGTGCCAGAACAAAAACAGAAGCCATAGTTAATAATATAATTGTGGCTTTTGTAATGGATAAAGTGCAAAAACTAATTTTGTTACTTCATCTGTAGATACCTCCAACAGACTAGAATATTTATTCCACAGTTTGGAATTAAAGTACGACTGATAGAATTTGGTGATTTTGCAGGAGAGATAGCAGATATTTTAAACCAACACGTGACTAAAACTCTTAAAAATTTGGTATAAAAAATAAAAATGTATCCTACTGTGCAGATAACACAAATGTAAATTTTGGGGAATGAGAAAGCAGGGCAAAACTAACGCTCATTCAAAGTTACAACAAGAAATGGCCAGAAAACGTTTAGGAATTGGGTGCTGTGCTCATGTTGTTCACAACTGTGTACAGAATGGTGTTGATCAACTGTCTTTATATATAGAAATGATTGCAATTAAAATATACAGGCATTTTCCATGATTGCTGCAACTTGTTCGTCCTTATGCAGGTGTGATAGGGCAGGCATTTATCCTACAAAACGTTGCTTCTCGCCGTTATCCAGCGAATCTAGTGGATCAATTCTTCAAGAAGCGATTATTGTAGGTATGGCCTAGCCAGCCAGGTCTTATGACCTTAACCCTATTTAGAATGTGTAGAATGCTCTAGGTAGAAGTGTTGCTGCTCTCAATATCCCTTCCCAAAAGTCTGAGGTAATTAGGAGAGCTTTGCAGTAGCAGTGGTTGCTATTACCAACTGACCTCCTGGACACGATTATAAACAGTAGGAAACATCGTGGTGAACGATTTATTTCTTTGTGTGTGTGGGGGGGGGTGACCACATTCCTTATTGCGACACTTCAACAATTTCATTTTCATCTCTTGTGTTTGATGTACCCAATTGTCTTTATGAACCCATTTCTTACTCAATTAATCATTCAGTTTTTGAGTTATATTGGTTTTTTCTCTTTGTTAAATACAAATATATAAATATGTATAACTATATATTTTTACAAATATGTAGGTTATTTTGGGGTGGGGGCAGGGGTGTAGTCCTAAAAGAAATAGTGCCAGGGCTCTTCCTTGGAAACAAAAATCGTGAGCACGAAGTGCGGCATTATTATTATTATTGCGACGGCCATATCCTTATGATTAAGCCACTGTTGCTCTGATCATACTGCCAGGCATTCTACATTAATAGAATTAGTATCATCAGAACATGCATTGCCTGCATGTTCTGATGCCCGGTGAAAGCAATATTGCACAAATGTTTTCATTTTAATTTGTTTTCATTGGTTCTCTTCATACTGTTGATGCTCTATTAGACTTTTCTGATCTCTGACACGGGCAAGCGGGTTTTTTTCTCCCGGAAACTCGGGTTTTTCGTCCTATAAACAAAAAAATCGACCATAGTACCCACATTATTTCAGACAGTGACATATCTTGTTAGGGTTAGGTATCAAGAGATGGCATCACTTGTTTGCCAGCCTCTTCATCGGTGGCTGCTATAATTAGTGATAGACATGGGCCAGCATCTCTGATTGGCTACCGGTGGAGATTGAACTGCCCACTCAATCTCCAAAAAGCTAGATAGGGTATAAAGGCCTCGCCTATTCCCTATAAGGGAATAAAAGGCGTTAGCTGTTTTTTTTTTATTATAACTTGAGAGATTTTTAAGAATAACAGATTTTATTCGTTTAAAATAAAATAAAGAGAAGAGGATTGTACGCCTCTAAACGGAAAGTTCAAAAAATTAACTTGAAGTTGAATTTAAAATGACATTAGAAGCTATTAATTATAAATTAAATGTTTTATTTATATTTCTAGACAGCTGGACAATATCCGTGGTTTAAATACAAATCAGTTTTCAGTAATATAATGACATTTTTGTAAAAGATTAGATTTTGTAAAATGACACTGAGCACAAGTTTGAGTTAAATGTTTGTTTGCTTTTTTTCATTACTCCAACCTATGGTGATTGAACATTTATTTTCTTTCACAGTTTTAATATACTGATTTGTGCTTTCCCTTATGTAAAACACAGGCACAAAAGTCAGTTTTTTGTTTCTTTGTAAAATTTAATATGAAAATTCGTAAAATGAAGAGTACAGGTTTGCTACGTACATGCAGATGACTATTATTGCGTTACACCTTCACATGACCTCTAAACCATGCAAACCACCTTCTAACTACTTAATCCATAATTTACACACTACAAATTCCTCCATCCGCACTATGCCATATATTGTCCACTAATATAGTACATAATCCATCATTTGCATTGATACACTATGCCACCTACCGTCCAGTAATAATATAAAATTTCGACTGTTAATTGCACGTGTTCTTCTAGTAGAGTTTGCACGTATGTGGAGATGAAAAACTCGAGTGTCCATGAGAAAAGATTCCTTTCGATGAAAAGGAATCTTTATTAAAAAGTGGGGAGGGTTTATAAGGAGAAGAGTGACCAGCAAGCTCACGAGCAGTACAAGACTCAAGTAATAAAACTTAACCAGTGTGGCAGGGAAAACAAAATTACATTATGAGAAGAACCTAGCCAAGCAAGTCAAAGAAAATCTCAGAGTTCTTTTGCTATGCAGCAAGTAAAAAAGAATGAATATGGAAATACTTGCTAAAATTATACTTTAGGGGGTCTGAGTAGCAAAGTGACAGGAGATGAAACAGTGGGTGAGAATTTCACTGAGTCACCACTTTTCAAAGGTCTGTCATCCATGTGAGGATATTTCAGTTTGATGTTGAGGAACTGATTAGGCTGATGAATCAAAGTGCTATTTAGGATATTGCAGAATCTCAATGCAAATACCAGCGAGATTGAATGATATTTGTAATTAGATTCGAGATTCCCATTCAAATGGAAATTGAGACTGAATGGATATCTGCTCGCCATGATGAAAAGGTTCAAAGGAATTATTAAGGCTATTTAACTTAAGTCTCAGCTCCAGCAAAGTCCTAAGGAAGTGAGAGGAGTGCAAAATAGTTTCTTTGCATAAAGGAAACTCCAATCAGTATCTTATCTCTGAAGTGGTGCTAAGATTATTGAAAAAGTAGTTCAATGACAGAATTTGGGAATTTCTGGATAAAAATATGATGCTCTAGCAGTACGACTTTGTGAAGGGCAGATCATGCCTTAGTAATTTATTAGCATTTTGTAATAGAGCCACGGCTGAGTAAGATAAAAGGAATCTGATGATATTGGTGGATTTAGGCAAAGGAGTATGAATACCGCATGGAATTCTGTTACACAAATTAGGGATGGATAAGAAATCGGTGATGTGGATACGAAAGGGACTAATGAATAGATACCAAAAAGTAGTATGTGGAGAAGCAGAATCCATGAGCAAGCAGGTGACGAACAATGTTCTACAGGGCTTTTTGTTTGTACCATGGGTGTTAATTTGGGCTAACCATAGGGACAAAAGATAATGAATGCTACTGTAATGCGCACATTTACTTATTAATTCTCAGTTATTAAATAAAACACTAACATGCAGAGATACAGATGTAATCATTCCTCTTTATAAGGCCTTGATAGACCTACATCTGGAGGACTGTGCTCAGATCTGGTGCCTGAATTTCTTGGGCATGAGGCAGTGGTGAAGAATATACAGAAGCGAATGACCAAGCTGGTGAGTGGCCTGTGGAATGCTCCCAATGATAATAGAATGAAGGCTTGTGTGCGTTGCAATACTGTACTTAGCTGATAGGTGGAAGAGAGAGGATATGGTAGAAACATTTAAGTTACTAAAAATGTTTTCAAAGATTAACTCACAGGAAGCACTTAGCTGTGGGTCGCAGAACAAGAACTCATCCCTGAAAAGCAAGCAAAAGTGTGACTAACATGGGTATAAAGACTAGATTTTTTTGCTTGGAATGGAATGGATTGATAGGTCAACTGTGAGTGCTTTGTCTGTGAATAAGCTCCAGGAAAAGTACGATAGATATTGTGTGGATGGTTTAGGCCTTTAGTGATGAGTCTTCGGTTTCCATGAAATTGCTCATGTAATAATAATAATGAAAAGCATTGGTGCTTTAGCCACCTTTTACACGAGTTGCCCAGGCATAACACTACTTCAGTGCCTTATTAACAAGGATTATGTAACATATATGTGCATTGAACAGTTGGTTGACATCTATCCTGCAGTCAAAATTAAAAAAAAATTAAAAATCAGCTAGCGCCTTTTTATTCCCGTATACGGGAGTAGGCGAGGCCATTTAGCCTTATCTAACTTTTGGAGACTGAGTGGGCAGTTCAATCTCCACTGGTACCAATCAGAGATAGATGGCCCAAGGCTATCTATCTCTGATTAAGCAGTGCACAGTGAAGAGAGACGGCTCAAATGTGCCGCGTTCTCGTGGTCCCTAACACAATATATTTAATGTCTGAAATAATGTGGGTTCTATGGTCGATTTTCTTGAGTTTACAGGACGAAAAACCCGAGTTTCCGGGAGGAAAAACCTGCTTGTCCGTGCCAGAGATCGACTAACTCGGGAACCGGTCGAAAAAAGGTTTAGAAAAATTTCCTCTAGTCGCCGACTAGACTCAAAACCAAGTCTTCCTTCGTGCGGCCAAGCGCGGTGGTGTGCAAACGCCACATCCACTGAGCACCAGATCGTTTCCTATACATATTTTGTAGAGCAAACAATTACAAATGCAAAACAATGAACTATTGCTTATAATGGTAAATAAGTAAAACAATACATATTTTAAGTATATAGTTTTAAATGAATCATTTTTATTGTTATTGTTAATTGTTTGCAACATATTTTTCTTGATTTTGGCATATCAGTATTATATACAGCATAAAATAGAAACCATCAAAAACTGCAAGACTATTGCAGACCATAAAACCCCAGACATTTCATACAATAGTTTTCATCACAACAGATATTTTAATATTATTCATAATTTCTTTACATATCATGTTTATAAATTTTAATATTAAATATTAAGGGTGTATAAAGTAATTTCTTCTTTTTTTTAAAAAAAAAATATTAAATTCTTCAATTTTATTTTAAATAATCTGCAAGTAATTTATAATTGTTTGACATTGTCAGCATCCAGGAATGCGTTAGCAGAGCTAATCTCAGGTGGTATGGTCACTTAAATAGAATGGGAGAGAAAAGATTAGCAAAACAAGTGTTCTTTGACAGGTTGGCAGGAAAACGACCCAGAGGAAGACCTAGATATAGGTGGATTGATACGGAACAAAGTGCCTTAGACGATAGAAATATAAGATCTGATAATGTTGGAGTCTTGACAAGTAACAGACTGATTTGGAGGAAAATTGTAGATAGGAAGTTAGTAATGATGTAATTTTTTTCATGTAGTACTATCATATCCTGTACACCCCTTGAGGGTACATGGCAGGAATTTGATGATGATGATGTAATTTATAAATTACAAAAGCTTATATAATGATTTTTATCTTTTAAAGAAATAGACGTGTGATGTTGAACTACCAACCATCTATGAACTGATTGTGGTATGGAATTTGATTGCACACACACACACACACACACACACACACACATGCACAGTTGTCTATGTTCTGAAATTATTCAGACACAACACCAAAGTCCTTTACGAACCCTTAATTTGTGACTACACCATTGACCCACCCATCGTCAGCCACGATGCTATTTTCCTGATAGACTTTCTACAAAAATGTCCATGAATAACAAAGATATTCCGATCATCCTTAAAGTATCAGTTAGTTTCTTTAATGAAGATGCAGGTGCTGGTTTGCCATCAATATACATTCTAACTCTTCTCAAAGTGCTGTGTTTATGTGTGTGTCAGGCCTCTGTGCTGGACAATCTACTCTTTGCACACTCTCACTCTTACATATTATAGAACTCTTGTAAGTAATACAGAATATTAATAATCAATACAGCGTTGTGTTATTTTTTTCATTTGGATAATAAATTGTTCAAGTCAGACACACCCTACACCGAACACCACCACCACCACCACACATTAGATTGAATGATACACTGTTAAATAACATTTTATCCTTGTAGTTACTATAGGTATGCAGGTCTTCATCTGTTTTGAACGCTGTGTATCTTTTGTCAGAGAAATGCAATGATCTGATGTCCAATCACCGAGCGCTACTGGTGAAAAATGACAGTCAAATCTGGTACGTATGGTTCTTGTCTGGAACTTGGAACTTCTTTTTGGATGATGGATTGAGTCCTTGACTCTTCATCCCTTTATCTGAGTTCTTGATCGTGGGTGAGAGGTTTAGTGTGAGTAATTTACCTGCTCTTTGTGAGCATTTTGTGTTGTATCAATTTTCTCTTGCAATGAAGGATTTCAGTTTTCTGTTTGGAGTGATCTGAGGGTTTGTAGTCAGCTGCCTGTCGAATTAGCTGATTTGGGTGATTATCTGTGACTGTGAAGAATTTTTCTGCAATGCATGTGGGTCTTGATATCTGGCAGGCTGGCTTCTCGGTGTAACTCAAGGTTTCTGATGAACCAAGGGGTATTAAACAGCATTCTTAGGCATTTGTTCTTTTAAAGAAATAGATGAACCAAATAGTTTCTAATCTGTGGATGTTCCTTTTAGATGTGTGCCCCAGCCTGGTGAGGCATAAGTTAGTTGAGGTTTTATAACTGATTTGTAGAGGAGAATTTTGTTTTTTCTTTTTTTAGGAAAAAAGCTGTTCCTATTCAGGAGTGGACATAGTTGTACTATGGATTGGTTGGCTTAGTGGAGACATCAATTGTGTCTTGAAGTTTAGGCTTTTATCAAGCTGAACTCCTAGATATTTGGCTGAGTTGTACCAAGGGATGATTTTTCCAAACATTTCAATGGTTGTGTTCGGTTCTGATTTATGTCTGGTGAATAGTACTGCGGAGCTTCTTTTTGGGGTTAAATGAGATACGCCATTTGCTGCACCAATTCTCTAATGCATTTTGCTATCTGCGGTTTATGGCCAGTTGTGGTCTTAGGGATCTGGCTATGATGATCTTGTCATCGGCACAGAGGGCGGTAATGGATGAGGACAACTTGGGGAGATTTGCTGTGTATATGGAGAAGAGTAGGGAAGATAGTAGAGAGCCTTGATGGACTCCAGCCATAATTTTTCTTTCAGTGGATCTGATTCCATTGATTTTTATCCTAAATTTTCTGTTGTTCAAATATGATTCAATGAGCAGAACTACTGGTAATGTGATTCCTACTTGGTGTAGCTTGAAAATTAGTCCATAATGCCAGATTCTTTTGAATGCTTATGTCCAGGAAGACTGTGGCAGAGTGTTGGTGCCCTTCATATCCTTGGATGACTCTGTAGATTTGGTGAGTTGTAGGATACTGTTTCCTAAAGCCAAATTTTCCGTATTGCATGATCTGATTGTTTTCTGCTGCATGTTGAAACCATGTAAGTATAGCACGTTCGACTATCTTGCCTAAGCATGATAGTAGGCTGATGGGTCGATAGTTCTACGGAAATTGTGTATTTATTCTGAGTTTTGCAATTCGGAAGACATCTGTAAGTTTCCACCTTTCTGGAAAGTAATTTAGGCAAAATCAGATTATGAGAAGAATCTAGTCAAGCAGGCCAAATGAAATCACAAGGAGTTCTTTCATTAAGTGACAAGTAAGAGGAAGAATGACTATGGAAGATTAATTTTAATGAGTGATGATGGTCCCAAGGAGACAGAAGCAAATAAATAGTTGAGTTACTGCGTGACAACACTGCAAAGGTACAGAAGTGAGGTTACTGCTTTAACCAATGTGGCAAACACTAATGTGTGAATAGAGATGGATGGATGAATTGGAGGTTCTTAGGACATTGCCAGATCTCAATGCAAATACAGCTGTGGAATTAGATTAGAATGTGCAAGGGAACTGGCAATGTCTTTGACTAGGCGCTTTAATTTGTCAGCTTTGGTAGAGTTCCAAGGAAGTGGAAAGAGGGAGAAATTCCTTTGCATAATGACTGCAGTAGCAAATTGTAGACCAATCAGTATCTCAGGATTGGTGCTAAAAGTACAGTAAAACCTAGATATAACGGACTAATTTGGGCAAGGGGGTGTCAGTTAAATCTGAAAGTCCATTATATAATAAAGTAGATTTTCCGAATGTAGGTCTACAAACTGTGTACGTACATAAACCATTCACTGCGAGTAAACAAAGCCCAATGCATAACTGGGCATGGCTTACAGCATGTCGGAACATCGGCCAGCACGCGTCTAAAACTTCCGCAGAAAGTTGTGCCATGCGACAAAAGAACCAATTACAGTGGATTGGTGTGATCACGTGCTAATCATTCGGTGAGCATGTTTTATGAGGGGTGACTCATTTATGTCAGGTAGATTACTACAGTATTTTTCCAAGATATGATGGCCTATTCACCAAAATTTGTTAAAAATAAAAGGAAATTAATAACCGAAAATCACATGTTAACAATTAACCATTTAATTGTTATTCCTCTTTAGAAGGCCTTGATACACCCACATCTGGATTACTGTGCTCAAGTCTGGTCTCCTGGGTTTCTTGGGGATGAAGAAGCTGTTGAGAGGATTCAGACGCATGCAACCAAGATGGTCAGCAGCCTGCGGAATGTTTCCTATGAAGGTATGTGGATTGCAGAAATTGGTTGATAGGAGAAAAAGAGGGATACGATAAACATTTAAGTTGCTTAAAGGATTTTATAGAAGAGATGCAGGAGATATGTTTTAACACATGACTAGAGGGACCGAACAAGGGGGGGGGGGGTCATCCTTGGAAGTTGAATAAAGGTGTGGTTAGTAGGGGTTGAGGACTAGATTTTGCTTGGAGAGTTGTGAATGATGGAATGGGTTGCTAGAGTCAGTTGTCAGTGCTCTGTCTGGTAATGGATTCAAGAAGTATGATAAATTGTGTGGATAGTTTGGGTCTACTACGATGAGTCTTTGGACTCCATGGAAGTGCCCATATAATAATAATAATAATAAATTACTACCACCTTCCTTGATCCTAACAAAGGTTCCTTGACAGAATTTGAAATTCTTAAGCATGATTTAAAGTGGATTTGATCTTATTGAGATCACAATAACAATCATTTCCAATACCCAAGCTGTTCTGCTTAGTTGAAAGCAATCAATAGAAGATGAAACTGCACTTAAAATAAAATAAAAATTCCTGACAAACCTGCACACTTCAGTTGGATCATTTGAAATATTTTTTTTTAATTTATTTTTTAATGATGTAGATGAATGTGATTATTTCAATGTTCTGAATTTGTTTCGTAATTTGCAATTTAATTTCATTTTGATATTGACAAAAAAGGCCTGTGTAGCTTGGAAATGACGTTTGAGTTGACAGTGCTAGGCTGCCCAAAGAAAGACAGTTCTAAGTCACAAACCAGAGGAATTTTTTCTTGGCCCTTCTAACTTTAAACTAAGGTTAAAAAAGCAAGTTATATTGTCTGTTAACTGTGTGCATTATCTGGCTGATATACTTGTTTTGAGTGTTGAAAACCTGAGTTTCTTGGAGTGGAACTCTGCTTCTATATAGACTGGATAATTCACAATAAACGGAAAAGAATTTATAAAGATTCCTCAGAATCCAAACTAGAACTTTTCATGTGAAGGGCAAATGAATGATTGAACACCATAATATTTTACAAAACTGACAATGGCATACTGGTCTCACATGGAGGTGGCAGGGATTTTTCTCCCAGAAACTTAGGTTATTCATTCTAAATGAGGCACACAGGCATGCAATGAATACATGCAATTCACAGATAAAATACACTGACCTCACAGCCTTAGTTGCTTTGGCAATAATTCCAAGCAGTGGTTAGCATACCTCCTCTCCAACGAACAGGCTATGGGTTATAATTCCACTGTGGGCATGAATGTTTGTGACTGTCAGTAGGTGGAAGATGAATTTTATTGTCTGCTTTGAGACCACTGCCCTGCTTAATTGGAGGCCTGAAGTAACTTGAAAGAGTTCAGTATTTGGTCTGTAGAGTAGGATTTCCAGACTGTAAAAAATAAATAAAAATACGAGAAATATATATAAAATTAATAAAAATAGAAAAAATCACTAGCCCACTTATGATAGGAATATGCTGTAGGTTTGTTGAAAAACCTTTTGTGGGTGGCTTTTGGTTTCTACAGCAAACCTGTACACACACACACACACACACTCCACCTACTCTCATAAAAAAAGCAATAATCATGGTCTGCACAAGTGCTATTTCTGAAATGTGTGAAAAACAGCCTTGCTAAACAGTTAAGTTCTAAATTTTCGCTAAATCAGTGGATGTGGCGTTTGCACACCACGGCGGTTGGCCGCACGAAGGAAGACTTGGTTTCGAGTCTAGTCGGTGACTAGAGGAAATTTTTCTAAGCCTTTTTTCAACCGGTTCCCGAGTTAGTTGATCTCTGGCACGGGCAAGCGGGTTTTTCCTCCCGGAAACTCGGGTTTTTCGTCCTGTAACCTCAAGAAAATCGACCGTAGAACCCACATTATTTCAGACATTAAATATATTGTGTTGGGGACCATGAGATGGCGGCACATTTGAGCCGTCTCTCTTTACTGTGTACCACTTAATTAGTGATAGCCTTGGGCCATCTATCTCCGATTGGTACCAGTGGAGATTGAACTGCCCACTCAGTCTCCAAAAATTAGATAAGGCTAAATGGCCTCGCCTACTCCCGTATACGGGAATAAAAAGGCGTTAGCTGATTATTTTTTATTTTTTTATTTTATTTTATTTTATTTTTTTGCACAGTAAAGTGTTGGTCTACTCAGGAGCATAAACCAAGACAATACCTTCTTAGTCAATGACTACACATCCCAGAGATTAAAAATAAGGTAAAAAAATACTGGAATCCCATGTACCAACTCTAACCACCATTCTATATATCCAAGGATTTTTAAAAAGTTGACAAAAAATCCTGAAAAAATATAATTACAGGACTAACTTCAGACCATGCAAAAAAACTGGCATCTCTTATCTACTCTCCTAAATAATATATAACATATATTATAATAAGAAATAATATTTGAAATAATGCTGGATCTAATATCCACTTTACCAGTGACAGCTCATGGCTTGAAATCGTGGGGGTGCTGCAACTTTTGAAATATACATACACACTGTAAGTACAGTGTATAAAATTATAGTAAAAATTAAAAAAAAAACTAAACATGAAAAAATATTGTTAATTATCAATACAATTATACAAATATTAATCTTTGGTATAATGCGAAATTATTTAAAAATAAAATATATTCTTGTTTTGTTTCATGAAAAAATATTGTTTATTATCGATAAAATTATACGGTTTAGTATAATTCAAAATTACTTAAAAATAAAATCCATTATCATAACCCCAATAATGTTCTAAAATAAAAACAATAACAAATGTTATGTCTTTAATTGTGATGTCCGAATATTTAAAGAGACAGAGTAAACACGATAAGCACTACAAACACTCTACTACTGGCGAAAGCTGCATATAAACAACAGTGGAACTGTGCGATGAACAGTGCTGCATTACACTAATAGTTTGCATCACTATGATGTGCATATGCTTGCATGCATAGCAAATACTAGCAATATCACACTGCTGTAGTAAACAGTGCTGCTAGCATCTTCGCCCCCCCCTCCCCAAGTGCTACAAGATGGATTTTTATTATTTTTTATACAAAATAAGAGAATTACATAGGATTATTAATGATAAAATTAAATATTACAAGTGAATATAAATTAATAAATATATTTATATATCAAGAAAAATTGGGGATGCTGCAGTTCTGCAGTGCCTATGCACAAGCTGTCCCTGTACTTTACTTATATAATATACAGTAAAACCCCTTTTTTTACACTTTTCAGGGGACTGATGGGAAAAAGTGTAAATAGCAGGAAATGTAAAAAAACATTTAAAAAAGCTAAAAGATGACTTACTAGTATGTGAGTCTACATACTAGATTACAAAATTTAATAACTGAAAATAAATGAATTTACAATTACTTACATTTATCTATTAAAAAAATCTTTAATTGTTGATTGTTTTTGCTTTTCATTTTTTTTTTTTTTGACATAGTGTGGGATTGCTTTGCATTGAGTTCAATGCCTGACCTGTTTTTTACTATCATGTTCAAAGTGGACACGAAGAGTCCAAGATTTTTTGCTAAATGTGCACGTGTTCTGGCATGCCAAGCTACATGTCGCAGAATTGCCATCTTTTCTTCTACCGAAATACATTTTCTGTCTTAACATGGAAATCCACCACCGCAACTTGAAAGCAACTTTCACACGCCAAATTACGTAGCAGAAATTCTGCAATATCAATTCGTACTGTGATTGAAAAATCACGGTATCGCTCATCACTACATTACCGCTACAAACATGCAAGTAACGAAAGCAACGCCATCTCGCAACAGAAATGCTCAGATTTCCACAGAAATTGATCCGAAAATCAGTATTGCTACCCGAGAAAAAAACACAAATCACGGGAAATAACGTCCACATCAAGTTATTAGTGGCGGTGTTGGATCCTACTTCTTAATCTGTACTTTGGATCCGACATTTAGTTATCACGATGTTCTTAACCTAAAAAAATAGTTGCTAGTTAATTTCTAATACAAATATAGAGAAAATTTATATTTATAGACTGTGCCACTCTATATCTGAATTAGTTCAAAAATTGAAGATAAATCAACCCTCAACTATTTCTCCTTAATATATATACTGGCCGAGTATATTTAACTAACTTAATTCACCCGCTTTGGTTCGAATATTTTATGAATGGTGCAGTAAAAGAGATTCAGGCAAAATACAACTTTTCATTAACAAAAACAAACATTTAATTTTAAAATCACAAATTTTACAGTTAACTTCAATTCAGTAATTAAGATATCACACACATTTTAACTCCTTAGATAAATTCAATCATTCAACTCATACAATGGTAAATCTGTTGTCTCTATAATACAGTCTTCTCATAGTTCCTTTTAGCTATTTAGTAAAGTTCCTTAATGATCATTCACATCAATATCTCATAGTTCTTCAAGTTTTAAATACAATAAAAATTTCAGTAACACCTCTTTACAAACAAACACTTTTAATTTTACACTTCAGTTAATTCTCCGCAACAGTTACTGTTAGTATAGGGAATTTCTAGGATGAAATCACACTTCTCTGTATAGAATTATTAAAGGTTGGAATAATCTTACCGATAATCTTTTTTCTTCTTTAACTTACACACAAACACTTTTTATAACTGTAAACACTTAAACAGTATACGGCACTCATTAAAACAAATCTTCTAAGCAATAACTGAATTAATCGTCGGTCACTACACACATAAACAAACGTTGTTGCATAAAGTACTACTGATCAGGCATGAAATAAGGCAACATACAATAATTCCTTAACTTGAGGTTTTATATACACAGTTGTTCATTCCTCCGGCATTCAATTTAATCCTTTAGGTACTATAATTCTTGACACCGCTATCATTAAACACAACTCTGTTGCCTCCAATTATTCTCTAGTTACTCCGCGCTATGCTTCAAGTTTCCGTGTGTCCTTGAATAGTCGGCCCTGAAATTAAATCTCAACTCAAGTAATCGCTAGTCTATCCGTATCACTTAGCTATCTTCCGTAGCTTTATTAGTTATTCTGAAACTTATAAGCTAACCGCTTCTCGACTAGTAGACTTTATTTAGCTGCTTGAGTGACTTGTCGACTCGCTATTATCGCACTGTGATTTTCGAATGCCGAATGCTCCGATTCCAACCTAATGCCAATCCCTCTCTAATAAATCTCTAATGCTCTCCTTTTTCCAGCATTCCTCGCTTTTTATATCCGTTTTTCCTGCCTAAATTCTTCTCGTGATCTCTTTAACTAATTCCTTTTTAGTAAACTTTCAGCTTTCTCCCCACGTTCTGTTCCAAAAACGTGCTCGTTCACTTACATACGTTTCCATGAAAACAAAACAAAATATAATAAAATTGAGCTATTACATAACGTTAAACTTTACAAGCAGGAATAAATAGAGAATATTTACATTTCAAATAATGCGCAGTTAAATTATCAAATACAAGTTCTTATAATATTAACATAATAATAAATAAAATAGCTTAATAATATTTAAAACAGTCTTTTCATTATTAATATATATATCTTTGAATAAATAATTAAATATTAGATAAAATTAAAGGTAGTTATATGAATATTAAATTATAAATAAATGATTTACATTAAATAATATTTACAAGTCTAGCCTATATGATGGAAGATCATGTTGGATTCTGAACCAAATAATAATTACTCTAATCTCTACATAATCAGAATCCAACAGCGGGAAATCGTAAGAATATATCGCAATATATCGTAAGAATAGGCCATATGATGGGACCAACGGAAAATGGCGTAAATGGCAGGAAAATGTAAATTGCGGGAACGTAAAAACGGGGTTTTACTGTAATAACATATTTTTAAATGATGATGGCATGAGAGGTCACAAGACCTATAACACTTACAGTGCCATGTTTGGGCAAGTGACTAAGGAGAAAATGTATTTTGTTGATATGTTTCTTAAAGAGTGGGAGGTTGTACTCAATGGGGAAAACAGTGTACGGAAGATTGTTCCAAAGAGTTAGAAGTGGATGGAATGAAGGAGGCTGATGAGAAGTAAGTTCAGTGTGTTTTGAGCTGGGCAGCATATGGGGGTTTGCCAGTGGCTGCACTAGTTCTTACATGGTTAGACGAAAGTGGAGGAATGGTATCAGCCAATTCAGAGGAGCAATGCTCACGAAAGTACCTATAGAAAAAGGCACATTGCTGAAACAGAGTGCCTATGATAAAGTGACTGAAGGGAGCCTGTGAGGAAAGAGTTACCTATTAAGTGGATTGCCCTCTTCTGAATATCATCAAGAATTCTTTGAGAGGTTTTGGGTGCTCCACTCCAAATGTGGGAAGAGTACTCCAAGGTTGGTTGGATCTGATATGTTGAGAAGAAGGGATGTTTATAATGGAAAGAACACCAAGTTTTTTAAAGGCTCTTTTATAGATCACCTCTTTCAAGCAGTGATCTGCACTATCAAGATGCTTGTTGCTTTCCTTATTGGTTTATTGGAATTGCAAGTTCTTACCTTGTTCACTTTTTTTTATTTTTACATATAGATCTACATATGTCATACTGTCTTATTATTCTCTTCTCTTTTTCAAAGGCATTTATTGAAACAGCTTTTCTATTTTTTAAAAAAACTTTTCTTTCAATTTGATTTGTATATCTTTGTGCATTGCAGCATATGTAAATTTATAATTTATATATATATATATATATATATGTATATAGTTATCCTCTGTGGATAAAAAAATATACACAAAGATATTGGAAATCATTTCTCCCATATTTAAAAAAAAGAATTCTCATTTTCAATGTGAAGTAATTCCTAAATTAAGTTAGAATCACAATTCAGTGGAATATAAAGTGTAAATGAAGTGCTCTTCACTAACAGTTTGGGTGTGTGTGCATGCATAAACTAACTTGAATAATTCACAACTTTCTACAAGTTTTTGGCCCTTTTTTATATGAAGATATTCAAATATCAAAATATAAATAAATATCAAGTGCAATAATCACACTAAACAATTCAAAATTATTTATTTTAATTTAAAAAAGTTTAACATAAAAATTAAAAATATTTACATCAGGAATCTATAAAAAGTACAAGTGATATATACTTATGTACAGTTCTGATAAATTAAACTATATATAAACACACATGTATATGTACACATACACAGATATTAAAATTTATTTTCCATTACTCCTTAAACAAAATGCTTTTATAAATTTCCCCCCATTCAATGTTAAAAACCTATAAAGTATTTCAAGAACTTATTTAGTTCTCGTTTTTATTTTTTAGTAAGTTTTTATTTTTTTATGATAATGTGAATGCTATGATAATATAAACATGATGTAGTTTTGAAATAAGATACTTTTTAAATGATTTTCGTAAAATAATACTTGCATATTCTTCAAAGAAGAGATGAATTTCTCATTAGTGAGAATGCTATACTTATCAGAGAAAAATATTAAGAAATTCATATTTCATAGTTTTTTCACCAATCATAAGAAGTTTTGCAAATGATTTTTGCTATTTCTCTTCAATTTGGTTTTCAAATATCTGACAGAAACAAAGTAAAAATTTATAAGATTTTATTTAAACAACTTATCAACCAGGTGACTGACTAAACGCATAAAAGGCCATTCAGCTGTAGATGACTGAGCTCTTTGCTGGCCTGGACTAATTACTGAAGAACTTCCAGCAGGAGACACAGGTGTACCTTTCCTTAGATAGCGATTCATCATTAGTGTCATTGAATTCTGGAAAAAAAAAAAAAAATGAATATCTAAAACGAGTTTAACATTTCAGCTAAATTACATTTTATTTACAATCATGAAAAGTGTTTTGTCATAAATCTACCTCTATCACAGTGATTGCAACAATGTGGTATATAGAGATAAAACAGAGCGCTGTTATCTCTGTATAAAGAAAAACTGGTCCTTGTTGATGACATAAACAGCAGATTCAATGGAAAAAAGACTAAAAGTCCTATTTAGAAGTAATTTTTTTATAAAGCAGTTATATAAAGTGCCACTTAGCTATAATCTGAATAAATCCAAATGAATTTTGATAGGCTTAAGTTATCTTTTTTGTGGGAAATTGTTCTTCTTTGCACAGTGCCCTCCCTAGTTATTTATTTTTTATATAATGGTTAGGACTTCAGAGCTGTTTGGAACATGATATTCTACTGTATTTTCAGATGGCTGACACATTCTCATTGTTGAATAGTCTTTGTTATTTTATTTGTACCTAGTTTACTTTTGAATTCACACTAAAGATGCCCTTGATACTTGAGTGAAAATCTTGTGCAATTAAAAATTATAATATGTCTTCTATTGTGTTATTTTTTTAAATTTAATTAGCAGTAATTACTCTTTAGTAAGTTTAAAGCTTCTAATAAAGCATGTTTCTGTTTTATTTAAATTAAAATAATATTATGGCAAAAAATGTTTAAAAGCATATGCTATGTTTTTAAAATTTGAGAAAATATATTACATGATTTAAAATGTTGAATTATTGATTATAATTAAAATATAACTTAATTTTTATTTCAAGTGAATAAATACATTCATAAATTGTAAACAAGTAAAATGCATGACATGCTTTATAAGCAAGCAATCAAACTTACATTTTTCTGAAATAAAGTTTCAAACATTTTTTTTAAACAAAGGAAATTTCAAAATTCAGGCACAATTGAAATGTATTATGTAAAATGTTATCAAGTGACTTACACTTGAGCTGAATCACAATTGGCTGAATATTACAGGATAAGAGCTCAAGAGTGTCACAGGAATTGTAGCTATCATCTTCGTGTAAGCTTCATGTGACATGCAAGGGCATGTTTGTAGAAACAGCAGGCAAGGTAGCATGAATAACATCAACTATGACAGTGTAATGATTTCATCAATGTGTTCAAATCTCTGAGGATGTTAGAGTTCACTCTTTCCTTTAGGTATTCCACAGGAAATAATCAGAATACATCAATTCAGGAGAGAGTAGCACCCAAGTGTCTTGCTTATCACATGCTCTACAAATAACTCATTTAGATCTTGACTGGTGAAATTAATATGCAAGACTTTCTTTTCTTTCTGCATTTAAGTAGCATCTTTGTCAATCTCCCATATGACAATTACCTGACAAATGTATCCTTAATATTATTTAGCATTGAGAGGTTCTGTAAAAATCAAGGAATAACTATATATCATTGTGAGATTACACATACGAGGGTGGTCTGAAAAGTTCTCAGCCTAACAATGAAAAAACGAATTTATAATTTCAAAATTACTTTTATTTTTCAACACAATCTTCAAATAGGACTCAGCCCCTGCACACAAGGCGAGGACCAAACAACAGTGGTTGGAGGTGAATGTGCCTGACCACATATCATCTAATTGGCTGTTTGGAAGTCCCAATCTGAATCTGTTGGACTTTCAAATTATGGTCAAAGCTTGAGAGAGTAGCCTGCAAAAAACACCCCAGCATCACCAACCTGAAGGTGGATTTGGAGTGAGCGGTTGCAGCATTTCTATTGGATGTTTTGTGTGCCACCATCGATATGTTTACTCAGAGACTTCAGGCATGGATGAAGGGAAAAGGGGGACATTGAAAACATTGAGTGCTGCTATATGCATTATACATGTGGTATGTATATGCTGAAAGCTGTAAATGATTTACTGATAAAGGTTTATGCACTGTTCAAGTTGTAACAGTATTTATGGCTAGACTGTGTATATTCCTGATTGCATTCCTGTTGAGTGCTTTCTACTACTGTGCTGTCACTGCTTGTTTCATTTGGCAATCTTTCAAAGTAATTACTCCAGACATCTAGAATATTTTCTTCAATTTTCATGTCACCTTTATCATATCTGATTCCTTACAGTATTCTTTCATCCAAGCTTTCTCAATAGTTTACAGAATATTTTCTAACCTTCCTGATATTTATTTTCAATGTTCTTACCAAAATCATCTTATGACTTTTGTTTAGCTAGTTTTACACATGCTTCATTTTTTTTTACATTTTTTTCTGTGTTCTCTAAAAGCATAAGCTGACTTACTTAACTTAAGAAAAAGTACAGACATAAAGTGTACTCTTAGCACTACAGCAGTTTTAAGCTGCAGCAGTGCTAAAAGTCAAGATCAGCATTAGTGTGAAAAACTAATGCTGATCTTAATTAGCATTAGTTTTTCACACTAATGCTGATCTTGACTTAGTGTGAAAAACATGTTAGCTATTAGATCTTCTGGTATTGTGAACTTATGTTTCAATACTTTGTATAAATACACATTGACAAAACATTGGAATTCTACTAGTGAAGAAAATCAATAAATTACTTACCATTTCTGCTCCTAACTCCCTTCGAACTAGCTGTTTGTCCCATGCAGTAAGATTAGGATGGAGAAGCACCAATACTGCTTGTGATAAAAGTAATGCTAAACTAGTCTCTAGAGTGTAGAGAAGCAACTGCCTGGAATAACAATATGAATTACTTATTACTTGTGAACTGCTTACCTTCAATAAATTTACTGAAGAGAAAATTAAAAACAACTTTAGTAATTGTTTTGTAAAATAATAACACAAACATACACTATTACAGAACTAAATCTGACATACTGTTATAAAGGACTGCAAAAATAACAACAGCAATATAATGAAGAAAGCTTCAAATAACAAGGGGATGAAGACAAAATTATTTTTTTTGCTTGGAGTAATGAACAAATGGAATGGATTTTCAAAAGCGGTCATGAATGCTCTGCCAGTGAATAATTATTAGCATAGGTATCCTCATGAGTTTTGGATTCCATAAAGATACTCTTATAATAATAATTCCTAACTGCATCAATCTATATGGGTCTTGGTTTCTGCTGATATTTTCTTTACTATTTCTAATTCAAACATCTGTTTTGCTGATCTCACATATAATAATAATAATAAAATAAATAAAGCACTACATTAAATTATTTCAGTTACTGCTGTCAGTAATGCATTTTAAGCACTTCTCTCAATCATAACTCATCATCACTATTTCCTGCTATGCATCTTCTAGGAGCACACCAGCTCCTATGACAGTCCAACATAAGTAAGGTTTCATTATTACTATTTCTATCTCCAGTTTTACTCCAAATTGATCTATTGCATCCAATATTTATGCCTTTTAAAGCATTCCTGACTGCATCAATCTATACAGGTCTTGGTTTCCTCTGATCTTTTCCTTACTATTTCTAATTCAAACATCTGTTCTGTGAATCTTGCATCTTGCATTTGGATCACATCAGATTAGATCTACTTACAAACTGCTGATTACTAATAACATTAAATGTCTTTAAAATGTCTTAATTTTTACTATGGTTCTGCTTTTGTTTAATATAATTTTATTTACTTGGCTTCTTGTCATAACCAGCCTTTCTTACTCTTTTATCCTTTTCCATATCTAATTTGCAATCTTCATTAAAAATTACATATAAACAGCAGACGGAAACATAGATATATTTTTTGCAATCAGTTTATCATTGAGAAGTGAGTTTATGTTTTCTATTTTCTATGATGTTAATTTATTTAAAGAGTTCTGAAAACATGTAGTGGATTTATTTTAAGAAAACAACATTTATATAGAGAAATTTCGCAGCCTGTTCGACCGACTGGTTACTATAGCTGCAGGTTTGAATCTCGCTGTGGTATGGATATTCATGGTTGTCTTTCAGTGGGAGATAAATTCACTGCCCAGTACATGACTACTGACTACTTAAAGAGAATTGGAGAAAAAAAAATAAAAATCCCTGTTTGTCTTTAGAGCAGGGTTTCTGGACTGTAAAAAATAAATTAATTAAAAATGATAAAAAAAAATTCCTTACCAGCCCACAGTACTGTTGTACTATAGAACAGCCTTTCATGGGTAGAAGGTATGTTAAAAAAAAAAACTTACAAACAAACAGAGAGTAGTATACAACCTAGTCCTATAGCACTTAATGTTGAATCAATTTTCTGTTTGTTCTTCAATTGTAACTGCTAGCCTATAACTTCAGGAATAAGTTACATATTGCTTTATATAAAATTCCATTCATACCATCTAATTTTAGTCATTTGAACAGATATTTTAAGCCTGTATCTAAAAAATAAAGATTCCTGTTATATTTCCCTGATTTTTCTATTTGTTTTGAAGTAAAAATCTAGTCTTGTGAATGCATAACTCTCTGCATTACAGGAAGAGTCTCTACTCAGGTTAGTTTAGATTTTTATTGAGATCTCATCAAAGAAGGCTAGATCTGTGACGATACTGAGAGCTAACTGAATGGCAGAAGTCTTATATTCACACACGAATAGTAAAATATTTACTTGAGCAAACCGATGTCTCTATTTATACAAATAACTTAGTCATGAATATATTTCATGTACACTTTTGTTTTGTTCATGCTTGGGTAAAATAAGGATAAAGACATGAATATAATTTCTTATCAAGTATAATTTACTTTCTTTCCTAGCAAAAAATATGTTGCAACTGTTTTTAAGCTGGGATATTGTAATCCATTTTGCTACTTGTTTTCAAGTCACTTGTTTTTCTTTCTTCACCCCCACCCCCCAATCTCAAATTTTGCATCCATACATCAAAATTGGTTTGAATACTAATAAGTTTGGTATTTTGGAGCACAATACTGAGTTTTAACTAACTATCTTATGGATGTGATATACCATATTACTGATCTAATCAAAGTGTGTGACAAATGAAAATTATGATCACAGGCTTGGAAAAATCAATCTGTTACTCTTGAGATTTCCAGATCATATGATTTGGTCCAGCATTGAGGTTTATTCAACAATCTGCCATTCTGCAATCTATTTTATGCTGTGCAATTCACTTTGAACTTCTTCATTAATGCAAGCTTGCTCTAGGATTATGTTCTATTCCTACCTTCTTTCATTGTTTTCACTATTCACTATTTCCACTGATGATAGTAGTACAGTCCTTTCCTCCTACTCATTTGAAAACTTGGCAGTACATTAATAAACACAGATCATGAACTTTATTTAATTGCCCTTCTTCTTATGGTGCTATCTTCTTTCAAAGGTAGCGACCATCTTGGCAAACAAACTGCGTTCTTGCATTAATCTGAGAAGTTGTACGCTGCTCTTTCCTGTCCACGTCTTGATGTTGTCAAACCAGGATATTCTTTTTCTTCCTCTAGCTCCTTTGTCATCAATTCTTCCTAACAAAATAGTTTGTAGAAGTTGGTATTTGGCGTTTCTCGTGATAAGATTGGCCTGGTTGGCCGAGCTTTTGGCTGGAGAGCATATCCGCTCTCCAGCCAAAAGGCTGTGGATTTGAATCCCACTGTGAGCATGGATGTTTGTGATTGTCTGTGAAAATACTAATGGTGAAGGTCTGCAGTAGATGGTGTTGGTGTAGATGATGAAGGCAGTTGCGGTTACTGGAGTGGTGGAGACGGAGAGTTTTAGAGTAGGTGTCCTCCCTCAATGAATCTTTGGACTCCCTGGAGGTGTTACATAATAATAATAATAATATGATGTTTTTCATTGCTTGATTGTTTGCATGATTGATGTACACTTTTGTTTTGTTCATGCTTGGGTAAAATAAGGATAAAGACATGAATATAATTTCTCATCAAGTATAATTTACTTTCTTGATCTGAGATCTTCGGCTTTTTTTGCCAATGAATTTTAAGACATCTTCATTGGTATTTTTCTGTCCATGACATCTTTAGCATTCTTCTATATAGCCACATCTCAAAGGTTTCAATTTTCTTGATGGCTATCACCTTCAATGTCCATGTTTTAACTCCATAGAGCAGAATGGTCCAGATGTAGCATTTCGACATTTGGCATCTGACCTTTTATGCTTAGATCTTTATTGCAGAATATTGTTCTCATTTTCATGAAGGACTGCTGTGCAACTTCAATCCTTGTCTTTATATCTATTTTAGGATCCCACCTTTCATTAAGCCAGCAAACCAGACCAGATATTTTTCCCATCGAGTGTCAGTTTCATTAGTGAGGTTGGATGTTTGCCGATGACCATGTATTTTGTCTTGTTGATATTTATATTTATTCCCATTCTTTGGCTTTCTATGTATATCCTATCAATGAGGTTTTGGAGATCCGTGATGTTATCTGTAATTAGCACGATGTCATCTGCATATCGTAGGTTGTTAACAATCTTTCCATTTATTGCGATTCCCTCTGGACATTCTTTTAATGCTTTTTTAAAGATTACATCTGCGTATATGTTGAACAAGAGTGCTGAGAGCATGCATCCTTCTCTCATTCCTCTTTTGATGTTAATATCTTTACTTTACCCTTAACTTTAATAATGCACACATCACCAGAGAGGAGCAATTTTTCTTGATGAACTGACATTAACCTCTCTCTCTCTCTCTTTTATGTAAAACAGTTTCAAAACTGGTGTTTAAATAAAATAAAAATTGCAAAACTAAGTGAAAGAAATGTAAAAAGAGTTTCCTGCCTTTCAGGTGGTAATAATCCTTCAGGCTGAGGGGCTCTTCCTGGAGATGGAGCACGTTCATTCTGTTAAGAAAAAATAATAATAATAATAATAAAATAAATAAATAAATAAAAAAAATAAATAAATAAAAATATATATATATATATATACATACATGCACATCACTACCATAATGTGCATCCCATTTAAAATAAATAAATTATCCAAAATCATATGCATGTCTAGAGGCTACGCAATAAAAAATAAAGAATTTTTGTTTTAAGTGAAATCAATATTAATTGGTATGTATGCTGTCCATCATGGACTTAATTATTCAAACTATTCAAAAGTATATTCAAGCAATTATTAGTTGCTTTAAACCTTAATCATGACTTGGACTGTTTTCAGCACCTTGGGAAATCTTATAAGTTACTCTCAGAAAAAGTTTAACACACACACACACATCCATGCATGCATGCATGCATGCACACAATTGGTTTCTTAAAGAAATCTTTACATTTAATCTGTATTAATCTGTATTTAATCCTTAGGCAGTCACAGCTATTTTTATAATGTTAGGTGGTTGTTCATCAAACAATGAACATCCAACACATTATTTTATTCTACAACTGCTTTTTAATATAAAATCAAAATAATTTTATTTTGCAAAGATTTATTTTCTGATTAATATAGCTTTCAAAATTAAGAAATTATTATGCAGTTATGAATTATTTATAATTGATAAAATCACAAGCACATTATTGACATTTAAGGTACAGAGTATCATATTAATTTTTATCACATATTAGTTTATTCAGCTTAGTGTCACTGCTATGAAAATTGAGCTCTACCACATTTACTACACTGCAGATTATTCAACTGAAGAACTCTCTATCACACACACACACACACACTTGACTAGTATATAATAATTCCTGTTTTGTTGTTAGAAATCTGTCTTTTGTTGATTCAAATAATTTTATCATGCTAACATTCAAATTACATCAGAGCAAAATATGTCATATTTACATATACAAGAAATTTATCTTCATGTTTAGTGTTAAATACTACAGCTACTCATTTCCTCTCTGTCTCAGTAATATCAATTACTGTGATTCTACCTATTAGTGGCAGTTGAATTTTAAGTGGTAAATGAATTTCAGTGCTTGGTGTGAGACCACCACTCTTCTTATCAAAGGCCTGAAGTTCTTTGGAAAAGTGGTTTCCAAATTCTCTAACCCTTAGTCCATTTATGGTACTAATTAACTAATGATAGGTTTACAACTTTTTTGCAGATGGGATTCACATAAAAAAGTTCCAACTCTGTTTCACTGATACTTTGTATAGTGAGATGACTATCATTAATTCTATTGAGGCTGTTTTTACTGAAACAACTTTATAGTTGTTTGTTCCCAATAAAAGCAACTTTGTTTAACTAGGTGATGTGACACCTTCACCAGCATACATCTAATTATGCTGCATTATCAAAATGCATATGGGGTTTTAAGCCAATAAAGAATTCAATTGGTTTGCTATGTCCATCCCAAATTACCAACTCATCCAGGTTTGTTCAGTATCCATGTGTATACCTAATAACCCAAAGCAATCCTCCAAACTAAATTTAGATGGTAACTGATAACTGATAATTATTAATGAATATTAATATAATTATTTACAATTAACAATACAAGATTATTTGTGAAAATAATGAGGTGGAATGGAACTGCAGAAACTAATTTCAGCTGACATGAATGTTTATACAAATTGTTCTGTGTTGGATGTACTGAGGATCACCTGAAATTATTTCTTTGCTCTGTAATTTTTTCTCTGGATGCTTTAGGTAACAAACTTCTGATATGTCATGCATAAAAAGCAATCATCAAGAAAGTTTACAACATCATTAATTATATTTAGCCATCTGTCAATACATACAATCCAAAACAAAAATTGGTAATATCTCTGAATTCAAATTGATTTTCTTTATTACTGAATTAATACAAAATATGAAATTATAAGGCCACCAAGGATTCTAAGTTTAGCTAGTACACACTGAAAGCTTAAAATACTGCATTAATAGCCAGAAAACAGTTGCATAGTAGTAATGTGAAATTCCACAATGCAAACAACACAGGCCATCCTTCAAAATGTTGGTGCTTTTTAAGACATTTATTCTTGAAAAACAATGCAGGTGGGGGGGGGTATTTTTCTCATAAATTCAGTATAGCGAACCTTGTTTTATAATTTTCTTTAATTCACACAAAAACACAAGGAAATAAGTAAATAATATTTATTTAAAGCCATTATATTAGAGGTCATTAATTAATTACAAGGTAGAGCATAAACAATGGATTGATTTGAAACAGTGAGAGTTGTGTGATGTTCTATGCAGAACAATGCAAAGGAATAACTGAGGAAACACTTATTAGTTATTACCTGCATTAAAAAAAAAAATCCCCTTTAACAATGTGTAATTTGAATATGACTCTCCCATATCTTAGATAGTGAGAGGTAGGGGTTCTGATTTAAGTTCAGAAGGTGCAGTAAGGCCTCGGCACTTTCTTTAAACAAACATTCGAATTTATAGCAACGCAGATAAAGTAAATGTGTTTCAAACAATAGGATATTGTGGTCCATAACTATTCCATGCTGTGCCAAGCCACATTTCCTGTTGCTGATGCAAGATTAGTGTTCTTGTATTTCACTGAGCATCCAGTTTGTTTGAAGAAAGAACAATGATGGCCATAAGAAACCTGGTAGACACTAGGAAAAGTGTCTTAATCTCTATTATTTTTGGATGATAATTTGTTGATAGGAAGAGGGGGTAGCCACTAAATTGTATTTCTTAAGAATTCTGGAAATGAGTTCTGCAATGACAGAAATGTATGGGATGAGGACTCAACATATTGTTTCCTTGTTATATGAGCTAGGATTATAGGAATCAAAAGATGTTGTGTAGTCCTTTCTGAGAAGCCATTGAGTTTCATATATTGTTTGATGTTTAAGAGTTATTGCTGTAATTGTTGAGGCACAGTGTGAGCATACATACTGTTCTAAAGTTTTGATAATTCCAGTCTTCTGTGAGGAATGGTGAGCAGATTGCTGTTAAATGTAGCGATGGGTGAAAGTAAGCTTTTGATAAATAAAAGTAATTAGTTTTCCTAATGATGAGCAGAGGAACAGAAGAAGGATAATTTGTTATCTTTTCTATTTCCAAAGTAAATTTAATTTGTGGATGTAGATTGTTTATATTAGATAAAAAAAAAAGTTTCTTCATTATGGGGCCAGATTGCAAAAATGTCATCTATATAACAAACCGAAATTATGAAGGTCAAGGGTGTGTATCATTGGTGTCATGTATGAGCAAGTAGTTAAGAGGAAAGCCTGACCTGGGTATTGCAATATGTGTTTTGAATAAACATAGCCCTTGAAGAAAAGCATGAAGAATATTTTTGACAAACAATAGAAGTAGATGGAATCCAAGAGGAGAAGGTTGAGAATTGGATGAATAGGTTGGTGGACAATGAATGGATAGTGACCAGCAGCCTGCTCATGTTTTAATAAGCATCAAGGAAAGTGAAGGAATGATGATGATGGCCAGTTCTTCTGAACTGGCCATCATCATCATACCAGTGCTCGTAGATGCACCTACAGAAAAGGTATAAGGCAGAAACAGAACATCTAGGGAGAATGGGGGGGGGGGGGAGAGTGATTAGAATGAGTAAGTCAGTCTGCAAGAGGAGTCATCTTTAAATGGAATGCCCTCTTTTGGACAGTATTGATCATTCTTAAGGACATTTTCTGTGCACCAATCTAGATGTGAGAACAGTATTCTAAAGGTTGGGAGGATTTGGGATTTATATAGTGCTTGGATGCTAAGGAGACTAAAAATGTGAAATGCTTGTAACAGACAAGACTAAAAGGTCAGCAAAGAATAAGAAAAACCTACTTTTGGCTTAAGACCTTGATCTTATCAAAGATAAGTGAAATGAAGTGAGACCTTTGTTATGAAAAATAAGAGAACTATATTTTGGTAGCAATAAAAGTGAAAGGTTGTCCTCACTTCCAATGAAGGATGGCAAGAAGATTATTGTTGCAGCACTTGAAGATGGAATAGAGTGTAATATCATCATTAAAGTTTTGGATAAAATTTGAGGTCAGCAAATGAAGGACATTAATGTACAGGAGAAAAGAGTAGATGAAAGTACAAGGCATTGGTAATCTGAGGAGAGGAAACTATCCATCATTACATGCAGTGAATAATCGAGAAAGGGGATTGGGAATTCAATTGTGAAGGGTGAAAGATAAGATGATAGTTTGGTAAGCAGAAACATCCAATGAAATGGCCTAGAAGTATCAAAAGCAGTTGTATGAATTTCTCCAAACCTTGACATGGATTATAACCAAAGATGGGTACTGTTGAATATGAAATCTGCTGTTGAACAAGCATGACTGAATAAATATTGGTGGTTACTGCTTACCAGATAGGCCTTAAGATTATGAATAAGTCAGATGTTGATGACCTTCTCTATAACTTTTGACAGAACTGAGTGAAAAGCAATGGGATAACAGTTTGTTTGGACTGAGATGAATATAAGCATACTTCTGTGAAGTAGGGTTGATTTTGGACAACTATGAAAGATTTTTAAAAAATCAATAAATGTTAACTGCACAAATTTTGAGCAATTTGGGAGGGGATACTGAGTTAACATCAGGAATGGAAGACTTCCATCAAGGGTACTGAAGGTTCATCTGATGTCTTTCTGGGGAAAAAAAAATTAGAGGAGGTATGCAATGAGTTGTTCTTGGTATAATGGAGGATGACTTGTCTTAGTCATCTATAGAAGAGCTAGAGGAGAAGAAAATGTCAGGAAGTTAGCTTTCTCTTTGGATGATGTTACAATGGTAACATCATGTTGTGTGTGTGTGTGAGTGAGAGAGAGAGAGAGAGATGGAAGGACAGAAGATGGAATGTGATTATTTATCATTGTCTGGTAGCACGGATAAGTGACCAGAATGCTTGAATGCCATTGAGGAGGAGGCAAGTTTTCTGCACATGGTCCTTTCAAAGTTGGATTTTTTATTTACTGATGGTATGTTGCAGCTTTTGTGAGGTATAGTGTAGACTGAGTGTGAAGCTGGTATTTCTGACTCATGACACATGTGATGTATGCAAGTGTCTTTGACTAATATTCTTCTGGCAGATAGATAGACAATTTTTGCTAGATTTACAGCTAATAGCAAACACTCCAGCATTTCTTCCAACTTGACAAGCAAAATTGAAGAAGAAAAACCAGTTTTGAGTTGTGGATGCTAAAGTCCCCAAGAAAAAAAGCTCTCATTATTTGGATATCTGAACTGCAGAAATCAAGCTTCAAACAAATAATCAAAGAGATCAGAGAGGATATCCAAATTTGGAGACCAAAAAAAAAAGATAACAAATGAATGCTACAAAATCAGGCAAGGAAAATTTTTAGAGCAGATGAGAAAAAAAAAAAATAAATAAATAAATAAAATGGGATTCTAGGTTTGACATTATTCCTATTATATTAAGATGAATATTTGACTTTTGAAAGAACATGTTATAAAAAATCTCTATGAACTGGATTGGTGCAAAAGGACAAATGAGGAACTGTATAGCAAAGTAAACTGCAAAGAGAATCTAATGCATAAAATAATTTAAAAAAAAACTAAAGCTTTTCAGACATATCCACAGAATGAATAACAGTAGAAAGATCAAAAACTTGATGCTTTGTACAATGGAAAGTATAAACAGAAGAGGAAGTCAAGACTGGATAGATGATGTGAAGGACTGGTATAGAAAGTGTTTGCATGATTTGAGGCAATGGACAAAGAAATGGCTAGGAATGGTGAAACAAGCATTAGTTGTGCTTTTCATTCAAAATGGAAATACACAACAACAAATATCAAAACAGAGATTTTCTAATGAAGATGCAAATATTAATTGATGAATTCTCATTTTGACAGTTAACTTTCCATATATCTTACTTTAAAACATTTTATTTACTTAATTTCTTAACAGGTAGTACTCCTAAGATAATTCTAATATAAGGGTGATGTGGCAGTCAAACTAATAAACTTGCTTATAATTTTGAAACTGAAAATTAAGAGAAAGAGAAAACTGAATACATGCACAAACTGTAAAAAAGTGTGAGAAAAATATTCATCTGTAATCCATTTTTTCTTTACAAATATATAACAAAAATATGAGTCACCCACACAATTATAAATTTACTCTCACTTACCCTTGTAAGTGACCTCAAACACATGTTTATACAAGATAAAATTGAGCCAAAACTGAGAGGTGCTGCATGGTCAACTGCTGGTGTACTAATGAAACTAATGTGCAGAAGTGGCTGCCATTGATCAATATCTACACCCTATATAACAACAAATAAGGCAAATTATTATCTCTATGTGAATTAACTATTATATAGCATACTTTCTAAACATATTTAGAACATATTATATGGAATTATTTATAAGAAAATCCCTCCCCCTCCACAAAAAATCGTATTATTATAATTTTTTTACTTTTCTTTTCTAGCAAATATCTTCAGATGTTTAGAGCTTATGGATTAATTCACAAGCTTTCTCTTCAGCATATTCCATTCGGTATATTCAGTTTAAAAGGATGATTTATGAAAGGATTTTTATGATTTGTTTATGAAAGGATAACCTGAACAGCATGATCAGATAATACTTCAATGAAGACCATAAAATGAACTAGATATGGCTGAGTGGACTTAGTTCCTATTTTGCTACTAACAGATCTTGCTGCTACTACAAATCCCACTTCTAAATGAATGTTGAAATGGCACATTTCATCAATTAGTCTGTCCGTTAAAAAAAATTATTCACTTAGAAAAATATTCATCTCCATTAAAATGCAAGAAGGTGTTGCTTTCTAACATGTCTTTTTTAAAAATTGCAGAGATAATTCTAAAATACTGATTTTCTGAAAATTAGAGAAATTATACATTATGCAAAAGCAAGGAGGGTTTATAAGAATACAAGTTGTGTTCTGTTACAAGCTGAAATACAAAAAATAGATCAGATCCATTCTCTATAGAACACACACACACACAAAAAAAAAGAAGCATATTACTCACATAATGTCCTGACGAATTTAATATCCTCAAATATATGGAATGCATATGTCCATATATATATATATATATGGACTGGTACATAAAGCGAATGATCTTCTCCATCCTATAGGTCACAGCAGAGGCTCTCATATATATATTCTTTCAAAATATATCTTTGAAAACATCAATGTATCGTTGATGATGTGTGTGTATCATATGGAAGCATGCCCAACAAGTTCTTAAAGATTCTGTACAATTCCTGAATAATTGGCATTGGAGGTTTACATAAAAATATGGAAAAACATCTTTAGCTCACCTAAGCATACTAATGTACTACAGGCTTACAACCTTTCATGATGCCTTTCTTCAGGCCTTTCTTATGGAAAGATACCAGCAATATTGTCTAGGAGATCTGCTATGGATCAAAAGTGTTGAATTTTCATTCTGTAAGCCCTCCCCCTCATATAATAGCACTCAAATGTTCAATGTTTTAATAACTTTTTTAACTGTGAGTGCTGACAACATTTCTGACCAAACAATTGATATACAACAAAACTTCTTATTGCTAATAAAGGAATTAACATCACAGATACTTATGTAAAATTCGATGTAGCTTGAAGTTTTACGAGAGCTTTACATCGATTTAAAAAGTTTGTATATAAAAAAAAAATAAATAAACGTGTATAAAAGAATATATATAATTCTATGATAAGTTTTATCTGGCCAAAAACACAGTAAAAAAGAATGGGCAAAGTTTGCAAGAAACAAAAGAAAATACTATGTCACTCCAACCTATATGTTATTGTTTAATTAAGTGCTTTTGAAACCATTGTTTACAAGCTCTGTCTATGCCCACCATCAAGGTCATTCTGAAAAGGGACGGTGAAATTCACAAGTAGTTCCGGTGTCCATCTAATTGGATTTTGTGTAGTATACCAGAAGAAGAAAGAACAGGTCAGTCGAAATAGAAGATCAAAGTGTCATGCCGAATTCTTCAGGAGTCTCAACACTTCACGCAAGGCCCCGGAGATGGTGAAATAAAAAGGCATGAAGATCAATAGAAATTCATCAGCAGTTAGGGGCAGAAATTTCAGGAGTAGGATCCATAGGACAGGACATTACGACAAGGCCACGCCAGAGGAGAAGCCGATCGGAATGACGAGAGAATTGCAAATGTAAATACCTGAGGCAGGTTTGGTCGGATGATTTTTGCCATGGGAGGTCAACTGAAGCCAACAGCCACAGAGCAAACCTCAAGCACCGGAGAATTTGCCTGTATGTTGAAACCTTTTGCCTGAGCTATTCGAGTGCCAGAGATTTGCAGTCCAAAGCCCACTACTATCCCGACAAGATGTCACTGAAGTAAGACACACCGGAAGGAAGCCTAAGGCCCGAAATATCAGGAAAAGCATAGGGACTTCAGTGCAAGACCTTTGGATGAGTGTGCGACATAAGAGTGATTGTATGATCTTTACAGTATTTGTTTTTCATTCATCTTGTTTTGTCAGGGTGTATTTCCAATCCAATTTTTCGGCAGTTTTGGCTTATGTTATTCAGCATTGATTCTAGGAGTTTGGGTAAGTGAGATATTAATACCACATCATTGGCGAATAATAGGATATTTAATATTTCACCATCAATGTTTATTCTATCTTTCATGTCAGTTTTTCGAATGATGCTGTCCAGAGTAGATGTGAAGAGATTGGGTGATAAGACATCACCCTGACGTACTCCTCTACTTAAGTTAATTTTAATCGGGTGATTGAAAAGGGTGATATTTGTTGTGCTTTCTTTGTAGATATCTTTTATGAGTTGGATATATGCTTTTTCTATGCCTTGGATGAGTGTGCGACACAGAGCCTCTGTGTCATTATGCTCTTTACTGCATTATGCTCAACAGTGTCAAATGCCTTTTTAAAATCTATAAAAAGAAGACAAAGTGGGATCTGGTATTCTCTGCATCTTTCTGTTAGCTGAGTAATAGTTTGAATGTGATCTATTGTTGAAAAGCCTTTTTTGAAACCAGCCTGTTCTTTGCAGCTATTTTCATTGATGGAGGTTTGTATTCAGTTTAGGATGATTCTGGAGAATATTTTATGTGTGCTAATAGACAGATAGGTCTGTAGTTACTAATGTCTTTTTTATTACCTTTTTTATGCAGAATTATGGTCTTTGATGTTTTCCATTCAGTACTTTCCTTAATTGTATATATCGGGTAAACCTTTCTGCTAGAGCTTTAAAGAGTATTTGTCCACCCATTTTTAATTCATCAGATTTTATACCGTCAATTTCTGGTGATCGGTCATTTTTCATATGGTGGATAGCCAGTTTTATTTCTTCAGGTAGGACAGATGTTATTTTCAGATTTCCCAAATTTTCGTCTGGTTCTGGAGCTGTGATTACTTGTTTAGATGAATAAAGGTTCTCATAAAACGATTTTACTATTTTTTCCATTTCACCTCTGTTTGTGTGTCTGTTTCCTTGATTGTCTATGAAGGCTGATGATAGTGGTTGCTTTAGATTTATTTCTTTTTCTACTTTTTTTAGGCTACTGCAGAGCCTAGCTGCTTCTGCCAATTTTGTTGTTCTATATATATTATAGTCGTCTTTGATATTCTGCCTCAGTTGTTTACAAATAATTTTATATTCTAGATGAGCTTTCCCTGTATCTTTCAGTATTCTTCTTTTCTTCAATAGTTCTATTGTTCTTGCTGATAGGCGTTTCCTGGTCTTAGGAGGAAGTTCATACGAGGTTCTTTCTTTGCAGCGCATTAATTTATTGTTAAAGTTTGTTAAATCTTTGTCGATGTCATTTTTTAATTTCCAGTCGGTTTCTTCCACCTTTTTTTCCCCTAAATTCTTTTGGGTTTATCTGTTTTGAGCGATTTTTATGGTTGGACTGTGCTCGTATGCATTCTTCATTTTTTTTTATGTATTTTGACTTCGACATTTTTTATTATTCTTTTGCAATCTGTTAGGATGAAATCAATTTCATTTCTTGTCTTTCCATTTGAAGATTGCCAAGTCCATCTTTTTCCAGTTCTCTTTTTAAAGAAACTATCCATAATGTACAGCCTTTCTGCTTCTACAAATTCACCTCGTTCATTTCTTTCCCCTTTCCCCCATGGTCAAATGTATTTTTCTTCAATAAATCGTGTACCAATCTTCTACTGAAAAAAACAACATACACTATTGTGTATGTTGTTTTTTTCAGTAATGTTTCTCATAGGTGTTCATAGAAATTTCCTATTTCTTCTTTGTCAGCTGATGAGGTGGGTGCATAGGCTGCTATTATTTTTATTGTTATGGATTCTCCAATTTTTAATATTAGTATTCCTAATCATTCAGAATGGATTGTACAAGAAATAATATTTTTAGTTAGCTTTTCATTTATGATGAAGCCAACTCCTTCAGCCCTTGTAGTGTTATCTGAGGCTCCCAGGAAAATTTGGTTGCCATTGTTCCATTTTGCTGTTAATTCAGAGCTTCTTCGGGTTTCACAGATAGCAAGGACATCAAACTTTACATTTTGCAGTTCTTGAAGCAGGAAATCAATATGGGAGTCAGAAGACAGAGTTCTACTGTTGAAGGAACCAATAAATAGGGTCGAATTTCCAGATGGTGGTCTGTCTTCCTCTGTGAGATTCTTAGCACCCCCCCCCCTGCTCTTGCAGATTTCTCACCACCACCTTGGTGGAATTGCAAAGAGCTGCGCAGGACTGGGGGGGCCTTTTTCTTCTTCTACTTGCTGGCATCTTTACAGTGGTCTACAGCACTTCTCCTGACCATGGTTCTGAAGTGTGCCTTTGGTCCACGGCTCCTTATTCATTATTCGGAGCTGCCCACTTGAGCTTCCCTCATCCGCCACCTGAGGGACGTGCTCGGTAGGGGTGATGTCCCCCCCCCACAAGATTGAAATTCTTATCCACTCACAAAGAGGTTAGTTAACTATATAGTTATTTCACAAATTTCATACCAATTACTAACATGCCAAATGACTCTCTTATAGACACATCTTATTACTATTAACTTAATTCTTATCAGCCCATCTATAACGTATCTCCTAGATTACAAAAGGGAATGTATAACAAAAGATGGAACAAACTTACAGAGGCTCTGTGTCGCACACTCATCCAAGGCATAGAAAAAGCATACATCCAACTCATAAAAGATATCTACAAAGAAAGCGCAACAAATATCACCCTTTTCAATCACCCAATTAAAATTAACTTAAGTAGAGGAGTACGTCAGGGTGATGTCTTATCACCTAATCTCCTCACATCTACTCTGGACAGCATCATTCGAAAAACTGACATGAAAGATAGAATAAACATTGATGGTGAAATATTAAATATCCTATTATTCGCCAATGATATGGTATTAATATCTCACTCACCCAAACTCCTAGAATCAATGCTGAATAACATAAGCCAAAACTGCAGAAAAATTGGATTGGAAATACACCCTGACAAAACAAGATGGATGAAAAACAAATACTGTAAAGATCATACAATCACTCTAGAATCTCACACCATCAAAAAAAGTTGAAGAATACATCTACCTCGGCCAGTCCATATAATGAATAATGATATATCAAATGAAATGACAAGGAGAAAAAGAGCTGCTTGGATAGCCTTCAACAAAATAAAATCAACAATTACCAACCAAAACATAGATATAGACATAAGAACCCATCTTTTCAATAGTCACATCTTACCAGCATTAGCTTATGGCAGTGAAACATGGAACACAATTTTAAAAGAAGAACAAAGCAACTCAACGTGCAATAGAAAGAAGAATATGCAATATAAACAAAATAGACCACATAAGACACACAGAAATCAGGAAGAAGTCTGGACTCACAGATATAATAAAAACAATCTACAACAGCAAAAGAAGATGGGCCAGAATGAGAGACAGCAGATGGACAGTCAGAGTTACAAACTGGTATCCGAGAGATACCAAAAGGAAACCTGGAAGACTTATTTCAATAAGTTGGAAGAAAATGGAGAAGAAAAGCCCAAGACAGGAATAGCTGGACTCTTTACGACCTACAGTCATGGAGAAATCCTGACTGAAACCACAGGTCCATCAAGGTAATCAAAGTAAAAAAGAATTTCAATAAGTTGATTTTGTAAGCAGAGTAAATAAGTAATTTTGTTATAGAGTTATTTAATACTGAAGTGGAAAAGTTCTATTTTTATGCTAAAGGTTTAACAGATAGGTAGAGAAGACAACCTCCCTATCGTTGATTCATGTACCTTTTATACTAGTGTAAATAAATGTGTTTTGTTTATATGTCAATAGAGTGCTGCCTGATCTTTCCAATTACAATGCACTGTTCCTAAATAAACACGAACCTAAGAGTGAGAATCAAATAAGATAGCAGAAGCGTGTGGTTAAGTGCAATTAGACCACGACTGTTTGCGCTAAATTTTGCTGAAGAAATTTTGTGTTAGAGAGAGAAATCAACCTGCCGTATTACTGAGTTTTATGCCAATAAAATGATACTGGTGGTGCAGTCTTAACAAACAAATTTTCTAGTATCCATAGGCATAAGACTCTTAGTGCGAAAGGTAGATAAACTTATTATGCAATAGTAGGATAGAATAAGAAGAGGAAAATATATAAATAATTAAAATATATCGTTACAAAGGCACAGTAACCAATCAGGTTTATGATATAGTATAGAAACAGGTTTACAAATAGCAAATAATAACTATACATTTATACTTAATCACTGTAAATTTGCTCACCAAATTGGCCAATAACATATCTTCCCATTCCTCTAATAAGAACTAGAGCACCACCCATACACAGTTAAACTTCAAATATACTGAACCAACATCTCATCTTCTTCCTTCATTCCATCTTCCTCTATTCTTTGGAACAGCCTTTCCCCATAATATTTTTCCCAATAAATATGAGTCTGAGCTTTACAAGAAACTTGTTAACAGATCTGTTCTTTCTCCCTGCCCATACACAGCACTCTTGTGTTACAGGTCTTGTGATCTCTTGCATATGTGGTAAATTTTAAAAAAAATTCATGTCTCAAGATTAGAAGCGTTAACCGGTCAATTTCATAAACTCAGTAGAGATTTTATAAATAAATGCAGTTCAACATCAACACATTTTCTGAACACATTCATTTTGGTAATTATTTACTGAAAGTTACTTCCTTCTGTCTTAGTATTATACTCTGAAATAATCAATGAACAAAGATGCAAAATAAATTATACAGATAAATAAGATTTGCTCTAACAATTCTCTACCAAATCATACATCATTATCATCAAATTCCTGTCATGTACCCTCAAGGGGTGTACAGGATATATTAATACAGTGGTATCTCACTAATCTGAAACAATAAAAACCATGCTCGTTCGGATTAGCGGATTTTCCCCCAAGAGACAACAATAACTAACGTTTAAGACAAAAATAATCAGATTCTAATGGTACATCAATTAAATTCTGTAAATAAATGAAGTAACTGATAGAAAAAAAAAAGCTGCTATACTGTAATGTAAAACTCAAAAAATAATACAGTACACAAGTTTGTTTTAGTAAAAAATTTAATTTGTATGTACCTGTATTGTTGAGGATTCTTATTTAATAAAATTGCATAGTTCAGTACGTAACTTAATTTGAGTAATTTGTACAAAAAAAAAATTATTTTTTTGTACAAAACACAAAAAAGTTTTTTTGTGTGTTATTTTAACACAAAAAAAATGTTCGAATGCTTCTTATTGGAACTGCATTAGCAATAAAATTTTGTGGAATGGCATGTCATTCTGCTCAGCACATTCTATACACATATTAAAACTGTCAACTGCCTGTTCATGTTTTATTTTTTTTCTTCGAGTTCTTTATCGTCATCATCGTCTTCTAATTCATTCTGTAGCATCATATTTATAATTTCAGCATCTGATTTGATTTCAAATTCACTTTCAGTTCTACCTGTAAGCCATTCTGTACATCTTTATGTGAAATTTCAACATCTGGATTTATATTTTTAACCAAATTATGCACGTTTTGAATTTCCTCTTTTTGTGTATCACCATAGTTATATTGTACTGTAATAATAATAAAAAAAATAATAAAAATAATAGCACAAAATAATAAATAATACTTAATAAACAGAACTTTTTTTTCCCTTTCAAATTGCAGTTCAGATTACTGGAGGGTTAGGACAAAAGAGGTTCGGATTAGCGAGATACCACTGTACTACATGAAAAATATACATCATTACTAACTTCCTATCTACAATTTTCCTTCAAATCAACCTGTTACCTGTGAAGACTCCAATATTATCAGATCTTATATTTCTATCTTCTAAGGCACTTTTTACTGTATCAATCGACCCATATCTTGGTTTTTTTCCTGACAACCTGGCAGAGAATGCATGTTTTGCTAATCTTTCCTATCACATTTTGTTCAAGTGACCATGCCACCTGAGATGCTCTGCTAATGCATTCCTGGATGCTGACAATGTCAAATTCTTTCCTAATATCCTAGTTTTTAATATGATATTGCCATTGATGCCATCTGTTCATGCCTATAATCTTTCTCAGGACTCTCATATCTGCGGTCTCTAGTCTTTGGTCAAGTGTTTTACTTCTGACCCAGCTCTCAGATCCATAAGTTAAAATTGGTTTGAATACTGTCTTATATATAGCTAATTTAGTGTTTTGACTAAATTCCACATAAATTTATTCAGTTGACTTCCTACCATATAAGCTTTGTTGATTCTGTTGTATATTTCCATATTTAATTTACCATCTTCTCTAAAAATCATGCCTAAGTAGCTGAAATGTTTCACTGGTTTTATCAGTTCTCCATTCACAATGCAGTTGATATTTTCAATGCTTCTGTCCATTTTCAATGTCTTTGTCTTGTTATTCATATTTGTATGTACCTGTATTGTTTTAATATGTTTTAATAAATTTAGGGACACTTTGTTTTAATTTGTTTTAATAAATGTTTAAAATGTTTTAATAAATTTAGGGATACAAAAACACATGCGTTGAACAGATTATTTTATTAATTAATAATAAAATAAAACTTGATGTTTCGACCCCTGTATCGAGGGCATCATCGGAAGAATACAAGTGTATAAGGAACCAAGCTACATGCTGCTATTGCCATTTCTTATGTTAGAGGCATTTTTGAAAAAATAGACAGAACACTATGCAAATACAACATTAAAACCACCTTTAAACCCCCAAATAAGTTAAGACACCTACTCAGTTCTTCTAAAGATCCTCTTCCACACCTAGACCACCCAGGGGTATACAAAATACAATGCATCATCATCATCATACGTATCAAGGATTTAGGCCTAGTATGGCCTGTTCCGGCCTTAGAAGTCATCGTTGAATCGTTTAAAGGACGTCCTGGTTTTCTTTTTCCTAATGGCTTGTACTTTAAGGCTTGTTTTGGTAATCTTTCTGTTTTCATTCTTTGAACGTGTTCCATCCATCTATGTTTATATTTTTTAATTTTTTCAATTACTGGTTCTTGGTTTAATTATTATTATTATTATTGTTGTTGTTGTTCCGGGAAACTCCAAGGAGTCGACAGACTCATCGAGGGAGGCCCCAACATCATGTCTGGAACAACTATTCAACATTCACACAGTATCTATCATACCTTGCCTTGAACTCATTCACGGTCGTAGCACCCACAACAGACTCTGGAAGCTTATTCCACTCATTCACCACTCTCCAAGTAAAAAACCTAGCTCAAACACCCTTGTCAACCACGCTCTTGCCCAGCTTCCATGCATGGCCCCTAGTCCTCCCACCACCAGTCATATTTTCAAAAATATCTTCTGGATCAATCTTATAAAAACCCTTCAGTAATTTGAATGTCTCAATCATATCACCCCTCCTTCGCCTATTGTCCAATTTCTGCAATCCACAAATCCTCAACCTATTCTCATAAGGTTCATTCCACAGACCTGCTATCATCTTGGTCACTCGACTCTGGACCCTCTCCACTTCCTCCCCATCACGAAGAAACCCTGGTGCCCATAACTGGGCACAGAAGTCCAGATGGGGTCTTATCAAGGCTCAATACAGAGGAACAACAACTTGTTTGTCTCTGCATGTTAAAGTATTTTTCAGAAGCCAAGTGATTTGGTGAGCTATTTTAGTCACTTTTGCAATGTGCCCCCTAAACTTCAACTCCCTATCCACCAACACTCCCAAATCCCTGGCCTCATCAATCTCCTGGAGTACGGTTCCACCAATGCGATATACTGCTGTTCTTTTCACCCCAAAGTGCATAACCTTACACTTTGCCACATTAAACTGACATCCATTTTTCCTAGCCCAGTCCTCCAAACTATCCAAATCATCCTGTAAAATTTTGACATCCTGTGCACTCACAATTGCTCTACCCAACTTTGCATCATCAGCAAACAAGTGAACACTTCCTCTTAAATCCTTTCCAACATCATTGATGAACAATTGAAAAGCAGTGGTCCAAGAACAGAGCCCTGCGGCACTCCACTAGTCACAAGACGTCTTTTTTGACTCTACTCCTGAATAAACCACTCTCTGGTATCTCTCCTTCAACCACCCTCCTATCCCTCTTACCAACCCTATATCTATCCTCATCTGCTCCAGTTTACTGATTAGGGTTAAATGTGGTATCTTGTCAAAGGCCTTGGCAAGGTCCAGTAGTATCACTGTAAACCCATTATCCCTATCCAGTTCAGCCGTCACTGTGTTATAAAACGTGAGCAAGTTACTGAGGCATGATCTACCCTTCACAAAACCATGTTGTCCCCCATACACTATCCCATTTTCATCTATCCAATCCTGTATTCTTTTCTTGACTAATTTCTCTAAGACCTTGACAATGATTCCTGATATGCTAATCGGTCGGTAATTTACAACAGCAGTCTTGGAACCACCTTTATGCAGTGGAACTATTTTCCCCTCCTTCCACCCGCTCAGGACTAACCCAGACCCGAGACTCAAATTAAACAAAATGGTCAAGGGTACTGACAATTCTTTAGCTGCTTCACGTACTGCACGAGCTGGTATACCATCCAATCCCACAGATGTATTGACATTGAGGTTTTGTAATAGACTATTCACTTCCACTTCATTCACCACAATTCCCGTATAATCTACTGGTTTATTCGTTTCTGCAATGTCACCACCTAATTAATTCTTTCATTATATCTTCCTTTCTTTTGTGATCAAATAGGGTATACTTTGCAGTTTTTCTCATAAACTTCATTTCTGCTGTTGTTAATCTTTGTTTGTCTTTTTGTTTTATTGTCCAGATTTCGCTTCCATACATTAAGACCGGTAGGGCTAATGTATTGTATACTTTTAGTCTGGTTTGTTTTTGAACTAGGTTTGGTTTAAATATAGAGTTAATTACTCCTGTTATTTTTAAATATTTTGCAATTTTTATGTTTATATCTTTTTCATTTTCATAAGTGATCATACATCCTAGGTAGTTAAATGAATTCACCTGTTCTAAGATCTTGTTATCTAATACTATTTTAGTTCTTGCTGGATCTTGTCCTTTAAAGGCCATAGTTTTTGATTTTTCCATTGATATTATCATACCATAATCTTTGGATATCTCATTTAGATTTAAAATAGCTTTCTGTAAGTTATCTTCAGAATTTGTAATTATTATTTGGTCGTCTGCAAAGAGGAGAGTGTTTCAATTAACTGTAGGTGAAAGTTTAATTCCTTGATGTAAATTTTTACTCCATTTTATTATTATTTCATTTAAGTAGATATTAAAAAGAGTTGCTGAGAGGGGACATCCCTGTCGGACCCCTTGGTTTATCTCTCTTGTATATGATAGCTCATGATTTAATCTTATTTGTATTTGATTATTTTCATATATACTTGTGACAGCTTTTAGGATATTATTTGGTATTTGTCTTTCTTTTAATATGTTAAATAATATGTTTCTTTTAACTTTGTCAAATGCTTTTTCAAAGTCAATAAATGCAATATGTGTTTCTAAATTATATTCTCTTCTTTTCTCTATTATTAATTTTAGGCAGAAGGCTGGGTCTATACATAATCGCCCTTTTCTAAATCCATTTTGTACCTCTAGAATAAAGTTTTCAGAATATTTCATTAGTTTGCTATTTAAGATTCTGCTGTATATTTTGTAACATGAATTTAGTATACTGATACCTCTATAGTTTTTAGGGTCATCTCTATTACCTTTCTTAAAGATAGGAATCACAATTGCTTTTTTCCATTCTATTTTGGGGATACCAGTTGAGTAAATTTTATTTAAAAATAATAAGAGTCTTCCTTTGAATCTTGTTCCTGCATATTCATATAGTTCTGAACCTAGCTTATCTTCTGCAGGTGATTTTCCGTTTCTTGTTTCTTTCAGGCTGATTTCTAATTCTTCTTCAGTTATTTCCTTTTCATTTTCGTTAATTGTTTGCCAGTTGTCTTTTTTAAAATATTTGTCTGTCCACAGTTCTGTGTAGTAATTTAAAAATTCTTCTAATTTCAATTCAGTGTTTAATTTTGTTTTCTTTGGTATCTGCATTTAGGTGTTTCAAAATCTTATATACATTGGGTCTTATTTTATATAAATCATGTTCTAAATTAGAAACAAATTTATTCCATGATTCTCTATGTCTTTTTCTGACTTATCTTTTAGCTATGGCTCTTATTCTTTTATATTCTATTTCATCTTCTAATCTTTTACTGCTTAACCATTTGTGATAGGCTTCTTTTTTCTTTTTGATTATTTCTTTGATTGTATCATCCCAGATCTTCAGTTTTTTTCTTTTATTGAATTTTTTGGTCTTTCCTAAGCTTTCATTTGCTGCTGCATTTAGTATCGTTTTTATATTAAGCCATTCTATTTCTATTTCTTCATTTTGTTTTATTTTATCTAGATACTGGTTAATTCTTTGTTCATATAGCCATTGTACATTTGTGTCATTCAATAGTCTAGTTTTATAAACAAATGTTTCAATTTTTCTTTCTGTTCTTGTTACTTGTAGCCATTTAGGTGGTAATCTTAATTTTATTTTAACAAGGAAGTGGTCACTGCTTATTTCATATCCTCTGTGAACTCTAACATCTAGTGAAAATTTTGATGTGTTTTCATTTAATATGAAGTAATCTAATATTGATTTCCATCCTCTTGCTGCCCAAGTATATTTATGTATGTCTTTATGTTTATAGAAGGAATTCATTATTTTTAGGTTATTATAAACTAAAGTCAATCAATTTTTTATCATTTCTGTTTAGAGTGTGTTCTCCATGTATTCCTATATTATTATTAATTTTTGTGTTTCCAATTCTTGCATTTAAGTCTCCTGCTAAAATTATGTAATCATTTTTATTTATTTTATTATATGTGTTTTGTAGCTGATTATAAAAATCAATATTATCCTGTTCTCTTCCTTCTTCTGGGGCATATAAACCAATTATTGTTAAATAGCCTCTATCTATTTTTATTCTAGCTTCTATTATTCTTTCATTCCATAATTTATAATGTTTTAACTGTTTTGAAAGGGAGTTATGAATCCAAATCATGACTCCTGCTTGTGCTCTTTGGTCTCTGTTGACTCCACTGTATATCACATTAAAATTTTCAGTTCTCATAGTTCCTTTTAATGTTTAGGGGTTAAAGGGTCCCCTGAGAGCAAAATACAATGCACATGTAACATACCATACATAGGGGAAACAGAGCGAACTATCCCAAACAGACAAGATGAACACAAACGACACATTAAATACCTCCTTTTGGAAAAACTGGCCTTTCTGACCACGCACTCCAAACATATCACAGAATTGATTGGAAAAATACCAGGTCCCTACACCGCACCAAAACCTGGTTTGAAAGAAAATTTAAAGAGTCATGTGAAATGCTCAAACACAACCCAAATCTCAACAAAAATGATGGCCTAATCATTTCAAGAATGTGGAGGACCCATCTACAACCTGTATAACAACCTAAACTAGCCATAGAAAAATCCCACTACAAGAAGACAACCTGGTGAAGTGTTTGTAACATTCAACAGCAACTGAAAGAAATCATATTATAACAATCAGAATTATCCAGAAGAATATTAATACATGAGGACTTTAGCAGTTTATTGTAGTTGTATTTATTTATTTATTTTTAATTTATTTATTTGTTATCACTAGAGGTCAGGCTAGGGAAAAGGATTAATTAACTACGTAGATTTAGTTTATCGGTATACAGGGCATGAGCATGTAGCTTGGTTCCTTATACATTTGTATTCTTCCGATGATGACCTCGATACAGGGGTCGAAATGTTAAGTTTTATTTTATTAATAATTAATAAAATAATCTGTTCAACACGTGTATTTTTGTGTCCCTAAATTTACAAATATGAGTGCTGATCACCGTGTAACCTTAAAAGAAAGAATTGTCTTGTTATTGCTGACCTTCATACCAAATCTACTGCAACGGTTATTCAATTTAGTCAGAGAATCTTGCAGACTTGTACTGGATTTATTTAGAAGTATAACATCATCTGCATTACGCAAAGAGTTGAAATTACCATCTCCAATTTTGATATCAGGTTTAATACCACTTTCCTTCATACCATGATCCATATTGATAATGAATAACAGAGGGGATAATGTATAATGCCCCCTGACACCATATAAATATAGCATTTTGAATAGATTCTCTCTCTCTCTCTTGGCACCTTGACATATGCCTTTCCCAGATCTACAAAACTTAAATACAGATCTTTGTTATATTCCCATGATTTCTCAACTATCTGTCGTAAAGTGAAAATCTGATCCTGACAACCTCTATTTGGCCTGAATCCAGCTTGTTCTTCACCAAGCTTCTCATCCACAATTCTTCTCAACCGTTTCTCAAGTATACTTGCATAGATCTTGCCAGGAACACTCAGTAGGGAAATACCTCTGTAATTCTCACATTCAGTTTTATTTCCCTTTTTATATATGGGTACTATGAGAGCTCTACTCCAATCATCGGGAATTCGTCCCTCTGTCCAGGCTTTCTGAACTATGCAGTGCAGCCACTGTAAGACTCTTATACCACCATACTTCAGCATTTCTGGTCAAATATCATCTACTCCTGCTGCCTTTCCACATTTCAGGCCTTTAAAATGGCTTTTTCTACTTCAAGTATGGATATGTATTCCTGACTGTATGCCTGTTGAGTGTTTTTTACCACTGTACTATCACTGCTTGTTTCACTTAGAAATTTTTTTTGAAGTAATTACTCTATACTTCAAGGATATCTTTTTCTCCAGTTTTCATGTCACCTTTATCATCTCTAATTCCTTTTACAGTATTCTTTCCTCCATTTCTGAGCTTCTTCAACAACCTCCAGAATATCTTACCACCTTCTTGATATTTATTTTCTATATTCTTGCCAAAGTCCTCCCATGACTTTTGTTTAGCTAGTTTTGCAAAGTGTTTAGCTTTTTTACATTTGTCTCTGTATTCTCTAAGAGCACAAGCTGACTTATTTGCCAGAAACTTTTGACATGCTTTCTTCTTTTCCTTCACTGCCTCTTTAACTTCCTGTATCCACCATGGGGGTTGTGATTTTTCTATCCTTGCAGACAACCTGACCACATGCCTCTCTGGCTGAATGAATCAGTTTCATTAGGGCTTGGCAATGAATCTCCAAATCATACATATCTTTCAAAGACACTGAGAACTATCATATTCTTCTCTACTATGATATTTTTTAAATGTATATTAAACATTTTGATATTTATGGAAGAACAGAAAACAGTGTTAAATACATATTGGGGGTAAGAGAGTATCTTGGAAAGAATTATACAATACACTACAATAATAATAATAATAATAACTCACCTGATCAGAAAACATTTCATAGAGACTTGGAGTGAACATTCTGAGAGTTGCAAGTCCAACTGCCAGTAATTCCATTAAGCTGGAAATAAAATAAAATAACTGGGAAAGAAGAAATTCGTACCATTTTTATATCTATGATTATTATTATTATTATTATTATTATTACATGACACCTCCAGGGAGTCCAAAGGCTCATTGAGGGAGGACACCTACTCTACAGCTCTCTGTCTCTGCCACTCAGTCCACCAACTACAATGCCATCTACCACCCACCACCACTAGTATTTTCACAGAAAATCACAAACATCTATGCCCACAGCAGGATTTGAACCTGCAGCATTTTTGGCTGGATAGCGGATACGCTAACCACTTGACTAACCAGGCCAGCATATATATTGTCATATGTGATACAAAGCACATCTAGAATATTCAAACAAATTTATTCTAATCTTATTCTTACTGGAGAAATTACCTTTAAAGTATCACATTATTGTAAATACAGTGTTCTTAATCAAAGCATGCCATTACTCAAAATGAATCAAAATAGAAAAATATAGTTAACTCTTACTGAAACAAATGCCATTACAATAAACTTCTTTGCCAAAACCACTAACAAAAAAGTCCCAACCAAATTCTCTTAGGCAGAATGATGTTCCAAAGTATCCACTACAGCAAACTATTTCTGTAGTCTATAAGAATTTGCAATAGTGTGAGTCAACAGTAGTTAACCATTCTGAATGTGCAGTATATGGCTGAAGAGATTTTTATACAAAATAACAATGAATGTTAAGCATCTCCAAGCAAACTAGTCTTGTAGAAAACAAATTTTGGCTGAAAAAATCAAAATCCTGTCTAACAAGTGAATTTCACCTCAAACAGATCTGTATTAGAATTCACACAGATGTGCAAAATGCTGTAAAAACAATTTAATTTTTATTAAAATAAAATCAATCGAGCTACCAAAGTAGGATTAAAAATATTTGTAAAACTCATTGGTTCTCTGAAATTAAGGGACTGAATAAATCCAAGAGTTCATCATCATCAAATGCCTGAATGTACTCTCATCAGTGTGCAGCATATTAATAGTACTACAGAAAAGTTAGTCACATGGTTACTAACTTCCTATCAAGTTTTCCTTCAAATTAATCTATACTCTTTCATCATCATCATCATCAAATTCCTGATATGTACCCTCAAGGGGTGTACAAGATATGATATTACTACATGAAAAATTTACATCATTGCTAACTTCCTACCTACAATTTTCCTCCAAATCAGTCTGTTACTTGTCAAAACTCCAACATTATCAGATCTTATATTTCTATTGTCTAAGGCACTTTGTACAGTATCAATCCACATATATCTTGGTCTTCTTCTGGGTCGTTTTCCTGCCAACCTGGCAGAGAACACTTGTTTTGCTAATCTTTCCTCGCCCATTCTGTTTAAGTGACCATACCACTTGAGATTAGCTCTGTTAACGCATTCCTGGATGCTAACAATGTCAAGTTCTTTCCTAATATCCTCGTTTTTAATATGATATTGCCATTGATGCCATCTGTTCAGGCCTCTAATCTTTCTCAGGACTCTCATATCTGCGGTCTCTAGTCTTTGGTCAAGTATTTTATTTCTGACCCAGCTCTCAGATCCATAAGATCCATTGTGATTCTAAGCATTGTGCTTAGAATCACAATGCTTAGAATATCTGAAACTATCGCCATAAAATGCAATGAAAATTCTATCAACGTCCACCGCCCCTACCTAATTTCCGAATGTTGGACGATCCAAAACTTACAAATTAAGCCATGCCTGCGGCCATTTAGCGACCACAAATGCCCTAATTTGGCAGATGCAACTTGCAGCCTTGACATAGCCCTACAATCATTCCCACAAGGTTCCGGTGATGGTCAGACGACGTCCAAAACGGTCCACACCTCATTAACCCCTATTCCAGTTTCCACATAAGGATATTCTTCCCCTTCATTCCCCTCTTCCCCCACAAAAAATGCGGCCCTAAACAAAATAATATATATATATATATATATATATATATATTATTAATAATAACCCGGGTTTCCAATCTTATTTCTCACGTCAAAACGCACCCCCATGTCCCCCCCCCGGGGGGGGGACATGGGGGTGTGTTTTGACGTGGGAAACAACCTTCAGCAAGATCTTGGAATTCGAAGGCATCATAGAACAAAAAACAAGGTATGTACAAAATTTTTTCCACCTCTTTTATTCTGCCATATTGCTTTCTATACTCACCCATAATGCCCTAAATAAATATATATATATATATATATATATATATATATATATATATATATATATATATATATATATATATATATATATATATATACGCCCCTAAACAAAAACAGGCTATAATAGCCGTAATTATATTAATAGTGTATAAGAGGAGTAACATGGGAATTTTCCCAGAAACTATACCGAATTGCTTTCCTCTGGACAGCATCAAGAATTTTTAAGGTTTTAGGTGCACCACTCCAAACCCATAAGGATAGGTGGATTTGAGATTTATATAGGGTTAGAAGCTGGGTGGATGTAAAATAGCTTCTTGAGTGGAAAAGAATTATTAGTTTTTTTTAAAAGCTGAGGAAGCTATTGATGTGATGTGTTTGTGCCAAAAGTGGCTGGACATAAATGTCAGTCCAGGGTGGGGGGGTTCATCCTGGCTGGTGGTATGTATGTGTACCACTGAGGATGAGGGAAGGCAAGCTGAGATCATTTTGTGAGAGAAAAGACAGGAGTGCATTTCAATCATGATGTAAGGGATGTTTGGGAACATCATTTGTCAAAGGAATAGGGTAAGTGGAGAGTGCTACTGTCGGCAAAGCTATGGATAAGATTTGTAGTGACTGAGAGTAGATCATTTATGTATAGGAGGAAGGATAGGTAAGAGAACAAAGCCCTGAGGCACTCCTGCATTGGTGGCAAAGCTCGAAAAGAGGGTGCCATCCGCCATCACACACTGTGAATGACCAAAGAGAAAGTTGTCTATCCAGTTGCAGAAGGTGGCAGGCAGAACTAAGGAAGGCAGTTTGCAAAGCAGGTCTTAGTGCCAAATCTGATTGAAAGCCTTGGAAATGTCAAAGGCAACAGCACACATTTCTCTGAATCTTTCCATGATATGTGTCTAGTGGTGTAAGCTAAGATATTAACCATGGATTCAGACTAGCAGCATCCATACTGGTGGCTGCTGATTAACTGGTGAGCTTCTAAGTAGTGAAGAAGTTGACCACTGATAATTTTCTCCATTAGTTTGGAGAGCATTGAGGTGATGGCAATTGGTAGGTAGGCTTTTGTCGCCTTTTTTTTTTTTTTTGGAATTGGTTGGATATATATTAGTTTCCATGAGATGGCATAGGTGCCAATTTACTTGACTATGAATGATAAGCTGCTGACTTTAACATGTTAAAGGAAGGGGAAATAATCATTTACATAAATTCATTTTAGTCTGTTTATTATTAATAAATTTTGGTCTATTCTTGGTCTGCTACTCAATTTTTTTTACATAAAAGACACTTAATTTGGATAATATCTTCACATTTTCATTCTTAAAAATTAAGAGAGAAAAAAAATGCATACCTGTTCTGAACAACTGCAAGTTCTGGAGTGGGTGTGATAACATCTTCAGCAGAAGACAACCTTCTTAGTCTATTACTGTCTTGTTCAGTTGGAAAGAGAGGAGATATCTTCCCAGGAACAGGACTTACTTTCATATGCTAAAAATGACACAATGTTAAATCTAATTAGTGAATGAAAAGAGCAGTAGATATTTTTTTAAATAAAAATCACTGAAAGAGAAAATTGTAATGTTTTTTTTTTAATATGATTCTTTTGTATGGTAATATAATTAATATGTCAATTATGTAAAAGTTCTGGTACAGAATGCATTTTGTAAAGATCATTCTTAAACTTCTCACCATCATAATGACAGCCATTTCAGATGTTTAAATTAATGAAAGAGAGAATTAAAATTTCCTACCTCCTGAAAAGTTAATAAATGAATAAGGAAGAACAGGACCAATTCCTAAACTGATAAATCTACTGTGATGGAACAACTTTTTTTAAAAATTATAATGCATCATGATGTCCTCCATTTTTATTATATTGACTTTTTTTTTTACCTCTCTTCACACTTCACTTAACTGGATTAAATCACATTCATAGCCACATCTCAGGACTAGACTGAAAGCAAGAAACTCACATATTGCTCTTTTAAGTATGTAGGATAGCTGTAATTTCAACTTTACATATTAGGCAGACTAAAAGTATGCAGTATATTTTTATATTTCTAGTCCTTTTATGATATCCAACATACTTAAAATTATGTTGGATATCATAAAATCATACTATGTATCATAGGATATCATATTAGATTCTGTTGTTAATGGCAGGACAAAATACAGGAAACTTCCATACTGTTATGTGTAAACTTTTATCGATGGAAAGGAAAAAAATCACGTGGGCATGGGTGCAATTATAATCACATCCTGAATGGATTTAAAACAATTCAAAAATTGATTTTTCTGTGTGAGTTAATTTTGACAAATTACACTAGCTGAGAGTATATCCCTCACCCCAAAAAATAACTTTGTTCAAGGTGATTGTATTCATAAAACAATTATATAGTATCATAAACTAATTACATTTAAGCTTAATGACAAACCCTTCAGAGCCCATATATCTCAAGTTGAAGGATCTTCTAAAATTAATGCCTTAAACACTGATCTCCTTGTTATATCTCAGAGGGCAAAGAAATCTTGTAACTTCAATTTTTGCATGAAAGAAGACAGGATTGTGTTTTGGTAAGAAATGTAAGAAAGACCACACACACACACTTCACCTTCCCACACCTTTCATAATATTGATATCTCCATGAGCAATCAGATATTGCTTCTTACATTCACATACTTCTGGCATAAGCACATCACATCCATAGCTTACTCAGCTTCCAAAAAAAACTAGCTAGTCAAGATATGATTTCTCACCTCAAAATCTCCTTCTATAAATGCTAAATCCACCCTGCCTTAGAAAACTGTTCTTGCATATGGGATGGCACACTAAAACCCTCTAAAAATGCTACCGAGCAAAGAATTTGATTTAGCAGCAGTCCCCCCACCTCTTACAGAGTCACTCCAGTCACTTTCTCATAGACATTCTGTTTCTTCCTTATTTCTCTTCTACAGTTGTTTTCAAGAGTACTATTCTGCAGAAATGACTGTCAACATTCCTCTACTTTTTCTGAAACATGTAAACACACAAGCAACTGTCAATCAACATCTGTTCACTGTTCAGTTCCAAACACATTAGTCCAACTTCTCATTCTCCTCTCCCATTCATCCACCTCTGTGATTTTAAACAATCTTCTAGACAATTATATAAGTAAAGTGGATATTAGATCCAGCATTATTATTTTAGTAATTACTTCTAGACAATATTTCCCTTAAGGATTACAACCTCTAGCTATTCAGAAAACACATTATCAAGTTGGTTTTTCCCTTTCTCATCATTTATGCTATACAGCACTGATATGCTACAGGTTTCACATCCTCTTGTAAACATATTAAAAAAAGACAAGTGTAATTTTTTTCTTTTCATTTTTTTTTGAAATGATAAAAATGAAGCCATAGATTTTGGATACTGGAATGTAATACTTGTAAAAAAAACTCAAAACCAGTAGGAAATTAGATCTGCACAAAGAAACTTGGATATTTCAAATTAAACATACACATCAATCTGTACAGAATATGTTTTTAACATTTTCGACATACACTTTACTCCACATCTCACCATTATTTGGCACAAAGCAAGATCTTACTCAGACCCTAAGTGACTGGGTGACCACATTTCAAGTCAAAGCTATCTAACTGGAAGAAGATCTCCATATAACCTTTTAAGGAATGCAGTGAACTGACCAGGGCTTCTAATATAATGTCTAATCCTCTTTTTCATAGTGCACCATTATTGGGTATCTATCTGGATAATGAATGAATGAAGGACGGACTGCTGATTTGGGGTTTAGTATCAGCAGTCTATACTGATTTGGGGTTTAAAACTGAATTCTTTATTATCTTAAACAATGATAGTACAAGAAGATAAAATGTCAAGCTGACTGGAGAACTGCAATTAAAAGAGACTCCCCTGTTGTGTTTGTCAGAGAACCAAGGAAAACAGTGAAAAGTCATCCAATGGAACAAACTCACCAGGATTCAAGATAGGCACCAGTGACACAAGAAGTATCAATGGAAAAGAAATGGAACAGGCAGAAGAATTAGAGAAGTACCAGGAGTAGATTCTTCTAAATAACTAATACAAGTTATATTCAGTCAATAATGATCAGGGATCAGAAGGAGTAGCTATAGTATTCAGCATTAAAAAAATAAGTTGAATGATAGACAATTTCAAGTAGAATGACATGGACAAATATTCAAATACAGAACTGGACAACAAGACAATTCCTGCTTATGGACCCACAGAAGCCTATTAAGGAAGAAGTTAAGAAATTCTCCAAGTCTGAAAGAGCAGCTGACATAAAGAAAAAAGGAAGAGTTGGCCCTTGTTGGATATTTAAACAGATGAGTAGGAAATGGAAACAAATACTGGACATACAAAAATATATTGGAAAAATTTGGAGAAAATAGTAAAGCTAATAATAATGGAAAGAAGAACCTACTAGCTTTCTATTCAGCACACAGACTTGTCATCAGTAACATCATATTCCAACATAAAAATGTACACAAATTCACATGAAGAGAAGTCAAGAAATAAGAAAAGTCTCATTGACTGGACTGTCTTATTGCTGATAGCAATAACTTCTCACTCATTCAGGATGCATGAGTATATAAGGGGATTTGAAATAAGAAGCAATCAGCATTTAGCTTTGAGCAAGATAAAAATGAACCTTCCGCAATGAGCCTCTTGACTCCATGAAGGTCTGTTGATGATAATAATAATAATATATTATACTGAAAAGAAAAACATGCAGGAAAGTTTTAAAATGGATCAAAACTGACCAGCTTTCAGAGGTGAACTGTAGACTCAAGTATATAAATATTATTGGAGAAAAAAAAATGAAGTAGTTTAAAAACAATAATCAAACCATGAAGACTCACCAAGAGACTGAAGATAACAGAATTGACTGCCAATACAATAACCTGTTTTAATGATGACAGCACACAACACTCTTCCCTTCCCTCTAATTTGACAATGTACTACACAAATCATTGCAATATCGAAAACAACTTCTACTATCTCTTAAATTCTGATCTCCCAAGCATTCTTCAATGGGGTGAAGATAACTTTTGTTAGTTTCAGTGATAGGTCTTGCTAAAGTACAGTTTTCTACCTCTTGACAACAACACCCAAATCTCAACAAAAGCTGAGATCTCTCTTCTTGACTGTTATCATCAAAAAACCTCCCTTTGCATAAGCATATTAAAACTGTTGCTTCCCTGGCATCCAAAAATGTAGGATTTCTTTTCACTAAAAGCTTTATTTCTGCCTTGAATGAAACAACTATTAATGTTTCATTCAAGGTGGACTCAATACTAATTCAATATTAATTAAAAATTTTTTTAGCCATCTCAACATTATTATTATACAGTAATTATACCAAGAACTAATGTTTCTCTACCTTGTTAGAATTCAATAAAATTTGTTACTGCCAGCTTTGTTGTTTGAACATATAGTATCTCTACTTTCCTAACTATAGGTAATTGATTTCAATTCTGCTGTGGTATGGATGTTTATGAATGCCTTTAAGGTAAGAGATGAATTTCACTGCCCGGTGTGAGACAACCACTTGCTTACTGGAAGCCTATTTAGTAGCTTCAAAAAGTTACATGTTTGGGTCTCTAGAGTTGGGTTTCTGGATTATCTAATGATTAACCCACAACTTTTAGGTCTACAAGCTGATTGGGATTCACATTAAAAACACACACACACACACACACACACACACACACACACACACACACACACACACACACACACTAGAATATGTCCATGTGCTTCAAGTTTGGTTTCATGTGGATCATTTTTATTGGCAATGTTTCAATTGATGAGTAATAATTATGCACTGGATGGACATAAAATTTGTATTCAGAATACAAATTTTATGTCCATTCAGAACTGGAAAATAGGGTCACTCTCCTTTTCTTCTAAAGCCATAGTACTCAAAACCATAATCTTTCCTGCTCAGTTGTACATAATAAATATTACAGACATCTAAAAAGCTGAAGAAAAGCAATTATATAATAAACCTGTGCAATTTTTTTGGTCTAGACGATATCAAGAAGTTCAAAAGGAATTTCTTCAACTATCAATGAAGCATGGAGGATTTGGACTTCCAGTCTTAAAATTCTGCTATTTAAGCAATACAGCTTCAAAAATCCATTAAATATTGCAAACTAATTCCGACATGTGCAGACCTTTTCCGGTACTACTTGAGTTTTCATCTTCCCCTTGTTTGGAGTTAATGATCATAAAGGTCCAAAAGCTGAGATTGTTCCTGAATACTACAATTAAGACTGATAAAACACTCCGGAATTGACATTTTTTCCATTAAAAAAAGTAAAATTTGGTTTAAGTTAAGGGATATTACATTCCATATATTACATCCCATATAGTTTACATCCCATATATTACATCCCATATAATTGAAGCCTTTGGCTTTTCACATATCTAGTAAAATTTGGTATAAAGAAATCTTTAATCTCTTTCACTGCAAAGTTCCACAGTTGGGTACTGACAACAATATTTTGTTTCATAACTTGAAGTTCCAAGGGTACCCTAACAGGAAGGATCTTGCTTGAAGAATTGCATATCGTCGCCTTCCAGTCAATGCCATCAAATGGAGGTACTTTAACATCGGAGATCCAATCTGTGACATCTGTTACCATTTGGAAACAGTAGAACATGCATTCTACAGCTGCCCTCTTGCTCTGTATATTTGGAACAGATTATGTAATGTGTTGGGCATGCCACTATTTACAACAGAACAGGTTATTTTTTTATAATACCCACCATCTGTCAGCAATGGGAAGAGAATTTTGATTTTTATAGTTAATGAATTAGAATACCATTTTTGGAAGGTTAGAAAAAAACATGGATTTGAAAACCAGCAATATGACATCTAAATGCTTTATAATATTGTATTGTGGAAATTTTCTTGTTCAGTCAGACGTTTTTTGTAATTTTGTAAATCTAGGAGATATCAAATTTATCACTAGATAGTGTAGACCACCCACATTATGCAATAATCACCAGGGGAAGATAAAATTCTGTCTATTCTTGCAATAAGAGGTTTTTTAAATAGTTCCATCCTCTTAATTCAATGTAGTCTTATAGTCAATTGCAGGGATGACTGTAGAGCAATCCCAGGCAGAGAAGGCCAACTCAAGGCGGTTAACCCAGATGGGGCTAACCACCTGGGTATCAGTCATCTTTATGCTTTAGTTTTAATTGGTTTTTTGGTTCTTCATCTATATGAGATTGGTGAAAAAGGAAAAGTTATGGATAGTTCTTTTGATCCTATGACAAGGTCCAATACTCTCCCATCTCTAGTCCCCTCCATCACATGCTGCCTTAAGTAATTATTTCTCAGCTGGAAACTGGTAGCCTTTGGCTATATGATGATACAAAAGAGCTGAGGCCTTTTCTCTCTCTCATGCTATCTATCTGTCTTTTTTCACAGGCTCTCTTGCACCCCTATACTACTCTAGGCCTATGATGAGCAATCCTTTACTTTTTCACCTTAATAAAGGTCGAAACCAGTCTGGGTAGTGACTCTTCTCATAATGCATAGCATTATACATGTCCGCAAGGATATGTGATTTGCATTATGGGACACTAAGGCAAGTGATGTGAAGTCTTAGCTTTCTTATATGAGTTGCCCCAGTCCTGAAAATACTTCAGGCACAAACTTTGTTTCCTTACACTTGGATAAAGGATTAAGCTAAGTATGTAATTCTTGGTATCTTTAATTTATAAGATGTGTAAATCTCTTAATATTGCATACAGAGGCTAAAATTATTAAATTTAGTGATGATGAAGTATCAAATACCAAAAGTCCACAGGATAAACTTACCTTGCACTACTGTTGTTGTAGTTGTTAAAAACAGAGATAAAGTGCCATGCTAGCTAATACTACAAAACTACAGTTATCTATAAATATGATAATCTTATAGCTGAAATGGAAAAACTTTTAATGGTATAGATTGATGACCAAACTGGTTAGTGTGTTCCCTTATTCAGAACTCGATATTTTTCCTTTACATAACTGGCATAAATAAATGCTTTATTCACATCATTTACACATGCACTGTTAAAAATGTTATTTCACTTGTAGGTGCATTACATGCACCTACAAGTGAAAAACAAAACAAAAAAAAGCCATGATTCACTATACAAGATGGAATTCCATGTTCATGTGGCATGACTAAATACTTTATTAGCAACAGTAAACACTCTTTTTTTTAAAAAAAAAAAAAGAAATGACTATTAAAAGTTTCGGATCTTGTTGTATGTTCTCTATTGTTTTTATTCCTGACAATGATATGAGCCAACAGGCAGTAAAACATGTTGAAGCTTTATGTAAAATTTACTTATAAATAAATCTACAAGTTTTTTCTGCACTATTCATTCACATATTTTACTATATTTTTAGTTTTTACTTGAATTAAAATAAGATTTTTAAAAATATAACAAACATACCTCAAATACATGCAACATAAAACTCGGTCTGATCAGGTAGGCTATAGCAGCATGACATGTATCACAAACTCCTTTCTATAAGTATATAATTCATTAGCATTAATATTGAAGGCTGAACTTTCTATATTTCAATTAATAAATTTTATAAAGTTAATCTATAAATGATTATTCCAATAATCATTTATAATTATTGGAATCATGTTTATTAATTAAGGAAGAAGATTTCTAATCTCTGCTTCTAAATATTTTTAATTGGTTTTGGGAGCCATAATAATATTCTAATTATCATTATAAAAAATACACAGCATACAAATAAGATAATAAAGACTACATTTTATTACTGAAGTTTTCATAAAACTTTTTTACTAATCCATTTGGGAGGGTAATCTGAAAAGTTCTCGGCCTCAACCATAGATAGCAACACTATGGGAAAGATTTTTTTTTCTAAGTTGGTACATCTGTCATAAGCATCCATGTGAAATTGCAAGTCATTCTATCCAATAGTTAGTTTTATACAGCTGTCTGAAGCAAAAGTGTTGTCTGTATTCCTTAAAATGGATAAAATTGAGTATCATGTGGTTATAAAATTCTTTGTAAAAGAAGGTTTAATGCCAAAAGAAATTCATTCGAAATTCATAAAAGTTTATGGGCACTCTTCTCCTTCATTTTCGACAATTAAGAAATGGGCTACCGAGTTTAAATGTGGCCGTACCAGCCTTGAAGATGATCCACGTGAAGGACATCAAAAAGGTGTAATAGCACCAGAAATCATTGATCAAGTGCACGATATGGTACTGGATGACCAGCGAGTCAAAGTGTGTGAAATTGCTGAAACTATAGGCATTTCAAAATAACCTGTAGGATATATTTTGCATGAAGAATTGCATATGAAAAAGCTTTGCGCAAGATGGGTGCCACGCTTGCTTACAGCAGATCAAAATTCCCTTGCATGAAAATCTCTGAACAATGCTTGGAGCATTTTTAAAAGAATAAAACTGATTTTCTGAGTTGATTTATTACTATGGATGAGACTTGGATTCACCATTACACACCAGAATCCAAACAGCAGCCAAAACAGTGGACAGAAGCCATTTGTTCAGTGCCAAAGTCAATTCCATCAGCAGGAAAGGTCATGGCATCAGTGTTTTGGGATGCTAAAGGCAATACGTTTATTAACACATTCGCTGCCAACTACGAGTATACTCATAGTTGGTAAACCAGCTACACAAGCCAGCTACAAGTATACTCGTATGACGCTTACCGCCGGCAACGAGATTACTGTACTGACCTTGAAGAAGTGAAAATGCTTGGCTTGTGGAGCTAGCATCAAAACTGTGTATTCTCATAGATAGTATATGCTCTGCACAAGCCAACTACGAGTATACTTGTATGAAGCTTACCGCTGGCAACGAGATTACCGTACTGACCTTGAAGAAGTGAAATTGCTTGGCGTATGGGAACAGACTATGCCGAAGTAGCATAGCAGCGAATGTGTTAATTATCTTGAAAAGGGTAAAACAATAACCAGGGAATATTATTCCGATCTTTTAACCAGATTAGACGAAAAAATTCGTGAGAACAGACCTGTTTGCAGAAGGAAAAAAATCATCTTTCATCAGGACAATGCACCTGCCAACAAGTGTTTTGGCAACAATACACAAAATTAAGGGCTCTCCACTATGAATTGTTGGAACATCCGCCATATCCAACCTATTCCGCAGATTTGGCTCCCTCTGACTTCTATCTCTTCTGAAAACTAAAACACTTCCTCGCTGGTCAGCGTTTCTCTTCGATATCAAGAGGTGATTGCAGTTGTAGAGGGATATTTTGCATATCTTACTGAGAACCACTACAGGGATGTGATAATGACACTGGAGTATTGCTGGAATAAATGTATTACTCTTCAAGAAGATTATGTTGAAAAATAAAAATAATTATGAAATAATAAATTACTATTTTCATTGTTAGGCCGAGAACTTTTCAGACCACCCTCATAAAATAGCATGTTTATTTTATTTACAGGTTTTGAACTTGCTGACTTAGACCTGTGATCATCATCATCAAATTCCTGAAATATACCCTCAAAGGGTGTACAGGATATGATAGTACTACATGAAAAGTTACATCATTACTAATTTCCTATCTACAATTTTCTTCCAAATCAGCTCTTCCAAGAACTGCAACATTACCAGGTCTTATATTTCTATCTTCTATGGCACTTTGTACCATATCAATCCACCTATATCTTGGTCTTCCTCTGGGTCTTTTTTCCTGCCAACCTGGCAGAGAACACTTGTTTTGCTAATCTTTCCTCTCCCATTCTGTTTAAGTGACCATACCACCTGAGATTAGCTCTACTAAAGAATTCCTCGATGCTGACAATGTCAAATTCTTATCCAATATCCTCGTTTTTAATATGATATTGCCATTGATGCCATCTATTCATGCTCCTAATCTTTCTCAGGACTATCATATCTGTGGTCTCTAGTCTTTGGTCAGTGTTTTACTTCTGACCCAGCTCTCAGATCCATAAGTTAAAATTGGTTTGAACACTGTCTTGTATACAGCTAATTTAATGTTTTGGCTAATTTCTCTATTATTCTATATAAATTTATTCAGTTGACTTCCTACCATACCAGCTTTATTGATTCTATTGTCTATTTCCATATTTAATTTACCATCATCTAAAAATTGTGCCTAAGTAACTGAAATATTTTACTTGTTCTATAGGTACTCCAATCACAATGCAGTTGATATTTTCAATGTTTCGGCCTATTTTTATTGTCTTTGTCTTTTTAATGCTGACCTTCATACCATATCTATGACAACATTTATTCACTTTAGTCAGGGAATCTTGCAGATTTGTAGAGCTGATTTATTTAGAAGTATAACATCATCTGCATAAAGCAAACATTAACATCTCCAATTTTGATATTAGGTTTAATACCACTTTCCTTCATAATGTGATCCATATAGATAATGAATAACAGAGGGGATAATGTACAACCTTGTCTCATACCAGATTAAACATTAAACCATCTTCCTGTACTTCCTTCAATTCTAACTGCTAACTTACAACTAAAATAAAGACTAAGTATTGCTTGATATAATGTCCAATTGACATCATATAACTGTAGAGTTTCGAATGGCTTCTCTCTTGGCACCTTATCATATGTCTTTTCCAGATCGACAAAACTTAAATACAGATCTTTGTTATATTCCCATGATTTCTCAACTATTTGTCGTAAAGTGAAAATCTAATCCTGACAGCCTCTATTTGGCCTGAATCCAGCTTGTTCTTCACCAAGCTTCTCTTCCACAATCCTTCTCAACTGTTTCTCAAGAATACTTGCATATATCTTACCAGAAACACTCAGTAGAGAAATACCTCTGTAATTCTCCCATTCAGTTTTATTTCCCTTTTTATATATGGGTATTATGAGAGCTCTACTTCAATCATCTGGAATTCATCCCTCTGTTCAAGCCTTCTGAACTATGCAGTGCAGCCATCGTAAGACTTTTATACCACCATACTTGAACAATTCTGGTCGAATATCATCTACTTCTGCTGCCTTTCCACATTTCAGGCCTTTGGATATGTATTCCTGGTCATATCCAAAGATATGACCAGGAATTATGGATATGTATTCCTGGTCAGTGTTTTTTACCACTGTGCTGTTTTCACTGCTTGTTTCATTTAGCAATTTTTAGTAATTACTCTATACTTCAAGGATATCTTTTTCTCCCGTTTTCATGTCACCTTTATCATTACTGATTCCTTTTACAGTATCCTTTCCTCCATTTCTGAGCTTCTTCAACAACCTCCAGAATATCTTGCCACATTCTTGATATTTATTTTCTATGTTCTTACCAAAGTCCTTCCATGACTTTTGTTTAGATACTTTTACACAGTGATTAGCTTTCTTACATTTGTCTCTGTATTCTCTAAGAGCACAAGCTGACTTATTTGCCAGGAACTTCTGATATGCTTTCTTCTTTTCTTTCATTGCCTCTTTAACTTCCTGTGTCCACCATGGAGTTCTGATTTTTCTGTCCTTACAGACAGCCTCACCACATGCCACTCTGGCTGAATCAATCAGTGTTTTCTTCAGGGCTTGTCACTGAATCTCCAAGTTTTGGTTCCTGTTCTCAAATTCTTTAATTTTTTCTTCAATTATGTTTGTGTATTTTAGTCTACAGTTCACATCTGATAGCTGCTCAACTTTTTTTTTGCTTTAAAACTTTCTTACATGCTATTCTTTTCAATATGGGATTCAATTTTTTTATCCTGGTCAAGACTAAATGGTGATCCCTTCCGATTTCAAATTTTCTGTACACTCTGGTGTCCTGCACCAAGGAAAAAACATCACTATCAACATTAACATAATCAATGAGACTTTTCTTATTCCGTACCTCTTCTCTCCATGTGAATTTGCGCACACTTTTATGTTGGAACATGGTGTTAGTAATTACCAGTCCATGTCCTGAGCAGAAATTCAACAGGTATTTCCATTATTATTAGCTTTGCTCTTTTCTCCAAATTTTTCCAATATATTTTTGTATGCCCGACAATCATTTCCTACTCTGCTATTCCGATTCCCAACAAGGACCAACTTTTCCTTTTTCATTGTGTCAGTTGCTTTCTCTAATGCCTCAGAAAATTCCTCCACTTCTACCTTAGTAGAACTTTCTGTGGGACCATAGGCACAAATAAGTCTCTTTGTTCAGTTCCCCATTCTCATATTCATCCACATCACTCTACTTGAGACTGCCTGTCATTCAAGAAGATTAGCCTCGTATTTAGTGTTGAATACTATGGCTACTCCTTCTTTTCGTTGATTGTCATTGCCTGAATATAAAATTTTTTATTTATTGCTCAGAAAGATCTCACCAGTTTTGTCTTTTTAGTTTCGGTCACCCCTATTATGTCGATCTGGTACTTATCCAATTCTTCAGCTAGCTCCATTTGTTTGCCATTCAGGCTTCTTATGTTGATAGTACTGATCTTTAATTTTGGTGATGTTGAGTTGGGGTGGATTTTAGGATTTGTTCCAGTAGCTGACTTTTTGCTGTTTGCCCTGGTTCCCCTGGTGAAAACAACGGGGGCCTTGTTTAACCGGGCGATGTCCCAGCTGGCATGAAATTCTGTCATGTTGTACCATCATTTTTTTATTTTAGTTTAAGCCAATAAGAATACAATTTGGTCAGGCTAAATCCCAAATTGCCAGTCCATCCTCGTTCGTTCAGTATCCCGGTAGATACCCAACAGGGTTCACGACAAGAAGGTGAGGACTGGACATTAAGTCAGAAGCCCTGATCTGTTCTCCGCATTCCTTTAAAGGCTATGTGGGGGTCTCCTCTCAGTTATATAGCTTTGACCCTTAAGCACCCCTAAACCTGTGATTTAGTAATTAAAATTATGAAACTGCATTAAGTTACATTAAATCCACAACAGATAAAGCATTTTATTTAGGGTGGAGCTGCAGCACTTCATACTGCATTATACTTCATATGGCATGGATATTTGTGATTTTCTGTGAAAATACTAGTGGTGGTGTTGGGTGGTAGATGGAGTTGGTGTGGTTGTGGTTCGTTGGTGGATTGAGTGGTTGAGACAGAGATCTAGAGGAAGTGCCCTCCCTCGATGAGTCTTTGGCCTCCCTGGAGGTGTCAGGTAATAATAATAATAATAATTAAAGATTGCTGTCCTATTGCATTTCAATTTATAGCACCTAAACTTCCCTATTTTGTTTGAAAAGATTCTGTTTAAAATAGAATTTTATGGAAAGAAAATTTAATAAATCAAGATATTACTTTTTAAAGTTATTAATGAAATACATCTAAAATAAATGCAGCCAATTTACAATTGGTTTTCTTTCTTGAAGGAATTTCATCATTAACCTAACAGATGGCAAAATATTCTGTATTCACAGTACTCTTTCTTCAATAAAAGCTAAAGCAATTAGTCAATAGTGATAAATGTATGAAGGCAGATGCAGTTATTATATTTCATTTATTCTCCCCTCCCAACAGATATTAACTTTAGGAAAGAACTGTCTTATAATTACAAATAGTTAAATTCAAATAAATGTGAAATATATCATGTGGATGTATTTTTTTAAGTATATTTTTTTTCTCCAGAGAACTTACCAGTAACATATTAAGTGAGGCAGCATGTTCTAACATCCAAATTTGCTGATAGGTGGACATCTGATATACAACTGAACAGGTTACCATAGCTTCTCGTATGTTATCAGTATTTGGTACTGTTCTCACTTGCTGAAGACTCTACCAGATAACAGTTTAAGAAAAAAAAATGCTGTACTGAATTAAAACTAAAAATATAAATAATAATCATAGCTTATAAACTTATAATAAAAGAATGAACAGCATACTTGATATTTCACAAAATGTCAAATGCAAAATTGTTTCTAACATGATAAATCTGCTGTTGTAGAATCTCAACACATAAGCATTTTCTTTAAAAAAAAGAAAGAAGGAAAGAAGGAAAGAAAATATTTTAGGATGAGAAAGAAATATTAACTTGAACTTCAAATTCAGTTGTAGAACAAGGAACAAATCAACTCTCTTTAAACTGAATTTAAAAAATTCAGTTTAAATTTTTTTAAACTGGCATACAATCTTAATGTACCTCAGCGAAAACAAATTACACTAAAATTCTACAGTTCTTATAAATCATTAAACATTTTAAACAGGAAGTAACAATTCAAAATGCTCTCTAAAAATTCAAATCTGAACTGTTTACGATAACATATTCTGAAGAAAACTTAGCTCCAAAAATTATTAATGACTATAGTAATGTCTCCTTTCCTTATGGAAGAAGTCAGTTTTATTTCAGAATAATTTATTTTTTCAAAATCTGATCTTAATAATCTAGAAACTGACATTATCTTTGAAAAAAACTGTATAAAGAATTTTGAAAAATTCTGATCATTCTGAAATGTTAACTGAATAAGAATAGAGTTAAACACTTTAATTAAGTGTCCATTAACTGTATGAGTACAAACTATTAACTTTATTTTTCTATTCATTAGCCTAACAGCTAAGTTGTAAAACAACTGTTTGCTTTTAAAATAAAGTTGTAAAAGCAAATACTTGTATATTTGTATACAGTATGCACAATCTTTCACTCACCAATTGCATCTTCTCCCTGTGAACTCCAACAAAATCAATTGCATTTTTTAAGAAAAAGTGCCTTTGTGATTGGAGAAGTGTTGCTACTAATCTTAACTGTAGTTCATAAATGTCTATCCAACTTGTGGTAACTTTCACATTCCCCTACAAAAAATAAATGAATGAATGAATGAAAAGAAGAGGAAGAGAATTTTTTTTACAAGTATACTTACCGACTAATAATCATTTTAATTTAAATATATAAATTATTGTTTGGTATAAAAATCACACTTTTCTTGGATTGATCCTTTCAAAAAAAAAAAAAAAACGGATTTAGAATTTAATAGTCATTATAAAAGCATGATGGGTTACTATTAATATTTTAATGCAGAAATTTCCTGTGTGTTTTATGGACATCTGAACAATGTCTATAAAACCCACATTGTGTATTGGAGAGATGACCATTACTTTCTAAATATCAGAGAAGTCTGGCATTAACTATTTTCACTAATATCTCACAAAGACAGTTATTATTCGTGACACCTCTAAGGAGTCCGAAGACTCATCGAGGGAGGACACCTACTGTACAACTCTCCATTTCCACCACTACACTGAACCTCTACAACCAATCATCTACATCAACGCCATCTACTGCCCACCACCACAACTAGTATTTATTGTCTGTAAATTGCGTGTGTTCTGAAGGGTCGATTTGTCTGTATGCAGAATGAACTTGAGTTTCCAGGAGAAAAAACCCTGCTACCGCCATATGAGTTTGGCTAACTCACCTTCAATTAAAAAAGTCCATATAAAGATTCCTCCCATCATGACGAGAATCGAACTTATGCCTTTTCCAATCAAAGGGCACGATGTACAGTTGTTCTTCCGATTGCACTATGGAGGCGCTTGATCAGAGCAATAGGTCGATAATTATTTGCTTGTCTTGATTCCCTTCCTGATTTTGGGATAACAATGACAACTGACTTATGCCAAAAATCCAGAAGGAAACTCTTCTTCTGCAAGTATTCTGCTGTATTTTAAGAGGAGGGAATCCAAAGAAGATGACAGAAGATGTTTTATCATTTCATAATGGATGTCATCAGGACCTACTGCACTAAAACAATAAAAGTTCCTCCTTAACAAATGGCTGATTGGACAGCTCAAGCCCATTGGTAGAAAAGTTTAGCTACTGTTTCTCTTGTTGCTCTTTCAATATTAAAAACTCAGGAGGATATGAAGTTGTTGCTGAGATTCTGGCAAATTGGCAACAACATATCTATCATATTCTAAGATAAATAAATGGTGTGTTCTGTATCTACCTTTCATTTTCTAGATTTTATCTCATACAATTTTTGCACAATAAGGTAAATTGAATCTGAGATTGTTTCTGACTATGGTGTCTTGCATATGCTTTGGCTAGAGCAAGCTTAAACACTATTAAGTTTGATGTGATGTCTAGTATATCTATGAAATATACTCCATGCTCTGTGTTGATCTTTTTTGGCTGCTTTGAACTCTCTTGGATCTACCAAGGCTTTGGATAGAATGGAAATCAAGATTGTTTTTGGAATTGAGGCTGTTGCTGCCTGGATAATGCAGCTTGTTTCATACTTTACTGCTTCACTGACACATGTTTGACTGACTATATCAGCATTAAATTTTGCAAGGCGAGAAAAGTATTTCAGTCGGCCTGGTCCATTTTCCATATAGGCATCCATGTAGGAGAAAATTGGTTGTGTAAAGACATTTGTGCAAATAATGGGAAACTGATCACTTCCGTAGATGTTGTCTTCGAACAGACTGTAAGATCATTTGCAGGATATTAGCAGGTAGACATATGGATGAAGTCTTGAGTCTATTATTCAAAAGGGAGACAGGTCATCACTCAGTCAGGGAATCATTCAGTAACATGAACTCGTCTATTTGTGTTGCACTACCCCACAGAGTGATGTACCCATTAAAGTCACCCATAAGAAATATGAGCTCAGGCAGTTGCAAGATTTCAAGATTAACTGAGCACCCAGCAGTAAATAAATTGAACATACCATAATAAGATCTGGCTACTCTTCCATGAGCAGGACCACCTCAAATGCTTGGTATTACCATTGAAGATAGAAAGTGCAATACTTGAGTCAGAGCTCAGACTAGGGTGAGATGCCGTATCAGTCATTAAAAGAGTTAAATTACAATGGACAGGTCATAATGCATGAAGTAACACTCTTAAATGGACAAAGTTGATATCTGAATGGTATTCCAGAGTTGGAATACCATTCAGATATCAAGAGCTACAGGGAGACCAAACAGATGGTGGGAAGATGAGATTAAAGAGATGGCTAGAATTCAGTGGCATAGAAAAGCTCAAAATAGGATTGAATGGAGGATTTTTGGGGAGGCTTTCATCCAGCAGTGGAAAGAAAATGACTGATGATATTTACAAATGAAAAGTACTTCAGTGATATGATATTTACAAATTTTCTAGATAAAGAATAAATTTTTTTATTAAGAATGACTTTTGGTGAGAGCAAGAAAGAGATGATTTTGCCATAAATTTAACATCTATTATGCAAACTGAATTCTGTATTGATTGTTTAAGTACCCAATAAAATGATGCAGCTTAATGAGGAGGAAGGAATGACTGCCTTAAAAGCTTACTTTTGAGAGAGTAATTATATATATATATATATATATATATATATATATATATATATATTTGTGTGTGTGTGTGTGTGTGTGTGTGTATTTTGACATTCCATGTGGAATGTCAAAAAACATTCCACATGGGAATAGAGATGTAATGGATATTCTATGATGCAGCTTGCATCCTTTTGTGGAATTCAAAATTTTGTTGACAGGCACTACCATCAGCATAAGAAGTTTCAATAGAAAAGAGGCAGGCCAAACAGAGGATTTATAAAATACCATGTTGTCATAATTACCAAGATGAAGACAAAAACTTGTGATACTTTTAAATTTGCTGGTCTAGTCTGCATGATTACCACACTGTCCTCTAACCAACAGCGTGCAGATTCAAATCCCACCAAAGGAATGGATTATTGTCAATGCTCTTAGGTGAGAGATGAATTTCATCACTCTGTGTAAGCTCACCATCCTGCTTAGTCGAGGCCTAAAGTGGTTTGAAGAAAGTTTGGTGTTAGAGCAAGGTTTCTGGGTTATATAAAACAATAAGAAACACATAAAGATGTACAAAAATAATTTTAAAAATTGGGACAACTATTGTTGGTGTGGAAATTACATTAAAAAAATAATAATAACTGTAAAGAGTTATATATAGGCAATAGAGATTGGGGGAAACTATATAATTCAACATAAACATGGCAATAAACTTCTTGAATGGCAGGAAATTTCAAATGTAGTTATCTGGGAAATTTTCAATATGGTAAATATGACAATGATACTTCTTTGTGCTTTCTGTGTGACAGTGAGACTGCTTTGTGAAATGTCCTAATGATGTAATTTGAACTGTTTCAAGTTACATATATATTGCTCGAAGACAAGATCAACAACGGACAAAAAAAGTACTGAAATGGATTCCATGAGAGGAAAATTGACCACGATGCCGACCTAAATCAAGGCAGATTGATGATATCATCATTTTTTGCAGGAGTTACATGGGAAAGGAGAGACATGGACAGACAGTTTTGGAGTAATCTTGGAAAGGCCTTCATCCAGCAGTGGATCAAAAATGGCTGATGATGATGATATATAAATATATACAGGGTGTTCGGGATAAATTTGACATATTTATAATTAATTATATTTTTCCGTAAGTTACATGTATTAACACACACTTCTCTTCATTTAAAAGTTTGGACCCTTCTTCATTCATATACAAGATGTCAGAAAGGATGGATAGCTGGAACCCACCTGAATCATGGAAGAGAATAACTTGTATCATGATGATTCGTGCCCGCCATCAAAATAAGGATATTACGACTGCTGCCCAATGCTCCCTGAATACAGTAAAAACAATCAGGCATGAACTAGAGACTTGCAATGGTGACTATGAGGATGTAGCAAGAAGAAAGATCCCTAGCAGACGATCTGATTGCGTTCGTACAGCAGAATTCCTCGCAAATCTGCAGGAACAGGTGTTGAAGAACCCTGGCATTGGAATTCGGGCTTTGTTCGTGGAGTTGCTAACTGTAGTCAAGCCCTGGATAACAAGGGTAGCCAATGGTAGGCCGTATGTATGGCAGCAGGATTCGGCACCTTGCCACACCTCTGGAAAGTCAAAAATGGTTGTCTGAAAATTTCTACGACTTCACCAGTCCAAATGTTTGGCCTCCAAACTCCCCAGACCTTAACCCCATGGATTATTTTGTATGGGGCGCAGTTGAAAAAGACACCAATCGCACTTCCAGTAATACAAAAGCCCAGTTAATGGATAAAATTAAAACAGTTTTTGCGGCCCTTCCCAGGGAGACTGTAGCATCAGCTTGTTCGAGGTTCCGAAGCAGAATTGAAGCTGTGATCGATGCTAATGGTGGTTATTTTGAGTAAATCTTGTTGATAGTATTGTAATTAACTCTGCCTGTAATGTTTTTTTGTCAATTCATTAAATTTAATAGATACAAAGAAGATTTTCTTTTTCCTTACGAAACTGTCAAATTTATCCCGAACACCCTGTATATATAGCAGTGGTGTTGCATGTCCATAATGGTGTGCTGTCATGTGGTGCAATCTGTGCTACACAATTCATGTCAATTTGACTGCATTTTTATCGATGTACAAAAGGTTTAAGAATGCATAGGGCATCAGCGCTCATCTTAATTGGTCCAATGCAATTAATCATATGATAACTTTGAATGCTTTAATTTATCGATTAATTGTAACCAAATCTGTGTAGAGTGGGAGACAATGTGTTTGTTTTAAGAAATATTAGAAAACAATAATGAAGAAGAATGCTATATTTGAATTATTCAAAGGTATAAATGGGAACCATCATTAATAAGTCATGTGAGAATGTAAAATGTAAAAGAAAGAATAAGTATGAGTAGAAATACTTTCATTAATGGCAAACGAATTATTAATAATATATTTGTAATATGTGTGTCCTATAAGTTGCTGGGTAGTGCAAATAGCATGTGATCCAATTAGGTCTAGACATGAATAACTGAATTTATGATGGTATAATTTAAAAAAAAAAAAAAAGACTTACGAGGAGAGGTGTTCACAAAGTATAAATAACTAACCAATAATAAACAGCCACTATGGGGGGGATTGAGAATTAATAATGTCGATCAGGTGATTCATTTAGGCATGGCAGGCATACATGTGGTTTGATGGAGCAGGAAATCATCTCGTAAAATATGTTGTGCACGTATGTGCATTTCTCTGGTTTGTGTACATTTTGCTTTGTTTTCTAAGAATTTTCTTTTATTTACTGAGACTCAGTATATATTTTATGTAATAATAGGATACATAATATCTAATTATCATCAGAATTATCCACACTTTTGGGAATCCTATATTCATTAGTTTGATTTATTTATTTTATTTTATATTTTTAGTGTCAGCTGCTCTTCTGTCTTATCAATAATAGATATCTCACATATGCTAGTATTTTGTTGTAGATCAACAGTTTCTTATAATACACAGAAGTATTCATTTGTATTCAGGAATAGATAAATTTTTGGTTTGTTTGTTGTTTCTGAAGACTAGAATAAAAATGTCCCTACTGTTAAAAAACTTTCCAACCTCAACAGATGCTGTACTGCACAAGCAAGAAAAACAAATAGATTTGTTTATTACTAAATACAGTAAACAGATATTTAACATCTGTGTACTATATTTAGGACAATTAGTGTAATTAGAGACAACTCAAATGGCACACTTAATGGGAAAACACTCCGCTCCTACAGACTAGTCTGCATGCATGCAATAACCAATCACAGCCACTAGGTCTCAGTGCTCAACTTGCTTTGCCTTCTGGACAGTTTAAAACCACTGGAACGCTAAGAATTTGACAAGTGGCATCATTTGTACATCTCTTCAAAGGTGTATGTATTTGTGACCACACACCTGGGCTATTAATGCAAATCTGATGCAATGTTTAAGCATCGAAAAGTGTCCTCTTCGTGAAGCATTAGTGTACTGTGTTTAATTTTAGGAATCATGAATCCAGGAAACAATTAGGGGAGTCTTTAACGGAATAAATGAAAAAATATAATATTGGTGATGTTGTTGTTTTCGTATGGAGTTCCCAACAATTTTCCTCAACCATCCCTTAGGAGTGGTTGAGCCCTCCAATGAGGGATTTTAAATATGTATTTTATGACTGTAGATGTGTGTGTGTGTGTGTGTGTGTGTGTGTGTGTGTGTGTGTGTGTGTGTGTGTGTGTGTGTGTGTGTGTGTGTGCGCGTGCGCATGTTCATGGGCCGGTTTGTCTGTTCTGAGGGACAAAAAACCCGAGTTTCCAGGTGAAACAAACTTTTAACTAAAGGTGTAACTCACCTTTAGTCGAAAGAGACCAGATAAAGGTTCCTCATGTCATGGACAGGAATCGAACCCAGGTCTTTCCAACCAAAGTACTTCTTCTATACTGACTGAGCTATGGAAGCTCCTGGCGATGTTGCTACTGAGTGGATGCACACCTAGCATATCCAGAATATTTGCCCCTGGTATCCTCAGTAAAAACTTGTGCAATACTTAAAGCATTGCAAAACCAACAAGTGGAGGAGCCATACGTCAGGACCATCAAATCAGCATACACCAATGCCACAGCAGCAATTCATTTCAATGGAAACATCTATACTGTGGAAATACAGAGAGGTATAACACAGGGTGACACAATATCTCCAAAATTATTCACAGCATGCCTATAAGAAATATTAGGAAATGAAAGGTCTGAAGATAAATGGAAGTATTTAAGCCATTTACACTTTGCAGATGACACAGTTGACTTTACTTCAACTGTGCATGAATTACAGACTTGTATCCAAGAACTCCAAATTGCTAGCAAAACAGCTGGACTAAAGATAAACCTAAAGATGACCCAAGTTATGTTCAATAGCTATGCCCAACCAGAAATAATAAAAATCAATAATGATGAAATTAAATGAGTAGATCATTACATATACTTAGGACAACAGATATTGATGGAATAAAATATCTCTCATCTTCCTTTTACCCTCTTTTACCTTCAGGTGTCAAGGGTTTATTAATCATTGGACCTCAAACCGTTCACAGGATAAGGTGGTCAGCCCTATGCCCCAGTGTATCCTATGTCCTGTAGTGTTGAGTTCTTAAGGCCTGTTTGCCTGCTTTGCAGGATGAAAAACCTCAGGATAAATTGGGGAAAAAACCCTATTGTCCATGCCCAAGACCGGCTAACTTGGCTATTGCTGAGGAAGATCCTTCAGCTCCTCATGTCACTGATGGGAATCGAACCTAGGATACTCCTTCTCAGGGCATATGGTTGCGAAGCGTACAGCCACTAGGCTAACCATGCAGACTGGAACAAAATATTATGGACAAAATTAAAAGATGCAGGATGCTTGAGTGGAAAGCATTTGGAATTACATTCAATATTCAAAAGCCAATTACCATTATGCCTGAAAAGAAAAGTTTTTATTAACTAATGCATTCTTTCTATTTTGATATATGGCCGTGAAACATGGACACTAAATGCAAAGGAAATTCAAAAATTAAGAACAACACAATTTGGTATGGAAAGAAGTATGCTTGGTATTACAAGACTGGATCACAAAAGGAATATGTGGATAAGAAATCAAACCAGTCTCTGACATCATAGAAAGAGTGAAACATCTGAAGTGGCAATGGGCTGGGCATATTGCTCAAAGACAAGATCAACGATGGACAAAAGTACTGGACTGGATTCCATGAGAGGAAAAACGACCACAAAACCGACCTAAATCATGGCAAATTGATGATATCATCTGATTTGCAGGAGTGACATGGGAAAGGAGAGCCATGGACAGACAGTTTTGGAGTAATCTTGGAAAGGCCTTCATCCAGCAGTGGAATGACAATGGCTGCTAATTTTATAAGCTTGGTTATTTAATTCCTAATCCCAAGTATGCAAACAATTAAGTTTGCGCCTGAAACATAGTTCAAGTCTAAAGATGGTACAACACCAAGGCAACTCATTGTAAATTTGAGTAAAGCTCTGATCACTATTCTTAGTATTTTCCCATAATGCTAAAAAAAAAAAAAAAAAAAAAAAAAAAAAAAAAATTAATTACATATATATATATACACACCGTAGTATTGCCCTGAAAATAAGACCTTTTAAATTAATTTTTGCTCCAAAAGACGCGTTAGAGCTTATTTTCGGGGGATGTCTTATTTTTTCATGTATAACAATCTACATTTATTCATGTACAAAAATCTACATTTATTCGTATACAAAAATCTACATTTATTCAAATACAGTCATGTCATCTTTTTCTGGAACATTGTCATAACTCTCCAAACTCCAAATTCCGACCTGAATTTCTTGTGACTCCATTTCCTGTAGAACCATTGGCTCCAATCTCTCACGTCCAGCAATAGAGCTCTCCTCAAATGAGCACTTCTTGTTCATGTAGCCTGCTTGTAGTGCATTGGCAACACACAGCTGTCAGTGATTTTATCCCATGAATTCTTCACCCAAGTCACGACCTGTTGCGTTGTGTCTGTACTCCAATTGGTCATTCGGCAATGTCTTAAGTTCATCTGTTTACATAGGTGTTTACCTCTCGTCCAAAGGCACCCGCTTGGGTATTTACAAATACTTAATTATAATTTATATTATCATTTATTTTAAGTATTAATGTCAATAATATTATTTATTTATATTTAATTATATATTAATATTATTATTTTATAATTCAATATGTCTGTCGTGTGTTGCAACGGACGTACTAAATGTGTCCATCTGGCTGACGATCTTAACTGGGACTTATTTTTGGGATAGGGCCTATATTATGAGCATCCTGAAAAATCATGCTAGGGCTTATTTTGCGGTTAGGTCTTATTTTCGGGGAAACATGGTATGTGTGTGTGTGTGTGTGTGTGTGCGTGCGCATCTTTGTTTGCTTTAAAAAATTTGCTTTGCATAAATTTTGTGCTTTCTGTACCCAGTGACTGCATAATAAACGGCTATTACACATATTTTCTGCAGCTGAAAATTCGAAAGAGGATATCAGGACAAATGTATTTAGTCAGATACCCTGTTTGGCACTACAATAAAACTTTCTGGCATGCATGTAGAACAGTGTTGGTGAGAGAGGGTCATTATGATGGTTCCTTCCAGTTGTCTCTGATTACAAAAATTATTGCTAAATATAGTAATGGACTGTAAATGTCTCTGTACTGTATTTAGTAATACAAAATAAAAGTACTTGTTTATTTTGCTTCTGCAGTATAATATCAGTTGGGGATGCAGTGTTTTCATTTTTCTAAAAGAACAGATGTAATAAGTAAGAATTCATCCATTCTTGAATAAAAATTAATTCTTCTATGTATTATAAGAAGTAAATTGTTGTTGGTCTCAAACAAAAGAATAAAATATGTGAGATATCTATTATTAATAAGGCAGAAGAGTTGCTGATATATACACTGTATGTATATAAATTATATAAATGAACATAAAATTTGCGAAAGGGCGGATAATTCCGATGATGACTGGAAATTATTTATGTATATATTACTATGTAAACAGTGTACACTGTTCACCAGTGTATAACAGAAAATTCTTAAAATTCAAGTGAAATATGAATAAAACATAGAAATAAATACACATAACAAGCACAACAAATTTTATAAGATTTGCTGCTCCATCAACCCACATGTGTTCCTGTTACTCTTAGATGAATCACCTGATCACTGGATTAGTTCCTCCCTGTAGTTATTTACTGAGCCGGCAAATGTATACAGCTTTTGTTAATTATTTTGGTTACTTACATTTCACGAACAAATCTCTATCACTCTCCTGATAAGAGGGTTTTTTTTTAATTATGCCATGTCTAGAGTTTATATGATTACATGTCATTTGCTCCAATAGGATATGCACATAATATCACACGTTAATTTTTAATAATTCATTTCCAGTAATGAAAGTATTTCTATTCACACCTGTTCTTTCTCTTCCTTGTATTTTCCATTCCTGCATAGCTTATTAATAATGATTCAAACATACCAACCAAATACAGCATACTCGTTAATTATTATTTTCTAATATATCCTTAAACAAACACATTAGTTCCTTCCACTGAACACAGATTTGGTTACAATCAAAGACCCATCACAACATGTATTGCATTCATCAATATGCAAGGATGGAATTGCTGTGGGACACAGTGTTTTCACTCGCTACATCAGATAGTTAGGGTGGCAGCAAGGGAGTCCCAAATGCCCACATGTGAACGTCTTAAGTGTTGGGTTATAGTTCTATATCCTTGATGCTTTCTGTATCTGACATATATATGTATGGGCTTCTTCATAATATTCTGTGCTTGGAATTCTGGCTTTGGGGATAATTGTGATTTGAGTCCTTGCAATGCATATGAAATTGGGGTGATTAATTCATCATCCTAATTTCAACAAGCATCTCAAAGATGTGGATGGCTTTATGTGTTTGCAACATGACACATTCAAGGAAAGGACATGTTTCAAACACATAAATAAAATGATCTAATTTTTTATAGAGCAAACCTCCCCAAAGATATGAAACATGAAATTTTAGTCTGCAGTCAAATGGAATTATTAGTGAACAAAAATATATGTGGTAACAGCATAGCTTAATGATTTATGAGGCATCATTTTCTATTATGCTACACATTTCTTGTGCAATGGTAATTGGTAATAAACTTCATTTGTTGTAATTAATGCCATGTTATTCTTTCTTAATTTTATCATTTTTATAGCAATTAAAAATATAAGAAGTTTTCTCTTTTTATGCTGAATAGATTTAGACCGCTATTTGTATTTTTTAATGAAAATAATACCAAAGGCTGAAGCTTACAACGTATTAATATTGATGTTGGTGTTAATGTAATATAATACACATTCTTCCCCACCTAGCCTTCAAGCCTCCAAAAAGAAGGGTGGCAGTCATAAACCAGTTTATGAAAATCGTCCACTATTTTAGAATATTAGCAAACATACCTACCATAGTAGAATTTCAACCCACAATCTGCAGATCAGAAAGCACAGATACTATCTCTTCAGCCAACCAGGCTATCACAATGGAACTGTATAATGTATATTGCAGGATTATATTTAATGTAATATAAATATTTAATATAACTGTTTAATATAAATTATATTTAATATAATATAATATTTAATATATGGATTAGCTGGTAGATCACCCAAAGGCATAGCCTGGATAAAGGAGGAGGGTCAGGGCAAAGGGCTAATCACCCTTCTTTGTAAAAATTTTCTGATTATGGAAACTGAGGGCTCAAGTGAGCCACTACACCAGGTGTTAGGTGTGTTGGCCTGCAGGATTTCTGATGACCACTATATGAGATGGCAAGAGGATAAAGCATGGATTAAGTTTCAAAGCCTGCAGAGACCTTTGAAATAGATGAAGTCGCCACTTTCACCAAAATAGAAAAGGTAAACTGCAACATAGAATGTTAGAACCATGTTTCAAACCGAAAAGACTCAAGAAGTTATTAAAGAAATGGGAAAGTACAGAACAGATATTTTAGGAATAAGTGAGCTGAGATGGATAGGCTTGGGAAGAGTGACAACTATAGATGGTTATCATATATTGTATTCAGGATAGGATGAAAATCAAGAAAAAGGAGTGGTGCTTATATTTAGTGAAGAGGCAAGTAAAACTTTGATAAATTGGAGCCCATGAATGATTGAATAATAACTGCTTGATTGAAAATGTATTATATTTACCATAATACAGGTTTATCCATCAACAAATGAAAATGAGAACTTTGATAAGTTACAGATATTATGTATTAGAATAAATACCTACAAGAACCTAAGCATGACATGTTTATTCTTATGGGTGACATGAATGCTAAAGTTGACAAAAGTAAGTAATGAAGCATGTGGTCCAAAAAATCAGAATGTGTGACCTACTGGTCATATGTTGTGAAATGAATAATCTTGTGATAGGAGGAAGCTTATTTAAACATAATGACATAAATAAAATGATCTTGGTATCAGGAAATGGCAAAAGCAAAACCCAATTTGATCATATTGCAATAATAGGTAAATTTAAGAATTCACTCTTAGATGTTAAAGTAAGGTGAGGAGCTGATCTAGGATCTGACCATTACTTAGTAACAGCCAAAATTAAATTAAAACTGCATGAGATTTAAAAAATTAGAAATTAAAATTAAAATATGACACATCTAAATTAAAAATGAATGAAATAAAGCAAAACTTTTCTATTATGATAAAAATCACTTTTGTATTTTGGAAGATGAGAAGTTAGAAAGTGATAAAGTAAGAAGCCCAGAAGACATGATTAAAAAAAAAAACAGTAAAAAAAAATTTTAATGGTATATAATGAGGTGGCAAGAGACTGTTTGGATGCTAAGAAGGGAAAAAAGAACAAAATATACTAAATCTCAGAGAATTAAAGAAATTCATTTGAGCAATTATAGAGAGAAAGACAAGTTAGTTAAAGATCTGCAAGAGAAGATAAAAGGAATTATGGGGACAGTTTGAAAGAGGAAGTACAAAAGGCTGCAACATTAGGATACTTAGGAAAACTGTATGATATGACAAAGAAAATATGATCTGAAGAAAATAACCAAGTAAATGCTGTAAGGAATAAAGATGGTTTGCTGCTAACTAAATATGATAAGATTGCCAGAAGGTGGAAACATCCTTTGATGAGATTTTAAATGTGAAAACAATATAAATAACATGATTAGAAGTTTGTTAATGGAAGAACCTCCTATAAGCAGAGATTTAAATATTTCATTAGAATCAATATCTAAAAAAATGAAAGAACAAATGTAACAGAGAAGATGAAAAGTGGAATGTCACTAGGCAATGATAATATGGCAACTGAAATGATTAAGTCAACTAAAGAAACTGCTGCTGATAAACTGCAACTGATCTTTAACAATTGCTAGAGAATAAATTGCTACCTAAACAGTGGAAAGAAGCAATGAAAATTACAATCCAAAAGAAGGAGTGTGAGAAGGAGAGGATCTAGTCTAATGTCAGTACCTACAAAAAATTTCTGTAAAATATTGAAAAATAGTGAAGTAGAGAAGAAGTGAAGTGAAGTAACAGTTCACTTCACTTGAACACTTGAAGCGAAGTGAAGTGGAGAAAATATTAAGGCATGAAACAGGTTGGTTTTAGAACAGATGGGAGTATTGTGCATCATATTTTTATTTTAAGAGACATCATTGAATAAAGCATAGAACTCTGCATTTTATTATACCTAAATTTTATAGATTTTGCCAAAGCATTTGACATATAGATAGAGAAACATTATGGTTAATTACTAGAAGCTATGGAATTCCTGGCAAATATGTAAGAATAATCAAAGACATGTATACATGAAGTAAAAGTTGTGTTTTTGCACAGCAAACAACATCTGAATGGTTTGAGAAGGACTGGTGTGAGACAGGGTTGTGTAATATCTGGTTTACTGTTAAACACAGTCATTATTAGATTATGAGGAAAATTACAGGTATCAGAAGAGAAATTAAATGGAATCCTATGTCACAGTTGGAAGATCTAGATCATTGAGTGGCCAACAGCAGGCCCGTGTCAGGATAAAAACTATATTAAATTATATGTATTATCAATTTAGCTATTAGTTTCAACCGCAGATTTTCTGATTGATATACTAGTTATATTCATTATTTCTGATGACGGAAACAATTTATATTCTCAACACAGAATCAAAATTGCTTTAAAAAAGATTACTCAATTTATAAATTCTACTTCTTCTCTGTGCGAGTTGTAGTAGTGGGAGTGGTAGATTTCTATGCGTTCCAGAGTAACACATCACTAAAAGTCACTTGCTCTGCTCTGGTTACAGTGATTAGTTTCAGAGACTCAGTTTCAAGTATTTTATATTGTTCTCCCAATAGTAAAATGATTTAACAAATATAGCAAATTCAATACATATAACTATTGCCTTGAAAAAAATGCAGAGTTCATTTTTATTTAAGTTCTATCTAAAAGTGTGCAGCCCGTGATGCCACCACTCATCATATATTGGCCCTCGTATAGAATGAAGTTGGCCATGCCTGAACTAGATTATGCAGGTACATAGTCTTGATATCATCAAAATAGACTGATATACAAGCAAAATCAGAAGACTTGTATAGAATAGCTGAAATGGTTGTTCTTAAATTAAATATGAATAAAACAAAAGTTCTGATATTGAACAGCATATGCCACATAGAAATTAAAATCAATCAACATGCAACAGAAGACGTTAAGAATTTTACATACTTGGGAGCAAATGTAGATATTGAAAATGATTAAGAAAAGCATATACTGCTTTCAGAAAATTAAATAATATATATAGAAATTATCCAAAGATCATAATAAAACCAAAATAAACACCTTCAATAGCAAAGTTAAGGCCATAGTATTATTTGGATCCAAGACATGGAAAACTGACCAAAAAAGTTAAATTAGATAGTTTTCAAACAAAATGTCTGCGTAAAATATTAAAAATATTTTGACACCAATGTATACCAAATGCTAACTTATATAAACTAACTAAACAAAAAAAAAAAAAAGAGTATTGTGGATGAAATAAAAACATGCAGATGGAAATGGATTGGACACATACTGAGAATGGACAGCAGAGAGATTCCAAGAGCAGCTTTAACATGAATCCCAGAAGGAAAAGGGGAAGGTCTGAATGGATTTGGCAAAGAATGACCAAAAAGGAAAGAAGAATGGCTGCCTTGGAAAGGAGAGGAGCTGAATTGGTGGCTATCAGGAAGAAATGGATCATGGCCTTAAGTGCCATGAGGCATGAAGAGGATAAGTAAGAAAGCAAATATTTAATATATTGACAACCTACTTACATCATGTGCTGATAAAAAAAAATAAAAAAACTTTAATTTAAAATAATAATAATAAATAAATAAATGAACCAAAGAGTGCAGGGTGGTAGGTCTTTATCAAAAGCACATGTATTGGAGATCAGTAATGTTATATGAGAGATAAAATCTCTCATATAACATTTCAGCATTTAATATAATAGGTAAATATTTAATGTATTGACAATCTATATCATTATGATTTTATGAAAATAAAATAAATTACCCATATAGTACAGGTTGGTTGGCCTTTATCAGAAGCATATGTATTGGAGATTAATAAAGTTATACGAGACATAAAACCTGTTGCACATAACATTTCAGCAACCTGGGGGGGAAAAAACAACTTTTTTTTATAAGTCACTTTAATAAATTTAAAGTAATAAGAAATGACAGAAGATAGAATTAAGCTAGCTTTAATACAGACTTAAATGATTATTTTATGTTTAAACAAGTTAGGAAAAGTATGTTAAAACAATGTTGCAAATCCATTCCCAATAAAATGGTACATTATTTAATAATAATAATAATAAAAACATATAAAAATATTTTATTTAAGTAATTCAAAATTACTTAAAAATAAAATATATTCTTCTTGTTTTGCTTCATGAAAAAATATTGTTTATTATCAATAAAATTATACAGTTTAGTATAATTCAAAATTACTTAAAAATAAAATCCATTCCTTTAATTGTAATTAAAGGAATGAATTTACAATTTTTGGACAATATAATTAAATCCTTTAATTGTAATGTCCAAATATTTAATAGAGACGAAGTAAACACGATAAGCACTACGAACACTCTACTACTGGCGCAAACTGCATATAAACAACAGTGGAACTGCGCAACAAACAGTGTCGCATTACATTAATAGCTCGTATCTCACTATGACATGCATATGCTTGTGCGCATAGCAATATGACACAGTGGTAAACACAGTGCTGCTAGCATCCTTCTCCCTCCTAAGTGCTACAAGATAGGATTGTTGATGATAAAATTAAATATTACAGGCAAATATAAATAAATTAATAAATATATTTATATGTCAAGAAAAACTGGGGGTGTTACAGTTCCACAATGCCTATGCACGAGCCACCCCTGCTAGGGACAATTAAGATCATGGACAGCAGAGGGACAGCAAAAACCCCACTCATTTTTGAGTGAGTGCTGTACAAGGCCATGAATTGCAATGCTCCACTAATGACCTTGTACAGCACTAGTAAAATGATTTTTTTTTTATTTAAATGATAATTCCATACATACGTGAGAGGCAGGTTGGCCAACCTATATTAAGTCAGTATATGGATGGATAAGAAGGAACTTGTTCACAATTAATTAAAATAGAAGGAATTTGTTCTGTAGGTTTGGAGCTGAACTGTGATGGAGTGGTAAGCAGTTGTTGCACATGTTTAAATGATTTAAAAGATGTGGAGGTATTATTGATATTAGTTCAGATGAACATTTGTCAGGGTTAACCATACAGGAATTGGAGAAGTTAGATGCCAGGAGGCTGGGTTTTTTTGTAGGTGGTGATGCAATAGAACCATATGAGTGTAACAGTGGGAATAATGATATGTCAGATAGCTTAGGCAAGCAGAAACTATCGATTCATCCATTTTGGATGAGTTGATAGTATTCTGCAACAATTCTGTGCTACAAGCAATAAAGGAAAGTGATGCTTTGGATGACAGCCAGTCATGATGTGCTTGATTCTTCACTTGTACAGTACAGCATTAATGCACCTTTTGGAGAACCAAGGAAGGGGGCCTCAGAATGGCAAAATAAGGAATGTTTTCATACCAATGAGGATTTCTGTGACATATTCAGTACACATGGAAAACAGTTCACATTCAGTACACATGGAAAACAGTTCACATTCAGTACACATGGAAAACAGTATCCAACCAAGGAAATGAGTCAAAGTTACAGAGATCATCATCTCACTTGACATTTTTATAACATCATACAATGCTTGGGTGAAAGTGGCTACATGCCTGTTGCTCCACATAGGAAGAGATCAACATTAAGTTATGGTTTGAATTACCTTGAGGATAAACAACATTCACAATGTACCAAGGACCAGTGTATTAATAATGAACTGGTCTAGTGTGTTTGGAGAGTGGTTGGGGTTATATGGTATTCGAGTAGGCATCTGAACAATTTCAGTAAGATCACAAATGACAGCAAGTGTTTCAGCATTTCTACTTGCTTGATCTATGCATCTGGAAGAAGAAGAAAGCCAGTTGGTGTTGCAAACATTAAAATCTCTAAGGAAGATTACCTCACTGTCAGGAAAGACTGAAGAGAATCAAAATTTAAAGAAAGGAAGTCAAAGTCTGGAATAGTTGGTAGTATCAGGAGAGCAACATATAAAGCAAATGAATTTTAGAGAATTTAGTTGAGAGATATTCAGCAAAAGGAGGTCAAAATCAGCAGATTCTAAGTTGAGTGCATTTTGTCATGGTAGAAAAAATATATGCACAGATACCATCTTTGCAAAATGAGTCAAAGAGCATGACTGGGAAAGTTGTGATAAATAGTATATAAGGGTGTAGTAATTTGAATTTTTTGTCAAGATAAGTTGGTGAGGTTTAGACTGAATATGGAAATAAGACCATATATGTATATATATATACATTTGAAATGGATTTGGAAGGTTCTTTGACCACATGGGATGAGCACGTTCCCCATGCCGTATTCCAGTTCTGGTTTTCAATGGTGATGATTACTAGCTTGATTTTTTCATCAGTATTCTTTTTTTTTATAGTCAATGGTCCATGCTTCATCACTAACATTATTTATACAGTTGTTGATGACCTTATTCCCACTGTGAAGGTAAGATCCAGACAAGTTAGGTCACATGACAAGGATAGAACGTTATTATGAATTCGGATATGCTCATCAGTGTATCAGAGGTCACTTTACAAGAAATGAGAAGTACATTCCATCTGGAAGTTAGTATCATTCCACTGTTCTGATTTTATGTCAAGTAATCAACATACAATTTAATAAAATTGCTAGTTAGCTCTTTCTCAGTGTCTTATATATTAAATTTCATCGAAATACATTCAGCAGTTCTCAAGTTGTTTAATGTAGACACCTGGATATGATAAAGCTAGCAGGTGATATTCAATTGTGAATGTGCATATAAAGATAGGGTGTATTAAGAATAATTCATTTTGGTTTTTAGAAGACTAGAAACATATTCTGCTGGTTCTATTCTGTGAATACAAAACAAATCTTATAAAAAATTAACTGTACATGATAAATTAAAATTATTTATCTTCTGTATATCAACTACAGTTTCAACTAAGGAAAATATGAATTTTCTACTGAATAGGTGTAAATACACTGAACATACGATTTGATTTACTTTCTTTCTTTACCCCACCCCTCCTCTCCCCCCAAAAATTATACACTAATCCCATTTATACATAATTTGTATAAGTTATGGAATATGCACCATAGAAAGTGAAATGTTGTATAAATTGGAAAATATGAGATTGGAATATAAACCTGACTTGGATAAAGGGTACTTGAGAGAAAGATATCAGAAAGTGGTATGTGGAAGGGGGGAGGGGTTGATTAGGAGTTTATTGGCATAAGGACAGCAAAGATCCCACTGTACAAAATCAAAGATTTACAGCAGTACTCATGGTATTAATAAGTATCAATAAAGCAAATAATATGTTGCATACAAAAAATCATTTTAAAAAATTTAGTAAAGCCAAGTAGTATCTACATGTGTTTGTATAAATTAATTAAAAAAAAAAATTCATGCAATTTATCCGAGTCTGCTAAAATCTGCCTGAGTTTATATGGCTCGGCCAGTACAGTAAAAAATTCATTCCTATTTCGAATGAAGTGCTGCACTCCACCAGAACATGATAAATGATCAGATACATGTTGCATTTTAATAAAATCAATGTGTGTGTGTAAGATATCTGTGACTTATGAAGATGCCAAAAGATTAAGCCCATATAATTTTGGGCTTAATGATGACTGGTAATAGATTATTAGCTTTGATCTTATAAATTGTCTCAAGTCTTAGACTGCAGGACTGACAAATACTACTTGGAAAATATAAAAGCTGATCTAGTAGATGTATCTGCAGTCTCATTTCACTTAATTTCAAAGTGATTAAGAATCTAGCACAGCTGAATATCAAAATTAAGGAACTTCAATTTGTAAAACATTGCAGAATTTTGCAAAGCACTAAAAATGCAGATTGTACATAGGAGACGAGTTGGCCAGTAAAGAACTCAATGCATCGTATAAATTATATGCTTTTGGTAGCAGTTTTCTTTTAAGTGCCCAAGCTGAATTGCATGACTATGCTATATAATTACTGCAATCAAGTGAGATCTGATTGGATATGATAAAGTCAGGAAATACCACAGCACAGCCAACAGAGGTCTCAGATCTTGAACCATTAGTATAGATGAGAAGAAAATCAGTGTTCTGTTCTATATGCATTAAATAACTGCATGTAAATGAATGATGGAATGTCCAAGTTCCTTAGTTGAAACAGTGAGAAGTTGCATGATAAAATGCAAACCTGCCATGAATAAATTCTGTGTTATTTTCGGTTCTGCTGATGTTGTCAAGATTCATGCCAATAACTTGAGTAATCTCTTTAGCAATACCGAAAGAACGTATGGTAACCTGATGTGTGGCATACTGAGCCTCCCAAAAGCAGAGAAAAGATACTAGGCCATGCAAGATGCTCTGAAAGCCACTTTATTTTTAGGGCACAACTGTTTTTACCTAAATGACAAAGCAAGTTCGTTCACCTTGACATCGAGACTTTGAATAGATGAGGTGGGAAAAGCACCAGTAACATTCCATATACCCTAATGATGGATAGGATTAGAGTTTGAGTTTATATCGTAGTGTGTAGTGTTCGTGCAAGCTCCTGATAAGATAAGTATTATTTTCAGTTATCGTTGATAAAATTACTTAATATTGCGTAGTTTTGTTTGCTTTGCGTATTTTAGTGCGTCTGTTTGTGTGTTTTTGGTGTGTTATAACTTATAATTTGATAAAACATGTTGCAAATAAGTATGGCACCTGTACAAAGGAAAATGGCGGCCAGTAATAATGGTTCGCTATCTTTATCAAAGAACGGTAGTATAAAAGAAATGAGTCAGTGTACTAGCTGTGAAATGTACGCTTTGCGGAGTGTGGTTGGAGTGTGGTTAGATGATAATAAAGGATTGAATGTGTGTAGAAAATGTAAGGAGAATGAGGAATTGAAGTGTATTTCGGATCGTGAGTGTGATATTTTTGTCAAACTTCAGAATGAAGAAAATAGGGATATGACAAGAAACGGCAAGGTTGTACATGAGAATTGTGAGAGTGTGAATGTAGAAAGTGTAAATGATAGTATTAATGGTTTCTCAGAGAATAAAAAAGATGAGATAGATGCATTGAGTGAGATCGCGTTGTTGAATGGTGCGATAGAAAGGGCAAAACAGCAGCTAGAGTGCATGAACAAAAGTCAACTGAATGAACCAACCAATAATAAAAGGTATGACAGGAAAAATAGACGTATGAGTGTGAACATGAACAAAATGAAGGATAGAGTGCTGTATGGAGACTCGTTAGTACGAGGTGTGTTAGTAGAGGATTTGACAAAATCGTACCAACCTGGTGCGACCATAAAGGATGTAACTGATTCTATTAGAGAGCAAAAGGAAAGGGTGAAAGAAATGATTGTTGTGGCAGGTACGAATGATTTGAAAGGAGATAAAATGGAAATGATAGAAGACCTGAATGAATTGTTTGAGGTAGCAAAAGAAAAGAGTGAGAGAGTTAGAATGATTAGTCTTTTGCCACAGTATGACAGTGAAATGTTTAAAAGGAGGGCCATAATTGCGAATGACTTTATGCATGGGTTATGTATGATGAGCGGTGTGGAATGTGTGGACATGTGGAGTAAGTTTAATGGGCAAAAGGATCTATATAAGATGGATGGCTTGCATTTGAATGGTTACGGTGAAAGAAGACTTGAGAAAGTGTTGCTGAATGTAGTGGATGTGCAAATTCAGGGAGACTAGATTTGTTAAGGGGGGGGGGGGGAGTAGATATACAGTCCTTAGAGAGGCAATTGAATGTAAAAATGAATATCATATGCCAGAGCAAATAAGGACAACAAATCAGAGTGGGATAGTTAATATAAGGCATCAAGGTAGGGTTGAGGCTAATGGGGGGTCTTAAATTCATGTACACTAATACTAGGAGTATTAGGAACAAGAAGGAAGAGTTTTTGCCCATGGTTGGCACTTCCAGACCACAAGTTATTGGTATTAGTGAAACATGGCTGACTGTAGATGATATAGCTAGTGGGATTGAATGTGATGGGTATAGTGTGTTCAGGAATGACAGAGAGAATAAAATGGGGGGAGGAGTATTGTTGATGATAGCTGATGAGTTACAGCCAAGGAGAATAGAAGATGAATTGCTGCATAGAGAAAAGAGCACATTTGAGGCCATTTGGTGTGAGACTGTGGCTAGCAGAACTAAATATACAATTGGGTGCTGCTATAGACCAGGTGATGGAAAAGATGGTGGTGACAGTATGCACAAGCAAATAGAAGAAATGAGTGGAAGGAGGGTGATTATTATGGGAGATTTCAACTATGGTCGCATTGATTGGAGTGAGGAGAGGACACACGGGAGGAAGGAATTGGATTTTATGCGGTTATTAAGGGATAACTATCTGCGACAGCATGTAATGGAAAATACTAGGGGTCAGAGAGTGCTTGACCTAGTAATTATATCTGAGGATTTGGCTGTAACAAATATGACCACATTACCACCAATCGGTGAGAGTGATCATAGCGTCTTGACTTGGGAGGTGGCTAGAGGAGGTGTAGAATTTTCAATTAAGACAGGGTACATGTGGAATTATAGGGCTGGAAAGTATGACAAGCATAGGAGTTTGATTGGTTCAGTGCCATGGCATGTACAACTGCAAGGACTAGAAGTTGATAGTGCATGGGAGGTAGTTAAGAAGTGCTTGCATGAAGCAATGGCTGACTGTATACCTAGAGTCCGAATAATAAATCAAGTAGGGGTTAAATGGATGAATAACACCATTAAGCTTGAGCTGCAAAAAAAGAAACAACTATGGAGGGAATTAAAGGAGAAAGGTGACCGGCAGGCACATGAACGGTATAAAGCGCAGGCCAGAAGGGTAACGAGTGTGGTAAGAAAAGCAAAAAAGGATTACGAAAGAACATTGGCCATGAAGGCTAAAGAGAATCCTAAACAGTTTTTAGATATGTAGCAAGTAAAAGGAAAAATGTACATGGCAGATTGATTTTAAAGAATGCCAATGGTAGGGAGGTAACTGAATCAGTTGAGATAGTTGAGTTACTGAGTGAGCACTTTGCAAAAGTATATCATCCAGGTGGTGACATTGCAGAAACGAATAAACCAGTAGATTATACGGGAATTGTGGTTAATGAAGTGGGGGTGAGTAGTCTATTGCATAACCTCAACGTCAATACATCTGTGGGATTGGATGGTATACCAGCTCGTGCAGTACGTGAAGCAGCTAAAGAATTGTCAGTACCCTTGACCATTTTGTTTAATTTGAGTCTCGGGTCTGGGTTAGTCCCGAGCGGGTGGAAAGAGGGGAAAATAGTTCCACTGCATAAAGGTGGTTCCAAGACTGCTGTTGTAAATTACCGACCGATTAGCATATCAGGAATCATTGTCAAGGTCTTAGAGAAAATAGTCAAGAGGAAAATACAAGATTGGATAGAAGAAAATGGGATACTGTATCGAGGACAGCATGGTTTTGTGAAGGGTAGGTCATGCCTCAGTAACTTGCTCACGTTTTATAACACAGTGACAGCTGAACTGGATAGGGGTAATGGGTTTACAATGATACTACTGGACCTTGCCAAGGCCTTTGATAGTATACCACATGGAACCCTAATCAGTAAACTGGAGTAGATGGGGATAGATATAGGGTTGGTGAGATGGATAGGAGGGTGGCTGAAGGAGAGATACCAGAGAGTGGTTTATTCATGAGTGGAGTCTAAAAGATGGCTTGTGACTAGTGGAGTGTTGCAGGGCTCTGTTCTTGGACCACTGCTTTTCAATTTGTTCATCAATGATATTGGAAAGGATTTGAGAGGAAGTGTTCACTTGTTTGCTGATGATGCAAAGTTGGGTAGAGCAATTGTGAGCGCACAGGATGCCAAAATTTTACAGGATGATTTGGATAGTTTGGAGGACTGGGCTAGGAAAAATGGATGTCAAGTTAATGTGGCAAAGTGTAAGGTTATGCACTTTGGGGTGAAAAGAATAGCAGCAGTATATCGCATTGGTGGAACTGTACTCCAGGAGATTGATGAGGCCAGGGATGTGGGAGTGTTGGTGGATAGGGAGTTGAAGATTAGGGGGCACATTGCAAAAGTGACTAAACAGCTCACCAAATCACTTGGCTTCTGAAAAATACTTTAACATGCAGAGACAAACAAGTTGTTGTTCCTCTGTATCAAGCCTTGATATGACCCCATCTGGACTTCTGTGCCCAGTTATGGGCACCAGGGTTTCTTCGTGATGGGGAGGAAGTGGAGAGGGTCCAGAGATGAGTGACCAAGATGATAGCAGGTCTGTGGAATGAACCTTATGAGAATAGGTTGAAGATTTGTGGGTTGCAGAAATTGGACAATAGGCGAAGGAGGGGTGATATGATTGAGACATTCAAATTACTGAAGGGTTTTTTTGATCCAGAAGATATTTTTGAAAATATGACTGGTGGTGAGAGGACTAGGGGCCATGCATGGAAGCTGGGCAAGAGCATGGTTGACAAGGGTGTTAGAGCTAGGTTTTTTACTTGGAGCGTGGTGAATGAGTGGAATAAGCTTCCAGAGTCTGTTGTGGGTGCTACGACCGTGAATGAGTTCAAGGCAAGGTATGATAGATACTGTGTGAATGTTGAATAGTTGTTCTTGACATGATGTTAGGGCCTCCCTCGATGAGTCTGTCGACTCCTTGGAGTTTCCCGGAATAATAAAAAAAAAATAATAATAGGATCCAACCATTGCAAGCTACTCTGCCTTGCATGGCTGCAGACTTGAAACTCATAACCAGTTTTGAATGTATAAGTGCACAATTAAAATAAAGCTCCATTCAGTAGAGAATGGAATGCAAAGGAGATTCAATGCTCTCTTCTGCTTTTCTCTAAGTTGATGAATATGTGAAGGAATGTAAGCTTTCTGTCAAAGATGAATCATAAGAACATGGTTTCTTTACTACTGGAATAATATTTTGTCTAATTTTTAACTCAGATTCTGAGTGAAGAATGCATTTTTAATAGATGTATACACAGACACCTTTTTCTGCTGAAAACCTGAACCCATTACTAAGAGACCCAAGAAGAGACACAAACAACTGATTGTTGAAGTTGTCTTTCAATTACCCTCACGTTACAAGAATGACAATAAATTACACTGAATTAACTTTAGACAGTAAAGAGTGGTACACTTAAGACAGAGCCTTAGGAAATACCATCTTCTTGATGATATATCTTGACTTTCCACTCAGACCTGGAAGACTTGGCTAAAACATTTTTTAATAAATACAAGAAGGTGCCTTCAGAGACCAAGGTTACAGAGGTCTTTTAATATGTCATATCTCCAAACTATGTCAAACTTTCTTCATGTCAAAGAAGAGATGATCTCGATTCAGGAAAGTATCTCTTATCATTAATAAATTAAAGACTTAATTCTGTATGTTAGTCAAGTAAATAATAGTTTAATATCCGACGTTTCACTGACTAATATCTGTTAGCATTTTCAAAGGATACACTGGTAAGCAATAGAAAGTAACAAAAACTAGAAAACTAACCGACAATTCTAAAAATTATATAAAGTTATCAACGTGCGTGATAACAATACGACACATGATACAATATGCGTGTCGCAAGTACAACGTTTTATTTGTTGAGATATTTATCGTAATTTTCATAAAAGTTCATTTCTTTTTGATTAAATGATCTGATTAGAGTTTTCCATATATCTGGTAGGATTAGGCCTAGATTCTTATTTAAGTTATCTGTTGAACGGGCGACTGTAGCAGCTTCTTTGAATGTTCTGGAATGGTAGTTCTCTTCTATGTAGGGCATATAACTCATATCCCATTCAATATTATGGTTGGTAGAGGCAAAGTGGGACGAAAGGCCTGATATATCTTGTCTGTTATTCCTTACATAGCCTATGTGTTCCTTCTTTCTTGTTTCAAAACTTCTAAATGTCTGTCCGATGTAATTGATACCGCATGAACAGGGTATGCTATAAACTTCAGAGTATTTGTAGAAAAGATGGCTATCTTTCGGTGATCTTATAAACTTTTGAATGGTCTCAATAGGCTTGAAGGTTACTCTGATATTATATGTTTTTAGAAGAAGAGCTAATTTTTTGGATATGGTACTAACAAATGGAACTCTTATAGAGATGTATTGGGTTTCATCTTGTTGTCTTTGCGGTATGTCATTAAAGAGAATTTTGTTGATGATTCTTGTAGGGTAGCCATTTAGGGATAGTCTCTGGATATTTTCATTAATTCTTCTTGTAAGTCACCAGGGTCTGTAGTACACTGTATAGCTCTTTTTTTGAGCATATGGATAATGCTGAGTTTCTGGGATATGTGGTGAGATGAGTCGAAATGGAGGTAGCGTCCAGTGTTAGTAGGTTTATATATTTCGTTCTATATAAACGAAAGAAGAATCTATTAGTTCTTCTTTTTTGTGATTCCAAATGATGAAGATGTCATCAACATACCTAAACCATGTGGTTGGTTTAGGGGTAATTTGGGATAAAATTTGAGTTTTTGAATTTTCTAAGAATAGGTCGGTACAAGAAGGAGAGAAAGAGGGCTATCCATGGCTAATTCTGTAAGTTGTTTGTAATAGGTTTTTTGCCATGTAAAATAATTCGAAGTTAAGCAATGCTTGAACAACTTGGTGATGTTTGGTGGGAACAAGTTTTCTAAGATGTCGATGACTTCTGAAACTGGGATATTTGTGAATAGAGATGTGACATCCAGGCTAGCCATAATATTATCTTCAGAGATACGGATGTTTTTTAATTTCTCCAAGAAATGTTGGGAGTTCTTGATATAAGAATCCGTGTTGTGAATGTGTTCTTGTAACATTTTGGCTAGATATTTTGATAGATTGTAAGTAGGGGAATGGATACCATCTACTATTGGACGTAATGGTGTACCTTCTTTATGGATTTTGGGAACACCATAAAGTCTTGGAGTTAACGGATGCATAAAAATTAGCTCTTCTTCTAAAACCATATAATATCAGAGTAACCTTCAAACCTATTGAGACCATTCAAAAGTTTATAAGATCACCAAAAGATAGCCATCTTTTCTATAAATACTCCGGAGTTTATAGCATACCCTGTTCATGCGTTATCAATTACATCGGACAGACATCTAGAAGTTTTGAAACAAGAAAGAAGGAACACATAGGCTATGTAAGGAATAACAGACAAGATATATCAGGCCTTTCTTCCCACTTTGCCTCTACCTACCATAATATTGAATGGGATATGAGTTATATGCCCTACATATACCATTCCAGAACATTCAAAGAAGCTGCTACAGTTGCCCATTCAACAGGTAACTTAAATAAGAATCAAGGCCTAATCCTACCAGATATATGGAAAACTCTAATCAGATCATTTAACCAAAAAGAAATGAACTTTCATGAAAATTACAATAAATATCTCAACAAATAAAACGTTGCACTTGCGACACGCGTATTGTATCACGTGTCGTATTGTTATCATGCACATTGATAACTTTATATAATTTTTAGAATTGTCAGTTAGTTTCCTAGTTTTTGTTACTTTCTATTGCTTACCAGTGTATCCTTTGAAAATGCTGACATATATTAGTCAGTGAAACATCGAATATTAAACTATTATTTACTTGACTAACATACAGAATTAAGTCTTTAATTTATTAATACTAGTGGTCAAGAAAAAGGTCATAATATGAATAATATCCCTTATTATGTTTCTAAATGGACCAAATGGTCCGATGTTGAATGGTGTCTATAAAAGCCACATTGTGTGTTTGCGGAGAAGTTTGTTGCCAGAAAAGTCTGGCATTTACCATTTTCTCCAATATCTTCCAAAGACAGACAGAGGATATGAAGTTGTTGCTGAGATCCTAGCAAAATTTTCTCCTAAATCGTTTGCCAATAGCTTTGGGACCAGAAACATCACATCCATTGTGTTCCAAGCTAGACAAACAGTGTGTTTCATATCTACCTTTCATTTTCTGAATTTTATTCCATACAATTTTTGCACTAGCAGTTTGATTAATCGATGATGCAAACGGTATCCAAGATTGTTTCTGACTCTAGCATCTCACGTAATGTGCACTGTCCTGAGCACATTTAAAACTTATTAGGTTTGATGTGGTAGGGCCAACAAATATACCCCATGCTTCGTCTTCATCCTTTTTGGCAACTTGAGAATCTGTGTTCTACAAAGGCATTGGATAGAGTGAAAATTAGGATGACATTTTTGGAACGGCGGCTGTTGCTGCCTGGACAATACGATCTGTTACATGCTTCACTGCTTCATTTACAGTTACTATGGCAAACTTTTTTCATGGTTTGATGTTGAATGGTGTCTACTGACACTACTTCAGCATTAAATTTCGCAAGATGAGAAAAGTATTCCAGTCAGGCTAACGAATTTTCCAGATGGCCATCTGAGTAGGAGAACATGGTTCCTGTGAAGACATAGTACAAATAACAGGAAAATTATCATGTCCATAGATGTTCTGCTTGACATCCCACATGAACAGTGGAAAATTTTCTGGGGAGCAGACTGCAAAACCTATTGCAAAATATGAGCAGATAGGCATTAGAAGAGAGAGATCATGACTGTTGAGCATATGACCTTATCCATTCATGTTAGACTTGTATATTAGGGTGAACGGACGTGCTATCGGAGAGCTCCTGAGAGATTTGTGTTTTTTGTTGATTTATTGGTGTTTTGGATTCAATTTAATGGACTTAAGTGTTTAATTTTGGTATATTATTGGAGCTTTATTAGCGTGGTTAGTGTACTAAAGTGTTTTATAACATAATCCATGTCGGGAAGTCGCCGCTAGATGAATTCGTAATGTGTAGTATTCGTGCAAGCTCCAGATAAGATAAGTATCATTTTCAGTTATCGATACAAATTACTTAATATTGTGTAGTTTTGTTTTGTTTGCCTTGCGTATTTTAGTGCGTCTATTTTTGGTGTGTTACAACGTATAATTTGACAAAACACGTTAAAGATAAGTATGGCACCTGTGCGAAGGAAAATGGCGGCCAGTAATGAAGGTTTGCCATCGTTATCAAAGAACGGTAGCATAAAAGAAATGAGTCAGTGTACTAGCTGAGAAATGTACGCTTTGCGGAGTGTGGTCGACGTGTGGTTAGATGATAATAAAGGATTGAATGTGTGTAGAAAATGTAGGGAGAATGCGGAATTGAAGTGTATTTCGGATCGTGTGATATTTTTGTCAACCTTCAGAATGAAGGAAATAGCGATATGACAAGAAACGGCAAGGTTGTACATGAAAATTGTGAGTGTGAATGTAGAAAGTGTGAATGATAGTATAAATGGTTTCTCAGAGAACAAAAGAGATGAGATAGATGCATTGAGTGAGATCGCGTTGTTGAATAGTGCGATAGAAAAAGTAAAACAGCAGCTAGAGTGCATGAACAAAAGTAGACTGAATGAACCAACCAATAATAAAAGGTATGACAGGAAAAATAGACGTATGAATGTGAACATGAACAAAATGAAGGATAGAATGCTGTATGGAGACTCGTTAGTACGAGGTGTGTTAGTAGAGGATTTGACAAAATCGTACCAACCTGGTGCGACCATAAAGGACGTAACTGCGTCTATTAGAGAGCAAAAGGATAGGGGGAAAGAAATGATTGTTGTGGCAGGTACGAATGATTTGAAAGGAGATAAAATGGAAATGATAGAAGATCTGAATGAATTGTTTGAGGTAGCAAAAGAAAAGAGTGAGAGAGTTAGAATGATTAGTCTTTTGCCACGGTATGACAGTGAAATGTTTAAAAGGAGGGCTATAATTGCAAATGACTTTATGCGTGGGTTATGTATGACGAGTGGTGTGGAATTTGTGGATGTGTGGAGTGAGTTTGATGGGCGAAAGGATCTATATAAGATGGATGGCTTGCATTTGAATGGTTACGGTGTAAGAAGACTTGAGAAAGTGTTGCTGAATGTAGTGGATGTGCAAATTCAGGGAAACTAGATTTGTTAGGGGGGGGGAGTAGAGATACAGTCCTTATGAAGGCAGTTGAATGTAAGAATGAATATAATATGCCAGAGCAAATAAGGACAACAAATCTGAGTGGGATAGTTGATATAAGGCATCAAGGTAGGGTTGGGGCTAATGGGGGTCTTAAATTCATGTACACTAATACTAGGAGTATTAGGAACAAGAAGGAAGAGTTTTTAGCCATGGTTGGCACTTCCAGACCACAGGTTATAGGTATTAGTGAAACATGGCTGACTGTAGATGATATAACTAGTGGGATTGAATGTGATGGGTATAGTGTGTTCAGGAATGACAGAGAGCATAAAACGGGGGGGAGGAGTATTGTTGATGATAGCTGATGAACTCCAGCCAAGGAGAATAGAAGTTGAATTGCAGGATAGAGAAAAGAGCACATTTGAGGCCATTTGGTGTGAGATTGTGGCTGGCAGAACCAGATATGCAGTTGGGTGCTGCTATAGACCAGGTGATGGAAAAGATGGTGGTGACAGTATGCACAAGCAAATAGAAGAAATGGGTGGAAGGAGGGTGATTATTATGGGAGATTTCAACTATGGTCGCATTGATTGGAAGGAGGAGAGGACACACGGGAGGAAGGAATTATAACACAGTGACGGCTGAACTGGATAAGGGTAATGGGTTTATGGTGATTCTACTGGACCTTGCCAAGGCCTTTGACAGGATTCCACATGGAATTCTAATCAGTAAATTGCAGCATATGGGAATGGACATAGGGTTGGTGAGATGGACAGGAGGGTGGTTGATGGAGAGATATCAGAGAGTGGTTTACTCGGGAGTAGAGTCCACAAGACGGCCTGTGACTAGTGGTGTGCCACAAGGATCTGTTCTTGGACCACTGCTGTTTAATTTGTTCATAAATGATATAGGAAATGATCTGAGAGGAACAGTTCATTTGTTTGCGGATGATGCGAAGTTGGGTAGGGCAATAGTGAATGCAGATGATGTCAAAATTTTGCAGGATGATTTGGATAGATTGGAGGTCTGGGCTAAGGAGAATGGATGTCAGTTTAATGTGGCAAAATGTAAGGTTATGCATTTTGGGGTGAAAAGATTGGTGGCAGTTTACTGCATTGGTGGAACCGTGCTCCAGGAAATTGATGAGGCACGAGATTTAGGAGTGTTGGTAGATAAGGAATTGAAATTTAGGGGATACATTGCAAAAGTGACCAAAACAGCTCATCAAATCACTTGGTTGCTGAAGAATACGTTGACAAGCAGAGACAAGCAGGTTATTGTTCCTCTGTATCGAGCCTTGATAAGACCCCATCTAGACTACTGTGCTCAGATTTGGTCACCTAGGTTTCTTCTTGATGGGGAGGAGGTGGAGAGGATCCAGAGGCGAGTGACCAAGATGATAGCAGGTCTGTGGAATGAACCGTATGAGAACAGGTTGAGGATTTGTGGGTTGCAAAAATTGGTTGATAGGCGGAGGAGGGGAGATATGATTGAGACATTCAAATTACTGAAGGGTTTCTATAAAATTAATTCAGAAGATATTTTTGAGAACAGGGCTGGTTGTGGGAGGACTAGGGGACATCCATGGAAACTGGGCAAAAGTGTGGTTAGTAAAGGTGTTAGAGCTGGGTTCTTTACTTTTAGAGTAGTGAATGAGTGGAATGCGCTCCCTGAGTCTGTGGTGGATGCTGTGACAGTGAATGAGTTTAAGGCGAGGTATGATAGATACTGTATGAATGTCAAATAGTTGTGATGAATATGATTTGGTGCCTCCCTCGATGAGTCTAATGACTCCCTGGAGTTGCCCGTGATAATAGTAATAATAGTAATATTATAACTGCCTCAACCAATACTTCTCATATAAGATCAAGTTCAATCTCACTCATAACCTGGTAGTAAATAAATGGAACTGATCCTGAATGAAGGAATCTTGCAAAGAAATTCTTTATTCAGGATTTAACATAATAAATATTACTAATTAAGGAGATACCTGCACATCAGCATATAATTGTGAAGATTTCCTTGTGTTATGTGATATTATATGTTCTAAAGTGCTATATACGGAAGTTTATTCCTGTATAACTGAATTCAGAAGCAGAGAATTTTGTGTTAGAATAGTGAGAATTGTGTAAAGGAATTGTTAAATTATTTGTAAATCCCATTAAGCTCTAGTACATTACGAAATTTCCAAACAGATAAGTAGTAATCCAAAATAATCGTATGTAATCTGCATGAGTCGAGCATAGCACCGGAGGCTGTACCTACATGGAAAATGACGTCAGAACAGCTACCTGGAATAGTGACCTAACAGATTGGGGAGAGTGTGGGATCACCCAAGGGACATGAACAGTGAGTTTTGTGTGGTAAAGGAGATCGAACAGAGGACTCACAAAAGGGTGAATAAAAGACGATGCACACGATATCAAAGAACTATCTTAATTCTAAATTTCATTAGTCAAGAATAGCCATTCTCAATTAAAATACTGCCTATCAACAATTCTTCTTTTTTCCACGGGGTCTTAATCAAAGGGCTTTTTCTTCTTCGGTTCCTGGATTCCAGTTTTAAGAGGTTTGTCGGGTGATTCGTGAGAGAGTGGTGGGTCGACTACAGTGATGTCGGACGAGGCCTATTCCTGAGAATGCTTGAGGATTTCCAAGCGAAGCTGATCGTGTTACGACGGCCTATGCAGAATCGAGCCTTTGAATAAAGTCCCATCGAAGAGAACAGAGGAAATTTCCTGTTGAGCGATAGAAAGCACGCCACAGTCCAAAAGTGATTCAAAGAAAAGCATAGTGCATCGCCAGGCATAGAGGCAGTCGATAACTTTACAGTAAGGTAATCCAGATCTACATGAGATAGCGGCATGAAATCAGAAAGGATCCAGTAATGTAAAGAATTTCATTCTATGTTAAAAATCACTTAGAAGAATGAGAATTTTGTGTATACTGTAAATTAAGGACACTAATAGAGAACGTTTAAGTGAGAATTTGATTGAATTAGTTAAAACCCCATGGAAAAAAGAAGAATTGTTGATAGGCAGTATTCTGATTAAGAATGGCTAGGATTGACTAATGAAATTTAGAATTAAGATAGTTATTGATAGAGTATTAATGTAAGTGTTCAATGCGTGTACTATGAATAACTTGTGAAAGGAATTATATCCTAGTAGTGTTATGCTTACACTTAATCTTATCTTTTCATAATTGAAGGATTTAGCTTAACTCAATTTCATTGTTGTGATTTAGTATGAACCTTAACTTAGAGTGAGTTTTATTCTATTGAGTTTGAATTTTCTAAACTGTAAATGTTTTGTATTTTTCCAATAAACATGTTTTGTATTTTTCCAATAAACATGTTTTGTATTTTTCCAATAAACATGTTTTGTACCTTATACCTGAGTTTATGCCTGATTACGAATTCAAACCACCACTTATGAAATAGAACCTTTTGGCGGGAAGGAATTAGATATTATTGCTTAAGTGAGATTCAGGTCACGACTGCTAACTGAATCTGCACAGCGCTGCCGTAAGATTAATTATTGTGTGTATCCCTTTTGAATTTAGAATTGTTTCCCTGAACAAGAGTCTCTTCTGTTATAGGATATTGGCTGGCGCAGCAAAAAAATAAATTTTGCCAATATCCGAAAAGGAAATAGTACTGAATTAATATTTTAAAGGCACAACAGTAGGTTAGAAAGCAGGCTATTTAGAGGTAGAACAAGGTATAATATAGAGAAAGCAATGACATAACAGAATGTACTGTAATAAAAAACCTTATGGATAGGCACAGTGTTACTGTTTCCAGAGCAGCATTAAATTGGACATGATGGAAAGGAGTATGAGTGCCCACTCAGATGGCTACTCTCACCATGAGCAGGACCTACTACTATTTTGTTATGAAAAACAGTGAAGGTCACTGAGTTTTAAATATGTTTCTTGCAGAGAGAAACATATTTAAAACTATTATGCAACAGAAATACAAACAGAAATGTTTGTATTTCTAGAAATACAAATCCAATGCCAAATATTGATGACATTTTGGCAAAACCCACAACAGTTCCACTGTAAAAAATTTTTCTATTGTCTTGTTTTGTAGACTTGTCTGAATTCTGAGGACTTACCTTTATCAGACTTATATTTCTCTATTGAATTAGGAGTATAGATGGCCAGTGTCCATCTCTTCTTCTTGAAAAATGCTTAATACATCTGATGTATCAGAATCATTTGGTGAGTAGTTTACTTTTGGTGGATACAGAAGTATTCATTTTTTCTGTGAGGGTGTTTGGTGGTTTATCTTTTACTGATATCCTTGCCATAATAATAAATTTAGTTTAATCCTTTATCCAGAGCAAACTTTGTTTGCTCTAGATTTAGAGAAACCAAGTGGGGAAAAAAAAAGAGAAAAAAAAGAAAGAAAAAACTTCCAACATCCTTGCCATAATTTTCTTAATCAGTGGGTTCTCATCAAATGGAATAATTTTTGGAGGTGCCTCAGGTTTAAGACCCTTGGTTGCATGACCAATGTCCTTCACAGAGAAGCACTCACAAGCATAAAGTTCAGGTATGGTATATATAAATTCAGTATATATAAATCAACCTGAAATATGGAAAGGCAGTTGAAGTACATGATATTTAATCAGAAATGCTCAAATGTGGAAGTATAAATTTTTCCAGTGGTCTCATTATATTCATCAATAGATATCAGAATTGAAGGAAATATAGGAAGATGGTGTAATGTAAAATCAGGTGTGAGATAAAGGGACACTATCTCTGTTATTATTCATCATCCATATGGATCACATTATGAAGAAAAGTGGCAGTAGGCATGATCTCAAAACTGAAGATGTTAATCTCAGCTCTTTATTTTATGAAGATGTTCTAAGTAAGTGGAGTACAAGGCCTGGTGATTTCCTAATGTGAATAACAGATGTAACAGATTTGGTATAAAAATAATAAATAAGAGGCTAAAGATTATGAAAATGGCAAGTACACTTAAAACATTAGCTGCGGGAAACTTATAGCATAAGTTAAACATTTCAACTATTCTGGAATTTTTTGTGAAGATAGCAAATCGAACATGGAAGTAGACAACAGAATAAGAGTTAAGAGAATAATTCACATATGGAATAAGAGAGAAATTAATTGAACTACAAACTAGTTATATACAAAAGAGTATCCAAACCAATTTTAGCTTAGAGATCTGAAAGTTCGATTAATAATAAAACATATGAGAGTTCTGAGAAAACATTAGGAAACTGAACATATGGCATCAATCAGAATCATATCAAAAATGAAAATATTAGTAGGGAAATGTGCACTGTTAGCATTCAAAAATATGGGAGTAGATTAGTACTAATTTCAGGTGGTATGATCACCTTAAGTAGAGTGAAAAAAGAAAGATTAGTAAAAAACAGATGTTTCATGCCAGAAAGGCATGAAAAAGATTACAGGAAAACCAAAATTAAGGTGAATTGATGCAGTTAGAAGTATGTCAGAAGTGATTATGGTACGATGATAGTACTATGATAAACAATATCTGATAATATTAGAGTCCTGACAGCAGATAACAGAGTAATTTAGGGGAAATGTCAACAGGAAGATAGCAATAATCTAAGTTTATCAAGTAGTATTATCACAGTATCCTGTGAATATCAGGAATTTGATATTGATAAGAAACATTATAAATATCTCCCAAAAATATCATACGAAATGTTTTGAAATTTCCAAAAAATTTACTGACATTGTAAATTTTCATTATGTTTGTCAGTAACTCTAACAATTATTTTTCTGCTACTATTGAGTCAAACTAGATTTAACTGTCAATCAATAAAATAACTTATGAGAGCATAATTAAAAGCAAGTACTTTCACAAATCATTTCTCATAGAGTTATTGACTCGGTTTAAATTAAATTTAATTATGATGAACAACTGCTGCTTTAATTAGCCTTTTACCTTTGGCATGGAAGCTAATGTCACAAAAAGAGTAAGAACTGCCAGGGCAAGATTTAAACCTTTTAGCACCTACATAAAAAAGAAAAAAATTAAAAGTTAGTTAGATATGAATGACAAGTTTTTTGCTTTTTATAAATTAATATTTAACTGCTAAATAAAAATATAAAATACTCTTTAATTACATCCTCAACTTTTTTTTTTAATTCAAAGAAAACAGATATTTTTCAATTTCATTGCACTAATGAAAACCCTCAAAGTTATTCAATTTCATCAGTTACTGGAGAAAAATAAAAAGTCAATTTATTTGCCAATATTTTGTTTTTCACAAATGACTCACAGAGCACTTGCACATTAGTGACATAGCATTCTAAGTGAAGGCAACAAATAAAATTTGGTTGAGTACAGTTATTGTGATAAAACAAAACACAAGCTACGTCTGTATTTTTAGGAATATATAATTCTTAGCATGTTAATAAACTTCTGATTTATTTCTAGATATTTTTATGGAAAAATGGTTTTGCTAGTAACAAAGTGCTTATCAGTGTCGTCCAAATGTATATATTAGACATGCTCTAGTTTGATGGAACCTGATGAAGTAAGAAATGGTACCAAAATTTATCAACACAATCAAATTATTCAAATGTTAGTACACAAACATTTAAAATTCCATTACACACACACACACAGTATATATGTCTATATGTATATAGAAATATGTTGCCAACAAAAGTAAAAATCTACAATGATTATTACTACAATTGTTGTAATAATCAACACTGCAATTTTTGTGATCTAGGCTTAGTAAAGAAGAACCATCTCACAGTAGTGTTAGTATGAGGGTGGTCTGAAAAGTTCTCGGCCTAACAATGAAAAAACGGAGTTATAATTTCAAAATAATTTTTATTTTTCAACATAATCTCTCTTAAGACTAATACATTTATTCTAGCAATGCTCCAGTGCCATTATCCCATCCCTATAGTGGTTCTCAGTAAGATCTGCAAAATACCCCTCTACAGCTGCAATCACGTCTTGATTCAAAGAAAAACGCTGACCAGGAGGAAGAGTTTAGTTTTGGAAAGAGACAGAAGTCAGAGGGAGCCAAATCTGGGGAATAGGGTGGATGTTCCAACAATTCATAGTGCACATCCCTTAATTTTCCCACTGCCAAAACACCTTTGTGGGCAGGTGCACTGTCCTGATGAAAGATGATTTTTTTTTCTTCTGCAAGCCGGGTCTTTTCTCACAAATTTTTTTGTCTAATCTGGTTAAAAGATCAGAATAATATTCCCCGGTTATTGTTTTACCCTTTTCAACTCTTTACCCTTTGCAAAGATAATTAATAAACAAAATGCCTTTGGCATCCCAAAACACCGATGCCATAACCTTTCCTGCTGATAGAACCGACTTTGTCTTCTTTGGCACTGAACAACTGGCTTCTGTTCCACTGTTTTGACTGCTGTTTGGATTCTGGTGTGTAATGGTGAATCCAAGTCTCATCCATAGTAATAAATCAATGCACAAAATCAGTTTTATTCTTGTTAAAATGCTCCAAGCATTGTTCAGAGATTTTCATGTGAGGGCGTTTTTGATCTGTTGTAAGCAAGCGTGGCACCCATCTTGCACAAAGCTTTTTCATATGCAATTCTTCATGCAAAATATATCCTACACATTATTTTGAAATGCCTATAGTTTCAGCAATTTCACACACTTTGACTCGCCGATCATCCAATACCATATCATGCACTTGATCAATGATTTCTGGTGCTATTACACTTTTTGGATGTCCTTCATGTAGATCATCTTCAAGGCTGGTATGGCCACATTTAAACTCAGCACCCATTTCTTAATTGTCGAAAATGAAGGAGAAGAGGGCCCATAAACTTTTATGAGCTTCGAATGAATTTCTTTTGGCATTAAACCTTCTTATACAAAGAATTTTATAACTGCATGATACTCAATTTTATCCATTTCAAGGGATACAGACAACACTTTTGCTTCAGACAGCTGTATAAAACAAACCTACTTGATACAATGACTTGCAATTTCACATGGATGCTTATGACAGATGTACTAACTTAGAAAAAAAAAAAACATCTTGCCGATAGTGTTGCCATCTATGGTCGAGGCTGAGAACTTTTCAGACTACCCTCATATTATTTTATGAATGAGACAGTCATATGTTTATTATGCTTCAACCAGATATAATTATTTGAAGAAAATTCAACATTCACAGGTTGAATGCCTTCAAATCTGTTATAAAAATCTTTATGGAAAGGATCCAAATAATGGCTATTTGAGTTCTTTTCATTTATGCCAAACAGGAATTAACCAATATAAAAAAGAAAGTCTTCCCTTTTCACTCTCCTTATTATGACTATCTTATGAAACATGAATGCAGATTCAGAAAGTATCCTGACTATAATAAGGGGAGATAATTATGTTATTATTATTATTACAAATAGACCTTCAGGGAGTCATCAAGGGAGGTCCATATAAAACACACCAGCTATCACTACCTGCATTCACCACCTCCATAGGTAATTCATTTCAATCATGTACCACTTTATGACAGAAAAATCTAGCTCTCATGCCTTTCTTGACTGCATTCATTTTCTCTTTACAGTGAAGACCGTTTTTAATATAAGAGCTAGTGTAGTCAGTGAGATTCGTAGATGACAAGAGAGATGTTTTGCAAGACAGTAAGTGGGAGAGCCAATACAGTCCACTATTATGCATAGTAGATCACTATCCTTATAGATTCTAAAAATTCATCATGTCTGTCTTCCTCATCTCGACAGTCTTTCTAAAATCCACAAGGATTGCAACCCACTATGCCCAATAGTGGAATGTACTGACTCTCCCATTTAGTACCTTGCAAAATATATTTCTTGTCATCTCTGGAATCTCACTGGCCACATTGGCTCTAATATTAAAAACAGCCTTGACTTTAAAGAGAAAATAAAAGATCTACTGTATAATAATGAGATTATGTTTAATTAGATGTAGTCTCCCTATTTCATAACATACCACTATAAAAGACTCTTCAATTTTTACAATCTGACTTCCTGGAAGATATTGTTAACCTATTTACCATCGATGCTGCAGAATATTTTACATGGTGTAATAAGCTGTTTAAACAGACTGAAAGAACAGCAATGAGCAGTCCTGTCTCGCCAGCCTTAGCTGATTATTTTATGGAGAATCTAGAAAAACAACTCTTTGACACTACATTTCCTCAACCTCATATATGGTTATGTTTCTATTTGCAGTCTGGTCTCACTCTGAGTCAGAATAGAGTTGACCAGAAAAGCATACAACATGACCACCTGGCGAAGACTGATGTAGCACATCACCGAGCAACTGAGTGACCATATGGAATTTGATGATGTTGAATGAATAGATGGATGGATACTTGATATGCCAACAGAAGGCATATAAGAATTAATTTGTAACATTATGCTCCATTGGTAACTACAATGTGACACAATTTGTTCAGTGCCCAGTGTGAATGTGTTAAATATTATACAAATTGTAGTTTCAATGATTTGACCTAGGATGAAATTTAATTCAGTTATATAACAGAAACAAATATAAAAAGAAATGTATATGTTTCTAACATTTATAATTTTTCATACAGTGGCATAGTGAGTACTATCATATTTTTCATGTAGTACTATCATATCCTATACACCTCTTGAGGGTATATATCAGGAATTTGATGAAGTGGCATAGTGAGCAGAATTACTTAGGTGTTTTAATGGCAGTGAAAGGCAATGTTCAAAGAATCATTTACTATAAAATTTAGGTAATTAGATAATTTAATCATTAAAAGAAATAGTTACCTCCATGGTAAAAGCCAAAATACTGATAAGAGTAGGAAGGATTGCATGATATTGAATAAGAGGAATCCATTCATTTGAAGAATCCAAATAAGCTAGAAGATCTTTCAAGAAATAAATGGCTATGATGGGTAACTAAAAAGTAATAAACATAAAATTATTAACAAATATAGATGGATTTTGTTTGAAATAATTAATATATATATTAAAATATCAATACAAAAATTTAAAACATTTAAACTTCAGAGCATTCAATTAATAAATCAATTTATAGCTTTCTTAAGGTTTTCTTCTTTATGATGTTGGAGATTCGCTCTTCCTCTCTCTCTCTCTCTCTTGTTGGGGAGGGGGGGGGGGTAAGAGAAGCTTTTAATATCACATTTATTTTAAATGTGCAATTTTAATAAAATCTCTATATAAGAACAAACTTCTTAGTGTTGTCCCCTTGCCTTAAAAGTAAAAATTTTATTTTTACTTAAAGAATAAAATATAAAATTTAAAGAAAATAAAAAAAAAATGTTTCCATGAACTGACTCATGCTGCCTAATAAATTCCCACTATTTCCATAAAATGTATTTCCCATCTCCCATTTTTTAAGGTATTATTTCAAAACAACCATGGTGACCATCTTAATTAGATAATAAACAGCAAAAAACTTACACATTTTTTTTCGACTATCATAAGTGAAAGAATTTGTATGTTCTAAAAATTTCTGCACATAAACCTTAGCATTATACAACACAGAGAGTTGCATAACACTAAGATACTAATGCTGGGTCCAAATACCAAATGTGAACTAAGGATAACAGAGACTATACTCAGAACACAATATTTTATCTATTTTTATTTTAATCTTTACTTAAATGTAAGTAAACAAAGTTTGTGTGAAGTATTTTCTCACGTCTACTCATATGTAGGTGGCACATTAATTCCTTTTGTACCCCATAATACAAAGCATGCTTCCTTTCAGACGTGTATACTGCTATATATTACGGGAAAGATAACTTCCAAGCCTGGTCTCATCAGTGGAAATCAGACTCAGGAAGATGCTAAAGACTGACCCAATACAGCAGTCATATTCTCCATAAACAAGTAGAAAAATGGTGTCTCATCATATTAAAATACTCTAGATCAGGAAACATTGTAGGAAGTTCTTTCATTTGGTTATAAAGTATATTATGCTTGACAAGAAATTATATTCTTGTTTTAATCCTTACCCAAGTGTAACTTGTATACAAAGGCTTTTGATTTCACATCAATTGTCTTAGTATTATTTATTCCGTAATACTGTATTATTCCATAATACAGCACCCACTTCCTTATATAAATAAATTGATCTCCAAATCAAAAGAAATAAAAACATAGTTGACTTGCAAAGCAAACCAAACATTATATGTGGAATATTTAGTATCTTCGTTAATAAGCTATGTGAATAAAGAGAACAGCTGAAAAAAAAGTTGCCTTCCTTTTTCAGATGAATCTCATTTCCAGCTTTGCTGTGAATGGTAGGTGGCAGGTTTAGACACAAACTTGGAGAGAGGAATTGCTCTGATATCACATTCGCAGAAACTGTCAGGAGATGGCAGTCTCGTATATAGGAGAATGTGTTCCTGGAAATCTTTCTCTGAGTCCTGATACTTTTAGACCACCTGATAGTACAGGTGTATTCCAGAAGGAGAATGTGCTATCCCATGTTGCCAGTTTTTGTTGGAGAGTGGTTCTCCAAACATAACTGTGACTTCGAGTGTTACCATACCAGATTTAATTACATCTCTAGAATTAAGTGGATGGAGAGATCCAGAATTTGAATTTCACATCCCATCAAGTGATTATTTCAATTTAAACTGAAACGTCTTCAAAAACATCATAGTTGTTTCCATAATTTTTAATAATGAATCAGTTACACCAATTGTAAAAATCAGGAGATGGCAGTCTCGTATATAGGAGAATGTGTTCCTGGAAATCTTTCTCTGAGTCCTGATACTTTTAGACCACCTGATAGTACAGGTGTATTCCAGAAGGAGAATGTGCTATCCCATGTTGCCAGTTTTTGTTGGAGAGTGGTTCTCCAAACATAACTGTGACTTCGAGTGTTACCATACCAGATTTAATTACATCTCTAGAATTAAGTGGATGGAGAGATCCAGAATTTGAATTTCACATCCCATCAAGTGATTATTTCAATTTAAACTGAAACGTCTTCAAAAACATCATAGTTGTTTCCATAATTTTTAATAATGAATCAGTTACACCAATTGTAAAAACAGGCTGCAAGTAGTCATGAAACTTAAGGTTACCAACTTGTAACTCTCTTCCTCGTCTAAATTTATTTATCCTGACTTGACTCATTTTGAAGAAAAATTTACTACTGTACTTGACCAAATACTATGCAGTATCAAATTTTTGCGCTATACCATCATCATCATCATCATCAAATTCCTGCCATGTACTCTCAAAGGGTGTACAGGATATGATAGTACTACATGAAAAATTTATATCAGTAATAACTTCCTATCTACAATTTTCCTCCAAATCAGTCTGTTACTTGTCAAGACTCCAACATTATCAGATCTTATATTTCTATTGTCTAAGGCACTTTGTACGGTATCAATTCACCTATATCTTGGTCTTCCTCTGGGTCATTTTCCTGCCAACCTGGCAGAAAACACTTGTTTTGCTAATCTTTCCTTGCCCATTCTGTTTAAGTGACCATACCACCTGCGATTAGCTCTGCTAACGCATTCCTGGATGCTGACAATGTCAAGTTCTTTCCTAATTGCCTCGTTTTTAATATGATATTGCCATTGATGGCTCTAAGGATTTCCCAAAGATTTGATTTATCGGGATCATCTTGATAACTTGCCAGCACTACAAGACAGCATATACCAGATAAATATTAATCTACATCAGCCAAATTAAAATTTACAGAATCTAAATGTGGATCACTAGAAAGATTAGATCAAATTTTTTTTTTCTTTAATACTGGATTGTAAAAAAAAAATGTATGACAATTAAAGCCTGAGATAGAAAAAGATCCCAGTCTTTTATCTTGTCATAAGCCAATGTTGAGAGTACTAGTTTTAATGTGTTATTCATTCTTTCACAAAGACCATTGAAACTGTGAAGGAATTATATGAAGGAAAGGATGGTGTAAATGATGATAGGATTTAATAAATAATATTTAAAAAACAACTTTCTGCACACTCCTCACTGAAGGTGAGGCTCAAAGAGAGTCATTCACCATGACATGAAGTGAAAGACCCGAAAGAAAGCATTCAATTCATTACACAGGGTAGCAATCAAGGGTGTTGGGAGAGTGGAGAGGGTTATCAAGAATGTGAGTTGGTAAATGTATGATGTGCATTAGGTCACTGACAGAAATACTGCATCTTCTTAAATATTATTTGAATGATATCTGAAATTAAGTTACAACTTCCAGCCTAATAAAAGTCAAATTTAACACAGAGCAGCTTAGTAAAATGTAACTTCATTATTTTTTGAGAGAATGTATTAGCAATAATTTTAAAAAATTGAAAAAATCTAAAAGTTATCAAACAAACTTCAGAATAAGCACTGTAACAAACTAACAGAATTTTATTTAATTAAAAAGTATTACTCTCAAAAATCCTCTATCTTCTTCTTCGTGTATATTTTTGGGGACACTAATTGCAGCTTGCTTCAGGATGATACATAATGGAGATACCCATTCTCTAACATTCAGATCTATATAAAATTAATTCAAGCATAGAGAAGATAAAATATATATACACCCTGAAAATAATAATCATAAAAATGGAAAAATCAGATACTAAAGTAAACACATATTAAGAGTTTTTCTTTTTTATGCATAAGTTGAAATGAAATAAATTATTTTTGAGAGTACAAATAATTAATACTGATAATATTAAAATAATTTATTGACATAATATTAAAAAGAATATTAGAAGTTTTTAATGAACAATACATTGCAAAGAACCACACTTTACAGATGAGCAAACATGCTAAATGAATATGAACAAGTAAGAATATGATCACAGACAATCATAAAAAAAGATGCCCTTCATAATTGCATTTTTGTATAGTATATATAGTGACATCATTCATTATCACCTAAAGACACGTTATGGTACATGTAATGTAGATTATAAATTATTCAATAATAGTAAAATAAAAAGAATATAAATTCCCCCTTTGAAGTCTTAAACAAGGTTATAGTATTGATAAAAACTACTTCCCTCTGGTATATCAATTTATCTACAGCAAATGTTATGGTCGTATTCAATAATCAGAGTAAAATTTTCAACAGGTAATATTTTCACTGCTTTCATGAGAAATATCATCTCTGAGACAAAAATTCTATTATTCAAAGAACTTTATCAGGTGGTGGTGCATTTGTAAAAATCTGCTGAGTATGTCAAAACTTATGTGTTCTATTAAGATTTGATCTGTTTTTATCTCATGGACTCTGGATCCGTAATTTTGTGTTATTAATTAATTTTTCACAACAAATGATCAAACAAACAATTCCACAAATTTTAATCTAGATGCTAAATATATGTTTCACTAAATATATGTTTAACTAAATATATGTTCCATCAAGCTAGTGTAATTATTAAATATCAGCTTGAATCACTATGCAAAATTTTACAAATAAAAATGAACAAATTGAAAAAATACAAAAACTGAATCACATAGACAATTTCTTCTGTGTACTTTAAATATTAAATTTTATTATTATTATTACATCACCACTATCATGTCACTATTTAATTCTCAAACTAAACAATGTACTACACTACTATTACTACTCCCATGCTAAGAAAACACATACACAAACTGCATGTGTTCTTGAGTCTGATTTGCCTGTAAGTGGGATGAAAAACCAGAGTTTCTGGGAGAAAAAACCCTGCTGCCTCCATATGAGATTAGCTAACACAATTTCAACTGAAAAAGCCCATATAAAGATTCCTCTTGTTGCATCCAGAATCACTCTCAAGTTTTTTTCCAATTGAAGGGAGAAATATAGTTTAACAATATTGCTCCCTTCAAATTGCAAACTATGGAGGCACTAAATCTTCATCATTAATCTCTGTCTAGTCAGAGCGGAGTTATGTAATACAAACAGAAAATTTTGATATATTTTGTTCTCTGTGTCATGCAAAAAATAAAAATAAAATAAAAAATGGAATGATAGCTTGATAAATTTTTGTGAGGACTCGGAACACCAACCGTGAAATCTATTCAGCGAGATAGAATCCAAATGTTTTGGATATAGATGAAGAGCAGACATACAAAATTACCTTCATAGATGCTTATGTATATTGTGAAACACAGTCTAAAAAGGAACAAATGTGAAAATTTCCTTCTGATTAGAAACGAGATTTTTTTATAATGCTATATTTTTATCATTAAAAATTTTTATCCTCTTCATTACTTACTGCACCTCACATGGCTAAGTAACTAGCAATCATAAACCTAATTTTTGATAATAAGATAATTAGAAAAAGAAAATAGATTCCTTTTGTTATGTGACAGATAGGATTTGAACTAATCTGAAGCAATCTGAATCCCAAAAATTTCAATACTCCATCCATCTGTTCACTGGGCATCCACAGATGCCATATGGCCACTTTGATGTGCCACACCAGACCTTGCCATGTAGTCCTGCTGTATGCTTTTCTGGAGGCTTCAACTCTCTGAGGATCAGTCATCAGTTCACACACACACTCCTTTTAATGTGTCAAAAATATTTTAACTTTCTTCTGTCAATATCCTTAAGGAGCCTTAAAGTTCTACTGATCTTTTTAAATACCCTTTCATTAGTATGCCTTTCAGTATATAACATCCTCAATAGCCTTCTGTAACACCACATCTCAAAAGCAGCTATCCTTTTCTTATCTGACTTCTTTAGGTTCCAAGTCTCACATCCATAAGTTGCTGTTGGCAAAAAACAACTGCATCCAAAATCCTCAACTTTGTTCCCAAGTCTCTGACTGTTGTTTTCACCATTCCTAATCTCCTGAGTTCTTCTGAACAGCAATCCTTCACATTAATAATGGATCCCAGGTACTCAAACTTGCTGACCTCCTCAATTCTTTCTCCATTAAGGTACTCTTGTTTCTCAAGAACTTCTCTACTTGTATTTCTGTTGAGAACCATGAAATTTGTCTTGCTAGGATTGAGTTGAAGTCCTCTGTTATTACTGATCTTGTTAACTTTATCAATATTTTGTCCTAGTTCTTCCTTGTCATTACAGAGGAGTATGGTATCATCAGCATTGAGATTACTGATCAATCTACCACCTATCCTAATTCCTGTCTTGAGCTCATCCAATGCTTCATGCATGATATCCTCAGCATATATACTAAACAAGTGAGGAGAAAGTAAACATCTTTGCCTAACTCCCTTTCCAACCTGAAACCAATCAGTTAATCCAACACCTGTCCTTACCATGGTTTCTTGCTCCCTGTACAAGTTGGCTATCACCCTGACAGTGTGTTGAGGAAAACCCGTTCTTTTCATTACTTCCCACAGTTTCACATGCTGAAACCTAAAAGCTTTAGAGTAGTCTAAGAAACCCATTACCAGAGTGAGTCTAAATTCTTTATATTTTTCTATGATCTGTCTAAAGCATACGATCTGATCTCTGGTGCTCTTACATTTCCTAATCCCTCAATACTAACACACACACATATATATATATATATGTCACAAAATGACAGTTGTTGCCCTATATGATGTACTATTTGTAGTTCTCTACTGTAGTTATTATATAATGTTATTATTACCCAATTGGGTGGTAACATTATATAACTACAGTAGAGAGCTACAAATAGTAATCATATAGGGCAACAACTGTGATAGATATTCCTGTATAACAGGAATATCTGTAGTTGTTATTTTATTAATTTGATTCAGGGATGAGGCTTCTTTTTTAATTTTTTAATCCCCCCCCCCAATTTTTCAGACAGATTTGGTTAATTTGGATTTATGGCCGAAGCAACTCAAGCTATGAGATCGGTTTATTATGTCTGTCAATTGCATGCATTTTTTTATGGCTAGTTTGCCTGTATTGCAAGATAAAAAAGCCTGAGTTCCTGGCAGGAAAAGCCTGCAACCTCTGTATAAGATATGCTAATTCATCTTCACATGAAAAGCCCTGATAAAGGTTCTTTGCATCTTAAAAGGGATACAAACCCAGGTCTTTCTAACCAATTTCTAGCAGAACATTTAGAAAATTAACATGGTAACATAACTAGTGCTATGGAAACAAGACAAAAACAGTGATATTCTTTTAAATAACAACTACAAGTTGTTATATTGAAGCAATAATTACTGGGGAAAGGAAGAAGTAACCATAGTATTCAAAACTAAACATGAAGATAACAGCAGGTAATTTCAAGCAGAGAGTGATGTGAGCAAAGATCAAAAATGAGGACCTAAACAATGAGACTTATTTTGGCCCATCTTCCTGCATAAGGTGCTAGAAAAGAAAAAGTGGGGAAATTTTCCGAGTCATTACAGAAGGCAGTCGATATAAAGGAAAGGGAAAAGTTGGTCCATGTTGGAAATCTAAATAGCAGAGTAAGAAATAATTACCAGATATACAGAAATGCATTACAAGCAGTGGTGAGCTATAAGGGGCTCACGCGAGACCTTTGTTAAATTTTCTGAAATTTGTGAGCCACTTGTATACCACCATGGAATATATACATGCTATTATAATTGCTACTTTAAATTCATATGGATTTTCTAATAACTATATAAAAAATCATTTCATTGCATTTTGTTCTGATGGAGCTATGTTATCAGTGTAATGTTAGGAAACAAATCAGGTGTTGCAATCAAACTTCTACAAAAATTTCCCAACATTTGCCATTGAGCTCATTGTTTACACTTAGAATTACACGATTTGATAAAAAACATTAAAGAAATAAATTAGTCGCAAGCCTTGAAGAAAACCCTGATTGATTCAGACAGAGAGACATGTGGTGAGGTAGTCTGCAAGGATAGAAAAATCAGAACTCCATGGTGGACACAGGAAGTTAAAGAGGCACTGAAGAAAAAGAAGAAAGCATATCAAACGCTCCTGGCAAATAAGTCAGCTTATTTGTAAAACTGTGTAAAACTAGCTAAACAAAAGTCATGGGAGGACTTTGACAAGAATATAGAAAATAAATATCAACAAGTTGGTAAGATATTTTGGAGATTGTTGAAGAAGCTTAGAAATGGAGGAAAGAGTACTGTAAAAGGAGTTAGAGATGATAAAGGTGACATGAAAACAGGAAAAAAAGATATCCTTGAAGTATGGAGTAATTACTTCAAAAAATTGCTAACTATGAATAGTTAGCTAACAGTGATAGCACAGCGGTAAAAAACGCTGACCACGCATGCAGTCAGGAATACATATCCATACTTGAAGTAGAAAAAGCCATCAAAGGCTTGAAATGTGGAAAGGCAGCAGGAGTAGATGACATTCGACCAGAAATGCTAAAGTATGGTGGTATAAAAGTCTTACAGTGGCTGCATTGCATAGTTCAGAAAGCCTGGACAGAGGAATGAATTCCCAATGATCGGAGGAGCTCTAATAGTACCCATATATAAAAATGGAAATAAAACTGAATGTGAGAATTACAGAGGTATTTCCCTACTGAGTGTTCCTGGCAAGATCTATGCAAGTATACTCGAGAAACGGTTGAGAAGAATTGTGGAAGAAAAGCTTGGTGAAGAACAAGCTGTATTCAGGCCAAATAGAGACTGTCAGGATCAGATCTTCACTTTACGACAAATAGTTGAGAAAGCATGGGAATATAACAAAGCTCTGTATTTAAGTTTTGTTGATCTGGAAAAGGCATATGACAAGGCGGCAAGAGAGAAGCTATTCAATAGGCTACAGTTATATGGTGTTAATGGGGCATTATATCAAGCAATACTTAGTCTTTACTTGAGTTGTAAGTCAGCAGTTAGAATTGAAGGAATTACAGGAAGATGGTTTAATGTTAAATCTGGTGTGAGACAAGGATGTACATTATCCCCTCTGTTATTCATTATCTATATGGATCACATTATGAAGGAAAGTGGTATTAAACATGATATCAGAATTGGAGATGTTAATGTCAGCTCTTTGCTTTATGCGGACGATGTTATACTTCTAAATAAATCCGCTACAAGTTTGCAAGATTCCCTGACTAAATTAAATAACTGTTGTAATAGATATGGTATGAAGGTGAGCATTAAAAAGACAAAGACAATGAAAATAGGTAGAATTGTTGAAAATGTCAACTGTGTTGTGAATGGAAAACCTGTGGAACAAGTAAAACATTTCAGTTACTTGGGCGTGATTTTCAGTGAAGATGGTAAATTAAATATGGAAATAGACAACAGAATCAACAAAGCTAGTATGGTAGGAAGTCAATTGAATAAATTCATATGGAATAAGAAAGAAATTAGTTGGAATACTAAATTAGCTGTATACAAGACAATGTTCAAACCAATTTTAACTTATGGATCTGAGAGCTGGGTCAGAAGTAAAACACTTGACCAAAGACTAGAGACCACCGCAGATATGAGAGTCCCGAGAAAGATTAGAGGAGTGAACAGATGGCATCAATGGCAATATCATGTTGGAAACGAGGATATTAGGAAAGAACTTGACATTGTTGGCATCCAGGAATGCGTTAGCAGAGCTAATCCCAGGTGGTATGGTCACTTAAACAGAATGGGCGAGGAAAGATTAGCAAAACAAGTGTTCTCTGCCAGGTTGGTAGGAAAACAACCCAGAGGAAGACCAAGATATAGGTGGATTGATATGGTACAAAGTGCCTTAGATGATAGAAATATAGGATCTGATAATGTTAGTCTTGATTTGGAGGAAAATTGTAGATAGGAAGTTAGTAATGATGTAAATTTTTTATGTAGTATCATATCCTGTATACCCCTTGAGGGTACATGTCAGGAATTTGATGATGATGATCATTTTGAAATATTTATGGATAAATTATATACTTTTTATCATCAATCACCAAAAAATCAACGAGAATTAAATACGATTGCAAAAGCCCTTGCTATCGAAATTTTAAAGATTGGCCGTGTGTTTGGACCACGATGGGCAGCTTGCAGTTTACGAATGGCTCTTGCTTTGTGGAGAAATTACCCAGCTTTATGCAAGCATTTTGCATCGAAGTATAAATATAAGAGCTTTTTAAACCGACTTTTCAATTTGGAATTTTTTAAAAGATCAATCATTAATGATTGATATCCTACAGTAATTATGATATCTGTTAGAAGCTCTACAAAGTTGCAATATAAGTATTATAAGGGCTAAGTCAGGCTTTTTTTTTTCCACGATGCGAGCCCTTTGTTAAAATTTCCATAGCTCACCACTGATTGCAAGTTATGAAAATCTAGAGAAAAGAGCAAAGCTGTTAATAATGGCAAGTACCTGCTGGATTTCTGTTAAGGATAGACACCTATTCATTACTAACAACCATGTTCCCACCTAAATATGTGAATAAATTCACATGGAGAAAAAGACAAAAAAAATAAAAAAGTCTCATGAACTATGTGATTGCTGATAGTCATATCTCCATGCTGATTCAGGACACAAAATATATTTTGTGTACTGAATTGTGATAAGAAGTAAGCACCAATTAGTCTATTAGGATAGAAATGAATACAATACTGGAAAGAAAAATATGCAAGAAAGTTATAAAAAGAATCAAAGTTGAGTAGTTATCAGGCATGAAGTGTAGACTCAAATATACAACTGAATGATAAATGCATGTAAACACAAGAAAGATATTTAATTAACCAGATATTTCGGTCTGGAAATAGCAGACCATCCTCAGTGGTATTACAACAACAGTTATAAAAAATACAAGCTAGAATATGAACAATAGATCATTTAAAATAGAACAAGCCACATGATGTTAGATTACTAAGTATGAAACGGAATATTTTGAAGTAGAGACATGATTAAAAAATAAAAAATTTAAATAAAAAAATTTTTAAAAATTAATGAGTAATCTTGATTAGACTTTCCCAGATTTTTGACATAGATATAAAGTCATTATGATTCAGGTTGGGACGATGGAGCAAGACCTTCGCGCTTTCCTTGAACAAACGTTCAAACCTATAACGGGATCTATGTAAGAGGCGAGTCCTGGACCAAAGGATGTTGTGGTCAGTTTCAATCCCGTGCTGAGCCGATCCAGACTTTTCAGGTTTGTTGTGACGAATGGAGGACTGATGTTCTTGGATTCTTTTTTCAAGAGAACGTCCAGTCTGTCCAAAATAGGATAGATCACAGTTGCACGGAATTTGATAAACTCCAGGAAGAGATTAAGTTGAGCATTTATCTTTAGGAGAAGGAAAATGAGAAGACAATTTGTTAATAGGTGAATAAGTAGCTGTTAAATCATATTACTTTAAAATTCTTGTGATAGGTTCTGAAATACCGGAGATATAAGGAATTGGCACTCGACGTATTGAAACTTTGTTGTTTTGTGGAGGATTATAAGAATTGAGAAGATGTTGAGTACTTTTTTCAGAAAAGCCATTGAGTTTCATGTGTTGTTGGATAGTAAACAGTTCTTTCTGTAGATAATCAAAGGTAGAACAATTAGTTTTTGCTCTTCTGATGAGGCATTTTATAATTCCTGTTTTTTGACATAGATGATGGGCTGATTCTTTAAGAATATAACGACCTGTGAAAGTTGGTTTCCTGTATACTGTAGATGTAAGAATATTTTATGTAAGAATATCAGAACCTATCGTAAGAATTTTAAAGAAATGATTTAACAGCTACTTATTCATCTATTAACAAATTGTCTTCTCATTTTCCTTCTCCTAAAGACAAACACTCAACTTAATCTCTTCCTGGAGTTTATCAAATTCCGTGCAACTGTGATCTATCCTATTTTGGACAGACTGGACGTTCTCTTGAAAAAAGAATCCAAGAACATCAATCCTCCATTCGTCACAACAAACCTGAAAAGTCTGGATTGGCTCAGCATGGGATTGAAACTGACCACAACATCCTTTGGTCCAGGACTCGCCTCTTATATAGATCCCGTTATAGGTTTGAATGTTTGTTCAAGGGAAGCGTGGAGGCCTTGCTCCATCGTCCCAACCTGAATCATAATGACTGCATATCTATATCAAAAATCTGGGAAAGTCTAATCAAGATTACTCAATTTTTTTTTTTTATTATTATTTTTTTTTTATTTTATTATTTTTTTATTTTTTAATCATGTCTCTACTTCAAAATATTCCGTTTCATACTTAGTAATATAACATCACGCAGCTTGTTCTATTTTAAACGATCTATTGTTAATATTCTAGCTTGTATTTTTTATAACTGTTATTGTAATACCACTGAGGATGATCTGCTATTTCCAGACCGAAATAGCTGGTTAATTAAATATCTTTCTTGTGTCTACGTGCATTTATCATTCAGTCTTATGTCACAAGTATCCTTAAAACAGCAAATATACAACTATTGTTGAATTAAAAAACTGGAAACTCAGACAGACTGTGAATAAAAACCATTGACTGATTCAGCCAGATAGGCATGTGAAATTGTCTGCAAGGAGAGAAAAAATCAGTGCTCCATGATGGACTCAGGAAGTTCAAGAGGCAGTCACGAAAAAGAAGAAAGAGTCAAAAGTTCTTACCAAGTAAGTCAGCATGCTATGAGAGAATTATCATTATTATTATTACACAGGCATCTCCATGGAATCAGACACATTGCTAGGAGACTCACACACACACATTTACTATTATTATTCACACAACTATCATACCCATCGTTAAGCTCAATCACTATTACAGCATTACCAACCACCTCTGGTAATCCATTCTAGTTATTCACCATTTTCCTAACAAACAATCTACTCCTCACACCTTTACTTAATTTCACAATCCACATACCTTCAATCTATCCTTTCTAGAGCACACTCCATACACCTGTCACCATCTTGGTCACTTGTCTCTGGATCCTCTTCACCACCTCATCTCCAAGAACACTAGATGACCTAATCTATGCATAGTAGCCAAGATGCCACCATATCACAGCTTTAATAAAGAGGGATAATAACCTCCCTATCTCTAATTGTCAATATATTCATTTGTTTATTTGTTTGGGGGTATGAGGGTACAAGGACAGCTATGGTCATGCTGCACCAGTACACTATGTAAGAAATAAGTGATATATACAGGGCTGAAACTCTGTATCGTCAACATTCTCATCTAGTCAGGATGGGTTGAATGTTCCATGGACTCTTTTCCTCTATTGAGTTCTGTTCTCTGCCAGCCTTGGCATCTGCTGGAATAAGGTCAAGCTTGAGAGGATCTTCAAGGTTTCACACAGTCTCCTTGGTCTTTCACTGCCTCGGTTGATCCAAGCTCTTCCATGAAGAGACATAAGATAGTCTTTCTCGGCACATCATAGCTATGCTCTCAAACCACTGTAGCTGTCTTTTGTGTAACCTATTTAGGATGTTATCAGTGTAACCCAAACCTTCCTTACTTTACCATTTATCTATTTCACAGTCCACTTTGTGCCATTGATTCTCTTTTTCTTGTTTGCCAGTGATCCTGAAAAATACCGCTGAAAGGATCACCGAGTTGAAGAGTTAAATCTTTGGCTAATTTTTTTCCTTTTTTTTTTTTTTTGTTTCTCTATATTTTATTTGATTTGTTCATTGCTAGTTAATTGATAGTTTTCATATAACTTAGATCTTCACTGATCCAAAATAATTGCAACTGGTCACTTGTTCTATTCTTTTATTATTTATTGTAACATTGATATATTTTTTTACTCTGCCTAATTACTATAATTTCTGTCTTATCAAGACTTATCTCCAAGATGTATTTGTTGCTGGTTGGATTTAGATTATAAATCATTGATTTTAGGTTCTCTATATTATCAACTATAAGAATTATTTCAGGTGGGTGATGTTTCTTCCATTGACAGTTACAGGCAATTCTCCAAGGATTCTCTGGGATGGAATCTTACTTGTTTCAATATTCCTGAATTTTACTATTGTCTGCCTTTATAGTACTTTCTGATTGTGCTGATTAGGCAGTGTTTTTATCACACAGTTTCTATTTACTGAATTAAAGACTTGCTTGTAGTCTACAATAAATACAAAAAGCCTTTTTTTTATTTTTTTTGCTTTTCTCGACTCAAATCTGCTTCTTCTTCTTTGGTACATCAATCTGAAGATTGGTAATTACAGCAGCACATCACAACATCCTGTTTTGTGACCTTTTTATCTCTTCATAACTCTTAGCACCAGTTAGCATCATTATGTTATTTATATATGAAATTCTTGGTCTGCCTCGTGGCCTCTTTCCTTCTACAGTCTCCTCCATTATTTCTATAATCAGTTCCCCATGTCTCAAATGGTGTCCAATTAGGCTTTTTCTTCTCTTATTGATGTGTTTTATTAATGACCTCTCTTCGTGAACTATATTTAGAATTTAGTTATTACTTTTCCTTTCTGTCCAACTAATTTTCATCATCTTTCTCCAGCTCCAAAGCTCTAATGCCTCCAACTTTTTGATGTCTTGTTTGTTAGAGAACCAGGCTTCACAACCATATAATGTAATGCTCCATATGTATGTTTTCACTAGCCTTTTTTTGAGCTGGATGTTAAGTCCTTTACTGGTAAAAAATGTTTCTTCTGTTGTAGAATGCTTTTTTGGCTAGGATTATTTGTGCTTTAATATCTGATTGGTTTCTTCCATCTTCTGTGATAAGACTTCCAAGATATTTAAAAGAGGATACCTGTAGTATTAGGTTATTATTTACTTCCAGGTTTATTTTCATTGGATTTGCTTTATTTGTAATTAATAATTCTGTTTTCTTATAATTAATTTTCAGGTTGTACTGTGTGAAATTTTCTTCCATCTTTGTCAGGGTGGCTTTCAGTTTGTTTTCGTTATCAACTATAACTGCTATATCATCCGCAAACTGTAGCCAGTTAATATCGATTCCATTTATCTCAATTCCTGTTTCTATTAGTTCTTTCAATTTATGTATTGCATCTTCAATGTACAGATTAAACAATATGGGTGAAAGAGAGCACCCTTGTCTTACACCTCTACATATTTTTGCTATTGCGGTTTTGTTTTATTGCTGGCTGCTTCTATTAGGGCTTGTAAAGATTAAATATGAGCCTTCTATCTCTCCAATCTACCTTTATTGTTTTTAGGAGGTGAAGCATTTGGTTCCAGTCAATACTATCATGATAGTATTCTCTGTTTCCTGAATCCAAACTGGTCATTATCAACATATCCTTCAACATTCTTTGTTAGTCTTTTTTGCATAATTTTGAGTAGTATTTTCAAAGCATGTGATATTAAGCTTATTGTTTGATGATTTTCACACTTGTTTGCATTATTTATTTAGGAATGGGTATGAAAGAGCATTGTGTAAAATCTTTGGGTATGATCCCAGTTTCATAAATATCCTTTATGATCTTGAAAAGGTATGACTTATGTTTCCTGAGTATTTTATTAATTCTGAAGGGATGTTATCAATGCCTGGTGCCTTGTTGGTTGATAATTCATTCAGTGCCCATTCAAATTCATCTTTTAATATAGTTGGACCAATTTCTTCCACATCAAGTCTTGTTTCATCTCCTATAGCCTTGGCGTCTAGAACTTTTCCACTATATAGATCTTCTAAGTACTCCCTCCATCTTTCCTAAATTTCTTCCTTATCTATAAGTATGTTCCCTGTTTATTTTTGATAATTGTACTTCTTGTCTTGTTTTGCTGGCTTATTCCTTTTATAATGTTATAAGCTTTATCGATTCTCCTAGTGTTTATTAGATCTTCTATTTCTTTACACTTCTCTGTATACTACTGTTCTTTTGTTTCTTTACACTTTCTATTTATCATATTTTTTATATGTTTATATTTGTCTTTGCTTTCTTCCTTTAGGGAGGTTTGTATTTCCTTCTTTCATCTATTAGATCTAGAATGTCCTGGATGATCCATGGCTTTTTTATTTGGTCCCAGTCAATACTATCACTGATAGTATGTTCCTTGATAGTTTGCTTGTTCAAAGTTTATTTTTCACTTGGTTAGAGTATAATAAATTTAGTTTAATCCTTTATCCAAGTGTGAGCAAACAAAGTTTGCACCTGAAAGTATCTTCAGGACTAGGGAAAGGTGGTACAACACCAAGGCACTCCTTGCAAAGGTGGAGCAAGCTACCAACACTCCTATCTCAGTATCTCCCATAATGCAAAACACATCTCCTTGCGGATATGTGTAATGTTATGCATTAAGGGAAGGGCCACAACCCAGGCTAGTTTCGACCTTTATTGAGGTCTCTTCGGTGGGAGCCAGGCCCAAGTGGAGATACCAGGCAGAAGCATTAGCAGGTCATCTCCCTATAGGAGTTGCCAAATGGTGTGCCACCCTTTTTTAATAAATTACTCTGGATTTAGAGAAAGATGTTGAAAGTTTATTTTTCACTTGGTTAGAGTATAATAAATTTAGTTTAATCCTTTATCCAAGTGTGAGCAAACAAAGTTTGCACCTGAAAGTATCTTCAGGACTGGGGTAAGGTGGTACAACACCAGTAAACTCGTTGCAAAGGTGGAGCAAGCTACCAACACTCCTGTCTCGGTATCTCCTATAATGCAAAACACATCTCCTTGCGGATATGTCTAATGTTATGCATTAAGGGAAGGGCCACAACCCAGACTAGTTTCGACCTTTATTGAGGTCTCTTCAGTGGGAGCCAGGCCCAAGTGGAGATACCAGGCAGAAGCATTAGCAGGTCATCTCTACCTACAGGAGTTGCCAAATGGTGTGCCACCCTTTTTTAATTTTGTTTTTAATGTGTTTTGCATTATGGGAGATACTGAGATAGGAGTGTTGGTAGCTTGCGCCACCTTTGCAAGGAGTGCCTTGGTGTTGTACCACCTTACCCCAGTCCTGGAGATACTTTCAGGTGCAAACTTTGGTTGCTCACACTTGGATAAAGGATTAAACTAAATTTATTATAGTTTGCTTGTTCCTTGGCATTGGCAGCCTTGATGATTGCATCCTTCAAATGAGTCCATTTTTCCTCTATGTTTTTCTTTTTCCTCTTTCCAGTTGTAATGCTTTCATTAGTTTGCTGTTTATAGTTTTTATGGTTTTCCTCTGTTTTCAGATTATTATGTTCCATTTGGTCCTTTTCCTTGGTTGTGACAGCTTTTTAAATTTCAGATTACATTTCAATAAAACCAAATTATGGTCACTGTCAACATCAGCTCCCAGGTAACTTTTGCATGATTTTACTTGATTTTTAAATCTATTTTTTGTCATAATATAATCTGTTACCTTCTTATATCCCCTGGCATTTTCCAAGTATACCTTCTTCTTTTTGGTACCCCATTATTAGTGATGATTACCAGGTATTAGTGATGATCAGATTGAATTGGTGGCAGAACTCCAAAAGTCTATCTCCTCTTTCATTTCGGCATCCAAGTCCGTACTTTTCCACCTCTCTACCATCTTTGCCTTCACCAGTGACTGCATTCCAATCACCCATGACAATAAGATTATCTTCCTTTTTAGTGAGTTTGATTAGATTCTCAATATCTACATATACTCTCTCAACTTCATCATCACTGTGGTCACTAGTAGGCATGTAAGCTTGTATTATTATAATATTTGTTGGTTTTGCTTCTAGTTTTACCATTATCAATCTGCTACTACATTTTACTGAGTTGATTACTCTTCTTCCCCATTCCTTATTGAGAACCACTGCGACTCTATTTTTTGCTATCTCATCACCTGAATAAATAATTCTGTAATCACCACTCCAAAAGTTCCATTCCATCTCATTTCACTAATTCCCAATATGGCCATTTTTAATCTATCCATTTCTCTCTTCAAACTTTCCAATTTTCTTAATTTGTAGGAGGGTTCTCACATTCCACGTCCCAATGAATGTACAAGGATTTCACTGATTTATGACCTGGGAAGCCTTGCTTCTTCCCCTGCCGTGCACAAGTATTGAGCCATTGGGAGCTTGACTATCTTTTAGAATGTCCATCCATACTGCTATCTTACTAGATATCAAATCTGCTTAGTCTCTGTAAAACAAAGCTTGCATCACTAGTTCCTCTTCCATCTCTGACATTGAATCGCATTTGTTCTTCTTCCATTACTTCTTAATGCTCTTTCTTTATTTTATTTTGAATGATTATAATATCTTGTATGAATGGCTCAGCAATGATATGGGTCTGTAGTTATCAGATTGGCTTTTATCTCCTTTTTATGTATTGGGATGATTTTAATGAGTCTCCAGGCATTAGAGATTTCCCAATTTTTCTAATATTAGGCTGTATAAATAGTTCAGGTATTGTATTGTGTAGTCCTTTCTCCTCCTCATTCTCACAGTTTTTTTGAAATGCTATCCAGTCAATGTGCCTTTTCAGTTTTCATTAATTTTATTGCTATGATAATTTCTTCTAGAATTTTTGGTTTGGATTCTGTTTGATCTATGATGAGATGAGCCTGATAGGAGATACTCTTTTTTTGAGTAATGACAAAAAGTATTTTGTCTGGATTGTTTCTATTTCTGTCACCTTGTCTCCATTAAGTATAGACACTCAGTGAGTGTGATGAAATGTGCCTGAGTGCATAGAGCCAAGACAGATTATGAAAGTGACTAAAGTAATGACTGCACTTGTTATCAAAACAAAGGCAGTTGATTAAAATATGACTGGTTAGTCCAGTATTACAGAACTCACATGCAAGGCATGTCATCATCCCTCAATAGGAAGTAAGATAACTATGAATTGTTGGATGAATATGACCTATGAGCAGCCGAGCAAGTACAATTTCCTCTTTATGGATCCTGTGCAGACTAGACTGCCATAAATTCAATAATGCTTATTACTGGTCTCTGGGAATAGAGCAGAAGATCCCATCAGTATCTCTGATTTTGAACCATCTGTGTAGACAGATGGTTCAAAATGTTTGTTCAGGCACAAAATCAAAGTACCCAATTCTATGAGCTTGAAAGAGCTATAGATAGCAACAAGAGGGGTGGAAAATTTGGGTAGCCTGCAAAAGAAAAAGCTACATATGGTATGCATGCCATGGTGGAAGTCTGATTAATGGCATCTGAACTATGTTGTCTACCTCAGTATCTAGAGCTTGTAAGAGAGCTGTTATTTGCAAACCAAACTAGAAGGTTTCTTTTTCTTTTACTCAAATTTCAAGAAATTTGGGTGCATGAAATTCCCCAAACTTGGGACACGCTAATTTTCAGATCTTCAGCCCAACAGCCAAGACCACATTCCTGACATCATTTTAACACTATCCTTTGCATCCTCTCTTCTGTATCTGCATCACTTTAGAAATCAGGGCTTAGCCCACTAGTGGGGTGCCATTTAGGAGTGTAGGCCTGATTGTTTCCTTTCTTTACCCTCATTTACCCAGTGTTAGTGCCTGCATGCACATATCATTGTTCTGTGATCCCTGATAATGGCAATGCAACAAAATATTGGAAGTATTAATTAAAGTTATTATACATCCCGGACGGGCCCGCGTCTTTTTTGGGCGCTAGTTGTCTTTGGTAAATGTGGCGGTCGAGTTTAGCTAGTCTAGAAAACGTGTTTTTAAAGTTAAATATAGTGTGGCTTTTTGTCAAAAATTGTGCTGCAATTGTGTATCGGTTAGAAACAAGTGTCCTTCAGTGGTATTATTGTTTAGAACTGTGTTGTATATATTGTGTTTTCACTGCCGTTTGTTTCACTATATCAACGTGTAAAGATGGCGTCCAACAAGAAACGTACGTCAGCGGCGCGCAGGACTTCTACTACTACAAGAAAGGCCGGCTCAGCGTTGGATTTTTCGCAATGGATGCGTTGCGGAAACTGCTATATGTATGCACCGAAAAATGTGAAGGATCTGTGGTCGGTCTGGTAAAATGAAAAGAACGAAAATGTCGACGTATGTGAGAAGTGTCGGGATAGGCTGGAGCGTTTAGGAATGGAAGCTGACATCGGGACCGTAGCGGAAGAACTTCGGCGGGAGTTTATGAAAATAAAAAATGACCTTCATCTTCTTCATGAGGAAGTGGAAGTGATCGGTAAGGAGATACTGGAAGTTAAAGCGGAGTTTAATGTGTTAAACAGAGAAATTAGGACTATAGAGATTACTTTAGCTGAAGTAACTAGAACAGGATTACATATGGGTGAGTCTTTGGTGAATGATTCAGTAATAAATAGTATGGGAGTGATTGGGAGTCAATATAATAAAACCACAAGTGGCCTAGAAGAAATGAGATGTAGTGAGAGTGGGGGGGTAAGTAATAGAGAGTTGAGTAATGAAGCTGGGAGAGTCATGCTGAATAGTGTAGAGAATGAGTCCATGAGTGTGGACTTGAATGAAGTTAAGAGTAGTAAAATATATGGTGATTCTATGATTAAGGGTATGGAGAGTGGTATGCATGAGGAGTGCTGGGCTGATGGGACAATAGAAAGAGTGGCTTTAGCAATAAAGAGAGGGCATGAAGCAGACAAGATGATAGTTATGGTGGGTACGAATGACCTGAGAGGTAGTATAAATCGGGTAGGAAAAGATTTAAGAACATTATTAGATATTGTGAAGAGGAAAAGTGTCAATGGGAGAATAGTGTGTGTGCTGCCTCGTTTTGACAATTACGAGTTAAGTAGACGAGCAATGATAATGAATGATATGATTGCAAGAATGTGCAGAAAAAGAGGTCTGGAGTTTGTTGATGTTTGGAGTGTGTTTGAAGGAAAAAGGCAGTTGTATGCTAGAGATGGACTGCATCTTAACATGGAAGGACATAAGCGATTGAAGAAGTTATTGTTTTCTGAACAGGTTGAAGTTATTGGGCAGGGAAACTAATATTGAAAAGGTTGAGTGTGAGAGAGAGAAACTTTAGCACTGATTGTGTATTTATTGATCCTTATAGGCTGAATAAAATGCAGAAGAGAGGGGATAAAAATCGGCATAGGACTACGGTAGTTAATGACTTATATATCAGTTCTAAAGCCGGTACAAGATCTAGAGGGAATCTGCAATTTTTGTATACCAATGCTAGAAGCATTCGAAATAAGAGAGAAGAATTTTTGGCATTAGTCAGTGAAATCTCACCAAAAGTTGTAGGCATTAGTGAAACTTGGCTGTCAGCAGAAGATGTGGTCACTGGAATTGAATGTGATGGGTACACTATTTTCAGGGAGGATAGAGCAGATAGAACAGGGGGAGGAGTACTGTTGATGATAGCTGATGTGTTGCAGCCAAAGAAAGTAGTATATCATGATGATAGACATGTGAATAAGAGTTCATTTGAGGCAGTCTGGTGCGAAATAGCGACCAACGCAACCAAATATACAGTTGGATGCTGCTATAGGCCAGGGAGTACGGGGGGAGATATTGAATTCATGCATCAGCAACTTAGTGCAATGAGTGAAGGCTTGGTGATTATTATGGGGGATTTTAATTACGGTGATATCAATTGGAAGGAGGAAATATCACGTAGCAAAAAGGAAATGGAATTCATACATCTTCTACGAGATAATTACTTGAAACAGCACGTAACTGAAGGGACACGTGGTGTGAGAGTGTTGGACCTGGTTATTGGTTCAGAGGTTATATGCATAAGTAAGGTGTCCTCGTTACCTCCAGTTGGTGAAAGCGATCATGTGGTATTGACTTGGGAGGTTGCAAAATCTGTGGATTTTTCTATTAAGAAGGGGTATGTACGGAACTACAGGTTAGGCAATTATAACAAGCTTCGGAGTGAGCTTGCAGCCATCCCATGGCAGAACATATTGCAAGGGAAAGATGTTAGCAGTGCTTGGGATAAAATCAGCGGGTATCTGAGGAAAGCAATATCAGATTGTGTCCCCATGGTTAGGAGATCAAACAAGGCAGGCATTAGATGGATGAGCAGTAGTATCAAGCTTGAACTGCAAAAAAAGAAAATGTTATGGAGAATTTACAAGGAGAAAGGCGATCAGGACACCCATGAGCAGTACAAGGCTCAAGCTAGGAAAGTTACCAGCATAGTAAGAAAAGCTAAATCAGATTATGAGAAGACCTTAGCCAAAGAGATCAAGGGTAATCCCAAAGAGTTCTTCCGCTATGTGGCAAGTAAGAGGAAGAATGACTTCAGAAGGATAACCTTAGTGGGTGCTGATGGTATTGAGGTGACAAAATCAGATGTAATAGTCGAGTTACTGAGTGATCACTTTTCAAAAGTCTATCACCCAAGTGAGGATATCTCTATACCTACAGCAATACCTAATGTGAGAATTGAAGCTAAAGAATCAGAGGTATTAAATATATTGCAAAACTTAAATGCAAACACTGCGGTAGGCTTAGATGGAATATCAGCTCGGGTGTTGCGTGAATGTGCAAATGAATTGTCAACCCCTCTCACCTGGATATTTAACTTAAGTTTGAACTCTGGTATGGTCCCTAGGGAGTGGAAGTTAGGCAAAGTGGTTCCTTTGCATAAGGGTGGCTCTAAAACTGCGGTATTGAATTACAGACCAATCACCATCTCAGGAGTAGTGGTAAAAGTATTGGAAAAGTTGGTTAAAGACAAAATTCAAGAATGGGTGGATCAGGATATGATACTCTATAGAGGCCAACATGGTTTTGTTAAAGGTAGATCCTGCCTTAGCAATCTATTAACTATTCATAATAGAATAACATCTGAGTTGGACAAAGGAACTGGCTACACAGTGGTACTTCTGGATTTTGCTAAGGCTTTTGACAGGATACCCCATAAAACACTGTTACGCAAATTGGAGCAGATGGGAATGGATATTAAATTGGTGATATGGATAGGAGAATGGCTCAGGTAGAGATACCATAAGGTGGTGTATGGAGGAGCCGAGTCCAGAATGAGGCAGGTGACCAGTGGTGTGCCTCAGGGCTCTGTGCTTGGGCCAATGTTGTTTAATTTGTATATAAATGATATAGGAAACGGCTTAAAGGGAGATATTCAGTTGTTTGCTGATGATGCAAAGTTGTGTAGTGCAATAAAAAATCAAGCTGATGTTGAAAGTTTGCAGGAGGATTTAAATAAGCTGGTAAAATGGGCAAAAGAAAATGGATGTCAGTTCAATGTGGAAAAGTGTAAAGTCATGCATTTTGGGATTAAAAGATTACCAGCTGTGTACTACATCGATGGAAAGGTACTCCAAGAGATTGATGAGGCTAGGGACTTAGGGGTATTGGTAGATAGGGAGATGAAGTTCAGAGGACACATTGCTAAGGTGTCCAAGATTGCACATAGGATTACTTGGTTGTTGAGGAACACACTGACATCCAGAGATAAAGAGGTTATTATTCCCCTTTATAAAGCATTGATACTTCCACATTTGGATTACTGTGCTCAGGTCTGGTCACCTGGATTCCTTGGAGATGAGGAGGCTGTGGAGAGGGTTCAGAGAAGAGTGACCAAGTTGGTGAGTGATATAAAAAATGCTCCCTACATTGATAGATTGAGAGCTTGTGGATTGCAGAGATTGGTTGATAGGCGAAGAAGAGGGGATATGATAGAAACATTCAAATTACTAAAAGGTTTTTATAGGATTGATGCAGGGGAAATGTTTCAGCTGTGTGAAAGTGATGGAAGAACAAGAGGTCATCTCTGGAAATTAAAGAAGAGTGTGGTTAACAAAGGTGTCAGAACAAGGTTTTTTGCCTGGAGGGTGGTGAATGAGTGGAATTCATTGCCTGACTTAGTTGTGAGCTCTTCGTCTGTAAATGAATTCAAGAAGAGATATGACAGATATTGTTTTGCTAGTTTGGGTCTCCCGCGATGAGTCTACTGACTCCATGGAGATACCCGTAATAATAATAATAATAATAATTAATATTTAATATACATTGTAATGTCCTGAAAAATAATAGTTATAAATAACCAATGGAAAAGCATTTCTACCAGAATGTATTCAGCACCAACATTAAGATAAACTTTTTCAACAGTAAACATTTTAAAGTAATGTATAGGAAAATTTCAAAATTGTGTAATGCAACTTATTTGTGTATTATATGTAGACATGTGTGATAAAGAAACAAGTAAAGGAATTTTTCATGTCAACAGAGTGTAGTGTGCAGTTAATTAATGTTGATCTGTTTAAAAGAACTGTAGCATTACATTTGTCAGACTTTGTGATAACAATATCCTTATTAGGTTTTAGTGACTTGCTGACTGCTGGCTGCTAGTTCTATTTTCGTGACTTTGCTACATATTGCTTTGTATTATTCAAAATGTTATAAGTTTCTAAATGAAATTTATCAGCTATATTAGCTAGAAGAAATTTAATGCCCCTTTCAATGTTATATAACATTCAGTTTACTAACAGTTCTAGATGCCTTTATTAAGTAGTAAAAGTTCACCATTATTTAGTGTGTGACTGGAAAGGTTGATAACATGGTAATTACTTGAAGGTAGTTGGTCACTCTTATCTCCCTTGGATGTGGTTGACTATTCCTAGTTATTCACTGGGAAAGAGATATCCTGATTGGTTATATCTGTGTGATGGCCATTCAAATCTCATTGCTGTTTTAGTGTATGAAAGCTATAAGCTTATCTTTATTTGTTTCCAGAATATGTTTAGCCAAGTTGTCAAGCACATTCCAAATATAAGGATTAATGTAACTAGGGTTTAGATTCTAAATTCATTCATTTCTTCACCAGAGGTCAGGCCAGCAGTGTAAATAGTTGACCAAACTGATGTGACTTTGGCATACTATGTATATTGTAATGTCACCTGTGTCTTGTTTGTATGTATATATATATCCTCCAGATGACGACCTTGATGTGAAGGTCAAAACATTGGGTGATTATTTTGGTTCATATTAAACTGAATTTATTACTATAGCTGTCCCCATAATTTATTAAAATGAATGCTACACATTCACAATAACAACTTTATGCTTATTTCAATCACTGAATTTGTATTACCATATAAAAATAAAACAGCAATTTATAAAGCATATATAATTTTCTTACCTTCATCCTCATCTTCATGTTTCTGTTTGCATATGATTTCAAGGGCAGTACTTCCTATCGAAAGGACAGCCAGCTGCAAACGAGGATGAATGATATCTACATGGGATGCAGCACTATTAAGCAATTCACTCAAAAGTTCAATCCACTTGTCGAATCTAGAAAATGATTCTCTAAAAACCAAAATTTACAGTCTTAACAAGTAATGATCAGCATCCTTATATAATAACCTTATCTGTTAATCAAAATAAATGAAACTAAGGCCACTTTTGACTTATAAACTTACCAGAGATAAGTACAGCAAATGGTAGAATTTTTGGAATATATGCTATGGACATTTGTATAAAGCCACATTATTTTAACTTATGTGTTGGTTATATTATATATTACGCATGTCACTTTGAGGATTTAACAAAAAAGACCATGACTAGAGGTGCAGACAGGATAGAAACCAGAATATTTTTGTGTATATTGTGTACCTTGATCAGTGTTAGAGTACTCACACTCTGTGTAGCTTCATAGTTACAGCACTCATATTGTATGTTTTTGTGGTGTCAGACCACTCACAGTAACTGTCGGTGATACTACTGATAAAGCATTTGCTTCTTTTACCTGCTGCTGTGACAAGCTGTTAATCTTCAAAACAATTTGTTTTATTTAATTTTGCCATTTAAAAATTAGTCTGAAATGCCACTGTCACTCTTTATTTGTAAGACTACATTATTTGTAGCATAGCTGATGATTTTGCTGCATGCTATACATGTCACATGAACACATCCTGTTGGATAAAAATGTGGCACATGAGAAATGGGAATGTGTGAATTATATGTAACCAGTGGAAAGCATTGGGTGACATAAGTGTTTCCATCTTGGGATTCAGCAGTAGCAGCAGAGATGATACTTCAGAAATAGGTTAGTGCTGATTTGTAGATACCAGGAATGTGTTAGAGGGCAAAGAGAACATGAAACACATCTCCGGATTTGACCTTGGGCAGTGTGGCAGAGAAAGATTGTCTGAATGCCTGATTGTCAGAGTGAATGTCGGGTAAAAACATGTGTGTGTGTGTGTGTGTGTGTGTAAAAAAGAAATAGAACTGCTGATAAAGGAGATAGAAGGCATGAAAAACTGAGCTGAGGAGGATGAATGAAGAGACTAGGAGGTTGGAGAGGTTGGCTAGTGTGAGGAGAATGAGAGATGAGAGAGAGAGAGAGAGAGAGAGAGAGAAAGTGAGAGAATGGGGAAAGAGAAGGTACTGGAGGAAGTTGAGAGTACAGGAGTAAGGGATTTAGAGATGAGATGATGGGGGGGGGGGAGTAGAAAGGACTGGGAGAAGAATGAATGAATCTGTTTGGAGTGTCACATTATGGGAGATTTGATAGTTCAGGGTGTACAGAAAAGAGTGCAAGAGGATGACTGTCAGGAGGGACAACAGAAAGTGTGGTGATGGCAAAGAAGCAAGGTGAAAATGCAGAAGGGATGACAGTGATGGTTGGTGTGAAATGACCTGAAAAGTAGTGTGTATCGAATCATGTAGCAACAGATTTGATATTTATATTAGGGATATTGCAGGAAATGTGTTGCCTTGGAATGATAATACAGATATTGATATTCTTTTTGAACTTTCGAGATTGTAGTTCTTTGGAAGTGCTTCATAAGGAAGGCTGTTCCACATTGAATTGAGAATTGAAGTGGATGGAATGAAAGATGACTGGGAGAAACAAGTTCAGTGAGTATGCAGTTAGATTGTAAAGGGATGTTACACAGCTGTTACTCGAGTTCCTGTACATCTGGCAGAAATGGGAGATATAATGGATGCAAGTTCTGCTGAACAATGACATGGAAATGTCTTAGAAGAGACATAATGCAGAAGTTCGTCCTCTAAGGGAAAGTGTCTGAAAAGAATCTGTAAGAGAAGTGTCATTAATCAACTGGACTGCTCTTTTCTGAATAGCATCAAGAATTTTTAGGGAGACCTTAGGTGCACCATACCAAAAATGAGAGCAGTATTCCAATATTGGTCAGATTTGAGATTTATACAGAGTAAGTAACTGTTCAACAGAGAAGTGTTGTTTCGAGCAAAAAAGAATGTCAAATTTTTCTGAAAGTCCGATGATGCTATAGAAGTGATATGATTGTGCCAAGAAAGATTTGGAGTAAGAGTCAGTCCAAGAAGAGAGATTTGGTCTTGACTGTTGAGCTGAGCATTATTAAAAGTAAGTGGAGAGGATCTGAAGTCTTTTTTATGAGAAAACAAGCAAAACTGCATTTTGGAAGAATTGAAGTTGACTAGGTTGCTTTCACTCCAACCAAGGACTGTGTTTGGGGCACTTATTACAGATGATCTTGAAGCTTGAGATGTTTAAGCACTGGAGTGTGCCTTCATCAGCAAAACTATGAATAAAGTTTGTAGTCAACGAGAGCAGGTTTATATAAATCAGAAAGAGAGTAGGTAAAATGACAGAGCCTGAGGGACAGTGGCATTGACAGGAAAGTCTGAGGAGAGAAGACCATCCACCATTACATGTAAGGATCAATCTAAGAAAAAACTGGCAATCCATTTACAAAAGAATGAAGGCAGTCTAAATGATGGTAACTTGTTGAGATGCCTGCCCTCGATTCAGACCCTATCAAAAGTCTAGAAGATGTAAATAGCAACAGCACAAGTTTCTCCAAACTTCCATGGAATGGGTACAAAGGTGTGTGACATAGGCCAGATCTCTTGGGGATCTAGATTGGCAAAATCCATACTGGTGGTCACTAACCAGCAATTCTGCAGGCCCTGATAGTGAAGTTATAAGTATACAAAAAAATATACCAGTTCAGTCCTTTTTCATAAAACATATTAATTTCACTAAGTTGAGTTATGATGGACAATGTCTATCAAATCAACCATGAAGTCCACATGCGATATATGCAACATGATCTTTATTGCTTTTTAACACTATATTCTATTAATGCTTTTAGACATAAATTTATGCCTTCTTTTAAGTTTCATTTTGTTTTAGCACCTTTTAATATATTCCTGAAGAAGCCCATCAAAGTGTGTGAAAAATTAGTGAACAAACAAATTTATTTTGTTTTGTGGTTATATACTGGTTATTAACAGTCAAGTCAACCACAAAGAAATATGTAAATATCAAAATTGGATATTTTTCAACTTTGTATTTTAGAGCCAGAATTTTGTGGAAAGTAACAGGATATTACAGATGTTTTGGAAAAGTTCTGCACAAAAGAATCTGCAATTACTTTTGGACCAGTAATTGTAGTAATTGTACATCTATTTAAAGTGAGTAGGTGGTATATCTGCCATTCAATTTTTGGATTTTGTCCAAGAATACTTTGGTATTGGCTGATCTGATTATAGATATATAAAAAGTCCTTTTAGTTCTGACAGAAGACATATTATGATCAATCACAAGAATGTTTGGAACAATTAAGTTTCTTGTGGTAGAGTATCTGTAGAATATACCACCTATGATTTAAGTTTTCTTAGCTGTTGTGCATACTGTATTCCATGGTTTAGGGAAAGGTAGACACTAACTTGACTGTTTTGGGTATTGCAGTGGTGGCAGCTTGATGAACTCTTTAATGTGAATCACTGCTTTTAGTAGTAGAGGAGCTGAGTGTTGCAGAATTAATGTTCAGCTCCTCTACTAGCCTCTATTCTTGACAAAGATGAGAATATGATCTAATAACAGCTTGATCTTTGTGTTATTCATGGAGATAGGAATAACATTCCCATAAATTTTCCTACTTCTCATTTAAGCAGTGGGAACAGAAATGGAAAATGTTTTTGTAGTGAATGTTTTTGTATAAGAATGTGAAGAGGACCTTTTTTTTTTCTTAAGAAAAACATGATATTGAAAAAATACCATGTACATAGGCATTTAATAGGGAGATGTGTGGTAGACATAATACAATTTTTAAAATAACAGTTTCATGTAAAGGAAATTAGAATTTATTAAATACTCCTATATATTTCACTCAATATATCATGAGCATTATTCAGCAAGAAAAACAGAAGAATTGGCTACAATATTTAAATTATGAACACAAAAAAGTCATAAGCAGATGCATACCTACACATATCTTGGTCGTAGCTGTATGAGTAGGAGAAAAAAACACTATTAAAGTTCCAGGGAAACAGGCATAGTTATGCAATTAAAAACTTATAAACAACTAACACCCAAAACAAAACTTACTTCCCAAAACTTAGAGATAGGCATACAGTCTGTTTGATTAAGAGTAGGACAGTGGCATAGGGCTTCAGATGACTCAAGAAATAGATGATCAAATTAAACCTATTATAGTGCATTATTGTTACCAATTCCAGTGAACTGTCTAGTGTTGATGGCACGAGAAGCAAAGCCCGAACCTCCCATTCCAGAAATCTTATATAATCTTGATGTTCTTGGATTCTAATCTCAGCAGAATGACAAGTCTGTCCAAAGATGTCAAGAACAGGGTTATTTGATAAACACCAAGCACAGAGGTGATAATATATCCTTAATAAGTGGTAAGAAAGAAGATAACTTCTGGGCTGGTATGAAGGTGGTATACAGATTATATTTGTGGAAAGTCCTTGCTATTTGTTCAGAAGTCCCATTAAGGTAGGGTGTGCAGATCCTTTTAACATCATACTGCAGTTTGGCAGAGGGATGATAATTATCAATTATTTTCAGTATTGTGGTTTTATTATGTCCATTAAGCAATACAGTGAGTTTTATTTTATTTAATTCTTCTAATAGAAGAGAGACAGAAGAACAAACTGTGCATGCTTGGTGCATGAGGATTTTGATAATATCTGTTTTTTATGAAGGAAGATGATGATGTGAAGCTGTGTGTGGATATATCTGCCTGTAAAGGATGGCTTCCTGTAAACTGAAAATTTACTATTACCAACAGAGTTTCAATGTATTAGGGGTATCAAAAAAAGGAAGACAGTTGTTAGATTTGCATTCAAAATGAACTTAATGCAAGTGTATGAGGAGTTAATTTTGTCCAAAAACACTGAAGAAGTTCTGTTTCAGAGTGAGACCAAATTGCAAAGACATCGTCAAGAAAACTAGGTTTATTTGGTTGTTAAAACAAGAAAAAAACAAAAATAAAAATACCAACTATTTTCACCACAAGGGACTTGTGTCTTCTTCAAAGTAAATAAACAAAAAGATGACAAGTGAAAAATAGAAATTAATGTAAAAGGTGAAAGAAACTACTGTAGTATAAACAGTCAAAACACAAGCAATGAAATGTATCATGTATCATCTATTTTCTAGTATTCTTTGGAGATAATTAGTTGAAAAATGGAAGCCAGGTGTGTGAAGTAATATAATCAGTGACTGCTAGATATCACTTAAGATGGATCCTTGATTTTTGTTGAGTGAGCCATGGGGATAAATGATGGTGCTAAACTCTTTAATCTAAAAGTTATATATGGCACAGAGTGATGTGTTTAAGCCAGGCACGATTTTCCCCCCTCTCATTATAAGCCACATCACTAAAATGTTCCTTCTTTGTTATTTTGAAACTTCTGTAAGTCTGACCTATGTAAGGAAGATCACAAGAAGAAAGAATTCTGTAGACTCTTGGATGTTTGTAGAAGGGGTTACTGTGTTAACGTTTGGGAAGGGGGGGAGGTGCACCATTGTAAGCGTTTGGTCATTTGCATATTTGTGATAAATTTTGGCTTTTAGTACTTTTTGTACTCTTACTTGTGTCTATTTTTCTATCAATTGTACCTTATGCTTTCTTAAGGTTATCCTATCCCTTACCTTATGATACCTCTTGTCTTATTCCCCACAATTAGTCTCTAATGCTCCTATATAAGGTGATGCTGTTAGTGAATTGACCTGATACTAGACAATTCTCATCAACAGATGGCAATCTCTTAAGCTGAAAGGAACTTAGGAAAATTTATTTCATTTGTGACTGAGCCACCTAAGTTCCTAATTAATAAGCATCGGAGATAAGCTATAACACCGATAGGATAATTCTATCAATGGTCTAAGGCTTAATTCTTACAGTTATGGCTATTTCTTAGTTCCCCTTATTCACAGGTTCAATGTTTTTTTTCCAAGACAGTGCATTGAGTAAAGATCAGGTGAAAGTCTCCTTTTAACAAACAAAACATGTTTAATGCAACTTGAAACAAATATTACACTATTCCATACACTTTATACAGTCTTGCTTTTAATCTTATTCTAACCTTAACTGATAACCTTAAACAAATAAAGAATCAATCATTTACATAGAGAGAAAAAAAAACTCATATTCTACAATATCTCATTTTCTATTTCATTTCCCCAAAATTATCTAATATCTATGCTTCAGTCCTAATTTGTTTCTATTCACTAGAACACTAAAGTTCTAGGAATGTTACAATCAGAGGATCACAATTCTCCTTATGCACCTTACTGCTGGAAAATGTAATCACAAGTCCATTGAAATATGTATTTTCCTTCAAGTCCTAGCAGTCCTACTCTATTTCTGCAGGCTGTCCGACTTGTTCTTCTGTGCAGGCCTAATCTGTATGCTGCTCGCTAGTCATCTCTTCATTGGTTTACTTGCAGGAAAAGTGATTCCGATTTGCCGACGGTACTGGATCGAGTTGAAGGCACCCGTGTCAGATGCACTGAGCGAACTCTTAACTGAAATTCATCACTGAAATTCCTCCGTCACTCCCCGTAGCCACGGGCGCATTCTGATGAACTCTAGTCGGGTCTGCGAACTGTCCCAAGAAGAATGCAAAAATGAGAGAGAGAGCCTCCTAAGGCTCCCTATATACTCTTTTTTCCAGGTCCTTGTTTTAGGGTCGGAGACCCCAGAATGTCCCATGTGCATGCTGACATCAGTCGTCATGACCTTCATTGCAGAGTAGCAAGAGTTCCTTCTTTCAGGGTCAGAGACCCCCGAATATCCTGTGAACGTTTTGAAGTCAGTGGCTGTGACCTTCAAACCATTGTTCACTTTCACATACTTAATCCTCTATAATTCCTTTCACTTGGGGCATAAACACTTCAAAAATAGATCATCTCTACAATTTCACTCTGAGAATTAAATAAAGTGTACAATTTAACAACTAATTTAACTTACAATTTACACTTTTTTTGGTACTTTTTTGTGTTGTTGCATTTTCATTGCTGCATTGAATTTTGCAACTGTTCTTTAGAAATGAAGAAGGCTGCATGTTGTGAGAATAGGCTTGAAGACTATTGCGATGTTATGAGTTTTAAGGAGATTGGTGATTTTGATGGACAGATTACTGATGTAAGGAACTGAAACAGAGTCTCTGTAATTATTGTCAAGATTACAATTGCACATGGATTACAATTATAAAAAAATACTATTTTGATAATATCCACTGAGGACAAAGTAGTTGAGCAGAAACTGTAATTTCTAGTTGTCTACACTCATCTTTTAAGACGGAGACTACACATTTCTTTTATGTTGTGAATGATGCCGATTTTTTTGTGATGCAAAGAAAAAAGAGATGAGGAATGGAGACAAAGTCTAGTGTGAGTGGGCTTGCACTAAATGCTAATATAAAACTGTTCTGTAATGCTTCTAAGATCATGAATAAAATAATAATAATAATAATGAAAGTATCTTGCCTTTGTTCTCTACTTCTAAGATGAATTTGATTTTTGGTGGCATGAGCTGAAGTGAATTAAAAAATTATTTAAATCAGCAAGGTCATGATCAAGATGCAAATACTGTCTTATCATGTTATCAACTCATGTTCAGGATACAAATAATAAGGAATAAAAGAGAAATTAGTCAAAACACTAAAGCACCTCTACACAAAACAATGCTCAAACCAATTTTAACTTATGAAAAATCAATTTTAACTGATGAATTCTGGAGTTAAAAATAACATGCTTAATCATGCTGCAGATCACAGATATGAAAATTTTGAGAAAATCAAGAGAGTGAAAATGGCATCAATGGCAGAATGATATTAAAAATGAGAACATTAGGAAGGAACCTAATATTATTAGAATTCAGGAATATGTGAGCAGAGCTAATCTAAAAGGTGGTGTGTGTTCATATAAACAGAATGAGAGGGAGAAAGGATAGCAAAGTGTTTTTTTTTTTTAGAATGGGCAGGAAAAAGATCAAAAAGAAGACCAAGATCTAGGTAGACTGGTACAAGAAGCAGTGCCTTAAAAAACAGAAATATAAGATCTGAAAATGTTGGAGTCTTGACAGGTAACAGATTGATTTGGGGGGAAATTATAGATAGGAAGTTAGTAATGACGTAAGTTCTTCATATAGTACTATCATAATATCCTATACATTCCTTCAGGGTACATTGTCTGGACATACATACATAGCTCATGGCAAAAACATGATGTTAAAAAAGAGAATCATGATGTAATTATATATTAACAGAATTGAAGAATTTAAAATATTTTAAGTTAAAACTTTGAAGGAAAACACAGATCTAATCCAAGGAGAATATATATCATTATAAATTCAGATCTAAGTTTGTAATCCAGGTCACAGCTTCAGGAGCCACTTGCAAAAAGTCATTCCAGTCATTCTGATAAGCGGAAGGTGCATTCTGTTACAATATGTTGCATAGTCTGTCATGGAGCACCACAGTCACATTCTGGAGATGTTTGTCTGTTCCATTTATAGAGAGTATCTCCACATAGGCCATGATTTGTCCGAATTCCATTTAGCACTGTCCATGTTTTGTGAGGTAGATCTGATCCTGTAATGATGTGATCACCTTCAAAGATGTTATGCAAATGTTCTTTCATATTTTCCTTCTATGTTTCTTCCCAATTTGATGAAGGATTAAAATTATTTAGTAGTAGTAGTTCTGCTGCTCGTAGTGACGGATGGCGAGATTTCAATCTATTCACGTTAAGAGTTGGAAGATCCTAATGAATAGGTAGGTTCGGATTACCTGCAATTTTTTGAAATTCATGGACTAAAGAATTTAATCTATGTAGTTCTGTAGGAATAATGCCTGCTAAAAGAGGTAACCAATATGTTGGGGTCGATCTAATACAGCCTGTAATTAATCTTAAGGTATTGTTCAATTGAGAATCGATAATCCTTGTGTGAGGACTATTTAGCCACACAGGAGCACAATATTCAGCACTTGAGAATACCAAAACAAGGGCTGTTGTCCGAAGAATAGAGGATCTAGAACCCCAGGTAGTGCCACAGAGTCTCTGTAGGATGTTATTATGTGTCCTCAGTTTATATGCAAGGAAAGATGTTGCCTGAAAGTGAAAGAACGGTTAAGAAGTGCGACTCCCAAGTATTTACGGAATTTATTATATGGAAGTATAGTGTTGTTCAATTCAATTTTTAGTTTCACATGTCTGAAATTTGATGATGACTTATATTTCAGTCTTCTAAGGCATTCCTTCCTATACCAGTCCACCTAGACAATGAGCTTCCTTTGGATCTTTTTCCTGCCATCCTGGGGTTGGGGAGGGGGGCACTTGCTTTGCTATATTTTCTCTCTCACATTCTGTTTAAGTGAACACACACCATCTTTTAGATTAGCTCTGCTCACATATTCATCAATTCTAATACTATTAGAATGCAGGTATATGTGAGAACTTAACATTGTTGGCATCCAGGAATGTGCTAACAGAGCTTATCTCAGGTGGTACGGTCACTTAAACAGAATGGGAAAGAAAACATTAGCAAAACAAAAGTTCTCTGCCAGGTTCTTTCCTAATATCCTCATTATTAATATGATATTGCCATTGATGCCATCTGTTCACACCCCTAATCTTTCTCAGGACTCTCATATCTGTGGTCTCTAGTCTTTGGTCAAGTGTTTTATTTCTAACCTAGCTCTCAAATCCATAAGTTAAAACTGGTATGAATACCGTCTTGTAAAGAAATTAGTCAAAACACTAATTTAGTGTTTTGACTAATTTCTCTCTTATTCCATATACATTTATTCAGTTGACTTTCTACCATACCAGCTTTGTTGATTCCGTTGTCTATTTCCATATTTAATTTGTCATCTTCACTAAAAATTATGCTTAGACAGCTGAAATGTTTTACGTGTTCTATAGGTTCTCCATACACAAGGCAGTTGATATTTTCAATGCTTCTTACTATTTTCATTGTCTTTGTCTCTTTGTCTTGTTATTGCTGATGTGCCTTTGTCATTATCTTGTTATTGCTGATATGCCTTGTCATATGCCTTTTCCAGATCTACAAAACTTAAATACAGATATTTGTTATATTCCCATGATTTCTCAACTATTTGTTGTAAAGTGAAAATCTGATCCTGACAGCCTCTATTTGACCTTCGTACCAAATCTATTAGAACAGTTTTTCCATTTAGTCAGGGAATCTTGCAGACTTGTACTGGATTTATTTAGAAGTATAACATCACTTGGAGAATAACAACTCCAATTTTGATATCATGCTAATGCCACTTTCCTTCATAATGTGATCCATACAGATAATGAATAACAGAGTGGATAATGTACATCCTTGTCTGACCTCAGATTTAACATTAAACTATCTTCCTGTGCTTCTTCCAATTCTAAGTGCTGACTTACAACTCAAATAAAGACCAAGTATTGGTTGATATAATGCTCCATTGACACCATATAACTGTAGTGTTTTGAATAGTTTTTCTCTTGGCACTTTGTCATATACCTTTTCCAGATTCTACAAAACTTAAATATAGATCTTTGTTATATTCCCATGATTTCTCAACTATATGTCATAAAGTGAAAATCTGATCCTGACAGCCTCTATTTAGCATGAATCCAGTTGTTCTTCACCAAGATTCCCTTCCACAATCCTTCTCGAGTATAAGTCCATAAATCTTACCAGGAACAATCAGTAAGGAAATACCTTCTGAACTATGCAGTGCAGCCACTTTTATACCTCCATGCTTGAACATTTCTGGTTCCACAGTTCAGACTTTGGATGGCTTTTTCTACTTCAAGTATGGATATGTATTCCTGATTGCATGCCTGGTCAGTGTTTTTTACTACTGTGCTCTCATTGATTGTTTCATTTAGCAATTTTTTGAAGTAATTACTCCATATATCAAGGATATCTTTTTCTCCAGTTTTTGTCACCTTTATCATCTCTAATTCCTTTTATAGCACTCTTTCCTCCATTTCTGAGCTTTATCAACAGCCTTCAGAATATCCAATGACTTTCTTTTAGTTAGTTTTACACAGTTTTTAGCTTTCTTACGTTTGTTTCTGTATTCTCTAAGAGCACAAGAACTTTCGATATACTTTCTTCTTTTCCTTCACTGCCTCTTTAATTTCCTATGTCCACCATGGAGTTCTGATTTTTCTATCCTTGCAGACAACCTCATCACATGCCTCTCTGGCTGATCAATCAACATTTTCTTCAGGATTTGCCAGTGAATCTTCACGGTTTTCCTGTTCTCAAACTCATACATTTTTTCTTGAATAATATTTGTGCATTTCAGTCTACAGTTGACATCTGAGAACTGCTCGATTTTTATTCACTTTAAAACTTTCTTACATGTTCTTTTTTTTAGATATGAAATCCAATTTTATCCTGCTCAAGACTAAATGGTGATCACTTCCAATTTCAAATCCTCTGTACACTCCGGTATCCTGTACCAGTGAGAAAACACGCTATAAACAATAACATAGTAAATGAGACTTTTCTTTTTCCTTGCCACTTCTGTCCATATGAATTTGTGCACATTTTATGTTGGAATATTATATTAGTAATAACCTGTCCATGTCCTGAGCAGAAATCCAACAGGCATTTGCTATTATTATTAGCTTTGCTCTTTTCTCCAAATTTTTCCAAAGTATTTTTGTATGTCTGACAATCATTTCCTACTCTGCTATTTAGATCCCCAACAAGGACTGACTTTTCATTTTTCAACGTGCCAGTTACTTTCTGTAAAGCCTCAAAAAATTCCTCCACTTCTACCTTAGCAGAACCTTCTGTGGGACCATAGGCACAAATAAGTCTAATAAATAAATCCTCACCGTTAAGGATTTACATGAAAAAACTACATACTTACCCTAATGAATGCATTTATTAAATACAAATATTTATATACAAAATATATTAATTATATCAGAATATTAATATTCTAATTAAATTAATATAAAACCAAAAGCATATTAGAATAAGTATATGAACACAGCATAACACAACTATACAGTATACTAATGTAGGAGCTAGATGATCACTTGGCAAATGTTTTCCTTTGATTAATTCAGAAGTTTACATTCAGAGGTTTTTATAATCGAAGTTTAAAATAAACCCCATGTTTCAGCAATTTTTTTTTCTTATATTCAAATATTGTGTTATACGCTGACATATATGGTAGTTGGAATTGTAATAAAAAACAAAATCAACATGGTGAGAGAGAGAGAGAGAGGAGCTTCTGATTTAAGAATTAAAATGATCTGGTAATATATATGTAAATTTTGATCCCAGATCAGAAAATCAAGTGGCTAGCTCAAGTCTTGTTCATGTTTCTAAGGTTATAATTTTTCATTATGGTCAATGAAATTAAATTTAAATGTTATTTAAATGCTCAATTTAAATAACATTTATTAATATATGATAAATAAAAGGTTATGTGATTTGTAGCAATCCTCAACATAATGGATAACAGTGAGTACTTTTTCTTTTCTTTTCTTTTTTTTTTTTTTATTTACGATTCATATACCTCACCAGTTAACAGACTTGAATTTTATAAACTCTGATTTTGCTATTATAAAACAACTTCAAAAGTTTTACTGAAAAAATAATAATAAATAAATTAAAACTTACTTTTTCCATCTCTGCAACAACATTAAATATAATTCTGCCAAAAGAATTAGCAATTTAATATTGCTAGGCATTTTAATCTGGAAATAAATAAATAAATGAAATAAAGACTGTATCTGAACAAATAGTAGGCAGAAAGACACTTCACCAATGGTACATCTATTATCAGTATTAGCTATATGTTCAGAAATTATTATAATTACCGAAGGTTTCCTGGTGTAGTCACACAACAGTATAAATAATGAATAATGGAATTTTAAAGGAGCATGGTGGTTACAATCATTTTAGTGACATTAAAGACCTTAAAAAATTTCAACATATTTCTAAATACAAGGGATATATGGTTCACACATCAGAATATCTGCTGGCCATATTGAGGATCTAGCAAACAGTGTAGGTTAGAACACCAAACAAATACTAAACCATAAAAGGATGTTTATTAACTGGCATATATTTTGCTGGATTTCAAACCACCATCCTCAGAGCAAAATAACATGTTACAAACAGTTTACATACAACAATTAGTAAATGAAACAGTTCATGTAGTAACTGACAAAGATCTAAAGTGCTAGTTTGGTGTCTCTAATGTTGTATTAAAAGAAGTTATTACAGTTGTGTAGGAGCTGATCTTAAGATGATTGTCTCCCAAATTTTTGGTAGATTAATGCTATACTTGTTAAAGATAAGAGAATACTCCATAGCCACTGCTGACCCTAAAAACAGTCTCTCTGACCGACAACAACTTTTATATCACACATTAGTTTCATCCATTAGTCTCTCTGACCTACAACGACTTCTATATTGCACATTAGTTATCTAATTCCGTGTGAGCATGCGGCCCAAAGCACAGTCGATGAGTACTGACTTGTCATAATAATGGTAACAAACGTTTTCTATGTTTTCCGATGCAGATATTAACAGATCTTGTCTGTCCATAATAAACCAAGTTACAATCACAGGACACTTCATATGCTCCAGGATGTAGTAGAGCAGGGGTCTTCAATGCATGGCCCACGGAGTTCTTTGCAGTGGCCCGCTGGCCATTTTGAAAAAATAACTACTTAACATTAAAACGCAATTAAATAAAAAATAATTTCAATGAAGCCCATGTGCCACTAAGCTATACTGTGGTATTTAGAATTGTAAAATGCTTTCCAGATTCACAAGGAACGCTGTGCATTTAATACTTTACATAAAATCCTATAAAAATAAATATTAAATAAACATGCTTCTTCAGCCATCTACCAGCGCCAAGCAGTACTTAAGTACTAGTAGTAACGTCGCAGGTAGATGGCTGAAGCAGTAGTTCATTCGAGAGCACTGTCTAGTGCCTTCCAGATACATTTCGAAGGTTCTCGATACTTCATTATTTTCATATAAATAAAAGAGGATTTCATCCACAGTCAGTCAGTCGTGAACAGTGTGCTATTCATGTATAAGTGCACACAGGTTCGTCGTGTCAGCCATAGCCTATTATGGTTTTATATTGCCAGACTTTTTTCATTAGTGTGAGACTTATTCAGTGGTTAATAACCATTACACTGCCATTTTGGATCTTTTTTTGGTTCACCTTCCATCACTATGGCATCTACGATTAAAAAGCATAAATAAGTGTTCATTCTTGTCAGGTATTTAATGAAAAGTGAACCAATTTGTACTTTTTTGTGCAGATCGACAATAAGCCAGTGTGTTTATTTATCGTGAGTCAGTGTCAGTATCAAAAGAATGCAATATAAAACAACACTATGAGACAAAGCATGCATTCAATTTCGATCACTTTCAAGGGAGGCTTCGTGTGGACAAAGTGAACCATATCCAAATTGATTCAAAATGCCAGCAGGGCATGTTTAAAAGGCAGAGGGAAGAGAGCGAAGCGTTATCAAAGTTATGTAATAGCTGAAAAAATTGCTAAAAAATCAAAAGCCTTCTTGGACAGCGAGTTTGTGAAAGAGTGTCTCCTCGCTGCTGGGGATATTCTGTGCCCAAATAATAAGGAAGTGTTTAAAAAACCGAGTTTGTCTGGGGTAACTGTAGCACGAAGTGTCAAAGAATTTGCCAATGACATTGAAGGAACTTTAAAAAAAAAAGTCGTCCAAATTTACATCATATTCACTTGCTTTAGATGAGAGCACAGATGTCAAGGATACAGCACAACTGGCTATCTTTGTCCACAGCATTGATCAATAATTCAATGTGACAGATGAACTGATAGTGCTTGATCTATGAAGGGAACGACGAAAGGCACTGATATTCTTGAAATGCCAAGAAAATGCTCCAGCATTTCGACCTCAGCTTAACCAACCTCGAGGGTGTGGAAACTGATGGTGCCCCTGCTATGGTGAGAAAGAACAAAAGGTTTGTTGCGCTGCTACGGAAAGAACCGGAACTAGAAGGAAAAGATTTCGTCGATTAACACTGTTTAATCCACTAGGAAAATTTGTGCGCGAAAACTATTGGATTTGAGAATGTCATGAAAGTTATTGTGACTGTCGTCAATATTAGGAGAAGAGGATTGAATCATCGTCAATTCCAAGCATTTTTGACCCAAGAGTGCGAATCAGATAATGGCAATGTGGTTTATTATAGTGATATGTGTTGGTTGAGCAGAGGGAAGGTTCTTAAAAGAGTCTTTGACTTAAGAGCGAAATACAGCAGTTCATGCAAACTAAGAGGAATCCGATTACGGAATTTAACGATCCGAAGTGGATGACAGACTTTGCCTTTGTGACCGACATCTCGTTGCACATGAATGACCTAAATAAGCAGCTATAATCCAAATATCAATTGGTGCACACTCTGTTTGATCACATCAAAGCTTTTACCTGCCAAGCTCAAACTCTGGCAGGTACAACTCGCAAAAAAACACTTAACTCATTTTCAGCTTCTCGCTGAGTCCAAGTATTTGTCTCTTCATGAATACGTTACAAAATTAGCCATGTTGCGAAGTGAGTTCAAAGAGAGATTTAGTGATTTCCGTAACCAAACTGATGCCAACATCGACAAGCTGGTCAAGGAAAAACATTGCCACGTTGCCTATTGACATTGTAAAAAAAAAATGAATGTTTTCTTCATTAAATTATCTTTTTTCAAGTATTGATTGTATTAGCAAAGCTAATAATAATAGCAAATATTTGTTGGATTTCTGCTCAGGACATGGACTGGTTATTACTAACACTATGTTCCAACATAAAAATGTGCACAAATTCACATGGAGAGTAAAGGCAAGAAATAAGAAAAGTCTCATTTACTATGTTATTGTTGATAGTGATGTTTTCTCCCTGGTGCAGGACACCAGAGTGTACAGAGGATTTGAAATTCGAAGTGATCACTATTTAGTCTTCAGCAGGATAAAATTGAAAAAATTGAATTTTATATTGAAAAGAATAACATGTAAAAGTTTTAAAGAGAATAAAAGTTGAGCAGCTCTCAGATGTCAACTGTAGACTAAAATACACAAAGATTATTGAAGAAAAAATGAATGAGTTTGAGAACAGGAACCAAACTTTAGAGATTCAGTGGCAAGCCTTGAAGCTGGTCAAGGAAAAACATTGCTACGTTGCCTATTGACATTGTAAAAAAAAAATGAATATTTTCTTCATTAAATTATCTTTTTTCAAGTATTGATTGTATTAGCAAAGCTAATAATAATGGCAAATATTTGTTGGATTTCTGCTCAGGAGATGGACTGGTTATTACTAACACCATGTTCCAACATAAAAATGTGCACAAATTCACATGGAGAGTAAAGGCAAGAAATAAGAAAAGTCTCATTTACTATGTTATTGTTGATAGTGATGTTTTCTCCCTGGTGCAGGACACCAGAGTGTACAGAGGATTTGAAATTGGAAGTGATCACTATTTAGTCTTCAGCAGGATAAAATTGAAAAAATTGAATTTTATATTGAAAAGAATAACATGTAAAAGTTTTAAAGAGAATAAAAGTTGAGCAGCTCTCAGATGTCAACTATAGACTAAAATACACAAAGATTATTGAAGAAAAAATGAATGAGTTTGAGAACAGGAACCAAACTTTAGAGATTCAGTGGCAAGCCTTGAAGAAAACCTTGATTGATTCAGCTAGAGAGACATATGGTAAGGTTGTCTGCAAGGATAGAAAAATTAGAACTCCATGGTGGACACAGGAAGTTAAAGAGGCAGTGAAGGAAAAGAAGAAAGCATATCAAAAGTTCCTGGCAAATAAGTCAGCTTTTGCTCTTAGAGAATACAGAGACAAATGTAAGAAAGCTAAACACTGTGTAAAACTAGCTAAACAAAAGTCATGGGAGGACTTTGGCAAGAACATAGAAAATAAATATCAAGGTGGCAGCAAAATATTTTGGAGGTTATTGAAGAAGCTTAGAAATGGAGGAAAGAGTACTGTAAAAGGAGTTAGAGATGATAAAGGTGACATGAAAATGGGAGGAAAAGATATCCTTGAAGTATGGAGTAATTAATTTGAGAAATTGCTAAATGAAAGCAGTGATAGCACAGTGGTAAAAAACACTAAGGAATACATATCCATACTTGAAGTAGAAAAAGCCATCAAAGACTAAAAATGTGGAAACGCAGCATGAGTAGATGATATTCAACCAGAAATGCTGAAATATGATGGTATAAAAGTCTTGCAGTGGCTGCACTGCATAGTTCAGAAGGCCTGGACAGAGGGACGAATTCCCGATGATTGGAGTAGAGCTCTCATAGTACCCATATATAAAAAGGGAAATAAAACCGAATGTGAAAATTACAGAGGTATTTCCCTACTGACAAGATCTATGCAAGTATACTTGAGAAACAGTTGAGAAGAATTGTAGAAGAAAAGCTTGGTGAAGAACAAACTGGATTCAGGTCAAATAGAGGATGTCAGGATCAGATCTTCACTTTACGACAAATAGTGAAGAAATCACGGGAATATAACAAAGATCTCTATTTGAGTTTTGTAGATCTGGAAAAGGCATATGACAAGGTGGCAAGAGAGAAGCTATTCAATAGGCTACAGTTATATGGTGTCAATGGGGCATTATATCAAGAAATACTTAGTCTTTATTTGAGTTGCAAGTCAGCAGTTAGAATTGCTGGAAGTACAGGAAGATGGTTTAATGTTAAATCTGGTGTGAGACAAGGATGTACATTATTCCCTCTGTTATTCATTATCTATATGGATCATATTATGAAGGAAAGTGGTATTAAACATGATATCAAAATTGGAGATGTCAATGTCAGCTCTTTGCTTTATGTGGACGATGTTATACTTATCAATAAATCCACTACAAGTTTGCAAGAGTACTTGACTAAATTGAATAACTGTTGTAATAGATATATATGGTATGAAGGTCAGCAATAAAAAGACAAAGACAACGAAAATGGGCAGAATCGTTGAAAATGTCAACTGCATTGTGAACGTAGAACCTGTGGAACAAGTAAAACATTTCACCTACTTAAGCACGATTTTTAGTGAAGATGGTAAATTAAATATGGAAATAGACAACAGAATCAATAAAGCTGGTATAGTAGGAAGTCAATTGAATAAATTCATATGGAATAAGAGAGAAATTAGTCAGAACACAAAATTAGCTGTATACAAGACAGTGTTCAAACCAGTTTTAACTTATGGATCTGAGAACTGGGTCAGAAGTAAAACACTTGACCAAAGACTAGAGACCACAGATATGAGTCCTGAGAAAGATTAGAGGCGTGAACAGATGGCATCAATGGCAATATCGTATTAAAAATGAGGATATTAGGAAAGAACTTGACATTGTCAGCATCCAGGAATGCGTTAGCAGAGTTAATCTCAGGTAGTATGGTCATTTAAACAGAATGGGTGAGGAAAGATTGGCAAAACAAGTGTTCTCTGCCAGGTTGGCAGGAACACGACCCAGAGGAAGACCAAGATATAGGTGGTTTGATAGGGCACAAAGTGCCTTAGACGACAGAAATATAAGATCTGATAATATTGGAGTTATGACAAGTAACAGACTGATCTGGAGGAAAATTGTTGATAGGAAGTTAGTAATGATGTAAATTTTTCATGTAGTACTATCATATCCTGTACACCCCTTGAGGGTAGATGGCAGGAATTTGATGATGATGATGACTTATCATGAACCCAACTCCTACCTGTGCTCTTAAAGCTGAGTTTGTTTATTTTTATAGAATTTTATGTAAAATATCAAATGCACAGCATTCCTTGTGAATCTGGAAAGCATCTTACAATTCTAAATACCACAGTATAGCTTAGTAGCCCGTGGGCGTCATTGAAATTTTTAATGTGGGCCACACTGTTTGAAAGGTTGAAGACCTTTGTAGTAGAGGATGGAACTGATCTTTGGGAGAGCAGGTCAGAGTTGCTAATTTCACATGATGTTTGAATGTGGTGTGAAGGTTATATTTATTAAAACTTTGGCTATCTTGGCAGATGTACCCTGGATATGTGGAATGGGAATCATGGTGTTTTGCTCATGTGTGTTTTTGGGTAAGAAAAAGTGGTTTTGATGAGGAAGGGGCCAGGAGCTGCAGTATTTTATCTATTTTGTAAAAGTTGTAGCCATTGGCCAAAAAAAGTGTGGTCAAGATACTTGCATTTTGGCAAGGGCTACATCACTAGAACAAATAGCCCTTGGCTCTTTAGTTATAACTCAACCTTGTATCTGACTTCAATTCATGGATGGGTCCTACTCAGAGACAGAATTACTACAATTTCTGGATAACATAAACTCTTTGTATTCATGTATCAAATTCAAAACTGAACATGAATCCAACAACAGTCTTCCCTTTTTGGATACTTTAATAATCCAAACTCCTAGAAGAGGCAGTATTGAATTTTCTATTTATAGAAAACCTTCCTTTGCTGGCAGTTACATCCAATCACAGAAAGACCTCCCACAATCTGTTTTTCTGATTCCCTTCTGTTAGACAAATTAAATAAAATAAAAATCACTTTGGTAACTAATGGTTATAACAAAACTACTATTTATAAAATTATCAAGTTATTAACTCTCAGTAGACTACAATTTGATGTGAAAAGAATTTCCATATCCTGCCTTATAGGAATATCTGAACAAATAGTATGGATAGTAGGAAAGAAGCCCATCTTCTTTCTTACTACTATCTACAAAAACAAATTACTACATCTCTCCCTGCCAAGTGTGTATCAAGTGCCCTGTATTTATTTTGGCTTTGCTATTTTGGAGAGACTGGCTTTTCTTCTAAGATTAGAATCCAAGGGCATCAAAACAACATTAAATTTTTACAATCAGACAGGTCTAGCCTCCAGACACAGAGTTTTTTTTGGAACAAATGAAAACTCATTCTAGCAAATTTAAATTTGATTATCTATTCCTTGAAACTTGTGAAACTTTGCAACATCATCTGAATCTTAACTGTTTCGATTGTATACTGAACACAATGTTCAGAGAATTGATCATCATTAATTGTTCATTAATTTATTATTATCATCAATATTGATTAGATTATTTAATTTTTAGTTACAGAAGCTATCCAATTGGTTCCACTGAACTCTAATAGTGCATTCTCCTGTCAATTTAGATGTGAATGAGGCACAAACTAGTAAGCATGTACTTCTTTCTTATCTGTCAGATGACAAGTTGAGTCCCTTATGAGTAAAAAATCTGTGCCACCTGGCTCTATCTCTGGCCATTTCCATCATCTCTTTGAATTGATAATTGTGACCCTTCCTTCAAAGACTATAATGAAGTTCTTTTTGGTCTGCCTCTTGACCACCTTCCTCTGATGATTCTATTCAAGTCTGTATTTGGTAATCTCTGAGAGTACATTCTCTGGAGGTGTCCAAACCATCTCAACTGCAACCTAAGAATTATATCTATGATATCTTCTCCATAGTTTAATTCATGTTTGACATTTGTTTTCTGTTCTGACCAGTGAGTCTTATTTATTTTTCATAAGCATTTCATTTCAAATGATCTGATTTTATGTATTTCTTTATGATTGAGTCTCCATTGTCTTGGCTCCATATGTTAATGTAGATATAATAATGATTTTATAGAATTTTAGTTTGAGGCTTTTTTGTGCTGTAATTTTTCCATATTTTGTTTAATTTATTCATATCAGACCATCCTATCTTAAATCTGTATTTTACTGTTTCTGTGTTGTCAAGGTTATGGGAAATGAGACTGCCAACATACATAAATTGCTTTATATGTTCAATTATATGATTTTCTAAGTTTACTAAAAATTTTCCTCAGCTTATCTATTTTAATTGTTTTAGTTTTGCTAAGATTGATTTTCACTGTTTTAGTTTTGCACTCTTCATTTAAAATTTTTATTGTCTTTTCCAAATGAGAAATTCTGCAAGAATAATAATATCTGTATATTTAACATAGTTGATATTCGTGTCATTTATTTGTAGACTTGGTTCTTTGGCTATGGTTTTGCATATTTCTCTGAGATAGATGGTAAATAAATTTGGTAAGAGTGGGCAACACTGCATGACTCCTTTCTCTATTTTGAATTTGTCTGTTTTTATTGTATTAAATCAGATAGTTGTTTGAATCTTACATTTTGGCCTTATAAGACAAACTGTATTAATCTTGACCTTTTCCTGTAGCATCAAATGCTTGTTCTAATATCTTTCCTATTCCATTATGTTTAAGTGATCATACTACCTTAGATTAGCTATGCTCACAGTCTTGAATGATAACAATGTCAAGTTCCTTTCTAATATCTTCATTTTTAATATGATTTTTCCACTGCTGCTGTTCTCTACCTGTTCAGTGCACTAATATTTTTCAGAACTCTCATATCTGTGGTCATTATTTTTTGATCAAGTATTTTGTTTGCAATCCATCTCTCTGATCTGCAAGTACAAATCAGTTTAAATACTGTCTTGTATACTGACAGTTTAGTGTTTTGGCTAACTTATTCCATACGAATTTATTCAGATGTACTCCCACCATATCACCTTAATTCTATTTCCTATTTCCATTTATTAAAAATTATACACAAATAGCTGAAATAATTCACTTATTATAGAGACAAACCAGTGAGAATGTAGTTATTGTTTACCGCGTTTTTGCCAATTTTCACAGTTTTTTTTTCTTGCTGATTTTAACAACAAATTTATTAAAACACTTATTTAATTTAATTTAGTTAAGGTATCTGAAGAGTTGCAGCTGATTTATTTAATAACAGTGTAACATCCTGCATACTCTGCATATCTTTGATTTCAATATCAGGTTTATATTGCGACTTTCTTTCATAATGTTACTCATACTGATGATAAATAAGTGACGATAACACTTATTTATCATCAGTATACAACCACCCCTTACACTGATTTAACATCAAGCCACCTTCCTGTGCCTACTTCAATTCTAATTATTGAACTACAACTTAAGTCTATATACAGTAATCTGCCATTTATCTGAAATTCAAAACAACAATTCTTCAATTAACCAACCCGTGTCATGTCAAATGACTTCTGGTAGAGTATCATGTAATTGCACCTTGAATTATCTGGCACTTCAACTTGAAAACTGCCAACTGTATCCTACTATGATCAGATAAATGGTAGATTACTATGTGCATTACCTTGATGGATCCGTGTTTTGTTCAGGTTTCAGATTTTTCCATGAGTGGAAGTCACAAAGATGCCTCCAACGATCTCGATCCTCTCTCTTCCATCTTGTAGGTGGTCCTCCTGGTTTTCTTTTTATTCTTGGTTGCCAATTAACTATTCTATATGTCCATCTGTTATCCCTGAGTCTGGCTATGTGGCCTGCCCATCTCATCTTGCTTTCGTATACTGCAGTTACCACATCTTTTATGCCTGATCTGTCTCTCTCTCTCTCTCTCTTAGTTCCATATTTCTAACATGTTTCATTTTGCTGATGTTACAAATCCTACATTCTATTGCAAGCTGATTCGCTTATCCCAAGAGTCTCTTCTTCTTGTCTTATTCCATGTTTCTGATCCGTATGTGAGTGATATTCTTCCATCAGGAAGAATGTCACTATTAAATAGTTTTGCCTTCGCAGAGATGTCAAAAACTGAATCAGTAAGTGTGTCTTTTAGCCTGTTGAATGATAGCCATGCAACTTTCTTTCTTTTTACTAGTTCTTCAGATAAAGTGCTAATTAGTACTAGATTATCGGCAAACATAAGGATTTGTAGTTTTTCACCATTTATGCTTATTCCTCCGTTTAGGTCTATTTTTCTCAGAATATATTCTATAGTGCTGGTAAATAGATTTGGAGAGATCACATCACCTTGGCAGACCCCTCTCTTTATATCTATAGGTTGATCAAATAGGGTTATTTGTGTGGTCTGATATTTGTTAATTTCTTTTATCATGTGGATGTAAGTAGGATCCACATTTATTTCCAGTAAGGTATGGATGACTGCATTGTGTTCTAAGCATCAAATGCTTTTTTAAAATCAATAAACAGGAAACATAGAGGGATTCGGTATTCTCTGCATTTTTCTGTTAATTGCAAAATAACCTGGATATGATTTATTTTGCAGAAGCCTCTTTTGAATCCTGCCTACTCTCTCCTGGAGTTGTCTTCGAGTGCGTTTTGGATTCTGTTCATGATTTTGTGTGTGAGAGAGCAGACAAATTGGGTGATAATTTTTTATGTCAGCCTTGTTTTCTTTCTTTTTTTTTTTTTTTTTTTGAATAGAAGTATGATTTTTGAGCCCTTCCATTTCTCTGGAATCTTTCCTTCTATGAAGTACCACGTGAATCTGGTTGCCAAGGCTTTGAATATAGTTGCTCCATTTTGTTGGATTTCTTCAGCCTTAACATGATCAAGTCCTGAGGCTTTACCTTTATTCATTTTCTTAAGGACATGTTCTATTTTTTCTGGAAGTATATCTGGCATGTTGCTTAGTTTTGGAATGATAGGTTCTGAGATATGGCATTTAGTTACAAAAATGTGTGTGCACTGTGCATGCGTGCAAGCACACACACACACACACACACACACACACACACACACACACATATATATTGCTCTATATAATATCCCATTATACAGAGAACTTTTAATTATTTTTATGTGGATCCTACCTACGAAAAAGTTAGTACTATGTGTAGGATAAGGATTAATCGCTATGTGTTCATAAGAAATTAGCAATGGAATATATGTATGTATATATATATATATATATATATTTTGGACTATCATATCTATCGCCCCCCACTAAACACTAGATATTATTATGATAAAATAATGCCAGAAAATGATAAAAATTGATTTTTTTGACATTATGCAATAAGTGATATCAACGTGATATCACTTATTATTAACCAAATTATCAACCAAAGTGAAATAAAATTGTATTAAAATTTAATGCTGTATAAATACCTGTGATAGTATAGAATTCAAAATATTATTTCCCACAGCTGCCTTTTCATCCTTTGATAGTGCTATTGGTTCATTCTAAATTTAGAAAAAAATAATAATAATAATGAAATAAAATAAATATAAATAAAAAATTTAATAGAGAATTTGCAATCAAATATGCAATTTTGGTTTTCTAAAAAATGCTTCTAGAATACCAAGTTTTTATAGTTGGTGCATTAGAGATATCAGATATATTATTATTATTATTATACTCATTCTCCTGCTACTACTCATGTATTGAAAAATTTCTTTTGTGTCAGTCTTATATAATTCCTTTGGTTAAACTTGATAAGTTTTTATCAAGTCCCCCCTCTCCTCTGCCTGTTAACTAAACTCTCCAACCCACCTTCAATGTATCCTTATATGGAGCATTCTACAGACCTGTCACAAGCTTTGTCACTTGTCTCCAAATCCTCTCCACCACCTCCTAATCTCCAAGAAACCCAGGTGACCAAATCTGCACAGTAGTCAAGATTAGTCAAGTAAACATATCCTTATAAAGAGGGAAAATAACCTCCCTTTCTTTATTCGTTAATGTGTTCTTCAATATCCAAGTAATCCTTTGAGATGTTTTGCAATACACCCTATGAATTTCAAACCTTTATCCACCATTACCCATGGATCCTCATCACTTTCCTTCAATATGAAAAGATTACATACAAAGTATGTATCTTTTGTATGTATTTAATGGAGATGAAAATATTACATACAAGTTATGTATCTTTTCATCTCCATTAAATTGATAATCATTATCCTTGCCTACGATGTCAATTTATTTAAATCATTCTGCAGGATATCTACATCACTTTTATCAACAATTTACATTAGCAGCTATTTGTCCCAGTTTTGCATCATCAACAAACAACTAAATATCCCTCCCCCTCCTTAAATCTTTCCCTATGTCACTGATATACAAATTAAAGTATAGCACCTTGAGGTACTCCACTAGTCACCCTCATTCTCCTAGATTGCACTCCACCATATACTCTCTGGTGTGTATCTGTCAGCCACCCATGCTACCAGCTTCATATCCATTCCCATTTGCTCCAACTTGTGTAATAGTTTCCCATGTGGTTTTCTATCAAATGCCTTTGCAAAGTCCAGCATTATCATGGTAGCCATTTCCTTTATCCAGTTGCTATGTCTATTTTAAAATGTGAATAAATTACTAAGATAGGACCCCTTTACAAAGTCATGCTGGCCACTATAGACTATCATATCCCTATCCACTCACTGTTGAACTTTATCTTTAACCAACTTTTCCAATACTTTAACAACCATTCCTGATATACTAATTGGTCTGTGGTTTGCTATTTCTGTCTTGGAGCCACCTTTATGCAATCTCACCCTCCTTCCACTCCCTTGGAACCTAGCCACAGCTGATACTTAGATTGAACAACTTCATCAGAGGCAATGCCAATTCTCTTGCACATTCATGTAGTACACAGGCTGACATGCCTTCCAGTTTTGCTGCTTTATTCACATTGGTATTTTTCGATATGCTGAACACTTCCTGTTCATCTATCTCAATTTTGACATGCATCTCTGTCACATCAGCAATTTCAAAATCTCCACCTGCATGATACACCTCTGCAAAATGATCACTTAGCAACTCAATAATATCAGCATTGATTAAAGTCATCCTACCATAGTCGTTTTTCCTCTTACTAGATACATAACAAAACTCTTTTGGATTTACTTTGGCTTACTTAGCTAATCTTCTCTCATAATCTGATTTTGGCCTTTTTTACCATACAAGGGTTGTTTGAAAAGTTTGATAAAAAAAAATAATAACTTAAATACATTTTTTTTAAAAAAATCACCTTTATTTCTCAACATAATCTCCATCGAGGTCTATACATTTGGTCCAGCGAGTTTCATCCCATCTAAAGAGTAGGATTTGTCAAATTGTGCAAAATAGTCATTGACAGCCTTGATGACATCCTCATTCAAAGAAAATGTTTTCCAACAGAGCCAAATTTTTAAGTTTGGGAACAAGAAGAATACTAAGATACTAAGGTACAGTGTGCAATTCAAACCTCAATTTGTGCATTTTTGCCATTGCAACGACCAATGTGTGAGAAGGTGCATTGTCTTGATGAAAAAGCACTTTTTTGTCTGCCAATCTTGGCCGTTTTTTCTTCAGTTCTTCTTTTAAACAGTCCAACAGTGATGCATAATAGACTCCTGTTATTGTCTTACCCTACTCCAAATAATCTATCATGATAATTCCTTGGGAATCCCAAAAAACAGTGGCCATCACCTTCCCAGCTGACAAAACTTTCTTCACTTTTTTTGATGCTCTTTCACTAGGCATTGTCCACTGTTTTGACTGCTGCTTGGACTCAGGTGTGCAGTGGTGGATCCAAGTTTTGTCTACAGTCACGAATCAATGCAAAAAATCCTGCAAATTGCGATTAAACACTGCCAAACACTGCGCTGTGTCTTTTTGCATGCATTTTTGATTGAAGTCAACAATCACAGCACCCATCGCGTGCACAGCTTTTTCATGTGCAATTTTTCGTGCAGGATATTATACATCCGTTCAGTTGAGATGCCTACAATCTCAGCAATCTCAAGCACTTTCACTCGGCGGTCTTCCATAATAATACCATGGTTTTTATCATCCTTCGTAGTGACCTCAGTCAGGCGTCCGGAGCACACTTTATCTTTGATGGACTTATGACCATGTTTAAACTCGTTTGTTCAAAAATATAGTCTTTAATTCTGGTGCAGAGTCCCCATGAACTGCATCTAATTCAGCTTTGATCTGTGTGGCCGTCCACTTCTTCAAATAAAAGTGTTTTGCACGAAACTCGTTTTTCTCCATTTTTATGAAAAATGCATCATCATCATCATGCGTCTCAAGGATTTAGGCCTAGCATGGCCTGTTCCGGCCTTAGAAGCCATCGCTGAATCGTTTAAGAGGACGTCCTGGTTTTCTTTTTCCTAATGGCTTGTACTTTAAGGCTTGTTTTGGTAATCTTTCTGTTTGCATTCTTTGAATGTGTTCCATCCATTTATGTTTATATTTTTTAATTTTTTCTATTACTGGTTCTTGGTTTAAATCTTTCACAATTTCTTCATTTCTTTTGTGATCAAATAGGTGATCTATAAATATAAAGACATACATAAATATACTTGGGCAGCAAGAGGATGGAAATCAATATTAGATTATTTTATATTAAATGAAAAGACATCAAAATCTTCACTAGATGTTGGAGTTCACAGAGGATATGGAATAAGCATTGACCACTTCCTTGTTAAAATAAAATTAAGATTACCGCCTAAATGGCTACAAGTAACAAGAACAAAAAGAAAAAAAAAAATTGAAACCTTTGTTTATAAAACTACACTATTGAATGACACAAATGTACAATTGCTATATGAACAAAGAATTAACCAATATCTAGATAAAATAAAACAAAATGAAGAAATAGAAATAGAATGGCTTAATATAAAAATGATACTAAATGCAGCAGCAAATGAAAGCTTAGGAAAGACCAAAAAATTCACTAAAAGAAAAAAACTGAAGATCTGGGATGATACAATCAAAGAAATAATCAAAAAGAAAAAAGAAGCCTATCACAAATGGTTAAGCAGTAAAAGATTAGAAGATGAAATAGAATATAAAAGAATAAGAGCCATAGCTAAAAGAGAAGTCAGAAAAAGACATAGTGAATCATGGAATAAATTTGTTTCTAATTTAGAACATGATTTATATAAAATAAGACCCAATGTATATAAGATTTTGAAACACCTAAATGCAGATACCAAAGAAAACAAAATTAAACACTGAATTGAAATTAGAAGAATTTCTAAATTACTACACAGAACTGTGGACTGACAAATATTTTAAAAAAGACAACTGGCAAACAATTAACGAAAATGAAAAGGAAATAACTGAAGAAGAATTAGAAATCAGCCTGAAAGAAACAAGAAATAGAAAATCACCTGGAGAAGATAAGCTAGGTTCAGAACTATATAAATACGCAGGAACAAGATTCAAAGGAAGACTCTTATTATTTTTAAATAAAATTTACTCAACTGGTATCCCCCCAATAGAATGGAAAAAAAGTAATTGTAATTCCTATCTTTAAAAAAGGTAATAGAGATGACCCTAAAAACTATAGAGGTATCAGTATACTAAATTCCTGTTACAAAATGTATAGCAGAATCTTAAATAGCAAACTAATGAAATATTCCGAAAACTTTATTTTAGAAGTACAGAATGGATTTAGAAAAGGACAATCATGTATAGACTTTTGCCTAAAATTAATAATAGAGAAAAGAAGAGAATACAATTTAGAAACACATATTGCATTTATTGACTTTGAAAACGCACTTGACAAAGTTAAAAGAAACATATTATTTAACATATTAAAAGAAAGACAAATACTAAATAATATCCTAAAAGCTATCACAAGTATATATGAAAATAATCAAATACAAATAAGATTAAATCACGAGCTATCATATACGAGAGAGATAAACAAGGGGTCCGACAGGGATGTCCCCTCTCAGCAACTCTTTTTAATATCTACTTAAATGAAATAATAATAAAATGGAATTAAAATTTACATCAAGGAATTAAACTTTCTCCTACAGTAAACTTAAACACTCTCCTCTTTGCCGACGACCAAATAATAATTACAAATTCTGAAAATAACTTAAAAAGAGCTATTTTAGATCTAAATGAGATATCCAAAGATTATGGTATGATAATATCAACAGAAAAATCAAAAACTATGGCCTTTAGGTCCAGCAAGAACTAAAATAGTATTAGATAACAAGATCTTAGAACAGGTGAATTCATTTAACTACCTAGGATGTATGATCACATATGAAAATGAAAAAGATATAAATGTAAAAATTGCAAAATATTTAAAAATAACAGGTGTAATTAACTCTATATTTAAACCAAACCTAGTTCAAAAACAAACCAGACTAAAAGTATACAATACATTAGCCCTACCAGTCTTAATGTATAGAAGCGAAATCTGGACAATAAAACAAAAAGACAAACAAAGATTAACAAAGCAGAAATGAAGTTTATGAGAAAAACTGCAAAGTATACCCTATATGATCACAAAAGAAATGAAAAATGCAAACACCGTAATTTTAAATGTTTGCCAAATGAGAACTATGCATGGATAAAATTTTGCCAACACTAGTATGAATATACAAACTGCGTCGCCATCTATTGGAAATTTACCAAACTTTTCAAACAACCCTCGTACTAGTCACCTTTCCTGGCTTGCACTCTATACTCATGAATATGTTGATCACCTTCTTTAAATTCCCTCCACAGTGTTTTCTCTTTTTTTGTTTATTTTTTTCGTTTCTTTTTTTTTTCTTTTTTTTTTTTTGCAGCACTTGCTTTGTATCTCTATCTCATCCAATTATCTCCACTTGGTTAGTCCAATTGAAGATAATCTCATCCAATTATCTCCTGACCTTGGGTATGCAGTCCAATACTACTTCTCTCAAACAATCTCTGATCACTTCCCATGTATTACTAACATTCATTCCTTGTAGCTACTTAAGCTTTATGGAAGTTTTTTCACTTGGCTATGCTACTAATTATATATTGGTAACTCGTATAGGTAAATATGACTTCTCCCTTACTTCCACCTTAGTATCACCACCTCTGGGTCTGGCTCCCACTGATGAGGCCTCAATAAGGGTCGAAACCAGTCTGGTTAGTGGCCCTCCACTTAATGCATAGCATTATACATGTCCGCAAGGAGATGTGTTTTGCATTATGGAAGATGCTAAGGCAAGTGATGAGAACTTATACCACCTTTACCACGAATTGCCCCTGTCCTGAAAGTACTTCAGGTGCAAACTTTGCTTGCTTGCACTTGGATAAAGGATAAAACCCAATATATAATTAGTAGCTACTTAAGCCATGGCACTGCTCCAAGCTACCATCTAAGTTTGTCATAATTGCCAACTTTGTAGTTCCATAAACCCTTTCTTGACTGAGAATCCTAAATATTGAGCAGTCTCCCAGAACAAAACTACATGTTCTGGTCACAGGCAGAGTTGCTACTGTAATGATAGAGAGATCTTATGATGCTAATACTTGATCCAACACTCTTAAACTGCTGGTCCCCTCCATCATGTGCTGTTTCAGGTAATTATTCCTTAGTAACTGTATAAATTCCATTTCTCTTTTGCATGGCATCTTCCTCTAAACCCCCACATCTATAGTAGTAACCAGCAATATATTTGTCCTAGTGGCCTCTCTCACATTAGACAGCCTCAAATGAACCATCTCTCTCAAGTCTACAATCCTTCTTTACTTCTATTTTTGTTAGTTGAAGTGTTTAAGCTTGCATTAATAATACCTCTCCACCTTCCTTATTTCTTCTGTCTTTTCTGAAAATACAACATCTCTTATATTCTACCTGTAACTACATCATCAGAAAAATGGTTAAATGGTTTTGGTCAAATAGAGTTGAGCAATGCCAAAAACTCTTTTACTTTATTTCTGATATTGCAGGTATTCATGTACATGCATTTCAACATCATCTTAGGCCCACAGTTACCTTTGCATAATGTCATTACCTGTCCATTCAGATTCAAAACTTGGGAAACTGCATCCAGCTGTCCACAATCATTCTTGCACTCACAATCATTTGTCTCAGGGACAGCTATTTCTGCATGGTCATGCATGCATTCATACCAGGCATGGCCAGACACATAAGTTTCCCTGATTTTGCACTTCCAAACTTTCACTGAACAACATTTTCTCTAAAGATCTAACTCCAAAACCATTCAAATGCAGTCCATCAAATTCACTCCACATCTATAAAATGCACACCACTCCTCTTGCACAATCTTCTAGTTGACTCATTAGCAATCATGGCCCTTCTCAATTCTGTCCCATAATACTGAGGCAGAAGATTCACAATCTTTACTTTCTTACTCTTCATTTTTGCTTATTTCAACAACTCTGTCTAATGCACAAAATAATTTGAAGGAAACTACAGCTTTCTGAACTTAACCACAGAATAGATAACAGTAGAACGATCAAAAACTTGATGCCTAGTACAATGGATGGTATAAACAGAAGAAGACATCAAAAGTGAGTAGATGACATGAAGGAGTGGTGCGGAAAGAGTTTGTAAGACTGGAGTTACCTGGCAATGGACAGAGAGAAATAGCAAGAAATTGTGAAATTAGCACCAGACACTAATGAACATCAAACTCAAGGGCACTGATGATGATGAATAAGCAAATGGTTGCAATCAAATTACAAAATGGAAGCATAACCAAAGCTAGCTTTTAATTTTTTCAGGAAATGACAGCGTATACTAGAATATTAATTAAAAACTTTAATCAATACCTTCCTATATTTCGTTGTCATTTCCTGAAAAAATTAAATGCTATGTATATCCAATGTATACGTTTATCCACAAGAATAACCAAAGATAGATAAAGAAGTGAAGAATTTTATTCAATCAGGATGACAAAACAAATGAAAAAGACAACTATGAAATAAATGAAGCTACATATTCTACCCAAAAGAAGTTATGTGGAGTATCCAAATCATGCAGGAGAGAATGGATTCTTAGCTGAACTTCTAAAAGTAGGTAGGAATCATTCTTTAAGAGAGACATTGGGATACTTGTGCTATGAGAGATTTCTTTAAATTTACATCAAAAACATGAGGAATAAGTGATGATATTTATTTGAGATCATATATTTCAGCCTGAATATTACAGTCATCATCAGTGGCAACAACAGTTAATTACAAGGGTAGAACAAGAACAATGGATTGATTTGAAAAAGTAAGAAACCATGTGATGCTAAACATAAAACAACACAATGGTAAACTGAGGGAATATTAATTATTCATTAGCTGTTTAAAAAAAAAACTAGTGATGTGTGATTATTATTATTATACCCTAAATGGAGTCGACAGACTCATCGTGGGAGGTTCATTCAACTGACAGCATATTTATCATATAGAATCTTAAAATCCTTAACACTCCTTGCATTATATTACATTCTGGTAATGCATTCCATTCACTGGCAATTCTTCACGTAAAAAATCTACTCCTCACGCCCTTCTTCACCACACTTTTACATAACTTCCAGGAATGACCTCTTGTTCTTCCCCGCTTACCTTCTACTCTTTTTATAATCCCCTCTGGATTAATCTGATAAAATCCTCTCATTAACTTAAATGTCTCTATCATATCACCTCTCTTCCTCCTATCCACCACTCTGCAATCCACATCTCTTCAATCTCTCTTCATGGCCAGCATTCCAAAGTCCCAAATATTGTCTTAGTCACTTGCCTATGGACTCTCTCCAATGTCTCCACATCACATTGAAAACCAGGTGACCAGATCTGAGCACAATAGTCCAAGTGTGGTCTGACCAGTGCCTTATACAGTCTGTATCTATTCCATGCTCTGCCAAACCAGATTTCTCAGATTCACCATTCTTAATATAAGATTGGTGTTCTTGCTGAAGAACACCAAACAATCTAGAAAACTGAACTCATCTAGTAATCAGTTCAGTTTTCTAGATTGTCTGTTATTGGGATTGTAATCCAATCATTTACAACATTTAGAAGACATCCTTTTCTTATCTATACACCAATTTACACTTCACTGATGGCATGCTCATCTTTACTTGAAGTCCACATGAACTGCAGACTTGTATCTATGAATTCCAAAACAGCTGCCTTAAAGATAAACCTAAAGAAGACCTGAATTATATTCATTAGCTATGTGCAACCAGAAATAACAAAAATCTGTGGTGATGATGAAATTAAACAAGTGAATATTAAAATTTGTCCAAAATACTATGGACAAAGTTAAAAGATGAACCATGTTTGGCTGAAAACATTTGGAAAATTTGATATTCAAGTCTTTCATGGGAGGGAAAAATATAAAAAGAATTAAAAAAATAAATCAAGATTATGAATTGGGACACCCCTTCGCAAGATTAAATCAAAGAAGATAGCAATACAACATAGTATATAACATACCCAATGTAAGACAGAAAGCTATTTTTTGGAGTCAAATGCTTATCACTAATTTGATCAAAATGAAGGATACTGTTATTCTAAGATTACACCTTCAAGCCAAGGGCCTGAAGGTGTAATCTTAGAATAACAGTATCCTTCATCAAGCCACAAGTGACCTATTTCTCAGTCATAGGTAATTTAATGCTGCTTAAATTATTTGCTGGAATGCAATGCTATTGCAAAATGCAAGCATAAGTTACATGCAACTTATCAGATTCAAAATCAATTTGTTTCATTTTCTTTTTCATTTTCTTAAAGCATCTTCAATTACTAAATTTGTCTCATGTTTTTACCTTGGCAAAAATAAGAATGAAGTCTCTCCAAGCAGTGACTAAAGTGTAGGCACTTCGGGAATTGTCTTTCAGCAAGCTAGTATCAACAAATTCATGAGAACAGTCCAGATCTGACCAGGTAGGAAGATTGTTACACACATGCTAGAAGAGGGAGAAAAAAAAAAAAACACTGATAAATATAAAAATTAAAATTATAAAAATGGAAGAAAACTTATGTAAAAAACTTTATGTTAATAAAGTTTTTTACATAAGTTTTTTTTTTTGCACTATACTGTATAAAAAGTACATTTAACACAATGTACTTTTTAAAATGGAATTTTAAAAAATACACTGTGTTAAAATTAAAATGGAATTATTGTGTAATGCTGCCTTAGTCAGTAAAATAAGCTGCATAATTACAGAGAAATATGAAATCAGAAATTATATTTCATATAAAAACTATAAAATAATACTTTATTTAAAACAATGACTGCCAACTATGAAATAATTTGTGGTGAGTTATCTAAACTAGGTAGCCAATATGACTTATCTCGTTTGTCATACTTATTTTGTTGCCAAGCACAATATAAATCATAGCAGACACAGGGATTTCAAATGGGAAGATTGGCATACAAATAAGTCCAGTGAAATCAATCTGGCTCAGAAAATTGACAACAAAATTTCAGGACATTTTTAGTGAAATATTATAATTTTTTTTTTACAAAATACATATTATTTACATTTTCATCTATAACATTAAAAAAATATCATTATTATTAACATCTGACCTCCATGGAGTCAAAGGACTCATCATGAGGTCATCACAGTTCAATGTTCCAAAAGAACATTGAACTGTGCTTTGAACCCATTCACAGTTTCTGCACTTGCCACACTTCCAGGCAATGCATTCCACTCAACAATCACTCTCCATGCAAAGAACCTGCTTCTCACTCCCCTGCTCGCACCCTCCTCATACAGCTTTCATGGATGGCTTGTAGTTCTAAGCTTGCCTCCCTCTACTCTATGAAATATCTTCTCCACATTAATCTGGTAACAACCTCTTTTAAATCTATATTTTTAAAACAGTCTTCTACATATAAAGCCAACATTTCTTCACAAAAGGTCAATGATATTGCATTTCTTTCCTTTGTTAGATGCACAATGTTTTTTTTTCTTTTTCTTTTTTTTGCTTAGAAATATAGATTCCAAATAATGCAATGAGGATAGATCTGCAATATGTTTTTTAGATCTAGCATATTATTTCTAATTAAACATGTGATATTGTTAAGTAATAAGAAATTTATACTACACAAGAAATTAAATTACTATTTTAATCCTTTACCTAAGTATAGACAAACATAATATGCTTGTGACATAATTGATCACAACACAAGTTGTGATCAATTATGAAGAAGCTGTTGACTTCACATGAACTGCCTCAGTATCCAATAATGCTTTGTAATGGATAGGCTGTGGGGGCAGACCAGATACCTGAGAAGTGTGGAGAAGCTTGGGCAGCGAGGGTGGAGACATGTTATGGGATCTGATGAGGAAAATAGCCCAACAGGAAAAGATACCAGAGGCATGGAGGAAAAGCATTCTCGTCCCAATCTACAAGGGAAAAGGAGGTGTTCAAGATTGTGGCAACTATAGAGGGATCAAACTGATGTCAAACACGTTGAAGATACGGGAAAGAGTAATTGAAGGAAGGATACGGTGGGAAACAAAAATTGGTGAGGAGCAGTTTGGATTTATGCCAGGAAGAGGGACAACGGATGCAATATTTGATGGAGAAATATAGGGAGATGCAGGCAGAGCTACATATGGTGTTTATAGACCTGGAAAAAGCGTACGACAGAGTTGCCAGACAGGAGATATATGAGGAAGAAGGGGCTGTCGGAAAAGTACATGAGGTTGGTGAAGGAGATGTATGAGGGAGCGAAAACTCAGGTCAGGTCTAGTGTTGGCATGACAGAGGGGTTCCCCATTGTCATAGGGCTCCATCAGGGATCAGCTCTGAGCCCCTACCTCTTTGATCTGGTCATGGATGTACTAGTGGAGGACGTCAAGGAGGCGGCGCCATGGTGCACGATGTTTGCCGGTGATATTGTTCTCTGTGAATCATCTCGAGAGAAGCTTGAAAAGACCCTGGAAGAGTGGAGAAAGGTATTGGAGGAGAGAGGCATGAAAATTAACTGGGTAAAGACTGAATATATGTCAACGGGGAGTGACAAGGATATGATCATACGACTCCAGGGTGAAAGGTTAACTTCAGGGAAGAAATTCAAGTACCTCGGGTCGGTCATTGAGAGGAATGGTGACCTGGATGAGGAAATACAGCACCGAATAACATGCGGCTGGATGAACTGGAGGAAGATGAGTGGGGTCCTGTGCAACAAGACAGTGAGTTGTAAGACAAAAGGAAAGCAGTATAAGAAGGTAGTGAGGCCGGCGATGCTCCATGGCACGGAGAGGTGGCCATAACAAAGGCACAGGAGAGGAAGATGGAGGTGGCAGAGATGCGGATGTTGAGATGGATGAGTGGTGTGACAAAGAAGGGCAGGATAAGGAATGACTACATCAGAGGGACGGTCAAGGTGGGGCCGATCAGTAAGAAGGTACAAGAAAGCAGGCTGAGGTGGTTCGGTCATGTAGAGAGAAGGAGTGAGGAGTATGCTGGTAAACGAGTGGAGCATATGGAGGTAGAGGGAAGGAGGAAAAGAGGCAGGTCCAAACTCAGATGGAGGGATAAGGTGGCAGAGGATCTTAGGGAGAAAGGATGGAGTCGGGAAGATGCCCCGGACCAGAGAATCTGGAAGAAGAAGATTAAAGATGGGAACGCCGACCCCATTTAACACGGGATAAGGCATAGCAAAAGAAGAAAGAAGAAGACAAACATAATTTGCTTGTGACATAAATGATTACAACTTGTGTTGTGATCAATTATGAAGAAGCTGTTGCCTTCACATGAACTGCCTCAGTATCCAATAATGCTTTGTAATATTGATTACTGAGGCAGATTTGGGATATCAAGCAAAATTTGTGATGCTGAGGTTACCAAACAGCCTGAATTCAATACTTAATAGACCAGGTCTATACAAAATTTTCTTAGTACATACAGTAATCTGCTACATTGAGATGATATGTTGTGGTTTATTGAATCCCCTGCTCTTGCAGCTTATGATTTTTATGGACAGACTGGTCATTATGAACAAATTAGTCTTGAAGAACATCAAGAATATTCGCTTAAGGAGTCCAATAAATCTGGTTTAGCAAGCCATGCCTCATCTACAAAATACAGAATTCAGTGGAACAACACCCGTGTTCTACACAAAAGCTATTTTCTTCTGGAAAGAGTGGACAAAGAAAGCTGTGAAGCACACATTCACAATCCCTACCTTAACAAAAACGATTGCTTTAAACTTTCTCAATTTTGGGAAGCTATCCTAACTAATACTCACCATTCATGTGTTTGTAATTAATTAATTATATCTGATATCTATTAATGCAGATGGAATTATCCTCCTGCAAATGATAGTGCATATATCATGCACTTTGAATTTAATTGTTGTTCTTTTTTTTTTTTGTGGTTATCTTTCTGTACTGAAAATGGCTAAGAAATAGCTAAAAATTCTACAAAATAAGCATTTGACATCATTAATTATTATTATTATGAAAGAATTATTCAAGATGCAGAGAAAAGTCAAGCGCATAAATCTGCCTAGCTTTTCACACTATCAATGAAAAACATCAGGTGCTTTGGTAATTCACAAAGAATGCTATATGCTGAATTCAATAACTATATTCTCAAATTCAATGATGATGCTGAAATAGCATGTTGTCCAACATAGTGCAACAAAACCTTATTTCAAACCAATTATAGTTAGTATACATAAAAGTCCTAAAAAGATGAAAACTAGGTTATGACAGATATTACATATAGCTTGACAATGAACCATATGTTTGAAATATTAGAGCAATGTGCACCATTAATTTAACAACAGTTCTATCTTTGGCAGTTTATGTTTTAGGAATGAATCTGTTAATAAGTTTTTCAAATTAAAATATTTTTATTTCTGATGAAGTATACCACAAACAGTAGGAAACTTGTTAAGCAGTTTATGCTTATGTATTCTCATTGTGACTCATACAAGAAGTAATACCATGAACAATACCAACAACAGAAATATAATATCATTGTTATATTTTTAGATATTTTTTAGATTTCTGCTGTAAAATATCAACTAGTTCAACAACTGCATGCATACTGGATATCATGAAGGTGTTTGTCTTATCCTTCCATTTACAAATTAATACAGAATCAGAATACTGCTGCATTAATTCAATTTTTTTAAAAGTTGTTTCTGATTGTTATGCAAACATCAACTGGAGAGACAATTTTTTAATCAAGAAAATGGAATTATAAAAATTATATGCATATAATTCATATCCTTTATCTAAATAATTTTCCATTAGACTAAAAAAAACTTCTGAAGCATGGCTCATATTTTCAAACTTTTCAGATTTTCCACAAGAAATTCATTTTGAAAATAATACCATTAGATTCACAGAGTACATAAAGCTTGATGTCATATTTGTCTTGCATATAGACATCCATGCTGCAGTAATATTCTTTGTATTCTATGATGGGAAAATTAGAAGGGTTCCATATGCAGCAAAGCCAAGAAAAACTCTAATTTCCAATGCATCAGTACCTTTACCATTTACACAGTCTAGAACACCTATGCAAACGACCCTCTTTTGCTCCTTGTGCATCATATACATTAGACTGCTCAACTAATAAACTCAGGAATTCTTCACTAAAAAGACATATTTACCAACTGCTATATAGAAAAAGTTGTATAATTTTCAAACCTAGGATTTCTACCAGCAACTTTTATGAAATACTGCATCATGCAGCATCTTCATTTACACATGGCAAAAAATTATATTACCAGATTCACCTGCTTCATCTTTAGATACAGAAACATCTGAACTTGAAGAGCTATCATTGGAGAGTTCAAAGTTTTATCTGAGTCAGAATTATCATGTTCATCTCATTCTGAATTACTCGTGTTAGGAGTTTATTCTAATTCACTCTAAGAAAACAATTTTTTAAGAAACATTTTTGCATTAAAAGCATAACACTAAATGCTTTTTACAAGAGGACAGAGGTAACACAACAGACTTGTAAAATAAATACTGAAATTACCACTTCGGCCAACTAGTATTAGCATGTTTTTGGAGCATGCATGTTTATATTACTGGTTTTAGAATTTTTTGGATTTTTAAAAAATCCAAAAAATACTAAACCACAGCCCCCCCCCCCCCCTCACAATAAAGATTACTCTAAATCCATCACCATTCCCTATATATAGAAAATTGGCATCCCTTATCTGCTCCATTAAAGACCAACCACTTCCCCTAGACCTACCTGGTGTATACCAGGTCCCTTGCAGCTGTAAGCTGTCCTATTTTGGCCAAACAGGCAGGAGAGCGAATATCAGAATTTCGGAACACAAGGACTACATCCGGTTTCACCATTACAGCCACTCTGGGCTTACAGACCATGCTCTGGATACACACCACAGAATATGGTAGAAGAAAGCCATAGTAATACACCGCAGCAAGTATAAATTTGAAAGCCCATTCATGGAATCAGCTTCAGCCCTAAGAAACATGCCAAACCTCAACAAATTTGGATGCATGAGACTGCCCCAAATTTGGGAGACGTACATCTTGAGAACTTCAGCCCAAAGGCCAAGAATACCAAATATAGCCTGCTAGGGGGCACCATCAGGCCTTTAGGAAAAACAGTAGTTTCCTCGCTTCTACCCCCATTTGCTGTTCCTAGTGCCTGCGTGCATGTGTCTTAATTTTATGTTCCCATGAAGATGGCAACGTGACATTGCCAAAATATAGGTAGTGTATATTAAAGTTTATTTTAATTTATATACCAGTATACGTTGTGAATTCCTTAAGTTATTTAGTAATCATGTGCAACCAACGTATAAGCCTTTCTACAAGAAAGCATTAATGACGATAGATTAAGTGTTCAAAATGAGCACCTTGTCTTTCAAGACAGGTTTCGTAGTGCACACAAAGGTTCTTTGTCATCTTAGAGAATAAGGATTCGGCTGGACATGTGTAATTTTATCCCTTAGGCTGGCCTGGTTGGCTGAGTGGTTAGCGTATCTAGTCACAAACATCCATGCCCACTGCGGGATTCAAACCTCCAGCCAAAAAGCTGCATGGTCGAAAGGCATGGATGTTTGTGACTGTCTGTGAAATACTAGTGGTGATGGTGAGCAGTAGATGTCATTGGTGTAGAAGATGAATGGAGTTGTAGTTGGTGGATTGAGTGGTGGAGATGGAGAGTTGTGGAGTAGGTGTCATCCCTCGATGAGTCTTTGGACTCCCTGGAGGTGTTATGTAATAATAATAATATCCCAAATGAAGGTATCAAGTGATGTGAAATTAGGAGAATGAGAAGGTTATGGGAATTCGGTGAACCTTGAAATGAGCCTCCCGGGAAGTGTTCTGATAAACAGGCTCTAGAACCATGTGATATGTGACAGGTTGCTCCTTCCTGTTGGAATACTTGTGCACAAAATGGAATGTTTTTTGCACAACACATTCTATGCAAATCATGGGTGAATAGAACCAACACGTTCTCAATGTAGCTTTTGCTATTCAAGGTCATGGTCACACAACCCTCTTCAATGAAGTAGGGCCTGATTATGCCATGGCCGGAAACCACATGCCATGCAGTGACCTTGCTGGGAAGAGGTTTCTCTTGGACAAATTTGGGTCTTGAGAAACCAAGAAACCTGCAGGTTCATCTGCTTATATGACTGCTTAGATGAAAATGCACTTTGTCCGAGAACCAGACAAAATGGAGGATGAACGGATCTTCATAGACATTGGCCCACATGCATGCACAGTATTCCCACCATGCAACATAATCTTTACTGTTAAACACTGACTCACCTGAATGACATACGAAAAGGCACCCAGTTCCTTAAGGTATTAACTGCCTCAGTATCCCAAGTTTTACCACTGTTTGATGTTGACTGCATTTTACTGTATTATGTTCTCCAGCATACACCCATGATTCTCATTTGTATTAACAGTTTGCAGTCTCCCCAAATGGCCTTTGTATTATGGCAGAACACGTCCGATTAAGGCAATGATGACATTTATTGCATGGAGCATACTTACAGAAATGACAAACAAACTGCTCAAAAACATGTTGTAAGCTTGGACCATTTGCTCTATCAACTCCATATGAACGAAAATAATGCTCAACAATAAACATCTTTTCTTCCAACATCAACACCATTGCAACAGCTAAATGTAATGGTGCAGAATCTACACGTGCTCTTCTATTAATGTGCATGCAGTCTGGCTGCATGTATATTCAGCCAAGGGGATGTCAAAGTTAAGCACTGTTTTTCTGTGCCATACCATAAATTCTGAATGTGTCATGATTATTGTATTTTATGAGAGTAGTTCCACAATGAAGAAATATTCCAGGAGCCCTACATTTTATAAAATAATTTAATATCATAAATATATGAATGGCATTTTTAATATCCACATTTAATTCTCAATATTTCTTTTTCTATGATGAACAAAGTTTGACATCTCATGATAATTAATCCAAGGCAGTTATATTCTCTCTCTTCCTCTGCAAGAGTGTCTGAAATCCTAACAATTTCTCCCAGAAACTTGGGTTTTTCATCAGTGCTGATGCATCTCTAAGATTACATTGCTACCGTCATGGACAGAAAAAAGGTGAGGAATAAAAACCAACAGCCTTTCTGAGTAGAAGTTTGAGTGGATTAAAAATGAACCTAACCATTGAAAAGGAAATATCAGCAATTTTATATCCTTGAAGAAAATGGAGATATTTACAGTATGGTCAAGATACTCAAGGTAAATCAGACGACAAACTATTATTATTTCAAAGTAACATCAAAAACAAAAAAAAAAACAGGGAATCAAACATTAGGCCTTAGAGGCTTAAAAAAAAAATTTAATTTTGAAGTGTGCTATAGTGCTATATTCCTGATATTAAAAAAAAAAAAAAAAAAAAAAACAAGTACAACTTCCGTAGCTGGAGGAAATCCCAACTAGATGTCCAGGTAGTAGATGACTTTCACTGTTTGGCGATACACAACTGTCTTGTTTATTGGAGAATGAAGTGGATATTGTCATGATTTGTTTTCTGAGTAGTAGAGCCTCCAGTTTCTATTTTCAGCCTTTCTTCTCATATAGAGTGCAGGTGATGACCCTGTTGTGCATGCTCTCCCCACTGTAATTAATTAATTAAATGGGGAGAAAGCATCTCCTCCAATTGAGGATGCAACAAAAATGAAGTTTCCAGAGTCTGGTGCTAGGGTAGTACTCAGGACTGAAACCATTGGTATCACATTGGGAAGCTTCCTGTTCAGCTGGTGAATGATCCTGCTAATACTTAGCTTGCCAGATTAGACCTTTATACCTGAAGGTAGCATGAGTATATATAACAGCTTACAGAGGACACTGTTGAAGACATGCTTGGGAGTTTGGGCACTCCCTGTATGGCAGCAATGCCCAAAAGTCCTTCACTCCTGCTCTATAGATTTTCCCAATATTCAAATACAGTTATCATAACAAATTATGTTCACAGCAATTAACATCAAATCTCCCATAAAGTTGCATTTGCAAAAACAAGAAAAATGAAAAATGTAACAAAATCCAATAAACCAACAAAATTCATGTTACAAACACTTCCACATCAACATCTGGGGTCTCAATACTAACAACATTACCATTTACCGGCATCCAAAACCTAATCTGTTATTCAGCACTGAACTTTAACTGGCATCCTCTATGACTATAGCTTTTCTCAATTTACCATATTACATCATACATGATGCCTTACATAAGAAGGGCAGAACATGTGCTTTTGTCTGGTCTGATATCAAGAACTGGAATACACAGCAAATGATCTGCTTTGGCTCAAGATTTTCCTGTCTCATTTTGTTAACTTCACATTCCATCTTTACTACTCCAATTCTGATGAATATACTTACTTTTTGATTATACAGGGTGTTCGGGATAAATTTGACATATTTATAATTAATTATATTTTTCCGTAAGTTACATGTATTAACACACACTTCTCTTCATTTAAAAGTTTGGACCCTTCTTCATTCATATACAAGATGTCAGAAAGGATGGATAGCTGGAACCCACCTGAATCATGGAAGAGAATAACTTGTATCATGATGATTCGTGCCCGCCATCAAAATAAGGATATTACGACTGCTGCCCAATGCTCCCTGAATACAGTAAAAACAATCAGGCATGAACTAGAGACTTGCAATGGTGACTACGAGGATGTAGCAAGAAGAAAGATCCCTAGCAGACGATCTGATTGCGTTTGTACAGCAGAATTCCTCGCAAATCTGCAGGAACAGGTGTTGAAGAACCCTGGCATTGGAATTCGGGCTTTGTTCGTGGAGTTGCTAACTGTAGTCAAGCCCTGGATAACAAGGGTAGCCAATGGTAGGCCGTATGTATGGCAGCAGGATTCGGCCCCTTGCCACACCTCTGGGAAAAGTCAAAAATGGTTGTCTGAAAATTTCTACGACTTCACCAGTCCAAATGTTTGGCCTCCAAACTCCCCAGACCTTAACCCCATGGATTATTTTGTATGGGGCGCAGTTGAAAAAGACACCAATCGCACTTCCAGTAATACAAAAGCCCAGTTAATGGATAAAATTAAAACAGTTTTTGCGGCCCTTCCCAGGGAGACTGTAGCATCAGCTTGTTCGAGGTTCCGAAGCAGAATCGAAGCTGTGATCGATGCTAATGGTGGTTATTTTGAGTAAATCTTGTTGATAGTATTGTAATTAACTCTGCCTGTAATGTTTTTTTGTCAATTCATTAAATTTAATAGATACAAAGAAGATTTTCTTTTTCCTTACGAAACTGTCAAATTTATCCCGAACACCCTGTACATCTGTTAAAGGTAAGTGATATACTGCTTTAAGTACTTCTTACAATTTCTTTAATTGAGGAAAGCAGAGTAACTGCTGATACATTCTGTCTTTAATTATCTGGAATAAAAGAAACTATTTTAATATACAAGAATGTGCCTCTTATGTAAAAAATGCCATTCTTCATATTACATGGATGTAGCATGTTAACTGTTGATGATTTTCTCTAATGCTGGAAGGTAGGACCACTTTGTTTCTTCATTCAATTTTTCTTTTCTTAAAAAATAGGACATGACAAACCAGTTTCTGGGAGAAAAAATCTGCTTGCCCTTGTTGGAGACCATAACTTGGGAATCAATTGAAGAAAGGCTTAGAAAAGGTTCCTATAGTCAGAGACTAGAATTAAACATAAGCCTTTCTTAAACATAAGCCTAGCTCTGTGGATGCAAACACAACTTATATATATATATATATATATATATATATATATATTTATTTTTTTTTTTTTTCAAAAATTACAAGTACAACTTCCATAGCTGGAGGAAATCCCAACTAGATGTCCAGGTAGTAGATGACTTTCACTGTTTGGCGATACACAACTGTCTTTAAAGCTTTTATTTATATATATATATAGATATATATATAGATAGATAGATAGATAGATAGATAGATAGATAGATAGATATACATGTATATTTTATAATTTTTAAATGATTTTGTTATATTTATTCTGTATATAATAACTGTATATAATTATTTACAGTTATTATATATACTATTTGACTGATTAAATTATTTTTTTTGAAATACTTGGAGTAATTTCTAACTTTAATAACAATAATTAAGATAAGGTTTCTTTATATTGGATGAAAACATTAACGTCCAATATCAGTAATAACAGCATTTTACTAAGGATGAACCTAGTTAGCATTCTGGCATTAAAAAGATGAATATGCACACGAAAGAAAAACAAAGTAGCTGGGAAAAATTACCCACCTTTGACCACACACCAAGTAAATGTTTTTCACAAATTGTGTTAAAAACATCTGCCACTCCATTCTCCAAACTGACTCTGCAAGAGAAAAAATTATCTGATATATATAGCTATTTCTTAAAAAATAAAATAAAATAATTGACTAAAATAAAAAGCCAAAAGGCTTCAGTTTGGCGATGCAAAATTTATAAAAATCAAGTGAATATTAGATCCAGCATTATTTCAAAACCAAATGTAGAAACTATGGTAAAAATAAGTTGACCAGAGCACTTACAGGAATACATCTGCTGGCATTTACGAGTCGCCCTAGCACGGACCACTTTAGAAAACATGAACGCCAAGGTGTTCCCATAAGCTCTCTGGTCAACTTATTTTTACAAAACTTTCATAGTTTCTACATTCAGCTTTGAAATAATGCTGGATCTAATATCCACTTGATTTTTATAAAATAAAATAAAATAAAATAAAAAAAAAAATATATATATATATATATATATTATTATTATTATTATGAGACACCTCCAAGGAGTCTACAGACTCATCGAGGGAGGGCACCTACTCTACCACTCTCTGTCTCCACACTCAATCCACCAACTACAGCGAACCGCATCATCTACACCAATGGCATTTACTACTCACCACCACCACCACTAGTATTTTCACAGACAATCACAAACATCCATGCCCATGGCTGGATTCAAACCTGCAGCCTTTTGGCTGGAAAGCAGATACACTAACCACTTGGCGAACCACGCCAGTTGATGATTGATTGATATATATATATATATATATATCAATCAAAAGAACATGCAGGTTTCAGAATATCTTCTCAACTTTAGATCATTCACAGGCCTTACATCAAATAATCTAAAAACCAAAATATAATATACCAATATTATATTCATAGATTACAAAAAAAAAAAAGCCTTCCCTTCAACTCAATAGCATAAAATGCTTGAAGCTTTAAAACATACAGGAATAGATAATATTTATATTACCATATTAACTCATATATATGAGAGAGAGAGGTTCATCAGTAACAAATTTAAATGGAAAAGAAACAGAAATAGAAATAAAGAGAGGAGTCAAACAGGGAGACTTTATCTCACTAAATTATTTGCTATAGTCCTTGAATATGCTATGAGAAAATTGAACTGGGAGAAAAGAAGACTGCATATTGATAGAGAATACTTAACCAATCTACAGTTTGCTGATGATATATATCATTCAAATAGCGACATTACCAAAATAACTAGAACATCATTACTGAATTAAAAATAGTGAATCTGGATAAAGGCCTATAGAGGATAAATCAAAAATAACATATAGCGGAAATACTCTAGAACGAAAACAAATTGAAATAAATCAGACAGATTGAAATAATGAATTCATACAAATATCTAGAACAAATCATTACATACAACCATAAACTTGATACATATACACATCCTGCTGTTATTTAGCTAGAATAACAGCAGGGTGGAAAGTTTTTAATATCATTATAGAGATATTTAAAAACAATTTACCAAATTGACTAAAAAGAAAGACCTATAACCAGTGTGCACTCCCAACAATGACTAATGATAGTGAAACCTAAAGTCTCACTAAAAAACACCTACAGAAACTGAAAACAACACAAAAAAACATGGAGATGGTGCTGGGCAGGACGTGATGCCTGACAACAGAGAGACAAAGAGAACAACAGAATGGATATCAAGAATTGGTTATCAAAACCAGGTAGACCAATGGTTAGATAGGACAAGATGTTATGGAGATTTATGGTGAAGAGATGCACAAGACTGGCTAAAATGGAAGAAGCACGGAAAGGAATTCATCCGGCAGTGGACTGAACAAAGTTCATGATGATATATATATATATATATATATATTTAAATAAAAAGAAACTCTTCTAAATACAGCTTTAAAAACAAAAAAGAACGTGAAATAAAACAAACAATCTTATTGAGAAATTTGATTATCTTCTGAATCATAATAATAATAAATAAAATAACAAAATCTCATTAATTCTTATCTTTCCAAGTTATCTTCCACCTATATATTTTGTCACCCAAGTCATATAGTATTCAGTGGCATACTAATTATGCCTATAGAATGTTTGTGCATGTGTGCATGGGAGAGGACGTGGGGAGGGGGGTTCTTGAGTCTAAATCTTGAAATAAAAGCTCACAAACCTAAAAGAAGCTAAATTTACTTTTAATATACATTAGGAATTTTTACACATATGAGGCAGTACCTAAAAAGAAATGGAATCTGAACTTGGCATATGTGTGCATTTTCTAGTTATGGATGATGCCACTAGGTATCCTGAGCGTGCACTTTTCTATGCCAGTCTGGCAAGTGGTCATCCTGTCTGATCTGGTTCATTGTTCTGGCTGCTTTTTTGTTAGTGCTTACAAGCAAGTAGGTGATTTGGTGATAACTGACCACAAGGAACAGAGAATGTACAGGAAATTTTGTTTTCTTTCGGGTAAAATTGCAGCTGAAACTATTGTTATGTTTCAGCAAGCCTTTAAGGATGACACTTTAGATAAAACACAGGTCTATTAGTGGTTTTCCCATTTCAATAATGGGGACAAGTCAGTTGAAGACCAACCACAATCTATCCAATCTTCAACAAGCAGAAATGATGAAAACGTTGAAAAGGTTTGCTAGTCAATCAATGAAGATCAATGAAAGACTATTGGGCAAGTTTCTTAAGAGACAAATTTTAATAAAAGATTTGCAAATGAAATTAGTGTCTGCTAAATTTATGCCTTGTTTGCTCACAGAGGATTAAAAAAAAAAAAAATAATGTGAATGTTTGCTGTGATTTGAGGGAGCAGAACTTTCTTTCAAAAGTTGCGACTGGAGATGATCTTGGTGCTATAGTTATGATCCATTAACAAAACAAGCATCAAGCCAATGGAAACATGCAAATTCACCAAGATCCAAAGCACGTCAAGACAATGCTGATTTGTTTTTTTGATGTGAATGGAATTGTATACAAAGAATTTGTTACTCCTGGACAGACAGTGAACCAACATTTTTATCACAATGTTTAGAGAAGACTGCATGATAGTATGTGATGAAAACAACCAGAAATGTGGAGTGGGCAGAGATTGGTTGCTGCACCACGAAAATGCACCAGCTCACATGGCCTTGTCTGTCCAATAGTTCTTGATGAAAAATGACAAGGCAGTTGTTCCCCACCCTCCCTACTCATCCGATCTCTCTCCATGTGACTTTTTTTTTTATTCCTAAAGATAAAGAAAACCATGAAAGGGCAGTGATTTGTTGATGTGCACAAAGCAAAAGAAAAGTTGCTAGAGGCCATAAAGAGTATTCCAGTTGAATAGTTGAATAGAACTGTTTCCAGCAGTGGAAAAACAAAACGTTGGGACAAGTGCATTAACTCATGTAGAGAGTACTTTAACCACGTTACCAGCCAAGACATCTACTGATGTCAAGGTTATCATGGATGTGAAGTGCATATTCAAATTGTAATACCATTGATATTACATTGAAATATATGATGGATATGAAGCATATGAGGATGCATATTTTATCCATAATGGCCGGTTTGGTGGTTAAAAGAGACTAAAATATGGTATTATAAACTTTAATGAATTTTTTTTTAAATAATTCCAGTTATTTTTGAGTACCCCCTCGTATTAAAATATCTGGCTTGTAAAATTTTTTTTTACAGGTCATATTAGGGATTGTCAGGATCAGTTTCAAGTCTGGAATAAACAGTTAAGAAATCACAGGAGTATTTTAAAAAAGATCCACATTTAAATTTTGTAAGACTATCGAAAGATATGTGCTGGGTTTTAACCTATAAATAGCAGAATACCTCTTGTCAGATTTTAAAAAAAAACCAACACTTTCCACATTTCTGGTTTTTGATAGTTTTTTTCTTCCTCAAATATTGATATGTATCCTGATTGCATTCCTGTTGAGTATTTTTACCACCATGCTGTCAACTGTTTGTTTCATCTGACAAGCTTTCGAAGTACTTACTACAGACATCTAGGATATTCTTATCTTCAGTTTTCATGTTGCCTTTATCATCTCCTTTTACAGTACTCATTTCCTCCACTTCTAAGTGTTCTCAATAGCCTCCATAACATTTTGTCACCTTCCTGATATTTATCTTCAATGATTTTTACCAAAGTTTTCCCATTGCACTTGTTTAGTTGCTTTTATTGCATGCTCTTTTGCTTTCCTACATTTTTTTCTCTGTATTCTCTCAGAGCACATGCTGACTAACTTGCTAGGAACTTTCAATGTGCTTTCTTTATTTCCTTGATTGTCTCTTTAACAAGTCCAATGTGGAGTTCTGATTTTTCAATCCTCATAGAGAACCTAACCATATGCTACTCTAGCTAAATCAATCAATGTTTTCTTTGGGATCTGCAATTGAAAACAAGAACCAGACTTCCAAGATTTGGTTCTTGTTTACAAACTTTTTCATTTTTTCTTCAATAATATTGTGTACTTGAGTTTAGTTTAACTCTGAAATCTGTGGAACTTTGATTATTTTTAAAACTTTCTTACACACCTTTCTTGTCAATATAATATTCTATTTTATCCTGCTCAAAACCAGATGTTGATCACTTTCTATTTCAAATCCCCACATTCTTGTGTCCTGAATATGCATGAAGATATTGCTATCAAAAATAACAAAGTCAATAAGACTTTTCTTATTTTGTGTTTTTTCTCTATGTGAATTTGTGCAGATTTTATGTTCGAATATGGTGTTAGTAATGACTAGTCCATGTCCTGAACAGAAATCCAGCAGGTATTTACCCCTTATTAGCTTTGCTCTTTTCTCCAAATTTTTCCTAAATATTCCTGTATGTCTAGTAATAGGCTAAAGTCTCATTGTCCATTTTCCCCAATTATTTCCCCTGATATTTCCCATTCAACATTATCCTTGTGATTAGTACTGAATACTCCTTTCTTTCCCTAATCATTATTTCTTGAATATAATATTTGCTGTTTAGAAGAAACAACAAATATTATAAATTGACCTGTTTTGTCTTCTTTGTTCTGGTTACACTAATTATGTTGATCTAGTACTGCTGAAATTCTTCTACCAGTTCCACTTCTTTTTCACTAATAACTGCTACATAGATGGTGATTTGGAGTTTGTCTAAATGGCTGCATTTTCACTGTTTTGCTCTGATTCCCCTGAACAAAAACAGCAAGATGGGGGGGGGGGGGGGGGGGGAATAACCATACAATTCCTCAGAAGACATGAAATTCCATTACATTGTACTGAGCTAATGCACTGTGAGAAGGCAAGGACTGGACAGCAAGTCAGAATCCCAGTCTGTTCTCTGCATTCCTTAAAAGGCTATGTGGAGGTGTCCTCCCAGTTATCTAGCTTTGATCCTTAAGCCACCTAGGAGATAATGCTGTGATGTTAAATCAGATGAAAGGTAGAGTTATATATCAAATAGATATATCCAAATACTTGTGCTGACTTGTGTCAGCACAAGTACTTTGATATATACCAGGGGTATCCAGAGTTTTGGCAGCAAGAACCATAGTAGTTACCTACCAGAAATTGTTAAGAGCCACAAATTTACTTTTTAAAACATTTTTAAGGGCAACATCAAAAACTTCCTTAATATCAATGCCACGAGTATTATCTTTTAATGCTATTAAATCTAATAATTCTTCTTGCGTCACTCCGTCCTCAAGAATGAAACGAATAAAAATTACGAATTGTGGTTGGTCTGTAATGTCAGTTGATTTTTTTGTATCTTTTAATGTATCTTTTTAAATGTTCTGACAAGGTAATATAAATGTAACTACATTGCCAAACAGCAATGTAGTTAATTGAAAAATTAAATTAAAAACAATAGAACGGCTCAACTAAGAAATATATTTTATTTGTTAGTTAAGCCGCAATAAAACTTAAGAAGAGCAGCAGTTTGGCCACCGTGGATACATACCATCTGAGAAAAGGAGACAAAGTCATTCATTAAAGAAACTTACTGATAGCTTCAAGTCAATACCACAATAATTAGGCCTAAATCCTTGAAATCAATGAACTATCCTATTTAATAAGTATAATACCTACAAATTTGACATAGCAATTAAATAACTGCCATAATAAATTAAGCATGAAAACTATAAAAAGAGAAAAATTTGAAAACAGGTAGGAAAACATACACAATATAGAATAACTAAGGCTAATATGGTAGGAACAAATTTATACAGAACAAAAAAAAGATCAGCTAAAACACCAAGCTAGAATTCAAACCAATAGTAAAATATGAATTGAACAGCTGGATTAGAAATAAAGCAATAATAATAATAATAGAAAACAATTTCTTGGAAAGAGTCTCATCATATACATACTTAGGTCATCTCATTGATCTAGACTGTGAACTCCAAAAGGAAATAAATAGAAGAGTTCAACTTGTCGTCAGTGGCCAGATCGGTTTGAAAGCACCAGTTCTCATATGATCACTGAAGTTAAGCAAACGTGAGCCCAGTTAGTACTTGGGAGGGTGTTCACCTGGGAACCCTGGGTGCTGCTGGCATTAAATATTACCTGTACACCTCTTGAGGGTACATAGCAGGAATTTTATGATGATGATATTCAACTTGTCTGGAACGCATTCAGAAAATTGAAAAGCATTTTTCAAAACAATTATGCCCCCCTCTGTTTAAAAAGGAAGACATTTAACCTGTGTATACTTCTAGTCATCACATATGGTTGTGAAATTTGGTCTCTAACAAAAGCACTGACAAATAAACTGGCAACAACTCAAAGAAAAATGGAGAGGCAGATGCTAGGCATCACATTAAAAGATAAGAAGCTAAACTCATATCATTGACATAATTTTAACCATAAGTGACTAAAATGAAAATGGGCTGGACATCTGTCCAGAAGAGAAGATGAGCAATGGACTACCATACTAACAAACTGGATTCTGAAAAAAGGAAAACAAGGCCAAGGACATCCTAAAAGAAGGTGGGGTGATGAATTGTCAAATTTTGTTGGGAAAAATTGGTCAACCATTGCCAAAAACAGAGAAAGGTGGAAGGAACTGGAGGAGGCATTCATCCAGCAGTGGCTGAAAAGAAGAGAAGAAGCAGAAGATCAGAGATATTAGAGTTCCAAGGAAAAAATTAAGGAAGTGAACAGATGATATCAATGGTAAATTAATGTTAAAAAAAAACAGAGATTACTGAAAGGAACTTGACATTATTAGCATTGAAACCTAAGAGATGATGTGGTGGTTTAAACAGGAATGGAGAGAAAGACTGGCATTCACAAGAATGGCAGAAAAAAACGTCCACAGGAAAATCAGAGTAAATATGGATAGACCAAAGTATTCAGTGCCTTAGTAGACTGAAATATAAGAGCTGGCAATTTATAGAGACTTAAGAAATTAATAATTTATTAAAAATAAATAATAATGGAAGCTTAATGTGTTGGACTACCATAGTATTCTTTGTCACTGGAAGCTGTTAGTCCAAACAATCCTGAGGAGAGATATCAGAAAATGATGAGGAGCAAGAGGAAATTATACAATGCAAAGTTTCAAGCAAAGTCATTGGAAATAGTATTTAAATTTTGTCATATAAATTTCAATTTTGTGAAACATTCTTTCCCATGCTGTACTATTAAATGGGAATAGAATGTTAATTCTTGTTGTATTTGATATAATGGTGCTGTTATCAATAGGTCTGTACTATTCACATTGCACCATAAACACTGCTGACATCTGAACTAAAGGTCACTTTGAATGGTAATTACTTTCATTTCCCCACCAGCACTATTTACTTGCATCAGTTAAAAAAAAATTATGCATTTCAAATGTAAAATGAATTCACCAAAAATATAAAAAAAACTTAGACCAATTCCATCATTCCCATCTGGATACTTTAGAAAGACTGCTGATTATCATGCACCCACAGGCTACTCAACTATTTAGAAGATATTACTCCATAGGCAACTTAGATTATACAAAAATAACTGAAATTTAAAAAAAATAAAATCATTATTTAAGCATACTTCTCAGAATTGTAATATATTTCCAGTGCTAAGATCCTGATAATATATGCACTAATATCACTTGTTGTATCTTCTGGGTTACCTATAAGAAGCGGATGGCATAGCAATTTCCAAAATGATTCCCTGAAAGATCAATAAAGGTAAACATAAATATATATATTAAACATTATCAAACAATATCTTAGACTAAAATCAAAATAACAATTATCCTTTCATTCAGTGAAATTAAATAGTGAATAGCACTCATTATATTTGATTTATGGAGATCAACTACCATTTGAGATCTGTCAACTTTAATAATAAAATTCTGTTTTGAACTTTACATTAAAGTTATCTTCAGGAATATATACATATGACTGCATTTACAGCAACTGGCAACACCGCATAGAGCAACATCATGTCTAAAACTACTTAATCCATCTAGCCTGACCTACTGTGGTAAAAAAATGAAAAAAAAATTAAATTAAAATTTTTAGAAAAAAAAAAAGCAAGATTAATATTTAATTATGTTGGTCAATCAGAATTTTCTTATTTATAACCTCTGGTTCTTGCACCTGGGGTGTTTAAGAGTTAAAGAAATTGGGAGAAGACCTCTATGTAGCCTTTTAAGGAATGCAGAGAACTTACTGGAGCTTCTGACCTCATCTTCTCATGGTGTACCCTGATGGGTATCTACCTGGATACTGAATGAATGAGAATGGGCTGGCAGTGTGGTGATTTAGCTGACCAAATTGTATTCTTACTGACTTAAACCATAATGCAAAATGATGGTACAACATGACAAAATTTCATACTAGATGGGGTATTGCATAGTTAGACAAGGCCTCTGTCATTTTTGTCAGGGAATCAGTGAGAACAGTAAAAAGTCAGCTACTGGACAAATCCTGGGAAACATCCCAAATCAACATCAGCAGAGCTCAAGATTAGTACTAACAACATAAGAAGCATTAATGGAAAGAAATTCACCTTCGTCTACACTGCATCTGTAAGATATTGTATTCTGTCCAAAAGTTTCTGAGTTGGAGGTGGGGGGGGGGGGTTTGCAATAAACTGAGCAAAAGTATTTCTTAAACAATATGCCTTGAAGACATCAGTAACACCCTGGTCCATAGGTTGCAGGGATGGGGGTGGAATTCAGTGAATGTGTTAATGAGATGGCTGTCAAAAGTATCAGTGGTCATAAGTCGCAAATGTTGTAAGTCAGAAGACTGACTGTATATATTTTAAATCAGTGTCACCTGTAGTGATGTACTCTAGTCAATATGATGCTGTGCATTGTTGTCAGGGTTGTATATATGTTGTACAAAACTTGGAGATTTTTAGCAGATTCTTTTTTAAATTTGGTTGTTTTATGAATGTTTCATATGCCACTTTAAATTTTCGTTTATGCAAAAAAAATTTTAAGAGGTAAGTATAAATAGAAAATATAAACAGAAATGACAAGCTAAACTCCGTGTTTTAGACAACATATATACAATCCTAACAATTCACATTCTGAGGTAGCCTAGAGTACCTCATGTTGACTACTGATCTTCACAACAATAAAAAAAAAAGAAGAAAATTAACATTAGATGAATAGCAACTTTAAAGTAAAACAACTTCAAAAAGCCAACAGGATATTTTTCTATGTTTCTGTCAATTTTTTTTAATTTTTTTTTTATTTTTATTTATTTATTTTTTTTTATGAGCACTCCAATATTGTCACATCCAACATTTCATTCTTCTAAGGCACTTATGAATGAATAAATCCACCTCCATCTTGGTCTTCCTCTGGATTTTTTCCCTGCCATCTTGGCATCAAACACCTGTTTTGCTAACCTTTCATCTCCCATTCTATTTAACTGACCATAATACCTTAGACTAGCCCTGCTCACATTCTTGAATGCAAACAATGTTAAGGTTCTTCCTGTTATCATTTTTAATATGATTATGCCACTGATGACGTCTGTCCAGGCCTCTAATTTTTTTTCAAAACTCTCACATTTGTGGTCTCTAGCCTTTGATCAAGTGCTTCTAACCCAACTCTCAGATCCATAACTTAAAACTGATTTGAACACTGTCTCATACACTGATAGTTTGGTGTTTTGGTTAATTTCTGTCTTATTCCATATAAATTTATTCAGCTGGGTATCCACCATACCAGTTTTGCTTCTTCTTCTGTTATCTATTTCCAGATTTAACTTGCCATCTTCACTAAAAACTGCCTAAATAGATGAAATATTTTACTTATTCTACAGGATCTCCATTCAGAATGCAGCTTAAGTTTTCTGTTTCCTATTTTCACAGTTTTGGTCTTTTTATTACTGATTTGCATGCAAATTTGTTAATTTACTTGTTAGTAATTTCTGGCCAAACAGATAACTGGACTCTAGCTTTAATGTAGTAGGTTTTTTTTTTTTCCACCAGCATTCTGGCCAATAGTGTTAATCAAATCAGTATGATTTAAGCATACTATGTGTTACAACACAGCTTGTCTCTTTGTACATATATGTATACTCCAGATGATGACCTTGATACGATGGTCAAAATGTTGGGTGATTATTTTGATTTTTATTCAAATGAAGTTATTATTCTAAAATAAACCAAAATAATCATCCTGTGTTTTGGAGACAACTACTGTTCACCCAAATGTAGTTGTCTCCATAATTTATTAGAATGCATTCTGAATCTGAATTCAGGCTAATGTAGTTAAGTCCTAATGGTGTTATTTAATTCAGTGTTTTTATGATGCTTACTCTCAAAATTTGTGTAGAATGGCACAGAAGAAAACTGTTGTTCAATTTTTTTCATAAAAGAGTGATTCAAGATAGACGACAAGTATTAGAACCGAAATGAAAATTATCATGATAAGTAACAAATAAATATTCATGTATCACTTGTTTTTTTTTTTTCTTTTTTAAATTTGTGTCTCATAGAGTGATAAATGCATAAATACATGAATAATTTGTATGTGGTGGGGTGACTAAGTTTATTATTATTCTTTTAATTTACATATTATATTTATTTTTACATAATTCAGAAAACCTTGCTTTAGAAACTAAACAGAATTTTTTCAAGTCATTTCAGACCAATAACTGGTGCAGCTGTAAGCACATCAGGCAATAAAATCATCTCCCACCTAAAAGTTAACTAACTGCTTCAATATTGGTAATCACACAGTAAAAACTGGCCATAGGATTCACAAAAGTTTATAAAAAATAAAAAGGTCAAGATCAAATATGCAACTATTATATGCTAAGTGACTGTGGTAATCCATTCAAGCTAACACTTAACTAGTGGAGATATTTGCCTGATATGAACAGGCTCAAAATTTTTTCATTCCTATATATAATTTTACAAACATATAGGATTCTAGGCTAGACCTTCCTTTCATAAGTGTATGAATGGACGTATGAAAAATATCATTCTGTATGCATCTATTCTCTGCAATTACTTAAATTTAGATTATAATGTTTAAAATAAAGATGATGCTAATCTTTCTCCAGATGTATCTTTAACATTAATAAAACAGAGAGAGAGAGAGAGAGAGAAATTCTTTTCTAAATACCTGGTTAATCATCCTCTGAGTACATTATTTTCAACTGATGCTCTTCCTGGAGGAGGGGGGGTGCAGAGAATGTACTACTCACTGGGGATTCAAAACTGTGCTGGTTAAATCAGTACAAGATTATCTGATTTTATTATGTCTTGGGCATATATTAAAAGGTTATATGCAAACCTACAGTACATTTTCTACCATGGGTGGGCTAAGGATTTTTTGTTCTATTTTTATCAATTTTATATGTATTTTTTTTTTTTTAAATAGTCCCAAAACCCTGCTCTGAATACCAAACATGGAACTTTTTCAAGCCACTTCAGGCCTCTAATATGCAAGATGGTGGTCTTACCTGAGGACTATATGTATGTATGTATGTATGTGGGGGGGGGAGCATTGTTAAGGTAGTTTACAGGTGGAGTTCTGCTGGACTCCGTACTGCAACCATTACTCTTCAACCTTTATGTTGGTTGTGTTGCTAATGGACTTCAATAAAATAATCAGTTGTCTGGGGATGATAAAAAAAAGTGAAAAGGATTATCAGGATGGTTACATTCAGTGGCACTTCAAGAAGACAAAGCAAAGGATGTCTGAGTATGTACTGGAGATGCCAGTGTAAGCTAAGAGGGGAAATAGGGTATCAGGGAGCAATGATGTAGAATTGAGTTCAGGATACACATTGCAAAGGTGGTGAAGACAACACAAAGGGCTGTTGCAATAGTGATCTACAGAGTAAAGGATTACATTGAATAACAATCAGACCAAATCTGGACTATTTCACTCAAATATTACTGGCTGTATGGCTATGCAGGTGATAAAGAAACTATAAACAAGATACAAACAAAGTTACATTTAAAAAAATGTTATAAGGAACATTATGGAAAGTTGGATTTATCATACAAAACAGAAAAACAGGCTAGAAGAAAACATGCAGTTTACACACATAATACTGACAGTGAGTTGCTTCAGCCCAGACTGACATGATAGTTTTTAAACCAGGACATGGAAAGAAACAAGAGTCCATGCTAAGCCTCTTGTCCTTCCACTATAAAATATAATGCACATGATAAGCAAGACTTTTGTATGGAGAGTGGTAAGTATTGTGGAATATGCATTCTTCACAGGGTTGTAGGAGTACACTGAATGTTAAAGATTGATATTTTGTTGCACCAAAAGTGGACATCCAGAGATGAATATAACAAGTTTGCAGGATTCTGCATTATCAATAATTATAATAGATCAGGAAGAGCAATCATGATAAACTGCATGAACTATAGATAATTTGCAATAACTGAAATAGATAATTACATGATCTGCATCATACAGATATTAATTGCCAGAAAAGTTATTTTTCTTGTTAATCAATGCTTGAATTTGAAGAATAACTGTAAGCATATCTGTAGGTACTCAGTAATAATTAAAGAAAATATGTTTTGAAATAATACTGATTTGACATTTTATTAATTTTCTAACATAAAGATTTCCAAATCTGACAATTTCTTCTCTGATAATACCAAGTGTAAAGAAAACTTATTAATGAATCCTGTAATAATTGTCTGATATAAAATTGTAGAGTCTTCTTATCTTCTTACTTTAGTTTCATAGTTGGACACCAACCAAGTGATAATGCATGTTTATGTCAGCTGCCTCTCCATGGCAATGGCAAAACTAAGAACATGCTGTAAACATCCTTACTTTCACACATTTGTGATTTTCATACTTATAATATGACAATAGTAAAGATTACATTATGTGCCATTATAACTTTAGGATGTAATATCACACTGGATAATTAACTTATCTAAGTAATATAACTTATTGGGTAATTAATAAGTTATTATAAGTTATTGAAAACTTATCAAGAATTTTCAAGAATAATGAATTTTGCATCATTTTTTGACAGAAAAAAAAAATGCAATATGTTTTACTATTTTCTTTATGTGAATTAGGAAAATAGTAATAGTCCATTAATCAATATGAACAAAAGGTTACTGTAACATTAATAAATACTGGTTTCAAAGCTTTTTATCACAGGTATCCTTAGATCATAATTGTGGGTTGGGTGTTATTTTGGGTTTATGGCTAAAGCAATTCAGACTATGAGGCCAATGGCTGTTATGTCTGTTAACTGCATGTGTTCTTAGAGCCAGTTTGTCTGTTTTGTGGGATGAAAACACTGCTACCTCTGTATGAGACAGGCTAACTTGCCTTCAGTTGAAAAGCCTTTATAGATTTTTTTGCATCCTAGATAGGAATTGAATCCAGGAGTTTCCAACCAAGGAAATCATTGATAAGGTCAAAATTCGCCTAAGGATGCCAGAAGCAAAAATGTGCCAAATAAATAAATAAATGTGCGATGTAATCAAGTAGATTATATTACATAATTTGGCACATTACACATCACATTACAGAAATTAGTAATGTAATGAAACAAATAAATAATTATAAAGTACTTTGCATAGTTTACAGTGACTTCCAGTATAATAAATTATGAAGTACTGTAAAATTAATAGAAGTTCTACTATAAGCTTTAGTTAATAGAAAATTAAAATTGTAACCAGTTATAGAAAAACAAAATTTAACTTATATATAATTTTTATTGCTGAATTTAGGATTAGATATATTAGTTTTAATCCTTCATATAAACAATTTTCTGCAATTAAAGAAAAGGCAATTAAGGAGCTTTAATGCCTTATTTCAATAAACCTCACATTTCCAAGTCAATCATTTAAATAAATCTATGTAACATTATAATCTGCAAAGAACTTACTTTTTCTTTAATGCTTCTACAGCTAACAGCTGGTGGCCAGCCCACAGACCATGGATAAATTCAACAGCAGCACAGTGAAGTTCAGTTGGACAATAATATTTATTCTGAAATATTTATTCTGAATGTCAATACATTACTTATGAAGAAACTTTTAACAATAAATGACCACTTCTATAACAAAAAAAAAAAAAAAAAAGTAGTCAACAAGTCAATTTTTTCTTCATTATTGTTCATATCCCATAAATTCATATATTATTATAAAAATTATTTTATTTATTTATTACATGAAAATTATTTATATATGTTAACACGTTCATTGCCAAGCTGAAAATTGGAATTTCGTGTAGTGGTCAAATTTTTTTAATTTTTTTATTTAGTTTTTATTGTGCTCAAAATAAGTTAATATATTATTTATATGCTTTTATTATTATGTACATAGGATTTATGTACTCTAAATATCTATTACGCGATATCGCATGATATGTAATTTGGTCAAATAAGTTATATATTTTACAAATAAAAAATATTTAAATATAATAATTATAACTTTAATTATCAGTCTTTTATAATCACGTAGAATTTTTAAAAATAACGTACAAATAGAAAAAAATAATTATCAAAAATCGACATTTATAGGGAACTTACTAAAAAAAAAAAAAAAAAAAAAAAAAAAAAAAAAAAAACAATACTCAAAATAAATAAAATCCAAACCGCTATACTATTCCGCCTAGAAACTTGATAGTGATGTCCACGCGATAACGCGTGATCCGCCGCCCGGTGAGAGCTTGCATCACGTGATATCACGTGATTGGCAATGAACGTGTTAAGGTCAAAGCTCAAAATCCTCCAGTACATGCAATGGCTGGACTCTTCACACATTCACCAAACTGATAGGCCAAAGTCTGGCACGCATGCTATAATTTTGTTTCACTGGCCAGTTCAGGATTTGGCAAATCATGCTTGGCCAAACTCTGAAATCAATAGTTTTCAGGCACATGTACCCATGGCCGACCCTGCAGCAGAAAACAAAAGCTACAGAAGGAAACTTATAAAGCACTCTCTGTAAAAACAGAAACATAATCATAAAAGAACACACTGCTTGCAAATCTGATGTCAAGTAGCCACCAGGTAATGTGGGAGAAAATGTTCACATTTGCATACCTGATTTCAACAGAGTCCATAGTGATCCATGAAGTGTGGCTGCAGTTATTAGAGTCAAAAATGGTTTTGACAAGATGGGGATTCTTTTGTAGTGAACAAAAGAATTTTGTTCACTACAAAAGAATCCCCATCTTGTCAAAACCATTTTTGACTCTAATAACTGCAGCCACACTTCATGGATCACTATGGACTCTGTTGAAATCAGGTATGCAAATGTGAACATTTTCTCCCACATTACCTGGTGGCTACTTGACATCAGATTTGCAAGCAGTGTGTTCTTTTATGATTATGTTTCTGTTTTTACAGAGAGTGCTTTATAAGTTTCCTTCTGTAGCTTTTGTTTTCTGCTGCAGGGTCGGCCATGGGTACATGTGCCTGAAAACTATTGATTTCAGAGTTTGGCCAAGCATGATTTGCCAAATCCTGAACTGGCCAGTGAAACAAAATTATAGCATGCGTGCCAGACTTTTGTAGTGAACAAAAGAATTTTGTTCACTACAAAAGAATTTTCTCTCCGTAGTGAGAAGTTTCTAAAGCAGGAGTCAGTGTATGGAGAAGAAAGATCACTTAAAAGCATTGCATCCAGTCACTCAGTTAGTGGTGGACAAGGTTACACTTGGTGCAACTGCACTCAAAAGTGCTCAACAAGCATAAGTAGGTAAGTTATCATTTTTAAATGTTGAAAGAAACTGATGAGAAGTACAGGTAAAGTATACTATTAAAAATGTTCAACAAAGTGAAGTTTCATTCGTGTTCATCAAAATTCTCATATTGTAATAAGTACAGGTATAGTTTCATAGATTTCAACAGATTTAAAACGTCCTGCAAAATAATAATTACAAATTCTGAAGATAACTTACAGAAAGCTATTTTAGATCTAAATGAGAATAGCCAAAGATTATGGTATGATAATATCAACAGAAAAATCAAAAACTATGGCCTTTAAAGGACAAGATCCAACAAGAATTAAAATAGTAATAGATAACAAGATCTTAGAACAGGTGAATTCATTAAACTACCTAGGATGTATGATCACATATGAAAATGAAAAAGATATAAATGTAAAAATTGCAAAATATTTAAAAATAACAGGTGTAATTAACTCTATATTTAAACCAAACCTAGTTCAAAAACAAACCAGACTAAAGGTATACAATAAATTAGCCCTACCGGTCTTAATGTATGGAAGCGAAATCTTGACAATAAAACAAAAAGACAAACAAAGATTAATAACAGCAGAAATGAAGTTTATGAGAAAAACTGCAAAGTATACCCTATTTGATCACAAAAGAAATGAAGAAATTATGAAAGAATTAAACCAAGAACCAGTAATAGAAAAAATTAAAAAATATAAACATAAATGGATGGAACACATTCAAAGAATGAAAACAGAAAGATTACCAAAACAAGCCATAAAGTACAAGCCATTAGAAAAAAGAAAACCAGGACATCTTCTTAAACGATTCAACAATGACTTCTAAGGCCAGAACAGGCCATGCTAGGCCTAAATCCTTGATACACATGATGATGATGATGATGATGATGATGATGATAGTTTCATAAAAAAAGAGTTCAACAAATTCATAACTTTGCAATTAAATTGTTAATATCATTAACAATTATAATAATAGTTGTTGTTTTGTTTTCAATTTTGATACTAATAAAAAAAGTTTATGCAGCCAGGAATACATAATTATCCATACTTGAAGTAGAAAAGTCATCAAATAACTGAAATATGGAAAGGCAGCTTGAGCACATGAAATTAAACCAGACATGCACAAATACGGATTCATTTCAGACAAATTATGGAGACTACAACTGTGTTAGAATTAATTACTTTAATTTCCTAACATTTCGACCTTCATATTAAGGTCAAGATATATTACATTTCAAACAGTATGCCAAAGAGACAATGATTTGATCAACTGTTATTCTACTGGCCTGACCTCTGGTGCAGAAAACACACAACTAACTACATCAAAGCTATATTCCTTTTATATCATCATCAGAGAACAAATTCATAAAGATAGTTTTATTACTATCAACAAAATTCTTCATGAGAATCCACTTAAAAATAAACTAGATTACAATAAAATTGTAATCATTCCATATATTAAAGAGATATCAGATAAAATAAACAGAATAATACAGAAATATAAGTTTAATGCAACCTTTAAACCTCCTGCAAAATTAAAGAAATTATTCAACTCATCCAAGGATCCACTTCCTCCATTGGCCCACCCTGGAGTATACCTTATTATTATTATTATTATTATTATTAAGAGAGACCTCCAGAGAGTCAGGGACTCATTAAGGGAGGTCACATACTACATGCACCAGCTATCATACTTATTCTTAAATTCATTCGCACTGCTTGCACTCACAACATCCAATGGCAATCTGTTTCAATCACGCACCACCCTATGAGAGAAAATTCTAGCCTTCACTCCCTTCTTAGCAGTATTCATTCTCAGCTTCTAAGGATGCCCTCTTGTTTTTTCAACACCTTAGATAAATTGAAACATTCCATCAACTGAAATCATGACCCTTAAAAGTTTGTAAGTCTCAATCATATCACTCCTCTTTCTCCTGTTTGCTAGTGCCTGCAATCTACAAATTCTGAATCTGTCTTCATAATCAGTATTCCATAATCCTGATATAATTTTTAACATTCTCCTTTGCATTTGCTCCAACATATCAGAATCACAATGGAAACCAGGAGACCAGACCTGTGCACAATAGTCCAAGTGAGGTCTTATCAAGGCGTTGTATAGAGGCAAAATGACATCCTTATTTTTACATGCGAAGATTCGTTTCAGCATTACAATTATCTCTTGAGTTGTATTTGCAATCTTTGCTACATGGCCACATAACTTCAACTTCCGATCTACTAACACTCCAAGATCCATAGCCTCATCAGTTTCTTCAAGCATAATCCCACCAATATAATATGACACTGGATATCTAATCACGCCAAAGTGCATGACATTGCATTTACTGACATTAAACTGACATCTATTTTCTCATACCCACAATTCCAGCCTATTCAAATCATTCTGCAAGTACTGCATATCAGCAGCATTCCTGATTACCCTACATATCTTTGCATCAGCAAATAGCTATATGTCATTGTCAAATCCTTCCTGATATCATTAATGTATAGATTGAATAACAGTGGATCAAGCACTGATCCTTATGGTACACCACTGGTTACCTTAAATCATGCAGACTCACATCCCTCATATACCAGTTTTTGATGTCTGTCAGTCAGTCATCCTCTTATCCACGCTAATATTTTATAATCCAAACTCATATTCTCCAATTTATGCAACAGTCTACCATGCTGTATTCTGTCAAAAGCCTTAGCAAAATCCAAAATTTTCATAGTGTATTCATTCCCCTTGTCTAGTTCAATGATAACATTGTTATAGAATGTGTGCAAGTTGCTAAAACATGGCCTTCCCTTAGTAAACCCATGTTGCTCATTGCAAAGTAGAGATTCACTGTCAACCCATTTCTGAATGCAAGCCCTAACCAATTTTTCCAAAATCTTCACCACCACTCATGATATGCTGATTGGTCAATAGTTGGATACATTGGTCTTTGGATATCTGAGCAATAGAATTATTATACGTTCTTTCCATTCCTCCCGAATCTTCCCTGTTTTGAAACTCATATTTGAGAACAGCCTGGTCAAAGGAATAGCCAGTTCAGCTGAACACTCTTTTAGCACAAGTGTTGATATCCCATCAGTCCCTATTGCTAACAGCTCTAATACCTAGTCCTCATACACCTGAATTTCTTCATCCAGTAAAGAGGTAGTAGTGAGCTCAATGTCATTACTAATGAGTGTCAAAATGGACACTCATTAGTTGAACAACCTCTTCTGCATCTGTAACCTTCATGCCATCTGCATTTAGAAGAGTTATTCTTTCAAATTCATTCTCTTTCATTTACTTGCAGCATATCGATAGAATTCTTGTGGGTTGTCTTTAGCATGGAGAGATAGTTTCTTTTTACATTAGACTTTGCTTTCCATACAATAGTTGTGACTATTCTAGCCTGCTGCTTATAATTTTCATAATGCACATCATCCTTATGCATATGGCATTCCTTCCATATCATTCTTTTCTTATGAATCTCTTGCTTAATAAGATTACACATCCATTTTACACCTACCCTATTTATTATTCGAACTCTCAGGACACACTCTGATATCTCATCATTTAAGTATTGTTTAAATGCTTTCCACGCACTTTTGATATTCTTCCCATCTATCAACCAATCCTTCCACTGAACTCAATATACTCCTCAGTTGGTCATAATTTCCTGCTTTGTAGTTCAGCATGTAACCTTTTCTGAATAGAACATTCATCAACTTAGTCACTATCAACCAATCCTTCCACTGAACTCAATATACTCCTCAGTTGGTCATAATTTCCTGCTTTGTAGTTCAGCATGTAACCTTTTCTGAATGGAACATTCATCAACTTAGTCACTTCCCAAGTAAGTACCGCATGATCATTGTCACCAACCAGAGGCAGAATAGTTACATCTTTAACTGGAATGCCCTCTGAAACTATAACCAAATCTAACAATCTTTGACCTCGAGTTCCTTCTGTCACATGCTGCTTGAGGAAGTTGTCCTGCAACAGCTCAATAAATGCATTTTCATTCTTCTCATGAAATTCTACTGCTACCCAATCAATATTTGGATAATTAAAGTCTCCCATTATGATTACTCTTTTTGCGTTCATCTTGTCTATCTGGTGATGCATTTCTACATCATTAGCAACTGATCCACCAGGTCTGTGACAACATCCCACTATGTAATTGATCTTGTTAGATTCCACCTCACACCAGATGGCTTCAAATTCATGCCACATAAAATACTGTTAGAAGTACTACAATCATAGGTCTCGACTCCAACTGGATTCAGGTCATCTGATATTATTAGAAACATACCCCCCCTCCTCTCCTATCCTCTCTATCCTTCCTAAAAATAGTGTACCCTTTACACTCGATACCAGCTAGTATGTCTGATTCTGATAGCCAGGTCTCACTAATGCCAATAATCTGAGGTCCTAACATAATGACTAAGACAACAAACTCTACCCCTTTGTTTCTGATACTCTTAGCAACAGATAATTAGCAAAGGATAATAATCAACCTGCATGTTCTTTTGTATACTCTTGTCTGTAGTCTGCATGACACAGATGGACAACTTGCAGATCTCTATTCTTCTCTAGTGCCTTATACATGTAGACATCTTTGCACACATTCGATGGGTCCAAACCAGATGAACACAAAGTCAAAATCATTCTCTCCTCGTAAACATTTCCATGGCAAAGCCCACTCCCATCATTAACACAGTTATATAACAAAATCACTCTTAAACTCACATTTTCACTATTCTTCCCTTTATAATTTTCCGTGACTTTCTGTGTTAGGTTTCATGCCAGTTATTAGTTTTTCTAGACTCCTCAACCCAGATGCATTCAGGTGTAGGCTGTCCCTCTTATATAAGGGGGGACCGGAAAGTAATCAATAATTTTTAATAGGTCATTTTTAGTCAATTGTTTTTTCTTAAATATCATCAACATAAATTATTAAATTTGATTTTTATTTAAATATTAGCATTACTTTTCTATATAAAAAATCTGTTTTTTTTTAATTATAGATTATTTTTTTTAATATGGCGGACTTCAAAGTTGAAGAGCACCATTTACGTCATTGTATGCTGTTTTTGTTTCACCAAGGAAAGAATGCTACCGAGGCTACCAAAATAATTTCCTCAACTTATGGAGACGTATTGAAGGTTAACAAATGTCAGTGATGGTTTAGGAGATTTGCAAAAAAAAAAATTTTGATCTCTCTGATCATCCTCGATCTGGAAGACCTCTTACTCTAGATGACGATGCTCTTAAGACTCTCGTTGAATCAGATCCAAAACAAACCATACAAGAATTAGCAGAGAAACTCAATTCATCATCATTTTTTTTTTTTTTAATATATGTATAAAATGTAAGAATATATATATATATGAATAACATGTAAGAAAGTTTTAAAGCAAATAAAAGTTGAGCACCTCTCAGATGTGAACTGTAGACTAAAATACACAAAGATTATTGAAGAAAAAAATGAGTTTGAGAACAGAAATCGAACCTTGAAGATTCAGTGACAAGCCTTAAAGAAAGCCCTGATTGATTCAGATAGAGAAGCATGTGGTGAAGTTGTCAGCAAGGATAGAAAAATTAGAACTCCATGGTGGACACAGGAAGTTAAAGAGGCAGTGAGGGAAAAGAAGAAAGCGTATCAAAAGTTCCTGGCAAATAAGTCAGCTTGTGCTCTTCGAGAATACAGAGACAAATGCAAGTGTTGGATCCTACTTCTTCTCAATCTACACTTTGGATCCGACATGATTACTATTACGATGTTCTTAACTAATTGATAAGTTGCAAGTTGATTTCTAATTCAAATATAGAGAAAATTTATATTTAAAGACTGCGCCACTCTATATCTGAATTAGTTCAAGAATTGAAGAAAAACCAACTCTCAACTACCTTTCCTTTATATGTTGTTATTATATATACTAGCCGAGTATACTAAACTCATTTAATTCACCCGCTTTGGTTCGAATATTTTATGAATGGTGCAGTAAAAGAAATTCAGGCAAAATACAACTTTTCATTAACAAAAACAAATATTTAATTTTAAAATCACAAATTTTACACTTACGATCAAATCACTAATTAAGATATTATAAACACTTCAGCCTTTCTGATAATACTGTCATACAAACTCAGACAATGGTAAATTTGTTATCTCTAATACAGTCTTCTCACAGTATCTTAAGTTCCAAATACAATAAAATCGCAGTAACACCTCCTTACAAACAAACACTTTTAAATTTACACTTCAGTTAATCTTCACAATAGTTACTGTTATCATCATCATCATCATTATCATCAAATTCCTGCCATGTACCCTCAAGGGGTGTACAGGATATGATAGTACTACATGAAAAAAATTACATCATTATTAATTTCCTATCTACAATTTTCCTCCAAATCAGTCTGTTACTTGTCAAGACTCCAACATTATCAGATCTTATATTTCTATCATCTTACTGTTAACATAAGGAAATTCTAGGATGAAACACACTCACCTCTCTGTATAGGAATATTAATGGTTGGAATGTTTTTACCGATAACCTTCTTCCTTCATCAAGTTACACACAAACACTTTTTATAACTGTAAACACTTTGAACAGTATACGGCACTCATTAAATAAATCTTCTAAGCAATAACTGAATTAATCGTCGGTCACTATACACATAAACAAACGTTCTTGCATGAAATACAACTGATCACTTATGAATTAAGGCAATACACAATAATTCCTTAACTTGAGGTTTTATATGCACAGCTGTTCATTCTTCATGCATTCATTTAATTCCTTAGGCAATATATATCTAAGCACAGCTAACGGTAAACCTCAACTTTACAGCCTCTACTATTCGCTAATAACTCTGTGCTTTGCTTCAAGGTTCTGTATGTTCTTGAAAGGTCGGCCCTGAAATTGAATCTCAACTCAAATATCACTCGTCTATTTAGTAGTCACTCAGCTGTCTTCCATAGCTATAATTGTTATTCTACAATTTATTAGCTAACCGCCTCTCGACTAGTAGACTTTATTAGCTGCTTGAGTGACTTGCCGACTCGCTATTATCACGCTGTGATTTCCGAATGCTCCGATTCCAACCTAATGCCAATCCTCTCCTTTTTCTCTCTCTCTTAATTCCTCTATAATTTCAGGCATTCATCGCTTATATATCCCTTCTTCGCGCTCTCGTGATTTCTTTCTAAAACTCTTTTCAATAAACCTTCTCCTCACGTGGTGTTCCAAAACGTGCAAGCTCTTTAACATACGTTTCCATGACAACAAAACAAAATATAATAAAATTGAGGTATTGCATAACGCTAAACTTCTACAAATAGGAATAAATAAAGAATATTTACATTTCAATTAATGCGCAATTAAATTATCAAATACAGGTTCTTATAATATTAATATAGTAATAAATAAAATAGCTTAATAATATTTAATACAGTCTTTTCATTATTAATACATATATCTTTGATTAAATAATTAGATATAAGACAAAATTAAAGTAGTTATATGAATATTAAATTGTAAAATAAGTTGTTTACATTAAATATTATTTACAAGTCTAGCCTTTGTGATGGAAGATCATGTTGGATTCTGAAGCAAATAATAATTACTCTAATCTCTATATATTCAGAATCCAACACAAGAATGCTAAACACTGTGTAAAACTCGCTAAACCAAAGTCATGGGAGGACTTTGGCAAGAATATAGAAAATAAATATCAAGAAGGTGGCAAAATATTCTGGAGGTTGTTGAAGAAACTAAGGAATGGAGGAAAGAGTGCCGTAAAAGGAGTTAGAAATGATAAAGGTGACATGAAAACGGAAGAAAAAGATATCCATGAAGTATGGAGTAATTACTTTGAAAAACTGCTAAATGAAACAAGCAGTGATCACAGCACAGTGGTAAAAAACACTGACCAGGCATGCAGTCAGGAATACATATCCATACTTGAAGTAGAAAAAGCCATCAAAGGCTTAAAATGTGGAAAGGCAGCAGGAGTAGATGATATTCGACCAGAAATGCTGAAGTATGGTGGTATAAAAGTCTTACAGTGGCTGCACTGCATAGTTCAGCAAGCCTGGACAGAGGGACGAATTCCCGATGATTGGAGTAGAGCTCTCATAGTACCCATATACAAAAAGGGAAATAAAACTGAATGTGAGAATTACAGAGGTATTTCCCTACTGAGGGTTCCTGGCAAGATCTATGCAAGTATTCTTGAGAAACAGTTGAGAAGAATTGTGGAAGAAAAGCTTGATGAAGAACAAGCTGGATTCAGGTCAAATAGAGGCTGTCAGGATCAGATCTTCACTTTACGACAAATAGTCGAGAAAGCATGGGAATATAACAAAGATCTGTATTTAAGTTTTGTCGATTTGGAAAAGGCACATGAAAAGGTGGCAAGAGAGAAGCTATTCGATACGCTACAGTTATATGGTGTCAATGGGGCATTATATCAAGCAATACTTAGTCTTCATTTGAGTTGCAAGTCAGCAGTTAGAATTGAAGGAAGTACAGGAAGATGGTTTAATGCTAAATCTGGTATGAGACAAGGATGTACATTATCCCCTCTGTTATTCATTATCTATATGGATCACATTATGAAGGAAAGTGGTATTAAACATGATATCAAAATTGGAGATGTTAATGTCAGCTCTTTGCTTTATGAAGATGATGTTATACTTCTAAATAAATCCGCTACAAGTCTGCAAGATTCTCTGACTAAATTGAATAATTGTTGTAATAGATATGGTATGAAGGTCAGCAATAAAAAGACAAAGACAATGAAAATAGGCAGAATCATTGAAAATGTCAACTGTGTTGTGAACGGGGAACCTGTGGAACAAGTAAAACATTTCAGCTACTTAGGCATTATTTTTAGTGAAGATGGTAAATTAAATATGGAAATAGACAACACAATCAACAAAGCTGGTATGGTAGGAAGTCAACTGAATAAATTCATATAGAATAAGAGAGAAATTAGTCGGAACGCTAAATTAGCTATACAAGACAGTGTTTAAACCAGTTTTAACTTATGGATCTGAGAGCTGGGTCAGTAGTAAAACACTTGACCAAAGACTAGAGACCGCAGATATAAGAGTCCTGAGAAAGATTATAGGCACGAACAGATGGCATCAATGGCAATATCATATTAAAAATGAGGATATTAGGATAGAACTTGACATTGTCAGCATCCAGGAATGTGTTAGCAGAGCTAATCTCAGGTGGTGTGGTCACTTAAACAGAATGGGTGAAGAAAGATTAGCAAAACAAGTGTTCTCTGCCAGGTTGGCAGGAAAACGTTCCAGAGGAAGAACAAAATATAGGTGGATTGATACAGTACAAAGTGCCTTAGACGATAGAAATATAAGATCTGGTAATGTTGGAGTCTTGACAAGTAACAGACTGATTTTGAGGAAAATTATAGATAGGAAGTTAGTAATGATGTAAATTTTTCATGCAGTACTATCATATCTGTACACCCCTTGAGGGTACATGGCAGGAATTTGATGAAGATGATGAATGTGCTAAAGCACAACATCTGTGAGAGACATTGTGATATTTTCTATTTTTGATATATATATATATATATATATAACAGAAATAGAATATGGACTGGGATGGAATGGAATGGAATAAAAATGAAAAAATATAAAATCTAATGGAATATACAGACACCTAAACCTCTTTTTACGCGATAAATATGCTCCTAAAAATTACATGTAAATAGAATTCACGTAAAAAGAACTACTGACTCCATAGAAAAAGTGAAGATTGGTTCCAAACCTGAAATATAAGCAAAATAATGAAAAAAATAAATAAATAAAAAACATTAAATTCATAAGGATCATAAGATTTTTATTTACATTTCATGGAGAACACACATACATATAATTAATTTTAATAATTTTAAAAAAGACATGTTCATTTCAGTTGTTTGTTTGCCAAGGATTCTATAAAAAAATTTTGTTATTCGCTATCAGTTTCTCACAATAAACGCGAAAGCTTTCGTTTTTATGAGACTGTAATATCACTAGAACTACTAGATATAGACAGACAAAAAATACTAGTTGTAGTGGTGGTGTGGAGGTGGGTGATAGATGGCATTGATGGAGATGATTCGTAGTAGAGGTTGAGACAGTTGTAGGTGTTCTCCCGCGATGAGTCTTCGGACTCCTTGGAGGCATCAGGAATAATAAAAATAATCTTCCCAGCACGTTCTTCGTTTGGATCATGTCGGGCAAAATAATTGCCCAAATTACTGGCCAGTTTCAGACCTCCTTAATTATATCAGCAGTAAAAGTACAATTATCTTGATCATTATCATTAACTTCTTCACTTTCAGGAGTCTCAGAAACAATCTCCACTATTTCGTCTTCGCTAAGAGGTTTATCAATTAACAATTCTTCGATATCTGCCGACGTAAGATCATCGAATCCTTCTCCACCAATTTCACATGCCAATCTTATTATATTGGGGAATTCTGCAGTATGATTGAAGGAAACAGGAGCATTCTCTTTAACATATGCAGGCCAAATAGCTTTCCAGCATGCATTGATAGTTTCTGGTCTCAATTCAGATAACAATAATCGAACCTGATCAATACAATCCATAATTGAAAATTTTTTCCACACATCCATAACTGACAGTGTTTCATCATCATTTAGCTTGTTCAAAACGTACTGATATGTTTGTCTGACATAATATGTTTTAAAAGTCGTAATTATACCCTGATCTAGAGGTTGTAGCAATGATGTGGTATTGGGCGGCAGAAAAAATAATTGCACATTTGGGTGTTTTATGGCAGGATGACAAGGTGCATTATCAAGAATCAAAAGCACTTTAAATTCGAGACCCTTGTCATTCAAATAGCGTCTAACCTCTGGCACAAAATGTTTGTGGAACCACTCAGTGAAAATATCAATGGTCACCCAAGCTTTTTTGTTTGCCATCCAATGAACTGGCAATTTTTGAAAATCTACGCCTTTCATTGGCCGTGGTCTTAATGATCGATTTATGAGCAGTGGTTTTAACATCCGATCTCCTAAAGCGTTGGAACAAAATAGGAGTGTTATACAATCCTTTGCTGCTTTGAACCTACCAACAGTTTTCTGCATTTTTGATATGCAAGTTCTGTTTGGCAATTTTTTCCAGAAAAGGCCGGTTTCATCCATATTCCAAAACTTGTTCACGAGTGTAACCTCCATCTTCAATTATTTTAGCAAGTTTTTGTGGAAATGCAAAACAACTGCTAAACAACTTTAGCAGTTGTTTCATCAGCAGAAACCATTTCATCTTTAATTTTTTATATTATGAAGAGCATGTCTTTTAATAAACTTAGCCAGTCAACCATTGCTTGCATGAAATTTATATTTTTTCCTCGATTGAGATGAAGTATCTGGCTGCAGCTTTTTAATCTGTTCATAAAATCTCAATGCTGACTGCTTGATGGAATTTCCGTCAACTGGCATTCTTTTTTGTACATTATCTTCTATCCACATCACTAAAGCTTTTTCTGCCTTTTCTAGAACAACATCTCTTGTGTATGATGATAATGTCGCACTCGATTTTGTACCAGAACATACCGCTTTTCTAATAGCCTCTTAATTTTTCTTTATAGATCTGACAGTTGACCTTCCCCAGTTTGAAGACGATCTAAAATTTGAATTTTTATATCCAAGGAAATGGTTTTCCTTTTTTTTTTTTTTTTTTTTTTTTGGTTAACAGCAACATCATGTGAGGGCTATATTAAAATCTTCGGCTAATGAAATGCAAGTTTGAAAATTACATATAGCTTACCATTTATTATTTCTAGGCAAAATTATTAATTTTATGATGCGAATTTTATTTTGATTTCACTTAAAAAATGCAAATGCAAAAAATGCGGTAACTGTGTTGTCTACTCAAACACCAAATTCAAACTGCTAAGAATTGCTTTTTTATGCGCAGTCAGTTATGCAATTCGGAGAATTCCCAATAAATGAAATTTGTAAGAATTTAGAATTTTCTTGAATTACGGATTTTTTCCTAACTTAGGTTGGAAAAAATTTGGTTGGGCGCGTAAAAGTGAATAAAAATCACGTAAAAAAATTATTTTTGATATCCCAATTCGCATAACTCCGAATTTGCATAAAAAAAAATTCGCATAAAAAGAGGTTGAGGTGTATATATATTAAAAAAAAAAAAAACTGGTTGCAAACCCACTAACGGGTAGCAACCCATTGTAAAACACTTTGTTATGATATCATATTGTGTATTCTTCCCAGCGAATTCTTATCATCAGTGCAGAATTCTGTTCTATTCTGCTGAATCTGCTCACACATTACTCTATTAAAATAATATGACACATTAATTCAGAGTATTACATGAAAAAAAGTAATAGTAGATGTACTGTAAAGTTCAACAATGGTTGCACACATTTATATGAATGAAAACTGTCATTCTGGATCATTAATATTTATAAATCACACTCCTGGGGGGTGGGGGGGAGAGACAGATGTTTTCCTTTCAGTAAACATCTGTCTTCATATTCTCAGACTACTACTACCTTTGAAGGCTGTCCCTGAATTTGCAAATTACCTACAACATATAAATCTTATTATTACTTCCTTTCTGATTTATGCTTACGCATAGATCCACATAAATCAAATCTAATGGTATAGATTGGTTAATCCTTATTTCCTAAGTGTCCTATGTCTGTAATATTGTGTGTGTTCTTCTGGCTAGTTTGCCTGTTTTGAGGGATGAAAAATCCCAGTTTCTAGGAGAAAGAAAAAACTTCACCTCTGTATGAGACTGGCTAACTTCTCTAACTAGTGAATTAATTTCAGCTACCTTGGCAAAGAAAAGCAGCCAAGGTCTCCTTAGCACATTTTCAAAATGCAACATCCTTTTTTTGTAGCCATAATAATTTATCTTTAGCATAAAAAATTAAAAATGCCATGAAATTATATTCTTATTTAATCCTTTATTTTTAGCAAATTATTCTTATGAACTATTAGTCAATAAATCCATATTAGTAAAACTCACCTCTTCTTTTTCTTTTAATATCTCCATCACAGACTCCAAGCAACTACTCAGCTCTAGGGAATCTGTCTGAAAATTAACAATAATCAGACACTTATGTTTATGTTAGGGAAAAAAATTAAAAAAAAAAAAAAAAAAAAAAAAAAATATATATATATATATATATATATATATATATATATATATTCAAATTTTATCTTCGTTAAATTTGTGTCTTCCCATATTGTGCATGTAGTTATAAGTAGCGAAATTATATTTGGGGAAATACCCTTTAGCATGCATGTACATCAATTGTTTATCGTATAAAGTGTTTATTGTTGAAAACTGTCTTTGTTTTCTGCTAGGAAAGTGCATTAAAAATCATGTGTGTTACTCTCAAGCTGAGCACTTTTTTTATGTATTAGAAAAGAACCTTTATTGAGGTCTTTTCAGTGGGAGCCAGACCCAGAGGTGATACCAAGGTTGAAGCAAAGCAGAAATCATATTTCCATATGCCAGTTGCCAAAAGGTGTCACACCTCATGATTAAATTACTCTGGATTAGAGAAAGATGTTGGAAGTTTTTTCCCACTTGGTTAGACTATAAATTATATATTTAAGTTTAATCCTTTATCCAAGTGTAAGCAAATAAGATTTGTGCCTGAAGTATCTTCAGGACTGGGGCAACTCATGGCAAAGGTGGACTAAGTTCTCATCACTTTCCTTAGCATCTCCCATAATGCAAAACACATCTTCTTGCAGACATGTATAATGCTATGCATTATGGGCAGGGTCACTACCTAGACCGGTTTGAACCTTTAGCAAGGTCTCTTCAGTGGGAGTGAAGGAAAGTGATGAGAGCTTGGTCCACCTTTACCACGAGTTGCCTCAGTCCTGAAGATACTTCAGGCACAAACTTTGTTTCCTTACACTTGGATAAAGGATTAAACTAAATATATAATTTATAGTCTAACCAAGTGGGGAAAAACTTCCAACATCTTTCCCTAATCCAAAGTAATTTAATAATAAGTTATGACACCTTTTGGCAACTGGCATATGGAAATATGAGTTCTGCATTGCTTCAACCTTGGTATCACCTCTGGGTCTGGCTCCCACTGAAGAGACCTCAATAAAGGTTTAAACCAGTCTGGGTAGTGATCCTTCTCATAATGCATAGCATTATACATGTCCATAAGGAGATGTGCTTTGCATTATGGGAGATACTAAGGAAAGTGATGAGAACTTAGCAACCTTTGCCACGAGTTGCCCCAGTCCTGAAGATACTTCAGGTGCAATGTTTGCTTATACTTGGATAAAGGATTAAACTAAATATATAATTTATAGTCTAACCAAGTGGGAAAAAACTTCCAACATGTATCAGAAAGATATTATTACAGCCCTGTGACAATGACATATTTGCTTCTATACCACTAGACTACCAGAAAAAAGCCCAACATAAGTTTACCACTATATTTAATTCAAGACATTAGATGTACCAGTAAGGTAGTGGCTCGCGTACCACCAGTGGTATGCATACCATAGGTTGAGAATCCCTGAACTAGAGGAATTTTATCTAAGCTTTTTGTCCAGCTGGCTCCTGAGAAAGTCAACCTCCAACACAGTCAAGCAAGGTTTTTCTCCCAGACACTCGTTTTAAATCCCAAAACTTAAGAAAATTGACTGTAGAACTCACATTGCTTCAGACAATAATGAACAGTGTTAGGGACCACAAGATGACAGCAGATGTTTGCATACTTTCTCTCTCTCTCTCTCTCGATGCCTATGAAATCATGGACAGCATTGGAAAAGATATGGCTTGGAGACTTGCTTCTTACAAATCTTCAAAAAGTTAGCTTGGGCTAACTTTTTGAAGATTGCTTCTTCAAAAACAAAATTCCGAAGGATGTAAGCCTCACTTACATCCTTCGGAATAAAAGGTGTTAGAGCATTTATTTTTATGTATCAACAACTAAACAGAACTTCATAAATTATGATGATTACTTACATCTGTCTGTTCTTCATCATTGTTCACATTAATGAACATTTCAATAAGTCCTGGTTGGTGAGCAATACACACTGTCAGAAACTCCAAAATGGCTACTTTTAAACGGATGTCATCTGTTAGAGAACCCAAACGGAAAAGAAAATGATCCCGAATGGCTTCTGCCTCAGCACCCAAACAGGCTAATAATGACATTGGAAATTCCTAGAAATAAATAAAAACTTTTATAAAATATAGTAAGGAAGGAAAAATCTATGTTAAAAAAAAAAAGAGAGAGAACTTTTTAAGAAATCTTCTATTGCTAAGTGGTATAGAGATATATTAATGCATTTCCCATAACATAAACAAATTTACATTGATAGTGAACTACACACAGGTTATTTAAGAGAGAGATTTCACAGGGACTTGCACAATATCCAAAATAAAAATTATTTAATTGATCAATTTAAAAACTCATTTTTCATGAAGGTAACAGATTGAAAATAGGTAAGGTTGCAATTCTTTGTGGTTAACTCTTAACCTCAAAATAATAATAAAAAAACGAATCTGAAATTGAATTATAAATCAATTTTGTCTCCATTTACAAATCACAAACAGAATAGCTTTCCTGGACATCTTCAAGGCTGGCACGGCCACACTTAATCTTGGCAGCCCATTTGTTAATTGTCGAAAATGAAGGAGAAGAGTGCCCATAAACTTTTATGAACTTCAAATGAATTTCTTTTGGCGTTAAACTTTCTTTTACAAAATATTTTATAACCACATGATACTCAATTTTATCCATTTCAAAGGATACAGACAACACTTTTGCTTTAGACAGCTGTATAAAACAAACTACTTGATAGAATGAATAATTTCACATGGATGCTTATGACAGATGTACCAACTTAGAAAAAAAAAAAAATCTTGCCGATAGTGTTGCCATCTATGGTCAAGGCCGAGAACTTTTCAGACCACCCCCCATAAATAAAAAATCTTCAGGCAACATTGGGGGGGGGGGGGGGCCACGTGCACACGCACAACATAAAATTTATCAATAATGTAATCATGCAAATATCAGGATATATTTAAGATTTCAACTCATTATGCATGCAATACTCTCCGTTAACATTAAAGAATCAATAAAACATTTAAGCTTATAAATACTCAATCACGATTTAAAAAATCTGTTTCTCTGAATTTGAAACAAAACATGATGATGCTTTCTGCTCCAAAAATCTTCCATCCTTCAGTGACAAACCGACACGAATATCAGCTTCAGCACTTTCATTGTTTGATAATTAATCAAGCAGTAATAATCATTATGCTAAAATTATGGAGACCACTACCATGATAGAAGTAATTTCCCAATGTTTTGAATTTCATATCAAGGTATGTAAAAATTTGTAAAAGAATAAAGTTAATAATAACTGTACACACCTGGTAGATTTCTGTTCAGGACATGGACTAGTCTATACTAATATCACGTTCCAACATACAAGATTATGTGGAGAGAAGACATAAGAAATAAGAACAGTGTCTTTGCTTTCTTATTAATGATATCTTCATGATGATTCACAAAACAAGATTTGAATTAGATAGTGATCAACGTTCAGTTTTGAGCAGGTTAAAATTGAATTTTACATCGAAAAAGGAAGCAGAGTGAGAAAGTTTTAAAAATAATCAAAGCTGGAAGCTCCACTACAAATATTATTTGAGATAAAAATTGGAGATTGAAAAACATAATCAAATCTTGTAGACTGAACAGCAGATGCTGAAGAAAGCACTGAAAAGAGCACATTAATTGAAGGATTGCTGTACTGGTATTCTGCATGACTCTTTCTGAAGTTTGTAGTTTCTGTCACATCATTCCTTGCTCTATTGTTTGCTAGTGTCCATAAATTCTCAAACTGTCATCATAATCAATGTACATAGTCCCAATACTATCATTAACACTCTCCTTTGCATCCACTACGCTCTATCTCCATCACCTCAAAAACCAAAAGACCAGACCAGTACACAATAGTCCAAGTGATGTCTAATCAAGGTCTTGTAAAGAGGCAAAATGACTTCCTTATCCTAACATGTCACTGTTTGTTTCAGCACTGCATTTGCAAACTTTCCTATATGGCTCCTGAACTTCAACATCCTATCTACTAACTGTAGGCTGATCAGTTTCTTCTAATATAATCCTAACCCCAATACAATAAGCAATTGAATATCTCATCATACCAAAGTGCATAACATTATATTTAACAGTATGTCTCTTGTCTGCTATATATCTGCTAATCTTTCCCAGTGTTATTAATGTAAAGATCAAATAATAAAGGACTAAGGACTGATCCTTGAAGTATATCACTGGTCACCTTAAATCTGGCAGACTCACATCCCCCATACATCACTTTTTGTTATTGGTCAGTCAGCCATCCTCTTACATTTAATTTAATAGTTTATTCAATTCCGTATCTTGCAACTTACGCAACAGTCCATGCCATATCCCTCATCGTTTTGTAACTCAACTGCAGCTAGTGTTTCCAAATTCCCAATATTTTGGAACCTTTGGGAATCGAGAAAGGGAAATCGCATTTCCCGAGAATTCCCAAAATAATCTTTTTTATTTAATTTTCTTTGATCATCTGTAATAATGGCTATAACAGTAAATGTTAATAAACAGAAAAGCCATAGAGAAGGTTGGACAACTGGGGTTCGTGGCCCCGGCGCAGTCTTTCAGAGGTTTCGAGTATAAGGTCGAAGCAAAAAATGAGTAAATAAAATTTCATAAATGGAGGTCGATCGGAATTTCATGGCTAGTGCATCTCTTGCCCTGAGAGCTAAACAGGAGTCACTACGGTATCATTTTGGCTAGGTTTCTGTTATATTTCAGGTTTTTCTCAAAATATAAACAATGTAATTATTCCAAACTTTATTTAACCAAACCTTATAGTATACAATGAGTTTTTACATATATCACACAATGTATTAACATTCCCAATCTCATTTAAATATTTTATTTATTAAATTAAACATTAATAGAAAACAAATGCAAATATTATTCGTTTGAAAATTAAAAAATACTTCAAATAGTTTTTTTTATTTGTCATTTTTAAAATGAAACTTTAAGAAACATAGAGCATTAATTGCCCGATCAGACAATTGTGATCTTCGCTTTGTAACAAATATACTTGATGTGGAAAAATTTCTTTCATTTTCTGTATATGTTGGTCGAATTGTTAAGAGTGCATCTAAGAGCATCTTCAAGTTGGGAGCGAGAGAATGCGTTGCTTCATATAAGCTCATTTCCTTCCTTAGAGAAGCATGCATAGGGCTAGGCTTTGATGTCGATATTGATATTGATTTAGTCAATTCACTCTTCAGATCAGATTCTGATTTAATGTCAGAACTCTCTATAAGGACATCCTTTATTTCTTTTATTGGAACTTCTTCTGCTGTAAATGTTCCTTTAAAAAGTCTTTCCATTAATGATTTCGCCAATCATGCAATTTCATTCTTACTTGACAAGGCAAAAAATTCATCCTCTTCCATCTCACATAAACAATTAATGTTGCTCGAGTACTTTGTGAGAGACACAAGATCTCTATTTCTACGTTTAACCAATTCAAATTTTATTTCCTTTAAAAGCATTTGGCTCATTGAAGAATTCGTTTTTCTAAATTACTGAACAGGAACCTAAAAATTCCTTCACTTGTGAGAATATTAGCTTCTCTATTGCTTAAGGCTTCAATGGCTAATCTTACAGGTTGTAAGCAATTCAACATACCTCTCAATATTTCATAATACTCTTCTTTCCATAAGTGATCAAGTTTCAGCTCTAATAAAACAGTCTTAATCAGATTTACGATCTTTAAATGTTCCAGCCTGTTTTACTTCTAGTTCCAAAATGACTTCTAGTTCCTTTGTTTCACTTTTGGTTATTTCTTGCTGCAAAAGAGAATTTTTTACTGGAGAATATTTAAACATTTTCATAATTCTTCATATGCTGCTAATTGCTGAAGATAGATCATCTTGCAAATCATACTGATCAGCTCGGGCCACACCATCTAACTCAGAATCACTGTTATCATCTTTATCGTATTCAGAACCTGTATTGAATTCACTATCACTGCTACAAGTCACTGATGTTTCACCTTTCAACTTTTTAACATAAAATACTTTTGTTACAGCTCTTCTTTCCATAAGTGATCAAGTTTCAGCTCTAATAAAACAGTCTTAATCAGATTTACGATCTTTAAATGTTCCAGCCTGTTTTACTTCTAGTTCCAAAATGACTTCTAGTTCCTTTGTTTCACTTTTGGTTATTTCTTGCTGCAAAAGAGAATTTTTTACTGGAGAATATTTAAACATTTTCATAATTCTTCATATGCTGCTAATTGCTGAAGATAGATCATCTTGCAAATCATACTGATCAGCTCGGGCCACACCATCTAACTCAGAATCACTGTTATCATCTTTATCGTATTCAGAACCTGTATTGAATTCACTATCACTGCTACAAGTCACTGATGTTTCACCTTTCAACTTTTTAACATAAAATACTTTTGTTACAGCGATGTAGTGCATGGTTAGCAGTACTGTTGAATAGTCGGTGATAATTTTCCGAATTTTTCCATAACAGCTGCACCATCACTTGTAATTGCAACCGCATCACTTTCAAGTTTTAACTGAAAGTTTTCTAATCTTTTCTGAAGCAAGAATAACACTTTTTCCACAGGACAGTTCCCATGTATTCTTATTAAACCAAGGTTCATAGAGGTCTCATTGCAGTATACGTGAACATTCATGTATCCGCAATTCTTGCAACCGTCCACTCATCTATTGAAATACTCAGTTTTTTATTATCACATTTGAATACTTCCAATTTCTGGATGTACAGTTGTTTCACTTTATTATAACAATTATGTATTAGTGTCATAACTGAAGATGGACTTCTTGGCAACTGCATTCCTTTGCTTGCGAAACGTTCCCTAATAAATCACTTTTTGTGATGTGTTGACTGATATTCCATCCAAGGCTGCTAATTTGCTTACGGTTTCTTCTAAATCCAGTCCCTTGACATAATGTAAAATTGTCGTTTGTCTCTTAGAAGATGAAGGCATTGGCTCATCATTATTCAATTCAGACTGTTTTTTCCTTTTCATTCCATGAATGTATACTAGCTGCCTATGTACACCGATGGTTGATGATGCTTTGCATTGCAAAGTTTTGGAGCATATCTGGCAACGAGCTGATTCGTTATCTTTATCTTTTCTAAAATATTCCCAACATTCTTTATACTCTTTACTTATTGTGATGGCAATCTATAAAAAAATATTAAAATAGGAACGTGCAAGGAACGTGAATGTGCTCACATGTTAGAAATGCTCTCTCTCTTATCGTTTCTCCACAGGAGAAGAAATAACAAAAGGCTACCAGTATCCAGTGTTCTAGCTTAGGAATGTCTCGCATTTGAAGAGAGAACAGCGGTGATTTATTGCTAACCGAAATGAATTGATAAGCACAACAATAGTCCAACTCGAGTATTTATTTATATATATATATATATATTAAAAATACTAATGCTTAAGTTGGAATATGAAATATTTATTTAAAATATTACTGTTAGAACATTTTAAATAAATTTTATTTGCAAACCAGTTCATTTTATTTCAGACAATCTATAAAAAAATATTAAAATATGTATTCATTAAAAAATTTTCCCGATTTCACGACCAAATTTTCTCAAGATTTGGGAACGGGAAACAAAAAAAATTCCCAAGAATGGCAGGAGGGAATTCCCGCCTGGAAACCCTAACTGCAGCATTATTATAAATTTACTCCATTATAAAGTGTAGACTTTACTGATCCAAATCTTGACATTTTTGCGAAGGCAAAACTATTTTAATAGTGACATTCTTCCATCACTCACATATGAATCAGAAACATGGAACACGACAAGAAAAGAAGAAGAGACTCTCAGAATAACTTAATGTGCAATAGAACGCACAATTTGTAACATCAGCAAAATGGAACATGTTAGAAACATGGAATTAAGAAAGAGATCAGGCATAAAAGATGTGGTAACTGCAGTATATGAAAGAAAGATGACATGGGCAGGTCACATAGCCAGGGATAACAGATGGACATATAGAATACTCAACTGGCAGCCAAGAATAAAGAGAAAACCAGGAAGACCACCTGTAAGATGGGAAGATCCACTAGTGAAATCTATGGGTATAACATGGAAGAGAGAGGCTCAAGATCGAAATCGTTGGAGGCATCTTTGTGACCTGCACTCATGGAGAAATCCTGAGTGAAACACAGGTCTGTCAAGGTAATAAAGTGTAGATTCTTTGTCAACCCATTTCTGTATGCAAGATCTTTACCACTCCAGAGTTAATGATGTTGATAGTTGGATACATCAATCTTTGCACTCCCCTTCCTTATGCAATGAGATATTATATATATTCTTTTCACTCCTGTGGTATCTCCACTGTGCTGACTCAAATTACACTAGGTCAAAGGCACAGCCAGTTCAGCTCAGCTTACCACTGTCTTAACATCCATGCGCTATCTCATCAACTACTACTGTCAAATTCTTCAGTTCATACAACAGCTCTAGTACCTCCTCTTCATATACCTAGGTTTCTTCCTTCAGTGCAGAGGTAAAATTGAGTTCATGTTGCATATTCCAGGTTGATAGCTCTTAGCAAAATGGGCACTGAATGCAGAAGAGGTTAGCTGAATAACCTCTTCTGCATCTACCACCTCACACAGCTGTATATAGTAGAGTTATTCTTCAACATTCATTCTTTCTTTTACTTGCGGCATAATGATAGAATTCTTCTGAGTTGTTTTTTGACTTGTAGAGCTGGTTTCTTTTCATATAATACTTATAATTCCTCAGGCCTGCACCTTATAATTTTTGTAACTGACATCATTAAACATGCAGTATTCCTTTAACATAATCGTTTTCTTAAGAATCTCTTGCTTAATAAGACTGCACATCCATTTCATTCTTAAGCTATTTATTCTTTGAACTTTAGAGATATATTCTAATATTGGACACAATTTAAGTATTTTTTTAATGTTTCCCATGCACTGCCACTATCCTTCCATCTAGCAACTGATACCATGGGACTGAACCTAATATTATTTTCAGTTGGTCAAAATTTTCCACTTTGTAGATCAGCATGTAACCTTTCAATTTCAATTCTGAATTAACTAATATTATGCCATAAAAATAAAAGAAACTAGTCAAAAATATGAAAGTGTCAGTGCTTCTGACACTTTTATATTTTATATGGTCCCACTTTTCAAAAGTGTTTCAAGTATCCTTAACCAGGCAATCACCAGCTGCATGATGAAAGGTACAACCACAGAGGCACAATGCTAAAATCTGTTAAATTGTGGTTAAGAAGATTTAGGATGGAATCATACATTTGACATTACATGAATCATAAGGAAATGCTACATGATTGGAATTTAAATTGTGAGGCAAAACCTCATTTACATAATATTATTACATATGTATAGAATCTGCACCAAACAAATTTAAATACCTTTGCAAATCTCTTCAAAAGTTGCACAGCCAATGTTGCCAAGCGGGGACTATACCGCTGGAAAGTGTAGTAAGCAACAGTCAATACTACCTTTGGCTGTGGATGATAGGTAGAAAAAAGCACTTTTTCCAATGGAGACAAATCTGGTTTGACATATTTTTCTCCACTGCCCGAATGTGATTTCTCTTTTTCTCTTTGTCTACGGTGCAGCAATAGCAAACGGTTCAGCACTGATAGTGAAAGTCGAATCAACATTATGAGCTCTTGCCCAAGTCCACTTAGAGAACTATTGCCATAAAAAAAAATTCAATAGATATCGTTTAATTTAAAATTAAATATATATTCAAAAGTTATAAGAAAAATTCAAATTTCATTATTAAAATTTAAACAACTATCTCAAAGCATAATGAACAAGCAATGGAAATAAAACAATAACAAGTTTTCGTGGGTCATTACAAGGTGATCACACATTTCATCATGCTTATAATTATTGTTCTAAATTATTTAAGAAACCAGTGATCATATTAAATTGTTAGATAGAGAGAGAGAGAAAAAGAATATAGACAGTTCAGTAGTGATTTTTATAATAAATCACTACTAAACTGTCAAAAAAGTGTCATCACTAATGGAAGCTTCCTTCAAATCTTGATATACAGGTAACCCTCGTATAACGCAGTTTCTATATAACACGGTCTACAAATTGTAGAAACCCTTCATCTTTTCATATATTTTTCTCGGTGCGATTTAAAAATCTAATTTTATCTTCGTTAAATTTGTGTCAGCCCATATCGTAGATGTAGTTATAATTAGCGAATTTATATTAGGGGAAATACCCCTTAGCACGCATGTACGTCAATTGTTTACCGTATAAAACATTTATTGTTAAAAATTGTCCTCATTTCTGCCAGGAAAGTGCATTAAAAACCATAAGTGTGTTAATCTCAAACTTAGCACTTTATTTTCTGGTGAGTTACATACAATATGTAAATTTTTATGGAAAAAATTTATTTTTAATGGAATGGCCACTTAGAGGGCTTTTGTGATATGGTTGAAAACGAAATTAGTGAATTAATTGATGGGGAAATAGATTTAAATAAGAAGGAACTGGTACAATTAATAGATTACGGCGAACCAAATGGTGGGAAAAGTTCTGCCGAAGATTCTGATTGTGATGAATCCGTTAAAGAATTCAGTTTAAAGAAATTAGCAGAAGGATTGGACTTGGCAAGAAAGTAAGGAAGTTATTTTATGGATAATGATCTCTCAATGGAGCGCTCCCGAAAATTCATGAGACAGTTGGATGTTTGTTTAGCTCCATATTATGAACTTAATAAAAAATTGCAGCATCATGGTAAGCAAGGTCTTATTACTGACTTCTTGATAACTAAACCAGCCGATATGCAATGAGAATTATACAAATGATGTCCAAGAAATTTCAAGTGATTACGACGTCCGACCACTCGTAAATAAAGAACATCTACGAAATGTTAGTTTTGAAGACAGTGATGACGATTAAAATTTGCAGCTTATTTTAATTTGCTTAAAACATGTGCAATGAAATTTACGTACCATTTGTAATTTTTATAAGTTTATACTATGTATTTGTTTCATAATTTATATGTTTTCTTAACTTACATGAATTACTGAATTAAATAAACATATATTTTTGTTGGATATGTCATTGTTGTTCATATAATTAAAAAAAAAAAAAAGATTTCGGAACATAATCCTACTTTTTCCATGTGATCTAAGTCTCGCATAACGCGATTTATATAACGCGGCATTTCTATGGAACCTAACATCTGCGTTATACGAGGGTTACCTGTATTAAAGGAATATTTAATGAAACTAATTTATGAAAGATGCTATATTATATGAGTGTTAGCGATGATGTCTCCAATTTCATTTCTGTAATTCATACTTACTGATTCGATGACCAAAAAAACTGAACTAAATTATTAAATGACGAAAACTTCATCAAGTAACTTTTTTACCTTTTGCTCACATGCTTTACTAATAATAAACCCACCCTCTGATTTGTTCTGAACTATTAACAGCATCATGTGCATACTAGGAAATGTGATCTGCTAGTTGAAACAGATTCATAAACAACAGACTCAGATGATCCAGCATCTTCTTTAGTCTGGACAAATTTGCAAGTGTACTTGAAATTCCCACACCTGACTTGTTAACTAGGCTGCCACATATGGCATTGTGTAAGCACAGGCTTGCTTAATTACTTACATCTGCATGATGTGATCTCTCGATTTTGTCATTTTTAGCTTATTTTTCTTACATTTAACCCTAGTTAGGACTTTTAGGTTCACAGTTCATATAATTTCAAGTGATTACTCCCACAGTGGTGGTGATGTTAAGCCTAAGCACAAGTCCATATCCACTTGCTCTGTATCATTTATACTAATGCAGTTCATTTCAATTCTTTAATAACAGATTTAATTTATATTTAAGTTTCTAGCTGTCCATGGTGCTATAGAGACATGTGACAGATCTAATTAGTGGGTCAGAGGTGTTCTGATGAATTATTATTATGTAACCTCTGTCGATCTGGCAAACTGGCTAATTCAGCAAGCCTCTGAAACTAAGGGAACTAGAAAATCAGTGGCGTACATGTATATAAGAATCTACTAAAACATGCATTTTAAACTTTTAAAATTGATTTTTATATATATGTAAAGCATTCATGATATTATGTGTATGGCTGAGGTTTGCATTATTCTTTCGATGGAACCAAAGTTTTTATTACATTTGCAGTTTATATTTTCTTCAGATGTTTCAGAGAATTCCAATGGACAGATGAAGGACAACATACAGCATCTCCTGGTATTTTCAACTTTGCCTTCTTGTGGTATAATAAATCAAGTATTGTACTTGATTGCAAGGGAAATACTTTCCTATGGAGAACTTACTATGTGGTGGATGACCATCGTCCAGTGAAACTTTACTGCTTTGATTATCATGGGCCTGAAGTAAATAATGCTATGTCTGGTCTCCAAAGCAGGGTGGTCAACTTCTGTTCCTCACTCTTTTCTGTATGTAGTGTAAATGATACCCTTCAAGGACAAACCAGACATGCTGTGTAGATCTAGAAGAACTTCCTCTCAAAGGCATAGCAGTAAAGTAGGACTGCAAAGCTGGCAGCTAACTGGTGTACTAGATTGAAGCTGATAGTACTGCATCAGGAAACTTCCTGATCCTGAGTAATATGGTATGTAAGGATGCAAGACCATGTTATGACAAGAAAATTGGGTGCTCTCTGTAAAGCCAACATGTTCAAGAGTATCTCCTCTTACTGCATGTCCCAACTGTTTATTTAACATTCTCTATCACCAATAAGAAAATAAAAACAATTAATTATAGTCAGTGCATTTAAAAAAAACAAACCACCCTCAAAAAATCCTACCAAAAAGGAGAACAAAATTACTTCCACATCTACTCAACATTTGCTACATAATGCATACCCATTTACAGACACCCAAACCTTACCTAATGTTTTGGATCAAACTTCAAATAGTAACTATCAACCACCAAGAACCTTAAATGTCCAAACCACACTCATATGATTTCTTCTGCTTAAAGGGTGGTGGCATTTGTGAATTTGTACAGATTTGTAAAAATCACAGACTGGTATTCGATACAAAGAAATGCCAAATCCTTTTTAACCATTATATTTACGACTATTTTGCCTGTTTCTGTTTAAGAATACCCCTGTTTAAATGTCATTGGCTTTTTACTCATGGATTTTTAGGGCATTGTAGATGTATATTTACAATAAATATATGTAGCATAAAGAAAGAGAAATTTACACATACCTTTTTCTGGGTGTTGTGGCTTCTCTTCTTTCTGCGATGTCTAAACTATTGTGCGTGTGTGTGTGTGTGTGTGTGCGCGCGCGTGGGGGGGGGCAATGTGGGAGAATTAAAATAGAAATGGAAAAAAACGGGTTTTTTGAATAATATATATATACACACATATATTATATTATTAGGGATGGGTGGAGCATTTTTTTATTTACATAGGGTGGGAAAGGGTGAAAGGGGTTGAAAACAGCAACTGATTTTTAGAGGAAGGGTTGACGGGGTGTGGTCCGTTTCGACTATGCTTGGGCGTCATCTAAACACATGGAGGAAGTGGATGCTATGTCAGGTCGGGTAGGTGCTTCTGCATTTGAAGTGTTTGTGTTATCGCCTATTGGTCGGGGTTGTGAGCTCAATTTTATGTTGTGAAGCTTCCAAACCTTGGAGATTATGTAGGGCCTATGGATGTTGATAGAGTGTGCATCACATTTTATGGCTATTGTTCCCAATATTCTAAGCATTGTTTCATTGTCTTGTCTGTCTACTATGATGGCCTTGTCGATCTGCAGGGTATGTTTTTGTTCAAGGGCATGAACAAACCTCCTCCCCCCCTCTAAAAATCAGTTGCTGTTTTCAACCCCTTTCACCCTTTCCCACCCTATATAAATATAAAAAAATGCTCCACCCATCCCTAATAATATAATATATATGTATATTATTCAAAAAAACTAGGTTTTTTTTCCATTTCTATTTTTTAATTCTCCCACATTGCCTAACCCCCTAAAGTTTGGACATCAAAAAAAGAAGAAAAGTCACAACATCCAGAAAAAGGTATGTGTAAATTTCTCTTCCTTTATGCTACATATATTTATTGGTAAATATACATCTACAATGCCCTAAAAATCCGTGAGTAAAAAGCCAATGACATTTAAACAGGGGTACTCTTAAATAGAAGCAGGCAAAATAGCTGTAAATATAATAGTATGTTAAGAGGAGTAACATGGGAGTTTTCCCAGAAATAATATCCATAATTTACTTGTGTCTTATAACCATACAACCTCTATCATTGGCTCTCTACTCATAACCTCCCCACCAACCCCCCCTTCCCCCCGATCACAAAAACACCTTTAAAAATAGCATTCACTTAACGCACATACCAACACAAGCATATGTCATGGTTGCACGTCACACATTCAATGAGTGCATAAACTTTACAAAAGGTACATACCAAAAAACCATCCTAACATACACTGCACAAAAAAAAATACACATAACTTTCCTCAAAAAATGCCTCGATCACAACATCACACCAAAATTCGTGGCAGTATGCGGCAACAGCACAATTCGCGGAAATAAAAAAATTTGCTACCGGGCATCCCGTGCTCCCATAAAACAAGCCATAAACAACAGATTTAAAAAGAAACAAGAAGCATATTCATACATTCACAAAACAAAAAACAGATTGAAAATGCTACTAACCCCAAACGAATGGGCAGTCTTTTGGGATAATACCCAATCTCACATCAACGACTACACGCTATTAATAGAAGCTCGACACGCAAAGAAATGGTATGCACTAACAAACACCCTATACAACAATCGCGCTGCTTCCAACCCTTCGGATATTACTGCCTTCTACAATGCCCTAAAAATCCGTGAGTAAAAAGCCAATGACATTTAAACAGGGACACTCCTAAACAGAAGCAGGCAAAATAGTCGTAAATATAATAGTTTGTTAAGAGGAGTAACATGGGGGTTTTCCCAGAAATAATATCCATAATCCTTTTTAACCTTCTATGGCTTAAAGTTTCCTTACTCTATTTTGACATTCATCTACTGTCTGCCAACTCCTCAAAATCACCAAGACTACTTTTGACTTTTTATTCCTGAAGCTTGATTTTCCACAGCCTAACTAGCCAAACAGTGAAGTTGACTTCTTTAATGACTTTAATATATACAACTTTAAACCAGCTTTCTTTTTTGTATGACCACAATAAAGAATAAGCAAAATATACTGAGCTATTGGTTATAAGTGATAATCTAATACAAATCATCCTACCAACCAGAATTCCAGGAAATATTCTCAACTCAAGCCAATATTTCTGATCTTTTTGTAACCAGTTCTCCTTTTAAGTATATTGGAGAAGTCCCATCTCCTCTCAATAACTTAGACCATAATCTTATATACACTTCCTCTCCAATGGACAATGGAATGTCCTTCTGTCTTTCTCTTCCCTCAGACACTCTTAACATTGTAATTCCATTTACCATGAAACATGAGATAAATGGTTTTTTTGTGGAGAAAAAAAAAACTCTTAAAAAAAATAACAAAAAAATAAAAAAATCCAACCCCCAAAAAATGTTCAATGGGGGGGGGGGGGGCAAGAACTAAATTTGACCAGTAAGCTGGCAGTCGTCTGAATCCTGAATCCCACGACATGGAGGATGTATAAGTCATATTTTTCCTATGCAAGAAGCAAAATTGTATATATATCTAAAATATTCTGGATGAGAGATAGTTGTACTTGCCAAGAAATTATATTCATGTTTTAATCCTTTATCCAAGTGTAAGTAAACAAAAGTTTGTACATGAAGTTCACTTAGCTCTCAGTATCTCTATCACAACAAGTCTAGTTCGTGTAATAGAGAATTCCAATAAAGGTCAAAACCAGTCTGGGTAGTGCCTCTTCCTATAATGTATGGCAAAATGTCCAGAAAGGGGGGGGGGGTGATCTGTGCTTTATAGGATAGTTAGACAATATGATGTGATGTCAGCAACCTGTATATACACTTAGACTAGTCACGATGATACTTTACATGCAAACTTTTTGTTTTCTCACACAAGTAAAGGATTAAAACAAGAATATAATTTGTCAGGTATAATTTATCCTTAACCTTCAATAACCTTCAATTTACCAACCAATTCTGCTTCCTAACATATTATTCTTCAGCGCATTACTCAACTGAAACCATTACCTCATCCATGTTTCCTTTAGTACAGATTGTCTTTCATCCTGCAACACTCAATCTCATGTCCCAGAGCATTATAATGATGCCAAAGAATAATTTCTGTGATTTCTCATTTCCATGGTTTGACTACTGTTTCCATTCTCCTGATCAAAACATCTGCTTTGATTAAATAACAGAAATAATTCCAACCTGACTGTTATCCAAGCCTTGGTTCTCAAACAGACGTGGCAAGGTAGTCCAAGAAAGAAAGAAAATCTGCATATCACAAATGGCTCAAGAACTTCGCACTTGGCCAACACTGCTACAGTTGCAAAAAAAAACATCCACAAATCAAAATTTGAATTTGAAAGGACCAAATGCAAAAAACTTGTTTCCTGTCAAACATCAGTTGAGTTTTCTGGTATCATTACTCACCAGGCAACAATTTCTGCCCATCCACGTTAACATTCATACAGATGGCATCAATACCTGACACCATTCATTTACTCCACCCTAGCATTAATGACTACAACAAAAATTACCTCCTGCAATACCAAGAATAGCTTGTTTTTCCTTCTCTTGTCACTTATCATAAAAACATCCTGAATTTCTTGGATATTAACAAGCCTTCCCGATTCTGGTATCCTATCTGCCACAAAAACTTGTGCTACAGAATTAACAGTAATCCTATAAAGTATATTTTTTTGTAATCATCCATCATCTGCATCTTTGAAGGAAGCCTATATTTAGCTCATCTCCAAAAAAAACACATAATGAAATTTAGCCACCAAACTGTGTCCTCTGTTTTTACTTGTACTCAATAATCATGCAGAAGGTAATTAACAACCAACTTCCTCACCATCTAGAGACCTACTAGTTAACTAGAGACCAGACATATGGATTCTATAATTCATAACTCAAGATGCCATAACCATCACAGTTCCAGGACATTTGATAGGATCTACATAGAGGTCTGCTTATCAAGTTAGTATCTTATGGTCTCTTATGCCTTTGAAAATGGGTCACTAGTTTCTTTTCATCATGTTCACACTATGCATCACTATGTCATAGCCATCAGCAGATGGCTATGACATAGCCAATGACTGTCATAGCCATCAGCAGATGGCTATGACAGTCATTTTATCAGTAGATTCCTTTCTCTTTAACATCTTGTCCGCCCCCCCCCCCCCCACACACACAACACTGATGTGCTATTGGTTTTGCAATCCCCCTGTGCATGGAATTGACCTGTGTGTGCGAGAGAGAGAGAGAGAGAGACAAAGTTCATAAAACAGTAGTCTGGAACTGCACATAAATGAAATTCATAACATTTTGTCTTACAGAAGACTTTATAAGTTTCAGTAAGGAAATACCGTGAGTAGACATATTACTAACTATTATAATAACGGAATTAACTCACAAAAATTATTCTTTATTCGTAGAATTTTCACTTGAGTATCACGGGCATCATCAGTACAGGTACAAAGCTAATTAAACAATAACTGTTATATTCACAAAGCGCCACCTAAGTAGCTATAATAAATTTAGTTTAATCCTTTATCCAAGTGTGAGCAAACAAAGTTTGAACCTGAAAGTTAGCCGGGTGGGACTGGGTTAAGGTGGTACAACACTGGGCAACTTGTTGCAAAGGTGGAGCAAGCTAACATCACTCCTATCTCAGTATCTCCCATAATGAAAAACACATCTCCTTGCGGATATGTATAATGTTATGCATTAAGGGAAGGGCCACTACCCAGACTAGTTTCGACCTTTATTGAGGTCACTTCAGTGGGAGCCAGGCCCACTGAAGATACTTTCAGGTGCAAACTTTGTTTGCTCACACTTTATATTAAAAAAAAATGTAATTATAATTAAATAATTAGATAATTATTATTGAATAATTAAATAACTAAATAATTAAATTAAAAAATCAAAATAAATAATAAAAATAATAATAATAATAATAAATAATAAATAAATAAATAATAATAATAATTAAATAAATTTAGAAAATTTAACCTTAGCTACTTAGGTGGCACTTTGTGAATATAACAGTTATTGTTTAATTAGCCTTGTATACCTGTACTGATGATGCCTGTGATACTCAGGTGAAAATTCTACGAATAAAGAATAATTTACGTGAGTTAATTCCGTTATTATAATAGTTAGTAATTACAGAAGACTTCTTCAGGTGTAGAAAAGAAAACTAATAGATAAACAAACAAACAGTAAAAGATTAGTAAGGTGACAAGTATTATAGAATACAAGTCTCAAGAACTTTTTGCATCTGTTGCAACTGGAATTACTGTTTGTCCTAGGCTTAGTTTGTGTTTTTTTCCTGCAAATGCCCAGGTAGAAAGATTATTAAGGGCAGATTATCTGCAGCAAAATTATCTTGCTGCAGCTGTCTTTCTATGATCCTGATATCTCATGAATAACAAAACAAGCAGTCATTCATATAAGGGCACTTCTTATGATAGAACAAAACTGTTCTGTTATAAGTTAACTTTGACAACAGATAGCGAAACATTAGACACAAAACCTTATGGAAGGAGGTTCTTTAAATCCCTTTCTTCAAGGTTCCTCCTTCCACAGGAGGAACCTTGGAGAAAGGGATTTAAAGAGAATACATTTTGGACTTAGAAGATTTTATAAGATAAAATATTAATAAAAAGAGGGAACTTTTCTCCAAGATCAAAGTTGTGTATAGATCTTTAAAGTATATCAAAACTTACAAACTATATTTTCTATGTCAAAGAAAACTTTTCCATCTGAAAGAAAACAGTGATATGGATTTTTTCAGTCATTTTAATGACTATACAATGCTTTTTAAGTGTTATGTTTTGAGGGGAGAGAAGAAGCTGTTACTCTCCAGAAACTATAAAATATGAGAATTAATCATTTTATCCAAGATCTGGTGCAAGGAAAAGGTCAGAGCTATTGGATGACAATGGAATTTCATTGCATTTTCACTTATCTTAATAGCCTGAACCTGGATTCATAGCAATCTAATTAATTTCACAATAGGTCAGTTAATCCTATCTGTAAAGTCTGCATATCAACCAGAGTTTCTAAGAGAGATTAAGAAAAAAAAAAAAACTGCCATCTCCATATACATAAGACTGACTAACCCATCTGAAGATGAAAAACTCCATATAAAGATTCCATCATCATCAAATTCCTGCCATGTACCCTCAAGGGGTGTACAGGATATGATAGTACTACATGAAAAAAATTACATCATTACTAACTTCCTATCTACAATTTTCCTCCAAATCAGTCTGTTACTTGTCAAGACTCCAACATTATCAGATCTTATATTTCTATCGTCTAAGGCACTTTGTACCGTATCAATCAACCTATATCTTGGTCTTCCTCTGGGTCGTTTTGCTGCCAACCTGGCAGAGAACACTTCTTTTGCTAATCTTTCTTCATCCATTCTGTTTAAGTGACAATACCACCTGAGATTAGCTCTGCTAAAGCATTCCTGGATGTTGACAATGTCAAGTTCTTTCCTAATATCCTCGTTTTTAATATGATATTGCCATTGATGCCATCTGTTCACACCTATAATCTTTCTCAAGACTCTCATATCTGCGGTCTCTAGTCTTTGGTCAAGTGTTTTACTTCTGACCCAGCTCTCAGATCCATAAGTTAAAACTGGTTTGAACACTGTCTTGTATACAGCTAATTTAGTGTTTCAACTAATTTCTCTCTTATTCCATATGAATTTATCCAATTGACTTCCCACCATACCAGCTTTGCTGATTCTGTTGTCTATTTCTATATTTAATTTACCATCTTCAGTAAAAATCGTGCCTAAGTAGCTGAAATGTTTTACTTGTTCCACAGATTCTCCATTCACAACACAGTTGACATTTTCAATGATTCTGCCTATTTTCATTGTCTTTGTCTTTTTATTGCTGGCCTTCATACCATATCTATTACAACAACTATTCAATTTAGTCAGAGAATCTTGCAGACTTGTAGCGGATTTATTTAGAAGTATAACATCATCCGCATAAAGCAAAGAGCTGACATTAACATCTCCAATTTTGATATCATGTTTAATACCACTTTCCTTCATAATGTGATCCATATAGATAATGAATAACAGAGGGGATAATGTACATCCTTGTCTCACACCAGATTTAACATTAAACCATCTTCCTGTACTTCCTTCAATTCTAACTGCTGACTTACAACTCAAATAAAGACTAAGTATTGCTTGATATAATGTCCCATTCACACCATATAACTGTAGCGTATTGAATAGCTTCTCTCTTGGCACCTTGTCATATGCCTTTTCCAAATAGACAAAACTTAAATACAGATCTTTGTTATATTCCTATGCTTTCTGAACTATTTGTCGTAAAGTGAAGATCTGATCCTGACAGCCTCTATTTGGCCTGAATCCAGCTTGTTCTTCACCAAGCTTTTTTTCCACAATTCTTCTCAACCGTTTCTCAAGTATACTTGCATAGATCTTGCCAGGAACACTCAGTAGGGAAATACCTCTGTAATTCTCACATGCAGTTTTATTTCCCTTTTTATATATGGGTACTATGAGAGCTCTACTCCAATCATCGGGAATTCATCCCTCTGTCCAGGCTTTCTGAACTATGCAGTGCAGCCACTGTAAAACTCTTATACCACCATACTTCAGCATTTCTGGTTGAATATCATCTACTCCTGCTGCCTTTCCACATTTCAAGCCTTTGATGGCTTTTCTACTTCAAGTATTGATATGTATTCCTGACTGCATGCCTGGTCAGTGTTTTTTACCACTGTGCTGTCATCACTGCTTGTTTCATTTAGCAGTTTTTCAAAGTAATTACTCCATACTTCAAGGATATCTTTTTCACCCATTTTCATGTCACCTTTATCATCTCTAATTCCTTTTACAGCACTCTTTCCTCCATTCCTAAGCTTCTTCAACAACCGCCAGAATATTTTGCCATCTTCTTGATATTTATTTTCTATATTCTTGCCAAAGTCCTCCCATGACTTTTGTTTAGCTATATTTACACAGTGTTTAGCATTCTTGCATTTCTCTATATTCTCTAAGAGCACAAGCTGACTTATTTGACAGGAACTTTTGATATGCTTTCTTCTTTTCCTTCACTGCCTCTTTAACTTCCTGTGTCCACCAGGGAGTTCTGATTTTTTTATCCTTGCAGACAACCTCACCACATGCCTCTCTGGCAGAATCAATCAATGTTTTCTTCAGAGTTTGCCACTGAATCTCCAAGATTTGATTCCTGTTCTCAAACTCTTTCATTTTTTCTTCAATAATCTTTGTGTATTTTAGTCTACAGCTCACATCTGAGAGCTGCTCAACTTTTATTCGCTTTAAAACTTTCTTACATGTTATTCTTTTGAATATGAAATTCAATTTTATCCTGCTCAATACTAAATAGTGATCACTTCCAATTTCAAATCCTCTGTACACTCTGGTGTCCTGCACCAGGGGAAAAACATCACTATCAACAATAACATAGTCAATGAGACTTTTCTTATTCCTAGCCTCTTCTCTCCATGTGAATTTGTGCACATTTTTATGTTGGAACTTGGTGTTAGTAATAACCAGTCCATGTCCTGAGCAGAAATCCAACAGATATTTGCCATTATTATTAGCTTTGCTCTTTTCTCCAAATTTTCGCGAAATATTTTTGTATGTCTCACAATCATTTCCTACTCTGCTATTTAGATCCCCAACAAGGACCAACTTTTCCTTTTTCATTGTGTCAGTTGCTTTTTCTAAAGCCTCAAAAAATTCCTCCACTTCTACCTTAGTAGAACCTTCTGTGGGATCATAGGCACAAATAAGTCTCATTGTCCAGTTCCCCATTCTCATATTTGCCCACATTACTCTACTTGAGACTGACTGCCATTCAAGAAGATTAGCCTCATATTTTGTGTTGAATACTATGGCTGTTCCTTCTTTTCCTTGATTGTCATTGCCTGAATATAACATTTTGTATTTATTGCTCAGAAAGATCTCACCAGTTTTGGTCTTTTTTGTTTCAGTCACCCCTATTATGTCGATCTGGTACTTATCTAATTCCTCAGCTAGCTCCATTTCTTTGCCATTCAAGCTTCTTACATTGATAGTACTGATCTTTAACTCTGGTGATGTTGAGTTGGAGTTTGTTTTCAGATTTGTTCCAGTAGCTGACTTTTCGCTGTTCGCCCTGGTTCCGTGGCGAAAACAACAGGGGCCTTGTTTAACCGGGCGACGCCCCAGCCGGCATGAAATTTTGTCATGTTGTACCATCATTTTTTATTTTGGTTTAACCATTAAGAATACAATTTGGTCGGCTAAGTCCCAAATTGCCAGCCCATCCTCGTTCGTTCAGTATCCAAGTAGATACCCAACAGGGTGTACCATGAGAAGGTGAGGATTGGACATTAGGTCAGAAGTCCTGGTCGGTTCTCCGCATTCCTTTAAAGGCTATGTGGAGGTCTCCTCTCAGTTATACAGCTTTGACCCTTAAGCACCCCTATAAAGATTCCTTACCTCCTAAATAGGAAATGACTAAGTGAGCAACTACAGGATCAATGCATGCATGTGCACACACGCACACACACACACCAATCCTACACAAACTAAAAGAATATGTATGTATATATATATATATATATATATGTATGTATATATCAACCCTGAAAAAAAAAAAAATCCTCATAACATTATGTATGAAGAATTAATTACAAATAAAGGAGACATCTGTTCATGGGTCTCTTAAAAAAAGCTGTATATGGATGTTGACTGGCAGCTGCTTATTTTTTTTTTTTTTTTTAATGTTTAAAAAGAAGTAGAGTAGTACCTACAAAAATAAGTACAGAAAAGACAATGTAGAACCAGAGAATCTATGAGAAAGTGATGGAAGCCTGTGGGAGAGAGAAAGAGAGGAGGGAGTCATCTATTAAGCGATTCCTCTTTTCTGGCTATCATCAAGCATTCTTAGGGAGATTTTTGTTATATCATCCTAATGTTAGAAAAATATTCTAAAGTTGTTATATACAGTGTTAGTTAGGAATTGGACATGCAAGAAATAGTGTCTTGAATAGAAGAGGAAACCAAGGTTACTGGAGTCTGAAATGGCTATACATGTGATGTGTTTGTGCCAAGAAATGCTAGATGTTTAAGCCAGTCAAGGGAAAAAATCTAATCCTGAGTAGAAATATGAATATTATTAAACATAAATGGGTGGGGGGAAAAGTTGGAGCTTTCCTATGAGAAATAAACGAAACTATTTTTTTGCAGTGTTGGAGTTTAGTATATTACTCTAATCCAACTGAAGAATGTTAAATTAATTAGTGCTAAAGACCTCAGTTAAGGGGAAGATGTATAAGCTTGAATATTTCAGCAATGTAAGATCTATTACAAGATAAATGGAATACATTGTCATCAGTACAACATAGGCTATGCTTCTGTCCAAAGACAGATCAAATTGGTACACTGCCTTCTGGAGAAGCTTAGAAGAATTTCAAATAATGTAATTTGAAATAACTTAATGAACCAAAGCCACAACATCTGGAAGATATTAGTACACTACTACTAAATCAAATAATGGCTAAATTATATACAGATATACAAAAGATGATTCACAGCAATCAACAATACATGTGCAATGTATACCATACATATGAGTGAATAAATATTTTTAACAGAATGTGTGCACTAGATATACACTGCTTGGAAAGAAGTCAATGGACATCCCCCCCCCCCATATGGCAAGGTGCATTGTGCCATGTAATGAGTCATGTGTTTGTAACTGGTATAAATTGAAGGAATATGATGTTCCCAAGTCAGTGCAATTGTGTATGGGTGAAATAACTGCGTGAAGGGAACTGACGGAGTTTGAAAGGGGCATTGTGATAGGATGCCATGTTGCAGGCATATCTGTTTGGTAAACTGTTGAAAAATTGTGCTATCGAAGGTCAATCTGTGATATCAATCAGGTATCTGAACATTCTGGATAATGCAAGCTTATACATCTTCCTACTTTGTGGCATGTCTATGGAACTGACCCTTGTCTTTTTGTCTCTTTCAGCAAGATAATGCACTGTGTCATAAGGCTGCTGCTGTAACTGCATGGTTTGTGGACACATCACCACACTTGACTGGCCTCCACAGATCCCTGATCTCAACCCTAGTGAACATCAGCAGGATGAACTGGAGCATCAGGTGAGGTAAAGAAACATCCACCCCACAAAAGTACAGGATCTCATTACATGCCTACAGGAAGAATGGTCCAAAATTCCCACTGATCGCTATCGTACAGAAAGTATGCCCTGTGGGATTGCTGCATTTGTTACAGTGAAAGAGGATCCTACATCTTATTAAGGTGGGTCATGGCTGTTTGTTCCTCCCATTATGCTGTCTGTTGACTTTTTTCCAAGCAGTTGATTTAAATAACTTTCACGGCTTATACATGTAACAAAAATGCAATATATTTCATTAAATGTTACACAGACATTATCAGAGAGAGAGAGATCATTAACTATATTTAAAGCATGAATCACAATAATGAGTCAAAATATTCATATATTAGTTCGTGTCTCACTTGTAGCTGATGTATATGATATTACACTATTAGTGTTCAAAGCAACAATTGTAGAAAGTTGTGTAGATAAAAAATAATTTTAAATAATTATTAATTAAAAAATATTATGAACAATTAATGGCAATCAGTTCTCAAAACTTGGATATTGAAATGCAATATGATTGATTGAGGTTCAGACAATTTTATAGTGTTTCACATGTTTCAGGAAAAGATCATCCAATTTGAAGTTGCTGGAAAAAAGAAGTTTTTTTCTGGTTCCAAAGAACAAAGTTCTTGTTCTTTGGAACCAGACCAAATATATGCATGCTTATCATGATTCACATTTTGAATGTAGTTGATGGTCCTGACAATGACCACATTACATTGGATGAAATATATTCAAGTTTCTGAATAAAAGTCTATATAATTTTTGGTACATGTGTAAGCCATGAAAATTAGCTAAACATATGAATGAATGTTACACTAAGGGAAAAAAAAAGTTTCAAATATATCAATGTTTATAATTCCATTAGTAGAATTTAATTCTCTTATGAAGACACTTGTGTGCAATAGCAAAACATAGAGAGAAATAAAAGTTATGCAACTAACCTGATGCATAATGCCATCTAACCAAAAATTAAAACAGCAATGTATTCTTTCAACTAATGAAACCAGTTATTTCAGTTGAAAGCTTCATTATGAAATTCTGCAATTCAAAATATTAACAATGGATGATATATGTGCAATATGATTTACCTGTTCTGCTGTTGCACAGCTTGCTGTACCACTGATTCACCTGTGCAGACAATTCTCAAAAGAGCTTGGCCAGCTTCGTGATGGAAGAGACTATACAAACATATCTCTTGGGCTTTGCTATAAATTAAATAAAAATAATTTAACAGAACAACAACAAAAAAGTTAATGCAGGGATTGAGAAAGTACTCTTCATGTTAAATATGCTAAACTTTATTATAAATATATTAAATGACATGAGAGTAATAAGGCTTTAAAAATGCAGCAGTTTACTTAAAGATGCTACTTGCAACAACAGTAATATCATCAATAAATGAATAAAAAATAATACAAGATACTAAACACTTTGCACTGACTGACTTTTTTTTAAGGGTATTCACAGTTAGTGATGAATTTGATGCAGAAAAGATTATATCCTTCCTTTTCCAAGAACCATTAAAGCTGGGGGATGAATACATTAAAAAGATTACAGCCATTTTCTCTGATGACAGAAGAAAGAGTGCAGTGTATCACCTTCTAATTAATGGGGGAAGGTAAGGAGATAGTTTCTTTCAAAGAAGAAAAAGCCACCTCTTTTCCAATTTTAATTTAAAGGCTGGTGCAAAACACTGAGCATAGTATATTACTGTTTACTTGAGTTTAATTGTTTTTAATTCTAATTTTTATCTATCCTTCACTCATATCAAATTGATATAAGATCATCCTTAAATACATTCAAGGTAGCAGGATTAATGTAAATTAGTTAGGCTTCTAGAGGCACTGGGGAATTTGTGGGAGCAATGCTATTTGTACCCCAGATAGAATGAAGTTTCCTGGTTGTAGACTGCTAATAACAATAAAAAAAATAATAATAATAAAATAAAGATTACAGTAATATATGGGTTTAATATTTATATCAAGAATAAACATCTGAAAATAACAAAAAGAGTTTACCAGCAGTAGGTATTTAAAAATCCAGAACAAATATTCACTGTACCACAGCATAAAATTCCTCTGTGTATAATGCAATACCGCAATTGCTTGTTCTAGATGTTAAAAATCCACTACTGGTAAACTCTTTACCTTATTTTCAGTTATTTTTGTACTTCATATAACTTATTAAATGCATATATTGCTGTAATCTTTATTTTAATATGTAGGACACACTGAATTTCTGACTAATGATCTTAAATATGCATACAATACATTTTCAACTGTGAAGTCACATTCAGGGAAATACATACTTTTTTTTTTCAATCATAATAATTTTTAAATGATTTCCCATAAAATTCAGTGATAATCCTTACATTGTTTTTGACAGTCTAGTATCCTGTTTCCTACTGCACTGAATATTTGTTTTGTTTTAAGCTGCTTTGTCGATCAAGCATTATGCACATTATATGATCTTAAAAGTTTAAAACTGCAAACTTATTGATGGATCTAAGCTAAAAATATGAGTTCCACTGAGATCAGCTGGAAAGCAGATATGAGGTGATAAGGCCAGTATGTTTCATTTTTTATTTTTTTATTTTTTTGTGCATTCCATCCAAAAAAGGTTTTAAACCTTTTGCAGGTGGGATGCCAGTTAGTTTATAGTATATGCTATTATCTAGTGCTTCAGTATAATAGTACACTAATATTACAGTCAATACTCATTATAGCCAACACTTGCTATAAAGTAGCTACTGAAATTCTTAACCAAACCCCACAGATGCAATGTTATAACTGGTAATTAGTTTATGGAATTAACAACGCATATAAAGTATATTAATTAAAGGTAACTTTAATGAATAACTTCTATATTTCGGCAATGTCACATTGCCATCTTCGGGAACATAAAGATATGGTATGTGCACTCAGGAACTAACACAAAGCAAATGAGGAAGAAAGCAGGAAACTATTATTGTTCCTAAAGTCCTAATGGTGCCCTCTTGTGGGCTAATTTGGTAGTCTTGGCAGGTCTACCAAGACTACTGCCAAGACTACCAAATTAGCCCGCAAGAGAGCACCATTAGGACTTTAGGAACAATAATAGTTTCCTGCTTTCTTCCTCATTTGCTTTGTGTTAGTTCCTGAGTGCACATACCATATCTTTATGTTCCCGAAGATGGCAATGTGACATTGCCGAAATATAGAAGTTATTCATTAAAGTTACCTTTAATTAATATACTTTATATGCGTTGTTAATTCCGTAAACTAATTACCAGTTATGTCTAACCAACATATAAGTCTTACTACTAGATGCAATGTTATTCTATAAAAATAAAAAAATAAATAATAAATATAAAAAAAATCCATATACTAAACTCTCCACTATAACAAGCTATTCCTGTGATCACTATGAGTTGGGTAAAATGAGTTATACATATTATATGAGTACAACTGAAATACCATATGTGGACTAAGGGTTATATAATCCTGAAACCCTCCTCAAGACACTAACTAAGGAACTTTTAAGTCGATCATAATCTTACTTAAACAGTAACATCAATCTATCACCTGAGGACATTTACAAACATCCATGCCATAGTATTTGAACCTACAGCCAGATGGAGAGCAGTGATGCTATCCACTTGGCCAACATAAAGTAGATAAAATTGCATGTGATGTCCTTTTATCTACTTTGTAAGTGAAAATCAGAGTTTTTGGTTGCCCTTCCAGAAAAAACCAGAAACCCTATGAAGAGACTTGAAGAAAAAAACTTTACCACAGAGAAAGAAAGAGAGAGAGAGAGAGAGAGAGAGAGAGAGAGAGAGAAAGAAAGATTTTTCTTCACATAGCTAAAGGCAAGGAATACATCCACATAAATTATTGCATTTGTAAAGCTGCATAAGTTTCATATCATTTCATAGAAATGGTGTTAAACTGCAAATAAAATCTATTAATATATTTTAGCCAAGGAAGTTAGGAAAGTGGGAATGCGAGAAAATGGCATAAATGTATAGTATGACATAATATGAAGGAAATGTGTATCTGATTTCCATATGGTTAGACATGGAAACATGATAATGGCATTTAGACTTGAGATGTGGTAATAGTAATGAAAAAAAAATAATAATAATGATAAATAAAATACAAAGTTATGTTGGTTAGGCTGGAAAGTATTCCTCTTCAGATAAAAGGCTGTAGGTTTGTTCAATCCTTACATGGTCATGATTTTTTTTTGTCTTTAGGAAATGAATTTCATTGCCTGCTATGAGACCAGTGCCCACTTATTGGAAGAACTGAAGTAGTATTTAAAATAAATAAAAAATCCTGGTCTCTAAAGTAAGAATTTTGAGTTATGTTTAAAATAAATAAATAATAAAATATGATAATAAAAAATGAAAAAAATAATATAATAATAATAATGTTATTATTGATTATATAGAAAAACCTGTAGAGAATTCATGACTAAATTTAAGACACGTGAACCACAGTAGTAGGTTTTTTAATATGTAAATATTTCGTCCTAGGTATCTTAAGACATCATCAGTTCAGTAGAACAATACTAGGAATGACACAAAGAATAGGGCGCACAAGTACAATGGAATCCAAATTGCATGCAGTGGCGCATTGCAGCATGAACTTAAATTAGATTAAATTGAATTAAATTAATTAAATTAAATTAAAATACAATTGTTATTTTTACACAATTTTGTATGACAATTTCCCATATTTTAGGGATGGCAAGAATCATTGCAGTTTAGATTTGGTCTGTGAAGTAAGGCTTCAGCACTTTCTTTATATAAGCTTTCATATTTATATGAAGATCTGTGTGGAAGTTTTGTCTTTTCCCAGTGGATCTTGTGGTTTGGGTTTTCAACTCTGTGTTGAGCGGGAGCTAATTTTTGCGGTTTGATGAGGCGGATATGATCTTGATTTTCTGAGATGCATTTAAAAACTGATTTGCCTGTCTGCCCATAATAAGAGAGTTTACAGGAGCATGGAACCTCGTATACACCAGGTAGTAGCATAGGTGAAAGTTTGTCTTTGGGCGAAGGTAACAAGTTGTGGATCTGGTTGATGGATTTGTAGGTGGCAGCAAGATTGTATTTCTTCATAATTTTCGAGAGCCATTCGGAGATGCCTTTGATATAAGGTATGGGAATCCTATGGGCTTGTTCTTGTCTAGGTTGATGTGTAGAGAAGTTGCTGATGATTTTTTGAGTTGTTTTGAGATTGTATCCATTTAGAGTGGCTGTGTTTTTGATTATTTCCAATTCTTGTTTTAGAGAATCCTCGGAGGAGCAAAATCTGTGTGCTCTGGTTACCAATGATGTAATGATGCCAAATTTTTGAGAGGGATGGTGAATGTAGCAACCTGAAAATGTCGGCTTGCGATAGACAGAAGTGGAGATGGAACTGTCTTCTTTTCTTGGGATGTGTAAATTCAGAAAGGGTTTGATGCGTGGATGAAGAAGGTTGATTTTATCTAAAAACTGAAGTAGCTCTTGTTCGGAATGACTCCAGACTGCGAAGATATCATTGACATATTGAAGCCAGAGTTTTGGTTTGAGTTTAAATGCAAGAAATTTTTCTTCAAGATGTTCTATAAACAGGTCTGTCTGCCAAGTTGGGTGACAAGGGGGACCACATTGCTGTTCCCTCCTCTTGCTTGTAAATTTTTCCTTTCTATGTGAAGTAACCGGAAGTGATAACAAATTTAAAAAGTTCAACAATATCCGACAGAAATTTTTGATTTAACAGGTCTACATTTCTTTATGGGGGATATTGGTAAAGAGAGAGACGATGTCGAAGCTAATTAGCATGTCAGTTTTCAGCAGTTGAAAAGTCTTTTATTTTGGCATGAAATTCTGTGGAATTTTTTATTCCAATAATTCCAAGTTTCTGAGGAGGGAAATGATGGGACTGACTATGAAGGGTGTAGAGTGTGTGAAGTGCATATTGGTGTGTGTAGGTTTTCTGTACATTGAAATTTTAAGTTTTTCAGAAGAACGGGTCAGTTTCACATCCAGGAAAGGCAGGGAACCATTAGTTTCAAACTCAACCATGAAATGGATATTCAGGTGTTGACTATTGAGATGTTCAAGGAAATCCAGGAGAGAATCACATCCATGGCTCCAAAGGAAGAAAATGTCATCCACATATCGTTTCTAAATTCTAGGTGCTAAGGAATAGGAAGAGATAGCTTTAACTTCAAAATCTTCTAGATAAATAATGTTGGCAAGTACAGGAGATAAAGGATTACACATTGCTAGACCATGATTTTGCTTGTAGATGGTGTCCTGAAATCTAAAGTATCCAGACTTGATGCAATGAGTAAGTAAGGCTAACATTTTTTCGGATAATTTATCTTTGAGTAATGTCAGGACTTCGTCTGTAGGAACATCTGTGAACAAGGATACTATGTCAAAGCTAGCCATGATTTCATTTTCTTTAACAGTAATATCCTTAATGTATGATACAAAATTTCAATGTACAGAAAACCTACACACACACCAATAGATATCTCCATAGTCAGTCCCATCATTTCCCTCCTCAGAAACTTGGAATTATTTCTACTTTGGGACATAGAGCTCGCTCTCTTCTTGATGACCCAGATGAACTTCGTAAAGAAATCAATTTTCTTAGATCTACTTTCCGACTGAATGGTTATTCTCAAAAAATTACTAAAAAATTCCTTTTTAATCCTCCTAGTCACCATATTGAAGAAATGAATAATGTTAAAGGCAATATATCTATACCATACATAAGCTCAGTTTCCCAAAAATTAGCCAAGGTTCACAAAAAACATAACATTAGAACTTTATTTACTCTGCTTCATAAGATCCGATCTCTAGTGAGCCATCCAAAGCCTAGTCATCACAATCTAAAATATCCTGGTGTGTATAAGATACGATACATCTATTGAATTGCATATGGAAGAGCACAGGAGGGACATCGCTTACAGAGAACATGTGCCAGTGCTTTATCCAGCCATATCCTTTTTTCAGCTGATTCTGATGATGAAAACCATAGTCATACAATCCTTGGGATAGATCTAACAACATTTTCCGTTGCCATGACGAATTGGAGAGAAAAATTGTAGAATCTAGAGAAATCATCCTCAGCCCTGTACATTTAAATAATAATTTAAGCTACAACCTCCCAGACTGTCATTCTGCTGTGATCAAATACTGGCGCTCACGAGATGCTATACGCATGCACTCACCCAACAATGTGACCAACGAAGGAACAGTTTTGAATACGTTAACTACAACATTTTCATGTTAAATATGTATAGTGACTTTCCTGTGATGTTTACAGTTTTTATCTTCAATGTTTAATGTTTTTTCTTTTCTTTTATAAAAACACCTGAAGAAGGCTGTAAAAAGCTGAAACTAGTCGTGTGATACTATTAAACCTTTTTCCTTTTCTCTCGGTTTATGTCATTCAATTCTTTTAAAAAACATGTTTAACAACCAAGTAAATGAACTTCCATGCATATATATATATACAGGGTGTTCGGGATAAATTTGACAGTTTCGTAAGGAAAAAGAAAATCTTCTTTGTATCTATTAAATTTAATGAATTGACAAAAAAACATTACAGGCAGAGTTAATTACAATACTATCAACAAGATTTACTCAAAATAACCACCATTAGCATCGATCACAGCTTCAATTCTGCTTCGGAACCTCGAACAAGCTGATGCTACAGTCTCCCTGGGAAGGGCCGCAAAAACTGTTTTAATTTTATCCATTAACTGGGCTTTTGTATTACTGGAAGTGCGATTGGTGTCTTTTTCAACTGCGCCCCATACAAAATAATCCATGGGGTTAAGGTCTGGGGAGTTTGGAGGCCAAACATTTGGACTGGTGAAGTCGTAGAAATTTTCAGACAACCATTTTTGACTTTTCCCAGAGGTGTGGCAAGGGGCCGAATCCTGCTGCCATACATACGGCCTACCATTGGCTACCCTTGTTATCCAGGGCTTGACTACAGTTAGCAACTCCACGAACAAAGCCCGAATTCCAATGCCAGGGTTCTTCAACACCTGTTCCTGCAGATTTGTGAGGAATTCTGCTGTACGAACGCAATCAGATCGTCTGCTAGGGATCTTTCTTCTTGCTACATCCTCGTAGTCACCATTGCAAGTCTCTAGTTCATGCCTGATTGTTTTTACTGTATTCAGGGAGCATTGGGCAGCAGTCGTAATATCCTTATTTTGATGGCGGGCACGAATCATCATGATACAAGTTATTCTCTTCCATGATTCAGGTGGGTTCCAGCTATCCATCCTTTCTGACATCTTGTATATGAATGAAGAAGGGTCCAAACTTTTAAATGAAGAGAAGTGTGTGTTAATACATGTAACTTACGGAAAAATATAATTAATTATAAATATGTCAAATTTATCCCGAACACCCTGTATATATATATATATATATATAGTGATCAGACCATGAAAGGAAGAACAGAAATCACCCTATTTGACTTTACAGATGTTTGAAAAGTATTGCATAGAATAGGCAATTGGAGAGGCTCTTTGTACAGCCTATCAAATGTACAGAACACTCGTCTTTAACCATTAAATATTATGAAAAGGGTTGCTAATGATGTGGGTAGGCTGTTAAATAGGAGAGAGAAACAAACAGCATGAGAAGAACCTTTTCCTCCCTCTCCCATAATTACATTACACAATTCATTACATTATAGTAGTAATATAATTGGAAAATGAAATGATATATTTTTATTCATAAGTAACATCTAAATATACCAATTACTTCTTACTGTGAATTTTGATTATCCTTTGAAACTGCCAACAACTTATGGAATATCATAAGGCACAACTGACCTATTAATGAAATCAATTTTATATAAATTAAATCAAAAATAATTAACAAAAGACTATTCAGTAAGAATCAGAGCTTTATTAAAAGTTAACAAGAAAATTTAATAGAGCATAACCATTGCATTCATTCACCTATATTAACTGAAATATCTGAACGATTTAACTATCCTCATCATCAAGTGAAGATATAATCAAACCCTGTGGAAAGTTTTTCCACGTGATTACAATGAGTATTATAGATAAGAAGAAATTATGTTCTAGTTTTAATCCTATAAATAAAGTAACTTCATGATTAGTCTATTTGTATATAACAGCTGTTGACTTTGCATAAACTGCCCTAGTATTTCATAATCCAAAAACTTTGTGTTGATTTAAAGATGCCAAGAAATTATATTCTTGGTTTAATCTTTTATACAAGTGTAAGCAAACAAAGTTTGCATGTGAAGTTTCTTCATAACTGGGCAACTTGTATAGAGAGGCTAATGACTTCATATCACTTGCCTTAGTATCCCATAATGCAAAGCACACATCCTTTTGGGCATGTATAATGCTGAGTATTCTGAGAAGGGTCACTACCCAGACCAGTTTTGACCTTTATTGAGGTGAAACAGTAAAGAGTGTTTATCATATGTCTAGAGTAGTTAGTACAGGAGTGCAAGAGAACCTGATTACATTAGGAGAAAGAAAAGACAGATAAATAGTATGAGAGATAGAGAAAAAAGGCCTCAGCTCCTTTATATCATCATATAGTCAAAAGCTATAGTTTTTCCTTTTTCATCAGTCTCATGCAGATGAATGACCAAAAGACCAATTGAAACTAAAGTGCAAAAAAGATGACTGACACCAAGGTGGTTAGCCTTATCTGAGTTAACCACCTTGAGTTGGCCTTCTCTGCCTGGGATTGCTCTCCAGTCATTCCTGCAATTGACCATAAGACAATGGAACCATTTAAAAAAACCTCTCATAGTAAAAACAGATAAAATTTTATCTTACTCTGGTGAATATTGTATAATGTAGATGGTCTACACCACCTAGCCAAAAATTGTATATCTCCTAGATTGCTTCTTTCTAAATACAAAAATCGTCTGACTGAACAATAAAGCTTCCACAATGCAAAATTGTAAAGCATTTGTATGTCATTGCTGGTTTTCAAATCCATGTTTCTTTCTAGTTTTCCAAAAAATGGTATTCTAATTCATTCATCATGCATATCAAGGATTTAGGCCTAGCATGGCATGTTCTGGCCTTAGAAGTCATCGTTGAATAATTTAAGAGGACGTCCTGTTTCATTCATTCTAATTCATTAACTATAAAAATCAAAATTCCCTCTCCAGTGCTAACAGGTGGCATGTATTGCAAAAAAAGAACCTGTTCTGTTGTAAGTAATAAAATGTCCAACACATTATATAATCTGTTCCAAATATGCAGGGCAAGAGGGCAACTGTAGAATGCATGTTCTACTGTTTCCAATCGGTAGCAGATGTCACAGATTGGATCTCCAATGTTAAAGTACCTCCATTTGATGGTACTGACTGGAAGGCAACCATATGCAATTCTCCAAGCATATGGAAAAAATTGCATATGGTTAGAGTATCCTTGGAACTTCAATAAGTTATGAAACAAAGTGTTGCTATCAGTAACCAAATGTGGAAGTTCATAGCGAAAGAGGTTAAAGATTTCTTTATACTGTATAATTTACTTTACTTTTATTAGTGGAAAGAATGTCAGTGCAGGAATATTGCAGTAATCTTAAAGTTAAGCACTGAATGTTGTAGTATTTAGGAACAATTTCAGCTTTTGGAACTTGATAATCATTTACTCCAAATAGGGGAAGATGAAAAAACTCAGGTAGTATTGGAGAAGGTCTGCATTTTGTAGATTTTTGAAACTGTATTGCTTAAATAGCAGAATTTGAAGACTGGAAGCCCAAATCCTCCATGCTTCTTCAATAGTTGAAAAAATTACATTTTAACTTCTTGGAATTGGCTAGACCCAAAAAATTGCACAGGTTTACAATATAACTGCTTTTCTTCAGCTTCTGTAATGTCTGAAATATTTACTATGTACAACAGAGCAGGGAAGATTATGGTTTTAAGTACTATGTTTTAGAAGAAAAGTGGGCCAATTTTCAAGTCTTCTAAGGTTTCAATGTTTTTGTATGAGTTCTTGAACTGATAAGATTGGGTAAGTGAAGATGGGAATTTCAAGTATAGTGAGGGTTCTCTCTTAAGGGTTAGTCCAAAGGGAATGCCTCCCAAATTCCACTTTCCAAAAACTTTTAATTTTGTCTTGTCTGCATTAGCAGTTAATTCACTGATCTTGCTGAATAATTTTTCCAAAATGTTAAAAAAATGGATATGGAATCATTATCCCTCACAGTGCCTACCACATTGTTGGCATATGCTAATATCTTATTTTCCTTCATAATTAAAGGAACTGTTATTCCTCACGCAGCATATGTATTGTCAACTTCCTGCAAGAAAGGTTTAAGAACCAATGCAAAAATTAATGGACTAAGAGGGCAACCTTGATTGACTCCTTTTTGAATTTTGACTGAGTTTGATAGCAACCCAATTAGAAGGTGGGTAGTTGAATTAGCATGGGCTCCTTTAATAACAGATAGCAGCTTTTCATCCACACCAGTTTACTGGAGGATGTAAAACAGAAAGGGATGATGGACATTTTCAGATGCTTGAGTAAGATCTACTGATCTTACTCATGCTTTTTCATATTAACTAGGCAGAGTAGATCATATAGCACAGTGTTTCCCAAGTAGTGGGTCACGACCCGGCACCGGGTCATGAAAGTTAAATGCCAGGTCACCTAAAAAAGACTCTCGAAAACCTAGGTGTTTTGTTTTTGGGTTTTCTTTTTTTCATGAAACTCTAAAATGCAAGTAAATAGCATTTAATCAGGACTAATGATTAAATAATTTAATTAATAGAGATGAAAAACGCAGCGCATCCGCATCGTCATTTCACAGTCTCTTTGTTCGTGGTAAAGTAGCTCAACTAATAGCAAGACTGTGTGGCGGCAACAGGCCGCACGATGTGTTGTGCGGATGCAGTGAATGCAGAATCTGAGAAAGAATTGCCGGATTCAGATATTGAATCTATAATTGAACGGTCGTATGATACGGCACTGAAAGACATCTTCAACACAATACCACTGATGGATTTTTTGGCTGTCTTGCCGTCAGGAGTGCCCAGTTTTAGCAGAAAAAGCGATAAAATTTCTAATGTCTTTTCAATCTATCTATATTTCAATCTATATTTCAATCTATAAGTGTGAAACAGGCTTTTCAACACTGGTTTTTTCTAAAAAATAAATACAGAAACCGATTGGAAATCAAACCGAATTTAAGAATAAAGTTATCATCTTTTCCTCCAAACCTGATGTTTCTAGTTAACAAACAACAGCATCACACTTCTCATTAATAAATTACTTGGCTTTAGTTTAATTTCTTTATATTTTTGTAAGAGTAAATGCTTCTTTATTATAATAATAATAATAAATGAAAACTCTATGAACATTCCAATGTTTTATTTTACTTATTGGCCATAAAAATTTTAGTGGGTCACAAAGATGAAGTATTAAAATAACCAGGCCATGGAAAAAAAGTTTGGGAAACCTTGATGTAGCAGAAACAAATTAAATTCTACTGCTCAGCCTAGAACTCCATACACCTGTGTGCTTTTAATTATGTATCTCATTCCTACTTTGCACCTGTTATTGATAATGCTGAAAAATATCTTGTAGTCAGTATCATATAGAGAAATAGGTCTCCAGCTACTGATTAAGGTATGATCTCTATTAGATTTTGGAATGAGGATGGTATGGCTTGTTACAAATTCACTTGGTATGCGTCCTGACAAAAGAAAAGAATTAAACAGTATAACTGGAATGGGAAGGATAAAATCCCAGGCCTTGCAGTAAAGTTCTATCCCTAGACAATCAGGTCTTGAGGATTTTCTTTATAGGCTGTAGTAACTTCAGATGCTGCGATGGGTCTGTAGAGCCCATCTTGGATATGAACAGGAAAGCCATTAATGTTCCAAGAGTTATAATTTCCCACAGTACTACTGTCTTCAAACAGATTTTTATAGTATTTTGGAAAGGAGTCAAGGATGTCTTGAGTGGTGGAGACATCTTCACCATCACACAGATTTCAATGATAGTGTTGGATCCTACTTCTTGTCAATCTATACTTTGGATCAGATATATAGTTATTACGATGTTCTTAACTAGTTGATAAGTTGTAAGTTGATTTCTAATTCAAATATAAAGAAAATTTATATTTAAAGACTGCGCCACTTTATATCTGAATTAGTTCAAGAACTGAAGATAAACAAACTCTCGACCACCCTTCCTTTATATGCTGTTATTATATATACTGGCCGAGAATATTTAACTTATTTATCTCTCCCGCTTTGATTCGAATATTTTATGAATGGTGCAGTAAAAGAGATTCAGGCAAAACACAACTTTTGATTAACAAAAACAAACATTTAATTTTAAAATCACAAATTTTACACATAAATTCAAATCAGTAATTAAGATAACACAAACATTTTAACTTCTCTGATAAATTCAATCATACAACTCAGACAATGATAAATCTGTTATCTTTATAATACAGTCTTCTCACAGTTCTTTAAGTTCCAAATACGACAAAAATTGCAGTAACACCTCTTCACAAACAAACACTCTTAAATTTACATTTCAGCTAATTTCCGCAATAGTTACTGTTAGTATAAGGAAATTCTAGGATGAAACTCACACACTTCTCTGCAAAGGAATATTAATGGCTGGAATAATCTTACCGATAATCTTCTTTCTTCATAAACTTACACATAAACATTTTTTATAACTGTAAACACTTTGAGCAGTATACGGCACTCATTAAAATAAATCTTCTAAGCAATAACTGAATTAATCATCGGTCACAATACACATAAACAAACGTTCTTGCTTGAAGCACTACTGATCACTCATGAATTCAAAGTAACACAATAATTCCTTAACTTTAGGTTTAATATGCACAGTTGTTCATTCCTCCGGCATTCAATTAATTCTTTAGGCACTATAATTCTAAACACAGCTATCCTTAAACTTCAACTTTACAGCCTCTACTATTTCTAGTTACTCCGTGCTTTGCTTCAAGGTTCTGTGTGTCTTTGAAAGGTCGGCCCTGAATTTAAATCTCAACTCAAGTATTGCTAGTCTATTTAGTAGTCACTCAGCTGTCTTCCGTAGCTATAATTGTTATTGTACAACTTATTAGCTAACCGCCTCTCAACTAGTAGACTTTAATTAGCTGCTTGAGTGACTTGCCGACTCTCTATTATCACACTGTGATTCCCGAATGCTCCGATTCCAACCTAATGCCAATTCTCTCTCTGTGTTTCCTTCTTATTTCTATTTTCAGCGTTCCTCGCTTATATATCCGTTTTTCCTGCCTAAATTCTTCTCGTGATCTCTTTAACTAATTCCTTTTTAGTAAACTTCAGCTTTCTCCCCAAGCTCCGTTCCAAACTCGCGCTCGCTTATTTACATATGTCTCCATGACAACAAAACAAAATATAATAAAATTGAGCTATTACATAACGTTAAACTTCCACAAACAGGAATAAATAGAGAATATTTATATTTCAATTAAGGCGCAGTTAAATTATCAAATACATAGTAACAAATAAAATAGCTTAATAATATTTAATACAGTCTTTTCATTATTAATACATACATCTTTGATTAAATAATTAAATATTAGACAAAATTAAGGTAGTTTTATGAATATTAAATTATAAAATAAGTTATTTACATTAAATAATGTTTACAAGTCTAGCCTTTGTGATGGAAGATCATGTTGGATTCTGAAACAAATAATAATTACTCTAATCTCTACATAATCAGAATCCAACAATAGTCCTTTCTTTGTGGAATTTAGTAAATTGTCTATTGAAGAATGCAGATGAAGGGCTATCTGCTAAGTGCTGCTATATTCTTATTTTAAAATTTGTTTCTTCTACTTGTTTCTGCCTTTCCACTTCAATCTTTATGTTAATGTCTCTAATGATGTTGTTGTATTCTATACCATTGAGTGGTTTGATACAAACCAGCTTTCCTCTTTATACAGGTCTTTCACCTTTTTTCCCTTGAGGAAAGATTGTTCCTTTCCCCATTCAATCATATTCTGTTTTACAGCTTTTTTGAATTTTAATCATATATCCCACTTACGGGTAACATTATTCCAGTTTGAACAGAAGATCTGGAATTTGATTGAAAAGATCAATGGTATATTTGGTGGAAGTCTCCATAATCCACAACTGATTTCTGTTTGTTCCATGCAGCAAAAATTTTAAATAAAAGTAAAAAATAAATTAAATTAAAGTTAAAAAAATAAAATAAAAGTTTTATAGCAGCTATACTGAATTATACAGAAGGCCTGGTCATAAGATCATATTCCTGACTGCTGTAGTGAACTTTCATAATATCCATCTGTACCAAAGGAAAATAAAACTAAATGTGAAAAGTACAGAGGAATTTTTCCTACTGATATTCTAAGTAAGTTCATGCAATCATACTTGAGAAGAACCTGAGAAAACCTGTGGGATAGAAATTCAACAAGTTGTGGATTCAGACCCAAACAGAGGTTGCCGGGATTAGAATTTCACTTAAAAATAAAAAAAAAAATAGCTGAGAAAGATGCCAAGAGAAATGTTCTTAATACATTTATATGAGGTAAATTGACATCGTATAGAGCAATATAGTATACATTTAGGTTGTAGAAGTCAGCAGTTAGATATATGATGTAAAATCAGGTATGCGACAAGAGTGCACACTCTCTCCATTTTATCCATCATCTATGTGGAGAATATTGTGAAAGAAAGTCCTCCATATTATTTCTTCTAAATAATTTTCTTCTTGTGGATCTCTTACTTAATATGACTATATGCATTTCACTTCCACCCTATGATACCACATTTAACACTTTTTCAAAGATTTCCATGCATTGCTGATATCATGAAACTAAAGTGTGTTATTCTCCTGAGTTGGTCATAATTTGCAGCTTCGTACTTCAGCATGTAACCTGTCCTAATTGGAAATATCAATGCAACTGGCTACTTCCCAAGAATGCACACAGCATTATCACTGCTACCAACTAGTATTACAATAGTCTTCTTAACAGAGGCAGCTTTTGAAGCTATGAACAAATTTACCACTGTTTGTCCTCGAGTTCCTTCTTCCACATGCTGCTTGAAAAAGTTGTGTCAAAAGAACAACTGAATAAATTCTGATTCATTCTTATTATGAGATTTCTCTTCTACCCAATCAATGTTTGGATAATTAAAGTCACCATAATGATCACTCACTTGGTACCCATCAAGGTAAACTGGCAATGCATTTCATTGTTCCCTGCAACTAAAATGCTGACAGCTCTGTAGCAACATTCTGCCATATATTTCATCCTGTTAGCCTCCACTTTACACCAGATAGCCCCAAACTCACTGCTACATGGAATATTATTACCATTATTGTTTTCATGTGTTTCTGCCCTAACTGGACTTGAGTCTTCTGATATCATTAGTCACAGACCTCTTCTATCTCTACTGTCATTCCAAAAATATCTTTTACACTTGATCTCAGTTACAATATCTGATTCTGATAGCCAGGTTTCAGTAATGCCAACAATCTTAGGCCACAACATATTCAATAAAGCAATGAACTCAACTCTTTTGTTTCTAATGCTCGTGGCATTTGTGTATAGACATAACGAATTACCAACTGGCCTTTTCTTATAATTAGATATTTGATCTGTTTAGCCTTGTTGTACTGTGTCCCTCCCCAAACACAGTCCAAAAGTTCAAACCTAAACCATACATTTCCACTCCTTCACCAATGCATAACCATGTTCAAAGCCATTCATTTCATTATCACATTTGAATACAATGGCTGAACTTTCACACACATTTTTCCCTCTTTCTCCCATGATGATCTAGTTACCCTGACTCTCTGCATTAGGTCTCATCCCAATAAGTAATTTTTTCAGGCTCCTGATGCCAAATCCATTCAAGTGCAGGTCATCATCCCTCTTATACAAGTCTTTTCTGCCAACAAACACACTCTGCATATCTAAAAACTCATATCGATTTCTTCTATATGGCCTGCACATCAAATCATTTGCCATCATAGCCCTCCTTCTTAACTTAGTACTGTTATATCTGGATACCAAACCTACAATTTTTACTCTGTCACTTCTTTCAACAGACCTTTCATATTCTCTCCCAAACTGCATTTATTGCTACTTAAATTGTTAGTTTCAACAAGAACTAGCATCTCTTTTACTTTTATTTTCTATCATGTTTTCCTTATCCTAAGTTTCATTACACGATTTTCCACTTTTTTCCAGTTCTCTGGTTCATTTTCTAATCATTTCTTTTAATTGGGATATTTTCAATGTCAGATTATTCTCAGTTATATTATCATCATTGCAGCAACATTTCTCCTCAGTAGTAACAACTTTAACTTGTGCTTTAACTTATGATTTAGACACTGTTGTGGCAAGATTTTGGTGCCATTCTTAAGACTAACAATATTCTACAATTATGTCATTAAATGTACTGGTACAATAAATACACTAAAAAATTGTAATAACATACTAAACATACACCAATTAATCCAAGAAAAAACTCAATAAATCAACAAAAATCGCAAATCTTTCAGGAGCTTTGTAACAGTATGTCTTTTCACAAAAAACAGCCTTGAATCTAGACTCTAAAACAACATTCAAACCAATTTTAACTTACAGATATCTGAGAGTAGCAGTTAGCAATAAAACAGCTGAGACTGATCAGAGACTCGAGACTATAGGTATGAGAATTCACAGAGAAATTAGGGAAATGAACCAATGGTGTCAATGGCACAATTATACACGAAACGAAGATATCAGGAAAGAACTTGATGTTGTTACCATTGGAAGATTGTGGGAAAAAAATGTTAGCAAATTGCCAGGAAGAAAACCCAGTGGAAAAACAAGACTGATCTACAAGACAGATTCAATCAGTAGTAACCAGAAGACCAAAATAAAAGCTCTGACAAACAGATTAATCTGGAGCAAAACTTTTTAGAAGTTACTAATAATGTAAACTCAATTACATATTACTGTCACAGCATCCTGAATATATTAGAAGTTTGCTAATAACGACCAATTTTTTTCATAGAGGGACTGAGATCTTACCAGTAAACTTTTCACTGTGTCGTTATATTTTTTGTCTCAAAATGTAAAGGTAATAACTGTGTTATCATTGTCAAAAACAGTAATAACAGAATTTATACAACTTACCAATCTGCTCTCGCTGACCCTGTTTTAAGTAAAACCACTTAGGAAACGTAGGAAATATTTCTCGCAGAATGTATACTAAGCACCCCAAAAATACATCATCCATTTCTTCTGACAAAGGCTGTAATCCATAAAGAGATAAATTTAGAACGACTTTACTGTTATTTTCATTATCCTGGAATATTTATTAGTTTTTATTTAAAAAAAAAAAACTTTAGTTTTAAACAAAATCTGCAAACATGAGTGTTTTAAAATAGTACAATAAAAGAGCAATGCAGGGTAAAAGTGAAATCATACCTCGCTCTTATTACTATTACAGTATTAATAATACTAAGACATTTTTTGCCATAATATAATTTTTCTCAGAAGTATCCATAGCTCAACTGGTTTTGACAATGTCAAAACCAGTTTCATTTGGTATGAAAGACTTGAGTTTGAATCTTATGTAAATTGTGACGATCAGGATTTTCAAATGAAGCGATTTAATTAAACAGCTCATATGTATGTGACAGGGTTTTTCCTTCTAGAGACTCAGATTTTTCAATTCTCAAAACAGGCAAATGCGTTCAAAAAGGTGCATGCAATTTACAGCTATAATACAGTATGCAGACAGGTTAACTGCTCTAACATTAATAATGCTTTAAATAAACCACTTTCTATTACACAAACTATTTCTTTGGTACTACAAGTTTTCCAGTTTGAGATTCAAGTATATACTCGCAAGTATGTCTGAGTTGTACATTACAGATGCATACAATATGTGCAATCTAAAAAAAAAAAAATGCAATTAAATTTTGAATATCAGTAAAATTCTTTATCTCTTCATTATCAGCTTCAAAGTGGGTCTGAGATAGATGTTCTTTCATAGCTACACACATATGAAAATCTAATGTCGCCAAGTCTGGACTAAGTGTTACAACTGTTTCCCCTTCATGCCAGTGAATCTTGTCACCTGTTCTGGAAGCAACCTGCTTTATGATATTTTCATGAAGAATGTGACAAAGAGCTTTTCCAGGAAGTTTCTAGACATATTTCTTCAACATACATTCAATCAAGTGCACAGCGTTAACACTGCAAAAATCTGAATCATAGACTGATATTCTTCCTTGGACTCAAATGCAATAAACTAAACATTCTCTCACTGATACTGCTTGCTGATTTGTTTGCTGGCAGCTATATGAACCTCTTACAGATGAAAACACATATCACAATACCAAAACCATGCTAGGTGGTAAATAATACATGTCCTTCACTGACCAACGAAACATGCAACCTTAGTGATTAGATGCCTGAAGTGGCAGATGTATTCTTAAGCCCAAGAGCATGGGTTCTGGCTTCTCCCCCTTTATCTTCCAACATGTGGTGCAGGTGATATACCCTTCAAGGGTATTTAGCAATTCAGAGCCTCCTCCATTTGAAGGTACAACAGTAAAATGGTTTTACAGATTGGCTGCTAGGTAGTACACAGGACTGAATCTAATGACAGTGCAATTAAATTGCCAAATCTTCAGTCTGCAACTTTTGACCTTATCTAGTTTTAGGTTTCTGTACCCTATGGTATATCATTCATCTGTTGTCTCTGCCCCTCTACCAATCCTGAAAAATCATGGTTGCCGGTGCAACCAAGCTGAAAGAAAAGCTGAGAATTTTGCTGTAAGCAGTGACCTAATTCAAATCATCCATCTACCAATAAGAATACCAGCCAACATTCTCCACTCACACAACACTCTACTATCTCTTTTCTTACTAGTTCTCTTTCCAGGTATACTAATGAGGTCTCCTCTCCTTTCAGTAACTAAAACCATAGTCTCATACAAGTTTCATAGAGAAAGTGGAATTTGCTTCTGTTCTCATCTTTGAGTCTTCTAGCATTAAAAAAAAACAATGTTAGGAACACCTCCATGACTTCTACTACTCCTTTCCATTGTCAGATAACTGTTTTTTCTGCTCTCCAGATCTGGATACAGCCTCTAATAGGATTGCAGAAATTATCCATTTTGGAATGAGGACCTTTACTTCCTGCTCCATTCAAAATTCCCATCCAATATCCAAGCTATGGTTTCCCAAGAAGTGCACCAGCAGTCAAAAATAAATAAATAAATAAATAATGAAAAAACAACTTGAGACAAAAAAAATTCAGCTTTATTCTAGGGATACAACGAAATTTGATGCACCAACAACTACAAAACAGCCATTACGAGGGTGTGCTGAAAGTTGTGAATATCACCATGAAGGAATTGAGGTAGAACCATGTAATTGACACATTCTTCTGCATATGCCTCACAAACTGTTATACACTTACTATAATGCTGCTGCATCATTTGCAATCTTCTGAGAAAAAAAGGCTTTCCCTTATTGCACAAACCAGTCCTCAGCTACAGATATGACTTCATCATTTGTGGAAAGTTTTGTTCCTTTCAAGTGTTTCTTTAACTTTTGGAATAGGAAACAGTCGGATGGGGCCAGGTCTGGCAAACTGGATGGGTGAGACAGACATTGAAAGCCCAAGTTGTGTATTGCCTGTTGGGCTTCAAGAGCAGCATCCTGCAAAAGCAACATGCCTCTGCTCAGTTTCCAAAGCTGCTGAATAACTGCAGCTGCTGTAACAGTTTCACCTTTTTTGAGGTACTTGGTAAGGATTACACCATCCATATCCCAAAAGATAATGGCAGGAACCTTTCCTGCTGACTTTTGGGTTCAGAACTTCTTTGGCCATGGAGAGCCTTTGTGTCTTCACTCCACTGACTGTTGTTTGGTCTCTGGGTCATAGTGATAAAGCCATGTTTCATCAACAGTCACAATATGAGCCAAAAAATTTGCGCCTGATTTCTGAATATGACCAAAATCCCTTGAGATGGCTGCATACATTCTCTCTTTTGGTTAGCATTCAAACATTTGGGGACCCACTTTGCTGAGAGCTTCTGCATATCCAGATGTTGGCGGATAATGACTTCAACTTGTTGCCTGGATAATTTCAGAGTCTTTGCAATGTTTTTGGCTGGTATTCATCTATCATTGAGGATCATGGCATGCACTGCAATGATGTTTTCAGGTGTGATTGCTGCGGAAGGTCTTCCTGACCTGGGGGTATCTGTTGTCTCAGGATGTCCAGTTTTAAACTTGGCCAACCATCTGGCAACTGCTGAGTCACAGTTCACAGTCTTATGCAAAATTTGGTGAATCTCCATTGTAGACCTTTCTTGCAGCATAAAAAACTTAATGACAGCCCAAACTCTATGTCTTCGAATTTCTTCCAAACCTCTGACATGCTTCTTATATATCCTAGAAGAAAAAGAACAAATTACTACAATTTGATGAAACATGGGGGGGGGGGGTTAAAAAGGTTTAAAGATATGTTCTTTCTTGTGGTTATATCAGTTGTTTAACAGAACTTTTAGCCCCCCCCCCCATATAACTACTATTTGTGTAAGAGGCAATTATTTTAAAAAGCCAGACTTATATTTGTCTCTTACACATATAACTACTATTTGTTATATGCTCTGGTCCCTTTAGGTAGTCAGCTGCAATTTCTTTCCATTTATATTCCCACCATCTCTTTCCTGAACCCAAATGGTACTACTGCAACAAAGACAAAAATAAATAATCTCAAGGCGTCTATTTATCTTCTCTTCCAACTCCTACATCATGACCAAGGTGAATGAATGACTTCTAATTATTATACTAAGAACAATACACCATGTGGCTCTGGTGATCCTCTGCCAGAAAGGATCAGAACAATCTTGAACAATCTAGATACCAAAACACTTCTGATCCTGATGGTATTCTCCCAGCTGTACTTAAGAGATGTGCTTTAGAACTAATACCTGTCCTTTACATTTCTATCCAGCATGGAAGCAAACCCATATTCATCCCATAACTAGAGAAGGAGATAAATGACTACCATGAAACTACTATTTACCCATTCCTCTAACCTCAACATTCTTTAAAGTAATAGGGAAAGTAATTCAGCAATTACTTTAATCACCTGAAGAAGTACCATCTAATCACTCACCAGTGATATAGAATTCTTACTGAGTCCATACTGGTGGTTCATACAGTAATCTTCATAATTACATCACCAATCTTCCGACATGTGCCATGATACCACTTGATATTTCAAAGGCAGCTGGTAAGGTTTTGCCTTAGATAACCCTTTGTAACTAGTTCACGTCTTCTCTCAGGTCATTCAATGGGTAATGGTAGTTCTCGCTACAAGTTTCTTGCTAATGCCAGCACAGCATTCCTTTAAGCTCTATTATACTGTATGTGCTTTGCGATGTACATGTTCTAGTTCTTTTTTTTTTTCATGGCTACAAAAGGTTTCTTGCAAAGGATTTTTTTGTAATTTTTTTATTAATTTTATATATATTTTGTATTTTTCTTTATAGTTTTCAAGCTACTTCAGTCCTCCAATAAACAGGGAAGTGGTCTCACACTGGCTGATGAAATTCATCTCTCACCTAAAATCAATCACAAATATCCATGCCTTCAGAAGGATCTGAACCAGCAGTTGAGTGGTTGGAGAGCAAATACTCTTAACCACTTGGCCAACCAGACTGGCAAACCTTGCAGTGCTGACACTCTCCAAGCTTCAAAAGCTTCTACAACAGTGATCTGCAAGCCATATTTTACTAAGGTGATGAATTCAACCTAAGATGATGTATCCTCAGCCTCCAAAAACATCTGGCATCCTTTTTCACTAGGCATTTTACTTTTTTCCTGCCCCGGCTACTAACTTTGTATAAATCCTAAATCTGCCCAAACTTATAGTATACTGTACTTGTTTGGGGTGGTGGACCAAAAACCTCTAAAATGCTGTCCAAAAGGGGCTATTTGGCTAAATGACAACCATTTTCTCATAGACACTCTTTAGCCACTGTTTCACAGACAGTTCTGTATGTGTTCTTTCTAGAGATAGCTCCACAGATAATGTTCAGCAGAACTGGAATCCATTATCACACACACACACAACCCAATTTCTACTAAACCTATAATAACATGAGCAGCAGCTGCCGCCCAACATCCATTTACAATTCAACAACTAACCCAGTGAGCATACTACTCCTAGTCAGGTTTCATTACATGTATCACTGTTCTCTAGACAGCCTTTTCTATGAAGTTTCCAATGACTACAACCTTCAGCTTTAAAAACAGAACATCAAGAGATTCCTTCTCCCTTGTGCAAACACAAGGGCAGAAGTTAATAGAGAAGGAGTCTCTTGATTTGTGTGGAAGTGATTTAAATATAAATAAAGAAATGTTGCTAATGATGCAACAGAGGCAAACGTTTTTTTTATTTTGCATAATAATAATTTCACTTGTATTCTTTAAAAAAATTTTTATAAGAAGGCTATATGTGTTGGCTTGTGAACTAATATCAACATCAATAAAGTTATTAACTAGTACAGCAAAAAAATGCATTTTAGTTTAGAAGTACAAGTAAATTTCAATTGAACTTCATAAATTCCACGACAAGGTTTAAAAAATGTTTAAAAATTTAGTATGTCTTGGATTAAGTGAACAAATCATAAGTGTTCAATACATTGTGTAAGTTGAGGAAAAATCTCTATCATATATGAAACAAAAACAAGTTAATGCTTTATGAAAATGGTTCTTCATATACATGTTACACAAGATGGGGGAAAAGTTTATTTCAAAACTAAATTAAAAAATTAATTTTATTAGGATTTTTTAGAGATTTTTAATGAAATAGAATGAAAGAAAAATTTTAAACACCAAATAAATAAAACAGAAATTTTCTGGGACTTACTTCAACCATAGAAACTATTAAGTTAAGAAATGCTTGACAAAGTGAATATTTTCCCAAAACACACTCTTGTGCTGCTACTTGATTCCCAACAACTCCAATGCTTGTATGAATTCCACTGTAAAAAAATAAAATTAAAAAAAAAAAAAAAACATTTTTATGGTTTTTCTAATATCAAGCATCATTTACTATTTGATAATGAAAAAAAATTATCTTATAATATATGAAGTGCTCTTTTTAATATTTAAGATTTCTCCAAAGTCAACAACAAGAGAGATGTATGTAACAAGAGAAATGATCTTAAGCTCTATAAATGAGTGCTAACTCTAAAATACTCAATAAGAGACTGTAGCCAACATTACACTTAAGATGTTACTATATTATATTCTGTATCAAGAAGTTGGCTGGTTTTTATCTCATTTTGAGCTTGTTGAGCTATGCTAGGAAAAGTGTTTTTAAATTAAAGTATACTGTGGCTTTTTGTCTCAAATTGTGTTGCAGTTGTGCTTTAGTTGGATACAAGTGACCTTCAGTGATGTTATTGTTGAAACTTTGTTGTATATATATTGTTTTTTCACTGCTGTTTGTTGCACTATTTCAGCATCTAAAGATGGCATCAAACAAGAGACGTACGTCTGCGGCACGGAGGACTTCCATACGAAAGTCTGGCTCTGCCTTGGATTTTTCACAGTGGGTACGTTGCAGAAACTGCTATATGTACGTGCCGAAGAATGTGAAGGATCTGTGGACTGTTTGGCTAAATGAGAAGAATAAAAACGTCAACGTACGTGAGAAGTGTCAGGATAGACTGGAACGATTAGGAATGGAAGCACAGGACTGTAGCGGAAGAGCTTCGGCAGGAGTTCATGAAAATGAAAAGTGACCATCTCTTTCAAGAGGAATTGGAAGTGCTCAGTAAGGAGATTCTGGAAATTAAAACTGAGTTAAATGTGTTGAATAGAGAAATTAGGACTATGGAGATTACTTAGCTGAAGTAACTAGAACAGGTTAAGTAAGGGAGAGTCTTTGGTGTGAATGAAGTAATAAATAGTATGGGAGTGATTGAGAGTCAACAGAATGAAAACACGAATGAGATGTCATGAAAGTGAGGGAGTAAGTAAAAGAGCGTTGAGGGAAAATCATGAAACTGGGTCATGCTGAATAGCGTAGAAAATGAGGCCGTGAGTGACGCTTGTTTGAATTTGAATGAAGTTATGAGTGGTACAATATATGGTGAGTCTATGATTAAGGGTATGGAGAGCGGTATGCCTGAGCAGTGCTTGGCTGGTGGAACAATAGAGAGAGAGAATGACTTTAGCAATAAAGAGAGGGCATGATGCAGAAAAGATGATAGTTATGGTGGGTACAAATGACCTGAGTGGTAGTATAAATCGGGTAGCAAAAGATTTAAGAAATTTTGTCCTTAGTCAGTGCAATCTCACCAAAAGTTGTAGGCATACTGAAACTTGGCTGTCAGCAGAAGATGTGGTTACTGGAATTGAATGTGATGGGTACAGTATTTTCAGGGAGGATAGAAGGGGAAGTACTGTTGATGATAGCTGATGAGTTGCAGCCAAAGAAAATAGTATATCAAGAGGATAGACATGTGAATGATAGTTCATTTGAGGTGGTGTGGTGTGAAATAGTGACCAATGTAACCAAATATACAATTGGTTGCTGCTATAGGCCAGGGGATGATATTGAATTCATTCATCAGCAAATTAGTGCAATGAATGCAGGGTTAGTAATTATTATGGGGGATTTTAATTATGGTGATATAAATTGGAAGGAGGAAATATCACGTGACAAAAAGGAAATGGAATTCATACACCTTCTAAGAGATAATTACTTGAAACAGCACATAACTGAAGGGACTCATGGTGTGAGAGTGTTGGACCTGGTCACTAGTTCAGAGGACATATGCATAAGTAAGGTGTCCTCGTTACCTCCAATTGGTGAGAGCACTCATGTGGTATTGACTTGGGAGATTGCAAAAATTGTGGATTTCTCTCTTAAGAAGGGATATATACGAAACTACAGGTTAGGTAATTATAACAAGCTTCAGAGTGAGCTTACAGCCATTCCATGGCAGAACATATTGCAGGGGAAAGATGTTAGCAGTGCATAGGATAAATCAGTGGGTATCTGAAGAAGGCAATATCAGTATGAATTTCCCTGATCAGGAAGACAAACAAGGTAGGATTTAGATGGATGAGTAGTAGTATCAGGCTTGATCTGCAAAAAAAGAAAATGTTGTGGAGAATTTACAAGGAGAAAGGCAATCAGTACACCCATGAGCAGTACAAGGCTCAAGCTAGGAAGGTTACCAGCATAGTAAGAAAAGTTAAATCAGATTATGAGAAGACCTTAGCCAACAAGATCAAGGGAAATCGCAAAGAGTTCTTGCACTATGCGGCAAGTAAAAGAAAGAATGACTTTGGAAGGATAAGCTTAGTGGGTGCTGATGGTATTGAGGTGACCAACTGAGAATGTAATAGTAGAGTTACTGAGTGATCACTTTTCAAAAGTCTATCACCCAAGTCAGGATATCTCTGTACCTGTAGCAATAACTAATGTGAGAACCGAAGTTAATAAATCAGAGGTACTTAGTATATTGCAGAATTTAAATGCAAATGCTGTTGTAGGTTTAGATGGAATATCAGCTCGGGTGTTGCGTGAATGTGCAAAGGAATTATCAACACCTCTTACTTGGTTATTTAACTTAAATTTGAACTCTGGTATTTGAATTTGAACTTCCAGTCCTAGGGAGTAGAAGGAAGGCAAAGTAGTTCCTTTGCATAAAGGTAGCTCTATGACTACAGTAGTTAATTACAGAACAATCACCATCTCCGGTGTGGTGGTAAAAGAATTGGAAAAGTTAGTTAAAGACAGAATTCAAGAATGGGTGGATCAGAATATGATACTCTATAGGGGCCCAACATGGTTTTGTTAAAGGTTGATCCTACCTTGGTAATCTATTAACTTTTAATGATAGAATGACATCTGAATTGGACAAGGGAAATGGTTACACAGTGATACTACTAGATTTTGCTAAGGCTTTTGACAGGATACCCCATGGAATACTTTTGTGCAAATTAGAGCAGATGGGGATGGATACTAAACTGGTAATATGGATAAGAGAATGGCTCATGGAGAGATACCAGAAAGTAGTGTATGGAGGAGAAGAGTCCAGGATAAGGCAGGTGATCAGTAGTGTGCCTCACAGCTCTGTGCTTGGACCGTTATTGTATAATTTGTCCATAAATGAAATCGAAAATTGTCTTAAAGGGAGATATTCAGTTGTTTGCTGATGATGCAAAGTTGGGTAATGCAATAAAAATTAAGCTGATGTTGAGAGTTTGCAGGATGATTTAAGTAAGTTGGCAAAATGGGCAAAAGGTAATGGATGTCAGTTCAATAGTTTCATATATTTCAAAAGGTAATGGATGTCAGTTAAATAGCTCAATAGAATGTGGAAAAGTGTAAAGTTATGCATTTTGGGATTAAAAGATTACAAGTTGTGTACCACATTGATGGAATGGTACTCCAAGAGAGTGATGAGGCTAGGGACTTGGGGGAGGGGGGGGGGGTTTGATGGATAGGGAAATGAAGTTCAGAGGGCACATAGGATTACTTGGTTGTTGAAGAACACACCAATATCCAGAGATAAAGAGGTTATTATTCTCCTTTATAAGGCATTGATACTTCAACATTTGGATTACTCTGCTCAAGTCTGGTCACCTGGATTCCTTGGAGATGAGGAGGTTGTGGAGAGGGTTCAGAGGAGAGTGACTAAGTTGGTGAGTGATGTAAAAAATGCTCCCTACATTGATAGATTGAGAGCTTGTGGATTGCAGAGGTTGGTTGGTTGATAGGCAGAGAAAGAGGGGATATGATAAAAACATTTAAATTACTAAAAGATTTTTTATAAGATTGATGCAAGGGAAATATTTCAGCTGTGTGATATTGATGGAAGAACAAGAGATCATCCCTGGAAATTAAGGAAAAGTGTGGTTAATAAGGGTGTGAGAACGAGGTTTTTCGCCTGGAGGGTGGTGAATGAGTGGAAGGCATTGCCTGACTCAGTTGCGAGTTCCTTGTCTGTAAATGAATTCAAGAAGAGATATGATAGACATTGTTTTGATAGTTTGGGTTTCCCACAATGAGTCTATTGACTCCATGAAGATACCTGTAATAATAATAATATTGGGGGGGATTGGTTGAATATAGATTTACTTCCATTCTAAGGTAGAAGCTGGACATTATGAAAGACTGTAAAGACAATAAAGAATGGTTGTTAATGTTAAAGCACAAATCTTGAGAACTGAGAGAAATAATCAGCACTAGAAGACATTGGTAACCAAATCATTCAGGAATTTTTTCATGCCTTTTTTAGCAAAAGAGGAAAGGAGGCCTACAGTGAGGTATTCTTGGTATCATGCAAAGTGATTTGCATTGGTCTTCTATACAGAAGCATCATGCCAAGAGGTTAGCCATATCTGGGAGTGAGGTTCCAATGATACAATCTGGATGTAAGATGGAAGCATAGAAGAACAGAAGGTGCACTCAATAGCTTTGACAAGAGACCACAAAGTTTGACTGCCATTTCAGTAGGAAATGCTTTCTCTACATGGCTCTTTCAAAGTTATTTGTTGTTGCAACCCAAAAAACAGCCTGGATGGATGGATGGATGGATGGATAGGTAGCAGGTAGCATAACTATTCTCTAGTGAGTTCAAATCCAACCATGGGTGGATCTTAGGTGATAATGTTTGTCATGAAGCATGACCGCTACTCTATTTAATTAGAACCCTAACACCTAGTACCAAATATGATAGCTTTTCAAGCTATCATATTTGGTACTAGGTAGCTGCCCAGATAGCTGCCTGGATTATCAAACTAATCTATTACAGGCTTACAGCCTTTTGTAGGTGGGGAGGTCACATAAAAAAACTAAAAAAAAATAAAATAAAATAAAATAAAAATAAAAATAAAAAATAAAATAAAACAAAATCCAGACTGTAGGCTGAGTGGAAAGCTGGAGTTTTTGTATCAAGGCATTTGTGATATACAATTTTTAAGTGGATTTTTTTTGGCATACTTTGGTTCTCCAACTAGTAGGATGGTCAGTCAAGGGAATTTGAAATGAAGGGCTTCCATCAGTCTCACAAGTACTCCAGTTATTCACTCAAAGCAAGTGTTTGGATAAGAGCACCATGAAAAAAAAAAAAAAAAGAGTAGAAATCACAGAGATCATCTCTAACACCACAGGACATGAGAATAACTGAGTGAAGAACATTCCATATAAAAAGGAAACATGGACAAGATTATAGTCAAAGTCAGGGCTTTCCAATCTTTTTTGTATCTTGGCATACTGGAGAATCTATATGTGTCATTTCTTGAAAATCTTTTTTAGAGCTTTATTTTAGAACTTAGTGAGAAAGTAAAGAAAAAGATAAATAAAAATTATGTAGATTTATTATCACACTGACATTAAAAAATAATCAACAAAGTAAAATAAAATTAATTTGTTCAATGAGAGACTTATGCTTGTTTCTGCAAACAACTGTTTTAAATCTGGATCAATGCTTAAAAGAGCGACACAGAATTCATGATCAAGGCTCTTTAAACATGACTTCTTCAAATTCTTGATCATGACCATCGACAAGAAACATTATTTACACAGAATAAGTTGTAGCAAATGGTGCGTCTTAATTGCTTTTTTCTCCAACAGAGGGGAACGCTTCTTTTTGAAGAACAGAAGGTGCCATCCTACTTATTCAGCTGAAACCTATTTGCAGTTAACCAGAATTCAGACAACTAAATACCTTTAAAATGAACTTCAAGGATCTGATCATTCCTTAAATCTAGGACTCTTCCTTTTCTTTCATTGAAAGATCAAAGTCCAAAATATTTTCTAATAGCAATGTAAAGGGATTTCAAATCCAATTTTACTTTTGTGTGTTACTTTGATCAAAATAAAAATGGAACTTATCTTCTAGCATGCTCAGATGTTCCCTATAAGTGCTAATAGTTCTTAGCTAGAATTAGAATTAAAGCACAGATTAAACACAAAATTAAAACATAAAATTAAAGAAGGACAGTTAGTCAGGGTTGAGAAGATTACTCTTCAGCACCAGTGAAACATTATTACCTGGCTTACTGGCTGTATGAAATGGCCGATGCTATGCTTGATCTTCAAGGTTGACTCCTTTTTTAATCTCCACCACCTCTCTTCTTACATGAAGAGTAAATGATACCCTTCAAGGATATCAATTACCTGCATGCCAGACATACTGTGAGAATCTCCATTCGAGAATGCAACAACATGAAGTTGCTGATGGTAAAGAATTTTGTGATCAGTTGGCAGCTAACTTCACCCACCAAAGGTTGTACCATGTAAACCATCAGTACTATGAGTTGGGTAAAGGGTTAACTTTGGAATTATGCTCTAGGAACAAAAAAATGGAATTTTTTTCCAAGTGGGCCAATAGGTTTCAGCTGAATAAGTAGGATGGCAATGTTTCACACTTTGTATACTGGCCAAAGAAAATATTCACAAACATCTATGTTATACAATGGAATTAAACCCATAAGTTGTAGAACAGTGACACTATCCATTCGGCCACCAAGCAACCATTTGCTGTCTAGTTTGAAAATGGTGCATAAAAGAAACCGAAGCAGCAATATGCGTAGAACACTGACAAATCCATACTATAGTAAGAAGACTATCATCTAACATTGTATGTCCTAAATCTTTTTAAACAGAATGAAAAACATTAGAAATAATTTTAGTTAATAATGTGAAGTAAGAAATCTTCCCATAAAATACAATATCAAAAAAACGAAAAACAACAAATCCCCCCCCACACACACACACAGCAAAAAACACATCCATTTCATTAATACAGATCGTTTAAACATAATGAGTAATGATATTTGTGCTTATAAAGGAATAACCTTCTATTCCTGATGATAAAATCTCAGCTTCCAGCTAGAACAACTACTGTGCATGCTAACTACACCCTGCAATTCTTATACCACAAGGGTAGCAATTTCACATTTGTAAAATAACATTTTTATTTCAGTAGAAATTAAAAAAATGTGCTAATAAAGGAATAACCTTCTATTCCTGATGATAAAATCTCAGCTTCCAGCTAGAACAACTACTGTGCATGCTAACTACACCCTGCAATTCTTATGCCACAAGGGTAGCAATTTCATATTTGTAAAATAACATTTTTATTTCAGTAGAAATTAAAAATGGAAAGTGAAACTTACATGGAAGTAAATTTAATCAATTTAAAATTTTTGCATAAAGATCAAAGGTATACTCAATATGTTAACAATGAAACAGAAAATAAAATGCAATTAAATAATTAATTTTAAAAAGGATTACTACAATGTAAGACAGCAGATGGTCAGTAAATTCCTAATTAAAAAATTAATATAAGACAATAATCAGGAATTTAAAGATGATACAATAATATTTCCCACGAAGGGGATAATCGAAATCATCGGATTCAGATCTGTTTAAATTAAGGCAGTGTAGAAAGGCCTCACAACTCTCTTTGCATAGCTGTTCTGCAAAGAATTTATTTTTATGTAAGATCTCAATTTTCTTCCAAAGAAGTTTTCTTCCTTGTATTCAGTTGAGATGACATTTTGCTAGGCCCAACTGCTCCGATTCATGATAAAGGATGCATAATTTATGCTCCTCATGACAGACAGCTGTACATCTACCAGGCTGTCCAAAGTAAGACAAACACCAGAAACAAGGGATCTGGTAGACACCTAGAAAGCTGAGTAGAGTATGCTTGTCTTTAGGTGAAAATTCATTTAATATAGTGGATTCCACTTCTGTATTCATTTAATACAGAAGTGGAATCCAAAAGATATCTTCAGGAAATCTAGAGACTGGTAGCTTAAAGCTGTTAAAAAACTATCTTGATAAGAGACTCATTAAAACCATTTTTCAAAATGGCAGATTTCATATAATTCAATTCTTCCTGTGGAAGGTCTTCAGATGAACAGATTGATATGATAAGATCTTATTGGTTCCAACTTTTTCATTGGGATGATGATGATAAGTAGTGTGGATATAACAATCAGTATGCATTTCTTTTTGAAAAACTGTATATTACAACTGGCTGACGAAGAATCAATATATAAAAATCAATATATATATATATATATATATATATATATATATAATGCAATATTTTGGACACATATGTAGAAGGGAAGGCAACTGCCTGGAAAAAATAATCATCCAGGGTAAACCGTGTGAGAAAAGAAAAAGAGGAAACCACCCTACAGGTGGATTGACCAAATATCAAGAATCACTGGACTTAAACTAGAACAAGCAATAAGAGAAGCACAGGAGAGAAAGAAATGGTGAAGCATCATCAGGAAGGTCACGAGTCCTCAGATGAGGAGATCTGAGATATATATATATATATATATATATATATATATATATATATATATATATATATATATATATATATATCAATAACAATCAATATCTAAAATGGCAAGTTGATTGCTTTTTTCCTCCTCCTCCTGTAAAAGTTTAACTTGAAATTTTGACTTCAAAACCAAGATTAACTGCTTTTCAGACCACTCTCAAATTGTCTTAACATTTTTAGCAGCCTCAAGAAATGCCTCTCCATTCTCATTTGGTTGATCAGCTATAAAATTAGGTATGACATGACTTAATTTACATGCTGAGAAAATTCTTCGTTTTCTAAATTTGAGACAGAGTCTCCAAATAACATTAGAAGAATTATGATTCATTATGCTATTTCTATATACCAAATCTATGTCTGATAACTCAATTTTCCTAATTATTACTTTGAATTATCTTAGCAAATTTACTCTGATTATCCTGTCATCAACCGCCATTGTAGGTAGTTTAATGTACTATTTGTAGAAATTTTTATATATTTAATTTTGATCATCGATTTTGCCAAGTGTAAAAATTAGCTGCAAATGGCATTAGTATTAGATTTCTATACTGACATCTAAGCATGCAAGATCCTAGATATCTGTATTTTGCTATAATTCTCTATTATTTCTCAAAATTTTATCTTAAGCTTAACATTAATTAAGTGAATTGAGTCTTCACACTTTTATTTACAAAAACTGAAAAGTTTAATAATACTAAAATACATTAAAAAATAAATATACAACATCATGCACTTTAACTACAGTAACTCATCTTAAAAACTAAAAAATAATTAACTAAACCACATCTTATCTGAGCTCGAAATTATACCAGCTAAAAAAAGAACATCAGCTGTATGATAAATTCACAAATGCATTATATAGTTTTAGGACTGATGAATCCCATTCTGAATATGTTGAGAGAACATTTTTCTTTCAGTTTAGGAATGGTTTGAAATCTGAATTAAAAAGAGCAGTCTATAAACCCGGTGTTTACTTCAATAGTAGAAGAAAAACCTTCTTCTACTATTGAAGAAGTACTACAGGTTGCTCAGATGGAGGAGACAATAATTCAGTTTAAATCCTAATTTACCAAAGTCTATTCAAGTCATAGATGATATCAATAACTCCGACACTAATGAAAGAAAATTAACCAAATCAGAAAGATTTTCTTAGACTAATTTTGATAAAAAAATTTCACAGAAAAAGAATTTTAAAGAAGAGGTTAAAAAGCTTCAGTCGCATGCTGGTCGTTGGCGCAATCAGTTGTGGAGTAAGGAGTGATTTCTGATGTTCTGACCCCATGTGCCTAATTATGCAACAAAAAAAAAAAAAAAAAAACGGTGCATGATAAAATTTAAGATGTTACAAAAACACAAGATGAAAATTTTAAAGTCTATTCTGAATACTCATTCGCAGTTGACTGTAATACACGGTAAAGAATCTAATGAAGGTTTAAAGAATTAATGATAGTTCTCAGATACACACCACAGAAATTATTTTTATTTATTATTCTTTTTTTATGATCCAACTCAATGAAAGGTTGTAAACCTATTGTACAGTTATTACTCTAAGTGGATTGATGTTTTGATAATCCAGTTTCTACAAATCTAAAGAACCAAGTGTGACACCAAGCCACTTCACTTATCAGTAAACCAGGTGTCATTACATTTAGAACAACCTCCCCTCAAGGGCAGGTTGTTCTAAATGTAATGTATTTGTCTTCCCTTAAGTCAGATGTTCAGTTTTTCAAGAATCATGTCTGCAGATTCCTGCCTTCTTTTTACCATCTTGCCCACTGACAGTTATAAAAAAACCCCAGAAATTTAGATAATATAGATGTTCAGAACAGGAACATATTGCTAGATTTTGCCCTAGAAATTTATCTAGAATCACTAAGGCATTTGATAAGAAGACCCATTCTTCTAAAAACACAGGATTCATGAGTACATTAGATGCAATCAATGGAGAATCATTAAATTCAATTAAAGCAGAGATTCCAGAAATTCCATGTAAGATATACTTTTAGACATGGGGTTCGTGTTTTAGTGGTAACTTGGCAATTCTTTTTGTTCTTAAAAGATAAGTTACAAGAAGACTTACAGCAGTTAGATAAATCTAAGGAATATTTTAATCAGGAGTTGCCTGTTACTCAGAGTATCTCTCTAGATATATTCTTTCCTGATTTTCCTCTTACTCTGATGCATTATTGGTTTCAAATGCCCCTGTGATCATTCTAGAATAATTTCTATACACAGAATTGAATTTTGTAAAGAGTTCTCTAATTGTTTTTCTGGAACATCAGCAAACTGATGTCCTCTTAGTAAGGATGAAACTGATGTGCATCATGTAATGAATGAAGGATTGCACACAGAACAAGAGCCTGATGCTTTAAATAAAGATTGTTTTTGCAGAAATGCTAATGTGATACGTTTAAGTTCTTCTAAAAAAGAAATGGCTAGGAAGTCCACAGATAAAATTTGGGATAGATACTAATTCCATAAAGATTGCTCAGCAGGAAGATCCATTTTGGGGACCTATATATATAATAATAATAATTGAAATACAATTTTATTAATACAGACCAGTATTTTACAATAAACATTTATTAAAACCTACCAGTTTCGCCAGCAAACTGTCTGGCTTTTTCAAGGCATTACGGAGATATGAAAGTTAGTAAATGCAAATTAAAAGGAACATAAAAAACGTTGTAAACCAAACTAGTATCTATGGTTACACGTTTCACGTGACAGAGATGGCTTATTGTTCTTATTCATTATCACGCATGCGTGTTTGTTGTAGACTTGTAATGTGATTACTGGCTAGCTGTAGTTCAGATTGATTGAGAGAGAGGATCAAGTTTTTCCACGAACTGTTTAGAATTACACCCTGATTTCCGTTGAGGTTTCCGCCGGTTATTAGTACTATTGTGGCTTCCTTAAATACACGATGCCTGTAGTCGTCATCGAGATATGGCATGGAGCTGTTTTGCCAATCTATCGTGTGGTTAGACGTGCAGAAATGATGTGCTAAGCCAGAAGAGATGCTTCTGTTGTGGTTTACATCACCAACATGTTCTTTTTGTCTAATTTCTAAACTTCGTGAAGTTTGTCCGATGTAGGCAAGACCACAGGAGCAGGAAATGTAATATACTCCTGCATGTCAGTTGGTGCAGTCCTCACATCCTGTCACCCCAAGACTATATGGAACACCTAAAATACATAAACAGGATATACCTCTCCGTCCAATAGTTGATGGAAGATCATCACCAACCTACCTTTTGGCAAAGCATCTTGCAAACTTATTAAATAATAAAATAAGATCAACAGAATCCTATATCAAGAATAGTCAACATTTTGTAAATAAACTCCAAGCCATTAAGATTGCACCAACTGACATGCTAGCCAGCCTAGATGTTGTATCCCTTTTCACCAATGTTCCAGTAGAAGAGGTAATAAACATCATCCAAGACCTCTTTCCTCTAGACATCACACAGATGTTTAGACACTGCCTTCAATCTAATTTCTTCAAGGTTAACAACACCATATACCAACAATTAGAAGGCCTGGCAATGGGAAGCCCACTATCACCATCTTGTGCAGACCTTTTCATGGAAAAACTTGAAAAAGAAATTCTCTCTGCAATCTCTCCGAGACCATCTACATGGTGGAGATATGTGGATGATATATTCATCATATGGCAAGACAGCTTAGACAACCTTAAATCATTTGTGGATAAAATCAACTCAATACATAGCAAGATAAAATTCACTCTGGAAGTAGAAAACAACAACCAACTGCATTTTTTAGATATTTTGATAAAAAAACAACCTAACAGTGTCAAATTATCCATTTACAGAAAGCCCACAGATACTGGAAGATATCTTCACTATACTTCAAACCATCACAAGTCACACAAACTGAGTATTATCCACATGTTGAAACATAGAGCCAAAAAGTTTATATCAGAAGAGGAGGATACACAGAATGAACTCTCACTAATAGCCAACACATTATCACAAAATGGATAACCTCAAAACATCATCAAAAAATATCTATACAATGACAACCCCCAGACAAGAAGAATCCCACCATCAGCACGTTTCTACTGTAGTGATACCTTTCATCAAGTCAATTTCTTATCAAATAGCAAGAATACTAAGAGCCCACAACATCAGAGTGGTCTTCAAACCAACCACCAACATCCGACAAGTTTTAGGATCTCCAAAAGATAAAGTTCCGTTCTACAAATATCCAGGAGTATATTACATTTCCTGCTCCTGTGGTCTTGCCTACATCGGACAAACTTCACAAAGTTTAGAAATTAGACAAAAAGAACATGTTGGTGATGTAAACCACAACAGAAGCATCTCTTCTGGCTTAGCACATCATTTCTGCACGTCTAACCACACGATAGATTGGCAAAACAGCTCCATGCCATATCTCGATGACGACTACAGGCATCGTGTATTTAAGGAAGCCACAATAGTACTAATAACCGGCGGAAACCTCAACGGAAATCAGGGTGTAATTCTAAACAGTTCGTGGAAAAACTTGATCCTCTCTCTCAATCAATCTGAACTACAGCTAGCCAGTAATCACATTACAAGTCTACAACAAACACGCATGCGTGATAATGAATAAGAACAATAAGCCATCTCTGTCACGCGAAACGTGTAACCATAGATACTAGTTTGGTTTACAACGTTTTTTATGTTCCTTTTAATTTGCATTTACTAACTTTCATATCTCCGTAATGCCTTGAAAAAGCCAGACAGTTTGCTGGCGAAACTGGTAGGTTTTAATAAATGTTTATTGTAAAATACTGGTCTGTATTAATAAAATTGTATTTCTATTATAAAAACGACCAAAAATGTATACTTTAAATAATAATAATTATTATTGCATGACACCTCCAAGGACTCATCATGGGAGGACACAATATATAATGACCCAGGAAGGATTGGTACCTAATGATTTTGTTCCTTTTAATCTAGCCAGGTTATTTCTGAGTTCAGAAGGAATACTATACATAAAAGATAAGAATGTAAAGAACTATAATCCACCATGAGCAGTTATTCTTTGAGACCACATTCCAAGTGCAACAAAACTTATAAGTTTTGTCACTGATAAATAGTTATTGTATTCTTAGAGTGGGTTATTCTTAGTTACTGTAGACTGTAAATATATCCTTACAGATATTCTACAGAATTTTTTTTATGCAAATTAGTGTAAAAAGAGTTTTCCATTTCAAATTACCAGTTTCTGTTGTTAATGCACTGATATTGTGAGAAAGAACTGCAAAATCAATTGCTTGTTTTTATCTTATATATACCCTTAATACAACTGTGGGTATACATATCAAGAATATATGTATGCTAGTCATAAATAAATATTGGTTTTAAACCACCTGTTTGAACAGAGACATCATTATTGTAATTTATTTGATTCCTGTTTTGCAACTGTAATGCGAAGAGCTTCATGTTTCAACCAAGTATATTCAACCAAGTTGAAATATGAAATACATTAATTTGGGGGGGGGGGGGGTTGCTTCTTTAATGAATATAAATCTGGAATTACATTGATGGATGTATATATTAAATTATATTAATACATAAGAATATAAACAATACAGTAATAAAAATATTTCTAAATTGATATTAACCAAACACTTTTTTTTATCATTAATGAACATCAAGCTTGAATTATATTGAAGAACATCACTCGCAAACAATATACAATAAAACTACCTCTGACTTTATATTCAAACACCTTTAAAAATAAACTGTAATTTAACAGAATTTACATGCCTTGCTAATTCACTAGTGTTCTGAGTAGTGCTTATCATGAAAGGCAAAAAATTAGTTGGGACCAGCCTTTTCCATACTTCAAGTGGAGTTTCAGTTGATAGAGCAGTAAATACATCTACACAAACAGCCAATAATTCTATAGGTGGTTGAGGTAGTTGAGAAAACCTAAATGATATTAAGAAAATTATATTAAGAAACTGATATTAAGTGATAAGTAATGACACACATTTTAAAGTGGCTCTATGGAATTCTCATCATTTTCAATATGCAAAAATCCATTAACATTAATGAATTCTATATGAAACCAATGCTATATAATATATAATATAATATATATTATATATAATATAACATATATAACCAATGCTTCAGCTATATAAATAATAAACAAATTATAAACATTAGGTGTAAGTATCCTAATATTAAGAGGGTTATACATATATGCTTTCCATTACTATTAAATTATTTAAGGAATTTACAATGTATACTTGGAATATTAATTAAAAGACACTTTAATAAATACCTCCTATATTTCGGCAAAGTGACATTGCCATCTTCATGGGAACATACAACTATGACACATGCATGCAGGCAGTACAAAAAGCAAATGAAGCAGAAGAGAAAAAACTACTGTTGTTCCTAGAGTCCTAAAGGTGCCCCCTAGCAGGCTATATTGGATTGTTTTGACTGTTGGGCTGAAGTTCTCAAGCTGCAAGCTTCCCAAATTTGGGGCAGTCTCATGCACCCATATTTGTTGAGGTTTGGAAAGTTTTTTCGAGCTGAGGCTGATTCCATGAACAATATTTCATATTTAAATTTGCTGTGGTGTATTAACGTGCCTTTCTTCCAACATATCCTGTGGCAGGTATCCAGAGCATGGTCTGCAAGCCCAGAGTGGCTGTACTGGTGAAACCAGATGTAGTCTTTATGTTCTGAAATCCTGACGTTTACAGCTGCAAGCGACCTGGTATACCCCAGGTAGGTCTAGGGGAAGTGGTGGAGTGGATAAGGGATGCCAATTTTTTTACATGGTCTGTAACAAGAAGTCAGGTCATTTTTTTTAAGATTTTGGTTAACTTTTCAGAGGTGCTCTGGATTAACCAAAATCTTAAAAAATTATGACCTGACTTCTTGTTACAAACCACATAAAAAATTGGCATCCCTTATCTGCTCCACCAAAGACTAACCACTTCCTCTAGACTTAACTGGGGTATACCAGGTCCCTTGCAGCTGTAAACTGTCCTACTTTGGCCAAATAGGCAGGACAGCAAATGTCAGGATTTTGGAACACAAAGACTACATCTGGTTTCACCAGTACAGCCACTCTGGGCTTGCAGACCATGCTCTGGATACCCACCACAGAATACATTGGAAGAAAGTCACGTTAATACACCGCAGCAAATTTAAATATGAAAGACTGTTCATGGAATCAGCCTCAATTCTAAAAAACTTTCCAAACCTCAACAAATATGGGTGCATGAGACTGCCCCAAATTTGGGAAGCTTGCATCTTGAGAACTTCAGCCCAAAAGCCAAGACAACCCAATATAGCCCGCTAGGGGGCACCTTTAGGACTCTAGGAACAACAGTGGTTTTCTCTCTTCTGCTTCATTTGCTTTTTGTAGTGCCTGTGTGCACGTGTCATAGTTGTATGTTCCCATGAAGATGGCAATGTGGCATTGCCAAATAATAAGAGGTATTTATTAAAGTTTCTTTTAATTAATATTCCAGTATATGTTGTAAATTCCTTAAATAATCTAATAGTCATGTTATCAATGTATAAGCCTATCTACAAAAATATATGCTTTCCATGCTCTCTGCATCCAAATCTTTTAACTAGGAAGCTAGTACCTCACCCATTCAAGGATAAAGCCATAAAGTGGTTTCTGCAGGCCAACTGCCAGATAGTACACAGGACCAAACCTCTCAATAATGCTTTGGAAGGCATTATTGACATTTGGACAGTGCTCCCTGCACTGTCCAAAGCCACATGTGGATTGAAGTCTGGATACTCCCCATGTGGGAGTGATGACCCTCAAGTACTTCACCCCCACTGCATGCCTCGCCTCTTTAAATTTCTCATTCTTTTACTCCAATCAACATTACAAAAAAATTCCATGGTCACTGCAGTTTATAAAAATAAAAGATCTCTCCCAAAAACAACTCTAAACATGTCAGAAAAAAATGCAAAAAATAAAAATACCCCAAAAAATCCAACAAAATCTCAACATTCCACACACACCCACACAAAGAAAAAAACCCTTTCAGACTGACTTCACTAGCATCAGAGGTTGAATTCCAATATCAATTATGTGCACTACTACAACCATGTATAGACATCCAAACCTGATATACTATCAGGTTTGGATGTCTTTGGACAAACCACAACTAGCACTCTCTACAACATCTCACCACTTTCCTCATTACATCTTCTATGATGCTTTTTGCAAGAACTTAAGCTATTGTCAGGACTGATATATCATCCCAAAGGTAATCGAACCAGGAATTCCCATCTATGCAATCCACTTTGCCTCAAGATTAGCTTATCTCACTTTATTGTCTTCATCTGTCAACTTTATGGTTTCTATAAACTCCAACAACTTCACTAACTTTTTTGACTACTTATCTCTGGGAGATGATCGCACATAATCTAATTATCCTAACAGTGAGATAATCTTCCTTGGTGATATCAACGTCCACAACTCAGACTAACTCCCTTTTTCCAATTTCACAAACTAAGCTGATAAAGAAGTCAAACTGTTTGCTACAATTAATGATTTACACAAACTGTAAATCAACCCACCAGAATGCCACATAATCCTTTCAATTCTCCCAAAGGGAAGAATGTTATTCTTCCCTTTGCAAGCCTGACCATAACCATATCTCTCTTTTTTTCCCCCTTTTTTTTTTTCAGATTGTCCTTCTCTTACTCTTGTAATACTTCAGGATACAAGGTTGTGAGAGTGCCAATTGGAATGACTTTGACCTTGGGCAGGGTGGGGGGTGGGGGGTGGGGGGCTCCTATGCCTCATTTCCATAGGTCTGCTAATTGCTACCATTGATTCTAGCATCTGCTCTGATATAATAACAAAAATTATTCTTGCTAGGATGAATGCTTTTATTCCCTACTCCATTCAAAATCTTTAACTCTTATCCAAATCCTGGTTCTCCAACAACTGTGAAAAAACAGTCCAAGCCAAAAATCTGACATATGTCCAATAGCCACACAAAGACTCCAGCCTCTCACTAAGGTTAGACTACAGCACATAACAACTACAAAAAAAAATAATAATAATAAATAAATAAAAAATAAAAAATAATAATATACAGTAAAACCCCATTTTTACATTCCCGCAATTTACGTTTTCCTGCCATTTACATCATTTTCTGTTGGTCCCGTCTTAAGTCATATTCTTACGATATATTGTTTTCCCGCCATTAATAACTTGATGTGGACATTATTTCCCATGATTTGCATTATTTTCTCGGGTGGCAATACTGATTTTCAAATGGATTTCTGCTGACATCTGCGCATTTCTGTTCCCAAATGGCATTGATTTCGCTGTAGTTTCGTTTCTGCCATCACAGTGACTTCCATGTTTGCAGCAGTAATGTAGTGATGAGCGATACCGTGCTTTTTTAATCACAGTACGAATCGATATTGCAGAATTTCTGCTACGTAATTTAGCGTGTGAAAGTTGCTCTCAAGTTGCGGTGGTGGATTATCCATGTTAGTAACATTGAGAAAAAAGACAGGAAATGTATTTCGGTAGAAGAAAAGATGGCAATTCTGCGACGTGTAGATTGGCATGCCGGAACATGTGTGCATTTAGCAAAAGATCTTGGACTCTCTGTTGTCCACTTTGAACACGATAGTAAAAAACAGGTCAAGTAATGAACTCAATGCAAAGCAATCTGGCATTATGTCAAAAAAAAAAAAAGCAAAAACAATCAACAATTAAAGATTTTTTTAATTTAAATAGATAAATGTAAGTAATTCTAAATTCATTTATTTTAAGTTATTAAAATCTAGTATGTAGACTCACATACTAGCAGTAAGTCATCTTTTAGCCTTTTTTTTAATGTTTTTTTTACATTTCCTGCTATTTACACTTTTTTCCATCAGTCCCCTGAAAAGTGTAAAATAGGGATTTTACGGTGTGTGTGTGTGTGTGTGTGTGTGCATGCGCGCGTGCGTGCGTGTGTGTAAAGCAGACTTTGTAAAGGTCAAATGCACTAAGCTTGTGTCCTGTCCAAATGACAGTTTGGCCTTCTGATCCAACAGCAAAAATTATGGGATGTGAGTTCTGTCCTTCTACATGTCTGCCTCTCTCACATCCTGATGGTACCATAGTAAGATCTCCCAAAGATAAGGTAGACCTCTTGGTACCAGTTTTTTCCTTCCAACTCTCATACAGATGACAAAGGAAGGTCTCCCATTCCACAAACTATCCACAGTATGCCTCTGAAATTTCCCCAGAAGGGACATCAGAAAAATACTCAATAAATTTGATACCAGTAACTCTCCTATGCCTGATAGTATTCCCCCAGTTGTACTAAAAGCTTGGGCTCCAGAACTCACACCATCCTATATTGCCTCTTTGAGTTGTCATGCTCATCTGGCATCTACCCAACTGCCTGGAAGTAAGCTTTTATCCAGCCTATTCCAAAAAAATAATAAATAAATAAATAAATAAATAAAAATGGGAGATAAAAGTGAACCATTGAACTATCATCCTATTGCTCTGACCTCAATGCTCTCAAAAATAATAATGGAAAAGGTCATCGACAGCCAAATGCTTCACTACTTAGAGACTCACAAGTTACTCGGTGATCTCCCCCATATGGATTCTGCCATTCTCATTCCACAGATCTCTTAGTCATCCTCAACTACTTTAGATGTAGGCCATGAAAAATTTTAGAAAAACTCAAGGTATTCTAATATTTCCATGGCATTTGATCAAGTCTGGCATTATGGTCTTCTTAACAAGCTACTATCTCATGGTGTTCCTCCATTCCCTTTGTGAATGAAGGAACATCTTCCTGTCTATCATTCATTTCAGGTTCTGGATGGATGGTTTCCATTTATCTGATGTTTTAATCAATGCTGGTGCACACCAGGGTTCTGTGCTTTTACCAATGCTTTTCTTCCTATATGGTAATGATCTACTCTCTCTCTGCCATCCAATCTTATTCATAGCCTTTGCTGATGATAGTACTATCCACACTCCTGTTTTATATTTTCAAAACCTTGTAGTGTGCTCAAGAAACTCATGCTTCAAGATCTTCTCTTAACCAATGTCTGAAACAACCATCTCCTAGCCATTCTTGGAATGAGGACAACCTGGTGAATTTGAATTCCACCAAAACATAATTCTGTCTTATTTCCCATCAGAAAGATCATGCCTTACTCACTCACCCTCACTTTTAACAATATTCTGCTTGTCAACCAGAATCAGTTTTCACATCTATGCTATCCTGGCACAAGAACCTCCTCAGCCTTCATAAAGCTCAGTATTCTTTTTCATTCCAACAGTACTTCTGCCCAGCTCGACTCCTGACACTTTATAAAGCTCAAATCTGCCCAAGTTTAGAATACTGTTCTCACATTTTGAGTGGAAACCCACATTTTGTTTGTAGAATTTTCCCTGCAATTTGGCCACATGGCTGGGACACCTTACACACTTTCTTATCCCATTTGAACAGCCAACATCCAAAGATCCAATTCACAACAGAAATAAAAAGTAACAGTCTACCCTTCCTTGCCACCCTAGTTACAAGATAACCAAATGGATCCCTCATCTTCACAGCCTACAACCCCCCCCCCACACACACACACAAGTAGATAAATCCATCAACAGTAACATCACCCCCACTCCCCTCCCAAAAATTTGGAACTATAAAAACCTTAGTCCACCAGGCAAAATTAATTTGCTCAGATAACACTGCACTCAACACAGAACTCACCCACATAAAATACACTTTTTTGGCCAATAAAATAACATTTTTATTTTATTGGCCAAATAAAAGAAATTTTATTAAATAAATAAAAATTCTTTTTATTTGGCCCACCAAATAAAAAGAATTTTAACAGCACATATCCACACTACCCCTCCCCCACTTCCAAACACAGATTACAAAGAGGAAAGAATGGTGACAAGTATGTGGAATGCTTCCTATGAGGAGAAGTTTGTGAATTACAAAAGTTCAGCTGATAGGAAGAAAACAGTCAAGATGATAGGAACATATATAAGTTACTAAAGGGAGTTTATACAATATATACAGAAGAAATTTTTTTTCAACATGATATTTTCTATACAATTCATGGATTAAAAAAGGGATCACCCTTGAAAGTTCTGTAAGAATATGGTAAGTAAAGATGTGAGAACTAGATTTTTTTTTAACATGGAGAGTGATGAATAAGTGGAATTAGTTACAAGAGACAGTTGTGGGTGCTTTGTCAATAAATGAGTTGAAGGAGTGGTGTGATAATCAGTGTGTAAATAACAGTTTAGCGATTAGTCTTTGAACTCCATCAAGATGCTCTAATAACAATAAGTGATCCCGGTAAAATTTGCACACACATAATTATGAAGAAGTTTGAAGTTATGGTAAAAAAGACTAAATTGGATTGTGAGAGAAAATTAGATAAGCAGGTCAGATTGTTCCAAAAGTTTTTTCACTTATGTAGTGAGTAAGAGAAACAATGATTATGGAAGAAAAAGTTTAATCAATGCTGAAGACAGAGGAAGGAGGTGACAGAAGCAAAAATAAAAGAATTAAGTTATAAAGTGACCACTTGGCAAGGATGTATCAGCCAGATGTAGATTTTGCAGTTCTTATATTCCTTCTACAATATCTTTTTTTTTTTTTCAGTCCCTTCTTTATACACATGGGCATGCAGTCTGAAAGTGCTTCTGTCAAACAATCCCTGAGCAATTATTCCTATGCTACTGACATTCTTTCCATAGCTTCTTAAGCCATAGCACTGCTCCAAGCTGCCTCTTAAATCTATCATAATTGCTTGCTTTGTAGTTCAACATACAATATAAACTCTTTCTTTACTGATAATTTCACATTTGGCAATCTGCCAGAAGAAGACTCCATGGTCAGTTTCCCAATCAGAGACTGATTCATGCTGATATTGAAAAAGGGAGTGAAAAGAGAAAGAGAGTAGGACAGTTTCATTACATAAAGGTGGCTCTAAAACAGAACTAGAAAATTACAGATCAATTATGTTAGGAGTGATGGCAAAGATGTTGGAAAGGTAAATTTAGGACTTGGTGGATATGAATAGAATACTCTACAGTGGCTAGCATGGCTATATAAAAAGTAAGCCCTGCCTTAGTAATTTACTCACAATTTATTATAAAATAACAGCAGAATTAGATAAAGGAAATTACTATAATACTCCTGGACTTTGCAAAGGCATCTGGCAGAATCATTCATGGAAAATTATTACATAAGCTGGAGCAAATGAAAATAGATATAAAGCTGGAAGCATGGATTGGGGGGGGGGGGCAGACAGACAGACATCAGAGAGTAATAGCATATGGTGAAGTAGAATCTAGGAGAATGAAGGTGGACAGTGGAGTGCTTGAAGGATATGCACTACTCAATTCAAGACCACTACTCTTTGATTTGTATATTTATGATACAGAGGATGATGAAACTAGGGAAAGCAATAGTCGATAAAGGTGATGTAAACATGATTCAAATAAATTGGCACTGTGTTAAGTTGCAAAATGTAACTTAGGTTATGCACGTTGGGATGAAAATATTACATACCATGTGTCACACTGATGGTACTGTATTGCAGGGAATTGATGAAGATAGGGATCTGAGGAAAATAGTGGATAGGTAGTTGAAGTTCAGAAGGCATGTTGCAAGAGTTGGAAAAACAGCTCAAAGGATTACTTGGATTGGCACTAAAAGCAAAGATACAGAGCTTATTATCCCTTTTTTATAAGACTATAATTCAGCATCTTGACTACTGTGTACAGATTTGATCACCTGGGTTTATTGGTGATCAGAAGGTAGCAGTGGTGGAGAGGATTCATAGATAAGTGACCAAGATGGTGACAGGTCTGTGCAATGCTCCTTATGAAGACAGATTGAAGGTGTGTGGCTTACAGTTTAGGTGATAGGCAGAAAAGAGAAGACATGATAGAAACTTAATGAAGTTCTGTAACAGTGACAGAAAAGAACTTTTTCACTACATGACAAATAGAGAAAAAGAACTAGGGATTTCTCTTGGAAGTTGTGTAAAAATGCAGTTTAGTAAGGGTGTTCTGACTAGATTTTTTGCTTGGAGAATGATGAATGGAATAATTGGTAGAAGTAGTTGTGAGTGTGCTGACAGTGAATGATTTAAGGAGAGGTATTACAAGAATTGTGTGTATAAAGGTTGGTGTGGATCTCCTGCATGAATCTTCTGACTCAACTTAGCCTACTTTGTATAGCCTTGTAGATTACTTTCACAATCATCTACATAGTAAATCAGGACTACCAAACTATGCTCTGGATACTCCTTCACACAGGATTATAAGGAAGAAGACAACTGTGCTGCTCAGAAGTGGCTATAAGTGAATCTGGCCGCTAGAAAGGAACTTTAATAGGACATCAGTTCTATAAATCTTTTTAGGTTGTGACATCTTAGCCATGAAAGAGTCCAGGCTCATGTTGCACTTTGTTATCACACAATACAAAGATGTAAGATTCTTGAGTAGCCTTTTGTTTGCTTCTCTAGCTTTAATGCTGAAGGAAAGATCTGTAAAGAACCCACAAGAATCTTAAACTTTGTGCTGTATAATAACAAAATGCAACATCAAAGTATAATGTAATAAAAATAACATACTGAATAACATACCAAAAATAAAATACTGATCATCAAAATATAATATTGGACATTGGACTCATTCTTGATCAAGATATACCACAACTCAGAAAGATTTTTTTCACTCCCCTGCACATGCAAATAGCATAATAAATCTTTCCTGGGATTGCAATAAAGTTATTAAAGGAAAGCATTTACATTAAAACAACCTAGTGATGGATAAAAACAGGGTGGAATCCATATTTTAGTGGCATTTGAGTTTATAGTGGCTAAATAAAAAAAAATCTCTGAATCCTAATGGATTGTAAGTGAAATGTACTTACCTTTGCAAAACAGTGAACAAAACATTAACAAAATGATGAAATTGCCTATAGTTAGATGGATCTGACTTCAGTGCACAGTGTACTAGACGTGCAATACATATAATACGATATATAGAAGTTTCTGTCAGTGCACCTAAAAAAAAGAATATATGATACATGAAATAAACATAATAAAATGCAAATATAGAAACACAGACTAAGACACTAAGTATCTTGGTCACTCAAGTATCTTCACATGCATAAAGATAAGAATATGCACATGCATACACATAGGAGTGATAAATGGCATAATCACACAGACCTAAGTGATGTTCTCTCTATGGATTTAGTATAGAGATTTGGTTTGTTTACGACTGACAATTTTCATAATAATAGTCTCTCAGATTTTTGGTAGTGTGAGGCAGCCATATTTATTTAGGTCAGGAGAATGTAATGTTCAGAATCCGACTAAACTTTACATTCTCCTAACCTATTGACCACACTAACAGAGGACATTGGTTAGAATAGTAGGATTATGTAATTTAGTATTCAGTCTGTTGTTTGCCTTCTTCTGTGTACCAGTGCCAGTACATGTGCATATTATATCTCTCTATGCCTGTGAGAATGCCTTGGTAACTAAAAATTCAAATTATTATTCTTAGGTCATTTTCTTTTATTTAACTAAAACATGACTGTAACTAATATTCTAAAGAAGAAAGATAAATTATTATTATTACACACACACACACACACACACACACACACACACACACACACACACACACACACACACACACACACACACAAGGCATCAGTTATTAAACATATTTTACTCAGTAATCTGGTTCATTCTTGATATTCTTTGCTAACAGCAGCCTATTCCACAATCCACTGAGAAGATGCAAAAAAGTACAAAATGTAGTAAACTTATGAATACTAAAGCAATTAATCCAAAAAGAAATAATGTGATGAACATAGATATATACATATTAACAAACCTCACCATCCTGATTTTCCTGAAATTATTCTGGATTTTCCCTAATGTTGTTTTGGTGAAAGAGCAGAGGAGACATAAGGTGAGCTGTTCATGTGTGTGTGTACAGAGAGAGAGAGGGGGGGGGGGGTAATTTTCCTTGGTCATCTATGAAGGAGTTGGAAGAAACATGACATCAGAGATCTAGATATTAGAAAGATGAAAGCATTGAAGGGCAAAGTTGCACTGAATACTGAGCTTAGGCAGGGGACAAGAAGGTATGAATGCTGTATGAGTAGAAAGTACATTTTCTGCATGTGGCTCTTTCAAATTCAAAATTGTATTTGTTAATGGCTATGTTGCAGCTACAGTATAGACTGAGTCTCAAGCAGAAGCTTTTTCATGAATTTTTGACATGTTCTTGACATGTTAATCTTGAATTATTTTCAACAGTTTCATGAAATTCTTCATTATGAATAATGGAGGGTCTTCCTGAACATGATGCATCTTCAAGCGATTCATTACCAGAAACTAAATTTTTAAGCCATTTCTGTGCAGTACGTTCTGCTACTGCATCTTTTACAAATGCCACACATATCTTAGGGATGCTTCTGAAGCCTTCAAACCAAGTTTAAATTCGTAAAGCAAACAAAAGCCCGAATTACACAAGATTCAACTGACATTTTAAAGGGGTTCAAAGTCACAGAAAAAGAGTACACACACCAAGTTGGAGTACACTGCACTCCAACTTGGTGTGTGTACTCTTTTTCTGTACATTAAAAAAAAAAAAAAACGCACATAAAAAATATATTGCGCTCTGCAAACCACTATAAAATAAAACAAGTCATTGCAGCAAACTCTACGAAAACCACACAAGCATTTTTGGTTATCTGATAGTTGAGGGTTAAGAATGAATAGGGAATGAAACCTTCATTCCACAAAGAATCATTTTCAGTCAGAGTAGGTATTTGAATAAGGAGAGCAGAAAAATGAATAATCAGATAATGCCAGGGGAGCAAAAATCATCTCACGGAAACCAAAAACTGACAGCACCATGGCTGCTAGATGGAGAAGTATGCATGAAATGTGATTAGACTGGTACAGAAAGATGTAATTTTTTCAAACTTAGTTAATAATATTAAGTTATTTGACTATAGTGCTTTTGTTTTTATCAGTGAATGACAGACTGAGTTGCTTAATTTTTTATAAAAACATCATATATGTATATTTTATATTATACAGGATACTGTGAGTATGGTACCAATGTGCAATAGAATGGGGAGATTTTGTTTGGCCATGTGTGTGACAAATCATCCACAAATCTTTTATCTTTCATCATGAAAGGTAAAAGATTTGTGGAAGAAGAGCAATGCTGTTTAGTGAATATGTGGGAAATGTTTTGAGAGTGAGTGTCAGATGTGTAGGGAGAATAAAATGTGTGATAGTAGAAGAAAGTACATTGAAAAAATTTGGGAAAAGACCGAGTCTGCTGCCATGCTATGACAGAGGTGAGCTGAAGAGGAGATAGATTGCAAATGAATGAATGAATGCATCAATTGCAGAAAGAACAGTTTGGTAGACCTGTGAAATGAATTTGATGGATGGGCAGATGTCTATAAAACTGATCAACAGCAATTAAATGGATTTGTAAATAGATATGAGAAAACATTGTTCATGGAGACTGTAGAATTGCAAATCAGGAAAAACTAGAGCTTTCACTCAGAAATGCTAAAGTATGGAGGTATAAAAGTTTTGCAGTGCTACACTAATAATTCAGGGTATCTGGTCAGAAAGTCGAATTCCAGATTATTGAAGTAGAGCTTAATATTTGCCTTCTTTAAAAAGAGGGAATAAAGCTGAATGTGAGAATTACAACAATTGCAGAGGAATTTCTCTACTAAGGACTTCATCATTTTAATAGCTGCTGTAAGAGAAAAAGATGGTGAACTTATAAGAAATAGAGATGCGATAATCAAAAGAATTCAGGAATTTTATACTGAACTCTATGAAGATAAGGACCGAGACATCCAAGTATCAACTATGGATAACTTGAGTGAGGAAGAATGGAAATGCCCCAGGAGAAGATGGAATTATGGTAAACTTCTTCAACTGGGAGGAAGCCCTGTCATCAAACAGTTGACTAAACTCTTTAATAAATGCCTAAAACAGAAAAATTCCAAAAAAAATTGGAACAATTCACTTCTAATATTAAAAATGGCAATAAGGAAGAAATTAAAAACTACAGACCTATAAAAGCCTACTCCCCACCATATATATAGTCTTCACAAAAATTATAAATAATAGAATAAAATCTAAACTTGAGAGAATGCAATCCTGTGAACAAGCTGGATTTAGGAAGAATTACAATACTTTGGACCATATTCACACATTAAAACAGCTCACTGAAATATCAATTGAATACAATAAATCCTTATGTCTGGCCTATATAGACTACAAAAAAAAGCATTTGATTCAGTTAAAACATCTGCAATATTAAAAGCTCTTGAAACCCAGGGAACTGAGAAACCACATATTGAAACACTAAAACATATTTACAATAATGCAACTTCTGTAATTAAATTATATAAAAACAGTGAAAATCATCATCATCATCATCATCAAATTCCTACCATGTACCCTCAAGGGGTGTACAGGATATGATAGTACTACATGAAAAAAATTACATCATTATTAATTTCCTATCTACAATTTTCCTCCAAATCAGTCTGTTACTTGTCAAGACTCCAACATTATCAGATCTTATATTTCTATCGTCTAAGGCACTTTGTACCGTATCAATCCACCTATATCTTGGTCTTCCTCTGGGTCGTTTTCCTGCCAACCTGGCAGAGAACACTTGTTTTGCTAATCTTTCCTCGCCCATTCTGTTTAAGTGATCATACCACCTGAGATTAGCTCTGCTAACGCATTCCTGGATGCTGACAATGTCAAGTTCTTTCCTAATATCCTCATTTTTAATATGATATTGCCATTGATGCCATCTGTTCACGCCTATAATCTTTCTCAGGACTCTCATATCTGTGGTCTCTAGTCTTTGGTCAAGTGTTTTACTTCTGACCCAGCTCTCAGATCCATAAGTTAAAACTGGTTTGAACACTGTCTTGTATACAGCTAATTTAGTGTTCCGACTAATTTCTCTCTTATTCCATATGAATTTATTCAATTGACTTCCCACCATACCAGCTTTGCTGATTCTGTTGTCTATTTCTATATTTAATTTACCATCCTCAGTAAAAATCGTGCCTAAATAGCTGAAATGTTTTACTTGTTCCACAGGTTCTCCATTCACAACACAGTTGACATTTTCAATGATTCTGCCTATTTTCATTGTCTTTGTCTTTTTACTGCTGACCTTCATACCATATCTATTACAACAGCTATTCAATTTAGTCAGAGAATCTTGCAGACTTGTAGCAGATTTATTTAGAAGTATAATATCATCCGCATAAAGCAAAGAGCTGACATTAACATCTCCAATTTTGATATCATGTTTAATACCACTTTCCTTCATAATGTGATCCATATAGATAATGAATAACAGAGGGGATAATGTACATCCTTGTCGCACACCAGATTTAATATTAAACCATCTTCCTGTACTTCCTTCAATTCTAACTGCTGACTTACAACTCAAATAAAGACTAAGTATTGCTTGATATAATGCCCCATTGACACCATATAACTGCAGCGTATTGAATAGCTTCTCTCTTGGCACCTTGTCATATGACTTTTCCAGATCGACAAAACTTAAATACAGATCTTTGTTATATTCCCATGCTTTCTCGAACTATTTGTCGTAAAGTGAAGATCTGATCCTGACAGCCTCTATTTGGCCTGAATCCAGCTTGTTCTTCACCAAGCTATTCTTCCACAATTCTTCTCAACCGTTTCTCAAGTATACTTGCATAGATCTTGCCAGGAACACTCAGTAGGGAAATACCTCTGTAATTCTCACATGCAGTTTTATTTCCCTTTTTATAAATGGGTACTATGAGAGCTCTACTCCAATCATCAGGAATTCGTCCCTCTGTCCAGGCTTTCTGAACTATGCAGTGCAGCCACCGTAAGACTCTTATACCACCATACTTCAGCATTTCTGGTCGAATATCATCTACTCCTGCTGCTTTTCCACATTTCAAGCCTTTGATGGCTTTTTCTACTTCAAGTATGGATATGTATTCCTGACTGCATGCCTGGTCAGTGTTTTTTACCACTGTGCTGTCATCACTGCTTGTTTCATTTGGCAGTTTTTCAAAGTAATTACTCCATACTTCAAGGATATCTTTTTCTTCTGTTTTCATGTCACTCTTTCCTCCATTCCTTAGTTTCTTCAACAACCTCCAGAATATTTTGCCACCTTCTTGATATTTATTTTCTATATTCTTGCCAAAGTCCTCCCATGTCTTTTGTTTAGCTAGTTTTACACAGTGTTTAGCATTCTTGCATTTGTCTCTATATTCTCTAAGAGCACAAGCTGACTTATTTGACAGGAACTTATGGTATGCTTTCTTCTTTTCCTTCACTGCCTCTTTAACTTCCTGTGTCCACCAGGGAGTTCTGATTTTTTTATCCTTACAGACAACCTCACCACATGCCGCTCTGGCAGAATCAAATAATGTTTTCTTCAGAGTTTGCCACTGAATCTCCAAGGTTTGATCCCTGTTCTCAAATTCTTTCATTTTTTCTTCAATAATCTTTGTGTATTTTAGTCTACAGTTCACATCTGAGAGCTGCTCAACTTTTATTCGCTTCAAAACTTTCTTACATGTTATTCTTTTCAATGTGAAATTCAATTTTATCCTGCTCAAGACTAAATAGTGATCACTTCCAATTTCAAATCTTCTGTACACTGTGGTGTCCTGCACCAGGGAGAAAACATCACTATCAACAATAACATAGTCAATGAGACTTTTCTTATTCCTAGCCTCTTCTCTCCATGTGAATTTGTGCACATTTTTATGTTGGAACATGGTGTTAGTAATAACCAGTCCATGTCCTGAGCAGAAATCCAACAGATATTTGCCATTATTATTAGCTTTGCTCTTTTCTCCAAATTTTCCCAAAATATTTTTGTATGTCTCACAATCATTTCCTACTCTGCTATTTAGATCCCCAACAAGGACCAACTTTTCATTTTTTTTTTGTGTCAGTTGCTTTTTCTAAAGCCTCAAAAAATTCCTCCACTTCTACCTTAGTAGAACCTTCTGTGGGACCATAGGCACAAATAAGTCTCATTGTCCAGTTCCCCATTCTCATATTTGCCCACATTACTCTACTTGAGACTGACTGCCATTCAAGAAGATTAGCCTGTGAAAAGTTTCTAGTACAAAAAGGCATCCGGTAAGGTGATACTATATCTCCCAAACTATTTACAGCTGCATTAGAAGAAGTTTAGAAGCCTTGATTGGGAAGCAAAAGGAATAAACATAAATGGAGAAAGGTTGCATCATCCAAAATTCGCAGGTGATGTTGTCCTAATAGCAGATAATCTTGAAGATCTGTAAGAAAGGCTAAATCAGCTAAATGAAGCCTCCAGTGTAACTGGATTAAAAATAAATAGAGAAAAGACAAAAATAATGATGAATAAATACATAAACCAAAGAACTGTCAAAGTTGAAAACCATGAAATATAACAAGTTATCTCATATGTATATTTGGACCAATTGTTATCCTTTGAGGATTGCCAAAGAAAGTGTCATCCATCCAAGAACAAAACAGGAACAAAAACAAGAAGAAAACAAGAACAAATACAGAAAGTGTCATCCATCCAAGAATTCACTTTGGATGGATAACACTTATGGAAAAATGAGAGATGTATTCAGAAGTGACATCCCTGTGATAGACTCATAAAAGGAAAGCTTTCAATCAGTGCATACTTCCTGTCCTAACATACGGGGGGAGAAACATGTACTTTAACAGAAGCCCTAAACAAAAAGCTGAGAACAACACAACATCGCATGGAGAGAAGTATGCTAAAAATAACATTAAGAGATAGGAAGACAAATACCTGGATAAGATCTCAAAACAGGTGTCACGGATATTGTAAAATACATTAAACAGGCTAAGTGGAGATGGACTGGCCATATTGCCACATGTAATGATGGAAAATAGACCAGAAAAACAACAGAGTGGAGACCAATGGATGGCACAAGACAAAGAGGAAGACCAAGAAGAAGGTGGAGAGATGAACTGTAACAAGTTGCAGGAGTGAGGGATGGGAGAGGCAGAAAACTGAGTGGTCTAGAAAACCATTGGGGAGACCTTCATCCAGCAGTGGACAGAACCAAATGGTTGAAGAAGAAGAAGATTATGCAAGTATGCTTCAAAAGAGTTTGATAAAGACTGTGGAAGAGAAACCTAGAGAAGAACAAGCTGGACTCAGGCCAAACAGAGGCTGTCACGATCAGATTTTCACTTTATGACAAATAGTCAAGAAATCATGGGAATACAACAAGGATCTGTTAATGCAGATCCTTGTTGTATTCCCATGATTTCTTAACTTTGTAGTTTTCTAACTGTAGATCTGGAAAAGGCACATGACAAAGTGCCCAGAGAAAAGCTTTTCAAAACACTACAATTATATGGGGTAAATGAAACATTACACAGAGAGCAATACATAGTCTATATGCCAGCTGGGCTGGCCGAGTGGTTGGCATATCTGCTCTCCAAACAAAAGGTTGCGGGTTCGAATCCCGCCATGGGTATAGATGTTTGTCATTGTCCGTGAAAGTGGTGGGCGATAGATGCCGTTGGTGTATTTGCAGTTTGTTGTAGTTGGTGGATTGAGTGAGTAGTGGAGACAGAGTGTTGTAGAGTAGATGCCCTCCCTCGATAAGTCTTTGAACTTCCTGGAGGTGTCACATAATAATAATAATCATTTAAGCTGTAAGTCAGCAGTTAGAATTAAAGAAATACAGGAAGATAGTCTGATGTAAAATCAAGAGTTAAGACAAGGATACACATTATCTCCACTCTTATTCATCATCTATATAGATCACATTATGAAAGAAAGTGGCATTAAACCTGATATTAGAATTAGAAATATTAGCTCTTTACTCCATCATCCTTTACTCAGGATGATGTACTCCTGAACACATCCAGTGCAAGTCTCCAGGGTTCTCTAACTGAATTGGATAACAGCTGTAACAAATTTGGCATGAAAATCAGCACCAAAACTATGAAAATAGGCAGGAACATAGAAAGCTTCAGCTGTATTCTCAATGGAGAACCTATAGAACAAGTAAAATATTTCATCTATTTAGGCACGGTTTTTGGGTGAAGGCAGCAAATTAAATTTGGAAACAGAATAAGCAAAGCTGGCATGGTGAGTAGTCAGCAAATAAATTTATGTGAAATAAGAGAGAAATTAGCCTAAACACTAAATTAGCAGTACACAAGACAATGCTCAAACCAGTTTTAAGTTATGGATATGCAAGTTGAGTTAGAAATAACGTATACTTCATCAAAGACTGGAGAGAATAGATATGAGAGTTCTTAGAAAAATTAAATGAAAAATGGCATCAATGGCAAAATCATATTAAAAATGAAGATATTAGAAAGGAACTTGACATGTTAGCATTCAGGAATGTGTAATCAGTGTAATCTAAGGCAGTATGGCCAATTATATAGAATGGATGAATAAAGGTGAGCAAAACAGGAGTTTGATGCCAAAATAGCAAGAAAGAGAGCCAGAGGAAGACCAAGGTTTAGGTGGATTGATTCAGTCAGAGTGTGCTTTAGAAGCACCAAATGTTAGCTGTGACAATATTAGAGTGCTCACAAGTAATAGACCAATTTAAAGGAAAATTGTTGATAGGAGATTACTAATAATGTAAACTTAATCATGTAATGCTGTCATAGTTGCTAGAACACCCCGTTGAGGGTATATGTCAGGAAATTGATGATGATGATGATTCCTTTTACAGTACATATTCCACCATTTCTGATCATTTTCAACTGCACAGAGAACATTTTGCAGCTATCATGGTATTTATCTTCAGTATTCTTCCAAAATCTTTCCACAACATTTATTTAGATATTTTTGCACATAATTTAGTTTTGTATTGTATTGTTTTGTATTTAGTTTTGTACTTCTGTATTATTCCATAATGACAGATGCTAACTTAAAGAAAGAATATGATATTTCTTCTTGTACAATTATATCACATTCTCTTTATTTTTTTAACTGCAATGATAGCCTCTTTAACTTCAAATCCACCAATCTGATTTTTCTATCCTTGCAAACAACTTAATGCATGCTTCCATGTCTGAATAAGTCAATGTTTTTTTTTTTCAGATTTTTTTTAGTTCTCCAGAATTCCCTAATGCACTTAGGGGAAGATGAAGTTATTGAAATGTTTGTTTTTAAACTTAATTAGTGAATGACTCTATCCTCTTGGCTTATAAAAAAAAAACGAGCAGCAATGGGCAACATCATTTTGCATTCCAACTTCAAACCTAATAAACTTACTCTTTAATTCTATCTACTTCTATTCCCTTCGAAACTGTCTTCTATATGCAGTGTTATCAAATCACAACAACTATATGAACAAGTTCCTTCTCTGTTTTGTATACTATATACTTGACAACTTCTTGTGCGAGAGATTAATAAATTAAAAAAAAAAAGTGAAATGTTATCATAAGCCTTAAACATGATCCCAGTCTTGTATATGAAAGAAGAAAAAGAAAAAGCATATTTAGAAGAATTTACTACATTGAAATGTGGATGCTGTGAAGAATTATGAGGATATTATGGAAAAACAAAGCGGTACTAGAGTAAATGAAAACAGAAGCCTGATAAAAGATATTAAAAAGAAAAAAGTCAGCTATTTCGGACATATTCCTAGACATAACTGCCTACAAAGGATACTTCTCGAAGGAACTAATGAGGGAAATTCTCTTTCCCTCACTAGTTCCTTCGAGAAGTGTTTTCGAAGAGGAAGACAAAGACTGGAGTGGATGAAAATTATAGAAGACTGGACCTATCTCTCATATGAGGAATGCAGCAGAGAAACGCAGAATAAGACATAGTGAAGACACATGGTAATTGATCTCCTGGAGGGAGAAGACACCTGACAAGACTACAATCATTGTAATATATATATATATATATATATATGATAAGAATACCAAGCTATTTTAAACCTGGTTTTACTCCATTTCCCAAGTAAGCAAACAGACAAACAAGTCAAGTTTGCGCCTGCACGTATTGGAAGTCCAGCTGACCCTCAAAATAGTGCAAGTCAAGGCAACTCATGATAAAAGTAGAATAAGCTCTGACCACTATTCTTAATATTTACCCTTAATGCACAGCCCATCTCCTTGAGGAGATGCATGATGCTATGTATTAAAGGCAAGAGCCACTACCCAGACCGGTTTCGACCTTTATTGAGGTCTCATCAGTGGGAACCAGGCTAAGATTTTAGTAATACAGAGCTTAAATATTAAGAATAGTGATCAGAGCTTATTCTACTTTTACCATGAGTTGCCTTGACTTGCACTAATTTGAGGGTCAGCTAGACTTCCAATACGTGCAGGCGCAAACTTGACTTGTTTGTCTGTTTGCTTACTTGGGAAATGGAATAAAACCAGGTTTAAAATAGCTTGGTATTCTTAACATGTAGAAAAAACATGTATATATATATGTAGAAAGTATTTTACCCAAGGTAAAATACTTTCTATATATATACAGGGTGTTCGGGATAAATTTGACAGTTTCGTAAGGAAAAAGAAAATCTTCTTTGTATCTATTAAATTTAATGAATTGACAAAAAAACATTACAGGCAGAGTTAATTACAATACTATCAACAAGATTTACTCAAAATAACCACCATTAGCATCGATCAGCTTCAATTCTGCTTCGGAACCTCGAACAAGCTGATGCTACAGTCTCCCTGGGAAGGGCCGCAAAAACTGTTTTAATTTTATCCATTAACTGGGCTTTTGTATTACTGGAAGTGCGATTGGTGTCTTTTTCAACTGCGCCCCATACAAAATAATCCATGGGGTTAAGGTCTGGGGAGTTTGGAGGCCAAACATTTGGACTGGTGAAGTCGTAGAAATTTTCAGACAACCATTTTTGACTTTTCCCAGAGGTGTGGCAAGGGGCCGAATCCTGCTGCCATACATACGGCCTACCATTGGCTACCCTTGTTATCCAGGGCTTGACTACAGTTAGCAACTCCACGAACAAAGCCCGAATTCCAATGCCAGGGTTCTTCAACACCTGTTCCTGCAGATTTGCGAGGAATTCTGCTGTACGAGCGCAATCAGATCGTCTGCTAGGGATCTTTCTTCTTGCTACATCCTCGTAGTCACCATTGCAAGTCTCTAGTTCATGCCTGATTGTTTTTACTGTATTCAGGGAGCATTGGGCAGCAGTCGTAATATCCTTATTTTGATGGCGGGCACGAATCATCATGATACAAGTTATTCTCTTCCATGATTCAGGTGGGTTCCAGCTATCCATCCTTTCTGACATCTTGTATATGAATGAAGAAGGGTCCAAACTTTTAAATGAAGAGAAATGTGTGTTAATACATGTAACTTACGGAAAAATATAATTAATTATAAATATGTCAAATTTATCCCGAACACCCTGTATATATATATATAAAAAGTTAAGCCGAAATTTGAAACATTTTTACTTACCAGCTCGGAACTCAGGAGGTTTGGGCGCCCCGCCCCCTAGTATGTGTGTGTGTATATATATATGTGTGGAGTTAAAGAGAGAGAGAGAGAGAGAGAAAGTGAGTGAATTGGTGAATTCACAATGTTTCTATGGTATCTCATTCTTTGAGGATTAGGTTCCAGCTATGGAACCTAATCCTCATGCAAATTTTGCTATACAGTTATAAAAAAATAAAATAAAAAATTAATTCTTATAATTTGGAAAGCATATTATATAATAATAATACTTCCTAAATATTATATAGTATATTATCCAGTGACAACAAGAGCCTCTATAGCTCAGTCAGTATAGACGATGTCTATCAGATGAAAAGACAGGTTCCAATAGAAGAACCCCTATCGTTGTTTTTCAAGAGAAAGTGAGCTAGCCATTCTCATACAGAGGTGGCAGGATTTCTCCTCCTGAAAAGTTAGGTTTTTCATCAGGCAAAACAGTCAAACCAACCAGAAAAACATGTACAATTTAAAGACATAGCAGAAAGGATTAATCACCCTATTATTTGCATGAATCAAATTTCTAAGAAGCCAAATGACTTGTCTGTGACAGTCCTTCAAGTCTAAGATGAAAAGAGAAGATGAATAATAACAAAATGCTTGGATATCATCAAACTAACAACTTACCAGCACCCTGATTGACATGCTGCAATATTGTATGAAGTTCACATAAACATATCTGCCAGCCATTTGTATTAACCTGCCATTGGATAATAGAAGCACTTTGGTTGTCTAGCAAGAAGGAAAAAATAAAAAAAATAAATAAATATATATATATAATTAATTACACAAGTAAAAGAAAAGAAACATTAAATATCTATATATTTTTAAGTTCACAAAAAATATTATCAATATTAAAAAAAACAAAAAAACTTCAGCTCTTTTGGTTTCTCCGTAGTAAGATATTAATGGAAGACTTATAAGAAGGATGAATAAACTGAAAAAAAACTAGCAATCTTGCCAAGGTAATTATGCTACAATACAAAACAAGTGATTTTCACCCCAGTAATAATCACAAAATACATGGGCATTCCTGTTAACTTAAGTTTACCATTATAAGAAAGCTTGGCTAAGTGGATAGTATCTCCACTCTCCAACAAACAGGTAATGGGTTTGAATCCCACTACATGAACTGACATTTGTGAATGTCCTTAGGTGGAAGATAGATTTCATCACCTGGTGTGAAACCATTAGCCTGCATATTGGAGGATTAAAGCAGGCTTCAAAAAGTTTCATGTTTGGTTGCCAGGTAAGATTATGTAAAAAATAATAAGTAGGACTTTCTAATTTGATATGTCTTTATTTAGCATTCAGATACTGTATCTTTAATATGTGCAGGATTCCAGATTACAGGAAATGGGAACAGTTTTGCTGTGATCGGGGGGAGGAGCTAAAGATGTGAACAAGTCCTCCTGCAGCTCTCGTACTTAATAAAGATTTTAAGAATGCAATCACGCTATTACATCAAGAATGTTACAGACAAAGTGGCTACATTGCTTAGTGAGCACAACATCAAATTACCTTAAAATTAAAAATACCAAGTATATACTTGGTTTAATCCTTTATCCAAACGTAAGCAAACAAAGTTTGTGCCTGAAGTATTTTCAGGACTGGAGCAACTCGTATATAGAAGCTAATGACTTCACATCACTTGCCTTAGTATCTCATAACGCAAAGCACATATCTTGTAGACATGTATAATGCTATGAATTATAGGAAGGATCACTACCCAGACCGGTTTCGACCTTTATTGATGTCTCATCAGTGGAAGCCAGACCCAGAGGTGATACTAAGGTTGAAGTAATGCATCAGTCATATTTTCACATACAAGTAGCCAAAAGGTGTCACCTTATTAAAATACTCTGGATTACAGATAGCTGTTGGAAGTTTTTTCACTTGGTTATACTATAAATTAAAGATATCAAGAAATTACATAATGGGTTTAATCCTTTATCCAAGTGTAAGTGCAAACTCTGTTTGCTTACACTTGGATAAAGGATTAAACCGAGCATATAATTTCCGGGTATCTTTAATTTGTAGTATAACCAAGTGAAAAATGTTATGTAGGCCAAACAGGAAGGTTTGGGAGAGATCCGCATTTCTGAACATGTAAAAGATGTCAAAAAAAGAAGGCATAAATTAGCTTGGCATTCTACACGATTACCACAGGCCATCAAGTAGTTTGGCAACAAACAAAAATGTCATATATTGATCATAATTGTTTTACAAGAAAGTTTAAAAAAAGCTTCACAAATGCTTAGGATCCCCACACAATATAATAAAAATCAAGGCTTAATCTAACATCAAGTATAGTCTGCTTTCATTAAAAGGCTAACTGCCATGGACCTAGAATATGACATGTGTGATACCACAGAACGTGATAGCAACAACTAGCAGTGTTTCAACACGCATACAGTAATGAATTTAATGTTTTTATTCTGGATTCTCATTTGTGTGTAACAGTTGGGAAGTTATCATAATATCTAATATGTGTAATTAATTTTTATAGTCTTTTTGTTGTGTAAAACGTTTTTGTAATAGTACCCCTGATGATGTTAAGGCTGACAAATGATGAAATTTGCCAAGTTTTAATTGCTTATTTTTTTGATTGGTGGCATTCCAAGTTCACCACAAGTTTGTTGTCCCCCAATGATGAGATCAGTGTTTAAGGCAATGATTACTTAAGATTTTAAAGCTTTGGAACATTTCAGCACTACAGAATTTATCAAATGCATACTGTTATCAACAAAACAATAGACAGTATTTTACATTAGTGAGCAAAGTCATTAATGCATAGGAGGAAGCAACAGAGCCCTATGGTATGTATTCTGGAATTAGTGGGAAAATCTGAAGAGAGAAAACTATGCACAATTGATGTGTGGTGAAACCTAGCAACCAACTGTAATTGGTGGAGGACAGACCACAAGACCATGTTAAACTTGATCGTATGTCATGGAAAGGTCAAGCATTACCATCAGAATTTTCCCATGGCTTGTATCCAAGGGTAAGTAATGTTGGCTAGGGAATCTACTGTATATCAAGAGTGGTAGAATTCAATCTGGTAATCATTAATTAACTGGTGGAACTTCAATGGAAAAGAAGTTAGCTGTTGATAACCATGTCCAGTTTTCAGATAAATGAATTCTCTGAAACGTAAAGAAAAAGACAGTCTTCTTGGAGATTTAAATAGCACAGCAGAAAATAAATACTAAATATAAACATGTTCTGAGAAAATTTGGAGAAAAGAGCCAAGCTAATAATAATGGTAAATACCTTCTGAATTTCTTTTCAGGACATGTACTAAATAAAGAAGTATATACACAAATTCATAAAGTGACATGGAAAGAAGACACAAGAAATAAAAAAAAAAAAAGTATTGGTAACTATGCTATTGTTGATAGTGATATTTTCCTTCCAGTTTAGGACACAAGAATATACAGTATATGGGATTTCAAATAGGATATGATTACCGTTTAGTTTTAGGAGTTTAAATTTAGCTTTGAATATTTAAATTATTTTAAATATTCAGAATTGAGCAGATGTCAGAGATAACTGTATACTAAAATATACAAATACCACTAGAGAAAAAAAAAAATGGAAAAAGTTTGAAAACAATAATCAAATATTCAAGAATCAGTGACAAAATATGAAGAAAACATTGACTGATTCAGCCAAAGATGCAGGTGGTAAAGCTGTATGCAAGGATAGAAAAATCAGAACAACCATGGTGGATAAAAAAAAGTTAAAGAGGTAGTTGTGAAAAAGAAGAAAGTGTATCACATGTTTCTTTGAGTGTACAAAGAAATAACTTTGAATGACTCTTAAATGAAACAAGCACTGGCAGAACGCTGGTATAAAACATCAAGAGGAATGTAATCAGAAGTGTATGCATAACAATACTTGACATACAGAAAGCTATCAAAAATCTGAAATTTGGAAAGTAAGCTGGATATGTGACCAGAAAATGATCAAATATGGAGATATAAAAGTTCCACAGTGGCTGCACTACATAATTCAAAAGGCATGATGAAGATCAAAGTCCACATGGCTGGAGTACAACTGTCAGTCAGTCAAAAAATAAAATAAAATAAAATAAATAAAACAGTGTCAGAACTACAGAGGATTTTCCCTAATTAGTGTTCCATGCAAAATTTATGCACACATACTTTACAAGAGGCTGACAAAAAATTCTGGAAGAGAAACTCAAGAAGTCAGGACAAATAGAGAATGCCATAATCAGATAACAAATAATGGTAATATAACAAGAATTTATATTTAAATTTAATAGATCTCAAAAAGACATATGAAAAGGTGCCAAGAGAAAAGCTGTTCAAAACACTACAATCAAAATTATGTGGTGTGAACAAGATATTATATTCAGCAATAAATGGTCTAAATTTGTGCTATCAGATTCTTATTCCATAAAATTCAGCAGAATTCAAGGAGGTACAGGAAGATGGTTTGATCCAAAATCAAGTGAGACAAGCATGCACACTATCTATGCTGTTATGTTATTCATATCATCTATATGAATCACATTATGAAGAAAAATGCTTTGTAATGTGATTCAGGAATGTGCAAGCAGAGCTAATCACAAGTGGTCATGTTGGAAGTTTTTTTCACTTGGTTAGACTATAAATTAAAGATGCCAAGAAATTAAATTCTTGGTTTAATCCTTTATCCAAGTGTAAGCAAAGAAAGTTTGCATATGAAGTTTCTTCATGAGTGAGCCACTTGTATATAGAGGCTAATGACTTCACATCAATTGCCTTAATATCCCATAATTCATAGCACTATACACACCAACAATGATGTGTGTTTTTCATTATGGGATAAGGCAATTGATGTGAAGTCATTAGCCTCTATGTGCAAGTAGCGCGGTCAAGAAGAAACTTCACGCACAAACTTTGTTTGCAAACATGTGCATAAAGGATTAATAAAATTTCTTGTCATCTTTAACTTATTATCACAAGTGATCACTTAAACAGAATGCAGAAGGAAAGGTTAGAAACAGGTGTCTGATGCCAGGACAGCAAGAAAAAGGCCAAGATCAAGTACACGATCAAGATGGATTGATGCACTAAGACATGGCTTAGAACAGCGCTTCCGAAACTGTGAGCTGCGGCCCCCTTGGGGGCCATAGGTTTTGTTGAGGGGGCCGTGAAATAATGAAAACAAATTTAAAATGTTTTAAGACTAAGTAGATTTTTTTTTTATTTTAAAAGAAACGTATTTAACTTATTATTTATTATTTCTTTTTTGTTATTTTTTATATTTTAATGAAAAAATTCACACATTGGTGTTGGTTCACAAACTTTGCTTCCTGCGTATTTCGGCGCTTAACGAATATTAGTAAATTTTGCTTATTCATATGTTTCATTTCAAAGCAGTGGTTAATTGTATTTACTTCGAATGCTCTCCGGGGAAGCTCCAAATCTTCCTGTTCCTTTCATCAGCGTTCGTAATCAAGGACTGTTGATATTGACTTTACATACATATCAAAACTCGTTTTATATTATCGCTGTCATCCAAGCTAGTTTTCTGTTACCAATAAAAATTTTGCATATACTTCACACATGAAAAAAAGCTTAAACAAGTTCATGTGGAGAGATAATAACTCCCTTGCCGTTGTAAACAACATGCCCTCCCTAACAGCCACTAAACTTCAGAGGCAATAAAAACAAGTACTTTTATTATGCCAGTGAATAAGGTATGAGGAGTCTGTGTAATATATTTCTCAACAAATAATGCAATTAGAGACAACTGGGATAAAAACACACTAATTAATGAATCACATGTCCCCTCACACAGAAACTATGCTGTATAGACTGAAACAAAACCATATGTTGCATGGGCAAACAGTATCTAACTAAAAACTATTGTTATTAAATAGATGTGTGTGTGAGTTCGATTTCCCAAGGCAGCAATAAAATTCAACGGAACGTGTTAAAATTCGTAAAAGTGTTAAAACTAAGTAATATATATATATATATATATATATATATATATATATAATGAATGTTATGGCAGTTTCACATATGGAATTCGGTTGAAGACAGCATTTCAACTCAATTGTCAGCTATGCTTTTATCTTTCAGTTGCGCGATCTTTTGTTAATACCTCACCAATCATATGCACGTTTTAATAACCTGCCTTTGCTGTGTGTTTCACGTTAGGCTTAATTACCGTAAAGGGAGAAAAGTCACAAAAGAGAAAAATGTTCCTGGTCCGGGGGATTCCCTTATTCAGGTAATATTCATTAATTTCATGTTATCAGTCTGTGGTGTGCCAGTATCGGTAAGTGGTGATATTATTTGATCTATTCTACGTTAAAAAATTTAACCCTGAGATGGATAAGTGGCTGATAAAAAAAAAAAAAAATCCCGTGAAAAATCAGAAGCAGAAACAGACTCAAAAAAAATAAAATAAAATAAAAGGACAGTATTTCATATTTTACCAGAACAGCCCGCATCGTCTTCAGTACCAAATGGTAAGAGACAAAAAATGTAATATATGCATTTGATTTTTGCAATATTCGCTGTGTATGTTTTGTATTGAATATAAATACAATAAATATTATAATAATATATCTCTCTATTACGATTTTTTTTTGAGGGGGGGGCCTGAAATATTTTTATTTTTGCAAAGGGGGCCCTGACATCCAGAAGTTTGGGAAGCACTGGCTTAGAAGACTAAAATATAAGATTTGATAATACTGGAGTCAAAGTCCTGACAGATAACAGACTAATTTAGAGTAAAATTTTTGACAGGAAGTTAGTAATAATAAACTTTTTTCATGTAGTACTAGAATTTCAATGTATACATTTCTTCTTATTGATGATATGATGTTAAAGTAATTACCATGCCATTCTTTACAGCTCCATTATTAGAATTAGAGAAGGCAAGCCAGTATCAAAAGTGAATACCAATGTACCCAAAGACAATAGACTCACCATTTAGGTATTTGCAGAAAATCAAGCTTTAGAGATAAACAGTTCAAGTGGTGAGAGAAGTTATAAAATTATCATCATCATCATCATCATCATCATCAAATTTCTGACCTGTATCCTCAAGGGGTGTACAGGATATCATGATAGTACTACATGAAGAACTTACATGATTACTAACTTCAAATCAACAATTTTTCCAAATCAATCTGCTATCTGTCAAGACTCCAACATTATCAGATCTTATATTTCTGTCTTCTAAGGCACTTTTTACTGTATAAATTCACCTATATCTGTTTTCCTGAGGGCCTTTTTCCTACCAACATGGCAGAGAACACTTGTTTTGCTAATCTTCCCTCTCCCATTTTGTTTAAGTGGCAATACCACCTGAGATTAGCTCTGCTAACACATTCCTGAATGCTAACAATGCCAGGTTCATTCCTAATATCTTCATTTTTAACATGATATTGCCATTCATGCCATCTGTTCACATCACTAATCTTTCTCAGGAGTCTCACATCTGTGGTCTCTAGTCTTTGGTCAAGTGTTTTATTTCAAACCCAGCTCTCAGATCCATAAGTTAAAATTGATTTGAATGCCTTCTCATATACAGTTAATTTAGTGTTTTGACTAATTTCTCTCTTATTCCATATAAATTTATTCAGTTGACTTCCTAGCATACTAGCTTTGTTGATTCTGTTGTATATTTCCAAATTTAATTTACTATCTTCACTAAAAATTGTGCCTAAGTAGCTGAAATGTTTCACTTGTTCTAAAGGTTCTCCATTCACGATGCAGTTGATATTTTATGTTCCTGCCTATTTTCATTGTCTTTGTCTTCTTATTGCTGATTTTCATACCAAATTTACAACAGTTATTCGATTTAGTAAGGGAATCTTGCAGACTTGTACTGGATTTATTTAAAAGTATAACATCATCTGATTAAAGTAAAGAGTTGAGATTAACATCTCCAATTTTGATATCCTGTTTAATGCCACTTTCCTTCATAATGTGATCCATATATATAATGAATAAGAGAGGGATAATGTACATTCTTATCCGACACCAGATTTAACATCGAACCGTCTTCCTGCACTTCCTTCAATTCTAACTGATGATTTACAACTCAAATAAACAAGTATTGCTTGATATAATGCCCCATTGACACCAGATAACTGTAGCGTTTTGTATAGCTTTTCACTTGGCACCTTGTCATATGCCTTTTGCATGTCTACAAAACTTAAATACTGATCTTTATTATATTTCTACGATTTCTCAACTATTTGTCGTAAAGTGAAAATCTGATCCTGACAACTTCTATTTGGCCTGAATCCAGCTTATTCTTCATCAAGCTTTCCTTCCACAATCTTTCTCAACCATTTCTCAACCATTGCATAAACCTTACCAGAAGCATTCAGTAAAAAAATGCCTCTGTAATTCTCACATTCAGTTTTATTTCTCTTTTTGTATATGGGTACTATGAGAGCTCTACTCCAATCATTTGGAATTCATCCCTCTCTTCAGGCCACTTTGAACAATCATCCACTACAAGACTTTTATACCTCCATACTTGAGCATTTCTGGTTGAATATCACCACCACAGCTGCCTTTCCACATTTCAGACTTCTGATGACTTATTCTCTTCAAGAATGAATATGTATTCCTGACTGCATGCCTGTGAGTTTTTTTTAGTACTGTGCTGTCATCTCTGCTCGTTTCATTTAGCAATTTTTTTAATTACTCCATACATCAAGGTTATCTTTTTCTCCAGTTTTCATGTCACCTTTATCATCTCTAATTCCTTATACAGCACTCTTTCCTCCATATTTGCACTTTTTTCAACAGCCTCCAGAATATTTTGCCACCTTCCTGATATTTATTTTTCTATGTTCAAGCCAAAGTCTTCCCATGACTTTTGTTTAGCTAGTTTTACACAGCGTTTAGCTTTCTTACATTTGTCTCTGTATTCTCTAAGAGCAGAAGCTGACTTATTCGTCAGGAACTTTCAAAATGGTTTTATCTTTTCCTTCATGGCCTCATTGTGTCAGTTGCTTTCTCTAAAGGCTCAAAACATTCCTGCACTTCTACCTTAGTAGAACCTTCTACTAAGGTAGAAGTGCAGGCACAAATAAGTCTCATTGTCCGGTTCCCCATTCTGGTATTTGCCAACATCACTCTACTTGATACTGCCTGCTATTCAAGAAGATTAGCCTTGTATTTAGTGTTGAATATTATAACTACTCTTTCTGTTCCCTGATTGTTACTGTTTGAATATAACATTTTGTATTTATTGCTTAGAAAGACCTCACCAGTTTTTGTCTTTTTTGTTTCCATCACACTTATTATGTCGATCTGGTACTTATCCAATTCTTCTGCTAGTTCCATTTCTTTGCCATTCAGGCTTCCTATGTTAATAGTACCGATCTTAAACTCTGGTGATGTTGAGTTAAGGTGTGTTTCAGGATTTGTTCCAGTAGCTGACAAAAACAATGGGGGGGGGGTCTTGTTTAACAGGGCAATGCCCCAGTCAGCATGAAATTCTGTCATACTGTACCATCATTTTATCTGTGGTTTAAGTCAATAAGAATATAATATGATCAGCTACATCCCAAATTGCTAGCCCATCCTAGTTTGTTTATATTCAGTATCATCTTCTTGTGGTGCACCTTAACAGGGTGCACCACAAGAAGATGAGGATTGGACATTAGGTCAGAAGCAATGTTAGGCATTCCTTTAAAGGCTATGTGGAGGTCTCTTCTCAGTTATACAGCTTTGACCCTTAAACACCCCTGTTATAAAATTATTGAGAATGACAGAGATAGCATATAAAAATAATGAATCATGGCAAGGAAATTCATAACCAAAGCAGATTGTGAAAGGGAGGTATTCTAGGTTGGCACTTAGTGCTATGGGATGTTGGATCTAAGAAATGCAGAACTACTGCTCTTATAACAGAGTTTAATCTCAACAGTGTTGAGATATACAGTAGTTGTTGAAGCTGTCAGTTGTGAGTAATGACAGAATGGATTTTGATATGTGCAAAGCAGTTTGTTTATTTAGCATATGATGACACAACTGAGAGGTCCAGTAAGCAGATATAGCACCATCTCATAAAACCAGCTGAATGCTAATGATTACAATATAATTTTGTCTGTAAATTGTATGTGGTCTCTTGATGAATTGCCCATATGCAGGACAAAAAACCAGAGGTCCAAGAAAAAAAACATGCTACCACTGTATGAGATCAGCTAACTAATCCTCAACTGAAAAAGCCCAACTAAAGATTCCTCTTCATCAAGATGAGAAGTGAACTTTTCCAAAGTAATAAGGTGTGACACCTTTTGGCTACTCATACAAGGATGGTCTGAAAATTTCTCAGCCTCGACCATAGATGGCAACATTATCGGTAAGATTTCTTTTTTCTAAGTTGGTACATCTGTCGTAAGCATCCAGGTGAAATTGTAAGTCATTCTATCAAGTAGTTTGTTTTATACAGCTGTCTGAAGCAAAAGTGTTGTCTGTATCCCTTGAAATGGATAAAATTAAGTAACATGCTGGCAACATTATCGGTAAGATTTCTTTTTTCTAAGTTGGTACATCTGTCGTAAGCATCCAGGTGAAATTGTAAGTCATTCTATCAAGTAGTTTGTTTTATACAGCTGTCTGAAGCAAAAGTGTTGTCTGTATCCCTTGAAATGGATAAAATTAAGTAACATGCGGTTATAAAATTCTTTGTAAAAGAAGGTTTAACGCCAAACGAAATTCATTTCAAGTTCATAAAAGTTTATGGGCACTCTTCTCCTTCATTTTCGGCAATTAAGAAATGGGCTGCCAAGTTTAAAAGTGGCTGTATCAGCCTTGAAGATGATCCATGTAAAGGACATCCAAAAAAGTGTAACAACACCAGAAATCATTGATCAAGTGCACAATATGGTATTGAATGACCTGTGAGTCAAAGTGCGTGAAACTGCTGAAACCATAGGCATTTCAAAAGAACGTGCAGGATATATTTTGCATGAAGAATTGCAAATGAAAAAGCTTTGTGCAAGATGGGTGCCGCGCTTGCTCACAGCAGATCAAAAACGCACTCACATGAAAATCTCTGAACGGTGCTTGGAGCATTTTAACAAGTATAATATTGATTTTGTGTGTCGATTTATTACTATGGATGAGACTTGAATTCACCATTACACAGCAGAATCCAAACAGTGGACAGAAGCCAGCTGTTCAGTGCCAAAAAAGACAAAGTCAGTTCCATCAGCAAGAAAAGTCATGACATCAGTGTTTTGGGATGCTAAAGGCATTTTGTTTATTAATTATCTTGAAAAGGGTAAAGCAATAACTGGGGAATATTATTCCATTCTTTTAATCAGACTAGATGAAAAAGTTCGTGAAAAAAGAACCAGTTTGTAGAAGAAAAAAATTATCTTTCATCAGGACAATGCACCTGCCCACAAAAGTGTTTTGGCAATGGGAAAATTAAGGGATCTGCACTATGAATTGCTGGAACATCCACCCTATTCGCCAGATTTAGCTCCCTCTGACTTCTACCTCTTCCCAAAACTATAACTCTTCCTCGTCAGTCAGCGTTGGGGGGGGTGGGGGGGGGGGGGGGTGGGGGGGGGGGGGGGTGGGGGGGGGGGGGGGTGGGGGGGGGGGGGGGTGGGGGGGGGGGGGGGTGGGGGGGGGGGGGGGTGGGGGGGGGGGGGGGTGGGGGGGGGGGGGGGTGGGGGGGGGGGGGGGTGGGGGGGGGGGGGGGTGGGGGGGGGGGGGGGTGGGGGGGGGGGGGGGTGGGGGGGGGGGGGGGTGGGGGGGGGGGGGGGTGGGGGGGGGGGGGGGTGGGGGGGGGGGGGGGTGGGGGGGGGGGGGGGTGGGGGGGGGGGGGGGTGGGGGGGGGGGGGGGTGGGGGGGGGGGGGGGTGGGGGGGGGGGGGGGTGGGGGGGGGGGGGGGTGGGGGGGGGGGGGGGTGGGGGGGGGGGGGGGTGGGGGGGGGGGGGGGTGGGGGGGGGGGGGGGTGGGGGGGGGGGGGGGTGGGGGGGGGGGGGGGTGGGGGGGGGGGGGGGTGGGGGGGGGGGGGGGTGGGGGGGGGGACAAAACAATCTACATGTGATCATATTGTTTATATAAACAGCCATTAGTAAAAACAAAATAAAATTACATCACCAGAAATATCATTGATTTCTTTTTCTATTTATTTTTTTCTTCTTTAGAAAAAAATAAATAGAAATTCCTGGGGCGAAATAATTTTTTTGCCCCAGAAAAGAAAGGACCTTCTTTAGTTTAGAGTTTACTTTGAGACTTTATTTGAAAGTTTATTCAAGAATAAACTTTCAAGTCCATAACTCTTGGAAACCACGTAAGGTTAAAAATATATATAATGAAAAATAATGAAGCTTTAGGAGATCAGCATTTCAAAAGATGCTGATATGACAAAGACTTTAAGGCAAATTTAATGCAAAAATTGTGTGCAAAATAATAAGAAATGACATTTCATACCATTTTGCATTAAAAAGCCTATACCTTCAGGTGCATGTGCCATTTCCACAGAGCCACCTGTGGTCCTTGTGGAAATGGCATATGCATCTGTAGCAGTAGGCCACCCAAAGAGAAACTGTTATAAATTTTATTCTAATACCTGATTAGAGGAACTTTCTCTTTCTTCAACTGATTCCCAAGTTACTCGATCTCTAGCACAGGCAAGTAGGGTTTTTTTACTCATGGAAACTTGGGTTTTTGGCCCCATAATTCAAAAAAATCACATAAAATCTCACAATTTATAAAATTCATACTACTTCACACAATAATATATAGTATTAGGGTCAGAGACCACAAGGTGACAGTAACTGTCTGCCATACTCTTCTCCCTGGATGCCTGTTAAAATCAGTGAGCTTGGAAGATCTATTCTGTAAAGACTAAGGCTGGAGGAGTCTTCCAAAGTAAAAGATAAGCAGCCTCACCTTGGGGAATAAAAGGCAATAGCAGATTTATTTTATTTATTTATGAATCCAAAAAATGGACTTGTTATTTAAAAAAAAAAATTCTGCATGTTCTTTTAGATAATATTTAAAATCTTTATTTTTGGGAAGAAAGGAGAGAGAAAGAAAAGCTGATAGATTCAGAAAAACGATATCAGAAACCTGTAATATAATGAGGCTGGTGGAGTAGATGATATTTGACAGAAATGCATTGATGTAGAGTATAAAGCTTTGCGGTGACCTACAACTGCACAATTCAGATGGCCAGGTCACAGGGTCGATTCTTGATGATTGCAGTAGAGCTCTCATAGTACCAATCTATAAAAAGAGAAATCCGAATGTGAGAATTATAGAGGAATTTCCTTACTCTGTAAAATTTATGCAAACATACTTAAGAAGCTAAGAAATATTATGGAAGAGAAACCTGGAGAAGAATAAGTTGGGCTAAGGCCAAACAGAACTTGTCAAGATCAGATGCTTACAACTGAGACAAACAACTGAGTAATCATAGGAATAAAACAAAAATCGGTATTTAAGTTTTGTATGTCTGGATATATACATGGCTTTTTTTGTATATAGATATCTGACCCTACACAAAAGGTTGCAAGACCTACAGCAAATTACAGTGCCATGTGCAAGCAAGAGGTAAGATGAAAGGAAAAATCTGTTGGCATTTTCTTTGAACAGATGAATTGTATTTGTTGGGAAAGGCAAATTGAGGGAGTTGCTCCAAAGAACAGAGATGATGGAATTAAAGGGGAAGAAGTGAAGTTATTCTGATGAATTTTGAACTGAACTGAACTGAAAATGGGTGTGAGTTACCAGCAGCTCTTGCTCTTATGATTTTCAAGGAAAGTGGAGGAATGACAGTGATAATCAGCAAAGCACTCTCAATGAAGGTATCTGCAGAATAGGCATAAGATGGAAGCTGACTGTCCGTGAGAGAGGGGTTAAAGTGGATATGTGAGTGAGTGAGAGAGAGAGAGATCATTAATTAATCAGATTGCTTTCTTGTGTGAGCAATATTCCATGACTGGGTGTATTTGTATACAGTTGAAGCTGTAAAGATGTGAAACAGTGTGTTGAGATGCTAAAAATTCTATGTACTTTTCCACTCAACACACAAGTACATAGAATTTTTAGCATCTCATTTTTTCAAGAGATCAGACAGGACTAAGTTTTGGGCATTGGAGTCTACAAGGCTGTCCATAATCCAATGAAACAGAGCCAGGAAATTGGAGTTCAGGACATAGATCATAGTGGATCTTGAGGGTTCTAACAATTGGGCATTACAAGGTTTGTCAAATGAAAAGGAGGAATTGAATATGCTGTGAAGTGAACATTTATATACAGGAGAAAGAGAGTGATTTAAAATACAAAACCCTAGAGTATTCCTGCATTAGTGGGGAAATCTGAGGAGAGGAAATCATCTACCATGACTCATAGTGAGCGACCAGTAAAAAAGCTGTGATGCAGTGGCAGAGAGTGGAAGGCAGATCACAGAATGACAGTTTGCTAACTAGGCTCCTGTGCCAAACCTGATCAAATGCTTTTGAAATTTTGAGAGCAGCCACATGAGTTTCTCCAAATGTTTCCAAGGCTTGACTACAGAAGTGGGTGGTAAAGGCTAGATAGATTATCTGTGGATAGAGTAGCAGAATACATATTGCTAGTCACTAATTATTTGGAGGGTCTCCAGGTGATGCAGAAGTTGGCTGTTGATGACCTTCTCCATAGTTTTTGAGAGAAAAGAAGTGAGAGAAATTGGATGGTAGTTGGCTGACTTTTATCACCTTTCTTTGGGTTGCATGTAGACTTGTTTTCATGCTGTAGAGTAGATGCCAATAGGATACAGGATAAGTATTAGTTCAGGGACACAAGTTTTAATGCAATAGGTGAGATACTATCAGGACCAGATGTCTTGTTTTTGTTAAGGTTATTAAGGATTCTTCATATTTCTTTCTGGAGGTGGACTACGGTTGGCATGATGTAAGCAATTCTCGATGACTGCAGTAGATGATTTGCAGGAACTGGAAGAGAAGAGTGATGCTAATAATTGCCACTGTTTTTAGGTGAAGTGACTATGGTACTATCTGGAGGTGCATGGCTGGACAAAAGTTGTGCCCCATGGCCTTAGCAAGGAATCAGAGAGCTCAACTGCCAATTTGACAGAAGGTGAGTTTGCATCATATGATCCTTTCAAAATCAAATTTGGATTTGATGGTTTTTTTACAGCTGTTACAAGATGTGATACAGGCAGAGTGAGTAGCTGGAGTTTTGAGAGCTAGAGCCACTTGGGATGCTGAGTTTTTCTTTTTTTAACCAGAGATAGAGATTTTGGGTGGAATGAGAGTTGAAGGTCATCTTCCATGCGAGGATGATTTCTATTATTGGAACAAGCATATGTATGACAAGGTATCAAGAGAAGAGCTTTTCAAAATAAAACTGTTATATGAGGTAAATTGGACATTATACAAGTCAGCAGTGGGATGGAAGGGGTGGTGAAGCGTGGTGATTTCCAAAATCTCTGGACAGATGAGAACAATTAAATAAAATTTTATAAAACAAAGAATGACCTAACAGAAAATATCACAATGTTAGAACTGAAAAATACAATAAAGAAGATGAAAAATAGGAAAACACCAGGAGAAGACAGTATAAATATAGAACTATACAAAAATGCATGTGAAAAATTTAATGAAAGATTTTTGAAATTTTTTAATATGATTTGGATGTCTGAAAAAAAAAAAACTCCTAACTCTTGGAAAAAAGCACTGGTTATCCCATTCTATAAAAAAGGAAATAAAGCCTTGCAATAACTATAGGGGAATTAGTCTGCTAAACACAGGATATAAAATATATGCAGGAATATTAAAAGAGAAGCTAAACAGTATATTGTAGAGGACAAACTACTAGAAGAACAGTTTCCGAAAAGGCCAATTCTGCATAGATCCAATTTTTACTCTAAAATTATTAATAGGAAAGAGAAGAGAAGAGAATTTCAAAAAGAAACACATGTGGCCTTTATTGATTATGAAAAAGCTTTTGACAAAATTAGTAGACAAAAGTTTAAAATATTAACTGATTTAAATATACCAAACCAACTTTTACAATCTATTCAAGAAATATATACAGGAAATAAAATAACAGTTAAATTAGAACACATCTCAGAATGGAAAGATATATCAAGAGGAGTACGACAAGGATGTAACCTCTCACCTCTGTTTTTCAATCTACTCTATATTATAAAATGATAAGCTGAAATGACAGGAAGTTAAAGAGGCAGTGAAGGAAAAGAAGAAATCATATCAAAAGTTCCTGGCAAATAAGTCAGCTTTTGCTCTTAGAATACAGAGACAAATGTAAGAAAGCATAACACTGTGTAAAACTAGCTGAACAAAAGTCATAGGAAGACTTTGGTAAGAACACAGAAAATAAATATCAAGAGGGTGGCAAGATATTCTGGAGGTTGTTGAAGAAGCTCAGAAATGGAGGAAAAAGTGTTGTTAAAGGAATTAGATGATAAAGGTGATAAGAAAATGGGAGAAAAAGATATCCTTGAAGTATGGAGTAATTACTTCGAAAAATTACTAAATGAAACAAGAAGTGATAGCACTGTGGTAAAAAAACACTCAACAGGCATACAATCCGGAATACATATCCATACTTGAAGTAGAAAAAGCCATCAAAGGCTTGAAATGTGGAAAGGCAGCAGGAGTAGATGATATTCAACCAGAAATGCTTAAGTATGGTGGTATAAAAGTCTTACAGTGGCTGCACTGCATAGTTCAGAAGGCCTGGACAGAGGGATGAATTCCCGATGATTGGAGTAGAGCTCTCATAGTATCCATATTAGCAAAGTATCCATATTTGCTGCGAGTTGCCCGAGTTTGTACTACGTACGTGGACTACATGCATTAGCTCACGCTAGTAGTCGCCGATACTTTTATAGTTTACTATACTATATTCGGCATGAAACTCTCTGATTCCAATCTTTGAGTTTCTCATTCGGTTTTAAAACAATGTGGGATTTAATATCCCCTTAATTTAAATAATGTTTATATCGCCAAAATGAAGCCTATTGGCTCTCTATATTTAAGTGGCAAATTATATTTGGAAAAAATAACAGAACAAACAAAGCTGGTTATGCAGGGAGTCAGATGAATACATTTATATGCAGTAAGAGAAAAATTAAACAAAGCAAAACTTTCAGGATACAAGATAATGTTCAATCTAATTTTAACTTATGCATTTGAGAGTCAGCATAGAAATAAACCAACTTATCTAAGATATTAAAACAGATATGAGTGTTCTGATAAAAATTAAATGAGTGAACAGAGTGAAAAGAATTTGATACCATTGACCTTTCCATCTTAGATTTGCTCTGCTCATGCATTCTTAAATGTTAACGGTAACAAATTGTATTAAATTAAACTAAATTAAAGAGGGAAAAGTTAGCAAAAGAAGTGCTTGATGCCAGAACAGCAGGAGGAGACCCAGAGAAACACTGGGTTCTAGGTGGATTAATGATTTAGAATACAAAATCTGACATTTTACAATGGTGTAGTGCTGGCAAATCACTGACTCCTTTGGAAGAAAGTTGCTGCTAGGAAGATAGTAATATACAAACTTAATGCAGTATATTCACAGTGTTCTTGCACATCATGTTGAACGTACATACCAAAAATTTGATGATGACCTTTAAATCTAATCTTAGATCTGTAATTTTAATACCACAAAATATAATAATGATGCTCATATTATAGCATAAAATAATTGTTTCCTGTTTTTTTTATATAGCTTATACAAAATATTGGAGTAGCTGTCACTAGGTGCTGAATGGAGTTGTTGTAATGTCTGTGGAAAGGTTTTTTGTTTGGCTACAACATGCATTGCAGTTGACAAGGAATTATATTCTTGTTTTAATCCTATATAAGCATAACTAGCCTACTTGTATACTTGTACTTCACTTTGATTGCCTCAGTATCCCATAATACAAAAACGTTATGGGAAGGGTCACTACCCAGGCGAGTTTTGACATTTATTGATGTCTCATCAGTGACAGCCAGACCCAAGAAGATACCATGATTAAATCGATGCAGAAGTCACATATTGTATATGACTTCTGCATTGATTTACATATGGAAAAATGCTGATAGCAGAAGAAATGCAACCAGAAAAAGCAGAAGGTTCAGCAAGGAGAAAGCACTGCATTTGAAAAATACACCGCTTAAGTGTCAAATGCTACTATTTATCTGTCAAATGCAGTGCATTTGGCAGATAAATAGTTGGTTGCTGCAGATGAGCTCAATGAGCTAGACATTATTCATTGTCACCAATCATCACAGAGGACTTCAAATGGGAAGTGCCCTGTAAAAATTTGACACTTAAGCAGTGTACTTTTCAAATGCACTGTTTACCAAGTCATTTCTGGAATTGAGTGTGCTGAATCTGCTGAGCACATCAGAAAATCTGTCCATAATCAAGTTAACGACTTTACTTCCAAACGGTGAGAGTAATCATGCAGCGTTGACATGGGAGGTGGCTAAACATGTAGAATTTTCAATTATGAAGGGAGTATAGATGGAACTAAAAAGCTTATTGTTATGACAAACTTAGGAAGCAGCTTGAAGTAGTGGAATGGCATAAAAATTTCAAGGAAATGATTTTTATACTGTATTAAAAACGGGCACAAGGTATTTAAGCAAACAATATCAGATTCCGTGCGTTGAGGCTTAAGTGCTGTAAAGAATTCATGTTGGAGGTTTAATGGAATATTATCAGCACTGAGAAAGGATCAAAACTAATTTTAATACTTCCAATATTTCGTCTCCGTCACAAAAAGTTTTTTGTAACAACACACACACACAAATACAATACAGTAGTGAGTGAAACTAAAGTCCTATCTAGGTGGTGCACCCTCTATGGGCATTTGCAGGTCACCTAGGATGTAAAGAGGGATCTCTGATAATTAATGTTTCCCAAGCATTAAACTTCCATGGTTGCATTAAACTTCCCAAAATTTGGGAAACATTAATTATCAGAAATCCCTCTTTACATCCTAGGCCACTTGTAAATGCCCATAGAGGGCACACCAGCTAGATAGGACTTTAGTTTCACTCACTACTGTATTGTGTGTGTGTGTGTGTGTGTGTGTGTGTGTGTGTGTGTGTGTGTGTGTGTGTGTGTGTGTGTGTGTGTGTGTGTGTGTGTGTGTGTTGTTAATCCTTTCTCAGTGCTGATAATATTCCATTAAACCTCCAACATGAATATCAGATTCCATACTCATGGTTAGAGGATAAATCAGGTATGAGCAAAATGAATGAATAGCATACTTATCCTTTCTTTTAGGGTTACACGGTGATCACCATTCATTTTAAAAATTTTATGGAATCTACAACCATGTTAAAAAACTTTTTTATTATCCCGATGTTTCGATCTTCACATCAAGATCATCATCTGGTGCGTACATAAATATACAGGACAAGCTGAGTTACATCATGAACTGTAAGCTATAGAAACAATGATTTGTTCACATGTTATTCTACTGGCATGACCTCTGATGGGGGGGAAAAAAATATTATAAATTACATCAAGCTAAAATTTTTAAAATGAATAGCACACTTAAGTAGGAGCTACAAAAGAAGAAACTTATATGAAGAATATATAAGGAGAAATGCAACCAGCAGGCTCATGAGCAATACAAAGCACAGACAAGAAGGGTGACTGGGATGGGATGGACAGAAAATTAGTCAAACAAGCCAAAGGAAGAATGATTATGGAAAAATATCTTTAATGAATACTGATGGTGATAAGGTGATAGAAGCAGATGAAGTAATTGAATCACTGAGTAATCGTTCTGCAGATGTGTACACTCAAGTGGAGATATATGAAATGACCAGACCACTGCGATAGAGATCAAGACAAGACAGATAGTGATAGATGAAATCAATGTGGTCAGGATATTAAGAAATCTCCATGTGAATACAATTATAATGTTGGATGAAATATGAATCTATGCATTGGGCAACAGGTATAAACAAGGTATAAACAGGTATAACCAGTTAAACAAGGCCCCTGTTGTTTTCGGCAGAGAACCAGGGCAAACAGCGAAAAGTCAGCTACTGGAACAAATCTGAAAACAAACCCCAACTCAACATCACCACAGTTAAAGATCGGTGCTATCAACGTAAGAAGCCTGAATGTCAAAGAAATGGAGCTAGCTGAGAAATTAGATAAGTACCAGATCGACATAATAGGGGTGACTGAAACAAATAAGACAAAAACTGGTGAGATCTTTCTGAGCAATAAATACAAAATGTTACATTCAGGCAATGACAATCAAGGAAAAGAAGGAATAGCCATAGTATTCAACACAAAATACGAGGCTAATCTTCTTGAATGGCAGTCAGTCTCAAGTAGAATAATGTGGGCAAATATGAGAATGGGGAACTGGACAATGAGACTTATTTGTGCCTACCACAGAAGGTTCTACTAAGGTAGAAGTGGAGGAATTTTTTGAGGCTTTAGAAAAAGCAACTGACACAAAAAAAAAAGGAAAAGTTGGTCCTTGTTGGGGATCTAAATAGCAGAGTAGGAAATGATTTTGAGACATACAAAAATATTTTGGGAAAATTTGGAGAAAAGAGCAAAGCTAATAATAATGGCAAATATCTGTTGGATTTCTGCTCAGGACATGGACTGGTTATTACGAACACCATGTTCCAACATAAAAATGTGCACAAATTCACATGGAGAGAAGAGGCTAGGAATAAGAAAAGTCTCATTGACTATGTTATTGTTGATAGTGATGTTTTCTCCCTGGTGCAGGACACCACAGTGTACAGAGGATTTGAAATTGGAAGTGATCACTATTTAGTCTTGAGCAGGATAAAATTGAATTTCATATTGAAAAGAATAACATGTAAGAAATTTTTGACGCGAATAAAAGTTGAGCAGCTCTCAGATGTGAACTGTAGACTAAAATACAGAAAGATTATTGAAAAAAAAAATGAATGAGTTTGAGAACAGGAATCAAACCGTGGAGATTCATTGGCAAACTCTGAAGAAAACATTGATTGATTCTGCCAGAGAGGCATGTGGTGAGGTTGTCTGCAAGGATAAAAAAATCAGAACTCCCTGGTGGACACATGAAGTTAAAAAGGCAGTGAAGGAAAAGAAGAAAGCATATCAAAAGTTCCTGTCAAATAAGTCAGCTTGTGCTCTTAGAGAATATAGAGACAAATGCAAGAATGCTAAACACTGTGTAAAACTAGCTAAACAAAAGTCATGGGAGGACTTTGGCAAGAATATAGAAAATAAATATCAAGAAGGTGGCAAAATATTCTGGAGGTTGTTGAAGAAGCTTAGGAATGGAGGAAAGAGTGCTGTAAAAGGAGTTAGAGAGATGATAAAGGTGACATGAAAACAGGAGAAAAAGATATCCTTGAAGTATGGAGAAATTACTTTGAAAAACTGCTAAATGAAACAAGCAGTGATGACAGCACAGTGGTAAAAAACACTGACCACGCATGCAGTCAGGAATGTATATCCATACTTGAAGTAGAAAAAGCCATCAAAGGCTTGAAATGTGGAAAGGCAGTAGGAGTAGATGATATTCGACCAGAAATGCTGAAGTATGGTGGTATAAAAGTCTACAGTGGCTGCACTGCATAGTTCAGAAAGCCTGGACAGAGGGACGAATTCCTGATGATTGGAGTAGAGCTCTCATAGTACCTATATATAAAAAGGGAAATAAAACTGAATGTGAGAATTACAGAGGTATTTCCCTACTGAGTGTTCCTGGCAAGATCTATGCAAGTATACTTGAGAAACAGTTGAGAAGAATTGTGGAAGAAACGCTGGGTGAAGAACAAGCTGGATTCAGGCCAAATAGAGGCTGTCAGGATCAGATATTCACTTTACGACAAATAGTCGAGAAAGCATGGGAATCTAACAGAGATCTGTATTTAAGTTTTATCGATTTGGAAAAGGCATATGACAAGGTGCCAAGATACAAGCTATTCAATACGCTGCAGTTATATGGTGTCAATGGAGCATTATATCAAGCAATACTTAGTCTTTATTTGAGTTGTAAGTCAGCAGTTAGAATTGAAGGAAGTACAGGAAGGTGGTTTAATGATAAATCTGGTGTGAGACAAGGATGTACATTATCCCCTCTGTTATTCATTATTTATATGGATCACTTTATGAAGGAAAGTGGTATTAAACATGATATCAAAATTGGAGATGTTAATGTCAGCTCTTTGCTTTATGCGGATGATGATGTTATACTTCTAAATAAATCCGCTACAAGTCTTCAAGATTCTCTGACTAAATTGGATAGCTGTTGTAATAGATATCGTATGAAGGTCAGCAATAAAAAGACAAAGACAATGAAAAAAGGCAGAATCATTGAAAATGTCAACTGTGTTGTGAATGGAGAACCTGTGGAACAAGTAAAACATTTCAGCTACTTAGGCACGATTTTTACTGAAGATGGTAAATTAAATATAGAAATGGACAACAGAATCAGCAAAGCTGGTATGGTGGGAAGTCAATTGAATAAATTCATATGGAATAAGAGAGAAATTAGTCAGAACACTAAATTAGCGGTATACAAGACAGTGTTAAAACCAGTTTTAACTTATGGATCTGAGAGCTGGGTCAGAAGTAAAACACTTGACCAAAGACTAGAGAGCGTAGATATGAGAGTCCTGAGAAAGATTATAGGCGTGAACAGATGGCATCAATGGCAATATCATATTAAAAATGAGGATATTAGGAAAGAACTTGACATTGTCAGCATCCAGGAATGCGTTAGCAGAGCTAATCTCAGATGGTATGGTCATTTAAATAGAATGGGAGAGAAAAGATTAGCAAAACAAGTGTTCTATGCCAGGTTGGCAGGAAAACGACTCAGAGGAAGACCAAGATATAGGTGGATTGATACGGTACAAAGTGCCTTAGACGATAGAAATATAAGATCTGATAATGTTGGAGTCTTGACAAGTGACAGACTGATTTGGAGGAAAATTGTAGATAGGAAGTTAGTAATGATATAATTTTTTCATGTAGTACTATCATATCTTGTACACCCCTTGAGGGTACATGGCAGGAATTTGATGATGATGATGACGATGATGAACTTCATTTCTGGAGGTTTCTCGTGCGCACGCTCTACTGGGATAACATTAATGTAAAGTTTTAGTTTCTTTGAGTTGATTCATTTTTTCTATCTTTTGAAAACAATTTATGAAAGCTTGTTTGTAATTTTCTTTCAAGATCAAATCAATATTATTTTGATCTGTTGTTGTGGGGACCATAGGCCGGTGCCTACTCTGCCTATTCGGTAATCTGGCACTGAGTTTCTTCTCTCTCCCTGATGATGTCCTTGTAGCAAGAAGAAACATAATAAATTATTACAGAAGCAAAGTGGATATCAGATCCAGCATTAATTCAAAGCCAAATGTAGAAACTATTAAAATTTTCGTAAGTTGACCAGAGAGCTTGCAGGAATACATTCCTCGGCATTCCCGAGTTGCCTTAGTGTGGACTACTTAAAAGATATAGGCACTGCCCAAAGTGTCTATACATTCGCCTTTTATTAGTCTATTTTGATAAGGTTTCACTGGCCTGACAGCTGTTTTGAACTGGTTGTTCTCTTTAGAGACCAGGCAAAAACTCTCATTCGGTACTAAGGAACTTGAAATCTCAGAGAGAAATGTATTTTTCGTAAGCGAACTCTTGGTCAGTGCATAAAAGTAATTACTAAAATAAAGAGCCAAAAGGCTCCAATTTTCAAAAAATACAATTCTCTGACATTTCAAGTTCCTTAGTACTGAATGAGAGTTTTTGCTCCCTTAAGGTTTCTGCCTGGTCTCTAAAGAGAACCAACCAGTTCGATAAGTTAAATAAAAATAATTTACAATATATTTATAATTTAATTAATAATAATTAAAAAGTATTATTTAATTATTTACTTAATTTAATATATTATATAAGTGATAAAAGATAATATACCTGTGCCATATGGGCGCTTATCAAGTGCTAACTTCCGCACAGATGGATTATTAGTAGCTACATCAATCATAAAATCACTTCCTAAGTACTCTGTATATCCAGGTAATGCTTGTAGGCAAGATATTGTCTAACATAAAGAGAAATTTATGTTCAAATAATGTAAATTAACGCGCACACACACACACACACATAAAAGGATATATTTATGACCAATTTGATGTGAAATCTACAATAAACTATTATAATTTTTTATAATATGTATTAAATTAATTATAAAACTTTTCATAAAATATATATTGTACACAATGTTCTGATATCCAGGGCAATGAAGATTATGTAAAAGTATGATTATTTACATGAGAAAGTGGACTCAGGGGGATTAGTTTATTTTCCTATTCCTTCACATCGGATTAATGGAAATTCCCCATTAGTCACATAGACACGAGACTGCTTACATGCTGTATTCTATTCTGATATGACACGTAATGTGATCTCTCATGTATATATATATATATTAATCCTGCAGATATCAAGTCAGCATTAGAGAGAAATAAAAACAATGCATTTCCTGTCTGTCTCTTATGTTATATGTAGGAAAAATGAATTTGCTTCATATACAATCACTCTCTCTCTCTCAATCATCATACCTGCTACCTAACTTGGAGAGAAATTGAAGTGATGAGAAAATAAAAACAGTGAGAAAGCACACATACATTGCAATGTGGATGATATATGCTGGCAATGTAAACTACCAGAAGGGTCACCCTAGGTTCATAGGCCATATTATCATGGCTGGGTAAAGTGGGCAGGCAAATAAGTAGGAGTAGCAACCTGATTGTATGGTGTAAAAATTGAATGCTCAAATAACTGAATATATTGCAGAGGTAAACATATACATGTAGACACAGCTGGACTATTTATATGGATTTGATCAGGAAAGAATAACAGAAAAGACAATGGAAACAGAACATGCTGAGGATTGGAAGTTCTGTTCCTTAAATAAAAAAAAAAAAGAACTAACAATTAAACAATTAGATTTCAAAAAATATAAAAATAGCATGCACATCAAATAAATAAATAAATAAAGGCATGTATAAATTAAATAAATATCACATTTTGCAGGTGGAATACAGAAACAACAGAGTTAAAAAAATAATAATAATTGGGAAAATAATGCATGAGAATTTTCAAAATGAGATTTAAGAATGGGAGCACATAACTAAAATACTGAGAATAAAAATAAAACTGCAAAATAAATATAATTAGTGCCTATAGCTAAAAGAATGAAAATTGAAAACAGAAGTTGGAGTATTCTACAAAACATTATGGAAAACTGAATAATTAACTGAATTATAATGCTACTAGGAGACTTAAATATGAAACAATAGGTACATGTTATAGGTTCAATGATACAATTGACAACTCAAATGGAATAAAATTGATTCAATTTTCTACAGATAATGAATTTAGAATAAACAAGTTTTTTTTTAATCACAAAAATCTACACAAATTAATATGAAGAAATAACAAAGGACACACATCTACATAGATCATATAACAACAAATCTTCTTCTTCTTCTTCTTCTGCAGCTTCTCCCACTTAAGTGGGGTCACTGTTAAACATCATATAACAACAAATAAAACAGTAAAATGATGAAATGTTGGATATTGGAGTTTATTTGCAATATTTGCAAACATTGGACTATTGATGAAAACTTACTACAACAAAATACACTGGTATCCAAAACCAAAGGACGAACACTATTTCTGAAGATTACAACTGCAAATTCAGATTAGCTTGTGGCAATTTGTATAACTGATGATTTTGAGTAGAAAGTGTGTACACATTCAAATTTTCAAATCACTCACAAAGAGGTTACATGGTAGCACTCAACAGGATAAAAGGCTGCACTAAGTGAACTGCGTTTGAAGGAAGTGCTTTTCATGAAGGAATAAAGTCACCAACTTGGATGTCTTGTAAGTCTCAAAAATCATATAGACGATTTCATGCAGGGTAGAACTATTGGAAAGCTTGAAGAAGGCCACAGAATTACTGATAATGCCAGAGAGTTTGGAATCTCACATAGCACTGTATCCAGACTCTGGGCAGCATTTCAAACTAATGGAATGTGTTCCAGACATTTGCTAAGCAGTCGCCCTCACTCTACCATGGAGCATGAAGACAAATTTTTGGTTATACCAGGAAACTGTAATCAGCATGCGCACACACACACACACACACCTGCATGTGGCAGGTCAGCTTGCAAGTTGGCTCCATTCAAGCACAGGTACGTAGATATCTTGACAAACTGTGGCAAGACATCTGCAACAAGTAGGCCTATACGCTTGAAGGCCAGTAGTCAGTGTCCCTTTATCCACAGCTCATCATAGAGCACATTTTCAGTGGTGTTGTATCCATAAAACTGGACAAGATCCCAAATAGACTAATGTACTAAGTTAAGGGGATAATAAATCCCTCGTTATTTTAAAACCGGATACGAAACTCAGAGATCGAAATCTAAGTTTCATGCCGAAGAATGGCGAGTCCAAGCGTAAGTCAACACCTGGGTAGTACAACACTACGGCAACTCGGAGCAAAGGTGGAGCAAGCTCCATCACTATCCTTAATATTTTCTCATAATGTGAAATGCAGCACCTAGGAGATGTATTACTGTTTTACATTATGAGGAGAGGTCACTACCCAGACCAGTTTCGACCTTTATTGAGGTCTCCTCAGTGAGTAGGTAGACCTGGATAATACCAAGGTTTAAGTGAACCGAACTTACATACCCTTACTATACGAATTGTCAGAACGGTGCACCTGTATATTATTACTACGATAAAGAGCCAAGAGGCTATTTTTTTCCAGCAGCGTAAATTAAGTTAAGGGGATAAATAAATCCCTCATTATTTTAAAACTGGATACAAAACTCGGAGATCGAAATCTAAGAGTTTCATGCCAAAGAACTATCAGCGAGTCCAAGCGTAAGTCAACACCTGGGTAGTACAACACTAGGGCAACTCGGAGCAAAGGTAGAGCAAGCTCCATTACTATCCTTAATATTTTCTCATAATGTAAAACGCAGCTCCTAGGAGATGTATTACTGTTGTATTACTAGTGATGGAGTTTGCTCCACCTTTGCTCCGAGTTGCCCTAGTGTTGTACTACCTAGGTGTTGACTTACGCTTGGACTCGTTGATAGTTCTTTGGCATGAAACTCTTAGATTTAGATCACTGAGTTTCGTATCCTGTTTTAAAATAATGAGGGATTTATTATCCCCTTAACTTGATTTACGCCGCTGGAAAAAAATAGCCTCTTGGCTCTTTATCGTAGTAATAATATACGGGTACACCGTTCTGGCAATTTGTATAGTAAGGGTATGTAAGTTCAGTTCACTTAAACCTTGGTATTATCCAGATCTACCTACTCACTGATGAGACCTCAATAAAGGTCAAAACCTGTCTGGGTAGTGACCTCTCCTCATAATGTAAAACAGTAATACATCTCCTAGGAGTTGTGTTTTACATTATGAGAAAATATTAAGGATAGTGATGGAGCTTGCTGCACCCTGCTCCGAGTTGCCCTAGTGTTGTACTACCCAGTGTTGTGTCCCATTTTATGATTTTTATTCTAACTAGTAATTTCCTCTCATCTATGTTCTACTATTATCTATGCTCGAGATATCACCAAAAAATTTACTAATACTTAAGTTATTTCTCACCTTAGTACCCCTAATATTTGTATTATACTGCGCCTTTTGGGATATTTAGTTTGAGATATTATATACAAAAACAAGGAGAAAGAACTAAAATATGTCTGAAAGTGAAACAATGTTGCAGTGGTGCATTGAACAGCAATTTCAGACAACTGTTTTATCATTGAAAAAAAGGTTTATTAAATTCCTTAACATGGTACAATTCAAATTTTAGTTATTACTCAATTCAATGCTATACTAAATATTTACAAACTGACATTAGCTTATCATAAATAATTAAGCTATGATCCTATAATGGGTATTACAATCATGCTGCCATACACATTCAACACATAACTTCATATGACATGGACATATAAGATTAATTCACACTATTTAACTATCCAAACTTAAGTAGCTTAACTAAACGATTTACTGCACTAACACATAACTATGACATTTAAACTTTCTTATACGATATAAGAAGACATGCAAAATTCTTAGGACACTTAATTACTCATATAACATTAACACTAGCCAGCTTACTTTCAATATATTCTGTCAGATACTAAAGTCCTAGTATTGTTTTCTTGGTCACTTCAACAGTTCAGTATTAGAATAATGATAACTAATACAGACGAATCTTAGTTAACACGAGATATAATTTACAGTACCTTTCTTTCCTGAGTTTTCCATATGGGCCTCTATCTTTTTCTGATCGAAGTATCCTGGTATAACCTCTCCAATAATCTGCTTCTCCTATGTTCCCTTTTGAATTGAACTATGCCTACGCTGTCTTTACCTTTCGTTATTCAGGACACACTTTGAATCGTCTAAATAACGGCTGTGCAACTCGCGACGTGGATATCTATTTCTTTACGGCTTTCCCCTTTTCGTGGTTGTCACTGAAGTTGAAACACAAAGGAAAAGAAAGCATATCCTTTGTGGAAAAGAAAACACAAAGGAAAAGAAAGCATATCGACTATATGGCATTCTTCGCTTCTTACATAGGAAATACGGAACCGAAATTCCGCTCACTTTTGTTTCCGTGTTGTGACGACGGAGATATAACTCTAATCTCGCCACTCAGGAAAACACCGTGAAACTCATACGAAGGAGCTCGCGAAGAACCCTCCTGGAACAGAACCAAAAACCAAAAGCCAAAAAGGTCTCCAAGCCTAAAAGTCTCGTGGGGGGGGGTCCAACCCTTTTATACCTGCTCTCCTAACGGCACCCTCTTTAACTTCTTTTCCCCACTCCTTATTTGATTTTACTTCACTGACCAATTAGGGTGCCATTTTTCTACCAAACGTCCTTTGGTCGGCGAGCCCGTAACGATGTCTCAATCCGGGAATCGGCCCTGAGCGATAGTCTGTTGTTTTTCTTTTTTTGCTAGCCTCTAACTTAATCCCCTTTCCAAAATTTCTCTATGAATTTACTTAATATTTTAATCTCTAGCCTCTCACATACCATCTCTTATGACTAATCCTTTTCTGTCTTATTTAGTTAAATTTTCTCTCTTGTATCATATCAGAACATTAATATATTCTTTCTTTTCTTTCTTTTTTTTTTTTTTTTTTTTTTTAGTTAGTTCAACAAACACCTTTATATTTTATATATTTTATTGGATGCAAGAATATTTCTTCTTCTTTTAAATAATTCATCTATTATCTTTTATGCAGGGTTTTTAATTTATTTATTCTTCATGTTACACCATGATAGCTGAGAATTCTACATTCTCAAGATATCAGGTGTAACACCAGGTGTTGACTTACGCTTGGACTCACCATTCTTCGGCATGAAACTCTTAGATTTCGATCTCCGAGTTTCGTATCCGGTTTTAAAATAATGAGGGATTTATTATCCCCTTAACTTAATTTATGCTGCTGGAAAAAAATAGCCTCTTGGCTCTTTATCAGACTAATGTACTCTTTACAGATGAGAGTCATTTTAGTCTTTCCTCCGATTTTAGATGACACTTGATCTGGTGCAAAAGTGGTACTACTTACCATCACGAGAATGTTCTTGGAAGGGATAGATATGGCAGTGCTGGAGTCATGGTGTGGGGAGGCATCATGCTTAATGGATGCACCAAGCTAGTGTTAGAAAAAGGGACTATGACTAGTGAACGATATTGCAATGAAGTTCTTCAACATAATGTTCAATTTTTCAGTGGTGCTGTAGACAAAGAACTCATTTTTATGGAGGACAGCACCACACCACATCATATGTGAGCAGTGGAGATACTTCTGGAGACTGACGATATTAATCAAATTGAGTGTCTAGTACACTCCCCAAATCTTAACCCCATAAAATACATTTGGAACAGAACAGGGAGATGCATTGCTACTCAAAATTCCCCTCTGGAAAACAAACAAGGCCTTATCCTTGATCTGAAGGAGGACTGGGTCAGTTTGCCTCATGAACTCCTGAATCCCTTGGTTCTAAGCATGGTATGACATTGTGATAGCTGCATATCAATTTGGGATGAACATATTCCACACTGAAATGTCTCTTCGCATAGTTTTCTGTACATTAATTCCTTGACTACATCCTTAGGAAATTTGTAACTTTTGACAAAAACATATTGCAATTTGATTTGTATGAAATTTATAACACATTTTTTGTGTAATATAAATTATTAGTATGCTAGCAATAAATTTATGTCCACATTTGGCGAGTCATGAAAATTTTTTCATATACAGATAAAAATGTAATTTGTCCTTGGCTTTTGGACACCAGTGTATAAGTAAAGCAAAAAGCAAAGTAAAGAAATCTGAGGCAATAAATTTAAGGCAGAATTATTACATGAAGACAGTATAAAGATACTTTACCAAAGTAGAGTAAAAGAGCAATTTTAAAAAATAATTAGTATTGTTGAGGAAGATAAGATTATTAATGAATTTAAAACAATCAAGAAGCATATGAAGACAAGGACACAAACAAACTAGAAAATGCAAAACAAAATTGACACCCTGGTATATCAAAAATTAAATGCACTATCAGAAACAACCAAAAAAAAAAGAAAAGAAAAGAAATAAAAACACTATCAGAAACCAAGAAATTAGCATTAAAGAAAATTAAAAATTAGCATTTCTAGACCTATAAAAAGCAATGGGACACTTACTCTGAGAAATTGGAATATGGTTTAATAAAGTACAGAAACAAATATAGAGCATTCTCAGAAATCAAAGAAAATTGAGAAAGAACTAAAATCCATTACAGAAAAAGGAACTGGAAGATAGGAACAACAAAGCGATGTCTGCAAGAAACAGTCTCTCCCAAAGCCAGAGAAGTCAAAGAAGAAAAGGCTCTCACAAGACACATTAAGAAAAAAAAGAGCATTAAAGATTGGAAGAAATATTTCTGTGGAAATGGAAGAAAAGCATAGAACAAAATTCAAAGTGATGAAAGCAGTTAGAGGAGATAAATCAAAGTGGTTAGAGGAACAGTGTGAGAATATCAATAAATATGAATACAAAACAAGAGACGTATACAAGGTGATCAAAAACATCAACAAGAAATGGAGCCCAAAGCAGAGAAAAGATAAAAAGAGTGAAATCTTAATGAATGCAGAAGAAATAGAACAGAGATGGATAATATACAACTCAGAGTTATAGACACAAGGAGATGTCATGGTCCAAAAGAGGTTAACTGATGAAGGAAATATCACAGCTACGATATAAAGGAAGAGAAAGATATACTGAAGGATTCGTAAAGACAGTATCGTATCTGAAGAAAGATAAAACCCTGTGAATTTGAGACCACTGAGAAGATGCTGAAGCATGGTGGCAAGGTGATGATAGATGAACTGTGACAGTTGTGTAATGTTGCATGGGATGAAGGGATTTGTTCACCAAAAGAATGAATGAGATCAATTCTAATATCCATTCACAAAAAAAGAACAAACTGAACTGCATGATGATGATATTATGATAATATTAACAGAAAGAATAAGGAAACTAATGGAAAGAAATCTAGATGAGCAAGCAGGATTCAGAAGAGACTGGAATACTGTTGTACTAAATATTAATGTGAAGATTAATTGTGGAGAAAGCCCTACATAAAAATATTTATGCCTGCTTTGATGACTTTCAAGCAAGCATTCGACAGCACTGATCAGAAAGTGTCATGGTCTATACTCAAATCTTATGGAGTAGACAGGAACCTGATATGTCTGTTGAAGAATATTAATGAAAGTGAAAGTGCCTGCTCTGAGAAACTGTGGAGAAACAAGATGGTTTGGGACAACGAGACACAAGACAAAGATACTCAATATCTGAGCATCTTTATCATGCTTTTGGAAAGAATAATGGATGTCATAAAAGAGAATATAAGGGGAATTTCATTTCAAAGTATAAAAATCAATAATTTACGATTTGAAGATGAGAGTCATTATTGAAGAAGATGAACTAGAGAGAACAGTGATGAAGTTTAGTGAAAAGGAAGGAGGTATGGGTTGATAATGAGCACCAAAAAAAACTAAAACAATGATATTCGGGGAGGGAGGGAGAGAGAGAGAGAGAAGGATGAAAAAGCAAATAAAGGTCAATGGACATGAGCTGAAAGAAGTTAGGAGCTTTGCATTACTAGGGAGCAACATCATGCATGATTCGGACTGTAATTTCGAATAACAAAAATAAACCTATAGACAAAGGATAAGATATGGAAAAGTAAATCAGTGAGCCCTGCCACAACCCAGAGACTGCTTGAAACATGCATATTCTCATGCTATTTCTATAGTTGTGCGACATGGGTAATGGTTCAGGACTATGTGAGATAAATACTGGCATTCGTAAAAGAACATGTTACAGAAAATTACTATGAAATGGATGGATAAAAGGGCAACAAATGAAGAACTGTAAAGAAAAGTAAACTGCAAAAGCAACCCATGACTAATTTTAACAGTATTACAACACCAAATGAACTAAATTATAAAAAGATGTTTATTAACTGGTTTATATTTCACTGGATTTCAAACCAGCATCTGCAGAGCATAACATGTTATGGTTTACGTATGACAATGAGCAAGTGAAACATTCAAATTGTAATGGACAAAATATCTAAAGTTCTAATTTGGCACCCTCTAATGTTGTAAAAAAAAAGTATAGTTGTGTAGTTGATTTTAGGATAACAGTCTCCTACATTTTTAGCAAATTAATGAAGCCATACTTGTTAAGGTTAATAGAATTTATTTATTTATTTATTTGTATGGGTTCCTCTTTTTCTCCTCCATCCCTTTGGGGGCAGAAGGTTGAGCCCTCCTAATAAGGTATCTTATGATTAAGTTCATGTGTGTTACCGGGGACAGTCTTCCTGTTCTGAGGGATGAAAAATCTGAGTTTCCAGATGAAAAAAATCCTCCACTTTCATATGAGACTGGCTAACTCACCTTTAGTCAAAAGAGGCCAGATAAAGGTTCCTTACATCATGGATGAGAATTGAACCCAGGTCTTTCTGACCAGAGGGCTTTGTCTATACCTACTGAGCTACAGAGTCTTTTGGTTAGTAGAATGCCTCATAGCAATTGCTGATTCTAAAAATAATCTTTTTGATCTGTAACAACTACACAGCACATTAGTTTTCTTCCATCTATTTTACAAACAGATTAATGGTATTGCAATGGGTTTCCCCCTTTAGCTTTACATGGAACACTTCAAGAACAAAATACTTACCACAGCTATGTACAAATCCTTAGTGTGGTTACACTTTCTTGATGATGTTTTTGCCATTTGGTCCTAGAGGCAAGACACTTTGGATTCTTTTGTAACTTACATAAACGGCTTACTTACCAATACCCCAAAATTCACTTCTTCTTCTTCATGTAGCTTCCCCAGTGAGAGGGTGCAGCACCATGTCCTTCCAGTTCTCTTTCTCTCTGTTGGTGGCTTTCCTTTTTGTTTCTGCATAGCCATATAATCCTGTCCATGATCTTATATCTTCAAACCATGTCCTTCGTTTTTTGCCTCTTGATTCTTTTCCCATAATTTCTCCTTCTAAAACTGTTAGTATCCTCTGTCCTGCCAATCTCATCTTTCTCTGGATCATTTCCTGTAATAAAGATCTCTGTGTTCTCATTCTTTGTAGAACATCTGTATTTGTCACATGTTCTGTTCATGAGATTTTCAGAGCTCTCTTATAGCACCACATTTCAAAGGCCATTACCTGTTGCCTTACTCTCTTCTTGAATATCCAGGTCTCACTTCCATATGTGAAAACTGGCCACACTAATGTTCTATCATTCTTTTCTCTGTCTTGATACTCACAGAACTTCTGAGCAGATCTTTATTTTTCCAGAAGGCATCTTTAGCTATGGCTGTTCTTATTTTTATTTTTTTATCTTGCTTTCCATCTGCAGTAAAGTAGGTGCCTAAATATTTGTATTCTGTTGTATGTTCAATTTTCATATTGTTTATGAATATATCTGGCTTGGATCTGTTTTCTTTTGAGATTTTCATAAATTTGGTCTCTTTTGCATTTATATCTAATCCAAATTCTTTACCTTCTTCAATTAGTACCAGTAATTTGATTAATTTATTTCGGATTACTGCTATTAGAATGGTACAATCAGCATATCTAAGATTGTTGTATTTTATACCATTGATACTAATTCCAGTTTTTTGTTTTTCAATCTTTTTCATTGTTGTCTCACTTATAGATTTGGTGAAAGGATACAACCTTGTCTAACTCCTCTTTTTATTTTCACTACAGAAGCCTCAGAGTTAAACAGCTGCATTTTCTGTTTGGTGTAAGTATGTGTATGTATGTATATATATATATATATATATATATATATATATATATATATATATATATGTATGTGTATATATATATCCTGATGGTGCCCCTTAGCGGGCAATGTTGGTATTCTTGGGCAATTGGGTGAAGGTTTTCTGATTAAAATTTATTTTAATGTATATCCTAGTATACGTTGTAATTTCCTTAAGCTGTTTAGTAAAAATGCATTAACCAACATCTAAGCCTTTCCACGAGAATGTTAGATTTTCAATATGGTGAGATAAGGCATTTAATTTCTCTAAGGTACTACACAGTAGTTTCTTTTTATATTGTTCTAATTTTCGATTTTTCCTGCTTGCAAAGAATGAGTACAAAAGAATGAGTACGAACTTTTTTTTTTAACAAAAAAAAGCACTCTAAGTAAGATAAGTATTTGCAAGTATAAAGTTTCAAAAATGACCAGAACTTGCAACAGTATACAACATTTGGCATCAGAGTTACCTAGATATTATGGCACTACTTAAAAAATAATGGACTTTACTCAGAAGCCCATATATTTCTTTAATTAACATGTCTGCTTCAAGGTTTCCCTAACTTGACAGCTGTTTGAAACCATTTGGTTCTCTCTTTCCTTGATCATTCTATTTAAGTGGCCATATCACCTTAGATTTCTTCTTACACATTCTTGAATGCTAAAAATGTCAAGTTCCTTTCTAATATCTTCATTTTTAATATGATTCTGCCATTGATGCCATCAGTTCACTTCCCTAATTATTCTCAGAACCCTCATATTTGAGATCTTTAGTCTTTGATCAAGTGCTTTATTTCTAACCCAACTCTCAGATCCATAACTTAAAACTGGTTTGAACACTGTCTTGTATACTGCTAGTTTGGTGTTTTGGCTAATTTATCTCTTATTCCATATAAATCTATTCAGCTTGCTACCCATCATACCAGATTTGATTATTCTGTTGTTTAAAATAGATTTTATTTGTAATATCTCTATATATCTATATTTATTGGATTTATCAATAAACTGTCACATTACTATTAATTCATCACGTTAATAACTCAGTGTATGAGTTTTGTGTTTTATAGTCACCAGCTTACATAAGACACCTTTCAATTATTATGTACCAGAACTATTTTTGGTACATAATAATTGACTATGTTATCCTTTTAAGTCATCCTTTATCAGTATGCCCTGAAATATACTAATGAATGATATTTTTCTATGCAGTATGTTTATACTGCATAAAAGAATATCATACTTCTATGACGTATGTAAACAAATCACACTTAATTATTCAAAAACATAGCAAATGAAATGTAATAAAAAATGTTTCAGTATTTTCAAAACATTTGAAAATCAATAAATTATTCATTTCTGAACTACGGGATATATTACCAAAAAATATCCCAAACTAGTAAAAAAAAAAAAAAAAAAACTGAATAACAAATACCTTTTCGCAACTAGACTTCCCAGCTTGTGCAAGAGAACAGCACAAGCATATTAAAGAATTAAAATTAAGAGGAAATCTGTCTACTGCAAGCTTCATTAATGCACCAACACCAGTTTCAAAACCCTGATAAATAAAATAAATACATAAAAATGACAGATATGTTGATGTCAAGTAGTTCAATAAACAATATCAATGAAAATTACAAAGCATATACTTTTTTTTTAACCTGGGCAGTAGTTCCCCCCCTGCAGGCACTGTGAATGCTGAGGAGGGCAGTAAGCATTAGGGAGAGCTGAGGGGGGGGGGGCACTACCATTATAATACTATCTGTATAATAAAGTAAAAAATTCCATATTTAATCCAGCATCCCTATTTATATTGTATGTTTGGCAAGACTGTTCAGAATATTGTATGTCTGGCAAGACTGTTCAAATTTCTTTGCTACTTATTTTTTTTAGAATTTTACATTGAAAGTTAAGTAACTGGGCTACTTTTTTGGTCTGAATTTTCTATCTTGAAAATAATTAATTTGGGCTATTTTTAGCAGAATCCACTACTTTTATAAGCTTTATCTGTTATTTTCCTAATGCCTATCCGACAACCTTGGTTTGCAGTTGACATCTAGCCCATGGTATCATGTAGCGAACTTCGTTGATATTGTGTAGCACTGTAGCCTATTAAAATGAGTGAAAAAAGAAAGCGTCATCAAGTGAATATTTAAAATATGAAGTTCTTCCATCTATAAATAATGAGGAGTTACCAATATGTTTAATATGTGAAAAAAACTTTCTCAAATAAAGGAATGAAGCCTTCTAGAATGATTCAGCATTTAAGAACAAAGCATCCAAATAAAGCAAAAAAGGATGTGAAGTACTTTTGTAAATTAAAGACTAAATTTAAAAATCATACTGGACTTAAAGGGTTGGTTGCAAAACAAAGTAACCAAACAAGAGAAGGGACTTGTTGTGTCTTACAAACTTTCAAAATTAATTGCTACATGTGGAATGTAGCAATTAATTTTGGTGAAACTATTGGTGAAACTCTCATCTTACTGGCTATAAATGAAGTTTTAGATACGATGATTGGCTCAGGTAAAAGTAATATAACGTCAATTCCTCACAGCAATAGTTCAGTATCAACAAAAGTTGACGAAATGACAAAGTTCATTGAAAAAAAACTTTGTGATGACTTAAAAACCATAGTATATGATATGATAATGAAGAATATCAAAGACATATGATAATGAAGCCTTGTTAATGGCCTATGTGCATTATATAAATAATAATGAAGAAATTATTGAACAGTTTCTATTTGCTGAACAACTGAAAATAGACACAAAAGGTTCTACAATTTGTAAAATTGTTAAAGACTTTTTAATGCTAAAAACATTCCTCTCACAAATATTATTGAGTGTGCAACTGATAGAGCACCAGCTATGATTGGTCATCACCGTGGATTTATAGCACATTTAAAAGAAGCAGTTCTAAATATCTTTACAATTCCCTGCATTCTTCATAGACAGCAATTAGCTGCAAAACATCTTACTGGCAGACTAAATAAGACTTTGGATGATGTTATTAAAGCAGTGAATAAAATAAAAGTCCAGTCATTGAATACCCGTATTTTTTGGGAACTTTGCCATGAAAATGAAGAGGAATTTGAGCGTCTTTTGCTACACACTGAAGTTAGATGGCTCTCAAATGGAAACTGTCTACAATGCTTTAATGATCTCTATTCATTTTAAAAATTTTATGGAATTTACAACCGTGTTAAAAAAACTTTTTTATTATCCCGACATTTCGATCTTCACACCAAGATCATCATCTGGAGCGTACAGAAGTATACAGAACAAGCTGAGTTACATCATTAACTGTAAGCTAGAGAAACAATGATTTGATCACGTTATTCTACTGGTGTGACCTCTGGTGAAAAAAAAAATAATAAATAATAAATAAATTAATTAATTAATTAAAAATAAAATAAAATAATTTTTTTTAAATTTAATTTAATTTTTTTTTTTTTTACATCAAGCTAAATTCTTTTTTTACAATGACAGGAATAAACATTCTTTTAGATGGTTTTCTTTCAGAAACAATTGGTGTCTTATTTTTAGTATTACAATTCCTATTTTTGATTTACAATACTGGATTTTCTGATCTCTATGATACTGTTTTGGAATTTCTTAATTCATGTGATGAGAACATGTGTAATGTTCTAAAAAATTCCTTTTTTTATGGTTGACATCGTGTCAACCAAAATATTGGAAAATATCTTTCCAATATTTTCACCAAATTAAATGAGGTTAACATCAAATTGCAGGAAGCAACACAAATCTTATTAAAGCAAAGGGAATTCTAAATGCTTTTATCAGCAAATTAACATTCTACAAGCAGAGCATTGCAAGACGAGATTTTCTGCAGTTCCTAAGTCTACAAATAATAGATGATTTAATATTAGATATAGATTTGGATTGTTATTGTTCCCATCTTTTGACACTGAAAGAAGACTTCATGATCAGATTCAAAGACTTTGATGAGCTTAAACTACCTGATTGGGTCATAAATCCATTTCTTTCTGATGCCACTTCTGTTCATCCAAATTTGTGTGAAGAATTTATTGACTTAAAAAATGATTTTGAATCTCAAATACAATTTCAACAGCATGAGTATGAAAGATTCTGACCAAACATGCAATGCAAGTATCCTCAGCTTTGGCAAGAAATAAAATTACTAATCATTGCTTTTCTTCTCATACTTGGTTTGAAAAAGGATTCAGCATCATGTTGCAATTGGTAGCTAAGCAGCGAAATAGATTGCAAATAAGTGAAAGAGGAGACTTCGTTTGTCAAACATTGAACCATATTGAAAAATTAGCAGGATATCATCAAGCTCAAGGCAGCCACTAATGATTGGCTTATTAAATACAGTAAGTTTACATCTTTTTTTGAATAAAAATTAATTTGTAGAGTCGTTAATTTTAATTAACTATCAGTTCAAATATGTTGATGGTAATTAAGGTTTGCCTAATAATATATTATAATTATCTTATTGAGTCATTAACCTAGTGTAAAATTGAGCAGGGGCACCAGGCCATACAATCAGTTGAAAGGGGAGTGCCAGGCAAAAAAGATTAAGAACCACTGTGCTAAATGTATCAGATAATAATCAGTTAATAGACTAAATATACTTCAATGCTAACAAGAACTTTAACTCTCTGTTTTTGTAGCACAACTAAATTAAGAAACAATCTGTTTCTTAATTTATTTTCAAATTCAATAAACAGTGCTATTCATAAAACAGAATTTTAATACTCTGGTTTAATAATACTATAATTTATTTAAAATGTTGACTAACCTCATGGAAAAGAATATAAAATCAACTAAATAATGTGGCACATTTAAAAGTGTATAAACAAAGCAGAATTCTTGATTCACAGAATATGGAATTCTTGATTCGAAGATCATTTGATCATTTAAATTTAAACAATAAATAAATAAAGGTATTGACTAAATATTATTTTAACTTATTAATTTAATCAAGTATCATAACACACAATCAATCAACTAATGAATTGTTAGCTGAAAGCAAAAAACAGAATAAAAATAAAATTCCATTCAAGGTTATCCTTCAATTTAAAGGCAATAAGAATATCAAAAATTGGAACTCCTATAATAAGCAATCTTATCGTAACCTTAATAATTGTGATTCACTTATTTTTATTTATTTAATTCATTTATTAATTTAATTTATTTCATTTACATATATTTTTGCCAGCCTGGTTGGCCAGTGGCTAGCACACTCGCTCTCCAACCAAAAAGCTGTGGGTTCGAATCCCGCTGTGGGCATGGATGTTTGTGATTGTCTGTGAAAATACTAGTGGTGGTGGTGGTGGTGAGCGATAGATGCCATTGGTGTGGTTGCAGTTCATTGCAGTTGGTTGGATGATAGAGCTGTAGAGCAGGTGCCCTCCCTCGATGAGTCTTTGGACTCTCTGGAGGTATCATGTAGTAATAATAATAATAATATTGTACAGGTTTGCAAATATTAATTAATCCATAATTACATTAGAAATTAACACTAATTGTTTTTGTTTTCTTTAGAAAAGATTCCACTAAGTGAACAGATTATCACCATCATCATTACTGTTTTTGGTATATATTCTCTCAAACACCATACAGGAATATTATGATAGTCAAACACACAGTTAGGATTCATTACTGATTTCCTATGAATAATTTTTTTTGCAAATTCTGTAACTTGTCAGGTATTCAATATGAGTCTCATACATTTGCACCAACCAAAGCTCCTGCAGCAATCTAGACCTTGGTCATTCTCCCTGGTAGTTTTTTTTTTTCTCCAAATAACTATTCAGTTGTGCTTTCATCTCCCATTCTATAAAGTGACCACATATAAGAGGAGTCTGGAAAGTTCTGATAACACCTAGAACAAAAATAATATTAAAGCAACTGATATAACCACAAGAAAGAACATAATAGTAGCCGAGTTATGAAAGTAACTTATGTTCTCATATTCTTATATGCTCTTTCTTGGTTATATCAGTTGCTTTAATATAATTTTTGTTCTAGGTGTTTATCAGAACTTTCCAGACCCCCCCCCCTCATATTACCACATCCCACAGGAGACTTAAAAAAAATCTAAACATGAGGAAGTTTTTTCAAAAAGGTGTTCACCGTGCACATACAGAGCAATACAAAGTGCAGGCAAGAAAGATTAGAATATGGTGAGGAAGGCTAAATCAGATTATGAGAGAAAATTAGCTAAGTAGGCCAAAGTAAATACAAAAGAGTATTAGTATTTTTGCTATGTAGAAAGTAAGAGAAAAAATGATTATGGAAGGATAACTTTACTTGTTGTTGTGGTGATGGTAGAGAAGTGACAGAAGAAGAAATAGTTAATTTGATAGTTAAAACATAAAACTTTGCAGTTACTGAAGTCAGAAGATGAAGATAAACTGGTGATACTCAATGTATTGAAAAATAACATGAATACAGCAGTGGGAATGAATGGTATGTCAGCTCATGTGCTATGAGAACATGCAAAGAACTAGCAATCCCTCTGACAAAGCTGTTTTATCTAAGTCTCAGATATAGAAATATTCTAAGGGAATGGAAAGCAAGTAAGATAGTTCCATTACATAAAGGTGGCTCCAAGATAGAAGTAGCAATTACAGATCAATTAGTACCTCTGAAGTGGTGGCTAAAGTATCAGAAAATTTGATTAAAGACAATATTCAGGAATGGATAGATAGGAATACGATACCTTATAGGGATTAGCATGCTTGTAAAAGATAAGTCCTGCCTTAATAATTATTCACATTTTATAAGGTGACACTAGAATTGGATAAGGAAATGGCTACACCATAATACTGCTGGACCTCTGAACTTCAAACCTCTATCTACCATTATCCCCAGATCCCTAGCCTCATCCATTTCCTATAATCAAGTACCATCAGTATCATACAGAGTATGTAATATTTTCATCCTGAAGTGTATTACTTTACATTTTGCAACATTAAATTGACATCCATTGTATTTTGCTCACATTGCCAATTTATTTAAATCATTCTGCAAGATGTCTACATCACCTTTATTAACTATCAGCCAACAACTGAATATTCTTCCTTAATTCTTCTTCTGTGTCATTAATATACAAATTAAAGAGTAGTGGCTCTAGTACAGAGCCCTAGAGCATTCCACTAGTCATCCTCATTTGCCTTGATCCCACTCCACCATACAGACATGAGAGGGTGGAATATAGTGAAGTGAAATCCCCTACCCCATCAATGCCATCAGCCTCATATCCATTTTCACATGCTCCATGCAAAGAGGCATTTAACAGAATACTGCATGGAGCATGTGAAAATGGATATGAGGCTGATGGCATGATTCAGGTCTTTTTTATAGTTTGTAAATAGTGTTCACTATAGAAGGAATCAACTGGCTTTCACTTTCAGGTTCGAGGATATTTGGTGAACATCATAGATTCGTGACACTGTTGAAAGATCAGTAATGTTTTTCAAAATTTTGCTAATAATACTGAATGAATTTATTGTATTTATTGTTTTATAAGTGTTCGAGATAGACTGAGTTATTTAGACATAAGTAAAATGTTATATTTCCTTAAATTAGATATAGTACACCCCTTGAGGGTACATGGCAGGAATTTGATGATGATGATGTATTGTTGGTATGGTACCTATATGTAGCAGAACAATGGCAACTAAGACGTCTTTGTTGGGGAAGCTAAATTTGCGTCATTTTGTGCAGTATAAAATTTGTGAGAAGTATTCATTGCGAAATTTAAAAGATTTGTGGAAGGAGAGCGAAACTGGTGAGAAAGTATGTATTGTAACGTCGCTAGTTCCTCTTTAATTAGTTTTAGTTCCTTTTCTATGTTCTGTTATTTTCTTCTTTCTTACTATACTTTACTTTAGCTTTATATCTTAAGTTACATGTACCAGAAATCAGTTCCTGACAAAATTTTAGGATCGACTGCGCCAGCCAGCAACTAGTTTCTGATACTAAGGTTTACTCTATTAATTATCTCGACAATTTAATTGAGCATAGGGATCACGTGGTGTGCAGTCGTGGCTCCCCTTACTACCTTGCATAAAATGTTCCCCACTTACACAGGTCTGAACTTTTCTAAGTGGTAATTCAGTCTCAAACAACAGAACTCACAAGCTTTGATTTAAAAGAATACATTTAATTGAACTAAAAATCATATACAGAAATCATGTAATAACAATATAAAAACAAACTCATGCATAAATGCTCATGCTTTTGTAATAAAATCACTCAATTATTCTAAGCGTTAATATCACTCTCACATATTTCTTATCACACAGGTACATATGATTATATTCCAAGAGCACCAGTTAATCAATCTTATTTCTGTACTTTGCATTAGTATTAAGTGATACTCTAGTGGATATGCAAATTTTGGTAATACAACGTTAGCTAGATCCACATGATATGTTCACTCAATTTATCAATTACTATCTTAGTTAAAAACCTTTTTGCTGTAAAATTTATACAAGTTATAGGCTTAACATAAAGAACAGTGCCTTCACACATTTATCACATATAATGAATCATCTCATAACTGTCCTACTACAGTGTCTCTCTTGCACAAAAGTTTAAGCTACAACAGGAAGGTCTTGTCACAGAGATGATTAGTCCAAAAAATGGATTAATTAGATGGGTCGAGCAGGGCTATGCTTAAAGTTCTCCTTCTTTTCATTTCCTCTGGGTTTTACAATACTTGATATATATAAGGTAAAAGATATGCACCTTACTGGCTATTTTCCTTAGTGAAGTGGTACCTTAACTTCAGTTCCGGGTTTTCCTCCGACGTGGCAAGATTCCCTTGTCACTCCGCTGTCTATCTCTTTCCTTTCTTCTCGAAGGATCCCCTTCGTTATCCTCACATTGGCGGCAGGTTCACCAATGGCTCTGTCTGCTGGTCTCCTGATGTTCTGTCGGACGTCTTGTGCTCATCGGGTCCCACAGCAACGTGGAAAGTTGCTGGATACCAGGGACAAGCTTCCTCATCCCTCACGGCCTTTGAACAGGAATACAGGAAAAATGCAGGAACAAGGGTGTTTAAAGTGCATGCCGCTCCTTATATCTCATCCACGAGCGCCCTCTCTCTCGCTGCCTTCGTCACTCACTTAGCTATCTCTGATTCGTCAGGTACCGATGATGTCATGTTCTTTCCTCGATGCCTCTCTTGACGGAACTGATATGGCAAGGGTTACCGGATGACTATACAGGTTTTCTGCTGTGTCACTGTGGACTCTTACGTAGTGATTTGACCTTCCGTCGATTGGTTAACATACGATTCTTATTTGTTCAGCATAATTTTCCCATATTGGGCATGATTCTAAAATAATATTTGGACTACTTTACAACAATATTATTAATTAAGTTGATATACCTTTTGATTACAATTTATTTATTACTTCTTTTCCCCTGATCTTGAGAGCATAAGCATGTTTTTATGGCAAGTCACTATTTTCTCATGTTGGGTCTGTAACAAATGGCTGACTGATAGTGGGCCAGTTATTTCTGACACAACAATATAAATGATTAGAGAGTGAATACGGAGAGAATAACTTAAATGATAGTAAAGTAGAGAGCATTGATACAAGACCAGAAAATGTAAATATCAGTGACAATATTGAAAGTGCTGTGGCAGAAGTTTAGGAGAACATAAATCTGAATAAAGAAATTGCGTGCTTGCATGTAGTCCTTAACAGTACAAGGTGCAAGACTGAAAGACTGTAGAAATGGCAAGAGATCAGTTGAACTGAAAACAAAATAAAAACAAGAGGTCCAAAGCCAAAAAAGAAAACTGTAAGAATAATCAAGAGAATGAGCATCAGCAAATAATTATTTATGGTGATTCTATGATAAGGGGAGTTCTTCATGAAAGTGCTACAAAATCTTGTTTCCCTGGTGCAGAAATTACTAATATTAGTAATGTTAATGCTGTCAGAATGCAGAAAGGGAAAGTGAAAGAATTAATTGTTTTGGCTGGAACCATGACCTGAGAGGTAAGAAATACTGTATGATGGGAGAGAGGTTTATTCACTGAGAGTGTGGAAGTGCAAAGTCAAGAAAACTAAAACAATTAGGGTGAATGCAGATGACAGTGCATGAAGGCACTCATGAAGCGAATAAGTTTGTGAATGAACAAAAAAATGCAGAATCTATTCTCGAACAACAATAACGAATTGGGTAGTCAATTCGGGATGTAAAGGCAGTTAGAGGGTTTAGGAGATGCAATGCTAGTTTCAATATAATAATGACAGAAGCATCAGGAATAAGAGGGAAGGCCAGGGTGTGCCAGGGATGATGTGGAGTGCATCAGCAGATTAGCAATGAGTGCAAGTTGAGTAATTATTATGGGGGACTTCAGCTTAAGAGACATAGATTGGGAGGAAGAAAGAAATGGAATTTATACATTACTGCGAGATAATTACTTGAAGCAGAATGTGACAGAGGGGACTTGGGGTATGAAAGTGTTGGATCAGAAGTTATAAGGTCAGAAGACCTGTCCGGCTGGGAAAGTGATCATATGGTCTTGACTTGGGAGGTAGCAAAACGTGTGGAAATTCCAGTTAAAAAAGGGTACATAAGGCAACTGATTATGACATACTTAGGAGGCAGCTTGAAGCAATACCATGATATAAAGTTCTGCAAGGGAAGAATGTTCACAGTGCATGAGAGATAGCCAAGAGGTATATGAAGAAAGCAGTATCACACAGTATAACCAAGGTCAGGAGGGTAAATTGGATAGGAGCTAAATGGAAAAGCAGTATTATTAAACATGAGGCACAAAAAAAAAGAAAATGTCATGGAGGGTACATAAGGAGAAAGATGACCAGCTAACTCATGAACAGTACAAAGATCAGGCAAGAAAGGTGACCAGCATGGTAAGAAAGGCAAAATCAGGTTATGAGAAGAAATTAGCCAAAGAGGTGAAAGGAAATAACAGAGTATTTTGTTATGCGGCAAGTAGGAGGAAAAATAACTATGGAAGGATGACTTTAATGAGTGCGGATGGCAGAGAGGTAACAGAGGCAAACAAAATTGTTGTGCTACTTGAGTGACCATTTTGCATGGTAGATCATCCAAGTGAAGATATCGTTATGGCAGAGATGATGGCCTGATGTGAGAACACAGGTTGATGAATTATAGGTGCTTAGGATATTGCAGACTCTGAATGCAAATACAGCTGTGGGATTAGATAGGATATCGAATCACATTTTAAGAGAATGTGCAGGGAAACTGGCAATGCCTTTGACTAGGCTTAATTTAAGTCTCAGCTCTGGCAAAATCCCAACAGAGTGGAAGGAGGGCAAAATAATTCCTTTACATAAAGGAAGATCTAAGTCTGTGGTAGCAAATTACAGTGTGATCAGAATTTTAGGAGTGGTGATAAAAGTACTGGAAAATTTGATCTAAAAGAGAATTCAGGAATGGATGGATAAGAACATGACACTCTGTGAGGGTCAGCATGGCTTTGTGTAGGGTAGGTCATGCCTCTAATAATCTATTAACTTTTTATAATAGGGTGACAGCTGAGTTGGATAAAGAGAATGGCTACATGACAATACTGTGGATTTTGCAAAGACGTTTGACAGGATACCACATGGAACTCGATTAGGAAAACTGCAACAAATGGGGATGGATATGAAACTGTGATATGGATAAAAGGATGGCTCATAGACAGATACCAAAAAGTAGTACACTGAGGAGCAGAATCCAGGAGAAGGCAGGTGACTAGTGATGTGCCACAAGGCTCAGTGCTTGGACCACTGCTTAATTTGTACATAAACAATACAGGAAATAATTTGAAGGGAGATATTCAGTTGTTTTCTGATGATGCAAAGTTGGGTAGGATAATAGTTAATCAACGTGATGTAAAGAGCTTGCAGGATGAATTGACTGACAGTATGGGCAAAACATAATGGATGTCAATTTAATGTGGAAAAGTTATGCATTTTGGGATACAAAGATTATGAACTGTGTACCAAATGTACTCCAGAAATTGATGGAGCCAGGGATTTGGGGTAGTAGCAGTAGTAGAGAATTGCAGTTTAGAGGTCCCATTGCTGAAGCAGCCAGAGTAGCTCGCAGGATTACTTGGTTATTGAAGACCTCACTAACAAACAGAGATAAGGGAGTTATCATTCCTCTTTATACAGCTTTTATATGATGACATCTGGATTACTGTGCTCAGGTCTAGTTACCTGGATTTCTTGGGGATGAGAAAGGTGGAGAGGATCCCGAGGTGAGTGGTGTGTAGACTACTTCCTCTCAGGATAGATTGAGGATTTGTGGATATTGCAAAAGTTGTTTGATATGCAAGAAAGGGAAAAAAAAAAAAAGTGTGGAGGGGGGAGTATATGAAAGAAACATTTAAGTTACTTAAAGGATTTTACAGGACTGATGCACGGGAAATGTTTCAACACTTGGCTAGAGGGAGCAGAAACGAGATCATCCCTGGAAGAGTGTGGTCAGCAAGGGTGTGAGGACTAGATTTTTTGCTTGAAGAGTGGTATATGAATGGATGGATTGCCTGTCAGTGATGATAATAATTGACAGTTTTTAATGGCACAAGGACAGCAAAGGTCATATTGCACCACATCAAAGGTTATAGCAGTACACAAGGTAAGGCAATCACAAACATCCATGCATGCAGGAGGATTCTAACCCACTTCCTGTTGGTTAGAGAGCAGATATGCTAACCACTTGGCTAACCAGATCAGCCCTGAGTCAGTTGTAAGTGCTTTGTCTGTGAATGATTTCAAGAAGTACGGTAGATATTGTGCTGATAGTTTGGGTCTCCCACAATGAGTCTTAGTACTTCATGGAGGTCCCTGTGCAATAATAATAATAACTAATTTCATATCATTGATAAACTTGTTTCTGTATATATGTCCCTTGTTATATTACAAATACCTTTAAAGATTTGATTTTCTATGAGAAGATTCCAGAATTCATAATTAAACTTCTTAAAATACTTAAAACTTATCTAGGAAAAAAATAATAGCATACCTTCCTCCAGAAATCTTCAGCAATCTTAGGTTGCTTCAAAAGACATTCTGCTAAGCTAAAAAGAGACTGAAAAATAATATTGTAGTACAGACATATATCTAATATACATGCAAAATTATATCTTTTTTTTAATGATCTCAGAAAGAGTGGTCTTGTGTAATGTTATTTAATTAAATCCTGTCAGGTTGCACCATTTGTGTATGTAATTAAATCCTAATAAATCCTTAATTGAATTTACCAATCCTGTTATGGACTAAGCCATCTAACATGAAATATTTTCCTCCCTTTCTATTTAAACCCAGGTTCTGTTCACAAGACTATATATTTAGTTTCATTATGCTACATTGAAACTGACATTGTTAGCATTCAGGAATGTGTTAGCAGAGCCAATCTCAGGTAATATAGTCATTTAAACAGAATGAGAGAGGAAAGATTAGGAAAACAAGTGTTCTTTACCAGGTTCGCAAGATAAATACCCAGAGGAAGATCAAGATATAGATGTATTGATACAGTAAAAAGTGCCTTAAAAGACTGAAATATAAGATTTGATAATGTTGGAATCTTGACAGATAACAGATTAATTTGTAGAAAAATTGTTGATTGGAAGTTAAATAATGGTATAACTTTTTCATGTAATACTATCATAATTATACTGTATATCCCTCTGAAGATACATATCATGAATTTGCCAATTTCCTTTCCCATTCTTTTTAAGTAGCCATGCCATTTGAAATCATCTGAATGCTAACAATGTCTGCAATATCCTCATTTTTAATACTATCATTGATATCATCTGTTTACTTGCCTAATATTTCTCAGAACTCTCATATCTGTGGTTTCCAGTCTTTTCTTTGATCAAATATTTATTTCGAACCCAGCTCTCAGATCCATAAGATAAAATTGCTTTGAACATTGCCATTATACAGCTAGTTTAATGTTTTGACTAATTTCTCTCCTATTCCATATAAATTTATTCAGAAAACAGCATATTTAATTTGCCATCTTCACTGAAAATAATGCCTAAATAAAAGGGTGTACTGAAAAGTTGTGATAATCTCTTAAGGAATTGAGGTAGAACCATATATATATCTTATACAACCTAAAAGAAAAAAAACAAATTGTTACAATTTGATGAAACATGAGGGGGGGGGGAACAGTTTTAAGATATGTTATTTCTTATGATTATATCAGTTGCTTTAATATCGTTTTTTGTTCTAGGTGTTTATCAGAACTTTTTGCCCCCACCCCACATAGCTGAAATGTCTCCATTCAAAAATGAAGTTGACATTTTCAATGTTTCTACCTATTTTCACTGTCTTTGTCTTTTTATTGCTGTTTTCATACCAAATTTATTGCAGCAGTTATTCAGTTTAGTTGGGATATCCTACAGACTTGTACTGGATTTATTTAGAAATATAACATCATATGCATAAAGTAAAGAGCTGACATTAACATATCCAATTTTGACATCAGGTTTAATGCCACTTTCTTTCATAATGTGATCCATATAGAAAATGAATAACAGTGGAGCATGCATACTTGATTTACATGAAACCATCTTCCTGTACCTCCTTCAATTCTAACTGCTGACTTACAGCTTAAATAGAATTAATGTATTGCTCAATATATAATGTCGCATTTACACCATATAACTGGAGCATTTTGAAGTGCTTTCCAGATCTACAAAATTTAAATACTGATCCTTGTTATATTCTCATGATTTTTCACCGATTTGTGTAAAAGGAAAAATATGAACCTCATAAACTCTATTTGGCCCAAATAGATTTAGGCCAAACTCTATTTGGCCTAAATCTAGCTTTGTTTTTCACCAAGCTTCCCTTTCACAATTTTTCTTAGCTGTTTCTTAAGTATACTTGCATAAATATTACCAGGAATACTTAGTAAGTAAATGCTTCTGTAATTTTCATATTGAATGTTATTTTCCTTTTCATAGATAAATACTATGACAGCTCTACTTCAATCACCCACTGACTATCTGACTGTGCAACCACTGACTATCTGACTGTGCAACCACTGACTATCTGACTGTGCAACCACTGACTATCTGACTGTGCAATGTGATGGATACTATGACAGCTCTACTTCAATCACCCCCTGAATTAGTGTAACCAATGTATGTCTCCATATTTGAATTGGTCAATTATCTACTCCAGCTGCATTTCCACATATTTTGATGGCTTTCTCCACTTCATGTAGTGATATGTATGCATAATTGCATCCCTGCTGAGTGTTTTCTGCCACAATACATTCACTGCTTGTTACATTTATCAATCTTTAAAAGTTATTACTCCCAACATCTGGGAATACAGGAAAACCTACAGTTAGCATAAATTTGAAAGAAAAAAAATGTATAATCTATAGTAGAGGATAAAATCATCAAAGTTAATAAAAATCAATTGCTTAAATTTTTATTTAATGTCTAAACATCTGATTGAGCTACTTTTTTACAAAAAAATTAAGTAAAGATGTTTAAATAGTGCTCGACTTTTTCATCTTGTCGTGTAATTTGCAATAGATGGCGATCGCTTCATCAAGATTTCGGTGGACTTCGAAGCTTTGTTCCATATCAGGATCAGCATCAAAAAAAATTTCCTTAGCATACTCAATGTGATTGAAAACTAGCTCAAGTTCTTTTGCAGTTATCTTCTTAGTCATAACATTCTCTTCTTGTTCCCACTCCTTATCTTCATCTTCATATGCATGCTGTTTTTCTAGTTGAAGGAGTTCATTATCGCTTAACTGTTCTGAATGGCAATCGAGCAAGTTTCTCATATCTTCATTAAATCCAAGTTCTTTTCCAATTGTGCTGATTTCTTTAATAATGTTATCAGCTGGGTTTATTAAAACCAATGAAATTATTTGCACAGTGAGGTAAGACCTTCTGCCACACGGCTCCTTTATTACTGAAGCTTTCTTTATCAGTCTTTCTCTTTTCCATATCAAGGGTTGAATATAATAAAGTCTTATAAGTATCTAAATTAAAACAAAATGAAGTGATTGAGCAAGTGAACAGAGATTGCACATGAGCTTGCAATGATAGCTTTGAGTCAATTGCCAAATGTCGCCAGCCACCGCCTGCTACACTGCCACTGCCCACTACATTGTGTTGCTGCTTGCTGCAGACTGCCAACAAAAAATTTTGCATAACGTAAAAAATCGAGTTAATTGATTAATCACTCACTTTAAGCAGGAAATAGTATCATTCCACTTACTCACACCAACTGATTATCGCACATATCGAATTCGTGTTAAGTGAGGTTTCCCTGTATCTTTATCTTCAGTTTTCATGTCACCTTGTTGATCCCTAAGAACTTTTATAGTGGTCTTTCCTAAATTTCTAAGCTTTTTTAAAATCCTTTAAAACTAGCTTTTAAACTTTTTTAAACAAACTTTAAACAGTGCTTTGCGATAAAATTTTCTCTGCCATCATCATCAACCTGACATATACCCTCAGGGGGGTATAGACGATAATTACAATAGTACTACATGAAAAAGTTACACCATTACTAACTTCCAATCAACAATCTTCCTCCAAATTAATCTGTTATCTGTCAAGATTGCAATATTATCATATCTTATATTTCTATCTTTTAAGGTACTTTTTACTGTATCAATCCTCTATATCATGATCTTCCTCTGGGTCTGACTTCCTACCACACCATCTTTTTCCTGACAACCTGACAAAGAACACTTGTTTTCCTAATCTTTCCTCTCCCATTCTGTTTAAGTGACCATACTACCTGAGATTGGCTCTACTAACACATTCCTGAAGGCTAACAATGGCAAGTTGTTTCCTAATATCTTCATTTTTAATATTTACTGCCATCAAATGCCATCTGTTCACTCCACTAGTCCTTCTCAGAACTCTCATCTCAGATGTCTCCAGTCTTTGGTCAAGTGTTGCATTTCTAACCTAGCTCTCAGATCCATAAGTAAAAATTGGTTTGAACATCATTGTGTATATACAGCTAATTTAGTGTTTTGACTCATTTCTTTCTTATTCCATATAAATTTATTCAGCTGACTTCCTACCATACCAGCTTTACTAATTCTGTTGTTTATTTCCATATTTAATTTACCGTCACTAAAAATTGTGAATAAATAGCTGAAATGTTTTACTTGTTCTATAGGTTCACTATTCCAGATGCAGTTGATGTTTTTAATGCTTCTGGATATTTTCGTTGTCTTTTTATTACTGATTTTTATACCAATTCTTACAGGCTTGTACCGGATTTTTTCAGAAGTATCACATTATCTGCATCAAGTAAAGAGCAATCACCAATTTTGATATCATATTTAAAAGTGCTTTCCTTCCTAAGGTGATCCATATAGATCATATAGATAATAAATAACAGTGGAGATAATGTGCACCATTGTCACACACCTGATTTTACTTCAAACCACCTTCCTTTTTCTTGTAGATAAGCTTATACATTGGTTACACATAGCTTTTAATTTTTAAGTTTTTCTAGAGACTATGTATTGTTCAATATAATGTCCTGTTTACACCATATCATTGTAACATTCTGAAGAGCTTTCCTCTTGTCATATCTTTTCCAGTTCAACAAAATGTAAATACAAATCCTTGTTATATTCCCAAAATATCTCAACTATTTGTCTTAAAGTGAAAATCTGATCCTGACAAGCTCTAATTGGCCTAAATCTAGCTTGTTCTTCACCAAGATTCCCTTCCACAATTGTTCTTAGCCATTTCTCAAGTATACATCCTACCAGGGACGCTCATTAGGTAAATATCTCTGTAATTCTTACACTTAGTTTTATTTCCCTTTTTATAAATGGGTGAAAAAAAAAATCCCATCTATCCTGTTTGTCTTAGACTGAATGCCTGTTCAGAGCCCAGTAACTTGGCTTCTTAGAAATCTATCTATCTATTGCCTATAATATGACATTATCTGCATTATCTACCATGTCTGTAAACTGTGTGGTGATCTTCTTGACAGTTCACTGTTTAAGGATGAAAAACCCTTCCATCTCTATATGAGACTAGTAAATTCACATTCAGTTGAAACGCTCTTATAAAGATTATTTGTTTCCTAGATGGGATCATAAAACAAATAAATTTTACAATCTCTGAACATCAAACTAATAAATTAATACATATTTAAATATAACAAAAATGGCTTAAACTTTTAAATTGAATGCAATAGCACACCAAGAAATTAATGTACAATGGAAGACCAAGAAAGCAATGATGTGAGAGATTGGAACAGGCCACGTGACCTTCTTCGATGGTCATCCCCTAGAAGGAGATTGGCAACCATGTCACGAAACTTTTTCTGTTTTTTGCTGCTCTGAAACATTTGTGGTAATTCAATCCAGTTCAGTCTTTAATGTCTTCAAACTACATTGTCCCTCTCTACCTCTCCCTCTTTCCCCTTCTAATATTAGTTTCTGAATGCCTTCTTGTCTAACTAGGTGTCCAAAATATTTGTTTTCATTCTTTAATGATTTTCATTAATGTTCTTTTCATTTTTGCTTTCTTTAAAACACCTTCATTTTTCATTTTCTTTGTCCATGATATTTTATGGACCACGTTTCTTTTGATGGTCCACATTTCAAAAGCTTCTAATTTTGTCTCTGCTTCTTTATTTAGAGTCTAAGTTTACTACTGTAGGGAAAGCTTGACCAGATATAGCACTTCATTAATCTTTTTCTTGTGTCTATGTTAATGTCTTCGGATATTAGAACAGTTTTCACATCGATAAAAGTTTTTCTTGCTATCTCTATTCTTTTTTTAATTTCTTTATGGGAATTTCCTCCTTCTGTGAACGTTTGTCTCACGTGGCCTAAAACCATGATAATAATAAGACGACGATGATGGCACTCAAGACTCATTACAGACAGGCCACCGTATACTACACTAGTTTACCTCATATTGCCATTCCTCTTCACAAATAAAAAGTACAACAAATATTTTTTAAATATTTGTTACAAAAGCAAACAGCTCAGAAGTATACAAATATATTTAATGAAATAATAAAAATACAACACAAAGTTAAATTTAAAGCTGTAAACTGTTCTTAGTATTAACTGATGTATTAATGTAATTTTTTTATGTTTTCTATAGAAAGAGAGAATGAAAAAACTGGCTAAAAGGTCATTATTGAATATATATTGTGCTGTGCAATCGCAGATATCCTCAATATCACACACAAGTTCTCTTCTTTAAAATGTATAATACTTTCTCAGTAATGGTCAAGAAAATTTCTTCTTAAAAATATCAAATATAAAATATAAAAATACAAATATCCATGGCATGGATATTTGTAGATGTCTTTAAGTGGAAGACGACTATCATTGCCAAATTTGAGACAACTACTCTACATACTGGAGATCTTAAGCGAAATATAAGTGTTTGTCTGGATTATTTAACTCAGAAATACCTAGAGTAGTAAAGGTACAATAGGTATCCAAACTTTTGTGGGTGGGATTCAAATAAAAACATTTATTTTATTTTTATAAAATAAAATGTTTTATTTATTTTCTTTTTATTTTATAAAAAAAAATATAAAAGAAATTTACTAAAATAAAGAGCCAAAAAGGCTTCACTTCGGTGATGCAAATTTATAAAAATTAAGTGGATATTAAATCCAGCATTATTTCAAAGCCGAATATAGAAACTATAAAAGTTTCATATGAAATTTGACCAGAGAGTTTACGGGAATACACTGACCGATATTTACGAGTTGCCCCAGCCAGACCTTATAGGAGAGATAATCGCTATGCCCAAGCGTCCATATATTTCCCTCCTATTGGTCCATTTTGAAAAGTTTTCACTGGACTGACAGCTGTTTCAAACTGGTTGGTTTTCATCAGAGACCAGGCAGAAACCTTAAGAGAGCTAAAACTCTCAGTACTAAGGAACTTGAAACATCAGAAAGGTGTATTTTTCATAAGCGAACTCTTGGTTGGTGAGTAAAAGTATTTACTAAAATAAAGAGCCAAAAAAGGCTTCACTTCGGCGATGCAACTTAAGAGAGTTTTTGCCTGGTCTCTGATGAAAACCAACCAGTTTGAAACAGTTGTCAGGCCAGTGAAACCTTTTCAAAATGGACCAATAGGAGGGGAATATATAGATGTGGGCATAGCAATCATCTCTCCTATAAGGTCCAGCTAGAGCAACTCATAAATATCAGTGAGTGTATTCCCGTAAGCTCTGGTCAAATTTCATATGAAATTTTTATAGTTTCTATATTCGGCTTTGAAATAATGCTGAATTTAATATCCACTTAATTTTTATAAATTTGCATTGCTGAAGTGAAGCCTTTTTGGCTTTTTATTTCAGTAAATACTTTTACGCACTGACCAAGAGTTCACTTACAAAAAATACACCTCTCCGATGTTTTAAGTTCCTTAGTACTGCAAGTTTTCACTCACCTTCTCGTGGTGCACCCTGTTGGGTATCTACTTTGATACTGAACGAACGAGGATGGGCTGGCAATTTGGGATTTAGCCGACCAAATTGTATTCTTATTGGTTAAACCAAAATAAAAAATGATGGTACAACATGACAAAATTTCATGCCGGCTGGGGCGTCGCCCGGTTAAACAAGGCCCCCGTTGTTTTCGCCAGGGAACCAGGGCGAACAGCGAAAAGTCAGCTACTGGAACAAATCTGAAAACAAACCCCAACTCAACATCACCAGAGTTAAAGATCGGTACTATCAACGTCAGAAGCCTGAATGGCAAAGAAATGGAGCTAGCTGAGGAATTAGATAAGTACCAGATCGACATAATAGGGGTGACTGAAACAAAAAAGACCAAAATTGGTGAGATCTTTCTGAGCAATAAATACAAAATGTTATATTCAGGCAATAACAATCAAGGAAAAGAAGGAGTAGCCATAGTATTCAACACAAAATACGAGGCTAATCTTCTTGAATGGCAGTCAGTCTCAAGTAGAGTAATGTGGGCAAATATGAGAATGGGGAATTGGACAATGAGACTTATTTGTGCCTATGGTCCCACAGAAGGTTCTACTAAGGTAGAAGTGGAGGAATTTTTTGAGGCTTTAGAAAAAGCAACTGACACAATGAAAAAGGAAAAGTTGGTCCTTGTTGGGGATCTAAATAGTAGAGTAGGAAATGATTGTGAGACATACAAAAATATTTTGGGAAAATTTGGAAAAAAGAGCAAAGCTAATAATAATGGCAAATATCTGTTGGATTTCTGCTCAGGACATGGACTGGTTATTACTAACACCATGTTCCAACATAAAAATGTGCACAAATTCACATGGAGAGAAGAGGCTAGGAATAAGAAAAGTCTCATTGACTATGTTATTGTTGATAGTGATGTTTTCTCCCTGGTGCAGGACACCAGAGTGTACAGAGGATTTGAAATTGGAAGTGATCACTATTTAGTCTTGAGCAGGATAAAATTGAATTTCATATTGAAAAGAATAACATGTAAGAAAGTTTTAAAGCGAATAAAAGTTGAGCAGCTCTCAGATGTAAACTGTAGACTAAAATACAGAAATATTATTGAAAAGAAAATGAAAGAGTTTGAGAACAGGAATCAAACCTTGGAGATTCAGTGGCAAACTCTGAAGGAAACATTGATTGATTCTGCCAGAGAGGCATGTGGTGAGGTTGTGTGCAAAGATAAAAAAATCAGAACTCCCTGGTGGACACAGGAAGTTAAAGAGGCAGTGAAGGAAAAGAAGAAAGCATATCAAAAGTTCCTGTCAAATAAGTCAGCTTTTACTCTTACAGAATACAGAGACAAATGTAAGAAAGCTAAACAGTGTGTAAAACTAGAACAAAAGTCATGGGAGGACTTTGGCAAGAATATAGAAAATAAATATCAAGAAGGTGGCAAAATATTCTGGAGGTTGTTGAAGAAGCTTAGGAATGGAGGAAAGAGTGCTGTAAAAGGAATTAGAGATGATAAAGGTGAAATGAAAACAGGAGAAAAAGATATCCTTGAAGTATGGAGTAATTACTTTGAAAAACTGCTAAATGAACAAAGCAGTGATGACAGCACAGTGATAAAAAACACTGACCAGGCATGCAGTCAGGAATACATATCCATACTTGAAGTAGAAAAAGCCATCAAAGGCTTGAAATGTGGAAAGGCAACAGGAGTAGATGATATTCGACCAGAAATGCTGAAGTATGGTGGTATAAGAGTCTTACAGTGGCTGCACTGCATAGTTCAGAAAGCCTGGACAGAGGGACGAATTCCCGATGATTGGAGTAGAGCTCTCATAGTACCCATATATAAAAAGGGAAATAAAACTGAATGTGAGAATTACAGAGGTATTTCCCTACTGAGTGTTCCTGGCAAGATCTATGCAAGTATACTTGAGAAACGGTTGAGAAGAATTGTGGAAGAAAAGCTTGGTGAAGAACAAGCTGGATTAAGGCCAAATAGAGGCTGTCAGGATCAGATCTTCACTTTACGACAAATAGTCGAGAAAGCATGGGAATATAACAAAGATCTGTATTTAAGTTTTGTCGATTTGGAAAAGGCATATGACAAGGTGCCAAGAGAGAAGCTATTCAATACGCTGCAGTTATATGGTGTCAATGGGGCATTATATCAAGCAATACTTAGTCTTTATTTGAGTTGTGAGTCAGCAATTAGAATTGAAGGAAGTACAGGAAGATGGTTTAATCTTAAATCTGGTGTGAGACAAGGATGTACATTATCCCCTCTGTTATTCATTATCTATATGGATCACATTATGAAGGAATGTGGTATTAAACCTGATATCAAAATTGGAGATGTTAATGTCAGCACTTTGCTTTATGCGGATGATGTTATACTTCTAAATAAATCCGCTACAAGTCTGCAAGATTCTCTGACTAAATTGAATAGCTGTTGTAATAGATATGGTATGAAGGTCAGCAATAAAAAGACAAAGACAATGAAAATAGGCAGAATCATTGAAAATGTCAACTGTGTTGTGAGTGGAGAACCTGTGGAACAAGTAAAACGTTTCAGCTACTTAGGCACAATTTTTACTGAAGATGGTAAACTAAATATAGAAATAGACAACAGAATCAGCAAAGCTGGTATCGTGGGAAGTCAATTGAATAAATTCATATGGAATAAGAAAGAAATTAGTCGGAACACTAAATTAGCTGTATACAAGACTGTGTTCAAACCAATTTTAACTTATGGATCTGAGAGCTGGGTCAGAAGTAAAACACTTGACCAAAGACTAGAGACCGCAGATATGAGAGTCCTGAGAAAGATTAGAGTCGTGAACAGATGGCATCAATGGCAATATCATATTAAAAATGAGGATATTAGGAAAGAACTTGACATTGTCAGCATCCAGGAATGCGTTAGCATAGCTAATCTCAGATGGTATGGTCACTTAAATAGAATGGGAGAGGAAAGATTAGCAAAACAAGTGTTCTCTGCCAGGTTGGCAGGAAAACGACCCAGAGGAAGACCAAGATATAGGTGGATTGATACGGTACAAAGTGCCTTAGACGATAGAAATATAAGATCTGATAATGTTGGAGTCTTGACAAGTAACAGACTGATTTGGAGGAAAATTGTAGATAGGAAGTTAGTAATGATGTAATTTTTTCATGTAGTACTGTCATATCCTGTACACCCCCTTGAGGGTACATGGCAGGAATTTGATGATGATGATGATAGTACTGCAAGTGTTTGCTCTCTTAAAGTTTCTGCCTGGTCTCTGATGAAAACCAACCAGTTTGAAACAGCTATCAGGCCAGTGAAACCTTTTCAAAATGGACCAATAGGAGGGGTATATATGGATGCTTGGTCATAGCGATCATGTCTCCTATAAGGTCCGGCTAGGGCAACTTGTAATATCGGTGAGTGTATTCCTGTAAGCTCTCTAGTAAAATTTCATACGAAACTTTTATAGTTTCTAAATTCTGCTTTGAAATAATGCTGGATTTAATATCCACTTAATTTTTATAAATATAAAAGAAATTTTACAAAAGAAATAAATCACATACAGTAATACTTAATTTTTATAAAACTGAGTATTACTGTATGTGATCAGTATAAATGCTCTGCATCTCAATAACATGTCCACCATTCCAAAATAAGATGATTTATTTCTTACAATATAAAAACATACAGTGGACACACACCATAGCAAACATAAGTATAAGAAAATTATGTGCTATGAGAAACCATAGAAAAGTCTGCCTAAGTTCCATACAACCAATGTTATTTTGAGTTCACTATTATAAACAGTACATGCTCATAACCTTCAAAAACCTTCTAGTAAACAATATCACAATCAGTGGAGAAAGAAAATGGCAGGAATTTGAAAATGATAACTGAAAAATGTTTATGTATGACCAGAACCATAAACAAAGGAGATGGTAGGAAGAAGATGAAGAAAAACAAAGAAAATCATGGGAGAAAACAGAACAAAGGAAATCATGAGAAACTGTACTGTGATGACAGAATACAAAGGATTAGCAAGAACAAAACAAACAACACAAAATAACAACATAAAAAAACACAAATACAAACTGTGATGGAAAACATAAGAAAAATATAGAAGATACGAACTTATAAAAATGAAAATGAAGAGTTAGTGTTTAAATTTCAAAATGTTATGTTAGCTTTAAATTAATGTTATTTACTAACTTTAAATCTTCATAATTAGCTAAATATGTGCAGACTGTGTCATTAAATACAAAAAATTAGATCAAAAATTCTAAATTTAATATATGGATAAAGAATTTTTCAGACACAAAATGAGCTTTTACACAGAGAAAATTCATATTAATTACACTTTTTTACTACCTTATTACAGAAATACTGTATTAAGGTAGAAAAGAAAAAGCTAAGCTATTTTTGGCAATGGAGCATGACTTTTTTTCAGAAATTTTACAGCATTTCATACTATAAAATTTTTGAAAAAAGTTTTTTTTCTATATTTCTTTAATATTTCTTTCTCTATATTTCTTTAATTTACAGATTCTAAGAAAACAGTATTGATTTATGCCTGTTGTCCATGACTGGATTTGTCTAATCAGGAAATAGTGCCAATCAATTTTCTTTCCTTCTTAAGCTGACTAACATTCATTTCTGTCCCTTCACTGTTTGTAATTGGAGATGATCAATTTATAAAACTGACTGTTACCAAAATTTTCTGTTATTTTGATTTTAATGGTACAGTATGTAGATATTTAGTTCATTATGAAGATTTCAGATAAACGACATTCTACATAACAATATATTACATAACAACATTATATATGATAATATATTACATAACAACATTATATATAACAATTAACATAGTGAATTTAAATGTTAATTCTGGATTTTCATATTTATAATTTTATACCCTTCAAGTTCTCTTCTCTCTGATATATCTCCCATTATTCTAGTTCTCTTCTTTCTTATGTCTCCATTACTTTATCTTTTTTCTTATATCTCCCATTACTTTATCTTTTTTTCTTATGTCTCCCATTAATGTTTGCATTTGTCCTTTTTCATGTTATCATTTTGTGTGTTTCATGTATGGTTCTTGGCAATCATTTATATTGCTATAAATGTACAATTTCCTATCATTTCCTTTGTTCTATTTCACACCATGTCCTTTGCTTTTTAATGGGAATGAAGCCAGAAGGGATCAATCTCTTTCTGCTATATTTACTATAGTGAATTTTGTGCTGTAAAAAATTATTTCTTTGGCACCTGGGGTTTGCTAAAGCAAGTGTCTACTGTATTTTCAATACATATTAAATGAAATTTGTGATAAACAAATAGGTTTACATAAAGAAGCTTAATACAGATTTCTCATTAATGAGAAATCTGTATAAACTGAGTTTATATTAATGAGTATCATATCATTAAACTTAGACCATATTTCTAAAGAAAGAAGAAAATTAATGCATGGCAACATCAGTCAAAATACCTCCACTATACATGAGCACTGCTATGTAATCTAAATAGCTTTTATGTTAGTTACGGTGTTCCTCATTCCAAAAGTGTAATATATCTTAATATATCGTGATAGACAAAATATCAAAATGAGCAATCAAATTTAGATTTATTAACATCAGTCACTGAAATGTAATTCATAAATTCTATAAATTTTTATTATATCAGATCTTAATAATCATTATACAACTATTGAGGGGGGGGGTGCTATTTGTTTCATCAAAGTCTATTGAATATTATTTGAATACCTCATGTTTGCCTAAAGAGTCAGCATGAAAATGAGATAACAACAAACACAGCAATGAATACACAACATCATGAGCAACTGTAGCAATTATCTGAAAAAAATAAAAATAAAATAAAAAAGGATTTGATCTTGTCACTAATAACGATCCTATTAAACATTATTATCAGTAAGAAACTTTTTAAGAAAAAAATTTACAAGATGAACGTTTCATTTGCAAAGAAAACATTACTTAAAAAACATCCATAAGAAATTGCATATTTAAGTCTTAAAATGAAGATTTTATATTAATGATTTAATATATTAATATTAATTAGACATGTACAACCTGAAATGGAACACAAAGCTATAAAATAAAAATTAAAAAAAAAAAAAAAAAAGAAAGAAAACTGTTAAGTTGATTGCAGGCATACTCAGTTTATATCTCAGCTACAAATTCTGATAACATCACCTGGTTAGCTGAGTCTTTAGCATATCCACTCTACTGTATTTTCAATACATATTAAATGAAATGTCTCATTAATGAGAAATCTGTGTAAACTGAGTTTATATTAATGAGTATCGTAGCACTAAACTTAGACCATATTTCTACAGAAAGAAGAAAACTAATGCATGGCAACATGATTTAATATATTAATATTAATTAAACATGTACAACCTGAAATGGAACACAAAGCTATAAAATAAAAATTAAAAAAAAAAAAAGAAAGAAAACTGTTAAGTTGATTGCAGGCATGCTCAGTTTATATCTTGGCTACAAATTCTGATAACATCACCTGATTAGCTGAGTCTTTAGCATATCCACTCCTGACCACCAGGTTGCCAGTTTGAATCCCATGTTGAGAAAAGATGCTTGTGTTTGTCTTTAGGTACAAGATGAATCTCACTGCCTGGTGCAAGATCACCTCCCCACTTATTGGAGGCACTTGAAAAAAGCCCCATGTTTGGTCTCTAGAGTAAGGCTTCAATAAGACTATGTGAAAAATGAATTTTAAAAATGCAAACATGTGTGTGTGTGTGTGCATGTGTGCGTGCGTGCGCATATATGTATACACACATTTTATAACCCACAGTACGAATGTACTACAGGTTTAACATAAATCCTTCATGGGCTAGAATCACATTAAAAAAAATCCTCATCATCAATTTCCTGTTATGTACTCTCAAAGGGTGTGCAGGCTACTATGACAGAACATGATTAAGTATATCATTAAAATTATCATTAATCTCCTATCAACAATTTTCCTCCAAATTACTTGTCAACATTCCAATATTGTCCTATCTATCATTTCATTCTTCTAAGGCATTTCTGACTGAATCAATCCATCTAGACCTTGGTCTTTCTCTGGGTCTTTTTCCTGACACTTGGCATCAAATACCGGTTTTGCTAGCCTTTCTTCTCCCATTCTGCTTAAGCGACCATACCACCTCGATTTTGCCCTGCACACACATTCTTGAATGCAAAAAATGTCAAGTTTTTTCCTAATGCCTTATTTTTTAATCCGATTCTGCTATTGATGCCATCTGTTCGGCCTGCAACTTTTCTCTTGATTAAAGTCCTTTAATCAAGGGCTTTACTTCTAGGCCAATTCTCAGATACGTAATTTAGTGTTTTGACTAATTCCTCTGTTATTCCATATAAATTTATTCAACTGGATCCACAACATACCACAGTTTTGCTTATTCTGTTGTTAATTTAAGCGCCTCCACAGCTCATTTGGTATGGACAAAGCCCTTTTGGTCAAAAAGACTTGGGTTCAGTTCCCATCCTTGATATGAAGAACCTTTATCTGGTCTCTTTTGACTAAAGGTGAGTTAGCCGGTCTCATACGGAGATAGAGGGTTTTTTCATCCCTCGGAATAGGCAAACCGGCCCTGTGAACACACACACAGATTAGTCATAAAATACTTGCCATTAGATGCAGCAAAGGAGTGATGAGCTGGCTGCATTAATTTGTCATAAACCCCTCATTAGAAAGGACTCTATCCATTCTAAGGGATGGATGAGAAGGGAAGGAAGGAGAATTTCCAAATTTATTGGAAGTTTTTCCACTTGGTTAAACTATAAATTAAAGATGCCAAGAAATTATATTCTTGGTTTAATCCTTTTTGGACCTGAAGTTATTCCAAGACTGGGCAACTTGTGCTAATGACGTCACATCACATGCCTTAGCATCCCATAATACAAAGCACATATCCTTACAGACATGTATGATGCTATGCATTATGGGAAGGGTCACTACCCATACCAGTTTCGACTTTTATTGAGGTCTCATCAGTGGGAACCAGACCGAGAAGTGATACCAAGGTTGAAGTAATGCAGAACCAAGTGGAAAAACTTCCAACATCTATCTCTAATCCAGAGTATTTTAGCAATAAGTAATGCTATTTAACAGATTAAACAGAACTAATGTATTTACCAACAAAAAAAAAATAGTATAACATATAAATATAAAATATTACTTGTATGAAAGATCATGTACAGAATAAAAAATTCACTAAAAATATTATTACCCCATTTCCAACAAGAGTTGGACAAGACAAAGCAGAGGTGAGGTAGTCAAATACACCAAGCTGCAAAGAATTATGTCCAAGTCTCTGAGTTGTTTCATTTGCATCCAGGTCATTATTCGATCTCCTGACTAGCATCCAGGCCAAAAGCAATGGAGAAAGGAATGTATGGTTGCCCAAAATACAAAATAGACTGTCAAGTTGCTGAAAAATATGAAGTTCATTATATTTCACAGTAAATAAATTAAACACGAAATATAGCTTCTTAAATGTCATAATGAGTATCTTTCACAATTTTTATGCAAATTAAGACACAAAATCATAATATCAACAATAAGAACAACAGGTAATATCTGACTAGTGTTTCAATTGGCATCATTAGAAGAAGACAGTCAGTTTATTTATTTATTTATTCGTATGGCATGAATATCAAAACATGCAGTAGAATACACTGTCACTTTAATAACATATAAAATTAAAAGTCAAAAGTCATTTTAAAAACCAATAAAATTAAAAGGTTACATTCATATTGGTCAGATAGTTCATAGCTTTGGGTGTAGCACTTAAAAAGTCCAATTTGTCTCCTGAATATGTTCTGAGATAACACTGAGTCACAATATGGTTCACAGTTTGTCTCTGAGCTCCACAATCACAAGGCAGGGATGGTCGTTTATCCCATTTAAAAAGCATGTCTGCACATACACCATGACCAGTTCGTATTCTATTAAGCTGAGTTCAGGATTTTCGTGGGAGGTGTGAGCAAGCATCAAAACTTTCTTGTAATTCATTGAGAAAATTTTGTGATGTCATCTGTATGGCTCTCCCACTGTTCTTGCCACTTTTGCTTCAAGTCAAAGTTAGAATGTAGTAGTAGTTGGGCTAATTGTAGTGGTGGATGTCTTGGTCTCAATTGTCGTACACTTAAGTCTGGGAGATCTAAATGTATTGGTAGGGCTGTGTTCTCCAAGATTTTCTTATACTCCTGTAAGAGAGCCTTAGTCCTGCGCAGATTCGGTGGAACAATGTTACTAAGAGCTGGAAGCCAGTGTGTGGGCATTGATTTAATTGTGCCAGAAATCAGTCTCATTGTATTATTTAGTTTGCTATCAACAAGTCTAACATGTGTGCTATTTAGCCACACTGGTGAGCAATATTCGGCAACAGAGAAAACTAGACCAAGAGCAGTAATCCACAGATTATCGGCTGTTGCTCCCCATGTTGTGCCTATTAGTTTTTATATTATGTTGTTACAGGTTCTTAACTTAGCAGAAACGTTTGTTAGGTGTTGCTTGTAAGAGAGGAGCATGCAGTCCAGGGTAACGCCCAAGTACTTTGGAAACTTATTGTGTCCTAGTAAACATCCTTCAAAGAAGATATGTAAAGTAACATCTGCCATGTGATTATTAAGGTGAAAGCTTGATACTTCTGTTTTGTCTGGATTGAGCTGGAGCCTCCATTTTTTATAATATTCACCTATAGTTTTCAGATCTTTTGTAAGTACGTCTTCAGCCTGATTCATGTTTTTATCGAATGGCAATTACAGTGTCATCAGCATAACAGAACTTGCGTGAGATGGTAGCAGGCAAGTCATATGTGTACAGGTTATAAAGTAAGGGTGCCAATACTGACCCTTGTGGGAGACCATTATTAAGTTTTCGTTGTCGGGACATTTTATTTCCTAATATAACTTGAAAGAAATGTTCAGTGAGCATGGAGGAAATTAAGTGTGCAGTCCGTTTACATGGGACAATGCTAAGAAATTTGTATATAAGACCTTCACGCCATACTGTATCATAGGCTGCTGTTAGGTCCAAGAAGACAGCTGATGTTTTTTCTTGCTTTTGAAATCCAGCTTCTATGTATGATGTTAAAGTGAGAACTTGATCACAGCAACCACGTCTTTCTCTAAAACCAGCTTGCACAATTAGGACATGCTGCATAATTGGTATGGACAATCTGTTGTATAGAAGGCGGTCTAACATTTTATAGGTGCAACTCAATAAAGCAATAGGTCTATAACTTTTTGCCTCCTGGGGTGGTTTTCCAGGTTTAAGAATAGCAACTATTTTTGACTTCTTAAACTGGCTAGGTAGTCGGCCAGTCAATAATATATCAGAAAAGAATTCACAGAGCCATTTTATAGTATTTGGCCCACTATTAATCAGAAATTCAGGATGGACATCGAAGCCTAGGGCCTTGCCTGCTTTGATATCTTTTATGACGGCTTTTACTTCATCTATAGTGAAGACTGAGACATATTGTGAGAAAGCAGGGGCATTTATTTTTAAAGCTCTAAGTTCTTTCTTAACTTTCTTGGTATGTTCATGGTCCCTAGGTGCCCTTGATATATTAACGATTTGATTAGCTATTTTCTAAGGGGAGATGATTGTGCTTTTTCTTTTAGGTAGATTAGTTGTGGATAGTTGTTGGAGAAGATTCCAAGCTTTTCTACTTGATCGTTAGTCAAGGTTTTCAACCGTATCAATCCATTTTGTTTTTCGAGATGAGTTCAGGCTATGTAGTAATTCATCTGCTATTTCAGGATCTTCACTTTTCAGGAACTCTCTGTAGAGAAGTTCACTCTCTTCATTCCATCCAGGGACATAATCTTTTCTGTAACCTCTAGGGATATATTTTTTTGCAGTTGATATGATTGCTCCTACAAATCTCTTGTACTCTGCAACTCTAGCAGGTATCCACCGAACACATTTATCCAATTCATTCGCAAAATTTCTCCAATTTGCTTTTTTAAAATTCCAACGCGGTCGTGGAAAGGATCTTGCTATAGGTAGTGTCATACCAATTTCCAGTAACACTGGTCGATGTTGACTGTCTGGAAAGTTAGAAAGTACATATCGTTTTGCTGGCAATGTTTGCCCTTCTATGTTTATTGAAACACAGAAGGGCAAACATGTTATTACTGACTCACAAGACAGTCAGTAATAATAATTTACAAATGAATAAAATGTACAACATAAATTAGGTTTACAAGTACTACAATGACTGCAGCTGGAAAAGAAAGCATATGATTCCATAGACAGATTTTTTTTTTTATGGTAATCCCCACTCCCATACCCGAGAGGTTATTTATTCCAAAGCACATTAGTAAGAAGAAAAGAACCGATAATACTGAATATAAAAACCTGTATTTATTTAGCGTATGGCATAATAAATAAAAAAAAAGACATATGACATCAAAATATATAAATACGTATTTGTGCAGACAATATAAATGAGACAAGTAAAAACCTGTAAACCGTACTCTTTAGGAAATACATAAGAGGAGAAACTGTACCAAAAATCACAGTACAATGACTGGATGAAGAAGATGAAAAAACTGTTCTGTGAGATTTAGAACTGTGATGAATAGCTACTGCATGTGTAGGAGGGAGGGAATTACTGATGCCAGCTAGGATGAACAGTGACCACAGAAATATATGAAAAAACTGCTAGCAGCTTCTACTGAACATCTGTGTGGAAGAGAATGGAGTGAAATGGTCAGAGCTGGATTATAAATCAACCAATGTTCTCTCTAATTTTTACAAGTTTCCAGTCTCAGACTCAATGTGTGCATTTCAATTTAGACATTTTGAGGATTTAACAGACACTAAAACCACTAATAATGATGAAAAAAAAAATGTCAACATCAAAGATGGCATTTTCTTGTCTAGCTGTAACCTGAAAAACCGCAAGCACTAAATTAATTATCTTTATCAATGTAGCAACAAAAATCCCTAATGTTTGCAAAAGTTCAAGTGACTATACTATTAGGCTATAGACACTCTAAATAAACATGCCTCTGCAACTTGTAGACACAAGAGTGAGTTTGTTCACCCAGTGCAGGCTAAAAGTTAACTACTTAGAAATTTTTTTTTTCAAACTTTTCTGACCACAACCACATAAAAAAAAATACATTTTACATCTCAACTCAGCACACACAGAAATATCTATATCTATAAGGCAAAGATATATATAAGAAATGTATATATAAGGCCAAGAAGTGATACACGGAGGACAAGGTTTTACAATACCAGGTAACTCATGGCAAAGGTGAAGTAAGCCCCAAGCACTTCACCACCTTCCAAAAATCAGTTTAATATCTTGTAGCTGATATCAAATATTAAGCTGGTAAGTACAGGTACTACACTCAGCCAGAAGGCAACAAAACAAAAAAAAAAAAGTGTAGTATCTGTTCTTATCGGTTCAATATTTAATATGGCCCCATCGGCCCTCCCCAAGATATTAAACTAATTTTATAATAAAAACGAATAGAATAAAATTACAATAAATAAATGAAATAAAATAAAATAACTAGATCAAAGCTATTATAACATCGAAGAGACATTCAATTCATATAGATAGTTTTGTTACAGCGAAAATGATGTCCTAATTTAACATGACCATTGTTATATTAGATTTAAGATCCTGGATTACCTATGGTCCTATTTATAATTAACACTTAGGGAGAAAGGTTAAGTGGGTAGAATATGTGCCTTCCATATGTTTGGGATTTTTAGATCATCATTAATGTTAAGATTAGGGTGGTTAATAAGAATCTTACAGGCCTCCTTAAATTTACGTTCATACCATGTTTTGGTGTGATGTAAACAACTGGTGCTTTTCCAGTCAATTCTATGTAAAGTATTCAGGACATGATGAGAAAGGCCAGCTTCACCATAGTTATTATATTTAATGTGTCGTTTATGTTCCTTTTGTCTGATAGGGATTGTGCGTCCTGTTTCCCCTATATATATGGTAGTTACATGTGCAATAAATCCAGTATACCCCAGGGTAGGCCAGCAGAGGGAGTGGGTCTTTGGATGAGTTAAGTAAGCTTTTTAATTTTGCAGGTTTAAAGGTGGCTTTAAGGTTGTATTTCTGTAGTATTCTTTTTATTTTATCTGATGTTCCCTTAATGTAAGGAATGGTTATAGTTTTATTGAAGTCTAGTTTATCTTTGCTCTTTAGTGATGTCTTATAGAGAATTCTGTCGATAGTGTTTTGGCTGTAACCATTTTTTAGGAAACTATTGCTGATAACTTTAAATTCATCTTTAAGCATTGTTCATTGGAGCAAATTTCAAAGCCGTTTTTTAGAGTATTAATGACACCTATTTTTTGTGTTAGGTGGTGGTAGGAATTTATGCGTATATATTGGTCAGTATGTATCGGTTTCTTCCGGTAAACAGTGAAGGAAAGACTGCCAGAATGAAGACGTGTGGCAAGTGTACCTAGAAATGGAAGTGTGTTCTGCTTTTCAATCTCAACTGTGAACTGTATGCGTTTGTGTTGTCTGTAAAAAATTAATTAATTTTTTAATTTTATTTGTATTTTTATTTAATTTTTTTTTTTATATTATATTTTCACTAGAGGACATGCCAGTAGAATAACCAGTGGTGAGCTATAAAGGGCTCACACGAGCCCTTTGTTAATTTTTTTCTCAAATTTGCGAGCCACTTGTTCTTGTTTAATAATCTTGTAGAACTAGAAAATACCACCGTGGAATGTATACATGCTACTATAATTGCTACTTTAAATTCATATGGATGTTCTGATAACTATATAAAAAATCATTTCATTGCATTTTGTTCTGATGGAGTTAGTGTAATGTTAGGAAACAAATCAGGTGTTGCAATCAAGCTTCTAAAAAAATTTTCCAACTTTGTGATTTGGCATTGCGCTCATCGTTTACACTTAGCATTAGACGATTCAATAAAAAACATTAAAGAAATAAATCATTTTGAAATATTTATGGATAAATTATATGCTTTTTATCATCAATCACCAAAAAATCAACGAGAATTAAATACGATTGCAAAAGACCTTGGCATCGAAATTTTAAAGATCGGCCGTGTGTTTGGACCACGATGGGCAGCTAGCAGTTTACGAACGGCTCTTGCTTTGTGAAGAAATTACCCAGCTTTATGCAAGCATTTTGCATCAAACGATAAATATAAGGGCATTTTAAACCGACTTCTCAATTTAGAATTTTTAAAAGATCTAGCATTAATGATTGATATCCTACATGAATTATCATCTGTCAGAAGCTCTACAAAGTTGCAACATAAGTATTATAAGGGCTAAGTTAGACCTTTTTTTTTTTTTTTTTGCTCAACAATGCGAGCCCTTTGTTAAAATTTCCATAGCTCACCACTGAGAATAACCATTGATCAAATCATTGTCTCTTTAGCATACTGTGTGAAATGTAACTCAGCTTGTCCTTGTATATTTGTATATACTCCAGATGATGACCTTAATATGAAGGTCAAAACATTGGGAAATTAAAATAGTTATTTATAACACGGTTGTAAAGTCCAGAATTTCTAAAATGAATGCTGATTACTGTGTAACACTAAAAAAAAAGGATCCTGACGTGTACCCTCAAGGGGTGTACAGGATATGATAGTACTACATGAAAAACTTACATCATTACTAACTTCTTATCTAAAATTTTCCTCCAAATCAATCTGTTACCTGTCAAGACTCCAACATTACCAGATATTATATTTCTGTCTTCTAAGGCATTTTGGCTGTATTCACCTATATCTTGGTCTTCCTCTGGGTCTTTTTTCCTGCCAACTTGGCAGAGAACACTTGTTTTGCTAATCTTTCCTCTCCCATTCTGTTTAACTAACCACCTGAGATTAGCTCTGCTAACAATGTCAAGTTCTTTCCTAATATCCTTGTTTTTAATATGATATTTCCATGGATGCCATCTATTCACTCCACTAATCTTTCTCAGGAGTCTCATATCTGTGGTCTCTAGTCTTTGGTCACGTGTTTTATTTCTAACTCAGCTCTCAGATCCTTAAATTAAAATTGGTTTGAACACTGTTGTCTCACATACAGTTAATTTAGTGTTTTGACTAATTTCTCTCTTATTCACACATAAATTTATTCAGTTAACTTCCTACTGTAATGAGATTGCTTTTTATTTTTATTCATCTCGATAAAGGAGAATTTTACACTGAGTGTTTATTATTACACAATGGTTCCATTCCGATTGGCAAAATGACTTTTAACTGTTAGAGTTCGGAATATCAGTGACTCAAGACCAAATACAAAAAATATACACATTTAATAAAAGTAAAACAATATATACACTTTAAATAAAATTACATAACTACAAAATACAGGATCCAAGGCCTTCTAAAATAAATCTACACTTTAGAGATTTGCTTATCCAAAAATATTAAAATCAACCATTTTCTGACTCATTCTATTACTGATTGTTTAACATACACTCAATTACACCTACCTATTATAAACACCATGTTTTCACAACAAAAATGTTCATCAGAGTCAATTTCTTTGTTAGAGCCTTTTCCAAAAATATATATATTTCCTTCTTTTCCATGGGATCCTCCCTTATCACCCTTATCTAGCATACAATATTATTCCTCCTGTCTTATTGAAGTATAAATACTTTTACCTCTTGCAGTTCAATTTGATGCACAATTCACTAATTTTTGTACCGGAGAAAGAAAGTTTCTTCTACTACCTCGTAAACTACATATCCAAGTTGAGCTAATTCCATCGCCATTTCCAGCAAAAATAACAAATAGATAACAAATAACAAACTCTTACCTCTTGCAGCTCAATTTGATGCGCAATTCACTAATTTTTGTACCAGAGAAAGAAAGTTTCTTCTACTACCTCATAAACAACATATCCAAGTTGAGCTAATTCCGTCGCCTTTTCCAGCAAAAATAACAAATAGATCTGGCGTCCTTAAGACAGACGAAACTTTCCATTCGGTGTTTCCTCAAACATTCAATTAGAACATCAACTGCAATATCTTCTTTTATAAACTAAGCACTTGTTGACAGTCTCAACTCCTCCAGTTTAAAGACTCACAGTTCACCGATTCCTTTTCAAAATCATGTATTAATATTCTCCCGGCTGTCATGTAAAGTTTAAAGAACTTCCCAAGAACAAAATTCCTCCAGTCTGTGTTCTTAAACTTCCATTAGCTCTTTTGTTTTCCTTATTACCCCCCTCCCAATACCGAACTCTCACTCTGTCTGTCAGCTATCAATCTCCTCGGCGAGCATGTGTATTCCATGTAAGTGGCGTGAGAAATTAAGTATAATGGCTGACATATCTGTTGGCGCAACGAGAATGTCTTTTCAAAACAGAACACTTGATAATTTCAAATTACAATAACAGAATTGAAAGTATGCCAATTATTAGAATCTAATAAGTATATTAATTTCAAATGGTTTACAATTGCACACATTTTATGTTGGAACATGGTGTTAGTAATAACCAGTCCGTGTCCTGAGCAGAAATCCAACAGGTATTTGTCATTATTATTAGCTTTGCTCTTTTCTCCAAATTTTCTCAAATATTTTTGTATGTATGACAATCATTTCCTACTCTGCTATCCAACAAGGACCAACTTTTCCTTTTTCATTTGTCAGTTGCTTTCTCTAAAGCCTCAAAAAATTCCTCCACTTCTATCTTAGTAGAACCTTCTGTGGGACCATAGGCACAAATAAGTCTCATTGTCCAGTTCCCCATTCTCATATTTGCCCACATCACTATGCTTGAGACTGTCTGCCATTCAAGAAGATTAGACTCGTATTTATTGTTGAATACTATAGCTACTCCTTTTCCCTGATTGTTATTGCCTGAATATAACATTTTGTATTTATTGCTCAGAAAGATCTCACCAGTTTTTGTCTTTTTTGTTTCAGTCACTCCTATTAAGTTGATCTGGTGCTTATCCAATTCCTCAGCTAGGTCCATTTCTTTGCCATTCAGGCTTTTTATATTGATAGTACCAATCTTGAACTCTGGTGATGTTGAGTTGGGGGTATGTTTCAGGATTTGTTTCAGTAGCTGACTTTTTGCTGTTTGCCCTGCAACCACAATGGAAGGCTTGTTTAACTGGGTGACATCTCAGCCGGCATAAAATTTTGTCATGTTGTACTACATCATTTTATATTGTGGTTTAAGCCATTAGGAATACAATTTGGTCAGCTAAATCCCAAATTGCCAGCCCATCCTCGTTCATTCAGTATCCAGGCTGAAAATTCTGATAAACACCTAGAACGTGGTTCTACCTCAATTTCTTCATGGTGATATCATAACTTTTCGGTATACCCTCATAATTACTAAACTTTTATTACGAGACAAAAATAACTTTTCAGGACATAACTTTTTTTAAAACAAACATCTTTTTAAAAGGGTAAATATAATTATGGGAATATATCACAAGGGGTGCTTAAGGGTCAAAGCTGTATAACTGAGAGGAGACCTCCACATAGCCTTTAAAGGAATGCGGAGAACCGACCAGGGCTTCTGACCTAATGTCCAATCCTCACCTTCTCGTGGTGCACCCTGTTGGGTATCTACTTTGATACTGAACAAACGAGGATGGGCTGGCAATTTGCACCCTGTTGGGTATCTACTTTGATACTGAACAAACGAGGATGGGCTGGCAATTTGGGATTTAGCCGACCAAATTGTATTCTTATTGGTTAAACCAAAATAAAAAAAATGAGATAGGAAGTTAGTAATGATGTAATTTTTTCATGTAGTACTGTCATATCCTGTACACCCCTTGAGGGTACATGGCAGGAATTTGATGATGATGATGATGATGATGAATATATCACTTTTGTAAGATTCATGCAGAGAAACTTTATGAAGCCATGAATTCTAAATGTTGATTTTTATGTTGAGAAGTGAACAATAGATCTGAAGCACAAGTCCTTGGTTCACTTTCCAACCATGAAATTGAATAGAACATTTCAACCATGTGCCTTAGGTAGAAAAAAATTTTTAATCCAGACTTTTGAAGGAATTGGTTACGGTCATCTATTCAGATGGGCTGCTGAATAAAAGCCAAGGACCTGATATTAAGTGACATATGGAAATCACTTATTAAATCTTTTAACATCAGAGACTTCAACTTCACCAAAAATCACCTTCTATCATTAACTGCAGACAGTTAACACATGCCAATGTAATTTCACATTTATTTGTATGAATTTATTTATTTATTTTTCTTGTAATGATTTTTCAGTGTTTAATTCAAATTTCTGGTCTATTTATATACTTTTGATGTTTATTAAGTCCTAAAGCTACCAATTTCATTTTAGGTAGTGGTTCGAACTGTGGGTGTATATTTCATATTTTACAAGTAATACATTTCCTTGTTGTTGAACGTTTTTAGTCATAAAACATTTTCTCTTTAAATATGAAAACTATTTTTTGGAAAATGAGAAAAACACTTTCAGTTGCTTTACATATTGTTAATTCTCCTCACTGTTATATTCCCAACAGATGGTCACAACTCCATTTTCCCTCCCCCAAGAGTATATTAAATAACTTACAGGCAAACCATTTTAAAATGAAATTTTGAAAGTGAGAATGTATTTTGATACATTTAGGCCAATTAGATGTGTGTGTATGCACTAAAGTTGTTAAAAATCATGTATTAAAAAAAGGAAGATTTTTTTCGACAAGAGAACAAAAGTTATTGAGAACCAAAACATGAACCAACAACTATAAAGTAAAGCCTATTATATTCTTTACTTTTCCTATGGGTTTCACATTTCACATAGCAGACTTTGTACAGTTTACACAAAGTCTATGTTTATGCACATTTATAAAGCCTAATGATTTATTTGGAATAATTAAGAGAATTTGGTAGATTTGCCAATTACCTTTCTGCTGTTTATATACTTACTTAATAACTTCAAAACAAAATAACTAACCTTCAAAGGAACAATATTCCGAAAGAGATCATATTCAATTGCTCTGAAAAAAAGAGAAAAAAAAACATAACAATAAATAAAGAAATGGGCACATGCACACACACACACACAGTCCATGTCACTATGACAAACTCAAAGAGATCACAGGAATAATTTGTTACAGTGGATAGCTATAATGAATTTTGTTTAGTAGGGCACTGTAAATACAAATGGAGTTTTGTTTGGAATTTTCATAATATTTTGTTATAGTAAGAGTAGACTGTACATGAAATATAACAGCTGAATGAATATAAGAACTGGAAACCTGACTGAATGATAATACTAGAGGTATCATAATATATAATTCAAGTTACCAATTAATTGGGATGAAAACTGTTGGTTGGAAGCTAGCAATAATGAAAAATGAACTATGTTGAACTATCCTAATATACTATACATCTGTTTGCTGGCCTAGCTGGCCAAGTATTAAGTGCACTTGCTCTCTGACTAACAAATTCTAATTCTAGTATGGATATATGTCTGTTTGATTATCTTTAGGTAAGAGATGAATTTCATCATCCAGTGTGCAACCACTGTCCTATTTAATAAAGGCCAGAAATAGCTTGAAAAAGTTCCATATTTGGTCTCTCCTGGAGGAAAGGGGAATGAGGTCTGGATTGTGTAAAAAAATAAATAAAAAATATAAAAATAAAATGAAATAAACAATTTAAAGAAAACCCTTTGCCTACACACACAGTACTAACGTACCATAGCTTTGCAAGTAACATAAAAATCATAACAGAAATGTAAATCCAGAGTAAAATATTCAATCAGAGTAACTATCTCAGATATTTCTCAAACTCTAATTATGAAACAAAAACATGAAAATTAAACTAAAATATGAAATATGAAACTAAAATGACTTTTTCCTATGTAAACTGGTATTAATCCCATATATTAGAAATCAATGTGTAATGTTGATTAGAAACAACAAACAATGCTTTTAATAACTAAATATAAAAGTTTTGTTTTACTTTTTAAATAAAACAAAACTTTTGCAGACAGAAACCAGTTTTGTTAGAATAAAATGTTTCTCTAAGCATTTTATGGAACCAGTTCAGTGGAACCACCCCCCCTAAAAATACCTATAGAAAAAACAATGCAAAAATAGAAAAATGCCACTTAGAAAAGTCAGTAGGAGAGGGAAAAATCATGTATTTTGGCCTCTTCTGATACACTTAAGCATTCTAAAGGAGGATTTGAGGGTATAGAGGTGATGTCTGTGCCATAATAGACTAAGCTAGATGTCCCCATCAGTATGAGAGGAAAAAAGATCTTGAATGGCAACTAGAATATTATCAAAAGTGGGGAGGGGAGTGAAGCAAGATCTTTCTTATGAAAAAAAATAAATAAATAAATAAAAATTTCCCCATATTCCTCAGAATGGGATGTACTGTCATCAGCAAAACTATGGATAAGAATTGAGGTTAGTGAGAGATCACTAAAGTACAAGAGAAAGATGTCCACATCAACATAAAAGGAGAAAAGATCTTGAATGGCAATTGGAATATTATCAAAAGTGGGAGAGGGGAGTGAAGCAAAATCTTTCTTATGGGGGAAAACAAAAGATTTTTTCTCCCATATTCCCCAGAATGAGATGAATTATCATCAGCAAAACTATGGATAGGAATTGAAGTTAGTTGAGAGATCACTGAAATACAAGAGGAAGCATTTATGGGAGAAAGCAGAGAACTATATGGTACTCCAACATTGATAAAGAAATCTGATGAGAGGAAACTGGCAATCAAAATTCAGTTATAAAGGGCATCAAGACTTTCTTACGGACTCACTCAAATGCCTCAGAAAAATTGTGAGAAACCATGCAAGCTTCTCCAACCTTCTCCATGGCTTGTGTCCAAAGGTGAGTAAAGTTAGCCAGATTAGCCATGAATTGAGAGTGGCAGAATCCATATTGACAATCACTCATTAATTGGTGATTTGACCATTAACAGTCTCTCAATAGATGACTTCTAACTCCTTCAAAGGAGTTAGGATAAAGGTTGCTTCAATGCTGTTGGGTAGATGAGTATGATAACTTCAATAAGGGATACAGGATAGGAGTTACTTCTGGGGTACAAGTTTTCTAGTACAGATGGAGAATACTATCTGGATGACCAAGAGTCTTTTTGGCATCTATTATGGTGAAAGATCAGAAAGGGAATGCTGGAAGTCATTTGTGTTAAACAGAGAAGAGATTTGCCTTGGTCATCTACAAGAACCAAAGGAAAATAGTGATACCAAGAGGTTTACCTTATCTTTAGGTGATGTTACCACAGTACCATCAGGATGTGGGAGAGGTGAGAACAAAGAAAGGTAGAAGTTGTGTCAACAGCATAAGGAACCAGAAGAGTCAACTGCAATAAGAAATGAAGGCCCTCATTCCAAGGATTATTTCAGATATTTGGTCTGAGCAGTTTTTTAAATCAGGAGAGCAGCATTAAAAGGATTTGCATGAGTAATGTGCCAAATACACCAGAAGCTATTCATATACCTTGATGACAAATAGCATCAAACTGTTGTGAGTTACTCCTACTTACAGAAATATAGACACTAATCAAGTTGTGAGTGAACAAGTGCAAGATAAAAGCAAAGCAAGGAACATTCAAATACTCTATTCTGTAGAAGATAGAATGTAAAAAGTATTTAATGCTATGCTACACTTTTTTCATCAAAAATGAGTCCTAAGAAATTGGCTTCTGTCACTAGTAGGATAACAATTTGTCTCATCCTTAACTATGGACTGGTGAAGATTGTGTTTTTTGGTAAAAGTGTACACGGATGCGTTTTTCTGCTGAACACCTGAACACATTACTAAGAAACACTAAACAGATATGATCAATGTCTTGTTGAAGTCATCTTTGTGACAGAAAATTGTGAATTCATCAACCTACAGAGCATACCTGAGGTGGGAGGAAATGATTACTTGATTTTAATGGCAAGAATGCCACACTTAAGACAGAGCCTTGTGGAACACCCTCTTCTTGGCAATAAGGCTGAGATAATGTGCTTCCCATTTGGACTTGAAAGATTTGAGTAGAGAGAAAGATTTTAACAAAAACAGGAGGATGCTTCCTGAGACGGACATTATAGAAGTCTTCTGATATACCAGGCTTTCTAATATATCCAAGCTTTTCCACATCAAAGAAAACTGAAACCAGATATTTACTTACAGGACTGCATCTTACATGTTTCTAGATGGACCAAATGGTCCAATGTTAATCAGGATCTAGGAAAGCCATGTTGTGTGCTAGAGAAAAAATAATTTCTTTCTAAATAACAAAGAGTCTGGCAATAACCATTTTCTCCAATATGTTTCAAAGACAGTTGGTAAGAATATATATATATATATATATATTTTTTTTTTAACAGTAATAGTATTAACATTTACCAACATTAAACAAAATACAGGGTGGTCATAAAATAACTTTCCCTCTTGGGAGGCATTTATAGCTAAAACCAATAAACGGAATGAGACTAAATTTTATATTGAGACTTTTTAAGGCATGGGGAGATGATTTTCGCAAAAAAAATTTTAGTACCAAAAGTCACAGGTAAGGGAAATTTTGGCGCTGGCAGAGCCAAAAACAAGCGGATAATTACATTAAAGGCAGATAAAATGGAATAATAACATTTTGACGGTGTAAACGAAAGCCGCGTCACTCATTCCAGCTGGAATATATGCCGCATTACAATGATAATAAGAATAATAATAATTAAACTAAAACAACAACTTGCGAGAGACACAGAAATTAATGTAGTGATTGAACTCACAGGAAATAATGTTTTATTCATCAGAATCAGGGTCTCCTGGACCACATAGACAATTTTCCATGTGCTAACCTTTCTTGCGTACAACAAATTGCATCCGGTGTGCGACATGCTCTACAGCTGAGAGTAAGGAGTTGAATTGGATGTTCATAACAGCCCGTTTTATGTTCTCTTTTAAGAGATGCAAGTTGGGAATGCCACCAACATACACAACGGATTTGTGTATGTTGGTGGAATGCATTTACTGCAAATATTTGAACTGCTTTCAGCTCTGCCAGTGCCAAAATTTTTCCTGCCAGCGACTTTTGGTACTAAATCTTTCTTTCCTGGAATTCATCTCCCCATGCCTTCGAAAGTCTCAATATAAAATGTGGTCTCATTCTGTGTATTAGTTTTAGCTACAGATACCTCCAAAGAGGGAAAGTTAATTTATGGCCACCCTGTACAATACAGCACAATACAAGATAAGATAAATTACAGATAAGCTATTAATATATAACATAGTATGTCTTATAATATATATATATATAACATAGCATGCCTTATTAATACATAGTAAAAAGAGACAAATTGCAAGAAAATAATATTTACAATATGAGATGATATACAATATAAGACAATCATTCACAATAAATATAGGAGGATGATATACAATATAGGACAAGCATTCACAATATGGGATGATAAAATATACAAAATAGCATTTACAATAATAAATATAATTGCATGTGTATAACGAAGTGCAACGCCATACTGGTTATTACAAGAATAAATAAGGATGGGGACAGGTAGAGTATACAGATATTCATCTATATATCTATAATTATTAGATTATACAGATTATTAGATACATAATAAACATTTTATTTTATGTTTATGTGGTTCCCGCCTACGAAAGATTATTTGAAAACCTATAGCACAATTGGTAGCATGGATGGGCTAAGGATTTTTTATCGATTTTATATTTTGTTTTGTATTTTTTAATTTATTTTTTAGATAGTCCAGAAGCCTTGCTTTAGACACCAAACATTGAACTTTTACAAACAATTTCTGACCTCTAATAAGCAAGGCAGTGGTCTCACGCTAGGCGATGAAATTTATCAACCACCCAAAGACAATCACAACATCCATGCCCTTGGCAGATTCCAACCCACAGTCTACTGGTTAGAGAGCAGGTACGCTAGCCACTCAGCCAACCAGGTCGGTAAACCTGGTTGGCCTAATACATGTTTAATAGATTCTAAAGCTAATTTATAATATATAATTATTAATTTATATAGATAATTAATTCATCGACTACATCATTGTTGATGCGATATTATCATGCTGGTTCAGGATACAAGAGTGTAAGGATTTCAAATTGGAAATAATGTTTAATTAGTACTAAGCAAGATAAATATGGATATCACATTGAAAAGAATGGTATGTAAGAAAGTTTTAAAAAGATTAAGTGCTTTTACAGGTAAACTGTAGACTCAACTATACAAACATTATTGAAGAAAGAATGAAACAATTTGAAAACAAGAACCAAACCTTGGAGTCTCAGTGGCAACCTCTGAAGAAGATATTGATTGATTCAGCTAGGGAGGTATGTGGTGAAGTTTTCAGCAAGATTAGAAAAATAAGAGCACCATGGTGGACACAAGATGTTAAATAAGCAGTCCTGAACAAGAAGAGAGCATACTGAAAGTTCCTAGCAAGTAAGTTGGAAGATGCCCAAAAGGAATATAGAGGAAAATGTAAGACAGCTAAGTTATGTGTAAAAGTGCCTAAACAAAAGTAATGAGAAGAGTTTGGTAAGAGTATCAAAAATAAATATCAGGAAGCTGACAAAAATGTTCTGGAGGCTATTGAAGAAGCTTAGAAATGGAGGAAAGAGTGGTGTAAAAGAAATCAAGGATGATAAAGGTGATATGAAAACTGAAGATAAGGATATCCAAGATGTCTGGAGTAATTACTTTGAAAGACTGTTAAACAAACCAAGCAGTGACAGAACCATACTAGAAATTTCCAAAAGTCATGCAACATCAATACTTGAGCTAGAAAAAGCCATCAAAAACTTGAAATGCAGAAAGGCAGCCAGAGTAGATGATATTGACTACATCCATAATTCAGAGGGCCTGGTCAGAAGGTTGAATTCCAGATGATTGGAGTAGAGCTCCAATAGTTACCATCTATAAAAAAAAAATAAATAAATAAATAAAAAAAAAAAAAAAAGAGAGAGAATAAAACTGAATGCAAAAATTACAGAGGAATTTTTCTATTAAGTGCTCTAGATAAGATTTATGCAAGTATATTTGAAAAGATGTTGAGAAAGATTCTGGAAGAGAAACTTGGAGAAGAAAAAGCTAGGTTCAGGTCAAACAGAGGTTATCAAGATCAGAGTTTCACTTTAAGAGAAATAGTTGAGAAATTGTGGGAACATGTACTTAAGTTTTGTATATGACAAAACTTAAGTACATTTATCTGGAAGAGAAACTTGGAGAAGAACAAGCTGGGTTCAGGTCAAACAGAGGTTATCAAGATCAGAGTTTCACTTTAAAAGAAATAGTTGAGAAATTGTGGGAACATGTACTTAAGTTTTGTATATGACAAAACTTAAGTACATGTTGTACTTAAGTTTTATATGACAAGGTGTCCATGGAAAAGCTTTTCAAAACACTAAAATTATAAGGGGTTAATGGAACATTATACAGAGTAATACACAATTTATATTTAAGTTGTCAGTCAATGTTAGTTTGAGGCTATCTGGTGTGATGTAGAGCATAACATGATGAAATATATAGTGGGGATGTTGCTACAGACCTGACAGTTCAGTTGCTGAGGAAGATGAAATGGATTGCTAAATTACCCTGATGGGTACTAAACGAGTGATCATTATGGGTGACTTTAAATATCCAAATATTCATTGAGCAGAAGAGAAATCTAATGATAAGAATGAAGCAGAATTTATTGAACTGCTGTGAGACAAGTTTCTCAAGCAGCATGTAAAAGGAGGAACTCAAGGTCAAAGAGTGTTAGATTTCATCATTGCATCAGAAGAGATCTCAGTTATGAATGTGGCTATTTTACTACCAGTTGGTGACAGAGTTCATGCCATACTTTCCTAGGAAGTAGCTAATTATATAGATGTTCCAATTAGTATAGGTAACATGCTGAACTATAAAGCTAGAAATTATGAACAACTCAGAAGCATACTATCTCAGATCCCATGGTATCAGTTATTGAATGGGAAAGATATCAACAATGAATCGAAATCTTGGAAAAAGTGCTCAAATGGGGAGGGGGGGAGTATATGAATGTATTATCCATAAAGTTTAATAACAAACAGGGTGGGAGTGAAATGGGTGTGCAGCCTTATTAAGCATGTGATACATAAAAATAAGATGATGTGAAAAGAATATCGCAAGAATAATAGTGAAATGGGTTATGAAATATACAAAGTGCAGGCCAGAATATATCGTGCAGACATCTAAATCAAAGTATGAAAAGAAATTGCTATGCAGAGGTTAAAAGCAATCTAAAAGAATTTTATCATTGTGCTGCAAGTAAAGAAAGAATAAATGTGGAAGAATAACTTGCAGATGATCAGAAGCTAATGAGCTTGTTCAATTATTGAGTGCTCACTTTGCTAAGATATATCAACCAGGTGTATGTAACATGCTATACAGTGTTACTACATTGAATGAACAGTTAGAGGGTGTATGAGAATGAGGTTAAAGAGCAGGTGCATAACCTTGATAAGAATTAATATGCTAAAGGCTTTATCAGTCTATTTTTTCATCATCTATAATAATCACATTATCAACGAGAGTGGCTTTAAACTTGATATTAAAATCAGAGATATCATACTCTTTTTGGAATGACAATCAGCAATAAAAAGACCAAAACTATGAAAAATAGGCAGTGACACAGTAAACTTCAGCTGCATTCTCGCAGAGCCTAGAGGATAAATATGGAATTCATCTAAAAAAATTTATATGGAATAAGAGAGAAATTAGCCAAAACACTGTCTTGTATACAGCTAAATTAGCTGTATACAAGACAGTGTTCAAACCAATTTTAACTTATAGATCTGAAAGCTGGGTTAGAAATAAAACACTTGACCAAAGACTAGAGGCCACAGGCATGAGAGTGCTGAGAAGGATTAGGGAGCATGAACAGATGACATCAATGGCAGAATCATATTAAAAATGAAAACATTAGAAAGGAACTTGGACATTGTTTGCATTCAAAAATATGTGAGCAGAGACCATATCGCCATATCTACGGTGATATGGTCACTTAAACAGAATAGGAGAGGAAAAGTTAGCAATTTGATGCCAAGATAGCAGGAAAAAGACCTCACAGGACTAACCCAGAACTGAGACCTTGATTAAACAATATGGTCAAGGGCACTGACAATTTCCTTGCAGCTTCATGTAAAACTTGAGCTAGTATACCAACCAATCCCAAGCTGTATTCACATTAAGATTCTGTAATATGCTATGTGTCTCCATTTCATTTACCTCAGTTCCCATATAAGCCTTTGCCTCTCGTTCCTGTGATATCACCACCTGGATGATATACTTTTGCAATGTGTTCACTTAGCAATTCAATATTTCATCTCATTCAGTTAGCTCCCTACCATCAGTATTCATTAAAATCATTCTGCCACAAGCATTCTTTCTTTTACTTGCATCATATTGAAAGAACTGTTGGGATTATCTTTAGCCTGCATTGCTAATTCTCTTTCATACTATCCTTTTGCTTTCTTACCACACTAGCTACCTTTCTGGCCTATGCTTTGTACTGTTCATGTGCCTGCTGGTCACCTTTCTCTTTAAATTCCCTCCGCCTCCACAACTGTTTCTTTTTTTTTGCAGTTCCAGCTTAATGATGATATTCATTCGTTTAACTCCCACTTGATTTACTCTGCTGACTCTAGGTATGCAGTCTGCCATTACCTCTCTCAAACACTCCTTTATCACTTCCCATGCACTATAAACATCCAGCCCTTGCAGTTTTAAATGCCATGGCATCAATCCAAGCAATTTCCTAAGCTTGTCATATTTACCAGCCCTGCAATTCCACATATACCCAATCTTAATTGAAAATTCCACACATTTAGCCACTTCCCAGGTCAAGACCATATTATCACTCTCATCAATTGGTGGCAAGATGGTCATATTCATTATAACGAAATTCTCAGATGCAATTACTAGATCGAGCATTCTTGAACCCCTAGTATATTCCATCGCATGCTGTCTCAGGTAATTTTCCCTTAGTAACTACATAAATTCCATTTCCTTCCTCCCATGTGTCCTCTCCTTCCAATCATGTTCCCACCCATATTAATTACCTGTTCTCTCATCGAGTTCTATTTGCTAATGTATACTATCTCCATGATCTTTTCCATCCCCTGGTCTGTAGCAGCATTCAACTGTATATTTTTTTCTGCTGGCCTCCATCTCACACTAGATAGCCTCAAAAATGCTATTTTCACTGACCTGCAGTTGACTCTCTTTGGTTGCAGTTCATCGGCTATCAACAATAACACTCCTACCCACATTCTTTTCTCTCTATCCTCCCTGAACAAACTATACCCTCCACATTCTATCCCACTAACTATATCATCTTCTGTCAGCCATGTCTCACTTTGATTATCTTATATTATAAAAGTGCCAATAACCTTTGGCCAAGATAAACTAACCATGTCAAAAATTCCTCCTACTTGTTCCAAATGTTCCTGGCATTAGTGTACATAAAGTGCAAAAGCCCCTTAGACCCACTGCTATCCTGATGTTTTATACTAACTATCCCATTCTGATTTGTTACCAGTGGTACTAACTTAGGCATATTATACACATTCTTACACTCAACTGTCTCACTGATGTCCACTCAACGGCTCACCCCCCCTTCCCTAAAAGTTTTAGTTTCCCTGACTTTCCACTTTCATTTCATTCAACAACACTTTTTCCAGTCTCCGAACATCAAATCCATTCAGATGCAAACCATCCTTCTTGTATAAGTCCTTTCACCCATCAAACTCACTCCACACTACTCCTGCATAACCTATGCATTGATTCATTTGCTATTATGGCCCTCCTCCTTAACTCTACTCTGTCATACTGTGGCAACAGACTCACTATCTTAACTCTCTCACTCTTTTTTTTTATTTATAATTCTAATAATATTAATAATCATGGCTGAAATTATAACTCAAAAATTTCAAACAGAAATTTAACTTACATTTCATTTTCTTGGCTATCATACAGCAGCTCCAATTGCAAACATTCAATGATGACTAAACATTCCAAATATCTAAACCAGAAATACAATTCTTTATGAATTGCAAAAATATAATAAATGACACAATCTTTAAAAAAAAAAAAAATACATACATACATACATATATATATATATATATACATACATATATATATATATATATATATATATATATATATATATATATATATATATAAGAAATAAAATAAAAAAAAAATAATGGAGGCATAAATAAAAATATGGTTATTATGGACTACCATTTGTATTTATGGCTTTCTTTGTTGGGAAGAAATGTTTTCGTTGCAATGCAGAAAATAATACAGGGGAAGATTGTTCCAAAGAACAGAATATATGGAATGAAAGAAGAGATAAGAAGTTGGTATGGTGAGTTTGATTCTGAATGGTACATAGATGCTGACCATAGCTGCCCATATTAATACAAGATTAGAGGGATGAGGAGGAATAGTGGTAGCCAGTTCAGTGAAATAACTACAAGAAAAAGACTTGATGCAGAAACAGATTCTGTGAGAAAGCAACTGGAGGAAATCAATGACAGAAGGGTCATCTATTAACTGAAAAGCTCTCTTTTGAATATAATCATACATTCGGAGTTATCTCTTGTACTGCTGTAACCTTTACTGTAATTTTATTTATATATACATACTGCACTGCTTAACTTAATTTTTGTACATACAGATTATTTACTCATTTATTTTTGACTATTTAAGTATTGCTGTAATCTTTGCCATGGCACAGACCTTTGCTGTTCTTGTGCCAACAAACCATCAACCAACCATCAACCAAGCATTCTGAGGAAGATTGCTGGGACACCACCCAAGATGTGAGAACAATATTCTAAGGTTGGGTGGATCTGGGATTTATAAGGTGCTAGAAGTTGAATAGTAGAGAAGTAATGTTTAGAATGAAAAAGAATATGAAGCTTTTTTTGGAGGCTGACTGAGGAGGTTATGGACAATGTATTTATGACAAGACAAGTTAAATGTTGTTAAAAAACAGGAAAACAGCTTGCATGCAGTCCAAAGAGTCTTGGAGAAAAGAATGCACCACATAACAAAAAGGGATAGAATAAGAAATACTAGAATTAGAGAGAGATGACTGGAGTAGAAGATATTGTGAACTGTTGTAAAGCATGTAAATGGAGATGGGCTGGCTATATTAGTAGAGTGCCAGACTAAAGGTGGACAAAATTAAGCACTGGGTGGATACCAAGAGAAGGAAACATTGCCAAAGAACAGGAGAGAAAGAGAGAGAGAGAGATGATCTACAAAGGTTTGACATGAGATGATGGACATTAGCTAAAGATAAACAGAACTGGAAAGTTAAGGGGGTGGCCTATATCCAGCAGTGGATGGAAAGAGGCTAAAGAAGAAGGTTAAAGGTGAAAGTCAGTCCAAAAAGAGAAAAAGGATAAAATGATGTTGGATGGTGAAAAGAACATTAACACTTAATTAATTGCACCTTTTTTTGTTACATAATTAGGAGCATGGGGTCAGAATGACAAAAATCACTCCTTACTCCACAACTGATTGTGCCGACAGCGCCGGCATGCGACTGATTCTGTGCAGGGGCAACAAAAAACTCAGCCACTCAAAATCACAACAAAAATCCATCATTGGTTTTGTCAGAAATCAAACTTGAATGTGGCTGGGATCAAATAGACCTCATGCAACTAATTAAAGATTAACAAAAGTGAGCAAGAGCAGTAGAACAAGATTGTGTTTTGATAGCATTAAAGTTTACTAAACTATCTTCACCCCCACTTGAGAATGATCAAGATTAGCATTTCAAGCACTGGCCACAGAAGATCTTGAAGCTTGAATCATCTGAGTACTATGATGTTTTGCGAATGATAAAGAGGAAGAATGGAGGGTATTATCATCAGCAAAGCTATAAACAGGATTAGACATTAGTGAGAGATCAGTCATGTACAGGAGAAAGACTGTAGGCGAAAGATTGGATCCTTAGGGTACCATCAATTATGGAAGAAAGATGAGGAGAATCATCAATATATGAGACATGTCCAGAATGTAATCCATTCAGAATTTACTGACAAATAAGATATGGGAAAGGGATCATGCATGAGTGGTAGCATAGAGTGACTCATTAGCTAGCAATGAATCATTTATAATGAGTGCTGTGATAAAAAAAAAATCCCACCAGTTATGAAGTTTGTGATGTGATACAGTTTTTGTTGGGAGAAAAAAAGTGCTGCAGAAATTTATGGTGACTGTGTCAAGTTTACAGGCCTAACATAATGAGTGACAGTAAGGTTAAGCAATGGTGTCGTTTGTTTAAAGAAGGTGCAACAACATTCACAACGAAGAGTGCAGTAGCCTGCCAATTGTAGTGACAGATGATTTGGTGGAAAGAGTGAACATGAAAATTCATGAGAATTGTCATTTCACAATTACGGAAGTTTCTGTTGAATTCCCGGAAGTTTCACGAACAGTCATTCATGAAATTGTGACAGAAAAGCTGAGGTATAAGAAATTGTGTGCTAGATGGGTCCCAAGAATGCTGACCAATGTGCATAAACAGCAATGAATGTAATCAGCTCAAAAATTTTTGGAGCAATGAGTGTAATCAGCTCAAAAATTTTTGGGGCATTAGGAAAATGAAGGAGATGAACTTTTGTCTCATATCGTGACTGGTGATGAAACATGGATTTCGCACACACAAACATCAAGTTAAAACAATAATCAATGCAGTGGTGCCATTCATCATCTCCAAAAGCAAAAAAATTCTAACAGGCACTGTTGGTCAAAAAAATGATGGCCACTATCTTCTGGGAGTGAAAAGGGATCTTGCTCATCAATTTTCTTCAACAAGGAACCACAATTAATGCTGATGCATATTATGAAATGCTGAAGAAACTCAGACAAGCTATTCAGAACAAAAGATGAGAAATGCTGACATCAGGGATCATGCTTTTGCATGACAATGCACAAATTTACAGCAACTCAAATTGTCTGGGTGGGAACTTTTCAACCACCCACCCTATAACCTCAACCTCACGCCCAGTGAGTACCTCATGTTCCTGGATATGAAACAGTGGCTCCCATCTCAGCACTTTGAAGAAGAAGAAGATGAAGAACAGCATGACTCAGTGATTGAACTCACTGGCTGTAGACTATTTTGACTCGGGTATGGAGAACCTGGTGCCACAATACTAAAATTTCCTGGAAGTCAATGACAACTATGGGAAAAAGTAAAGCATATATGTAGGTATTTTAGGTATAATAATAAAAAAAAAATTTTCTTCTACCAGTTTGACTGGACCTTACTTACTGGTAATGAATGACCACAGAGGAAACTGGCAATATACTCAACAAAGAATAGGAAAGAGACCATAAGAAGGCAGCATGGAAAACAGGCCATGATGCCAGACTTGATCAAATGACTTGGAAATATTACATGATTACTTGAGATTCTCTAATTCTTTCCATCAGTGTCCAAAGGTTGATAAGGTTAGAGAGGAGGTCTGCTGTAGAGCAAGAATGGCAGAATCCATATTGATGATCATTAACTAACTGACAAGGCTCTAGGCAGTGAAGAAGGTGGTTGTTGAAACCTTCACCATCACTTTTTAAAGTATTGAGGGAGAAAACAATGAGACGATATTTTGATGGCTATCTTTTATCTTCCTTTTTAGAAACAGGCTGGATATAAGTTTGCTTCCATACTCTTGGATGGAAGGAAGGAGAAGGCTCAAATGCATTCCAGCAAGAGGTAAGATGAATGCTTTTTTTTTTGAAAGTTTTTAACATCTGTAGTATAAGTTTAATGATTTGGTGAGAGACTATGTAGTTTTACTTCAGTGAATGAATGTTTTAGTTTGGACTGCCATTTGTTGGAAAACCAAGACTTGGATAAGGATTGGGGATTTTGAGCAGAATGAGAAATAAAGACACTCATCAAAGTAAGAATAATTACAGTCATCAGATAAGAGAAATGCTTGGATGAGGAGAACAGAAGCAATAATCAGACCATAGAAAAAAGACAGAAATCCCAAATTTCATCCAATTGGCACCATCAGTGCAGTGCAAGGACATTCTGATATATTCATCAGAATTAGAAGGCAGTAAAGGTAGAAAATGAAGGCAACAAAATGAAACAAACTTGAGCTAAAGCAGACCATATAAAGGGGATTTCCAACCCATGAAAGGTTACAAACCTATAGTATATTAGTGTCTTGGGTGTGTAAGGATTTTTTTTTTTTATTAATATTATATCTTTTTTTTTTGTCTTTTTTATTTTTTCATAATCCAGAAATCTTGATACAGAGCACAGAACCTTTTTAAGCCATTTCTGGCTTCTGAATTAATATATTGTATATTAATTCGAATGTTCATTAACTCGAATGTATATTACATTCGAGATAACAATCAGTGGTTTGAAAATGAAAAGATCTGGAATATAAAAAGAATTATTTCCTGAAAAAAGGTGCAAGAAACACAAAAGTGAAAAACTAATTCATTAAATATAAAATTGTGGTGAATGGTAATTCATTATTCTAAAGCTCTGAAAGGGAGAAAAAAAAATTTTTTTGATATAATTTAAACCAAAAATTGCTAAAATAAAAATAAAAACATAAGGCCTCAACTTGATTATTAGTAAATTAAATTATAGATAAACCTTAATCACCTAAATGGAATTGCAGAAACAAAGACATGATCAATAATTGTATAATTTTTTAAAACATAACATATGCAGAGTGATTTAATTAAAATTACAGAAATAAATTTGTTGTCTTCAGTGTTTTATCATTACAGACAGTTCATGACTTTATGAGTTAATTCGTTCAGGGCCAGTTATACCGACGGTACAATATGTGCATTTGCATCGGACAGCTAGTTTTTGTGCAATGGTGGTATAGAAGTTAGCATAGCTGCCTTCCAAGAAGTTGACCTGGAGCCATCGCAAAATGTTATTTCAACTTTTACAAAGAAATTTTAATTATCAATTCAAAAATTAAATTTACTAGGTATTTCAGTTTGCTGTTATTGATGTACAATCCTTGCTTTCATCTTAAACAATGCTTGTGGTTTGCTGGCCTGGTTGGCTGAGCAGTTGGCATATCCGCACTCCAGCCAAAAGGCTGCGGGTTCGAATTCTGCCATGGGCATGGATGTTTGTGATTGCCTGTGGAAATACTAGTGGTGGCAGGCAGTAGATGGTGTTGGTGTAGTTGGTGGAGACAAAGAGATGTAGACTAGGTGTCCTCCCTCAATGAGTCACGTAATAATAATAATAATTATTATTATTATTATTATTATTATTAATATTATTATTATATTTGCATCTTTATGGAGTCCAAGGATCAATTGCAAAAAGTACTAAATATTATTCAGGAATAACTATCATACTCAAATATCAAGTGACAATAAAATCACTGACAAATATAAAATTAACAGTTGATTAAAATTAGGTCTTAACTATATAGAATGCTATAATCCTAAATAAATGCATAATGCATTTTCAGAACTCTTTATTAACTGAATAACTGCTACAATAAGTTTGGTATGAAAATCAGCAATAAAATGACAAAAACTAAGAAAATGTGCAGGAGCAATGAAAAAGATTGACTGCATTCTTAATGAAAACCTATGTAATAAGTAAAATTTTGCACCTATTTAGGAATAATTTTTAGTGAAAATGGAAATGACATATGGATAATAATAGAATATAAGAGGAGAAATTAGCCAAAATACTAAACTAGCAATATCTAGTTCAAACCAATTTTAGTTTGTGGCACATCTGAAAGTTGTTTTAGAAAAAAACAGTTAATCAAACGATAAAGTTGATTAGTTGACTATATATACAAAAGTTCTGAGAAAAGGTAAAACAAACTGATGAAATCATTGGCAGAAAGAACTTAATGATGTTTTGGCATTTGAAAATGAGTGAATAGAGCTATAAATCATTGGCAGAAAGAACTTAATGATGTTTTGGCATTTGAAAATGAGTGAATAGAGCTAGTCTAAGGTAGTATGATCACTTTAACAGAATGGGAGAGGAAACATTAGCGAAAGTACCAGAATGGCAGGGGAAAAAGATCCAAGATTATAGGTGGATTGATATAGTTAGAAGTGCTTTAGAACAGCGCTTCCCAAAATGTGGGCTGCAGCCATCTTGGGGGCCGTTAGTTTTGTTGAGAGGGGGACGTGAAATAATGAAAACAAATTTAAAATGTTTTAAAACCATGTCAAATATGTATATAATATGCTAAAAATGTAATATTTGCATTTGATTTTTGCAATATTCACTGTGTATGTTTTGTATTGAATATAAATACAATAAATATAATAATATATGTCTGAATTTTTTTTTTTTTTTTCGATGGGGGCCGTGAAATATTTTAATTTTTCCAAAGGGACCTTTACATCCATAAGTTTGGGAAGCACTGCTTTAGAAGACCAAATTGTAAGATCTGACAATACTGGAGTCTTTACAAATAACAGCTTAATTCAAAAGAAAATTGTGGAAGAAAGCTGGAAGGAAGGAAGCTAGTAAAAATGTAAACTTAATCATACAGTACCATCATAATATCCTGTATACAAGCTTTGAGAAAGAGAGAGAGTGTGTCAAGAATTTGATGATAACATCTATATCGGTATGTGTGTGTGTAATTATTTTCAATTTACAAATTCATTTTATGCATTAAAACAAGCAAAAGTATTTTCAATGTTTTTGTTAAATGAAATGTTATGTTGAAATTAATATGTATTATATGCATTATCTTGTCACTAAAATATATGTTGCATATGAGAGCAATTGACAAAATTGGTATAACTGGGAGACATATTCAATAGAAAAAGTAACATATGCCCTAATAAGCACCCACCTGAGTATAACAATTCAATAGAATTGATAGATCAGAGAAAATAACCATTAACAATATTGGACTTTGAGTGAAATTATTAAGAAATTTCAGTTGTCTACATAGTTTCAGAAAAGCCAACAAAATCTGTGCATCTTTAAATTGTCTACATGCACCCTAAAGATGTTCTTGATTATTTTGCATTACAACAAATAAAAGACAAAATGTATGCTCAAGTCTGTAAAAAGCATACTAACTGCAAACTCAGTTACACAAAAAAACTAAGTTCTTCCAGTTACTATACCGAAAACCTTCTCACTCTGGAAGTAAACATCGTTAACAACTAGGCCTTGTAGGTCATCCTTTCTTTTAGAGTTACACGGTGATCAGCATTCATTTTAAAAAATTTATGGAATTTATAACCGTGTTAAAAAAACTTTTTTATTATCCCGAAGTTTCAATCTTCACATCAAGATCATCATCATCTGGAACATACATCAATATACAAGACAAGCTGAGTTACATTATTAACTGTAAGCGAAAGAAACAATGATTTGATCACATATTTATTCTACTGGCATGACCTCTAGTGAAAAAAAAAAAAAAAAAAAAAAATTACATCAAGCTAAATTCTATTTACGATGACAGGAATAAACATTCTTGTTTATTCCTGTCATCATAAATTTCAGAAAGAATGTTATTTCTTTCAGAAAGAAAACCACATGAAAGAATGTTTATTCCTGTCATCGTAAATAGAATTTAGCTTGATGTAATTTTTTTTTTCCACTAGAGGTCATGCCAGTAGAATAACATGTGATCAAATCATTGTTTCTTTCACTTACAGTTAATAATATAACTTAGCTTGTCTTGTATATTGATGTATGCTCCAGATGATGATCTTGATGTGAAGATCGAAACGTCGGGATAATAAAAACATTTTTTTAACACGGTTGTAAATTCCATAAATTTTTAAAATGAAAGCCTTGTAGGTCAACTTCAATTAAATGTAGAGTAAATACAATAAACACAAAAATGTAATGAAAACATTCAGCATGCTATATTTTATTTGAGTTTTAAAATCCTACAAAACAATCTTGAAACTGAGATATTTAACTTGGGGTACATCATTAACAATGTCAGTTAGTCCTGAATTTGTTTAAGATACATTTGTGATCAGAAATGATGAAGTATGGTGGTATAAAAGTTTTACAATGGCTGCACTGCATAGTTCAGAAAACCTGGACAGAGGGACGAATTCCCGATGATTGGAGTAGAACTCTCATAGTACCCATATATAAAAAGAGAAATAAAACTGAATGTGAGAATTACAGAGGTATTTCCCTACTAAGTGTTCCTGGCAAGATTTATGCAAGTATACTGAGAAACGGTTGAGAAGAATTTTGGAAGAAAAGCTTGGTGAAGAACAAGCTGGATTCAGGCTAAATCGAGGCTGTCAGGATCAGATCTTCACTTTACGACAAATAGTTGAGAAAGCATGGGAATATAACAAACATCTGTATTGTCAATCTGGAAAAGGCACATGACAAGAGAGAATCTATTTTCAATATGCTACAGTTATATGGTGTCAATGTCATTATATCAAGCAATACTTAGTCTTTATTTGAGTTGTAAATCAGCAGTTAGAACTGAAGGAAGTACAGGAAGGTGGGTTAATGTTAAATCTGGTGTGAGACAAGAATGTACATTATCCCCTCTGTTATTCAATGTGGTTTAATGTTAAATCTGTTGTGAGACAAGGATGTACATTATCCCCTCTGTTATTCATTACCTGTATGGATCACATTATGAAGGAAAGTGGTATTAAACACGATATCAAAATTAGAGATATTAATATCAGCTCTTTGCTTTATGCAGATGATGTTATACTTCTAAATAAATCTGCTACAAGTATGCAAGATTCCCTGACTAAATTGAATAACTGTTGTAATAGATGAAATTAGGCAATTGAAATGTAGCAGAAATGAAACTAGGCAGAATCGTTGAAAATGTCAACTGCGTTGTGAACGGAGAACCTGTGGAACAAGTAAAACATTTCAGCTACTTACACACCATTTTTAGGGAAGATGGTAAATTAAATATGGAAATAGACAACAGAATCAACAAAGCTGGTATGATAGGAAGTCAATTGAATAAATTCATATGGAATAAGAGAGAAATTAGTCGGAACACTAAATTAGTTGTATAAAAGACAGTGTTCAAACCAGTTTTAACTTCTGGATCTTAGAGCTGGGTCAGAAGTAAAACACTTGACCAAAGACTAGAGACCACAGATATGAGAGTCCTGAGAAAGATCATAGGCGTGAACAGATGGCATCAATGGCAATATCATATTAAAAACGAGGATATTAGGAAAGAACTTGACATTGTCAGTATCCAGGAATGCGTTAGCAGAGCTAATCTCAGGTGGTATGATCACTTAAATAGAATGGGTGAGGAAAGATTAGCAAAACAAGTGTTCTATGCCAGGTTGACAGGAAAACGACCCAGAGGAAGACCAAGATATAGGTGGATTGATACTGTACAAAGTGCCTTAGACGATAGAAATTTAAGATCTGATAATGTTGGAATCTTGACGAGTAACAGACTGTTTTGGAGGAAAATTGTAGATAGGAAGTTAGTAATGATGTAAATTTTTCATGTAGTACTATCATATCTTGTACACCCCTTGAGGGTACATGTCAGTAATTTGATGATGACGACATTTGTGCTCACTTTCCAACATTTCATCTTGCAGATAAAACAGATATGAACAATTAAAATGTAAAACACAGGCTAACTGCACATAGTATTTAAATGAAAAATTAGCAATAAAGAAAGATTGAACAAATACTTACCCAATAAGATCTACTAAGCCCTGCACAATTTCATTAACATACTGTCTGAAAGGATGTCGATGACCAAACATGTGTCTCTAGTAAAAATTGAGGGGGGAAATAAATTTTAAATAAAGCCTACATAATTAGTCCAGCAGTTTTTTTTAAAAAAAAAAAAAGTAGTCAAAAATCAAAGAATAAACGAAGACTAAATTTTACTTCCCTTGTATTAAAACAAAACAATTTTAAAAACAATCAATTTAATACAGATGTATAAATACCTGGTTAACTTCATGTTACTTAATATGACATATTCATATTCCAGTTTGATGAATTTTTAATAAAATTTGTGCCATCATAACATTTATTATACACATGTATTCACAAGAATATTGTAATTTTATTACTGCAATTATTTCAACCAGAAACTAACTGGTTATTATCAGCATCAGCATGATCACAAAGTGAAACAACAGAGAATGTTAATCCTATTTAGAGAGCTCAGTCATGTACCAGATGCCACCCAGAGGGTGGTTAGAATAAACCAGATTACAATTCAGGTCTAAATTTAAAATTAAGTGATTTGAAATAAAATGAAATTACATAATGAAATGACACAGCATCGTATTACATTTAAAATAATAATAATTAAAATGGGTAACATTATTGCTTGCCATTTATGAGGATGAGACTCCTAAATCTTGGCAATAGAGAGACAGTTATTCATCATTATCATCATCAAATTCCTGCCATGTACCCTCAAGAGGTGTACAGGATATGATAGTACTACACAAAAAAAAAATTACATCATTACTAACTTCCTATCTACAATTTTCCTCCAAATCAGTCTGTTACTTGTCAAGACTCCAACATTATCAGATCTTATATTTCTACTGTCTAAGGTACTTTGTACCGTATCAATCCACCTATATCTTGGTCTTCCTTCGGGTCGTTTTGCTGCCAACTTGGCAGAGAACACTTGCTTTGCTAATCTTTTCCCGCCCATTCTGTTTAAGTGACCATACCACCTGAGATTAGCTCTGCTAACGCATTCCTGGATGCTGACAATGTCAAGTTCTTTCCTAATATCCTCGTTTTTAATATGATATTGCCATTGATGCCATCTGTTCACGCCTATAATCTTTCTCAGGACTCTCATATCTGAGGTCTCTAGTCTTTGGTCAAGTGTTTTACTTCTGACCCAGCTCTCAGATCCACAAGATAAAACTGGTTTGAACACTGTCTTCTATACAGATAATTAATGTTCCGACTAATTTCTCTCTTATTCCATATGAATTTATTCAATTGACTTCCCACCATACCAGCTTTGCTGATTCTGTTGTCCATTTCTATATTTAATTTACCATCTTCAGTAAAAATCGTGCCTAAGTAGCTGAAATGTTTTACTTCTTCCACAGGTTTTCCATTCACAACACAGTTGACATTTTCAATGATTCTGCCTATTTTCATTGTCTTTGTCTTTTTATTGCTGACCTTCATACCATATCTATTACAACAGCTATTCAATTTAGTCAGAGAATCTTGCAGACTTGTAACAGATTTATTTAGAAGTATAACATCATCCGCATAAAGCAAAGAGCTGACATTAACATCTCCAATTTTGATATCATGTTTAATACCACTTTCCTTCATAATGTGATCCATATAGATAATGAATAACAGAGGGGATAATGTACATCCTTGTCTCACACCAGATTTAACATTAAACCATCTTCCTGTGCTTCCTTCAATTCTAACTGCTGACTTACAACTCAAATAGAGACTAAGTATTGCTTGATATAATGCCCCATTGACACCACATAACTGAAGCGTATTGAATAGCTTCTGTCTTAGCACCTTGTCATATGCCTTATCCAAATCTACAAAACTTAAATACAGATCTCTGTTATATTCCCATGCTTTCTTCACTATTACTTTTTGTAAAGTGAAGATCAGATCCTGACAGCCTCTATTTGGCCTCAATCCAGCATGTTCTTCATCAAGCTTTTCTTCCACAATTCTTCTCAACCATTTCTCAAGTATACAAGTGGCTCAACTCATTTCATTTCATTTGTTCATTTGTTCTCAAACTTTTGTTCATCAAACAAATGAACTAGAATGGTTCATTTGTTTGCAGATGATGCGAAGTTGGGTAGGGCAATAGTGAATGCAGATGACGTCAAAATTTTGCAGGATGATTTGGATATATTGGCAGTCTGGGTTAAGGAGAATGGATGTCAATTTAATGTGGCAAAATATAAGGATATGCATTTTGGGGTGAAAAGATTGGCGGCAGTTTACTGCATTGATGGAACTGTGCTCCAGGAAATTGATGAGGCACAAGATTTAGGAGTGTAGGTGGATAAGTAATTGAAATTTAGGGGACACATTGCAAAAGTGGCCAAATCAGCTCATCAAATCACTTGGTTGCTGAAGAATACGTTGACAAGCAGAGACAAGCAGGTTATTGTTCCTCTGTATCGAGCCTTGATAAGACCCCATCTAGACTACTGTGCCCAGATTTGGTCACCTAGGTTTCTTCTTGATGGGGAGGAGGTGGAGAGGATCCAGAGGCGAGTGACCAAGATGATAGCAGGTCTGTGGAATGAACCATATGAGAACAGGTTGAGGATTTGTGGGTTGCAAAAATTGGTTGATAGGCAGAGGAGGGGAGATATGATTGAGACATTCAAATTACTGAAGGGTTTCTATAAAATTAATTCAGAAGATATTTTTGAGAACAGAGCTGGTTGTGGGAGGACTAGGGGACATCCATGGAAACTGGGCAAAAGTGTGGTTAGTAAAGGTGTTAGAGCTGGGTTCTTTACTTTTAGAGTAGTGAATGAGTGGAATGCGCTCCCTGAGTCTGTGGTGGATGCTGTGACAGTGAATGAGTTTAAGGCGAGGTATGATAGATACTGTATGAATGTTGAATAGTTGTGATGAATATGATTTGGTATCTCCCTCGATGAGTCTAATGACTCCCTGGAGTTGCCCGTAATAATAGTAATATACTTGCAAAGATCTTGCCAGGAACACTCAGTAGGGAAATACCTCTGTAATTCTCACATTCAGTTTTATTTCCCTTTTTATATATGGGTACTATGAGAGCTCTACTCCAATCATCGGGAATTCGTCCCTCTGTCCAGGCTTTCTGAACTATGCAGTGCAGCCACTGTAAGACTCTTATACCACCATACTTCAGCATTTCTGGTCGAATATCATCTACTCCTGCTGCCTTTCCACATTTCAAACCTTTGATGGCGTTTTCTACTTCAAGTATGGATATGTGTTCCTGACTGCATGGCTGGTCAGTGTTTTTTACCACTGTGCTGTCATCACTACTTGTTTCATTTAGCAGTTTTTCAAAGTAATTACTTCATACTTCAAGGATATCTTTTTCTCCTGTTTTCATTTCACCTTTATCATCTCTAACTCCTTTTACAGCACTCTTTCCTCCATTCCTAAGCTTCTTCAACAACCTCCAGAATATTTTGCCACCTTCTTGTTATTTTTTTTCTATATTCTTGCCAAAGTCCTCCCATGACTTTTGTTTACCTAGTTTTACACAGTGTTTAGCATTCTTGCATTTGTGTCTATATTCTCTAAGAGCACAAGCTGACTTATTTGACAGGAACTTTTGATATGCTTTCTTCTTTTCCTTCACTGCCTCTTTAACTTCCTGTGTCCACAAGGGAGTTCTGATTTTTCTATCCTTGCAGACAACCTCACCACATGCCGCTCTGGCAGAATCAATCAATGTTTTCTTCAGAGTTTGCCACTGAATCTCCAAGATTTGATTCCTGTTCTCAAACTCTTTCATTTTTTCTTCAATAATCTTTCTGTATTTTAGTCTACAGTTCACATCTGAGAGCTGCTCAACTTTTATTCACTTTAAAACTTTCTTACATGTTATTCTGTTCAATATGAAATTAAATTTTATCCTGCTCAAGACTAAATAGTAATCACTTCCAATTTCAAATCCTCTGTACACTCTGGTGTCCTGCACCAGGGAAAAAACATCGCTATCAACAATAACATAGTCAATGAGACTTTTCTTATTCCTAGCCTCTTCTCTCCATGTGAATTTGTGCACATTTTTATGTTGGAACATGGTGTTAGTAATAACCAGTCCATGTCCTGAGCAGAAATCCAACAGATATTTGCCATTATTATTAGCTTTGCTCTTTTCTCCAAATTTTCCCAAAATATTTTTGTATGTCTCACAATCATTTCCTACTCTGCTATTTAGATCCCCAACAAGGACCAACTTTTCCTTTTTCATTGTGTCAGTTGCTTTTTCTAAAGCCTCAAAAAATTCCTCCACTTCTACCTTAGTAGTGCCTTCTGTGGGACCATAGGCACAAATAAGTCTCATTGTCCAGTTCCCCATTCTCATATTTGCCCACATTACTCTACTTGAGACTGACTGCCATTCAAGAAGATTAGCCTCGTATTTTGTGTTGAATACTATGGCTGCTCCTTCTTTTCCTTGATTGTCATTGCCTGAATATAACATTTTGTATTTATTGCTCAGAAAGATCACACCAGTTTTTGTCTTTTTTGTTTCAGTCACCCCTATTATGTCGATCTGGTACTTATCTAATTCCTCAGCTAGCTCCATTTCTTTACCATTCAGGCTTCTTACGTTGATAGTACCGATCTTTAACTCTGGTGATGTTGAGTTTGGGGTTTATTTTCAGATTTGTTCCAGTAGTTGACTTTTCGCTGTTCGCCCTGGTTCCCTGGCAAAAACAACGGGGGCCTTGTTTAACCAGGCGACGCCCCAGCCGGCATGAAATTTTGTCATGTTGTACCATCATTTTTTATTTTGGTTTAACCAATAAGAATACAATTTGGTCAGCTAAATCCCAAATTGCCAGCCCATCCTCGTTCATTCAGTATCCAAGTAGATACTCAACAGGGTGCACCACGAGAAGGTGAGGATTGGACATTAGGTCAGAAGCCCTGTTCGGTTCTCTGCATTCCTTTATAGGCTATGTGGAGGTCTCCTCTCAGTTATACAGCTTTGACCCTTAAGCACCCCGAGAGTTATTCTGATTTAAATTTCGGCAATGTAGAAGTGCTTCAACACTCTCTTTAAATAACTGCTCAAATGTAACTGCACCGATGTAAAAGGAGAGTATGGGATCATAGGATATCGTGGTCAGCATCCACTCCATGATGAGCAAAGTCAGATTTTTCAGGTTTATTGATATTAATATAAGACTGGTGTTCCTGCAGTCATTTTTCAACAGAACATCCTGTTTGTCCAAAGTACAAGTGGAGGCACTAATCACGAATGAAATGAATGATGTGCTGAATCTTGCTGTATGTAGCAGCCTGTGAAGGTAGGTTTACGGTGAATAGAGGTAGCACCTACAGGTATTCCTTGATTAACGCGGTTAATTTATCCCTCGATGTTGCTGCGTATATCAAAATCGCATTAATCAAATCAAATAATCAATGGTAAAAATTACAATTCGCCCATGATCGATTACTGTATTAATAATTTGTTTTATGTGGTACTCCTTTAGGAAAGATAAAAAATGAATGCAAAGTAAATGTTAAATAAATGCTTGAACCTACATTAGTTACTGCAATTTTTTATCAAAAAAAGTTATTAAGAGTCATTGGAACAATTTTAGTTTTTCTTATCAGCATAAATTCTACGTAACAAGCAAAATGACTCTAGACCTTGGCAACAAGCATTTTTCAATTAACATCTGGATCCATATCCATTACTTGCTGTTTAAGTGATTCTAAATTGCGAAATATTCATCCTGTTCTTTGATTGTTATCTCCTTTGGAACTTCATCTTCACATTCCATTTGTTCGTTGTCTTCATATGCACAATGTTATTCAATTTCAAGAAGATCGTTGTCACTGAAATCTTCTGAGTTTGAATCCAATAATTCTTTAACATCTTGAGAGGGTGGTTAGGTTCCTCTCAATGTTAATGTAGGAAATCCAGATATGGAATTCATTTAGGCACTATAGCAAAATCATGTCTTTTTGTGAGAAATGAAGTTTCTGCAAGGGGTGAAGGAATGTCCGGATATGCTGACAACTCATCTGTTTATTGCCGGGTTTATTTTGGTTAGGTTGTGCTTTTGAGAATAAGTCTGCTTTTATCATAAGAAAACCAGAGAAAACCAAGGAAAAGAGATCTCTTCTCCTTGGTTTTCTCTAGTTTTGCACATGTTACAATGCATTTAGAGCCAACCTGTTAGGTTCTAAATGCACAATGTTCGAGACGTTATCTGATAGCATTCCAGTAAAACACCACCATCCTGCTTATGAAAAAGTGAAGGCTATATTTGGCTTTTGGAGCAAGAGTTACAGTTTCTGTCCCTCCCTCTCTCTAAGGCAAGTGATCAGAACTTACTCCACCTGCACCACGAGTTGCCCCAGTCCTGAAAATACTTCAGGTACAAACTTTGTTTGCTTACACTTGGATAAAGGATTAAACCAAATATATAATTGATATTAGGACAATATGTTTGTGAGGTAATCTATGCAGCAAATAGTTTGAGGTTAGAAAGTTCTTGCACAATATTTTTATAAATTTATTTATTTTATTTTTGCAAACATAAATGAATAGTTAGTGTGTTAATTGGCATTATCATCTCTTTTACAGATGGATAACCAAAAGCCATGTTCATCAAGCTTAAAAAAGGCCTATTACCACAAGAGACTTACCGAAGAGGAGATTGAAAAACTGTTGGGGGAACTTGAAGATGGTTTGGAGCCGAGTGATTCAGATGATGATCCTACATACCAGCAGCCACAAAATGATCCTACAGAGAGTGAGTTCAAGTGAAGACAGCGATGTTCAGTGTCCTTCCCCCCTGTTGGTCAGACTCACAATGTTCAAAGTCCAGCTAGTGTACAAAATACAGCTGTTGTTGATCATATGCCATTGCAGAGACAACCAGTGTGGTTTAGTGAGAAAAATAATCCCTTTGCTGGTACTGAACCACAGTTTTGAGGAAAACACCAAGTAAATATTCACGGAGAGAGTTCTGTAGATTATTTTTCACAGCTGTTTCCAAATGAATTGATGGATGAAATTGTGAAACAAACTAATTTGTATGCATGCCGTAAAGGCAAACATAATTTAGCACTTACTGTGACTGAACTCAACATTTACCTTGGAATTGTACTTGTCATGACATACATAAAATACCCACATGTCTTCTGAACATTGGACTGTGCATGGATGTGATGCTATATCAGTGAACAGATGGGAGGACATAAGGCGATATTTGCATTTTGTTGATTCAGACAATAAAAACAATACCTACCAACAATAAAGACAAAGCAATACGTATAAGATCAGAGCTGCAAAAGTTTCCTGAAACATTCCATGCTGCTGTCAGCCCAGAAGAATTTCAGAGTGTACATGATGAGATGATGATTCCATTCAAAGGACGTTCACAACTCAAACAATACTTACCTAAGAAACCAAAAAAATGGGGCTTCAAAATGTGGGTGAGGGCAGGCATTTCAGGCTATGCATATTGTTTTGATCTTTATGTAGGTGCAGTCCTGGAAGACAAAATTCAGACTCATTCAGTGCAAGTGAAAATGTAGTACTTAGGCTTTGTCATGATCTTGCTGATAAGAACTTCAAGAACTTCTTCACAAGCATCCCCCTAATTAAGAAACTAAAGGAAGATGATATTTATTATGTGGATACATGCAGAAGAAATTGACTTCAAGGTGCTGACAAGAAACTGAAAAATGAAAAGGATTTGTAGAAGATGGGATGAGGAAATATGTCAGTTACCATGTCCTCTGATGGCATTACTGTCACTAGATGGGTTGATAACTCAATAGTATACATGTGGTATCTAGCTACTTAGGAAAGGAGCCTGTCAGTGTATGTCAGAGATTCAGCTGGAAAGAAAAAAGTATGTTGAAATTCCACTACCGCGCAGTATAGCTGTTTATAACAAACATATGGGTGGAGTGGACTGGAACTTATGGACTCTCTTGTGGCTTTGTATCGAAATGATACCAGAAAAAAACGATGGTATATGAGAATTCTTTACCATATGTTGAACGTACTTGTTTGTAATGCACGGATCATTTGGAAATAGGAAGAAAAAGAAAAATTGGATTTGTTGGAATTCAAATCAAGAGTGGCAACCGCTTTGATATATATCAAGGTTTAATTCAGCTAGGTACAAAGAAACGAGGACACCCTTCAAGTCAGACACCACCAACACTAAAGAAATGCAAAACTCACTCTGTGCCACATGAGAAACGTTTTGACGGCAGTGGACACTTCCCAAAGAAGACAACAGGTGCTAATGCCAATCATTTTGCAGAGATGTACACTGTAAGAGTAAAACAAGATACATCTGTGGTAGATGTGAAGTTCCAATCTGTCCGAAGTTTTCAGTCTTTCCATACAAAATGAAGCAAAGAGAATAAGACTGTTCTTGATTTACATAGCTCTACTAAAAATCCTAATTGTTCTACTTTTTTGTATGTTGGCGTTAGTGCATGATGTCCTAAGATGAGGACATCATTTTTAATATACACAGGACACAAATTTAGCAAACTTAATGAATTCATGGTAATACTGTAAGATTAAATTGTACTGCATCATGCCATTATAATTTTTTAATAGTATAACCAAGTGAAAAAACTTCCAAATGTATAATTTTTTAAAAAAATCCATTCCTGCTGTCACCTCATCCCTGAAGATGAGCCTAAACCTTCTACAAGCTTCTGTTGAACCATCTTCAGAGTACTTTGTTGCAATTCTGAATTTGAAGATTTAGTTGATGAATTAATCTCCCCTGCTTCCTCCACTGAATTAACCAATTAATAAAGCAGCAGCTTTGAAGAACTTGCTTCATGGGTTTGAAATTAATTATTTTACCAGTAAAGGCAAGCACAGTACACTCATTATTTCATTATTTACTACAGTACAGGACAGTATTGTATATAATATTTATGTTATATTTGTACATTGTATTATTTAACTATAAATCAGTTAAAAATATAACAAAATAGACCTGACACATTTTAGCATACAGCCATGTTAGCATGCTGCAGAAAAATATTTTAATTTAATAATAACTACAATTTATTTTCAAGTCAAATAAGATTAATTACATATTATCTACTTAGTGTGAAAACAAATCACACATCAGGATGCTTTGAATGAACCCAATGTTTAACAACAAAAGGAATGAGAAATCAACATTTGCTGGCAAGTGCATTTATATACATTAACATCTAAGGGAGCGATCCACTGCCAGAGCTCCCCAGCTACCATGCAGCCACATCCACTATGTAGCAAGCAATGACTGCACCTGGAAGCCAAGTGCAAAGGCTAATCTGGATGCCACAACAGCGTCACAGCAAGTCTTTTATTCTCTCCTCAGATCATGTGGAGGAAGACTACAACAATACTGACCCTGTTGACAATCCTACTAGCTAACTAACTGATCATGGATGGGACAACCAGAACCACCTGTCTTGTCAAAGCAGGGACCAAAGAAGTGCACACACACCAATGGAGATCTCCCTTTACAGAAGTCCATAAGGTCACGTGTTAAATATCAACAGAGCACAGATTCCAGTGATGGTGGTCTGGAGAACAAAAAAAGAGAGTAAAGTTAAGTAGAGTAGAGTAGAGCAAAACATACATTAGAAAAGGGATAGAAAACAGGGAATAATGACTGGAGCTGGTACTATCACTAGAAAAAGATCCTTTTCATCATGAACAAGCATCCCAAATGGAAGATGGTTTTCTCTGTGAATTTATACACATCTTTATGTTGAAACATGGTGTTATCTAGATTCATTTCCTACTCAGCTGTTTAGGTATCCAACAAGAACCTGCTTTGAAACCATAAATTTCAATGTTCAATCTTCCCATTTTGAAATATGCCAACTTTACTATTTTTCTGCCATGCAAGAAATTTTTTGTTTAGTGTTGAATCCTATAGCTAATCCTTCCTTTCTTTGAAATTAGTATTACCTGAATATATTTTAATTATCTTATTCCCCAAAGAATAAGAAAAGTCTCATTGACTATGTTATTGTTGATAGTGATATTTTCTCCCTGGTGCAGGACACCAAAGTGTACAGAGGATTTGAAATTGGAAGTGATCACTATTTAGTCTTGAGCATGATAAAACTGAATTTTATTGAAAAGAATAACATGTAAGAAAGTTTTAAAGTGAATAAAAGTTGAGCAGCTCTCAGATGTGAACTGTAGACTAAAATACACAAAGATTATTGGGAAAAAAATGAAAGAGTTTGAGAACAGGAACCAAACTTTGGATATTCAGTGGCAATCCTTGAAGAAAATCCTGATTGATTCAGCCAGAGAGACATGTGGTGAGATTGCCTGCAAGGACAGAAAAATCAGAACTCCATGGTGGACACAGGAAGTTAAAGAGACAGTGAAGGAAAAGAAGAAAGCATATCAAACGTTCCTGGCAAATAAGTCAGCTTGTGCTCTTAGAGAATACAGACAAATGTAAGAAAGCAAAACACTGTGTAAAACTAGCTAAACAAAAGTCATGGGAGGACATTGGCAAGAACATAGAAAATAAATATCAAAAAGGTGGTAAGATATTCTGGAGGATGTTGAAAAAGCTTAGAAATGCAGGAAAGAGTGCTGTAAAAGGAGTTAGAGATGATAAAGGTGACATGAAAACAGGAGAAAAAGATATCCTTGAAGTATGGAGTAATTACTTTGAAAAGTTGCTAAATGAAACAAGCAGTGATGACAGCACAGTGGTAAAAAACACTGACCAAGCATGCAGTCAGGAATACATATCCATACCTGAAGTAGAAAAAGCCATCAAAGGCTTGAAATGTGGAAAGGCAGCAGGAGTAGATGATATTCAACCAGAAATGCTGAAGTATGGTGGTATAAAAGACTTACAGTGGCTGCACTGCATCGTTCAAAAAGCCTGGACAGAGGGACGAATTCCCGATGATTGGAGTAGAGCTCTAATAGTACTTATATATAAAAAGTGAAATAAAACTGAAAGTGAGAATTACAGAGGTATTTTCCTACTGAGTGTTATTGGCAAGATCTATGCAAGGTATACTTGAGAAACGGTTGAGAAAAATTGTGGAAGAAAAGCTTGGTGAAGAACAAGCTGGATTCAGGCCAAATAGAGGCTGTCAGGATCAGATCTTCACTTTACGACAAATAGTTCAGAAAGCATGGGAATATAACAAAGATCTGTATTTAAGTTTTATCGATCTGGAAAAGGCATATGACAAGGTGCCAAGAGAGAATCTATTCAATACGTTACAGTTATATGGTTTCAATGGGACATTATATCAAGCAATACTTAGTCTTTATTTGAGTTGTAAGTCAGCAGTTAGAATTGAAGGAAGTACGGGAAGATGGTTTAATGTTAAATCTGGTGTGAGACAAGGATGTACATTATCCCCTCTGTTATTCATTATCTATATGGAAAGTGGTATTAAACATGATATCAGAATTGGAGATGTTAATGTCAGCTCCTTGCTTTATGCGAATGATGTTATACTTCTAAATAAATCTGCTACAAGTTTGCAAGATTCCCTGACTAAATTGAATAACTGTAGTTGGAACGCTAAATTAGCTGTATACAAGACAGTGTTTAAACCTGTTTTAACTTATGGATCAGAGAGCTGGGTCAGAAGTAAAACACTTGACCAAAGACTAGAGACTGCAGATATGAGAATCCTGAGAAAGATTAGAGGCGTGAACAGATGGCATCAATGGCAATATCATATTAAAAACGAGGATATTAGGAAAGGACTTGACATTGTCAGCATCCAGGAATGCGTTAGCAGAGCTAATCTCAGGTGGTATGGTCACTTAAACAGAATGGGTGAGAAAAAAATTAGCAAAACAAATGTTCTCTGCCAGGTTGTCAGGAAAAAGATCCAGAGGAAGACCAAGATATAGGTGGATTGATACGGTACAAAGTGCCTTAGATGATAGAAATATAAGATCTGATAATTTTGGAGTTTTGACAAGTAACAGACTTATTTGGAGGAAAATTGTAGATAGGAAGTTAGTAATGATGTAAATTTTTCATGTAGTACTATCATATCCTGTACACCCCTTGAGGGTACATGTCAGGAATTTGATTATGATGATGATGAATATATTTTAAACTAATAGACAAGCTTAAGTGTTGAACATTATTCATAACTTATTTTAATGGTATTACAACACCAAACCAATGAAATTATAAAAAAGATATTTACTAGCTGGCTCATATTTCAGTGGATTTCAAACCAGCATCTTCAGAGCACATTGCAAGTTACAGTTATACACGACAGCAAGTAAGTGAAACAGTACTGACAAAAACTGTACCAGACAAAAGATCTAAGTTCTAATTTGGCATCCTGTAATGTTGTAAATTTATTTATTTATCATATGGCATGTACACATGGTTAATAAAATGAAATACATATAAATATGGATAAGATACAAATATATATGATTATAATATAAAGTAAGACATAGACAAACAAAATTCAGGCATTAAATATATGACAAACATCAAACAGAAATTTAGTCATATTTTTACATTTAAGTTTTTAATGCAACTGATTGCCTCTGGGGATAGGTCAAAAATGTCCTTTAGTTCGCTTGGATATGCCATTAGCTCACATTCCTGAACTATATGACGGATGGTTTGGGTCTCAGCTCCACAAGGGCAGTGGGGATTCAGTATCTTTCCCCACTTTGATAGTAAGTCTCCATATACACCGTGACCAGTACAGATCCTGTTAGTAGTTTTCCATATATTCCTGGGCAGGTCAAATCCAGAGATGGTTTTTGAAAAATATTTATGTAGCTTCGGACTTCAGGTGATACTGCTTGAGTCCACAGTGCATCCCACTTATTCATCAAGCTGACATTCTGACTAAATAACCAAAACATTCCAATACATGAGTTTGTTCCAGATGCTCTAGTAGAATTCTTTTATATTTACCAAACAAAGCTTCCTGTCACCACAATTCTGGAGGAGAAATATGGCTCAGAATGGGGAGCCATGTAAAGGTGTGCTTCTGATACAGCACGTTATGTCAACTTAATAGCCATCATGTCAACATCTAATTTGTTGATGACATGATGGCTATTAAGCCAAACAGGGGCACCATACTCTGCTGCACTGTAAACCAGACCCAAAGTGGTGCACCATAGGGTTGTGGAACTTGAGTCCCATGTAGTACCACAGAGCTTCTGGATTATATTATTTCTAGCACGTACTTTAGCAGCGATATTAATCATATGTTGTCTATATGATATGACAAAGTTCTATTCAAGGTTATAAAGGTTATCCCCAAGTATTTAGGTGTCGGATTAAACGAGATTAATGTCTCATCAACACTCTCTGGTTTTTGATTATTATTAAGGTGAAAACAGGAACATTCAGTTTTATCAAGATTTGGTGTTAATCTCTATTTTTTATAGAACTGCCATAAGGCCGACATATCATTCATCAATATTTCTTCAGTTCTTTCTATGGTTTGTCACTGATCACCAAAGCCAAATCATCTGCATAAGCATCTGCATAAGAAGACTAAAAAGCAGAGGTGGTAGCCCATTTTTAAGCACTCTCTGTTTACTGATACTTCCCTCATTTACTACCCTTAAATATCGGTCACTTAATAATTTGTTTATGAGGTGCCCCAGTGTTTTACATGGGATGACCTTAAGAAATTTGTATTTGAGTCCCTCCCTCCAGACAGTATCGTAGGCCGCTGTCAAGTCAACAAAGACTGCGGTAGTCTTCAGGCACCTTTAAAACTCTGCTTCAATGTAAGCTGTTAAGCTAAGGACTGATCAAAATCAGTCTCTCCGAGTTTATAGGTTGCGAGGGCTATGGGAGGATAGCTTTCACTTCTATCTGCTGGCTTGCCAGGTTTTAACATAACGATGATTTTTGTCCTTTTAAATTCCCTAGGGACACAACCACTTTCAAGTGTCTTACTAAAGAATTTGGCCAGTCATTACTATGGCAATATAACATATGTCCAAAATGATATTGAGAATGCTATGCTGATGACCTCTTCTATTGATGATGATGTTGTAAAAAAGAAGTATTAAAGAAGCTATGTTGGAGTTGATCTTAAGATAATAGTCTCCCAAATTTTTGGGAAATTAATGCAAAACAATTCTTGTTCAGGTTAGGAGAATGCTTCATAGCCATGGCTAACTCTAAAAACAATCTTTCTGGGGAGGGATTTACAGCTCCTACATAACAGATAACATACTACACGGCCCTCTTACTATCCTTCCTCAAACACACAAGAACAAAACCCACTATTCCTATTTCCTATGTCCAAGGTACATCTGAAAAGATGGCCAAAGTACTAATAAAATATAACCTTTGTAACCCATTCAAACCACATGTTAAATTAGCAACTCTGATCTTTATAAGGATAAACTCATACCCTCCATATCCCAGAGCGTATAAAGTTCCATGTGACTACTATGGACAGACAGGAAGACCTGTTAACATCCACCTTGGAGAACATAAAAAAAATACATTCGCTACCGTTATTATGGCAAGTCTGGATTGACAGACCACACTTTAGACACCCCCCTTCACACATGATTAGATGGAAGAAAACCAATGTGCTTTAAAGAGGTCATTACAGGTCAGAAAGATTATTTTTAGAGTCAACCATGACTATGAAGCATTCTCCCAACCTGTACAAGTATGGTTGCATTAATTTGTCTAAAATTTGAGAGATTTATCTTAAGGTTAACTCCTACACAGCAGTAATACTTCTTTTTTTACAACATTAGAGGGCACCAAATTAGGACTTCAGATCTTTTGTCTGGCACAATTTGAATTGTTTCACTTACTTACTGTCACATATTAAGTATAACATGTAATATGCTCTGAAAATGCTACTTTGAAATCCAACAAAATATAAGCCAGTTAATGAACATCTTTTTAATAATTTAGTGGGTATTGTAATAATATATTTTATAGCTGTTATTTAGAAGTGCATAACCTGTTATGATCTTTGTCTTGGTAACAACAATTATGTCAACAAGATATTACTGCAATTCCTCTGTTGGTCTAACACTTTTCCAGCAATACACATTATATTGATTTTGCCTATCATTAACTCTGCTGAGTTAGATTGTTCCAGGAGCAGACTTTTCACTTTTGTACACTGGTTCCCTGATGAAAACAGGAGAAGATTGGGTTTATTTGACTGGGCTATGTTCTGGACATCATGACATTTCAATGATATACTGTAAGATATAGTCATAATACAAAATAATATACCATAATATAGAATATAGTTGGTTGGCTGAGTCCCAAATTGTCAGCCCATCCTCAAATTCATTCAGTATCCAGGTAGACCCTAGTAAGAAAGCACACTGCAGTCAGATGAAAATTGGATATTGGATTAGAAATATCAAGAGTCTAGTAGGAGATCTCCTACTAGATCTTTAAGTGATCCCTGTAATTTTAAATAAAAACACACAAAAACAGTAAGAAAGATAATTTTTTCCCCTAGTATACTGCTATATTGATGTCAGCAATAGTTGCAATTTTTTTTTAAATTTTATATACATCCCTAACAAGGCATCACCAATACATTATAGCAGTGGAATCCTGAGAGCAGCAGCAACCATCATTAACACTAAAAGTTAGGCTTTAATGAGCAGACTATACAAGAAAAATAGGTTTTTATTTTGCAATAGAGTCTTGACACTAAACTGTAGAATCCTGAGACCTTGTAAAAACTCCCTGTTAGCACGACTGGTTCAGTAATTTGATACTATTATTTTTACACATATGAAAAGATTATGTTGGTTATGGGAAATATTTCTATTTTCTATTAAAAGTACATTCATCTTAATAAACTTCAAATAAACTTCATGAATCAGATACATTTGTAATGTAAGCTGCAAGGAAAGTGCCATTTCAGTAAGGCATGAATAAAACTGGAAAACAATTACCCTATAACATTAATTCCTTGTGTACTGCTGTAACCTTCACTGTGATGCAGTATGACTTTTGCTGTCTTTGCACCAATAAACCATAAACCAACCCTACATACTCCAAGTCCTCAGATTACCAAATATTGTTTGTTTGTGTGTCAAGAATTTGGATTTTGCACAGAATTAAAACATATCCCTGAATGATGAAGAGTCAAAATGAAAAATAAAATATTCTCCCCCTTTCATTAAATAATCCATATCAGTTTTTTTATGACAGTTCCACCAACTAAAGGGAACCATAAATCCAGAGTGCATTAGTAGTGTATACAGATTGGTTCAGTTAGATATCCTTTCTTTCATAGTTTTACATGGTGATCCATATTCATTACGGTAAATTTTGGAGATAACTACAGTGTTAAAGTAAGATCTTTAATTTAGCATAATAATTACTTGAAGCTTAGTCTTATATAACAGAGTCATTCATCTGGAGTACAGATATATATATATATATGAAAAAGCTTTAATGACTGATACCGAGAGAAAAAAAGATGACATGGTATATTTGAAAAGATAATACTAGTTTACTAGTTTCATTGAATAGATCAACATCTTCAGGTATCACAATCAAAGAAATATATAAAGAATTACAGAGACTTAAAATTGTAATAATATAACAGAACAAGTACAAAAAAGACAGTAGTGTGTTTGAAAACAAAAAGCGAGCTTGAGTTCCAAACAAACGTATGCTACGTGCTGTCGCGAGTGCGCCAATACTGAACAGAGGGATTGTGCGTCAGAGAGATTGAAACTTAGGCTGTTATTGATATGAGAAGAATCTAGAGAAATTTCTCTAGATTCGACAATCTTTCTCTCGAGTTCATCATAGCACACATGGATGTTAGAAGCTTGAGTCCAGTTCACAATGTGTTGGCGGCCTTCTTCTCAGTTAACTGAAAAGAGAACGTGGCTAGAGAGAGTGCTGGCTCTAGTCATGTTATAGAAGATATCTCTACGGTGTTCTTCCAAACGTATAAGGATGGATTTAGCAGTCTGGCCATAGTATGGCTTTCCACAATCACATAAAATCTTGTACACTCCTGGAAACTGAGTTGGAAGTTGTTTCTCTTCAGGTTTACTAAGTACTGAACCCAGTTTTGGGAGCATAGTGAAGCAAGTTCTGAAGTTAAACTTCTTGAGAATTTTTGCCAGTTTTGGTGAAAGAGAGCTGATGTAAGGCAAAGAGATGAAGGCTCTGGGGAAAGAGGGATCTTCAGAAGTAGTTGAGTGACTGGGGGAAAGAAATTTGTCAATTTTCTTAGGAGAGAAACCATTATTAATAAAAGTTTTTTTAAGAAAAAGGAGTTCATTTTCAATTTCTGTTTCTTCTGTAAGTAAAGATTTTGCTCAGTGAGCTAAGAGGAAATAATACCAAATTTTTGTGGGAGATAGTGATGGGAGGAAGTATGAAGGTATCTATCAATATGAATAGGCTTTCTAAAAATTGAGATTTTCATACTCTCAGCACATCTGGTAAGTTTCAGGTCTAAAAAGGGGAGGAAGTCATCGGATTCCAGTTCGAAGGTAAAAGAGATTTTTTCATTACACTTGTTTAGGTGGTCTAAAAATAAATTGAGGTTGTTGACACATCTTTAGGTGGTCTAAAAATAAATTGAGGTTGTTGACACCAGGATGAGGAAAATATCATCAATATAGCGATACCAAAATTTTGGTTTAAGGTGGAAGGAGTTAATAGCTTTTTCTTCAAAATCATTTAGAAATATATCTGCGAGAATTGGAGAGAGCGGGCTACCCATGGCCAGACCTGAGTTTTGTAAGTAGATCTTATTGTCATATTTGAAGTATCCTGACTTTATGCAATGGGAGAGTAGAGCAAAGAGTTTTTTTTGATAATTTGTTCTTGAGAAGGTACATTTGCAAAGAGAGAAACAATATCGAAACTGACCATTAAATCTGTTTTTTTAAGTTTGATAATCCTTGATTTTAGAAGCAAAATCTGCAGAGTTTTTAATATGTGAAGAGGAAATTCCAGAAAGATTTCTTAGAAAACTCGCAAGATATTTGGAGAGGTTATAGGTAGGAGAGTGTATGCCCTCAACTATAGGTCTGAGTGGGCAATTTGTTTTGTGAATCTTGTGGAGACCATACAGTCGAGGGATGAAGTGACCTAAGAGAAAGACGAATGTTTCTTTGTAACTCCAAGGTGGTTTTTAATAAATTATTAGTTCTATTGTGTAATTCAATCGTAGGATCACTATTAATTTCTGAGTAAGTATCACTGTTTAAAAGTTCCAAGATTTTATTATGGTAATCAGACTCGTCTAAGATGACAGTCGCATTCCCTTTGTCAGCCGGAAGAATAACAATGTTATTATTATCTTTTAAAGACTTAATAGCTGCTCTTTCAGAGTAAGAAATGTTGTCTGGTTGAGGTCTAGCTTTATTTATGGTGAAAATAGCTTCCATATGGAGGAGGTTAGCTTCTTTGTTAGGTAATAAAGAAGCTGCCTTTTCTATCTTTGTTAAGAGATGTTCTTTAGGAATGGATGTAGGAGCAGTGATAAAGTTGAGACCTTGATAACAACTTTTTTTAAATAGATAGAGTCAAAATGAGAAGTTTTACTATTCTGTATACATTTAAGAGAATCATATTTTCTAATGAGGTTGATTTTATTTAAATTCTGTATTTTAGAAGCTTTAAGAGTGCTAATTTCTTTTAAATAGTTCCAAGATGAACTGTCTAGAGAATGAGATAAACGTGTTTCATGATAGGTCTTTTTAGAGAAATAAGCAGAAAGACAACGTTTGGTATCACAAATGCATTCTGATAAAAGATCCAGTTTTGCAAATCCTTTCAGTTCTAGCGGTTTTTATCAATTCTTTAAAATTAAGGAAGCGTGGAATAATAGATAAAAACCGCTAAAGCTGAAAGGATTTATAGGAGAGCAAAACTGGATCTTTTATCGGAACGCATTTGTGATATCAAACATTGTCTTTCCACTTATTTCTCTAAAAAGACCTATCATGAAACACATTTATCTCATTCTCTAGACAGTTCATCTTGGAACTATTTAAAAGAAATTAGCACTCTTAAAGCTTCTGAAATACAGAATTTAAATAAAATCAACCTCATTAGAAAATATGATTCTCTTAAATATATACAGGATAGTAAAACTTCTTATTTTGACTCTACCTATTTAAAAAAAGTTGTTATCAATAAGTCTTCCCATCAACTATCTTTGGCAGAAGAAAGCATACTTGCTAAAGGTCTCAACTTTGTCACTGCTCCTACATCCATTCCTAAAGAACATCTCTTAACAAAGATAGAAAAGGCAGCTTCTTTATTACCTAACAAAGAAGCTAACCTCCTCCGTATGGAAGCCATTTTCACCATAAATAAAGCTAGACCTCAATCAGACAACATTTCTTACTCTGAAAGAGCAGCTATTAAGTCTTTAAAAGATAATAATAACATTGTTATTCTTCCGGCTGACAAAGGGAATGCGACTGTCATCTTAGACGAGTCTGATTACCATAATAAAATCTTGGAACTTTTAAATAGTGATACTTACTCAGAAATTAATAGTGACCCTACGATTGAATTACACAATAGAACTAATAATTTATTAAAAACCACCTTGGAGTTACAAAGAAACATTCGTCTTTCTCTTTATCCCTCAACTGTATGGTCTCCCCAAGATTCACAAAACAAACTGCCCACTCAGACCTATAGTTGAGGGCATACACTCTCCTACCTATAACCCCTCCAAATATCTCATGAGTTTTCTAAGAAATCTTTCTGGAATTTCCTCTTCACATATTAAAAACTGCAAATTTTGTTTCTAAAATCAAGGATATCAAACTTAAAAAAACAGATTTAATTGATCAGTTTCGATATTGTTTCTCTCTTTACAAATGTACCTGCTCAAGAAGTCCTCGATCTTCTCAAGAACAAATTATCCAAAAAACTCTTTGCTCTACTCTCCCATTGCATAAAGTCAGGCTACTTCAAATATGACAATAAGATCTACTTACAAAACTCAGGTCTGGCCATGGGTAGCCTGCTCTCTCCAATTCTCGCAGATATATTTCTCAACGATTTTGAAGAAAAAGCTATTAACTCCTTCCACCTTAAACCAAAATTTTGGTATCGCTATATTGATGATATTTACCTCATCTGGGAAGATGGTCAACAACCTCAATTTATTTTTAGACCACCTAAACAAATGTAATGAAAAAATCTCTTTTACCTTCGAACTGGAATCCGATGACTTCCTCCCCTTTTTAGACCTGAAACTTACCAGATGTGCTGAGAGTATGAAAATCTCAATTTTTAGAAAGCCTACTCATACTGATAGATACCTTCATACTTCCTCCCATCACTATCCCCCACAAAAATTTGGTATTATCTCCACCTTAGCTCACCGAGCAAAATCTTTACTTACAGAAGAAACAGAAATTGAAAATGAACTCCTTTTTCTTAAAAAAACTTTTATTAATAATGGTTTCTCTCCTAAGAAAATTGACAAATTTCTTTCCCCCAGTCACTCAACTACTTCTGAAGATCCCTCTTTCCCCAGAGCCTTCATCTCTTTGCCTTACATCAGCTCTCTTTCACCAAAACTGGCAAAAATTCTCAAGAAGTTTAACTTCAGAACTTGCTTCACTATGCTCCCAAAACTGGGTTCAGTACTTAGTAAACCTGAAGAGAAACAACTTCCAACTCAGTTTCCAGGAGTGTACAAGATTTTATGTGATTGTGGAAAGCCATACTATGGCCAGACTGCTAAATCCATCCTTATACGTTTGGAAGAACACCGTAGAGATATCTTCTATAACATGACTAGAGCCAGCACTCTCTCTAGCCATGTTCTCTTTTCAGTTAACTGAGACGAAGGCCACCAACACATTGTGAACTGGACTCAAACTTCTAACATCCATGTGTGCTATGATGAACTCGAGAGAAAGATTGTCGAATCTAGAGAAATTTCTCTAGATTCTTCTCATATCAATAACAGCCTAAGTTTCAATCTCTCTGACGCACAATCCCTCTGTTCAGTATTGGCACACTCGCGACAGCATGTAGTATACGTTTGTTTGGAACTCAAGCTCGCTTTTTGTTTTCAAACATGCTACTGTCTTTTTTGTACTTGTTCTGTTATTACAATTTTAAGTCTCTGTAATTCTTTATATAATTCTTTGATTGTGATACCTGAAGATGTTGATCTATTCAACGAAACTAGTAAAATCTTTTCCAATATACCATGTCATCTTTTTTTCTCTCAGTATCAGTCATTAAAGCTTTTTCATATTTCAGCCGAGTAAAAATGAATTCTGAAAATATCTCTCTCTCTCTCTCTCTCTATATATATATATATATATATATATATATATATATGTATATATATATATATCCCTATTATGTAAACTGAAACATCAGGTAATTATCCTAGTTTGTTTACACACACACACACACATAAGGGGCGGGGGGTCTGGATAGTTCTGATAAACACCTAGAACAAATATAATATTAAAGCAACTGATATAACCACAAGAAAGAACATGTGAGGATACAAGAACATAAGTTATCTTCATAACTCTGCTACTAGTATGTTTTTTCTTGTGATTATATCAGTTGCTTTAATATCATTTTTGTTCTAAGTGTTATTAAAACTTTCCAGACCCTTCCTCATGTTTATGTGTGTACTTCAGACACTATTATGTAGACTGAGACAACAGGTAATTATTCTAGTTTGTGTTAAATATATATAAAGACATAAGCTACATTACAGTTCTAATCAACCACCCTAATCTCAATAATAATGATGGTCTAAGTTTTCAAAAACTATGGATGGCACACATTCAACCCACATAACTTCTGTTTCAGTTCTCCAGCAGTCCCCCTCTCCAGAACTCTAAACAATAATTTCAAATATCGATTTAGTTACTACTAATGCTTTTTTTAAGTAACTGATATTGAATAATGTAGTGTCCCCCCCCCACACACACACAAACACACATAGCAGAGATTAGGCTAGAAATGTTAATGGTTGATCAAATCAGTGATACTTTGTCATACTCTTACTGTTTGTAAAACAGCTTGTCGCTCTGATGTGTGTGTAGGGGGGGGGAGCTGTAACAGGTGATGATCTTAATATAAAACAAAACATCAGATAATTATCTTGGTTTATGTTAATTTATAGTTATTACTATAACACAGTAGTCATCTTTGTAATTTATCATAATGAGAGTTAGATACAGAAACATGTCCTGGAAACCAAATATGTAACTTTTTATCCAACTATTTCATATCTCTTCAAAAAAGCAAAATGATGGTGATCTTGGAGAGATGAAATAATATCATCTACTTCCTAAAGAAATTAATAAACACTCATTCTTCAGAGGCATTATCACAATGATATACAGAATTTACCTGAAAAATAGACATTAACTTTGTAATATCTTCTACTGATGCCTTCTGATCTTTGTAAAATAGAAGAAGTATCTGCAAGAGTTCACTCTGCAAAAGAAAAATATCTCAAATTTAAATAATGAAATGCAAACAGCGTATCTAAAAAACTTTGCTATAATGACATAATGCAACCAGTTGAAAATATGGATCAAGTATACATATGAAAAATAAAACAAATGAGGGCAAGTACATTTTGTTTCTGATTACTGTAGAATTTTTTTGGCTTTGTTTATAGCACCTTAATAATAAATGCAGAGATGCAGTTCAAGAATTGTTTAATGAGAAGTTTCTTTCTGTTAAAATATAAAACATACATTGCTAATGGTCTGTTATTTCTAATAAATTAACACAAACTGTTGTCTGTTTATTAACATAAAGGCTAGTTTTTTATAGTGAAAGAGAGATTAGAATTTATGTCAAATTATTCACTGCTACTGTAACCTATAATTCTGTCACTATTTTATACCTGTTGAACACATGGTAACTAGATCACCATTCATTTCCAGAACTCCAGTTATCATCATTATCAACAGTTATCAACAGTCCTGTGTGGGCCCTACAGAAACTTTCACCAGTCCTTATTCACTGTAAGTTCATTCAGTTTTATACTCCCAGAGCTTAATGTCTTGAATTATTCCATATTAAACACCTTAATTGTCTTATTGTTATTCATATGTATATCATGTCTATCCCAACCTATTCTGTTGATTTTAATGTACTTGATATTAACCGGTACATTAATTTGATAATCTATAATTCTCCTATAATTCTCTTAATTAATCTAATAATTCAATTATCTATATAATTCAATAATCCATGTAATTCATAATCTATGTAAACTGCTCCAAAAATGCATCTGAGACTCTTTCTTTCAAATAAACCTAGCAATCTTTCATAACACTCTTAAGTCTCAGAGGTACCTATTAACCTCCCTACCAGCCAAGGTGGATGAAATAGTGAGACCAAATTGCATTTCTTATCCATGTTATTCAATAAATGTTACAAAATCATATCCAGATTTAGCTGGACATCTATAGACGTCATGCCCAGTTGGGGGGTTAATACTGGTCTCAATCCAGGTTATCACATCACTATTATGAATTAAATACTGGATCTGATTGTGACATACTACAGAAAATCTTCATCCAAATAGTGCAAAAATTACATGTAGTTTTATAAGCTATCCTAAAAATGTAGCCCACCCCTCAAAAAACTCATTTATCCACACACACACACACACACACACACACACACACACACACACACACACAGTTTCATTTGTTACAGATATGATTAATACAAAAACAAACTGAATACTGTTTTCAAGAATATGATCAAAATAAATCAATTAAGGAACAATTCAGTAATATCAAAACTTGAGTTTACATCCTACTTCCAGAAACAATTAAAACAATATATTACAACAAAGGACCAATCAATGCAACAACCTTTAAAAGTGCATGAAAAAAAATCATTTCCATGATATGTCAAACAACTCACAGTACTTAAATTTTGTAAGTAACATATTTCCAATAAAATTTTCCAGATATAACTTAAATTTTTCATTATCTTTAAATGTGCAAATTCTGTGCATAGTATTCACACAACAAATCACCATAATTAAAAAAAAAAGTCATTTCAAAATACTCTGTATAATTAATTATGTTCTAAAAGAAACTGATTAGCAAAACAAGTGTTCTCAGCCAGGTTGGTAGGAAAAAGACCCAGAGGAAGACATAGGTAGATTGATACAGTAAAAAATGCCTTAGAAGAGATAGAAATATAAGATGTGATAATGTTGGAGTCTTGACAGGTAACAGATTGATTTTGAGTCAAATTGTAGATAGGAAGTTAGTAATGATGTAAATTTTTCATGTAGTAATATCATATCCTGTACACCCTTGAGGATACATGTCAGGAATTTGATGATGATGATGATGAAGAAGAAACTAATTATTATTAATTTAAAGGTCTAATCACGGGGTGCTTAAGAGTCAAAGCTTTTTAACTGAGAGGAGACCTCCACATAGCCTTTAAAGGAATGCGGAGAACCGACCAGGGCTTCTGACCTAATGTCCAATCCTCACCTTCTCGTGGTGCACCCTGTTGGGTATCTACTTTGATACTGAACGAACGAGGATAGGCTGGCAATTTGGGATTTAGCCGACCAAATTGTATTCTTATTGGTTAAACCAAAATAAAAAATGATGGTACAACATGACAAAATTTCATGCCGGCTGGGGCGGCGCCCGGTTAAACAAGGCCCCCGTTGTTTTCGCCAGGGAACCAGGGCGAACAGCGAAAAGTCGGCTACTGGAACAAATCTGAAAACAAACCCCAACTCAACATCACCAGAGTTAAAGATCGGTACTATCAACGTAAGAAGCCTGAATGGCAAAGAAATGGAGCTAGCTGAGGAATTAGATAAGTACCAGATTGACATAATAGGGGTGACTGAAACAAAAAAGACCAAAACTGGTGAGATCTTTCTGAGCAATAAATACAAAATGTTATATTCAGGCAATGACAATCAAGGAAAAGAAGGAGTAGCCATAGTATTCAACACAAAATACAAGGCTAATCTTCTTGAATGGCAGTCAGTCTCAAGTAGAGTAATGTGGGCAAATATGAGAATGGGGAACTGGACAATGAGACTTATTTGTGCCTATGGTCCCACAGAAGGTTCTACTAAGGTAGAAGTGGAGGAATTTTTTGAGGCTTTAGAAAAAGCAACTGACACAATGAAAAAGGAAAAGTTGGTCCTTGTTGGGGATCTAAATAGTAGAGTAGGAAATGATTGTGAGACATACAAAAATATTTTGGGAAAATTTGGAGAAAAGAGCAAAGCTAATAATAATGGCAAATATCTGTTGGATTTCTGCTCAGGACATGGACTGGTTATTACTAACACCATGTTCCAACATAAAAATGTGCACAAATTCACATGGAGAGAAGAGGCTAGGAATAAGAAAAGTCTCATTGACTATGTTATTGTTGATAGTGATGTTTTCTCCCTTGTGCAGGACACCAGAGTGTACAGAGGATTTGAAATTGGAAGTGATCACTATTTAGTCCTGAGCAGGATAAAATTGAATTTCATATTGAAAAGAATAACTTGTAAGAAAGTTTTAAAGCGAATAAAAGTTGAGCAGCTCTCAGATGTGAACTGTAGACTAAAATACAGAAATATTATTGAAAAGAAAATGAAAGAGTTTGAGAACAGGAATCAAACCTTGGAGATTCAGTGGCAAACTCTGAAGGAAACATTGATTGATTCTGCCAGAGAGGCATGTGGTGAGGTTGTGTGCAAGGATAAAAAAATCAGAACTCCCTGGTGGACACAGGAAGTTAAAGAGGCAGTGAAAGAAAAGAAGAAAGCATATCAAAAGTTCCTGGCAAATAAGTCAGCTTTTACTCTTACAGAATACAGAGACAAATGTAAGAAAGCTAAACAGTGTGTAAAACTAGCTAAACAAAAGTCATGGGAGGACTTTGGCAAGAATATAGAAAATAAATATCAAGAAAGTGGCAAAATATTCTGGAGGTTGTTGAAGAAGCTTAGGAATGGAGGAAAGAGTGCTGTAAAAGGAATTACAGATGATAAAGGTGAAATGAAAACAGGAGAAAAAGATATCCTTGAAGTATGGAGTAATTACTTTGAAAAACTGCTAAATGAAACAAGCAGTGATGACAGCACAGTGATAAAAAACACTGACCAGGCATGCAGTCAGGAATACATATCCATACTTGAAGTAGAAAAAGCCATCAAAGGCTTGAAATGTGGAAAGGCAGCAGGAGTAGATAATATTCGACCAGAAATGCTGATGTATGGTGGTATAAGAGTCTAACAGTGGCTGCACTGCATTGTTCAGAAAGCCTGGACAGAGGGACGAATTCCCGATGATTGGAGTAGAGCTCTCATAGTACCCATATATAAAAAGGGAAATAAAACTGAATGTGAGAATTACAGAGGTATTTCCCTACTGAGTGTTCCTGGCAAGATCTATGCAAGTATACTTGAGAAACGGTTGAGAAGAATTGTGGAAGAAAAGCTTGGTGAAGAACAAGCTGGATTCAGGCCAAATAGAGGCTGTCAGGATCAGATCTTCACTTTACGACAAATAGTCGAGAAAGCATGGGAATATAACAAAGATCTATATTTAAGTTTTGTCGATTTGGAAAAGGCATATGACAAGGTGCCAAGAGAGAAGCTATTCTATACGCTGCAGTTATATGGTGTCAATGGGGCATTATATCAAGCAATACTTAGTCTTTATTTGAGTTGTAAGTCAGCAGTTAGAATTGAAGGAAGTACAGGAAGATGGTTTAATGTTAAATCTGGTGTGAGACAAGGATGTGAGACATCCTTGTGTGAGACATTATCCCCTCTGTTATTCATTATCTATATGGATCACATTATGAAGGAATGTGGTATTAAACCTGATATCAAAATTGGAGATGTTAATGTCAGCTCTTTGCTTTATGCGGATGATGTTATACTTCTAAATAAATCTGCTACAAGTCTGCAAGATTCTCTGACTAAATTGAATAGCTGTTGTAATAGATATGGTATGAAGGTCAGCAATAAAAAGACAAAGACAATGAAAATAGGCAGAATCATTGAAAATGTCAACTGTGTTGTGAATGGAGAACCTGTGGAACAAGTAAAACATTTCAGCTACTTAGGCACAATTTTTACTGAAGATGGTAAACTAAATATAGAAATAGACAACAGAATCAGCAAAGCTGGTATCGTGGGAAGTCAATTGAATAAATTCATATGGAATAAGAAAGAAATTAGTCAGAACACTAAATTAGCTGTATACAAGACTGTGTTCAAACCAATTTTAACTTATGGATCTGAGAGCTGGGTCAGAAGTAAAACACTTGACCAAAGACTAGAGACCACAGATATGAGAGTCCTGAGAAAGATTAGAGGCGTGAACAGATGGCATCAATGGCAATATCATATTAAAAATGAGGATATTAGGAAAGAACTTGACATTGTCAGCATCCAGGAATGCGTTAGCAGAGCTAATCTCCGATGGTATGGTCACTTAAATAGAATGGGAGAGGAAAGATTAGCAAAACAAGTGTTCTCTGCCAAGTTGGCAGCAAAACGACCCGAAGGAAGACCAAGATATAGGTGGATTGATACGGTACAAAGTACCTTAGACAGTAGAAATATAAGATCTAATAATGTTGGAGTCTTGACAAGTAACAGACTGATTTGGAGGAAAATTGTAGATAGGAAGTTAGTAATGATGTAATTTTTTCATGTAGTACTGTCATATCCTGTACACCCCTTGAGGGTACATGGCAGGAATTTGATGATGATGATGAGGTCTAATCACTTATCGCATGCGATTTTACATTTAATAATATATTATAAACATCAGGAAAAAGAAACAAGATTTATTACCAACATTTCACTTCCAGGAACTGGAAGTGAAATGTTGGTAAGCTTCCAGTAAACTGGATGATGGCCTTGCACTATGCTATTTACAGAACCAAATTCATTTATCACCTAAATATTTTCATAAGCATTCAGATCAGTATGAGGATTCTAATCCGCAGCTAATTAGTAAAACAGCAGAAACCCATCTCCAGTTGGCTACCCAAGCTTAGGTCTCTCAATCAGGAAAATAACTGAGTAGACTAAGGTTGTGATTTTGTTTTGATTGGAATTATGGCAGAAGCAACTATGAGGCAAGTACATTGCATGCTGAAAAATGTCTCATACTGAGATGATGAAAAACCATCATCTCAGTATGAAACTGTAACTTATTTTCGGTTGAAAAGCCCCGATGAAGGTTCTTATAGTACTACATAGGTTTGGAATCCAGGTTTTCTAACCAAAGAAAACCGTTGCACTTTCCTCACATTTGCTTGCATACACTATGGACTACATATCATATATCTGTGAAACACATGTTCGCTACCTGATGTGTTTGTTTTGTATAGGGAAGAGCAATAATTTCTAAAAAGGAATGAAATGGAAATAATTTTTTCTATTGTTTTAGAAATGGCATTTATATAAAAAAATCTTTTTTTCACAGTTCTTACAGAGCAAGGTTTTCTGGATGAGTTCTAAAATCCTCAGCTTTCTACAACTAGCAAATACAAAAGTAACAAATGCAAATGAAAAAAAAATGCAATAATCAGTGAAACTGATTATTATAAATGAAGAAATTATTTAAATGAAATTTCTATGTGAGTTAATTCCGGTACTATAATTTATTTAAATATGCCGACCTATGGTATGTCCTGATTGAAACAAAGTAGATATTTATAATTCAGTTACTATGGGCAGTCATGGTGGCAGGGACTGATTGACTGCAATACTTCAAAACAAGCATAAAATAGAAATCAATTCCGTATAGGACCTATTTCAGATAATTTCATCGTACATTTTAGAACAGTTAAGAAATAGAATTTATTATTGAAATGCACACTCTACAAATAACAACAATAATAATAATCTGTTTTGTTTTTCGTTTTCAACATTTTTCAAGTCAAGAGGTCATAAAAGTTGCAATTCTGCTACAATTAAGTTCAACAGATTCTTTATTTCAATAATGTTATTTAAAAAATATAAATATTTAGCATAATAATTTTCAATGTAAACAAACATTTGAAAATTCACAAAAAAAATTGCTTTTATATTGTTGGTAAAATCTGAAAGAACATAAATTGTCTTGTTCCATTAGACTGAGGCTGAAGAATAAAAGACAGAAAATTTAAAATTTCTAAATAAATTCATTGCAAAGGCTGATCTCTGGTCAATTCAGGATTGATTATTTATTTTTGCACATGTGAAATTCATTTTTATTTTGGAAAGATACACAATAAATAAATTGTGCAGCAAAAAAGGTCAAATATTGAAGGAGAATAAAGGAAATTCCAAGTAATACAGTACATGTAAAGACAAGTGACACGAAACTCACTCCACCACAGTTAATCTGCTAATAGCTCTAAAATCGCCATTAAGGGACTAACAGCAGGAAGGTAATTATTTACTTTATTAATTAATTAGTCTGAGTATTTCATCCATCTTGGCCAGTAGGGAGGTTAAGCCTGTTAATTGCATGTGTTCTCTGTTCTGCAGAGGTAGAAACATGACAGTAAAAATCTACAACTCTCTGTGAGACTAGCTAAATCATTATTGAAATTGAAAAAGGGTTACTTATATCACAGACGAAATTCAGATGCAGACTTTCCAAACTGTAGGGCAAATGACAGACAAAGGATTGAAAGGACACGTTTGCTTTTATTTATAATTTTACAACTATTTTATAGAACAATAAAATTCATTTTATTTGCACATTTATAAGATGTCTGAAAATTATACAAATGAAAAATATTTATATAGTAAGATTCTTATTAAAAAACAGGTGGTTAAGAATAGATATTTACATAAACACACACACACACACACACACACACACACACACACGAATAAAAGAAGTATGCATAATTTATTGGGCAATGCTTTTAGTATTCATTATGTAATAGAACTGTACTGAGAAAGCTTAAACTAAGCCTATATTTCCATGCACGTTTTCAGAAAAACTGAGAATTTTTAAATAATTATTAAATAAATAATAAATGCGAGTGTTTATCATCTTAAGTAACTTTTCTAATATATTAAAATATTACCTGTTCTTTCAGATTATAGGCTACCCAACGAAATGCTATCATTTCACTCTGGAAAACATAATTACAATAAATATCAATTTATTATTATATTAAGAACACATAAAATCAGAAACATCTAATAAATACAAAATGGGATGCAAAACGGTTTTTATATGATTTAACATCCTCTAACAGAATTAGTGGTAAATGTTCTGAATTGGCTGTAAGATATCAACACCATTGTATGCTTATAGTTAAGTAGTATAAGAATACTACTTCTTTCTTTAAATTAAAGATGCCAAGAAATTATATTCTTGGTTTCATCCTTTATATAAGTGTAAGCAAACAAAGTCTGCATGCGAAGTAACTTCACGATGGGGCTACTTATTGAGGCAAATTTAGGCACATTGAGGCATATAGAGGCAAATGCCTTCACATCACTTGCCTTAGTATCCCATAATGCAAAGCACATATCCTTACAGACATGAATAATGCTATGCATTATGGAAATGGCCATGACCCAGACCAGTTTCGACCTTTATTGAGGTCTCATCAGTGGGAGCCAGACCCAGAAGTGATACTAAGGATGAAGTTAATGCAGAAGTCACATTTCCACATACAAGAAGTCAAAAGATGCCACACCTTATTACTAAAATACTCTGGATTAGAGATAGATATTGAAAGTTTAACTTGGTTATACTATCAATTAAAGATGCCAAGAAATTATATTCTTAGTTTCGTCTTTTATCCAAGTGTAAGCCAACAAAGTATGTGTGTGTGAAGTAACTTCATGACTGGGCTACTTGTATATAGAGGCTAATGACATCAGCTGCCTTAGAATCAATAATATAATTTCATGGCATCTTTAATTTATAGTATAACCAAGTGAAAAAGAGAAAAAAAAAACTTTATAAAATCAATGATATAAATCATATTTTGAATGAAAATATTTAATGTTTTTTCCCACTCTCACACAGCAAAACAATCACTATGTGAAAATTGGAGGATAGGGAAGCAAGGAAATTGGCTTTAAAACCATTGAAAGATTCACCATCCTCAAATTCCTGATATGTACCGTAAGGGAGTGTACAGGATATTATGATAGTACAACACATGAAAAAGTTACACCATCACTAACATCGGATCGATAATCAGATCTTATATTTTTATCTTCTAAGGCAATTTTTACTGTATCATTCCACCTAGATCTCAGTCTTCCTCATCTTATTCCTACCATTCTGGCTAAGAATGCTTGTTTCGCTAACATTCCCTCTGCCATTCTGTTTAAGTGAAATGTTTTTTTAAATGGCAGATGTGTAGGTTTAGGAAGATTAAAACCAGGTATCTACAAGATAATTTGGAATTGTGGTCTACACTACATAGGACAGACTGTCAGATCTGGTGAGATACACCAATCAGAACACTTCAAGGACACTTCACTGAAAGAAAGCACAAATCAAGGCTTTCAGCACATACAACAGAAACTGGAGTTACACCAGATGTTAACTGTTATTACTTGCTTTCTAAGTTTTAGTTTATTAATGTTATTTCCTAATGAAGTGAAACAAAGTATTTCACAAAACTAGGAAATAAAAACAGTTTCTATTTGACATCTTTGTTTCTAGTTTTATACTGGAAAAAAATAGTTCTAACAATAGGGTTAACAAAAAACAAGGGATGAGTTTACATCAAGTCTGGTCTTCCTTAATCCATCACGACACACTTGTATTTAACTGAGCAACACCCAAGCTGTCATGAAATTCTGTCATAATGTACCATCATTTTGCATTATGGTTTAAGCCAATAATACAATTGGGTTTGGCTAAATCCCAAATTTCCAGCCTCTTCATGTTTGTTCAGTATCAACGTAGATACTAATAGGGCATACCATGAGAAGGTAGGACTGGACATTAGGTTAGAGAGCCTGGTGAGTTCTCTGCATTCTTTAAAAGGGTATGTGGAGGTCTCCACTCAGTTATATATATAGCTTTGACCCTTAAGCACCGATTATGGATAGATCCAAGGAAATCAAACCATTTTTGAAAAGAGAGAAAGATAATCAAGTATAATATACATATGTGCTTTTAATATTTATAATCAAATTTTCAACATAACAATAGCAATTAAAATTGTTTAAAACAACATTTGTATGAAAATAAATTAATCTTACCACAGTAGGACCCTGCAGATCTTTGCTAGGTGCTTCACTTTGGGAAAGTATTTCTAGCTGTTTTATCACCTATATATACACATACACAAAAATAAAAATAAAGAAAAAATAAAGAAAGATAGAAAAATAAACTTTTAAGAAGGTGCTTCAATTTGGGAAAATATTTCTAGTACTTTTTATCTCTCTCTCTCATATATATATACACACAACACACACAAAAAAAAATATAATAAAATAAAATAAAATAAAGAAAAACATTCTTTTAAAATGCTGCAACCTGTGTGATAACTTTCCCCTTCTCCACCACCAAAGAATGAAGGAAAAATAAAAATAATTAATCACAAGTTTCACAAATATTAAAATCTATTATCGAACCACTTTTCAAGTGCATCATTCTATATTTACTATGAGGGGGAAAAAAAAAAAAAAAAAAAATTCCTATACCATAGTCAAAACTCACCATTGCATGTTAGTGATGCCTTAAAACACAACATGCACAGGGAAAGCTACTGAAATGAAACCAAGAGGATTAGTTTCTAAGTCATTCTTCTTTACCATAAAAAAAAATAGTAAATTAGTGGTAATCTTAATACAAAAATACTTCTGAGAACTTTTTTTTCCTAGTATAGATTTAAGTAACTTATAATAGGGGAGAAAAAAATCTGTGTTTATGAAAAGCAGCTTACATAAGGTAACAGCCACTGAGCTCATGTGAATGGAAGAGGAGAATAAAACATCTGTTTCTTGAAAAGAAGCAAACAGATAGTTGATAGGGCAGGGATTATAGATTTAATAAAAAAATTATACAAAGTTTGCCATCTTTTGCCATTAATTAACTGACCATATCTGGGATGAGCAGTAGAACACTTTAATAGTGGAACACTTCAATAACCATTGCTTTCTTTTACTTTTTAAATAAAAGCAATTGATAACCAAATAGCTAGTCTTACGTGTAAAGATACTTGTTGTGTAAAGTCCATAGATGGTATAGGTAACAGAAGTCTCATATGCTATAAACAAAAATAAGAGACTTCAAGATGTCTAAGACCCTGGATTCTGTTCAAGGTGCCATGTGAACAAATCACATCAGAAGATACCTTAAACATCATAGCAAAAATGTCTTCTAGGTATGGCATGGATGCAGATACCCAATCCACATCACAATGTTCAGAGAAGACATGGTGAGACCACTTTTTTTGTTCCTTTTATATTCATTCAGTCGCCTACATGCTCTTTCTTATAGATTTTGAAACTTCATCTGTCTGATTGACAAAAGCCTTGCCACATGAACAAGGAATCTACACAGTCTTGTCATTAATACTGTTTCAACTTCCACACACACTCCAGCACTGCCCACAGAATTGTGAGAGCCCAGTTCTTTCTCTTAGTGGCACTGTGCACAGCCAATATTCGCATGTTTATCAACAGAGAGTCTAGTTGTATGGGTTAACATGTGGTGGAGAGATTATGAGGACAATGTAGCTGTAATAGCACTTTACAAGATTGGAATGAATGTGGCACACCTGTTATTTTCAATACGCTAAAAACACTTGGGATCAGTAGGATGTTTGTATATTGGACTATTAACTGATATAGTGATACAGAAGACACATCTGACCACCAAAGAACAGACTGATCATGCTATGTTAGGATGCAACAGCTTGTGAAGGCATGCCTCCACTGTAATCTTGTGAGAACGCAGAAAGTGGTATCAGAGGAGACGAATATTTCACAGGGAATGATGTCACGTATGCTAATTGATGACCTGGGGGTGAGAGCCTATTGTCAATCTACTGGATACTTCTTAACACCACAACTTATGTGACAGAGGGTGATAAAATTAAATGCACTTCTCTGGCAGTACATGAACAGCAGACACAAGAGATATCTTCTTCACAGATAAGATTTCCACTACCGAAGAGTTGTTTAAGTGCCAAACTGATTGGATATATGCCGGATGGTTGCACAGCACGTGCCATAGCACTCAGGATTCAGAGAGGTCATCACCCTATGTCAGTGATGGTTTGGTGGTGTGGGGGGAGGGAGGGTTTACATATCAAAAGATATACAAGTTGCATTTATGTGAGAAAGGGATCAAAACCTTGCCAAAGTGTATCAAGCTACTATGTTAGAACCTGTGGTACAGCCCTTGAACAACACCTTGTTTCACGGTAGGCAGTGACTTTCCAACAGGCCTCAGCCCTTGCACACAAGGCGAGGACCACAGTGGTGGGAGGCGAATGCGCCAGACCATAAATCACCACTGATGCTGTTATGACTTGATATAAATACTGTTATGACTTGAACCGCGCATCAGTGCGGTTCAAGTCATAACAATATTTATAGCTAGACTAGATATATACCCCAGGGTATTTTACAAATGGAATTCTGTTTTTAGGTGAACATAGGAAGTTTTATAAATGTAAGACAAAATAGCATGAAAACACATGGATAAGGATGAATAAAGTAAAACTTTAATGGCCAGATATTTCAACCAGAAAATTACAGTTCGTCATCAGTGGCATAGAGGCTAGTGAAATTATTATTAAGAGAGACCTCCAGCGAGTCAGGAACTCATTGAGGGAGGCCACATACTACCTACACCAGATGTCATACCTGTTCTTGAATTGATTAACACTACTTGCACACACAACATCGAATTACAAATTCATTAAAATTACCCATCACTCTATGAGAAAAAAAAATTTAAATCTCATCTCCTTCTTGATGCGATTCATTCTCAACTTCAAAGGATGCCATCTTGTCCTTATCTCATCCTCCATAAAATAAAAAACTCCATCTACTAACATGCTGTCCTGGTTGGCAGAGTGATTATCGTATCCACTATCCAGCCAAAAGGCTGCAGGTTTGAATCCAGCCGTTGGCATGGATGTTTGTGATTGTCTGTGAAAATAATAGTGGTGGTGGTGGGCGGTAAATGCTGTTGATGTAGTTGGTGGACTGAGTGGTGTAGTTGATGGAGACAGAGAGTTGTAGACCAAGTACCCTCCCTCGATGAGCCTATGGACTCCCTGGAAGATTAACATAATAATATTCTATAACTCTTTCAGAGGTTTGTAAGACTCAATCATATCACCTTCTTTTTCCTGTTTGAAGGTGTCTGCAGTCTACAAATTCTCAATCCATCTTTATAATCAATATTCCACAATCCTGATATCATTTTTAACACTCTCCATTGCACTTTCTTCACAGTATCAAAATTACAATGGCAACCAGGAGACCAGGTCTACACACAATAGTCCAAGTGAGGTCTTATCAAGGACTTATAAAAATGCAAAATGACTTCCTTATCTTTACATATCAAGGTTCATATCAGCATTGCAATTATTCTCTGAGTTGTATGTGTAATCTTTGCTATATGGTCCTTGAACTGCAACTTACTGTCTACCAAAACTCCAAGATCCCTAACCTGATCAGTTTTACGAGCATAATCCTGCAAATATAATATGACGTTGGATATCTAATCACACCAAAGTGCAGAACTTTACATCTAATACATCTGCTGTTTTTGATGAACAGTAGCCATTTCATATGCTCACAATTCAAGCCTATTCGAATCATTCTGCAAGTGCTGCATATCAGCTGAACTCCTGATTATCAGGACTGTCTTTGCATCATCAGCAAATAGCTGTATGTTGCATGTCAGATCCTTCCTTATGTCATTAATGTATAGATTGAATAACAATTGACCAAGAACAGATCTTTATGGTACACCACTGATGGTTACCTTAACTCTTGCAGACTAGCATCCCCCCTCATACTAGTTTCTGATAATCATCAATTTCCTGCCATATACCCTCAAAGGGTGTATAGGATATGATAGTACTACATGAAAAAAATTATATCATTACTAACTTCCTATCTACAATTTTCCTCCAAATCAGTCTGTTACTTGTCAAGATTCCAACATTATCAGATCTTATATTTCTATTGTCTAAGGCACTTTGTACTGTATCAATCTACCTATATCTTGGTGTTCTTCTGGATCGTTTTTCTGCCAACCTGGCAGAGAACACTTGTTTTGCTAATCTTTCCTCGCCCATTCTGTTTAAGTGACCATACCACCTGAAATTAACTCTGCTAACGCATTCCTGGATGCCGACAATGTCAAGTTCTTTCCTAATATCCTCGTTTTTAATATGATATTGCCATTTATGCCATCTGTTCACGCCTCTAATCTTTCTCAGGACATTCATATCTGCGGTCTCTAGTCTTTGGTCAAGTGTTTTACTTCTGACCCAGCTCTCAGATCCATAAGATAAAACTGGTATGAACACTGTCTTCATCATCATCATCAAATTCCTGCCATGTACCCTCAAGGGGTGTACAGGATATGACAGTACTACATGAAAAAATTACATCATTACTAACTTCCTATCTACAATTTTTCTCCAAATCAGTCTGTTAGTTGTCAAGACTCCAACATTATCAGATCTTATATTTCTATCGTCTAATGCACTTTGTACCGTATCAATCCACCTATATCTTGGTCTTCCTCTGGGTCGTATTCCTGCCAACCTGGCAGAGAACACTTGTTTTGCTAATCTTTCCTCTCCCATTCTGTTTAAGTGACCACCTGAGATTAGCTCTGCTAACGCATTCCTGGATGCTGACAATGTCAAGTTCTTTCCTAATATCTTAATTTTTAATATGATATTGCCATTCATGCCATCTGTTCATGCCTCTAATCTTTCTCAGGACATTCATATCTGCAGTCTCTAGTCTTTGGTCAAGTGTTTTACTTCTGACCCAGCTCTCAGATCCATAAGTTAAAACTGGTTTGAACACTGTCTTGTATACAGCTAATTTAGTGTTCCAACTAATTTCTCTCTTATTCCATATGAATTTATTCAATTGACTTCCCACCATACCAGCTTTGCTGATTCTGTTGTCTATTTCTATATTTAATTTACCATCTTCAGTAAAAATCGTGCCTAAGTAGCCGAAATGATTTACTTGTTAAACAGGTTCTCCATTCACAACACAGTTGACATTTTCAATGATTCTGCCTATTTTCATTGTCTTTGTCTTTTTATTGCTGACCTTCATACCATATCTTTTACAACAGTTATTCAATTTAGTCAGAGAATCTTGCAGACTTGTAACGGATTTATTTAGAAGTATAACATCATCCGCATAAAGCAAAGAGCTGACATTAACATCTCCAATTTTGATATCAGGTTTAATACCACTATCCTTCATAATGTGATCCATATAGATAATGAATAACAGAGGGGATAATGTACATCCTTGTCTCACACCAGATTTAACATTAAACCATCTTCCTGTACTTCCTTCAATTCTAACTGCTGACTTACAACTCAAATAAAGACGAAGTATTGCTTGATATAATGCCCCATTGACACCATATAACTGCAGCATATTGAATAGCTTCTCTCTTGGCACATTATCATATGCCTTTTCCAAATCGACAAAGCTTAAATACAGATCTTTGTTATATTCCCATGCTTTCTCAACTATTTGTCGTAAAGTGAAGATCTGATCCTGACAGCCTCTGTTTGGCCTGAATCCAGCTTGTTCTTCACCAAGCTTTTCTTCCACAATTCTTTTCAACCGTTTCTCAAGTATACTTGCATAGATCTTGCCAGGAACACTCAGTAGGGAAATACCTCTGTAATTCTCACATTCAGTTTTATTTCCCTTTTTATATATGGGTACTATGGGAGCTCTACTCCAATCATCGGGAATTCGTCCCTCTGTCCAGGCTTTCTGAACTATGCAGTGCAGCCACTGCAAGACTTTTATACCACCATACTTCAGCATTTCTAGTCGAATATCATCTACTCCTGCTGCCTTTCCACATTTTAAGCCTTTGATGACTTTTTATTACATCACACCTCCAGGGAGTCCAAAGACTCATCGAGGGAGGGCATCTACTCTAAAACTTTGTCTCACTACTCCACCAACTTTCATAATCTAACACCAATGCCATCTTCCACCACTAGTACTTTCACAGACAATCATAAACATCGATGCCCACAGCAGGATTCGAACCCACAGCCTTTTGACTGGAGAGCAGATACGCTAACCACTCGGCCAACCAGATCGGCTGGTCATTATATATGACTGACATATTTGTCAGTCAGCCATCCTCTTATCCATGCCAATATTTTATAACCCAATCCCATATTCTCCAATTTATACAACAGTCTTCCATGTGTATTCTGTCACAAGATGTAGCAAAATCTAAAAGTATCACTGTGTATCCATTTTCATTGTCTAACTCAACAGCAACATTATTATAGAACATGAGCGAGTTCTATAAGGTTGCTCAAACATAATCTTTCCTTACTAAACTCATGTTGTTCATTGCAAAGTACAGATTCTCTGTCAACCCACTTCAGTTAGATACATCAGTCTTTCCACAACCTTTGTGTAATGGGATTACCATATATGCTTTCCACTCCTGTGGAATCTTCTCTGTTCTGAGGCCGGTCTGGTTGGCCAAGTGGTTAGCGTATCCACCTTCCCAAAAGACTACAGGTTCGAATACCACCAAATGTTTGTGACTGTCCTACTAAGCATTTACCTTATGTACTACTGTAACCTGTGCCATAGCACAGCATGACCTTTGATGTCTTTGCACCATAAAAATCAAATCAAAATTCAAAAAAATCAAACTCTGTGCTCAGAGTCAATTATATAGCCTGGTGAAAGGATTAGCCAGTTCAGCTGAACAGTTTCCTTAATGGTTACACAGTGATCAATGATCAGAATTCATTGTAAAAATTATGGAAAGAACTACCATGTTAGAGAAAAACTTTGATTTAATATAAACCAAAATAATCACTCAACGTTTTGACCTTCACATTAAGGTCATCATCTGGAGTATACACATATATACAAAGAAACAAGCTGCACTACAATCTACATCAGGGGTGGGGAACCTTTTTAGTATCAAGGGCGAAAATTGCTAATTTAAAAACTTCTGCGGGTGACTGGCAAATTTTAACTCTTATATATGGTGTATGTAGTGTGCAATATATATCTCAATAAGTAAATGTGCAACATTCTCATCTGTTATGGTATCTTTTAATTACAATTGTGTAGACATATAATTATAACAATCAAGCAAAGGCTATATTTAATTTATTTAAAAAACGATATTTATTTTATTTTAACTGAGAACTTTATTAAAGCAATAATAGCATAATAAATATTTCATCAAAGTTAATGAAGCTTACCTTTAATCTTAAACTTTTTAGTGAGAAGGCTAAAACTGCTTTTTTTGTGAAAGCTTAGAAATATTAGCCGCCCTTGATGAGACGGCTACTCGTAGTTCATTGGCGAGATTTGCGTCAGTGAGTCTTGTATGAAGGCGATATTTGCCAGACTTAATTTTGAAGAAAAAAAAATTGCTCGCATTGATAAGTAATAGAAAACTGAGAAGCAATTTTCAAGGCGGTTTTTTCAGTTGGGTAAGAAATAATTGAAGCATCAATTCAAAGCTCTTGATATGAGTGAGCAAAGAGGTCATTAGCTGATTGGGGCCTTGTAATTTCAAATTTAGATTATTCAAATGACTAGTTATGTCTACTAAAAATGCTAAATCAGTTTGAAACTTTTCATCCTCCAATTCTTTAATGGGGATACCTTTAATGTCCATGAAAATTTTCACTTCGTCTTTAAGTTCATAAAATCGCTTGAGCATTTCAGCTCTACTTAGCCACCTAACTTCACAATGGTACAAAAAGTCCCCATATTCGGCTTTAAGATCTTGCAAAAATTCTTTGAATTCCCTGTTGTTCAACCCTTTACTTTTTATCAAATTAATGGCCTTTGTTATTACATCCATGACGCTGTTCATCTTGAGTGACTTTGCACATAGATTTTCCATATGAATGAAGCAGTGGCACACAATTAAAGTATTTGGGTTCAATTGACGTTTCTTAAATTCATTCTTAATCAGAGCCACGAGCCCTTTTTCACGACCTACTATGGATGGAGCACCATCGGTTGCGAGACCACTCAGTTTTTCATACGGTAAATCGAAATCCTTTAATGCTGAATGGACCATTTCAAATAAATCTTCACCTTTAGTTGTCCCCTTCATTGATTTTAAAGCAAGAAATTCTTCTCGTATATTGAAATCTGTAGTTATTCCCCATATAAATATAGCCATTTGTGCAGTATTTGACAGATCAGTAGCCTTGTCGATAGCTAACGAGTAAAACACAAATTCTGCTGAATCTACTTTCAAAGAAGTTTGGATGTCATCAGTGATATCTTTAATATGGTCAGAAACAGTTCTTCTTGATAGGCTAATATTTTCAAACAAACTCAGTTTTTCTGGACATAAAATCTCGACAGCAGTAAGGATACAATCTTTCACAAGCCCACCTCCATTATGGGTTTTAAGTTTTTTAGCAATTTGTTCACATAACGCATAACTAGCTTGATTTACAGATGGTCATTCCTCAATAAGCTTTTTAAAAAGTGATTGGCTTTTGATTATATTTTCTTTCAAAGTGGCTATCTTGTCTAAATGTTCTGATCCTTTTAAATTTTCATATTTCTTATGCTTACTCAAATAATGTCATTCAAGATTATATTTTTTGTAAACTGCAACATGTTCATTACAAATAAGACAAATACACTTGTCATCAATTTCAATAAAGAAGTATAGTTCTGTCCATTTTTCACTAAATAGAGCACATTCACCACTTCTTTTACGCTTTTCACTACAACTAGTCATTTAAAAAAATAAATTGAATAAAGTTGTCAACTGGTTGATTACAAGGCACTTGCAGTCCTGCATGAGAAAAACAAAGTCAAAAGTCAATATGTTTTGACACGTGGGAAAATGTCATGCGGTAATTGGGAAGCAACCAATCAGAGAAAGTCTGAACTTTTCCAGCGAGAAATGCTCCTGATTTCTTTTTATTTTAATGGCTGGTCTCGATGTGATGGTTGCCAGACGTATGACGATCATATTTTATGTAACACGTGTGCTTAAGGGTCAAAGCTGTATAACTGAGAGGAGACCTCCACATAGCTTTTAAAGGAATGCGGAGAAAAGAGGGGCTTCTGACCTAATGTCCAATCCTCACTTTCTCATGGTGCACCCTGTTGGGTATCTACCTGGAAACTGAACGAATGAGGATGAGCAGGCAATTTGGGATTTAGCCGATGAAATTGTATTCTTATTAGCTTAAACCAAAACAAAAAATGATGGTACAGCATGACAAAATTTCATGCCGGCTGGGGAGTCGCCCAGTTAAACAAGGACCCCATTGTTTTCATCAGGGAACCAGGGTGAACAGCGAAAAGTAAGCTACTGGAACAAATCTGAAAAAAACACCCCAATTCAACATCACCAGAGTTAAAGATCGGTACTATTAACATAAGAAGCCTGAATGGCAAAGAAATGGAGCTTACTGAGGAATTAGATAAGTACCAGATCGACATAATAGGGGTGACTGAAACAAAAAAGACAAAAACTGGTGTGATCTTTCTGAGCAATAAATACAAATTGTTATATTCAGGAAATGACAATCAAGGAAAAGAAGGAGTAGCCATTGTATTCAACACTAAATACGAGGCTAATCTTCTTGAATGGCAGGCAGTCTCAAGTAGAGTGATGGGGAACTGGACAATGAGACTTATTTGTGCCTATGGTCCCCCAGAAGGCAAAGTTGGTCCTTGTTGGGGATCTAAGTAGCAGAGTAGGAAATGATTGTGAGACATACAAAAATATTTTGGGAAAATTTGGAGAAAAGAGCAAAGCTAATAATAAAGACAAATACCTGTTAGATTTCTGATCAGGACATGGACTGGTTATTACTAACACCATGTTCCAACATAAAAATGTGCACAAATTCACATGGAGAGAAGAGGCTAGGAATAAAAAAAGTCTCATTGACTATGTTATTGTTGATAGTGATGTTTTCTCCCTGGTGTAGGACACCAGAGTGTACAGAGGATTTGAAATTGGAAGTGATCACTATTTAGTCTTGAGCAGGATAAAATTGAATTTCATATTGAAAAGAATAACATGTAAGAAAGTTTTAAAGTGAATAAAAGTTGAGCAGCTCTCAGATGTGAACTGTAGACTAAAATACAGAAAGATTATTGAAGAAAAAATGAAAGAGTTTGAGAACAGGAATCAAACCTTGGAGATTCAGTGGCAAACTCTGAAGAAAACATTGATTGATTCTGCCAGAGAGGCATGTGGTGAGGTTGTCTGTAAGGATAAAAAAATTAGAACTCCCTGGTGGACGTTAAAGGAAGTTAAAGAGGCAGTGAAGGAAAAGAAGAAAGCTGCTTCTTCTATTCCTCTTGTATTTCATTTACCTTCATCCTTTGGACCAGCCTTTCTCATGAAACATTCCCAACCACACATAATAAAAAATGAACTGAAGGCAGAACAGCTTATTATTCAGATGTAGATTATTAAGAATGAAAATAAAATTAGCTTGACTCAATGCTCCCTGCTGATTATTCTAGAATGATTAAGAAAACATATCTATATTATTTTCATCTAAAAATTATGTAATTATGTTCCAGTTTTAGCTTGCATAATATTATACTCACATTGGTAATAACAATGTTCTCATTTACATTTTCCAGAAATCCTGAGTACAGCTCCTTTGGAAATAATAAAACAAAATAAAATTAAGAATATATGTGACAAACAAGTATCGATATTTTTGCAATACATAAAGTAACTTTGAATAATAAGAGTTAGTTACAATAATTAAGAATAAGATGCACTGTTTTCATTTTTTGTTTCTTTTCATTCATTCATTACTAATTAATCTTCTAATTAATACTAATTACAAATAAATAAAAAATTAATAATTAAATTGTGAAAGGCTGTAATCATGTTGTTTTTTTTTTTTTTTGCACAAGAAAAGCAAAGTATTATCAGGAACATTGACTTCCTGATAATAAACTGGTGGGTGTGCACTTTGAAAAACCCTAACTTAAAAAAAAAAAAAAAAAGCTGATGATACTAAACTTTATCTTTTGGTTTTCTAGCAATGATGTGAAAACGGATATATTGAAAATAAAATAGGTGTTGGTCTGTAGGTTCTGAATGAGTGGATTACAGGGCTGCAGAAATCCACTCACAATGGAGAAGTCATCATAGACAAGTGAGTGCTGAGCAGATTTTCAGCCTCGTCCTAAACACATTCAAAATATATTACATTTTCTTCTTCATATAATTTATGGGTTTTTTTTTGTTTTGTTTTTTCAAAACATCATTTCATTCACTGTTAAGTTTTTGATTATGGGTGGCCAAAATGAATTTATTAAAGTATTTTTTTATATAATTAACTTGAGTTAATTCCTTCTCTCCGTGTGAATTTGTGCACATTTATTTTTTATGTTGGAATTTATGTATATATATGTACACACACATATGTTATGTATGTATGTATGCATATGTAATATATGTATATATATGTAAGAATATTTATGTTTCATATGGAGAGAACATACAAGAAATAAAAAAAGTATTGTCAGATTCAGGACATAAGGGTATACAGAGGATTAGAAATAGGAAGTGATCACTATATATTTAATTTTGAGCAGGATAAAATTGATTTCCATATTGAAGAGAAGAGTGCATAAGAAAGTTTTAAAACGAATCAGGGTTGAAAAGCTTTCAGAGATGAACTGTTACTGAAATACACAATCATCATTGAAGAATGATGTTTGTGTATTTCAAAATTTGTGTATTGAATCTCCAATGTGAGTTGTCTGTAAGGATAGAAAAATCAGAACACCCATGGTGGACTGAGGAAGTTAAAGAAACAGTCAAAGAAAAGAAGAAAGCATATTGAAAGTTCCTAGCAAGGAAATCAGCTTGTGGTCTTAGATAAAACAGAAAACTTGTAAGAAAGTGAAAAATTGTAAGACTAGCTAAATGAAAGTCACGGGAAGACTATGGTAAACACACAGAAAATAAATATCAGGAAGGTAGCAAAAGATTCTGGAGGCTAGTGAAAAAGCTTAGAAATGGAGGAAAGAATGTGCATAACACAATATCAAATTCATGATGTGGATTCTGCTTTTGTGATTTTTCTGAGCAAGAAACATAAAATGTTATATTCAGTCAATGACAATTAGGGAAAAGAAGGTGAAGCTATAGTACTGAACACAAAATACAAGGCTAATTAATCTTCTTGAATGGAAGGCAGCCTCAAGTAGAGTGATGTGGACAAATATCAGAATGGGGAATTGGACAATGAGACTTATTTGTGCCTATGGTCCCACAGAAGGTTCTGCTAAGGTAGAAGTGGGGGAATTTTTTGAGGTTTTAGAGAAAGTAACTGACACAATGAAAAAAGAAAAGTTGGTCCTTGTTGGGGATCTAAATAGCAATGTAGGAAATGATTGTCAGACATTCAAAAATATTTTGGGAAAATTTGAAGAAAAGAGCAAAGCTAATAATAATGGCAAATACCTTTTGGATTTCTGCTCAGGACATGGACTGGTTATTACTAACACCATGTTCCAACATAAAAATGTGCACAAATTTACATGGAGAGAAGAAGAAAGGAATAAGAAAAGTCTCATTGACTATGTTATTGTTGAGAGTGATGTTTTCCAACTGGTACAGGACATTAGAGTGTATACAGAGGATTTGAAATTGGAAATGATCACCATTTAGTCTTGAGAAGGATAAATTGAATTCATACTGAAAACAAGAACATGTAAGAAAGTTTTAAAAGCGAATAAAAGTTGAGCAGCTCACAGATGTAAACTGTAGACTAAAATACACAAACATTATTCAAGAAAAAATGAAAGCGTTTGAGAACAGGAACCAAACCTTGGAGAGGTGGCAAATCCTGAAGAAAACTGATTGATTCAGCCAGAGAGGCATGTGGTGAGGTTGTCTGCAAGGATAGAAAAATCAGAACCACATGGTGGACACAGAAAGATAAAGAGGCAGTGAAGGAAAAGTAGAAAGTATATCAAAAGTTCTTGGCAAATACGTCAGCTTGTGCTCTTAGAGAATACAGAGACAAATGTAAGAAAGCTAAAAACAGTGTAAAACTAGCTAAACAAAAGTCATGGGGAAAACTTTGGTAAGAACATCTTTCTTTTAAGGTTACATGGTGATTGGCATTCATATTTCCGAATTTAGGGACACAAAACACATGTGTTGAAATTATTATTTTACTTATTATTAATAAAGGTAAGAACATAAAAAATAAATATCAAGAAGGTGGCAAAATATTCTGGAGGCTGTTGAAAAAGCTTAGAAATGGAGGAAAGTGTGCTGTTAAAGGAATTAGAGATGATAAAGGTGACATGAACACTGGTGAAAAAGATATCCTTCATAAATGGAGTAATTACTTCGAAAAATTGCTAAACAAGCAGTGATGACACAGTAGTAAAAAACACTCAAAAGACATGAAATCAGGAATACATATCCATACTTGAAGTAGAAAAAGCCATCAAAAGCCTGAAATGTGGAAAGGCAGCAGGAGTGGATGAAATTCGACAGAAAAGCTCAAGTATAAATGTATAGAAGTCTTTCAGTGGCTGCACTGCATAGTTCAAAAGGCAGTGGACAGAGGAATGAATTCCAGATGATTGGAGTAGAGCTCTAATAGTACCCATATATATAAAAAGGGAAATAAAACTGAATAAGAGAATTACAGAGGTATTTCCCTTCTGAGTATTCCTGGTAAGATTTATTCAAGTATACTTGATAAACAGTTGAGAGCGATTGTGGAAGGGAAGCTTGGTGAAGTACAAGCTAGATTGAGGCCAAATAGAGGTTGTCAGAATCAGAGCTTCACTTTACGACAAATGGTTGAGAAAGCATGGGAATATAACAAAGATCTGTATTTAAGTTTTGATGATCTGGAAATGGCATATGACAAGGTACCAAGAGAGAAGCTATTCAATACGCTACAGTTATATGGTGTCGATGGGGCATTATATCAAGCAATACTTAGCCTTTATTTGAGTTGTAAGTCAGCAGTTAGAATTGAAGGAAGTACAGGAAGATGGTTTAATGTTAAATCTGGTGTGAGACAAGGATGTACATTATTCATTATCTATATGGATCACATTATGAAGGAAAGTGGTATTAAACATGATATCAGAATTGGAGATGTTAATGTCAGCTCCTTGCTTTATGCGAATGATGTTATACTTCTAAATAAATCCGCTACAAGTTTGTAAGATTCCCTGACTAAATTGGATAACTGGTGTAATAGATTTGGTATGAAGGTCAGCATTAAAAATACAAAGACAATGGAAATAGGTAGAATCATTGAAAATGTCAACTGTGTTGTGAACGGGGAACCTGTGGAACAAGTAAAACATTTCAGCTACTTAGGCACGATTTTTACTGAAGATGGTAAATTAAATATGGAAATAGACAACAGAATCAATAAAGCTGGTATGGTAGGCAGTCAATTGAATAAATTCATGTGGAATAAGAGAGAAATTAGTCAGAACACTAAATTAGCTGTATACAAGACAGTGTTCAAACCAGTTTTAACTTATGGATCTGAGAGCTGGGTCAGAAGCAAAACACTTCACCAAAGACTAGAGACCGCAGATATGAATGTCCTGAGAAAGATTAGAGGCGTGAAGAGATGGCATAAATGGCAATATCATATTAAAAACGAGGATTCCTGGATGCTGACAATGTCAACATCCAGGAATGCGTTAGCAGAGCTAATCTCAGGTGGTATGGTTTTGCTAATCTCAGGAAAGATTAGCAAAAGAAGTGTTCTCTGCCAGGTTGGCAGGAAAACTACCCAGAGGAAGACCAAGATATAGGTGGAATGATATGGTACAAAGTGCCTTAGACGATAGAAATATAAGATCTGATAATGTTGGAGTTTTGACAAGTAACAGACTGATTTGGAGGAAAATTGTAGATAGGAAGTTAGTAACGATGTAATTTTTTTCATGTAGTACTATCATATCCTGTACACCCCTTGAGGGTACATGTCAGGAATTTGATGATGATGGTAAAATAGCTCAACGAATTACTTGGATGTTGAAAAACATGCTAACAAGTAAAGATAAGGAAATTACTATCCTTCTTTATAAGGCTATGATTCAGCCACATCTTAACTACTGTGCAGATTTGGTGACCTGAGTTTCTTAGGGAGTAGGAGATGGTCGAAAAGATTCAGAGACAAGTGACCAAGATTGTGACAAGTCTGTGGAATACTCACTATAAGAATAGGTTGAAAGTTTGTGAGTTACAAAGTTTATTGAAAAGCAGAAAAGAGGGAACATGATAGAAATTTTTAAGAATTAAAGGGATTTTATAAAATTGATGCAAGTGAAATTTTTCAATGTATGACAAATTGTCAGAAAACTAGGGCCATCCATGGAAGTTGTGTAAGAGTGTGATTAGTATAGGTGTGCAGACAGATTTTTTTACATGGAGAGTGGTGAATGATTGGAATGGATTGCCAGAATTGGTTACGAGTTCACACAGTGAATGTTTTCAAGGAGAGGGGTATGATAGGATTTGTGTGTATGATGGGTGATTTGGGCCTCCTGAGATGAGTCTCTGGACTCCATGGAAATGCAGTAAATAATAATAAAATCCTTCCCTTCTTTATGAAATCAGCTAACTCATCTTCAGTTGAAAAAAAAAAAAATCTTTATGAAAGGCAACTGAAGGGTAAATGAGCTATAGGGCTCATGCTCTGTTAGATGATGATGTACATGTGAATGCACAGCATTGTACATGAGCATGACAGAGCTGTTCCATATTTTTTTTGTCCAGTATCAAAACACCAAAATAATAAATCATAAAAAAAAAAATTTATTAAGTGGCTAATATTTCGCTCGATTTCATATAAGCATCTCCAGAGCATAACTACTTGTTAACAGTACAGATGTGACAATGTGGACAGGAAACAATTCAAATTATAATGCACAAAAGACCCTTAAGTTTTAATTTGGCACTCATTAATGTTGTATATAAGAAGTTTCTTTACAGTTGCTGGGTCAAAGTTGATCTCAAGATGATTGTCTCCCAAATTTTTGGCAGATTAATGCCACCATACTTCTTGAGGTTGTGAGAATTTTTTATGGTTGTTGCCAACTCTCAAAATAGTCTCTCTGACTTGTAACAACTCCCATATAACACAGTAGTTTTCTTCCATTTTGATAAATTATGGAGACTACTGTGTTAAGAATAATTATTTAATTTCCCGACATTTCAAACTTCATATTAAGGTCATCATCTGAGCCTCCATAGCTCAGTTAGTATAGACTAAGCCCTTTGGTTGAAAAGATTTATGTTCAATTCCCATCCATGACATGAGAAACATTTATCTGGTCTCTTTCAATGAAAGGTGAGTTAGCTGGTCTCATACAGAGGTAGGGGGTTTTTTCACCCAGAACAGGCAAACTGGCTCCGTGAACACACACTGGTTACAGTCAGGAATACTTAAGATCCAGCCATAGGCCTGATTCATCAGCTATGCCGATCCCAAGCCGGATAAAAATAGGGGGGATTGAGATGGTGCCATACCTCCCCGTAAAAGGTGCTCGCAACCGTTGTATCATTATACAAACTAAATAAAGGTCATCATCTGGAGTATACACGCACACATATATACAAAGATGAGCTATATTACATTTCAAACAGTATTCCAAAGTGACAATGATTTAATCAACTATTAGTCTATTGGCTTAACCTCTAGTGAAAAAATAAATAAATAAATAAATAAATAAAATAAAAAACTACATCAAAGCTAAATCTTATTTATTTATAACATGGTCAGAGAACAAATTCATATGAATACTTTTATTGCAGCAATAGTGAAGGCCAAATCAATAATTTAACATAAGTGTTATATTAAGGCAAAGGATTACTACATTCCTAATTCCTGGATACTACATTCCTAATTACAATTTATAATGAACTCTTAGAACAAAAGGTTATGTAGATCGAATATATGTCATCCATATTCTTGGGATTTTTAGACCATCATTATTGTTAAGATTTAAGGTGGTTGATTAGAATTTCACAGGCCTCTTTAAATTTATACTCATACCATCTTTTGCTGTAAACAATAGGTATCTTTCCAGTCAATTCTATATAAAATATTCAGGGTCATAGTTATTAAATTTAATGTGTCATTTATGTTCCTTTTTTCAGACAGGAATTGTGCATTTAATTTCACCTATATAAGAAAAATTACAGGTGCACTGAATATGGTATATTCCAGGGTGAGCCAGGGGAGAACTGTATCCTAGGAGGAGTTGAATAAGTTCTTTAATTTTGCAAGAGGCTTAAAGATGGCACATTAAGGTTGTATTTCTGTAGTATTCTCTTTATTTCATCTGATATCCCTTTAATGTATGGAATGGCTACAGTTTTATTATAATCTACAATAAATTTTATTTTACAATAAAATTGTAATTGTAGATTATCTTTGTGTGTATATATGAAGTGTGACAATTTAATTCCCAGAATGCACCTGTAAAAAACCTACATTCGGAACTATACATTAGTGGCGAAGTAGTTCCCTTCTGCATTTATACACTGGTTTAGACGATGTTCCCATTTTTGGAAACAGGTCTGGAACTCTTTTTCCGTAATACTCTTGAGTTCCTTTATCACATTATGCTGGATATCAGCGATGTCAGAAAATCTTTATTCTTTTAGGGCAGTCTTTAATTTTGGAAACAGCCAGAAATCACAGGGAGCTAAGTTGGGTGAATAAGCAGGATGACCTATTCGGTAATCTATTTTTTGGCCAGAAACTTTCTCACGATGAGAGCACTATGGCTTGCCGCATTGTCGTAATGGATGATCCACTTGTCAGGCCACAATTCAGTTCTTTTTCTCCAAACAGAATCTCGTAATCTTTTCAGCACCTCTAAATAGCATTGTTGGTTGACCGTATGTACCTGTTCAATGAATTCATAGTGGACTATCCCCTTGTGATCAAAGAAACAGATCAGCATGGTCTTGAACTGCGAATGTGACATGCATGCTTTTTTTGGATGTGGCAAACTCAGGGTTTTCCTCTGCATGCTCTGGCATTTTGTTTTGGGATTGTACTGAAAGCACCAGGTTTTGTCACCCGTAATTACTCTCGGAAACGTGCTTATTTGCAGAAAGATCAGTCACAACTTGAAGCCGCCACTGCTTCTGTTTGTCTGTCAAGATTTGAGACACAAACTTTGCAAAAATCTTTCCCACATCCAATTCTTCAGTTAAAATTACCCTGACCGTTTCTCGATTCATTTGCAATTCATCAGATTTGGTACGATCTGTCAGACCATACCAAATCTCGCACTCTGTTCATATTTATGTCGGTCATTTTTGTTTTTGGCTGCCCACTTCTGGGTCGTTGTTCACATCTTCTTGTCTACCTTTGAATCTCTTATGCCACTCAGACACTTCACGTTTTCAGAGCATCCTCATCATATGCCACTTTCAACAACTCCAATGTTCCAGTAGTAGTTTTGACAATTTTTACACAAAATTTGATGTTAACATGCTGCTCCAAATTTCGATCACACATTTTTACACCAAAGTTTACATGCAGATCTCTATTGTTTTTGCAATAGCCAACTAGCAAATGGCTATATCGGCTTGAGGTTTATTTATGCACACATTACTTAAAACATGTATAAAGACAATTACTCACATGACTCCAACCAAATCACCACACGAGCGACACTACGCAGCCGTTCCGAGAATTAAATTGTCACGCCTTGTATGTATACTCCAGATGATGACCTTAATGTGAAGGTCGAAACATCAGGAAATTAAAGTAATGATTTTTAACATGGTTGTAGTCTACATAATTTATCAAAATGAATGCTGATCACCATGTAACATAAAAGGAAAGGATACTTTTCTTCCATCTAATCCTATATAAAGGGATATCCAAAACATGGTCAGCCAATTCTAACTTGTCATTGTGTATGGACAGGCAGGAAAAGCTGTTAACATTCACCTTAGAGAACAAGAAATTCATTCACTAACATCATTATGGCAAGTCAGGAATGAGACAACTATGTTTTGGACATCACACAGGCTTACACAGAAGAAAACCAGTAGGCCATACAGAAGTTGCCACAATCAGAGAGACTCCGTTTTAGTTGACAATGGCTATGAAACACTTTCCCAACCTCAACAAGTAAGGATACATTAATCTACCAAACATTTAGGAGGACAGTCATCCTGAGATCAACTTCACCAACCCAACAACTGTAAAAAAAAACTCTGCATGCAACATTAGAAGATGCCTTCTTATTACTGATGAGTCGAGAAATGACTGTTAGGTTCATGTGTGATCTATGCAACCTTCCACATCGATGGCATGTTCTTCCTGGAAGTAATGATGGTTGGAAGCATCATTACTACCAAAAGACCAGATTGGTAAAAACAGAAAAAGGAAATGTCTGCAGGATTTCAGTATTTTGAAACTATACATTTCAAAATATTGAACTCACGAATGTGCTTCTTTTATCCATTTTGACTAATTTAGAGTCAGAGCTTCCCAGTTGTTTATGTTCGTGTTGCAGTTCTCCATATTCACTTTGAGGTTATCTTCTTTTTTTTCCCTAATCTTGTTCTTTGGCTCTCTTTTGGTTCCAAAAAAAAACAAAAAAAAAAAGAAGATAAAGATCTGTTTGGAAGTACTCAGCAAAATGGTGGATAATCATTGCCTCAACACATATAGCAGAGTTTAGCTTCAACAAAACACTATTAATGCACTGGTCTTTTCCAATTAATTTTCTGAGGCTTTTCCAAGAGAACTGATGGCATTTTCCACACTTTTCAGATGCCTGCAGTGTGTTTATGGTTCCTTCTCAAACATATAGCAAAGTTAGAATGATAAAAAGCCTTAAAAAAAACAAGAGTTTGACTTGCTGCATAAACATTCCAATCACAGATCTGTTTTCTCACATATGCTGAAAAGCTATATTAATGCTGAATATTAAATGACAGTGAATTTCTACATCAATGTCTTCACATTTTCCAGAGTTTCAGGTGTTTGCACTGAATGTGCAGGAGAAACAGGTTGGTGACAACATGTTTCATTCTAGGCTAATTCATTTGCAGGATTCTGTGACAATATCAATGACTTGGAGTTTAGTTTCAGAATAAGAGAAAATGACACTGTCAACAGTATAGCGAAGTTCCACAAATCAGATTTTGATTGTTTCTATTTCACATCAAAATTTAACGCTACAGACATAGGATACACCAGGGCATAGGGCTGACCACCTTATCCTGTGAACGGTTTGAGATCCAATGATTAATAAAATTCTTAAGGAAGTTAATGTTACCAAACTCAAATCAGTGGTACCTATGAGTTTTCTATAGTGAAAATCAACTTAAAGGGGAGTCCTAATGAACTAGGTTGTGTTTCTGAAAATTACTGCAAACACGAATGCAAATTCTTGAATAAATACTTTAATAGCTACATATCTACATAAAGATTCAAGGTATCATCTCAACAGCCATTTTTTAAAAAAATTTTTACTCTGCTATAAGCTTCTGAAGTTATACACATCTCCTAGCTTACTCTGGCAAGGAAGCTACAAATATAGTATTAATATATTATTATTTTATTCTTAATATATTAAAAGAATTTACCCACCATATATGGATGCAGATCATCTTTGTAGTGACTGAGAATGTGTTTCATACACAACAGCAGATAAAGTCTCTCACTGAAATAAAAGTGCCAGATCTGGAAAAAAAATTCATAATTTTCTGCATAAATATAAATCCACACAAATGCATATATATGAATATACATTTTTTCCATGCTATAATTCTAGTTTTTATAAATCTGTCCTAAAAAAATGACAAATTAAATTTAACCTTTATGAATGTAGATACACGAAGGGAGGGAGAAAGAAAATGCAAACTAATAGACTAATATCATTCAAGGTAATCTGTGTCATATTGAACAGCATATTTGTGTCATATTGTGTGATTTGGGCCATTATGAGCTGCTGATTGCACGATATATATGTAGCCTCTCCCAGCCAAGTCCTTCCCACTCTCTCATGATATGGTCTGTTTCCACAAATGGGACTTTGATGAGATAAGTATTGCCACCTTAAATGTATACCTTTCCTAGTTGTGAAGAAATGCCACCTAGATCTCTAGGTGGTAGATATCTTTCATCACCTAGTCAAACACCGACAACATACATTTTTGTAAGTGTGAAGTAGCATTTGTCATGTTTCATCTCTTTTATAGAATAGGGTTCCCGGTTTCAGTCCTTCTCCCCCCCCCCAATTTTCTCTTCCCACATGCAGTGTGGGAGAAAGCCTCCTTAGTCTTGCTCCTTTCTTTCAAATTTTTAATTAGGGAACAACAGTACCTCCTCCATTCGAGAATACAGCTGCAAAACAGTTTCTGAAGGCAAGCTGCTAGATAGTACATGGGACTGAACCCAAAAGTACCTCTTCAGGAGATTTCCAATCAATTGGCAAACAACCCTGTTGTGGCTTACTTTGCCAGGTTATGCCTGAAGGGAGTCTGAGTGAGTGAGTGATTACCCCTGAGTCCATCACTCCTGCTACATGTGCCCGACTCTTTAATTTTTCCCATTCTGTGTTTATTCATGACCATGTTCAACAATACAAAAAATCCCAGAGTCACTGCAACTAGGTTGATCACCATGGTAATCAAAAAAATTTTTGGAGAAAAAATCTCCAAAAATCATCAAAATCACTTTTTAAAAAAATTGCAAAAAAAACAAAAATACACACAAAAAAACATCAGAATTCCCAACAATGAAAAAATCTTCCATATTGACTTCATTAACATCAGGAATCAGAGGTCTTAATTCCAATATCAATGACATGAACCACCAGATATAATGATATACTATTTATCACTGAACCATAACTGGCACCTTCTACATCTCACCTGAACTTCCCTCATTACATCCTCTATGATGCCTTTCACAAGAAGGGCATCATAGAGGATGTAATAAGCATAGAAAAGACAAAAGCATAGAAGAACCTATGCTTTTGTCAGTTCTAATATCCCATACCAAATTATCAGACCTGGAATCCCCTTTATATGATCTACTCTGGCTGAAGATCTCCCTCCCTCCTTGCCTTCATTTGCTGCCTCTGCCATTCTCCAAACTCCAATGATTTCACTGACCTCTTTGACTACCTATCTCTAAAAGTCAATCACATACAATCTAACTACCCCAACAGCAAGATAATCTTTCTCAGCAAATCAACATCCACAATTCCAAATGGCTTCCCTTCTCCAGCTTCACAGACCAAGCTGGTAAAGAAGCTAAAATGTTTGCAACTGCAATGCTCTATCCCAAATTGCACATGAACCAACCCACACAATCCTCTTCTTTCTCCCAACGCCTTAGATATTTTTTTAAACTAGATCCTACGCCAAATACAACAGTGATGTTAATTTCCTCTTGGCAAGTCTGATCATATGATAAAATATGACTTCTGTATTACTTCAGGCTTGGTATCACTTCTGGGTCTGGCTCCAACTGATTAGCACAAAAGTGATCGCCACACTGAGATATGAACAGCTCTGTTGGGAAGCAGGTCTTTGCCTGATCCTGGGTGGTGCCACCACTAAGTTTATGGCTCTGCTCAGTGATAGGGTTGAGCCTGCCACTGGGAAGGGTCACCGCTGAGAATTCCTCTCCGTGGCAGAATGGGCATGTCAATGAGTGGAGCCACTGCTGAGTAAAATGATCCTTCAGGTCACTTATACTTACCAAGTTTAGAGTAATCTGGGGGATCGCCTGAGTTTTTGGAGACGTCCCTTCACTTATATAGTGAAACCAGTCTGTGTAGTGGCCCTTCTCATAATGCATAGCATTATACATGTCCATAAGGATATGTGCTTTGCATTATGGGATACCAAGGAAAGGAATGTGGAGAAATTAGCCTCTATATACGAGCTGACCAGTCGGGAATTTAATGTGCAAACTTTGTTTGCTTACACATGGATAAAGAATAAACCAAGAATATAATTTTTGGGCACCTTTAATTTAATCATCATCATAAAATTCCTGCCATGTACCCTCAAGGGGTGTACAGGATATGATAGTACTACATGAAAAAAATTACATCATTACTAACTTCCTATCTATAATTTTCCTACAAATCAGTCTGTTACTTGTCAAGACTCCAACATTATCAGATCTTATATTTCTATCATCTAAGGCACTTTGTACCGTATCAATCCACCTGTATCTTGGTCTTCCTCTGGGTCGTTTTGCTGCCAACCTGGCAGAGAACACTTGTTTTGCTAATCTTTCCTCTCCCATTCTGTTTAAGTGACCATACCACCTGAGATTAGCTCTGCTAACGCATTCCTGGATGCTGACAATGTCAAGTTTTTTCCTAATATCCTCCTTTTTAATACGATATTGCCATTGATGCCATCTGTTCATGCCTATAATCTTTCTCAGGACTCTCATATCTGCGGTCTCTAGTCTTTGGTCAAGTGTTTTACTTCTGACCCAGCTCTCAGATCCATAAGTTAAAACTGGTTTGAACATTGTCTTGTATACAGCTAATTTAGTGTTCCGACTAATTTCTCTCTTATTCCATATGAATTTATTCAGTTGACTTCCCATTGACATACCAGCTTTGCTGATTCTGTTGTCTATTTCTTTATTTAATTTACCATCTTCAGTAAAAATTGTGCCTAAGTAGCTGAAATGTTTCACTTGTTCCACAGGTTCCCTGTTCACAACACAGTTGACATTTTCAATGATTCTGCCTATTTTCATTGTCTTTGTCTTTTTATTGCTGACCTTCATACCATATCTATTACAATTAATAGTTATTCAATTTAGTCAGAGAATCTTGCAGACTTGTAGTGGATATATTTAGATGTATAACATCATCCGCATAAATCAAAGAGCTAACATTAACATCTCAAATTTTGATATCATGTTTAATACCACTATCCTTCATAATGTGATTCATATAGATAATGATTAACAGAGGGGATAATGTACATCCCTGTCTCACAACCAGATTTAACATTAAACCATCTTCCTGTGCTTCCTTCAATTCTAACTGCTGACTTACAACTCAAATAAAGACTAAGTATTGCTTAATATAATGCCCCATTCACACCATATAACTATAGCATATTGAATAGCTTCTCTCTTGGCACCTTGTGATATGCCTTTTCCAAATCTACAAAACTTAAATACAGATCCCTGTTATATTCCCATGTTTTCCCGACTATATGTTGTAAAGTGAAGATCTGATCCTGACAGCCTCTATTTGGCCTCAATCCAGTATGTTCTTCACCAAGCTTTTCTTCCACAATTCTTCTCAACCGTTTCTCAAGTATACTTGCATAGATCTTGCCACAGTAAAGAAATACCTCTGTAATTCTCACATTCAGTTTTATTTCCCTTTTCATATATGGGTACTATGAGAGCTCTACTCCAATCATCGGGAATTCGTCCCTCTGTCCAGGCTTTCTGAACTATGCAGTGCAGCCACTGTAAGACTCTTATACCACGATACTTCAGCATTTCTGGTTGAATATCATCTACTCCTGCTGCCTTTCCACATTTCAAGCCTTTGATGGCTTTTTCTACTTCAAGAATGGATATGTATTCCTGACTGCATGCCTGGTCAGTGTTTTTTACCATTGTGCTGTCATCACTGCTTGTTTCATTTCGCAGTTTTTCAAAGTAATTACTCCATACTTCAAGGATATCCTTTTCTCCAGTTTTCATGTCACCTTTATCATCTCTAACTCCTTTTACAGCATGCTTTCCTTTATTCCTAAGCTTCTTCAACAACCTCCAGAATATTTTGTCACCTGCTTGATATTTATTTTCTTTTTCTTGTCAAAGTCCTCCCATGGCTTTTGTTTAGCTGGTTTTACACAGTGTTTAGCATTCTTGCATTTGTCTCTGTATTCTCTAAGAGCTCAAGCTGACTTATTTGACAGGAACTTTTGATATGCTTTCTTCTTTTCCTTAACTGCCTCTTTAACTTCCTGTGTCCACCAGGGAGTTCTGATTTTTTTATCCTTGCAGACAACCTCACCACATGCCTCTCTGGCAGAATCAATCAATGTTTTCTTCAGAGTTTGCCACTGAATCTCCAAGGTTTGATTCCAGTTCTCAAACTCTTTCATTTTTTCTTCAATAATCTTTGTGCACATCTGAGAGCTGCTCAACTTTTATTCGCTTTAAAACTTTCTTACATGTTATTCTTTTGAATATGAAATTCAATTTTATCCTGCACAAGACTAAATAGTGATCACTTCTAATTTCAAATCCTCTGTACACTCTGGTGTCCTGTACCAGGGAGAAAACATCACTATCAACAATAACATAGTCAATGAGACTTTTCTTATTCCTAACCTCTTCTCTCCATGTGAATTTGTGGACAAATTTTATGTTGGAACATGGTGTTAGTAATAACCTGTCCATGTCCTGAGCAGAAATCCAACAGATATTTGCCATTATTATTAGCTTTGCTCTTTTCTCCAAATTTTCCCAAAACATTTTTGTATGTCTGACAATCACTTCCTACTCTGCTATTTAGATCCCCAAAAAGGGGATCTAAATAGCAGAGTAGGAAGAGTAGGAAGAGTAGGCAGAGTAGCTTTTCCTTTTTCATTGTGTCAGTTGCTTTTTCTAAAGCCTCAAAAAATTCCTCCACTTCTACCTTAGTAGAACTTTCTGTGGGACCATAGGCACAAATAAGTCTCATTGTCCAGTTCCCAATTCTCATATTTGCCCACATTACTCTACTTGAGACTGACTGCCATTCAAGAAGATTAGCCTCGTATTTTGTGTTGAATACTATGGCTACTCCTTCTTTTCCTTGATTGTCATTTCCTGAATATAACAATTTGTATTTATTGCTCAGAAAGATCTCACTTTTTGTCTTTTTTGTTTCAGTCACCCCTATTATGTCGATCTGGTACTTATCTAATTCCTCAGCTAGCTCCATTTCTTTGCCATTCAGGCTTGTTATGTTGATAGTGCCGATCTTTAACTCTGGTGATGTTGAGTTGGGGTTTGTTTTCAGATTCATTCCAGTAGCTGATTTTTCACTGTTCGTCCTGGTTCCCTGGCGAAAACAACGGGGGCCTTGTTTAACTGGGCAATGCCCCAGCCAGTATGAAATTTTGTCATTTTTTATTTTGGTTTAACCAATAAGAATACAATTTGGTCGGCTAAATTCCAAATTGCCAGCCCATCCTCGTTCGTTCAGTATCCAAGCAGATACCCAACAGGGTGCACCACGAGAAGGTGACGATTGGACATTAGGTCAGAAGCTCTGGTCGGTTCTCTGCATTCCTTTAAAGACTATGTGGAGGTCTCCTCTCAGTTATACAGCCTTGACCCTTAAGCACCCCTTGTTTAGCTAGTTTTACACAGTGTTTAGCATTCTTGCATTTGTCTCTGTATTCTCTAAGAGCACATGCTGACTTATTTGACAGGAATTTTAATTTAAAGAACCTTTATAACAATATCAACAAAAGTTGAAAAGAATTAGAGAATGTATACACAAGCCATGCCAGTTTTGTTATTTTGACTACTGCAACACTTGTACTCTCATTATTTATTTTCATTTTAGGGGTTATTTTTGTTATGTTTTTTTATTTATTTTTTATTTTTTTTAATTTTTTAATTTATTATTATTTTTTTTTTTTTTGCATTTTATATCATTTAAAAGTATGATGTCCCTTGTTTCCAATGTGAACCTCTAGCTTCGTTGGTATCAATAATTAATGCCATCTTAGAAAGATGTGGGTTTGAATCCAATCTAGGGTGCAATGAACCTTTGAAAGTTCTTTTCAACTGAAGCGAGTCAGCCAGTCTCATATGGAAATGACAGCATTGCACCTTCAAGAAACTTATTTTTTATACATATCTTGTAACAGGTTGAAATTCAATGACTTTGAAACAAGAAAGCAACAACAGTTTCAATTATCATTTGAGCAATACTAAGAGAATTCATCAAACATCTGGAAAGGCTGAGTGAGGAGCCTGTATAGCTCAGTGTAAGTGGCATTTGCACTCCACAGCATTAGGCTGTCTAAAAAAAGACCTAGATTCGATTCTAGTCACTAACCAGAAGGAACAATGTCCAAGCCTTTCTTTGACTTGGTTCCCAAGTCAGTCGATCTCTAGCATAGGCAAGCATTTCTTCTGGAAACTCAGGATTTTCATCCTTGAAATGCAAGAAAATCAACCATAGAACCCACACTATTTCAGACAATAAATATATAGTCTAATATAAAAAATTTTCCAGAAATAATATCTATAGTGATAGGATTAGGGACCACGAGATAGTGTCACTTAGCTGTGTCTTCGCCGAATGCTGTTCATGATTAGTGATATTCATGAGCTAGCTTGCCTACTCTCTATAGGGCAACAAAAGGCATTAGTAGATTTAGCAGCAATCTACCTCAATCATGTGAGATTCAATTTTCTGAATTGTCCATTGAAGCTAGAAAAAGTTATAAACACTTACATTTTAGAGTTTCAGGTTGAATATATCTACTTCAGATGATTTCTCAATTTCCAATACTAATGTCCAAGAATTTTATTTCTCTTGGATGTTTTCTAATATGCTTCTAATGATGGTCAGCTCCACACATCTGAATATCCTTATCTGTAGAAAAGAAAGATTTCAGTATTGCGACCACATGTTTATTAAGATAGATAAAGATAAACAAACCCTACAAGTTTCGTATGTCGTTTAACTTACACTTTAAGGGTTTAAGGTAACTTTAAAGGGGTGCTTAAGGGTCAAATCTGTATAACTGACAGGAGACCTACACATAGCCTTTAAAGGAATGCAGAGAAAACCGACCAGGGCTTCTGACCTAATGTCCAATCCTCACCGTCTAGTGGTGCACCCTGTTGGGTATCTGCTTAGATACTGAACAAACGAGGATGTGCTGGCAATTTGGGATTTAGCCAACCAAATTGTATTCTTATTAGTTAAACCAAAATAAAAAATGATGGTACACCATGACAAAATTTCATGCCAGCTGGGGCGTCGCCCGGTTAAACAAGGCCCGCATTGTTTTCGCCAGGGAAGCAGGTGAACAGCAAAAAGTCAGCTACTGGAACAAATCTGAAAACAAACCCCAACTCAACATCACCAGAGTTAAAGATCGGTACTATCAACGTAAGAAGCCTGAATGGCAAAGAAATGGAGCTAGCTGAGGAATTAGATAAGTACCAGATCGACATAATAGGGGTGACTGAAACAAAAAAGACAAAAACTGGTGAGATCTTTCTGAGCAATAAATACAAAATGTTATATTAAGGCAATGACAATCAAGGAAAAGAAGGAGTAGCCATAGTATTCAACACAAAATACAAGGCTAATCTTCTTGAATGGCAGTCAGTCTCAAATAGAGTAATGTGGGCAAATATGAGAATGGGGAACTGGACAATGAGATTTATTTGTGCCTATGGTCCCACAGAAGGTTCTACTAAGATAGAAGTGGAGGAATTTTTTGAGAAAGCTACTGACACAATGAAAAAGGAAAAGTTGGTCCTTGTTGGGGATCTAAATAGCAGAGTAGGAAGTGATTGTCAGACATACAAAAATGTTTTGGGAAAATTTGGAGAAAACAGCAAATCTAATAATAATGGCAAATATCTGTTAGATTTCTGCTCAGGACATGGACTGGTTATTACTAACACCATGTTCCAACATAAAAATGTGCACAATTTCATATGGAGAGAAGAGGGCTAGGAATAAGAAAAGTCTCATTGACTATGTTATTGTTGATAGTGATGTTTTCTCCCTGGTGTAGGACACCAGAGTGTACAGAGGATTTGAAATTGGAAGTGATTACCATTTACTCTTGAGCAATATAAAATTGAATTTCATATTGAAAAGAATGACATGTAAGAAAGTTTTAAATCGAATAAAAGTTGAGCAGCTCTCAGATGTGAACTCTAGACTAAAATACATAAAGATTATTGAAGGAAAAATGAAAGAGTTTGAGAACAGGAACCAAACCTTGGAGATTCAGTGGCAAGCCTTGAAGAAAACCCTGATTGATTCAGCTAGAGAGGCATGTGGTGAAGTTGTCTGCAAGGATAGAAAAATTAGAACTCCATGGTGGACACAGGAAGTTAAAGAGGCAGTGAAGGAAAAGAAGAAAGCATATCAAAAGTTCCTGGCAAATAAGTCAGCTTGTGCTCTTAGAGAATATAGAGACAAATGCAAGAATGCTAAACAGTGTGTAAAACTAGCTAAACAAAAGTCATGGGAGAACATTGGCAAGAATATAGAAAATAAATATCAAGAAGGTGGCAAAATATTCTGGAGGCTGTTGAAGAAGCTTAGGAATGGAGGAAAGAGTGCTGTAAAAGAAGTTAGAGATGATAAAGGTAACATAAAAACTGGAATAAAAGATATCCTTGAAGTATGGAGTAATTACTTTGAAAAACTGCTAAATGAAACAAGCAGTGATGACAGCACAGTGGTAAAAAACACTGACCAGGCATGCAGTCAGGAATACATATCCATACTTGAAGTAGAAAAAGCCATCAAAGGCTTGAAATGTGGAAAGGCAGCATGAGTAGACTCTTATACCACCATACTTCAGCATTTCGACCAGAAATGCTGAAGTATGGTGGTATAAGAGTCTTACAGTGGCTGCATTGCATAGTTCAGAAAGCATGGACAGAGGGACGAATTCCCAATGATTATAGTAGAGCTCTCACAGTACCCATATATAAAAAGGGAAATAAAACTGAATGTGAGAATTACAGAGGTATTTCCCTACTGAGTGTTCCTGGCAAGATCTATGCAAGTATACTTGAGAAACGGTTGAGAAGAATTGTGGAAGAAAAGCTTGGTGAAGAACAAGCTGGATTCAGGCCAAATAGAGGCTGTCAGGATCAGATCTTCACTTTGTGACAAATAGTCGAGAAAGCATGGGAATATAACAAAGATCTGTATTTAAGTTTTGTCGATTTAGAAAAGGCATATGACAAGGTGCCAAGAGAGAAGCTATTCAATACGCTGCAGTTATATGGTGTGAATGGAGCATTATATCAAGCAATACTTAGTCTTTATTTGAGTTGTAAGTCAGCAGTTAGAATTGAAGGAAGTACAGGAAGATGGTTTAATGTTAAATCTTGTGTGAGACAAGGATGTACATTATCCCCTCTGTTATTCTTTACCTACGTGGATCACATTATGAAGGAAAGTGGTATTAAACATGATATCAGAAATGGAGATGTTAATGTCAGCTCTTTGCTTTATGCAGATGATGTTATACTTCTAAATAAATCCGCTACAAATCTGCAGAATTCTCTGACTAAATTGAATAGCTGTTGTAATAGATATGGTATGAAGGTCAGCAATAAAAAGACAAAGACAATGAAAATAGGTAGAATCATTGAAAATGTCAACTGTGTTGTGAATGGAGAACCTGTGGAACAAGTAAAACATTTCAGCTACTTAGGCACGATTTTTACTGAAGATGGTAAATTAAATATAGAAATAGACAACAGAATCAGCAGGGCTGGTATGGTGGGATGTCAACTGAACAAATTCATTTGGAATAAGAGAGAAATTGGTCAGAACACTAAATTAGCTGTATACAAGACAGTGTTCAAACCAGTTTTAACTTATGGATCTGAGAGCTGGGTCAGAAGTAAAACACTTGACCAAAGACTAGAGACCGCAGATATGAGAGTCCTGAGAAAGATTATAGGCGTGAACAGATAGCATCAATGGCAATATCATATTAAAAACGAGGATATTAGGAAAGAACTTGACATTTTCAGCATCCAGGAATGCGTTAACAGAGCTAATCTCAGGTGGTATGGTCATCTAAACAGAATGGGCGAAGAAAGATTAGCAAAACAAGTGTTCTCAGCCAGGTTGGCAGCAAAACGACCCAGAGGTAGACCAAGATATAGGTGGATTGATATGGTACAAAGTGCCTTAGACGATAGAAATATAAGATCTGATAATATTGGAGTCTTGACAAGTAACGGACTGATTTGGAAGAAAATTGTAGATAGGAAGTTAGTAATGATGTAATTTTTTCCATGTAGTACTATCATATCCTGTACACCCCTTGAGGGTACATGACAGGAATTTGATGATGATGATGAGGTAACTTTAAAAACAAAAAATGAGAAATTACTCAAAATAGTTCATTAGATGTTATTTCAAGAACACAATTACGCGATCATACATCAAGAAGGTTACTGACAAATTGGCCAAATTACTATACAAGCATAACATTAAAGTAGCTTTTCTACTGCTAGAAAAAATATCAAGATTTCTACATCCTCCAAAACCTCCACATCACCCATTAAAAATACCAGGTGTCTATAAAATTTATTGTTCCTGTGGCATCTGTTACATAGGCCAAACAGGAAGATCAGGGGAAATTCGTATGAATGAACATCAAAAAGATATACAAAGAAGGAGAGAACACATATCAGGCCTAGCATCCCACACAATTTACACTGGCAAAGTACATAATGCACTTTGGCATAAAACAAACATGTCTTATATTGAAAAAAACTGTTTCACAAGGAAATTTAAGGAAGCTGCAAATACGCTTAGAATCCAAATGCAATGCAACAAAAACAAGGGTCTAATTCTACACCAAGTTTGGTCAGCATTCCTAAAAAATATACCTAAGTCAGACTTCGGACAGAGTGAATGTGAACAACAGAATGTGACAACATCCAGCACTGTTCAAACATAGCATGCATTAACGTATGTATCGATTCTGCATTCGGATTTTTTAATTTGATGAACAGTTAGACTGCCATAAAAACATCTAATGGACTATTTTGAGAAATTTCTCATTTCTTGTGTTTAAACTGTTAGTTACCTTTAACTGCTGAAGATGTAAGTCAAACGACATACAAAACTTGTTGGGTTTGTTTATCTTTATTTATCTTAATAAACATGTGGTCACAATACTGAAATCTTTCTTTTGAACTGCTAAACCACAGAAACCTACGCCTAGAATCCTTATCTGTATTTTTTTATATTTTCTTTATTATCTTTGATTCCTTTTGTGGTTCTTTCTAAATAAGAAAAAAATGAATTCTTCAACACATTCTACCACTTTTAAATGCTAAGTTTGTTTTTTTAAAGAACTTAAAACATATTCGACATCGTAATATATTCTACCTTATTCACACTGAGCATGACACAAATTGTGTCACTCAGTACTCATCCATGGGATGGGATGTGACAAATCATCTTGTACTTCTCACCTGTCAGTTTTTAATCTGACACATACTACCAAATCATTACAAGTGCTTTCTAGAGAAACCAAAGGGAGAGACTTTGCTTACCAGCTGTATAAATCATTAAAAATTATAACATGCAGCCCGGGAGCTACATGTGGCCCAAACATGCATTTTTGGCAGCCCATAAAAGGTTGACCACACTTACATGGCATGTAGCCCGTATGTTGAATTACTTAAATACATTTTATAATATGAATAACAAATTAAAAATAATTTTATACCTATACTTCGTTATATTGCCATGCAACTTGGCGTGAGTCAATGGTGTGAGTCATCATGAGTGGGAATAAAAAAAGGTGACTTCATCCAACGACAACCAAGATTTTGGCGCACATTTGAGGTCGTGTTCCTTGGTCTATCATTTAATACAATTCAATAACATCAACTATTCTTTTCAGAGGATATATATTTGTTGGAGTGCTTAATAGTCAAAGCTATATAACTGAGAGGAGACCTCCACATAGCTTTTAAAGGAATGCAGAGAACCGACCAGGGCTTCTGACCTAATGCCCAATCCTCACCTTCTCGTGGTGCACCCTGTTAGGTATCTACCTGTATACTGAACAAACAAGGATGGGCTGGCAATTTGGATTTAGCCGACCAAACTGTATTCTTATTGGCTTAAACAAAAACATAAAATGTTGGTACAACATGACAGAATTTCATGCTGGCTGGGGCGGCGTCCGGTTAAACAAAGTCCACGTTGTTTTTGCCATGGAACCAGGGCAAACAGCGAAAAGTCAGCTACTGGAACAAATCCTAAAACCCACCCCAACTCAGCATCACCAGAGTTCAAGATCGGTACTATCAACATAAGAAGCTTGAATGGCAAAGAAATGGAGCTAGCTGAGAAACTGGATAAGTACCAGATCGACCTAATAGGGGTGATTGAAACAAAAAAGGCATAAACTGGTGAGATCTTTCTGTGTAATAGATACAAATATTATATTCAGGCAATGATAATCAAGGAAAGAAGGAGCAGTCATAGTATTCAACACTAAATATGAGGCCAATCTTCTTGAATGGAAGGCAGTCTCAAGAAAAGTGATGTAAGCAAATATCAGAATGGGGAACTGGACAATGAAACTTATTTGTGACTATGGTCCCACAGAAGGTTCTACTAAGGTAAAAGTGGAGGAATATTTTAAGGCTTTAGAGAAAGCAACTGACACAATGAAAAAGGAAAAGTTGGTCCTTGTTGAGGATCTGAATAGCAGAGTAGGAAATGATTGTGAGACATACAAAAATATTTTGGGAAAATTTGGAGAAAAGAGCAAAGCTAATAATAATTGCAAATACCTGTAGGATTTCTGCTCAGGACATGGACTTGTAAAATTCGATAGCTTGGAATTTTACAAGCGCTTTATATCATCTTTTACAGAGGTTGCATCTCAAAAGATTGTGTTGTAAAAATCACCTTTGTCTAAAGAATGTATATAATCCATTGGGAAATTAACCTGCTCAAATGTAGTAAACAAAGAATGTCTAAAATTAGTAACAACAAGAGTAAATGCTGTGTCACTGGAAACTGTATGTTATTGTTCTAACTAAGCACATAGGCAACCTTTGTTTACAAGCTGTGTATACCAACCGTCAAGTTCATTGTTAAAAGCGTCGGCACAGATCAGACAAGGTTCCGCTGTCCAACAAATCGGATTTTAGAAGTGCACTAGGAGAAGAAAGAAATGGTCGGTTTTAGTAGTAGATCAAGGAGTCGCGCCAAATTCTTCGGAGGTTTCAGCCCTTCATACACGGTCCCGAAGAAGGAGAGATAAAAGGCATAGGCGAGAACATCGAAAATTGGCAGTCGAAAATAGAGGACACAACTATATGGCTAGGGCACGCCAGAAATCGGGGAGAGGCAGAGAAGAGAAAGACACCGGTCCACCTGAGGCTTTCTCGATCTAGGACGTTGCTGTGGAAGGTTGCTGGAAGCTATCAGCCGAGGAGTGGACATCAGCACCTGGAGAAGAATGCAAGGCCTGAGACGGAAGAAAGGTTTAAGAACTCTAGAGCAAAACCTTGAAATGAGTGTGCGACACAGATGACAGAGCTTATGTGAGTCTGTTCCTTTTATATGTTCTATATTTCTTTTATGTAATCTAGGAGAGATAATTTAGATGGACTGATAAAATATACGGTACTAGGAATAAGCAGTGTCTATGAGGAAGTTTTTTGGATTGTTAATAATTGGAATACACTTGTGTAATAACTTGGTATAGCAAATTAAATTCTTTATGAATAGAATAGAATATTTATTCAGTGAGCAGAGAAGTGAATGAATATTTATGCTATATAGTTTGTTAAGAATTGCAAAGGGAAGCTTTAACACTAAACTTTAACCTCCCTATCGTATAATTGATGTACTTTTGTCTTAGTGTAAATAAAATGTGTTTTATTTTATGTCAAAAGAGTGCTGCGTGATCTTTTGATTTACAATGCACTGTTTCTAAATAAACTTGGACCTGAGAGCAGGAAACAAATAAGGTATTAGAAGCAAAGTTTAAGTGCGTGTGGACCACGACTGTTTATGCTATTTGATTTGAAGGAATTTATGCTAGAGAGAGAGAGAAAGAGATCTGCCAGCCGTATTACTGAGTATCATTCCGAGAAAAGAATACTTAGGCCTACGACAGGAAGTGTGGAAGGTGGAATTAATTTTGTGCGAAAGAGTAAATCACTAAGGAGACATAAGATAGAATAAGAAACTAGCAAAGACAGAATAAATAAGATATTACAAAGGCGCAGAAGATTAAAGATTACAATAACAGCAACTATAAACAAACAAACAGACTGCCCCCTTTTACAATGCCACAGCCGGTAGGATAAATCCAAAATAAATATATCACAAGTATTTCGGATTGAAACAGTTTTGTAAAAAGATCAGGTTCAACTAAATATAACCAGAAAGTGTGTGTGTGTGTGTATATATATATATATATATATACTGTAAGAAAAGTTTTAAATCACGATTATTTTTAATTCAGAAGCCACCAGCAGTAACATGATGGGGGACAGGGAATTTTTCAGAACAATTAATCCTCACCTCATCATCCCACAATTCTCTGGAGAGGACCACGATGATGTGTTGTTCTTCAAGTTAGTAGAGGAGTTAAGGAACATCGGCAACTGGTAGAACTTCCAGTTTCTAATCATATTACGGAATAAATTGATTGGCAAGGCCAAGAATTTTTTGTATTCCTCTCCCATACTGAGAGACACTTTGGAATACAATAAATTCAAGGATACCCTGATATCACAATTTTCCAAGGTTAGAAGTGTAGGTCCGAACCTGTGGAGGCTACAAAAGTGCACACAGGAGAAGAAAGAATCTATCACAGATTGCTATAATAGGTTGCTAACTTTAGCTAATAGCTTGAGCGTTTTGAGTGATGAAAGGAGCCATCTTGATTGGGCAGTCTTTAACCAATTCAGGTTAGGAGTAAAGGAGGAATTCAGAGAGACAGCATACAAAAAGAAGATAAATAATTTGAAAGAATGCTACCTGGCAATAAAAGAAAAAAAAGAAAGGCTAGGTGAATTTGCATCACACAAGTAACATAAGTCAGATTCATGCAATAAAAAAGGAGTTAGATCCAAAAAGTTAGGTTAAAAGAGAGAAAAATCCAGATAATCCTAAAGAAAAAACTAGGGACCAACAGAAGGGAGGGAGGAAGAGATGGTCACAGAAATAAATAACATAGACCACAACAGACTGACTATTGCTGAATCCATTGACATGAAGGAACTACACTATATAATCAAAAAAGGAGATAGAGAAACTGCAACAACCCTTGATGGAAAAACTTGACTCTATTCTAAACCAGTTAGGGGAGTTCAAGGCAAAAACCTACCAGGAAAATTTGGGCCCTGAATGAGAATATACTGAAAGGGAAAAACAGGAGAGACGCAACTCAGTGGTACCAGTGCAACAAATTTGGGCACATTGCCAGACATTGCTTTAACAATAGAAGGAACTCCGATAGAAATATGCGATTTGAATCTAATATGGTAACAACTCGCCACCATCACACACGGAGAGCAAAGAAGTCTTAGGAATCAACATGAAGGATCTATGACAGTAATACATGGAAAAATAAGAGGGCTACAGTGCAAAGTTTTACTAGACACTGGTTCCCAAGTTTCGGTGATTACCGGATCTTTATTCAGGAAATTGATATCCCAAGTACCCGACTGTATCACTATGCTGAGAAGACCTGTTGTGTTGAATGGAATTGCAAACCGCACCATTTACGCCTCAGAGAAACTACAAGTAGACATGTGGTTGCCTGGTTTTGAGTTGACCGTTTCACCAGAGTTATTAATTCTCCCGGAAACCTCTAGAACTACGGCAAAGGTAGTACTTGGAACCGACTTTTTATAGAAACATAGATTCTCCTGCAATTTCTCTACAAAGGAAATCTCCATAATGGGATTTAAGCAGGTTGCCTGGAAAAAAGATACCCAAAGATGTTGTATTACCGAGTATTATGCTGAGAAATGAATACTGGTGGTGCAGTCTAAATAAATAAATTTTCCAGTACTCTTAGGCATACGACAGGAAGTGCAGAAGGTGGAATTAATTTAGTGTGAAAGAGTAAATCACTAAGGAGACATAAGATAGAATATGACACTAGCAAAGAAAGAGAATAAATAAGATATTACAAAGGCGCAGCAGATTAAAGATTAAAGTTTACAATAACAGTAACTATAAACAAACAAACAGACCCCCCACCCTTTTACAGACTGGTTATTACTAACATAATGTTCCAACATAAAAATGTACACAAATTCACATGGAGAGAAGAGGCAGGGAATAAGAAAAGTCTCATTGACTATGTTACTGTTGATAGTGATGTTTTTCTGCCTGGTGTAGGACACCAGAGTGTACAGAGGATTTGAAATTGGAAGTGATTACCATTTAGTCTTGAGCAATATAAAATTGAATTTCATATTGAAAAGAATGACATGTAAGAAAGTTTTAAAGCGAATAAAAGTTGAGCAGCTCTCAGATGTGAACTCTAGACTAAAATACATAAAGATTATTGAAGGAAAAATGAAAGAGTTTGAGAACAGGAACCAAACCTTGGAGATTCAGTGGCAAGCCTTGAAGAAAACCCTGATTGATTCAGCTAGAGAGGCATGTGGTGAAGTTGTCTGCAAGGATAGAAAAATTAGAACTCCATGGTGGACACAGGAAGTTAAAGAGGCAGTGAAGGAAAAGAAGAAAGCATATCAAAAGTTCCTGGCAAATAAGTCAGCTTGTGCTCTTAGAGAATACAGAGACAAATGTAAGAAAGCTAAAAACTGTGTAAAACTAGCTAAACAAAAGTCATGGGAAAACTTTGGTAAGAACATAAAAAATAAATATCAAGAAGCTGGCAAAATATTCTGGAGGCTGTTGAAAAAGCTCAGAAATGGAGGAAAGAATGCTGTTAAAGAAATTAGAGATGATAAAGGTGACATAAAAACTGGTGAAAAAGATATTCTTGATGAATGGAGTAATTACTTCAAAAAATTGCTAAACAAAACAAGCAGTGATGACACAGTAGTAAAAAACACTGACCAGGCATGCAGTCAGGAATACATATCCATAATACTTGAAGTAGAAAAAGCCATGAAAAACCTGAAATGTGGAAAGGCAGGAGTAGATGATATTCGACCAGAAATGCTCAAGTATAAAGGTATAAAAGTCTTTCAGTGGCTGCACTGCATAGTTCAGAAGGCACTGGACAGAGGGACGAATTCCAGATGATTATAGTCAAGTTCTCATAGTATCCATATATACAAAGGGAAATAAAACTGAATGTGAAAATTACAAAGATATTTCTCTACTGAATGTTCCTGGTAAAATATGATGGCTGTTCGATAGTCCATGCAAAATTGAAGAAAACATAATTTTTTATTTTTCAACATAGTCTCCTTTGAGGTCTATACACTTGGTCCAATGATGCTAGAGTTTTTTGATCCTTTCCATATAGTATGATTTGTCCAACTCTTCAAATTAGGCAGTTGTTTCAGCAATCACCTCATAATTTAATGAAAATCTCTTTCCTGCCAGCCATTTTTTCATGTTTGGAAACAGATACTAGTCCAAGGGAGCCAAATCTGGAGAGTAGGGAGCGGATGCGAAAGGACTTCGTAGCGTCAATCGAACAATTCTGCAACAGTTCACAAGTTGACGTTTTTGATCCAGTGTGAGCAAACACAGCACACATCTTGCAGATAGTTTTCTCATATGTAAATGTTCATGTAAAATATTATGTATGCGGTTATTTGAGATGCCCACAGCCTTAGCAATTTCACCCACCATCACAATATCATGGATTTTTTTCAATAATTTCAGGAGTATTGACCTCAACAGGGCATCCAGAACGTTCAGCATCACTTGTGCTTTTATGGTCACTTCGAAAGTTACTAAACCACTTATAAACCATTCTAATCAAAGGTGCAGACTCACCATAATGTTTATCAAGCTTAACTTTGGTTTCCTGAGCCGTTTTGCCTTTCAAAGAGTAATATTTAATCACTACACGCAATTCTTTCTCATCCATTTTTCACATATCACGATACTTGATCGATTCAAATGAACGCCAAACACAGAGTACTAGATCTATCTGACTGAAACTTAGTGTGCGATTCTCCAACAGTTGCCAGCAACTAAAATTAACCTCGATACATACTAGTGGCACCATTTCTTAGACTTTGCACGGACTTATCGAACAGCCCTCATATATGCAAGTATACTTGAGAAACGGTTGAGAAGGATTGTGGAAGAGAAGCTTAGTGAAGAACAAGCAGGATTCAGGCCAAATAGAGGCTGTCAGGATTAGATTTTCAACTTACAACAAATATTTGAGAAATCATGCGAACATAACAAAGATCTGTATTTAAGTTTTGTAGATTAGGAAAAGGCATATGACAAGGTGCCAAGAGAGAAGCTATTCAAAATGCTACCGTTATATGGTGTCAATGGGGCATTATATCAAGCAATACTTAGTCTTTATTTGAGTTGTAAGTCAGCAGTTAGAATTGAAAGGAAGTACAGGAAGATGGTTTAATGTTAAATCCAGTGTCAGACAAGGATGTACATTATCCCCTGTGGTAATGTTATTCATTATCTATATGGATCACATTATGAAGGAAAGTGGCATTAAACTGGATATCAAATTGGAGATGTTAATCTCGACTCTTTGCTTTATGCGGATGATGTTATACTTCTAAATAAATCCACTACAAGTCTGCAAGATTCCCTGACTACATTGAATAACTGTTGTGATAGATATGGTATGAAAATCAGCAATAACAAGACAAAGACAATGAAAACAGGCAGAAGCATTGAAAATATTAACTGCATTGTGAATGGAGAACCTACAGAACAAGTGAAACATTTCAACTACTTCGGCATGATTTTAGTGAAGATGGTAATTTAAATATGGAAATAGACAACAGAATCAACAAGGCTGGTATGGTAGGAAGTCAACTGAATAAATTTACATGGAACAAGAGAGAAATTAGCCAAAACACTAAATTAGTTGTATACAAGACAGTGTTCAAACCAATTTTAACTTATGGATCTGAGAGCTGGGTCAGAAGTAAAACACTTGACCAAAGACTAGAGACTGCAGATATGAGAGTCCTGAGAAAGATTAGGGGCATGAACAGATAGCATCAATGGCAATATCATAATAAATGAGGATATTAGGAAAGGACTTGACATTGTCAGCATCCAGGAATGCATTAGCAGAGCTAATCTTAGGTGGTATGGTCACTTAAACAGAATGGAAGAGGAAAGATTAGCAAAACAAGCGTTCTCTGCCAGGGCTGGCAGGAAAAAGACTGATACAGTAAAAAGTACCTCAGAAGATAGAAATATAAGATCTGATAATGTTGGAGTCTTGACAGGTAACAGACTGCTTTGGAGGAAAATTGTGATAGGAAGTTAGTAATGATGTAAATTTTTCATGTAGTACTATCATATCCTGTACATCCCTTGAAGGGTATATATCAGGAATTTGATGATGATATATTTGTTAAAAATAATTTCAAAATTGGGTTCAAGAAAATGTAAAATTGCAGATGAAGGAAGAAGGTTTAATGATGAATGGAACAGCAAGTACTTCTTTATTGAAAATGTGGGTAAGTCCCTTTGTCTTCTTTGTCATAAAAGTGTTGCTGTTGTGAAAGAATATAACATCAGGCATCATTACGAGAATGAACATGAAAGCCAACACAAGGATTTGAACTGTGTACTTAGAAAAAATTAAATTTATAAATTACAAGCTTCTTTGACTGCTCAGCAAAATATATTTAAGAGGCAAAGTATTCATAACGAATCGGTTGTTCGTACTAGTTATGTCATTGTGGAACTGGTTATGAAAGAAGGAAAGCCTTATGCAGATTCAAAATTTATTAAACGATTTTTTATTAGCTGTAATTGAACGAATATGGCCAGAAAATAATATATTATTTCAGGATATTAGTTTATCTACCAGGACTTGTACAAGGCGAGTAGAAGAAATCGGTGCCAATTTATTTGAGCAGCTGAAATTTAAAGCTCTTTTTCATGCATGTTTCATATCTCGTACTTGAAATATTTCTGTGGTTTTTAAGATTGATATAATAAAGATTGATAACTTAAGTATTTTTTTCACTCACTATTTTCTCTTAATTAAACGCTTGCAGCCTGATTATTAAAAATGAAAGTTGAATGTGGTCCATAAGTCTTAAAAGGTTGTCGATCCTGATGTAAAATACAGAATTCTAACATGTGGTGATTTATGAGTTTGATTGTGAAGAAATATTTACTTATTAAAGTATTGATTTTTCATGATTATGGTTGAAAATAATATATGTGACTCTTGGTAAGAAATCTAAAATCTATTTGTAGTACTGAAGAACACTGATTGTATTACTAAATTAGTTACCCACTTACTAACTGAAGAATGATTACAGACAAATTAGGACTGCACATATTTAAAAATTAGGTGATATGAAACAATGCATTAGATCAAATATATTTCCAAATAAATAAAAAATATTAACTCACTTCCACAAGAATTGCTTGGACATATCTCTCAGTACTCAGCATTAACTAGTAAAAGTGGAAAAAAAAATGCTCATTACTGACAAATATATATAAAACTTGATTTATATATATAAAACATTATCGATTAGAATTTTTAATAGCATTAGTTTTACTGCATTCTGTAATTCTATCTTCATCTCATAATCTTGTGTAAGCAACTGTAAAATTCTGCCTTTTTTATGTTTCATTTAATAACAGAATCTAGATAACTTTCTAATTCAAGAATGTCAATTTACAGTCTAATCTGCACTCATTCCACTTTTTACCATCACCTACAGCTTTTGCTTTAGAACAGCTTTGAAGATTGAGGCGAGAGACTAAGATGTTGAGTGGTCTGTGGAATGTTCCCTATGGGGATAGACTGAAGGTGTGTGTGTGTGGATTGCAGAAGTTGGTTGATAGGAGAAAAAGAGGGAATATGATACAAACATTTAAGTTGCTTAAAGGGTTTTATAGGATTGATGCAGGGGAAATGTGTCAGCACTTGACTAGAGGGGACAGAATGAGGTCATCCCTGGAATTTGAGTAAAAGAGTGATTAGTTGGGGTGTGAGGACTAGATTTTTCACTTGGGGAGTTGTGAATGAATGAAATGGGTTGGCAGAGTCAGTTGTTGGTGCTCTGTGTGGATTGACAGATTGTGTGGATAGTTCGGGTCTCCTGCAATGAGTCTTCAGACTCCATGGAGGTGACTGTACAATAATAATAATCTTCTTCTTCCTTTATGTATTACGCCTAGTGGCCTGTTACGGTTACATATTAGGATTCGTGGCCTATGACAATTTGAAACCGGAAATCCCACTGAATAGGTTGATCAATCCTATTACAGGAGTATCCTACGTCTGTAGATGCACGTGTTCACGGAACTGGTTTGCCTGTTCTGGGGGATGAAAAACCCAAGTTTCCAGGTGAAAAAAAACCCCACCTCCATATGAGACCAACTAACTCACCTTTCATCGAAAGGTGAGTTAGCCAGTCTATATAAAGATAAGGATAAAGGTCTACATAAAGATAAAGACAAGATAAAGGTTCCTCACATCACTGATGGGAATCGAACCCAGGTCTTTCCGACCAACGGGCTTTGTCAATACCGACTGAGCTACAGAGGCTCAATAATAATAGTAATAATAACAATTACTGCATACATCACTTTTTTCTGAATAAATGAAAATTTGTTTATCTTTACCCACTATCTGGTTAATGAACAGAATTCTTTCTCCCTCTTTGAAAAACTTGCAAACTATTACATTTTCTTTTGTGACATTTTCAAAGCAAGGGTTAGTGAGACAACTACAAGCAAGACAGCAAGAATATAACCAGGTCATGGAAACAGGATAGTCAATGATGTTACTGAAAGGCTTCACCCACTTTAGAGAGAATACTGCTCAACACAAAGAAAAGTGTTAAATAGTAGGCAACTTCAAGTTGTGATGTAAGCAAATGTCAAAATGGGAAAGTAAACAATGAGACTTAGTGACTGTGGTTCCACAGAAGATGCTAGTAGGCAAGAAGTAAGAAATCTGAGTCATTAAGGAAGGCAGCAGCTAAACATAACGAAAAATGAAACACTAGTTCTTTTTAGGAAGATGGGAAATTGCAGAATAGGAAATGAGTCCTATATGTATAAAATGTTTTCAGAAAATTTTGAAAAAAAAAAGCAAAGGTTTGCTTTTTTTTTTCTGTTTGTGGAATGGTTTGGTCATTACTAACACCATATTCCATCATAAAGCTATGCATAAATTTAATGGCAAATGCATATAAGAAATAAGAAAAACTATTGACTATGTTATTGTCAATGGTTGTTGATTGCAAATACCATATGTTAGTAATGACCAAACCATCTTCTGAAGAGAAACCAAGCAGTTTCTTATCATTAACTTTGCTCTTTTCACTAAATTTTCTGAAAACATTTCTAATACTGAGGAAAGAACTATGAGAATATGCAAAACTATGGAAAACAACAACTGCATTCTCAATGGAGAACCCATAGAAAAAATATTCCCCTTATTTTGGCAAAAATTTTAGTGAAGACGGTAGAAAATAAATTTGGAAATAGGTAGTAAAATTGGCTAAACTAATGCTGGGGATCCAGCTGAATAAACTTATATGGAATAAAAAAAGAAATTACATAAAACACTAAACTAACTTAGCTAAATATAAGACAGTGTTCAAACCAATTTTAGCTTCTTTGGATTTATTTCTGACAGCTGAATCAAAAATAAAACAGTTGATCAAAGACTAGAAAACCATGGCCATGAGAGTACTAAGAAAGAAAGAAAGAAAAGGAAATGTAACAGAGTAACAAAGACAAAAATCATATTAAAAATTAAATATTAGAAATGAACTTGACATCGTTAGTATTCAATATGTGAGTAACTAATTGAAGGCAGTATAGTCAGTTAAAGAGAATGGGAGAGGAAAAGGGGGGAAAAATGTTAGATATAAGAAAAGCAGGGACAAGAACCAGAGGATGATCAAGATTTAGGTTGATTGATACAGGTAGAAGTACCTTAGGATAATGAAAATATAAAATCTGTAATATAAACTCGACAAATAACAGATTAATTTGGAAGCAAATTGTTAATAGGAAGTTAGTAATAATGTAAAGTCAACCATGTGGTATACTATCAAAGTACCCTGCACACCTCTTGAAGGTACACAACAGTAATTTGATGATAATGATGACAATGTGATATTTTCAGGTTACTTCAGAATATAAAATTATACAGGGATGTGAAACAGAAAGTGATCACATATGAGAGGAAAAATATATACAAAAGTTTTAAAAAGAAAGTAAATAGCTTTCAGTAGTCTCAAATATCAAAATATCTCTTCTTTAGCAACAACTGTTCCGAAAGAAACTATCAGGTCAGGCAAATAAAATCTCTCCATTTCTTTCTATCTTCCCAAATTCTTCCTTCATGAACACTGTGCCAGTTTACGTTTCTGGTCTCCACACCTTTTCCATGGTCTTTCTTTTAGTCTCTTCCCCTCAAATTTCATTTCATACATTCTTTTTGGTATTCTTTCTAAGTTCCTTCTCATTACATGTCCAAACTAATTCAAGTGAGTTAAGTATTTCGGCAACAATTTTTAGTCCCAAATTATTCATACTACCCACATTTCATATTCTGCCTTTCCTTGTTTTTGCCAGCACTGTCCTTAAAACATTCATTTCCATTGCTTATAATCTATACATGTCTCTTTTTTTTTAGCTTCTCTTTCTTTCTCCATGTCACTGCTGCATAAGTCAAAATAGGCAAAAAAGTAACTCGTATTAATCAAAAGCTTGCATTTAAGTGGGACCTCACTATATCCTAAAGTAGGCTATTTACACTGTTAAAAACAAAGTTTGACCTAGTGAAATCCTCCTTATTATCTCTTGGTCTAAACTTCCATCACTAGGAAGTATACTTCCCAGATACTTGAAGTGTTCACTACTCTTCAAATCTTGCCCATTGAGTCTAACACCATTAATGTTTACATTTCCACTATGACTTAAAACCATGCTCTCACTCTTCCTACTATTAATATGTAATCCATTGTGGTGTGTCACACTATTCCATTTTGACCACTTTCTTCTGTAATTCTTCTAAATGTTCTCAAATCATCATATTAACTGCAAATACACTGTTTCTCCTTTCTGGTCATCAGCCATATTTAGAACACTATTCATCACCACAATGAACAGCAATGGAGATAACACACTTTCTTGTTACAGTCGATTTGTAAGTATAAACCATTAAAAATTACCAAATTTAGTCTTCAAACACCTCTTAGACTTAACATGCATACTCTTTATCATGACAATTTCTTCTTTTTCTATGCAGATCTTTTCCAAACTTTCCCATACTTTTTTCTCACTGAACCCAATCAAAGGCTTCCAAAAGCAAGAAATGCCATAAACAGGCATTTCTGAATTCCTAGTGTCTTTCCATCATCTCTCTTACAGCAAAAAATCAAATCAACAGCCTCTTCTAAAACCAAACTGCTCTTCTCTTAAACATTCCTCTATTTATGTCTTATACTTGACATTATTCTTTCATAAATCTTTGCAGTGTCACAATAATGTTATTCCTCTATAATTACTACACTCTCTTCTTGAGCCTCCTTTGTATATTGGAACAATAAGCCCCTTGGTCCAATCATCAGGAATCACTTTCTTTTTCCAGATCAGTCTAAAGATGTTACCTAACCATTTCAACCTTGTCTGATCAGTTCAACAGGCAAACCATCTATCCCAGGGGATTTTCCAGTCTTGATCATCCTTAATGCTTCTTCAACTTCTTCCAGACTTACTTCCTTATTATCTCTCTTACCACTGTATTCATTCCAGTTCATTTCACTATGGCTTTCCTCTTTATGTAACAGATCCTAAAATAATGTTACCACATCATACTAATCTCTCTCTCTTCCAGTGGTCACAAGATTTCCATCCCTATTTATTAAAACACTTAGTTCCTCATTTCTTCTATTCTTCAGAAGTCCATATAACAGTTTTTGTTCCATTGTCTTTGGTCCAACTTATGTGTAAATTCAGCCCAGCTTTTTATATTTTCCTCTTTAATGATTTTTTTTTATAGCTGTTTCTCTGATTACAAACAAGTCTATCATCATTTGATCTAGTCTTCATAAACCTCTGAGAGGCTTTATTTTTTAATTTCACTGCTTCTTTAACTCTCTCATTCCACTAGCATGTTTCTTTTTGTTTTCTGCTTCCACCTGTTCTTTTGCACGCCTCTTCCACCATTCTTACCATTACATTTTGAAATTTTTTCTATTTGTCATCTACATTATCTTTATTTAACTCATGGACCTTGGATCTAATCCATGACTCAAATTCTTGATTTACCTCAAACTGTTTCGATATCCACAGCTTCAGCTTTCTATCTCTTTTTTTCTTGCCGTATTTATCTTCCACATACACCTTAAAAGTGGCTATAAGAAGCCTATGATCTCCATTTAATGAAAATGAAGGCAAAACTTGAATGTCCACAACCAGCTTGCTCCATTCGTTATCAAGGATGAAACACTATTACTGATTTTTGCTCATTATCCCAGCTATATCTTGTAATTCTGCATTATGCATTATGGCATATTAAGGTAATTGATTTGAAGTCATTAACCTCTATATAAAAGTAGCCCAGTTGTGAAGATACTTCACATGCAAACTTTGTTTGCTTACACCTGGACAAAAGATTAAACCAAGAATATATTTTCATGGCATCGTTAATTTATTTAACCCAAGTATTGATTTGAAGTCATTAACCTCTATATAAAAGTAGCCCAGTTGTGAAGATACTTCACATGCAAACTTTGTTTGCTTACACCTGGACAAAAGATTAAACCAAGAATATATTTTCATGGCATTGTTAATTTATTTAACCCAAGTAAAAAACTTGCAACATTGGACTCTGGTACTTTGTCAGTCAGTGGATAAGAAACCTACCTTTACTGGAGAGATACATCTAAGTTCTGCTTATAATACCTCCTAGAGAATGGGAGTTGTTGCATCCTTAATTAAAACAGCACATAACATTTGTTCTTCTTCTTCTTTATCCTTTATAAGAGCTTCTAAAAAGTTTTTTTAGTAGTTTTTGTTTTCTACTATGAACTATTAAAACTTTAATGGAATCAAATGCTACAACCCTCATCACATTCAATGGACACTAAATTCTAATTTCTAAAAGGAGGATAGTGCAATTCCTGGCAGTATTTTCTATATATTTTTGGCATTCCCATTATCTATAAACAGAATCTTGAAGCATTTGTACCTGATGCACACATACTTTCCTATCAACAAAATTTCTAATTTCTTATCAAGTACAAAAGACAAACTTTTGGCTCTATCTCTGGCTGGTTTTTACCAGATTCCATGTAAATGTAATTTAACATACTTTGGACAGGTAGGCTACTTGTATATAGAGGCTAATGACTTCACATCAATTGCCTTAGTATCCCATAATGCAAAGCATACATCCTTTAGGATGTGTATAATGCTATGCATTATGGGGAAGGGTCACTACCCAGACCTGTTTCAACCTTTACTCTGCAGAAAATATATTAGCAAATATGAATATTACATTAAATACCTTAAAACTCAAAAGTCTGGTCTTGCTCAACATGGTATTGAAACCAAACAAAAGGCTCACCTTCTCCATAGAAGTATTTAAATGTGAACATCTCTTCAAAAAAAAGTTTTGAAGTCCTGTTACACCAGGCTAATTTGGATCAGAATGATTGCCTCTCTTTCTCAAATGTTTAGAAGATTATCATGCTTTGTAAACATTAGAGATGATTTGCTATATATTTGATATGATCCTTCTAGTATTTGGAACCTGCTGTTATTGGTAAAGAACAAGTTAATCAATACTGTCAGCTTTGGTATGAAATATTTTGATAATTTCATTCAAGTTATCTGCTATATTATCTTTTAGGCTTTTTTTTTCATTAATTATAATAAATCAAATGCATTAGATAAAGCCGTCTCACTTTAACAATGGCCAAAGTAACTAGTCAAAATATCAGCAGTTTTAATAAACAATCTTTTGTTATATAATAGAACCCACCTCATATTTTTATAATGATAATGCATGAAATATTATCAAAAAATAAATGTAAGAGATGATGAAAAGCATATGAAAGACAGTTGGGATATTTTTTCCTTGAATTATGGAATAAGAAAGGAGAAAACCTTATGTGTTGTCAGCTTTTTAAATTCATACCATTCTTTTCTCTAGCACAGTGCAAAAATTAGAAATTAAAAGAAGGAACTCATTTCAAAAGGAATATATTTATCAAAAAATGCCAAGAAATTATTAAAACATTGAATATTTTGTTTTCAATTTTAATTTTGTATGCATTATTCTCCTTTTTTTTTTTTTAAGTGAGTCCCCCTTTTGTGTCGGGGGGGGGGGGGGACTCACTTAAAAATTGGAAATTTATTTTCCACTTGGTTAGACTATAATAAATTTAGTTTAATCCTTTATTCAAGTGTAAGCAAACAAAGTTTGTGCCTGAAGTATCTTCAAGACTGAGGCAACTTGTAATAATGGTGGACCAAGCTCTCATCACTCCTTGTCTCAGTATCTCCCATAATGCAAAGCACATCTCCTTGCGGACATGTATAATGCTATGCATTAAGGGAAGGGCCACTACCCAGACCGGTTTCGACCTTTATTAAGGTATCGTCAGTGGGAGGCAGACCCAGAAGTGATGATACTAAGGCAGAAGCAATGGAGAGGTCATATTTACTTTTACGAGTTGCCAAAAGGTGCACCACCTTATTAATAAATTACTCTGAATTTAGAGAAAGATGTTGGAAGTTTATTATAGTCTAACCAAGTGGAAGTTTTGTGCAGTGGGGAGATGGCGAGATGTGTTTAGTAGAATGGAGCAGAGTGGGCTCCTATGATGAGTCCTTGGAGATGTCACATAATAATAATAATAATCCAAACTGATTAGTAATTAAAATATAAGTAGAACACACACACATACCTTGAGGCTGCTTTGAGTTCCACGATATTCATATAACAAATAAGAACAGAAGATGTCATAGCATTGCATTATATCCACATTCTGAAAAATAAATAAATAAATTGATATGTAAAATAACAGCTTTGGAAATTTACAAAGTCCAAAGAATATATTTCGAAAAGAAATTTGTTAAAAAATAAACAAATAAAAATGAATTTTTTTAAAAAAATTACCAATAATTTGCTTAGTTTTTGAAGAAAGTCTAACTGTGATCCATCAATCTTCTGCTTCTTCAGTTGTTCTACACTTGCTGGGCTATTAATATACAAAATAAATAAATGAAATACACAAATAAAGATTATACACAATTGTATGATATAACATTATATTCACTCATTTTATACAAATGAAACTGCACCCTGGGATTACTTACAGGAGTGGTAAAAAGCAAAGAGGTAGCAAGTGGGCAATTGAGGTGAATCCTTCTGAGCTTGATGTTACTTTATGAATAACCATTCTAGAACTTAAGAGACCTTGCTTCATTTTAAAGTTTTTGTGCAAGTATTATCGCATTCAAGGGTTTTCAATTGGTAAGTAGCTATATATAAACATTTTGTGCTAAATATTTTCCTCATTCTTATGTTTTCATTAGTAAGAATTAATAAAAATATAGAATAACTGATGTTGTTATTTGCAAAGCACAGTCTGATGATGATGGATTGTGAGGTAGGCAGTTGGGATTGTTACTATTTTGAATTTTATTCTATTCTGAACAATGCTTTTATATGATGATAAAGGGGATGCTGGGAGTGAGTTGAATGAAACAAGGGGTGGTGAATCCAATCCAATGGTACCCAATGGATTGGATTCACAAATATATGAATTCCAATGGATTCATATATTTGTTCTCTAACTAAAAGACTACGTGTCTGAATGCCACATCTTCTTCCTCTTTATAGCATTTTTATCCCGCTTGGTGCAGGGTCCGCTATGATCATGTGACTATGGGAAACCCCAACCAACTTGTCACAGAGTCTGGAATTTTGTCCTCCAGATCAGGTAAACTGACACCATGTGTTCATGGTGTCGGTTTGCCTGATCTGGGGGACAAAAAAACTCCTACTTCCATATGAGACTGGCTAACTCACCTTTATCAAAAGAGACCAGATAAAGGTCCCTCACATCTTGAACAGGAATCGAACCCGGGTCTTTCCAACCAAAGGGCTTTGTCTACACTGACTGAGCTACGGGGGCTCTGTCTGAATGCCACATGGATATTTGCAATTGTCTTTAGGTTAAAGATGAACTTTAATGTCTGGTGCTCAGTGGAGGCCTGAAATGGTTTGAAAATGTTCCATATTTGGTCTCAAGTCCAGGACTGTATGAAAAATAAATAAAAAAATATAAATTAAATAAATAAAATAAAATAAAATCATGGGAGTCATTAAAAAAAATTGAATGCAAAACAATCCACTTCACTATGTCAAAAAGGTTTTCAAAACGTGATTTATGTGACATGATCATGTGACACCTCCAAGGAGTCATCGTGGAAGGGCACATTCTCCATTACACTAACCATCTTCCTTTCATAATCCTCCAACTACATGACATTACTACCATCAACACATAATGTCATCCACTACTCGCCACCACTACCAATAGTATATTTTGTCTGTAAACTGCATGTTCTCTTGGCCAATTTTTCCCTATTAAAATACAATATAAAATACAATATTTTATATTGTATTTTAATCCAATATTTTCCTAAACAGTAACTGAGGCACTAAGATAATATGGTAAACTAAAGTAATCTGAATAGGATCAGATCAAATAAAGTAAGAACATGTCAAAGGTGACTAATTCTTCAGATTAGCCACCTCTGACTACATCCTATGGACAGTCAAAGGTGGCTGTTTTTTTTTTTTGATTAAAATGCAGAATCATAGTTTCTCAGATGATGCTGTGTGATGAGAGGATGGTGAGGTAGGCAGTTGAGATTGTTCTTCTTATCTACTTTATTCCTTCCTTCCTCTTTTACCTTGTGGTTTCGAGGATTTTTCTACATTTAACCACTACCATATCAAGGATAAGGTTGTTAGATCTATTGATGGCTTTTTCTCTCAGCAATGGGTATTAACTTTTTACGGAGAGCCAAAAATGATGCCTTGACGAGGATGAGTGGAATTTAGCTTTGAGTGCCTTAGATGATAGAAATATAAGATCTGATAATGTTGGAGTCTTGACAAGTAACAGACTGATTTGGAGGAAAATTGTAGATAGGAAATTAATAATGATGTAATTTTTTTCATGTAGTACTATCATATCCTGTACATCCCTTGAGGTTCCATGGCAGGAATTTGATGATGATGATGATGATGATGAAAAATATCTGCCAGGTAAGCAAGCTTAGTTAGCCAATCATCGTCGCACAAGAGATCTAGGAATTTCGATTTATTTTGTTGATGGAAAAATAACATGACCTCTTGGTGCAAGTCGAACAATCGGGTTAGTATTTTGCATCTCGACAGCCATCTCACCTCAGCGTGAAGAAGGAGATGAGTATATTGAGAGCCCATTTCTACACAAAGTGCATCAAATATTCGAGAATTGAGCGCTTTGTGGCAAATTTCAGTTACAATTTTAATTACATCAGAAAGTACTTCATGCAGTTCTGGAGACTTTCTTTTCTCTGCAAGTTGCTCACGTCTGGGTGTCCAATATCTTTCTATTTTGTAAGAACTCCTGAAAGATGTCCAGTCATGCTTGCAGCACCAACTGTGCATATCCCAACACATTTCTTCCATTCAATACCATGTCTCAGTAAATAACCATTAAGTGCATCGAAAATCTCAGAGCCATTTGTTCTACCCAGCAAGTTGAGCGAACAGAGGAGTTCTTCCTTTAGCTCTCCTTGACACTCAAATCTCACAAAATAAAGGAGAGCTGCCTTTGAATAAATTTGAATTGAATAAAACATTGAATTTTTCACTATTTCTATCACTTGATTTTCAATATCTTTGGCCATGTCTTCGATTCTGCGCCTCACAGTGTTAGCAGACATAGGAATTACTTTCAGTCTCTGAACAGCCAGTTTCCCCAAAACCTCTTCACAGGCTTGTAACAAGCAAAGCTTAATTAATTCTTCTCCAATCGTATATGGCTTTTTACTTTTCACAATTTGAAGTGCTATCAAATAAGAAGCCTTTACTTGGGACTTATCTTCAATAGTAATTTTTGCTAATGAACCTATTTGCTTTTTCATACTTTCAGGCATCCTTTGAAAATATTCAACTGGCTTCTTAGCTAAATCTGAGTATTTTGACTGCAAGTGCCTGGCGAGTTTCGAAGGTTTCATGGCAACATTGCATAAACTCTCAGAACACATGACACAAAGCGGCCGTGGATCCATCTCATTTCGAGGTTCTTGAATAAATCCAAACTTCAAGTAGTCCCCATCATATTTTCTTGAAACTTTGAACTTTTTCTTCTCTCTGCCTCCAGTTGTAATGTCCTTCCTGATGGTGGAGGGGCTGTGGCTGTGGAGGCTCTGATTCATTGATCATCTCACGGTTACACGAAGTATTACCAAAGAAATGCAAAATGATTGGTTGCCTTTTCTCATTCATTGTGGGTTTATTTTATTCGAATCTTAAACCAAACAAGAAATAACAGTTATAAAACTCAAGCTCTTCGATGCCATTAGATATCACACTGTGCACAGTTAAAATAAAAACACCACTGGTCGCTTACCTAAGAAGAGTATCGTGAGGAATAAACACCAGTATAGTGTTGACAGACGACAATTTGCTTCAACAAAATAAAACAATCAGATGAGAATTGGTATTCATGGGAGGTTTGATTGTTGTGATGGTACGCATGTGCCAACTGAAGCCTGGCACATGCGTACTAGCGTTCGCAAGCCACGCTGCCGATGGGCCGACGGTGGCCCGACAACAAAAGCACCCCTAGACGAAAATTGTCGGTGTCCAAATTTCTCCACAGACCACCAAAATTTTCCTGCATACCATCAGTGGTCCATGGACCACAGATTGGCGACCTCTGTGCTAGACTGTCCATAATGTGGGAGTATATACTGGCAATGTATCCTATATACAGGATACATATCCAGTGTATTCAATATAGCCAATGCATAAGATACAGTGTGCAAACTTCCATGTTTGGTCAATGGAACCGTCAAATTCTTGTGGCAAGAATGGCAATAAGAACAAAAGAATTCAATAAACACATCTAGCATTTATGGACTATAGCCTTTGACTGTATGAACAGAAATTAACTTTTAGAATGTATGAAGAATTAGTATTTAGTAATTAGAATGTAGGTAGAATTAGTATGTGAGAAATATGCAATGAGAGCAGATATGAAACACTTGTTAGAAGCAAAAATGAAGAGTAAGAAAGTAAAGATTGTGAATCTGCTGCCTCGGTATGATAGGACAGAATTGAGAAGAATGGGGCAATGAGAAGATTGTGCAAGAGAAATGATGTGCAGTTTATAGATGTGTAGAGTGAATTTGATGGATATAAGGACCTGTATATGCCTGATGGACTGCACTTAAATGGTTTTGGAGTTAGGTGTTGTCAGTAGTTTGGAAGTGAAAAACTAGGGAAACTAGAGATATTATTATTATTATTATTACATGCCAACACCAGGGAGTCCAAAGACTCATCGAGGGAGGGCAGCTACTCTACAACTTTGTCTCCACCACTCAATCCAACAATTACAACTAACCACAACTACACCAATGCCATCTACCGCCCACCACTACCACCACTGGTATTTCCACAGACAATCACAAACATCCATGCCCACAGCAGTCAAACCTGCAGCCTTTTGGCTGAAGAGCAGATACACTAACCATTCAGCCAACCAGGCCAGCATATTAGGAAGAAATCAAACAAGTAGTATGTGTTTGGCCACCCCGAGACAAACGAAACGAGTGAGAGTGCAGGAATGACTGCAGAAATAGCCACTCCTGGGATTGATAAATCTGAGTGAAGGAATGATTGTGAAGAGCTGGGTGCAATTTCCCAGGTTTTGAATTGGAATGGGCAGGTAATAACATTATATAAGGATAACTGTGGGCCCAAGGGGATGTCAAAGTGCATGTACACAAATGCTTGAAGTATCAGAAATAAAGGCGAGGAGTTTTTGGCATTGGATAGCTCGACTTGGCCAAACATTATTGGCATCAGCATGACATGGCTGTCAGAGAATGATGTAGTTACAGGGATAGAATGTAATGAATACTGTATATTCAGAGAAGATAGAGGAAATAAGGCAGGAGGATGGGTATTATTAATGATAAAGTTTGTATGTTTGTTGAATGTGTATTTGTTTTCTGTGATAATTATCAAATTACTGTAGAAACATCAGACAAACACTAAAGCTGAGAAGATAAAAAAACGAGATGCAAAGTAAGAAACAAGAGTGTATGACAAAGAGAAGGAGAGTGATTCTATGGTAAGAATATGTAATGCAAAAATTAATAATATTAGTGAAATTGTCAAGTGCAAAAAAAAAGGTAAGGCTGGTGCTAATGATCTGAAAGGTGAAAAGTACTGTATCAGAGAAGATATGAAAAAGTTAGTGGAAAAGACAAAAAAGAAGAGCAACAGAGAGTGAAGATAATAAGTCTGTTGTCATGCTATGAAAGATGAGAAGGAGGGCAATGATTGCAAATGAATCAATGTGTAGGTTGTGTAGAAATAATGGTGTGCAGTTTGTAGACTTATGAACACATGTTTAGGCTTAAATGCTAGTTTAACACTCAATTAAATTTAATGGAATAAATACAGCACAGAGAAATAATTAAAAAACAAGTTCAATAGTTCCAATATTTCATCTCTGTCATGGAGACGCCTTCGGGAATAAAATATTAAAATTGTAATAACACAAAAATATACATAGCAGTAAGTGGAAGAAATTAGACTATTTAAGCCCGAAAACCATCATCATCAAATTCCTGCCATTTACCCTCAAGGGGTGTACAGGATATGACAGTGAACAGATGATGCCATCTGTTCACGCCTATAATCTTTCTCAGGACTCTCATATCTGCGGTCTCTAGTCTTTGGTCAAGTGTTTTACTTCTGACCCAGCTCTCAGATCCATAAGTTAAAACTGGTTTGAACACTGTCTTGTATACAGCTAATTTAGTGTTCCGACTAATTTCTCTCTTATTCCATATGAATTTATTCAGTTGACTTCCCATTGACATACCAGCTTTGCTGATTCTGTTGTCTATTTCTTTATTTAATTTACCATCTTCAGTAAAAATCGTGCCTAAGTAGCTGAAATGTTTTACTTGTTCCACAGGTTCTCCATTCACAACACAGTTGACATTTTCAATGATTCTGCCTATTTTCATCGTCTTTGTCTTTTTATTGCTGACCTTCATACCATTTCTATTACAACAGCTATTCAATTTAGTCAGAGAATCTTGCAGACTTGTAGTGGATTTATTTAGAAGTATAACATCATCCGCATAAAGCAAAGAGCTGACATTAACATCTCCAATTTTGATATCAGGTTTAATACCACTTTCCTTCATAATGTGATCCATATAGATAATGAATAACAGAGGGGATAACGTACATCCTTGTCTCACACCAGATTTAACATTAAACCATCTTCCTGTACTTCCTGCAATTCTAACTGCTGACTTACAACTCAAATAAAGACTAAGTATTGCTTGATATAATGCCCCATTGACACCATATAACTGCAGCGTATTGAATAGCTTCTCTCTTGGCACCTTGTCATATGCCTTTTCCAAATCGACAAAACTTAAATACAGATCTTTGTTATATTCCCATGCTTTCTCGACTATTTGTCGTAAAGTGAAGATCTGATCCTGACAGCCTCTATTTGGCCTGAATCCAGCTTGTTCTTCACCAAGCTTTTCTTCCACAATTCTTCTCAACCGTTTCTCAAGTATACTTGCATAGATCTTGCCAGGAACACTCAGTAGGGAAATACTTCTGTAATTCTCACATTCACTTTTATTTCCCTTTTTATATATGGGTACTATGAGAGCTCTACTCCAATCATCGGGAATTCGTCCCTCTGTCCAGGCTTTTTGAACTATGCAGTGCAGCCACTGTAAGACTTTTATACCACCATACTTCAGCATTTCTGGTCGAATATCATCTACTCCTGCTGCCTTTCCACATTTCAAGCCTTTATGACCAGCCTAACCTAATTAATTATGTTGTGTTAAACTGCCCAAGATTTGGGAAACTATTTCTTAGGCCTCCTGCCCAATAAGGCTAGCCAAAAGCATCCATAGAGAGCACCTCTTATAGGACTTTAGACTAAAAATAAAAGTGAATGAGTGTGAGAATTACCTAAAAATGCAGAATCTAGTCTCGCTAGTGAGAAAACATAATGGAAGACGAGTTAATAGTACAACATGCTGTTGAAGCGATAAAGGGATGCTTGTTTATTTATGTATACTAATGCCAAAAAGAAACAAGACCAAGAGGGAAGTTTTTGATGAAACCTTGACAAAAGTAGTGAAGAAGTTGGCTGTTAATGAACTCTTTTGATGGCAGTGATGAAACTTTGACGAAAGTTAAAGGCATTAGTGAGACTTGACTGACAGCAGTTAAGGTAGTGACAGGGACAGATCTGAGAAAATGTGAGAAGTATAGTATTTTCTGGTAATTAGAGAGAATATGACAGATAAAGAGGGTACTGTTGATAGCAGATGAATTGCAACCATAAAACGATGCGGAAGACATGAATTAGTAAAGTATCACAATGAATGCAAGTTAAGTTAATTATTATGAGGGATTTCAACTATAGAGGCATAAACTGAAGGAGAAATGACTAAACGATGATTATACAGCAGGAATGAAGAAAATGTAATTTATTCACCGACCAAGTGATGTATTTAGTTGACGGTCTTAGGTGTTGGACATTATTCATAACTTATTTTAATGGTATTACAACACCAAACAAAAATAAATTATAAAAGAATTATATAAATCAAGTGGATATTAAATCCAGCATTATTTCAAAGCCGAATGTAGAAACTATGAAAGTTTCATAAGAAATTTGACCAGAGAACTTACGGGAATACGCTTGCCAGCATTTACGAGTTGCCCTATTGCAGACCATATAGAAGACATGATCACTTGCCCAAGCGTCCATATATTCGCTTTTTATTGGTCCATTTTGATAAAGTTTCACTGGCCTGACAGTTGTTTTAAACTGGTTGGTTCTCCTCAAAGACCAGGCAGAAACCTTAAGAGAGCAAAATTATCATCATCATCATCAAATTCCTGCCATGTACCCTCAACGGGTGTACAGATATGATAGTACTACATGAAAAAAATTACAGCATTACTAACTTCCTATCTACAATTTTCCTCCAAATCAGTCTGTTACTTGTCAAGACTCCAACATTATCAGATCTTATATTTCTATCGTCTAAGGCACTTCGTACCGTATCAATCCACCTATATCTTGGTCTTCCTCTGGGTCGTTTTGCTGCCAACCTGGCAGAGAACACTTGCTTTGCTAATCTTTCCCCGCCCATTCTGTTTAAGTGACCATACCACCTGACATTAGCATTGTCAGCATCCGGGAATGCTAACGCATTCCTGGATGCTGACAATGTCAAGTTCTTTCCTAATATCCTCGTTTTTAATATATATTGCCATTGATGCCATCTGTTCACACCTCTAATCTTTCTCAAGACTCTCATATCTGCAGTCTCTAGTCTTTGGTCAAGTGTTTTACTTCTGATCCAGCTCTCAGATCCATTAAAACTGGTTTGAACACTGTCTTGTATACAGCTAATTTAGTGTTCCGACTAATTCCATATGAATTTATTCAATTGACTTTCCACCATACCAGCTTTGCTGATTCTGTTGTCTATTTCTATATTAATTTACTATCTTCAGTAAAAATCGTGCCTAAGTAGCTGAAATGAGAGCAAAATTATGTGGATATTAAATCCAGCATTATTTCAATGCCGAACGTATCAAAATGGACTAATATATATCAAATATCAAAATGGATGCATATGGATGATTTGTGTTCTAAATGGGCGGCGGTTGCTGATCTACTTGTTGCTGTCTTCGGACAGACAGCTATAATCTATTGCCCTCTCTTCAGGTCTTTTCCAAATAATAAAGATCATTAAGAGCCAACTTCTTCACTACTTAGAAGTCTACCAGTTAATAATGAACACCAGTATGGATTCTGCAACTCTAGATTCACAGCAGATCTCTTAGACTACATCCACTACTGGGCACATGCCATGAGATGGTCTGGAGAAGCATGCTGTTGTTCTTGATATTTCCAGAGAATTTGACTGTGTCTGGCATATACTCAATAAATTAAAATCATCAGATCTATCAAGCCGCTGGGTAGCCATCTTTTTCTCTGACCATTAATTGTGTGTCATGTCAGATGGTTTCCTCTCTTCAAGCTTTTACAGCAATGCAGCAGTGCCTCAAGTCTGTTCTATCACCTACTTTCTTCTTTCTAGACGTAAACAACCTTCTCTCATTGACCAATAATCTTATCTGATGATACTATACTCACTTTCAGTACAAATACAGTGCATAAAAAACACAAGGCATCCTTTTCTACTACTTTTCACCCATCCAACTGCTAAATGTACAAATCCCAAATCTTCCCTTAGATTCAACCAATCACACGTTTGGGATGGTGAGCCAACAAGCCATCTAAAAATTCTCAATGCTACAGAGGAAAGTGACTTGGCTGACAGCTGATCCCTTCCTCACTAACTCACTTCAACTAATTGTACAAATTGTTTGTTTCATCTCTATATCCTTTCTACAGGTACTTCCATGGACACTGCTTGAATGAACTGGCATCTGTCATTCCTCTTTATCATTTAGCCTGTTAAAAGACAGCTACCAACATCTCCTTACAGTCCAAATGCAAGCACGTTGCTGCTTCTCTTCTTTCTCTTTTATTCATTTATCCTACTCAATGGAACATGAGCCTCAATAGTGCAGTCAGTACAGACGAAGCCCTTTGTTCAGAAAGGCCTGGGTTCGATTCCCATCTGCAATGTGAGGAACCTTTATCTGGTCTCTTTCAACGAGAGGTGAGTCAGCTAGTCTCATATGGAGGTAAGGGGTGTTTTCACCCAGAAACTTAGGTTTTTCGTCCCCCAGAATAGGCAAACTGCCCTGTGAACATGTGCAAATTACAGTCAGGATACTTAAGACCCATCCATATGCCTGATTCATCAGCCATGCCAGTCCTGAGCCCGTATAAAATTAGGGAGAACTGAGATGATGCTGTACCTCCCCGTAAAAGTGGCTCACGGCCATTGTATCATCATGCGAAATAAATAAATAAAATGTAACAACTTCATAAAATGTTCCATAATAACAAAAACTTGCATAAAACAATAAACATCACACATTTTATGTAAACATCGAAAATAGTTTTAATATTATATATTAATGTTAATTTCTAGCATGTGGCGACTGTTTTTAATTGGTAAACCAACTCTTGTATGTATCTTGTATTCCAGTTCTTGATTTGCTTGTTGTTTCCACACACTGATGATGTACTCCTCTTTTCAGTACAAAATACTTGTACTTTCATTACAGTTCATTGCTGTGGTTATCATGTAATTTTGTTGTTTTATAGTTATGCTACGTGTACCTTTAAAGTTTTTTCCAAAAAAACTTAAAAGGTACCTTTCCAAGAAAAATTCCACCCTCACTTTCATCCTCAACATGACACTGGTATGCTACAGTTTAAAGAAAAATGACAGCAAAGCAAGCATATATATTTTAATTTCTTTTGTAGCATGCTTTTCTCCATTTTCAGGGGTTTTTCAGTCAATTTTCATCACCATTTTTCTATCTTTATATTTGCCTTCTATAGTTCTCCCAAAATCTCCTTGTGACTTTTGTTTAGCTACTTTTATGTATCACTTAGCTTTTGATATATTTTTCTCAAAGTGCATTTTTCAGAGACTTTCTATACAATTTGTTTTCTCAAGTCCACCATAGCATTCTTATTTTTCTAATTTTGAACAATCCCACCACATGCATCCCATCAATATTTGCTTCAGATTCTGCTTTCAAACTCTCTTTTGATTTTTCCTCAGTGATATTTGTATATTTGAGTCTGCAATTCATATTTGAAAAATATCGAACTTTAAACCTTTTTTTTGTTCATTTGCTTGTTTCGAAAAATGCATAAGTACCTCTTAGATTTATTTTGTTTGTATATATGCAAGTTATTCTTGAACTCTGAGCAAAACAAACTGCAATTATGTACTGCAGTAATTCTGCTCTGACTAGATGGAATTTAATAAAATTTTGTACACAAAAATATATGTCCATGTGGTTCTATTAGATTATTTTTCTGAAAAAAAAAATGGTAAAGTGATTCAAACAGCAAGTGCTTGTTTAACTAGTTAATGCCTTAGCCAGCTACTACAATATTTGATTGTGTTATGCCATCAAACACCTGTTTAATATTTAATAATATTAAATATTTAATATTTACCTTTGTTTTTTGTAAAAAAGAATTCCATTAATGAGCCTATCCTCATTTTCTTCTAGTTCGGTACCCACCAATTCCTAAAGAGTTGTTAAAGAGAAAAAAAAAAAATTAATCAGTTCACTTGTAATGTAATTTTTGAATTTTAAAAACATATAATAATAATAATATATGTATACAGTCATCCATTGACTTACATCAGGGTTCTGTTCCATCCGGCAGGACGTAAATCAATGCATTAAATCAACAGTTATAGGGGTTAGGGACTTAACCATAAGTATACTGTCATTTTAATTTTTAAATCTTATAAAACGGTACTATTACTGCCATTATAAAACAGGAGAATATTCATCCAAATCTTCCTCCATCATCACATCTTCGTTACCTTCCCTATATGAAGGACTAGGCTGCGGCTCTTCTGGTGTAACCTTTGTTTTTTTGATGAAAATGTCCAATGTGCTTTGCTTATTCCTCTTTTGCTTTTCATCATAAATTTGTTTATAGCAAACAAACGCATCATGTACTTTTCTTTCTACTAATAAATAGTGTTCAACATTGGGGTCCATGTCTTCAGCAATTTTGAGAACATCGCTAACTGCAGAGAACATTTATGCAAGATCCTTCACTGTGAATTGTTCAACTAACAATTCTTTTCCTCTTCCTTTTCTCGTTCTTCCTCTTCTGCAACACATTATTCCTCCAGTTCAACCAATTCTTTGTTAGTCAACTCTTCAGGGGCACTTTCTATGAGTTGAACTACATCGTCATCATTCACTTCGAGATTCAGATTGTTTGCTAGGCCCTTGAAAGAACCCTCTGATCCATTGGTTTGATCAATGAAGTAGTGTTTGGATGGGGAAACATGACCTTAATCTTGGGGAGAAGATCACCGATGTAAGGTGGATGACTTGGAGCATTATCTAGAATTAATAAAATTTTAAATTCTACATTTTCTTTCACACAACAGCTTTCCATTTCACTCGCACAACAGTTGATTAAGGCATCCTCAAACAATTTTTGAGTCATCCACAACTTCTTATTGTTCCAATAATAAACTGGAAAAGTATGCTTCCTAATGTTTTTGAAGGCTCGTGAGTTTCAGTTTATATCCAGCACATTACATCCTAACAGAATCATAATACAGTCTTTAAAAGCTTTGAAACCAGGCATAGATTTTAGCTTTTGATGGATGAATGTCTGCTAGGACATTTTTTTCCAAAACAAGGAGGTCTCATCCATATTAGATATTGCTGTTGCAAATAATTTTCTTCCGTAATAATTTTATCCAATTTCTCCACAAACTCCTTGGCAAGCTTCTCAGTGGCACTTGCAGATTCACCATATATTTTCATATTATGCAGCACAAAACTCTGCTTGAATCTCATGAACCAACTGGAAGAAGAATTGAATTCGTAGTCGTAATTGGGCCCTGCTTTCTCCTTCAACATGTTGAAGAGACTTGGTGCCTTAGCGGTTATGGTCATTATGCTAAGGGGCACGCGCTTTTGGTTCAGGTCCTCAATACATGATGCAAGTAGCTTTTCCATATCACCGATATAGCCTTGTCATTGCTTCGTCACTATTGTCAATTTAATGGAAGCAGATCATTTCACAGCCTCTACAATTTTATCCTTATTTTTCAAAATGATCGTCACTGTAGAATGAGACCATCCAAAGTCACGTGCAGGAGGTGGTCACATTGACGGGCTTACCAGCTTACTGCTGCTTTATAACTCAAAACTTCGTTTCAAGATCAATTGCTCGCCTCTTTTTCTGTGATTCTTCACTAGGTTTTTTTATTGGGCATGGAGTGGTCGTGTTATACAAAATATCGTGATGTTTATCACGATATTTTGTGCGACATGGTTATATTTAACGATAAATATATTGCTTATATTCAACATATTTAAAGATAAACACACAAATAACCTATTTCTCAAACACAAAATCAACAGAGGAAGTTGAAGACGTGCTGATTGCTGAGGGAGGTTGCCGCTGAATGCACTATTGCCAAAATAGAAACCATTTTACTTTACGCTCACTTGCGTCTTGTTCAAAAGTATAGTCAAAAAGGTTATTTATTCCCTTATCGGTCACAAACGTATCTTCGAATGGACATAACTCGAATAGACGTAAGTCAAGGGACTACTGTATGTATACATATATATATATATTAAGGATACCAAGCAATTTTACACACATGAAATATATATATATATATATATATACACACACACACACATGAAATATATATATACATATACATGGGATATATATGTATATATATATATCCATCCCATAAGTTTCGAGTTATTTCAATAATTCATAAAAATGAGAAAAATTGGTATATTAGAGTGCAGTTTGCATTTAAGTGAATCGCAAGAAGGGGGATTTTTTTTGGCAGGGAGAAAAGATTTACTTCAAATTTTCACCAACAGAGGGCACTGTAGCACATGCATCATTTGCAAATACATGCAAATGAGAGTTCTATAAAACACAGGGTGTACTGCTGACAGCTCATAATTAATGTGTGCCAGTCACTGAGGGTGAACAGGATTGTGTTTGTGAAAAGAAAAATTTGTGGCTGTGATGCTTACTTCTTTGGTGGATAAGATATTGTTAGTGAAGTTGTCTTACGTAAATGGGGAATCAGTAGCGGAAGTTTTACGAAAGTTTCGAACATAGAAAAGAATGAAGAAAGGTTGAGGTCCTATCACTCCTGTCAGAATAGAATCTCTAATACGATGTTTCAAGAAAACTGGAAATTTGTCAGATCGTCCTCAAACATGAAGACTGGTGTTATCCAAAGCCCGTACCAGTGTTGTGGTATCACAAATGAATGCCCTAGCGGCACAATTAACAAGCAGTGCACAGGAAGCTGCAAGAATCACAGGCATAGCGAAAATGTCACTATTGCCTTCTTGTGCATAATAACCACACCACCAAAGCAAGCATCATAGCAACAAAGTTTTCTTTTCACAAGAACAATTCTGTTTATCCCCAGTGACTAGGAATTTGCACGCATTCAATACGAGCTGTCAGCAGTACACCCTGCATTTTATAGAACTGTCATTTGCACGTATTTGCAAATGATGCATGTGGTACAGTGCCCTCCATCAGTGAAAATTTGAAGTCAATTTTTTTCTCCCTGCCAAAAAAAATCCCCCTTCTTGCAATTCACTTTCGTGCAAACCACACTCTAATATACCAATGAATATACTAATTTTTATGAATTATTGAATTTCTCGGAACTTATAGGAAACCCTGTATATATATATATATAAGCACATATACACACAACAAGAGGGGGGGGGGGGAGTACTGAAAAGTTCTGATAAACACCTAGGACAAAAATGATATTAAAGCAACTGGTATAAACACAAGAGGAAACATATCTTAAAACCCTTTAATCCCCATGTTTCATCAATTTTTAATAATTTGTTCTTTTTCTTTTAGGATATATAAGAGCTGCTTTAATGTAATTTTTGTTCTAGGTGTTTATCAGAACTTTTCAGCCACCCTTCATATATATTCTATATAACATGAGATAAATTTAATAAACTACATAAAGATTTATATTTCATAATATATATACGTCATCTCAAAGGAAGCAGAATGAGTTGGCTTCTAGCATTATTATTATTAAATGAGCTTCACATTTACATCACTTCAACTGAGTAATTGTCCTAAGGATATTACAGTTAGTGGTGTGGAGGGTGGGGGAATGAGTGTATATTTTTATGCTTTTCTCCCTCCACACGCTCCAAGTGATTAAAACTCTTAAATTCAAAATAAAACGTAAAACACCAAAACTAGACTCCAAATCCAGCTTGTGCACATTAGTGATTCTGCTAATTATAAAAAAAAAGTTATTTTATTACAGGATCGATCATATCCCAGGATATCTCATATGTAACCTAACTTCTAAATTAGAGACTTTCTACACAACTTTTCTAAAAGGATACCTTACTTAGATTTCCTCTTCAACATTGAATGAAACTTATTCATTCTATCTAGTGAGGATGCTAATAAACTTCGTTTGGAAATTTCACCCATCCTACTGAAATCCAAGCTTTCATCTACTACAAACATCACTTTAGCTAAAATGAAAGCATTACAATCCTTAAGACCCAACAGCCATCTCATTATCACTAAGTCTGACAAGGGGAATGCTACTGTTGTTATGGAATTTGGCTAATTATAAAAGAAAAGTTATTCTATTATTACAGGATCGATCAATGTACAAGAATTGGATTCCACTAAAAGGCAACTCAGAAAAACTGAACTCTTAGATGAAGTTATAAACCTCGATGGAAACAATAGAAAAACTTAGAATTATTTTGCTAGAATCCATAGGTTCTATGGTTTGCCCAAAATACATCAGAAAGCCATTCCTCTTCATCCAAATGTCGACTGCATACATTTACCTACTTACCAAAAAGCCAAATTTTGAGCACACCTACTGAAAGCTCAGATTGGCAACTGCCACTCATTTGTAAAAAAAATTCCTCTAATTTTCTAGTAAAAGTAAAAAATGTTTTTTTCCCCACAACCCACTGATATAATAGTTAGCTTTGATATAGAATTTCTCTTCACAAATATTCCTCTTGAGGATACACTACACTACTTTCAGAAGCATTTCCAGAGGATACAGTGAAACTATTTGACTTCGTTATGCACTCTGGATATTTTATTTGTCAAAATAAGGTTGAAGTCAAGTTGAAGGAACTGCAATGGGAAGGCCACTCCCCCCCCCCCCCTGCCACACACACACAATAACTTTTATTTAGAACATTTAGAAGGCATCCTTTTCTCATCCATACATCCTCAGCCTTCATTTTGTGTTTGCTACATAGACAATGTTTTTGCTACCTAGCACCATAATGAAAACACACTGCCTACTTTTTGATTGAATATAAACAATCTTCATCCATGAATTAAATTTACTATGGAAACGGGAAAAAAACAACAAATTCTCCTTTTCAGATATTCTACTCCTTCATTCCCCATCAGGTGAATTAATTACTTCCATTTATCGAAAACCTACTTTCAGCAGCTGCTACAATCAACAGCAATCAGCTCACCATCCATCACAGAAGACTGGAATTATAAAAACTTTATTGCGACGTGCTCATGCTATTTGTTATACACCTTAGCTATTACAGCACAAACTCTTAAACAGCAAACGATATATGAAATTCAATGACCTCTCGGAAATTACCATGCAACAGCTTTTTAATTCCTATAATCCTAGCTCAAATAACAAAGAGTACCATAAGTTCCAATTTCTTATATATCTGGCATTGCAGAACCCATTTCCAGAATTCTCAAGAAATACAATTTAGTGGCTATTTTTCTTCCTATCAACAAATTATTGCCATGGTTTCCATCTTCAAAAGATAAATGGTCTCATTTAGCTCTCCCTGGTGTCTACCAAGTTTCTTGTGACTGTCATCGTTCTTACTTTGGACAAACTGGATGCTCTGTAGAAAAGAAAATACAAGAGCACAAATCTTACATTAGCAACAGTAACTCTGAAAAAAAATAGCTTGGCACAGCATGGAATAGATACAGATTAACATCCATGGTCTGAAACACGCTTACTTTATTGGTGTTGGTATAATCTGAACACTTGTTTAAAGAAGGCACTGAGGCCTTAACTTTGCCGTCCGAACTTAAATTGGAATAACTACCTCTCTCTCTCTCTATCTATCTAAGATATGGGAAAGTCTTATTTTAATCACACATCAATAATTAATTTCTTTTTAATGAATTATCAATATTGCAATATTTCCTCAGTTAAATACCATTGCATTGTTTTATGTATAACATCATGTGGCTCCTACTTTTTCAAATCAATTGTTAGATCCTGAATTGACGAATCTTGCAAAGAAATCATTCATTCAGAATCTAACATACTAAACTTACTAACAAAGAGAAATACCTACACATCAGCTGAAATTAAAAGTGAAACTTCTTCACTTTATGTATAAAATTGTTATTTTTATCTTATGTTCCATGTACTTTAATCTTTTGATCATACTAAGATCGAATTAGAGAATGTTTTAAAGGAGGAATTTTGTTAATATTAATTTTAAGCCTCACTTAAGCTGTATAGAATAACTGTGAGTCACCAGATATTTACTAAGTAATAATTCTTAGAAGGTATACAACTACACGTGTCCAGGGTAACGCCGACGGCAGTAGCTTACACAGAATGTACGTCGACGCATATTCCGTGAATCCAAGAGCATAACAGAGTCGGGAAAGCAAGGGATGAACCCAAGGGGTGAAAAGATATAGGTCGTGTGCAAAAGGGACTCTGAAAAAGGGGGCAGTCTAACAAAGAATATAAGGGGACGAGCGCTGTATCGGAAAGCTCTCTTGTCGTATCGCTTTTCCTGCTTTGTGGTTCAGAAGGTAGCGGGTAGTTCGCATAAGGGGGAATGAAGCGTCTGTGCTAAGATAAGATGTCAGACAGCGAGCTTTCTTGAGAATGGAGTAGAATTCTACGCAGAGCTGAAGGTAAAATTTCCAGTCCTAGCAGAGCCAAGCCATCGCTGAAAAGTCCCATCGAAATGTATCCTGAAATACAGAGATTCGAGTCCGTTTTCGGCAGAAATCATGAAGATAGCATAACCCCTACATTGGCGTAAGAACAGCAAATAGACAAGAAGTAACCAGACGTACAAGTGGTGCTGAAAGACACGGGAAAAAGTTCGGTAAAGTAAAATTACTCTATTTTGTGTATAATATTCCTTAGAAGAGAGAAGATTATTTGCAAATGTAAATTAAGAACATTTTCTAAAGAACTTTGTGGACAGTCTCTAATTAGGAAGTTAACCTCCTTTGAGAGTAAGAAGAATTGTTTGGAAGAGAGCTTTGTGTTGTATGTGATTGAGTTAACTTAACAAGATTAGAATAGTGGATTTATAGTAACTGAGTATCATAAGAATGTTACTCAGTTACTATAAATCCACTATTACTATAAATCCACATAGGAAATTTGACTTAACTTCATATCATTTGCAATCTATCCCAGTTTTCAATTACTGTGTTTTACGATGTTTCTTAACCTTTGATTTAATTTAGAGTATGTTAACCTCTTAACTCGAGTCTTTTCGTTTAGTATTGAGTCAAATTAAGTGTATGAATTTTTTGTGTATTCTGTTTAGATATTCCAATAAACATGTCATATTTACCTAAACCTGAGTCATGCCTGATTACGATTCCAAACTACCACTTATAAAAATAGAACCTATTTTGGCGGGAAGGAATTAAATAGTGTATATAATCATAGATTTAGGTCACGACTGCAATAATCTGAATCTATACAACAGTGTCAAAGTAGATCACTGTGTAAGAACGCCTCAGAATCTAGTATTGTCTCCCTGAGTAAGGATCTTTTCTACTATAGGATACTGGCTGGCACAGCATAAAATAAATTTGCCTGTATCCGAAGAGGAAACAATCCTAGAGATAAGTATATTAGGCCCGATATCTGAAGAAGTAAAATAGCGATAGGAAGATAGAATAGGAAGATATAAAGCAGTAAAATAAATAAGAAAGCGTTTCATCAAGTAACAAAATAATTAAGTATAAATCACATAAATAATCACATTATTAGTGGTGACAATAGTTAATTACAAAGTAGCATGTGAACAATGGACACCACTAATAATGGCCTTGTAATATTATCTACTCTTTTAATTATTATCTATTCATTATATTCTGATATTATTATTGATTTATTTATTATTAAAACCTTCGAACTGCACCTTTATATTCCTCTCCCTATCAATCGTAATACCAAGTTTGTAGTCATTGCTTGAGCTAGTTCAATCATTCTTAATCCTCTCTGACTATAATTTACTTTCCCCCTTTCTCAAGGTCGTAAGTATGCTATTTTTCACGTGTACGTAGTCTAGATTCAGGAAGTGCTTCGGGCTGGAACCAATTCCCTTGTCTATCTTGCTGACTTTCTCTTGCACTGATCTTTAAAAATTTATTTGTTTTTTCAACTGTGCCATTAAAGATCGCATAGAGGAATTGTATGTTTTTCCCGTACATGGAAGAGAAACATCTAGCTCAATACAGAAATATCTCTAAAGTTTAATTCTAATTCAAGCAACGTTTAAAACTTAAAATCAGTCAGTAGTGGCTATTCTATCTTCAGGACACACATGTTCTATGTTTTATAAGACAGTCCATTGGCAAGGCAGAATCAGGCAAACTATTAACAAACAAAACTGTTTATTCATTCTAAATCAAGGTAATTACACAGATTAAATCTACACATATCAAAATATCTATCTCTGATTAGCTCAGCTAAATAACAATGGAAACAAAGTAAAGCGCATGTCTGGTTCTCCACTCAATTGGATTAGCATTTCTCGCTTAAGCCTTTTGATATAAAACAATATACATGCTTATAACAATTCGACACGTGGATAGACATATATACACTCTAATGTAACTTAACTCAGGCTAAAACAGAATTAGGCATAACTAAACTTTACAATCGATTTCCCCTTCATCACATAACGTTAGCAAATTTCTCTGAACTCTGTAAACAATTAGTTCACCATTAATTAGAAGTACGGCTTTCCGACTTTACAAATGTTCTTTGCACTAACTAACTATGGGATAGGCATTCTTAGCCTCAATTTTCACAATCTAGGAAAATTCTAGAAAATTCTTACTTGCAACTTTGTCAGCAAGTTCAGTACACTTGATCCTAGAGATCACGACCACGTTCCTCTTCCTTCCAGTGAAAAACCACATTCGGGCACTAGTTCTCGGCAACGATGATACAGCATACTCAGAGATCATCTAGAAACTTCACAGTGGGACTTCTGGAATAGACGGTCACTGCTGTTATGAACCTCCTATCATCGTCAGACTTCTTCTGGCAGGCCATGACTCCCCCGTCCTTGGAACGGCTGGATACAGGAACCCCTTAGAAACTCGACCGGAAGAGAGAGCCAGGAACAGAGTGGTTTGGCCCTCGATTTCTCCCTTTTATCCTATTCTCTCGACCTTGGAACTTCCTGAGATTAAACCACCTGGATATTCTTGGAGGGTTTTTTTTTTTTTCTCCACCACCCTGCTGCCGTGGAGTTTTGGCGAAAAAACCCTATACCCCATTGACCTTCGCGATTTTTGAAGCCCCAGGTCAAGATGTCTATCCTGTCTGAGCTATATCTTTGTTTGTACAATTTCAGTGGTTCTTAAATATTTTAACAACTTACTCTAATATTTTAACAGATTTAATACAGCAAAAGAATTTTGAGGTAAACATTAATTCAATTACAAGTATTTTGTATAATTTGTTATTTCCAAGTAAAATCGATATAGAAAAATTTTGTGCTAATTTTTCTTCATACAAGATTTTACAAAGGCTTACTCTCTCTAAAAAAAAATTTTTTTTTTCAAAAAAAATTTTTTTTAACCTCTTGCCTGCATATTTTCTGGAGAAGATCTGACTCCAATCTCATCCTTTTAGTTTTTTCTTGGCCTCCCATTGTACCTCGTTTTATATACATGCTTTACTCTCATGACTAAATCTATTCCCCATGCTATCTTTTAAGGCCTTGAACATAAATAATATTCCATTAAACTGACTCATAAAGCATGCACCATCTGTTAGTAAGTGTGCGGCATTTGTAGCAATAACTAAGCTCCATTCTAACAATCAGACATGAGGATACTGGCATAATTAAACCTTGGCCGGGTTTGTATATCAACCCCATTTCTTCTCTGCCTGTTCCACCTCAGTTGGTTATGGGAACTTCTGGATCTTCTAGGTCTCTCAATTAAGTTTACTTCGATTGTTTGCTGATTTCCTTCACTAAAAGATCTCCCGTTTCACTCTGGTCATTCACTAGCTTGACGTTTGATATATAGTAGGCCTCTGAGCGAATGTCCCCTTCAGATGCTGAACATATTGGAAAATCAGTATGGTTATTTTGACATTCTTCATTATCCCTTTCAGTAAGTTCAGTAGGTTTGACCTTATTGTCATTCGTTGTATTCTCTCCTCACATGGTTTCTCAACTCTATCCTTAAAAACATGGTTCCCTTTTCCTAACCGTTTATTTCCCATTAGGAACATCTCATCTCTAGAAAAATCGCAAGAGAATTTGTACCTCTCTAGAAAGTTAGTTCTTAAAATAATTTGTACGCTCGAGCGAGATGTCCTAGGGAGGATCAATAACGCTTGCCAAGCACACAAATTAATCTCTGATTAAGTGTATTTTACCTTTCACTTTCCTTGTTGCATATATCTCGGATGTTGAAATTCCCGATAATCTAATCGGTCTCTTTAGTTTAGAAATACCCCTCCATACATGGTATTTTATTCCTTGAAAATAATTTCCAAATATGACAGAGGCCTGGGAACCAGTATCTAGCAAAATGTCGCAAGATAATCCTTGTATCTTTCCCTTTATGATCATTTTAGACTTCCTTGGGTATTCTCGATTCCTGCTTTCTCTTCTCCATGATTTGTTTGCTAACCATGAGGAGTATGTACAGGATTTGACTCATATCTAACATTTCCGTCGGAGGGTCTCTTATTTCTAAAACAGTTGCGAGCCATTGCCCATATTTGTTACAAACAAAACATTTGGGAGGCTCCCTTCTGTTCCCTGCCTCATTACTCTTCTCTATTTGAGGTGGAGTTAATTCAGAGGTCCTTGTTGTCATTGCCTCCAACTGCTGTATAACTGCATCAAGTCGGTCCATCATAGGCTGTTTTAGCCTTACTACCTCCTGTCATATTATTGTATGTAATTCCTCCATGGGTCCTATCTCCTTCAGGATGGTTATCTCACTGTCAGTAATTTGTTTAATGCTGACCAAATTTTCTTATTCCCCCTCTTTTTCTTTACGATCTTTAATTGACTTTCCCTTACCCATGATTGAGTTCTTTTCACTCTTACCTTCACAAGAGGAATCATTTGCCCTTTTAATCATATTAATTTGGACGAATGTCTCCAAGCGTCTCTTCTTTCTCCTTCACAGTGAAGTAACATTCCTCAAGATTTGTGATCCTCTTTTTGCAAGCAGTCTCCTTCAGTTCTTCCTTGACTCCTAATCTAAACTAGTGGAATACCGCCCAGTCAAGGTGAGGTTTATCCTCCTTGGAGATGCTTACTACTGACCATTGCAAACAATAGACTGTTTGCAATGGTCAGTAGTCTATTGTAAAAATCTGTCACACTTTCTTACAGCCTGAAATATATAGCCTTAAATAAACAGTATTACCTGTTCCTTGTGTTTTTTCATATTAATTGAAGAAACCTCCCACCATGGCATAAGTATCTCTTAAACAACAATTCTAAATTACCCTTTTTTAAACTCATTTAACCCATTAAGAGATTGAGTCATCACTCCTGTAACCAAAATAAAAATCTTTAATTTATAAAAAAACACAAATCTATACATCATCAAATCAACTACTACACAAGTGACAGTATATTTTCTTCAAATCACAATAAAACACTACAGCTATATGACTTCTTGACAATCACATAAACCAACAGATATTGTCCTATATGGACAAATCTCCTGTAGCCTTAGTCTCTTGCCTCCTACAGATCCTTTATTCTTTTTTTTTTTTTTTGAGTTCATACAAGAGAAAGACTAACACTAAAGAAAAATGCTTTCTATGTGATAGCATAAGTCACAAATTCTTCTTGCATCCTAAAATCAAAGAATGCTGAAGAAACATAACTCCACTCAAGCAAGGAATATTAAAGCAAATGTCAGTTGAATTTTAAAGTTATGCAGGTGCAACTCCTCTATCAGGATTATCTTGAATGGATAGAAATGCAAAATCTAATCTTCTGTAGAATTTTCCAGACAGTTGTGTAAGGCACATTCATGTGTCTTGATACAGCACATGTACTACAGGAACCAATGCAGTTATTCATGGCCTACTCCACAATAGCTGTAGCAACTTCACTCACTTGTTGTAAACTGAATGGTTTATTACCTCTGCCAGATCTAAGTCTCAATGGTCCCTTTACTTCAAAATGACTAATCATTTGTCACAGATCAAATGGAAAAAGTGAACCTCATCAACATTTGTTCAGGTGACAAAATTCACAGAATGCAGCAAGAGCATAGCAATTGTTGTAGTACAGCTTCATGAACAAAGCACGTTGGAGCAAGGTTAGTGGCATCATTGTGGATAGTATTAACAACCGAAATGAAGGGGAAAATCCTTTGTCCATCTTTTTAAACCCTCCAGGCACATACCAAGTTGCGTGATATGCAAATTCCATACATTTGGACTTAATGCCCCTGGTGGTGAATTTTGGAACTATTTTTTTTCTCAGATATCGCTTTTGCATGGTGCACAATGTATTTGTGCAAAGTTTCACAGCATTTTGATCACTGGATGACACTGCACAAGGGCTTTCTGATCATCCTGTATAATAAGACCTGGGAATAACGGATCGCATAACTGAAACTACCAATTAATATGGTGATGATTTATGATGTTAATTGCACAAGCTTCGGGATTTTAGGCAGAGGGACCCATTCGAAAAATTTGTTACAGTCTCCCTTAGACACCACTCCTCAGCACTCTGCTAGAGGAAACTCCATCAATGGGCCCGCTACCCGTTTGGGGAGGTGTTTATATGGGCAGCGCAAAGAAATGGTTCTGCAAAAGGACGGAAATGGCTTTAGGCAACTGGAACATCTTCTCTCTGACAGGGAAGGAGTTGGAACTGGTGGAGGAAGCCAAGCGCTACCGGCTAGACTTAGTCGGACGTTCTTCGACCAAGAGGTGAGGCTCTGGAAGGGGTGGAAGCTCCACTACTCTGGTGTGAGCCCGACAATGTCTGTTCAGGCGGGTGTGAGGATACTCACAAGCCCCCAGCTGTCAGACTGTGTTGCTGAGTGGATCCCATTGGGGGGACAGGTATGTGTATTAAGGCTTCAGATAAAAAACCATGATTTGGCTGTGGTGCAAGCCTATGAACCTAATCTGGAGTCAGAATACTCTGCCTTCCTAGAGGAAGTGGATGCTGCTTTTGACAGGGTGGAAGACATGGAATCAGTCCTGCTAATGGGTGACTTCAATGCACATGTTGGAACAGATGACCAGAAATGGTGGGGTGTGGTTGGGAGGAACGGCACCCCTGACCTTAATGCGAATGGGTTGAAATTATTAGGCTTCTGCTGTACTAACAGCATGTCCATAATGAATACCTTCTTCCAGCACTGAAGTCCATAAGTATACCTGGTACAAAGGTCTCTGATTGACTTCTTTATAGCCTCAGCAGACCTATTTTCCTCAGTGTTGGATGTTCGTGTGAGAAGAGGGGCAGAACTGTCAACTGACCACCACCTTGTTGTGTGCACTCTACGACTTCAGAAACCAGATGCTACCATCAATGCTGGTAGGCCTAAGCAGATATACCACGTGAAATGAGAGGCACTGGAAAACAAGGCTGTGAGGAAGAATTTTGCAGATGACATTTCCTCCAGGTTCAAAGAGATTCCCAAACATACTGCAGATGTTGAGGAGGAGTGGGAGCTGTTCAGAACTGCTGTCACTGCCTCTGCACTCTCATGCTGTGGCAGAAAACGGCTCGGCGTCAACGGGCAGTGAGAAAAGGACACCTTGGTGGAACCAAGAAGTCCAAAAAACTGTCCAGACAAAAAAGGAGTCCTACCTAACATGGCTTAGGGTCAGGTCACCTGAGATGCGTTTGCGGTATGCTGAGGCACGAAAAGCTGTTGCTGAGGCAGTAAAGACAGCAAAGCAGAATGCTTGGGAATCCTTTGGAGAAAAATTAGACTCATCCTATGCAAATGCAAACAAAGTATTCTGGCAGACCATCCGCCGCCTTCGAGGGAAGAAATCATGCACAGCAAGGGCAATTAAGGCCTCTGATGGTGCACTTTTAACAACCGAGAAGGATATCCTCCACAGATGGAGGGAATACTTTGAGAGCCTTCTTAATCCGGGTGGTCCAGCAGTTGTGGACATCCAAGAAGTGCAGATCGGGGCAATGACTAGTCTCACAGCAGAAGAGGTCCATTTAGCAATAAAATCGCTAAAATCGGGCAAGGCTGCTGGCGATGATGAAATTCGGCCCGAAATACTAAAAGCCTTAAATCGAGATGGTGTTCTCTGGCTGACTCGAGTGTGTCAGGCTGCTTGGATATCTGGGCGAGCACCAAAACAATGGCGGACAGGCATAATAATACCAGTCTTCAAGAAGGGAGATTGCAGTAACTATCGTGCCATCTCTCTGCTCAGCCTGCCTGGGAAAGTGTATGCTAGGTGCTTGGAAAGACGGTGCAGGAGCATAGTTGAGTCAAAGTTCCAGGAAGAACAATGTGGCTTTCGTCCTGGTAGAAGCACAACTGACCAAATCTTCACTTTAAGGCAGGTCTTTGAGACATCTTGGGAATATGCCAAGAATGTCTACACGTTTTGTGGACTTGGAGAAGACATATGAATGGGTTCCTCGGGATAAGCTATGGCAAGTAGTATAGGAGTATGGAGTGGATGGCCAACTATTAGCTGCCATCAAGTCCCTGTATGAATGCCCAGAGTTTTGTGTCAGGGTAAACAGCACAAAGTCTGAACCTTTCACAGGCTCCGTTGGCCTCCGCCAAGGGTGTGTTCTGTCACCCGCTCCTTTTCATAATATTTATGGACTGGATTGATAGGCACAGCCGAGGCAGTGAGTGTGTCAGAAATGGAAGATGTAGCACTGGACGTCTGCTTTTTGCAGATGACCTAGTTCTGCTTAGCTCTTCCACAGACCTCCAGTGGACCCTGGATAGGTTTGTAGCTGTTTGTGCAGATGCCAGAATGAAGATCAGTGTGGCCAAAACTGAAACATTTGTGGTCTCAAGACAACCATCCCAGTGCACTCTACATGCAATGAGATGTTGTCTTGATTAAATACCTTGGGTCCATATTCACAAATGATGGAAAATGGGACGTAGAGCTAGATACTCGAATTGGCTTAGCAAGCTCAATATTGCGGGAGCTTGGCCGTTTGGTAGTATTAAAGCGGGAGTTAAGCCAGAAGGCAAAGCTGGCTGTCTTCAATACAGTCTATGTCTCCATCCTCACCTATGGTCATGAGAGTTGGATAATGACCGAAAGAATGCAGACACGAATTCAAGCGGCTGAAATGAGGTTCCTTCGAGGGGTTGCGGGGCTGACAAGACTCGACAGAGTCAGAAGTTCTGCAATTCGGGAAACCCTCAATACTCGACCGCTGCTTCTCCGTGTTGAGAGATCACAGTTACGTTGGTACGGGCACTTGGTCAAAATGCCACAAGAGAGGCTCCCTCAGCAGGCCCTCTTTGCCAAGCCAGAGGGTGGGAGGCCACGTGGAAGGCCAAGGACTCGCTGGATAGATTATATTCAAAACCTTGGATGGACACATTTGGGAATCCCACTAGAACACCTGAGTTTGGTGGCAGAGGATCAATCTATGAGACACATCATCACTTAATATGAAAGACAGAAGTAAAAAGTAAGCATATAAAATTTAGCGGTATTGCAAAGTGTGCTATAAGCATTATATGTACATATCAAACACATAATTAAATGAAGAAAGTTGTTAAATGTTAAAGTGAAAAGTTTATTATTCAAAGAAACTCATTCCATATGGAATACTTTTTCAATAGCTTAATCTAACATTTAGGTCTAATGTTGCCATCAGAGTGTTTTTCCATGTCTCTCATAGATTGCATGTTGAGTCAAGTGCTCACCAAGCTGTACTGTCTTTCAATACCACATTCATCCACCATGCTCAGGGTCTTCCTGTGGGTCTTCTCTTGTCGGTATTATCAGTAAGTACTTCTTTGAAAAACTAGTCATCTTGAGTGAAAAATTTTATGTAAACTTATGTAAAGAAATGCACATACTGAATAAAACTATTTTAACTAAAAAAAGAAAAAATAAAGATGCTAGTCAACCAGTGCCGTAGACTCACCAATGCAATGTGTATATAAATGTTTATTTCATTTATGGATTCTGAATGGGAATGCAGGAAATGGATGAAGAGTACAGAAGTTAGCTTCACCAATGATCATTACCCGTGAGTTCTATTTGTAAGGATACACTTTACTCACAAGACATGGGATCATTCACCACAAGTACTAAGGAGCATAATATACAGCAATGTATTTATGACTAAGCAGAGTTACTGTGAAGAAACTTGGCACGTTTCTCATTACATGTGTGCAATTCAAATGCATGCTCAGGGAGAATACTAAGACTCTTGTAAATCAAACTCATCTTTATTCTCTACTGAAGAGTTACTATCAAAAGAAATAAATTATATTAAAAACACCTTTCTTGCTAACAGCTTCTCTGAGTCTTATATCATCAAGGTAATTAAATAATCTTCATGAAGAACAAAGTTTATCATTGCATTCAGTTTGCTCTTAAAATAGAAAAAGATCGTTATATTGCATTTTTAGATCTCCACTTCTTTGTCAACCAGACATAGCCTACACTTCTCCACTTTTAGAAAGAAAATAAACTATAGATTTTACATTCATGCTCATGCACATCATTCTCCTTGTAAAAATGTGCAAAATCTATCACCATTAAGATTCTTGTACTTAGACTCACTCTTTATACTTTACTGAAAAGTTGCTATCATATAAAATAAATTATTAAGACATTATTCCATTATTAAGACATTATTATTAAGAAATTATTCCTGGCTAAAAGCTTCACCAAGTCTTAGATCAATAATGTCATTAAATGTAAGACTTCTTCTTCTTTACCTTCCTCCCAAGAAGTGGTTCACTGCATTATCATCATTCCTTATAAGGCATTTCTGAAAGAATAGCCAAATTATTTAGATCTGCTGGTCTTTGGATATCCTTTCACTTTATTAACAAGTGTTCCTTCTTTTTAGGCTCTTCAAACAAAAAACTTCTGCCTTTAGCCTACCCTGGTGTTTATTAAATTCCTTACAATTGTGAAAGTTATCAGACTTTTCTCAAACTGGTAGATCTCCAATAAAATGTTTTATAATCATGTTTCATCACAGCTGTTTTCTGTGATAAAAGATGATTATGTTAACTTCCATGAGCCAGAGCCAGATCTGGATTTACAGGATGTCATCTCCAGAAAACACTGAGTCCTCTGGAATAAGACTGAAATCCCTTACAAAAGCATAAGAACACTTATATAAAGAAACTTGTGAGGTGAGAACATGTATCTCTGACCAAATCCAAACAAAAATGATGAACTGAAGTTATTTCTCTTATGGGATATAGTTCTTTTCCATACATCCCACCATGTGCAACAGTGTTTTTTTTTTTTTTTTTTTAAATAATATGGCTACAGTTTTAAAATGATGTTACGACCTTAATGTATTTTAGACCATGCCATTCTGTGTTATTTGCATGTAGCTTACATACATATTTTCATTGTAGAGTTGTTGCTTCTGCCTGTTTAATTTAAAATTCATACTGTAGATGCTTTTGATACTAGAGCATCCATAGCAAAAATATTATGATAAATGATATTATCATGTAAGTCATTCCACTGTTATTATTTATTTAGTTATGTCGTCTTACATTTCTATCCATAGTATTATTTCTGCCTATAGAATATTGTACGAGTACTATGATGGGGGAAGGGAGGGAAATAAGGGTTAGATAAGTAGAAACCTTATTCTAGAAACCAAACATAAACTTCAACCCATTTCAAGCCTCCAATAAGTATGACAGTGTCTCACAAAGGGAAATAAATTCCATCCTTCATAAACCATATAATCCTCTAACAATTCTCACCATTCCATTACAAGTGACTCCCAATGCTGCTTTTTAGTGAATGTGTAGTACGATCTTATTGATGACCAACTCATGAATCATTTGTTCCAGATAGAGATCATTAACAGTAGATTCTTCCTCCCTGAATTTCCCACAGCATGTGCTACATCTTTTTTTAGAAAACATTTTCCTTGATATTGGATTAAATATGCTAAACAAGACAACATTCCAGTTCATTTAACTGCCATGTCACAGAATACTTGAATTGGAACTAAGGAACGGAATGGTCATGGAGGTCTGCATGCCTGACCATCTAATTTTTTCAAACTTATACCCCTTTATTTCTACTTGTGCAGTACACAGACTTGGTGTATCGTATCATGAGAAACTGCAGACATGAAACCTACATCCTCGCATCAAATTTACACTAGAAAAGAAATCATCACAAAGTATTTCCTTCCTCAACATACACATCCAATGTAATCAAGATGGTTCCATTTCCACTTCGGCCTATCGAAAACCAACTTTTTCAGGTCGTACATGTATACATCAGCTGATGTATATCTACAATACATCAGCTGACCATCCATCTCAAAAATACAGCATCATAAAATCTTGTATCCAAAGCGCACAAATTTTGTTCCTCTGAAGAATCTTTAAAACAAGAATTGGAAATTATTAAAGATACAGCCTCACTAAATGGATTTAATCCAATAACAACTCAAAAAATTATTAGCCACCCTCCGAAACATCAACTTAGACAAGAAGAAGCCACAGGACTCCTATACCATATATCAAAGGCATCTCGAACGTTTGTCAAAAATTTTGAAGCAATACAATCTCTCTGCTACCAATAAACCAAATTCACAATTTGTTACCTTCTCCAAAAGACTCTCACCACTGATGCTACCTGGTGTATACGAAGTGCCATGTTCTTGTAACTTGTCATACTATGGAGAAACAGGAAGATCTGTAGATAAACGCATCTCTGAACATCAAGACCAAGACCACACCTTCTTATCAAACCTCACAAATCTGGTCTCACACAACATGGTGTTGAAAATGCCAACCACAGAATCCAATGGCACCACACCAAGCTACTACATCGATCCATATATAAACATGAGTGTTTGTATAAAGAAAGTGCTGAAGCCTTACAGCACAGACCCAATCTTAACCATGAGACTGTCTCACTACTCCAAAAGTTTGAGAAATTGTTATCCTCAACTGTATAAAATAAATTTATCAGTTTTAATTTAATTTAATTATTGCCCAATAGTATTTAGTCCTTAAACATGCTACTATATACATAGAGAGATTCCAACGTATGTGCACTAATGTGTTTTTGATTGTAATTCCAATTGTTGTTTATAACTGTGCTGATGATGTCTTATGATACTTAAGACAAAATATTTACATATTATTAAAAGTTAATTACTGTGACATATGTGAATTTATACAAGTACAGTGAATTTCACAAGTACAGCCACTCTGGTCTTGCAGACCATGCCCTGGATACACACCACAGAATACGATGGAAGAAAGCTACAGTAATACACCGTAGCAAATACAAATTCGAAAGACTATTTATGGAATCAGCCTCAGCCCTAAGAAACTCCCCAAACCTCAACAAATTTGGTTGTATGCGACTGCCTCAAATTTGGGAGGCATACATCAGCAGACCTTCAGCCCAACGGCCAAGAACACCTACTTAGCCCGGTAGAGGGCACCATCAGGACTTCTAGGAGAACGATAGCTTCATACCTTCATTCTCAGTTACTGTGTTGTAGTGCCTGCGTGCACGTACCTTTTTGTAAGTTCCTTTTGAAAATGGCAATGTGACGTTGCCGAAATATCGGAAATATTTATTAAAGTATAATTTAATTTATATTCGGATCTACATTGTTCAATTCATTAAGTGATTTAGAAATGTGAATTTAAAGTTATGAATACTCCATAGATTTCTCTATATAAGGAACATTATACAGTTATGAAAGCAAACAAAAATGTGCCAATTTAAAACAAGTTCAATTATCCATGTATGGCCAATACAGCATGTCATTTCACACAGTAAGCCACATAATTATATATGCTATATTACAGTTCAGATTAAATATAAATATAATATACTGTTCTAATAAAATCAAAGTTAAAATAATTTCAATCTGTATATTTCTTTGAATTTCTCTTTTTCTAAAAAAAAAAAGGGCCATCAAAGATTAGCAATTTTGCATGGGTTATAAATATTTTATGTAATTCAACATGAAGTACACTTCTCATGCTAGTTTTCTGGTGAATACTTTCTTAGGACATGTTACAGAGAGGTAAAACTGTATAATGTGATTCTCATCTAACATTACCTTATGACTGGCATTACATGGAGATGAAGTGGTTATCCATAATAAAATTAAACCAGTATACTCAAACAGACTGCTCATCAAGTTTTAAAATTTTAGCATGATAGAAAATTAAGTCAATGTATTATCTAGAAGGGTGCTATAGAAGATAACTGAAACCAGAAATTATTAACTAGTAAATAAAATTCTAATATACCTTTGATTTCAAATGAGATGTTCCTGATATAAGAACCCAAAGATCTTTAGCAGACCTAAAAGAAATGAATTACATCAAATGAATACTGCATTTTATTATTATTTATTTTATTTTTTTTTTAAATTCTTTTTGAAAATTTTGAAAAATTATTTTTTGAAAATTCATGAAAATTCTTCAATTTTCATGAAACTTATGCAACGATTTCTTATATTATATTATTGTTTGTCATCTCCAGGGAGTCCAAAGACTCATTGAGGGAGGGCATCCACTCTACGACTTTACTTCCACCACTCACAATCCACCAGCTGACTGCAACTACATCAACGCTATCTACCGCCGACCACCACTAGTATTTCCACAGACAATCACAAACATCCATGCCCACAGCGGGATTTGAACCCGCAGCCTCTTGACTGGAGAGCGGACACGCTAACCACTCAGCCAGCTAGGCTGGCGTAATTGATGTAATTCAACATGAAGTACACTTCTCATGTTTTCTGGTGAATACTTTTTTAGGACATGTTACAGACAGGTGAAACTGTATAATGAGATTCTCATCTTCTAACATTACCTTATGACTGGCATTACATGGAGATGGAGTGATTATCCATAATAAAATTAAACCAGTATACTCAAAGAGACTGCTCATCAAGTTTTAAAATTTTAGTATGATATAAAATATGCTTTATATATGTGCTTATATGCTTTAGACTATAAATAAAGAAATATTTAACAGCAAATTCATTCTATTCTGTGAACAGGCCAATACATCATCATTCTCATAACACATCGAACTTCAAACCTGAAGGTAAAATACAATGAATATATTAAGCAAACCATTAATTGTAAATCAGCTGACAAAGTTAGGATAAATATTGAAAGTTTTTCCCACTTGGTTATGCTATGAATTAAAGATGTCAAGAAAGTATATTCTTGGTTTCATCCTTTATCCAAGTGTAAGCAAACAAAGTTTGCATGTGAAGTGACTTCGTGACTGGGCTACTTGTATATAGAGGCCACATCAATTGTCTTAGTATCCCATAATGCAAAGCACATATCCTTATGGATATGTATAATGCTATGCAGTATACATGTCCATAAGGACAAGCAACTATCATCCTTATTGTCCATCCAACTGCTGGGATGGGCAACTACCCAGACTGGGTAGTGGGCTGTTTGCCCACTTGGATTTTTTTAAACTTGGATAAAGGATGAAACCAAGAATATAATATCTTGGCGTCTTTACTTCATAGCATAACCAAATGGAAAAAAAATTTCAACATCTATCTCTAATCCAGAGTATTTTAGTAATAAGTGAATGCTTGTATATGGAAATATGACTTCTACATTACTTCAACCTTGGTATCACTTTCAGGTCTGGCTCCCACTGATGAAACCTGAATAAAGATCAAAACCGGTCTAGGTAGTAGCCCTTCCCATAATGCATAGCATTATTCGTGTGCGTAAGGATATGTGCTTTGCATTATGGGATACCAAGGCAATTGATGTGAAGTCATTAGCTTCTATATACAAGCAGTGGCGTATTTAGGTATTTCCCACCTCTAGGCCCGCAGAAAGTGCCGCCCCCCCCATATTTAATGAACATGTTGATTTACATGCATAGCCTATTTATATCTTAAATTCATAATATAAATATAATTACAAAAATGAGAGCCCGGAAATTTCCGCTGCCCATCAAAATTTGTCGCTCTAGGCCCGGGTCTATACGGCCTATACCTAAATACGCCACTGTATACAAGTAGCCTAGTTGTGAAGTCTGCATGTGCAAACTTTGTTTGCTTGCACTTGGATAAAGGATGAAACCAAGAATATAATTTCTTGGCATCTTTAATTCATTAAGATAAATAATTAGAACGATATCTCTCTCTCTCTCTCTCTCTCTGAAAGAACTTGCCCTCAAACAAAACATAGTTAAAGCATTTATTATTTTTTTTATTTCTACTCTTTTCTCTATCTTTGCATTCATAATTTTGCTCTCCTCTAAGATGTTGGAACTCAAGCAGCAGTCATTCCGAATTCATTTTCAGTCTTTTAAAGACATTTCTCCTCCTCCTCATTCATCCTTGTTACTTTTGTTTTATTAATAATTTTTTTCTATCTGTATTTTGGAGAAACTACAATCATTCAAAATTACATCAATAACTTTTTCCCTTGAATCAACCTTGGCCTGACCAGCCAATCTACTCTCATATTGCAACTTTACTTACTTTACTTTACCATGCTTGTCACCTTCATAGCCTGCACCTAAGCCTCTTCATGGATCTGATCACCAACTTTCATGTAATCTTGTCCATAACATTTTCTTTTCCAACAGAGCTTGCTTGTTTCATTGTTCATCCATTTCACTCTTACTCTATTTTCAACAACTATTGCTTAAGTTCTTCCACTCCATTCCCTTTGTTATCATGGCTAATATTTCCAAGAGGTTTTTTGTTTACTACAGGCAACACTAGTTCCCATTTCAAAATGCTCTAACCTATATTACACTTTTAACATACATTAATGCTTTCCTTCTTTCAGTTCGTTCTAACAGTCCACAAATGTTTCACATTTTTCAAGGCATAAAGGAACCAATTCTCACAATGCATCCACTTGGAAAAATTTAGAGAATAACTCAGTATTCATGCCGAAGCTTTCCATAGTGCATATGTGCACTTTCTTCATGGATATCATTTTCAGATGATGATGATGATTTATAGCATAAGGACAGCAAAAGTCATACTGTGCCATATCAAAGGTTATAGCAATACACAAGGTAAGACTATTACAAACATCCACGCACACAGCACGATTCAAACCCACAACCTGTTGGTTGGAGAGCAGGTATGCTAACCACTCAGCCAACCAGTCCAGCCCATTTTCAGAAAATACACAGTAGAAACAAATGAATAGCAAGAATGCAACTGAACAAAATTACAACACCAAACATCACACTACAAAATTACTACAACAAACATTATTGAGGTATAAACCTTCCAAATTCCTAATAGAAAGTATACAGCAGAATATTCAATAAAAAAAACAAAATGAAGATTTATTCTGAAAATACAGAATGGTTTTTGAGACTTTTGTTCATGTATAGATAGTTTGCTGTCTAGAATTATTAATATAAAAAAGAATAGAGAACAATCTAGAAGTGCACGTTGAAAGTTTATTTTTCACTTGGTTAGACGATAATAAATTTAGTTTAATCCTTTATCCAAGTGTGAGCAAACAAAGTTTGTGCCTGAAAGTATCTTCAGGACTGGGGTAAGGTGGTACAACACCGGGCAACTCGTTGCAAAGGTGGAGCAAGCTAACATCACTCCTATCTCAGTATCTCCCATAATGCAAAACACATCTCCTTGCAGATATGTATAATGTTATGCATTAAGGGAAGGGCCACTACCCAGACTAGTTTCGACCTTTACTGAGGTCTCTTCATTGGGAGCCAGGCCCAAGTGGAGATACCAGGCAGAAGCATTAGCAAGGTCATCTCTACCTATAGGAGTTGCCAAATGGTGTGCCACCTTTTTATTAAATTACTCTGGATTTAGAGAAAGATGTTGAACCCCAGTCCTGAAGATACTTTCAGGCACAAACTTTGTTTGCTCACACTTGGATAAAGGATTCAACTAAATTTATTATAGTCTAACCAAGTGAAAAATAAACTTTCAACATCTTTCTCTAAATCCAGAGTAATTTAATAAAAAGGTGGCACACCGTTTGGCAACTCCTATAGGTAGAGATGACCTTGCTAATGCTTCTGCCTGGTATCTCCACTTGGGCCGGCTCCCACTGAAGAGACCTCAATAAAGGTCGAAACTAGTCTGGGTAGTGGCCCTTCCCTTAATGCATAACATTATACATATCTGCAAGGAGATGTGTTTTGCAATATGGGAGATAAGTCCTGAAGATACTTTCAGGCACAAACTTTGTTTGCTCACACTTGGATAAAGGATTAAACTAAATTTATTATCATTTTTTCATTGTTAGGCCGAGAACTTTTCAGACCACTCTCGTACATGCATATATGAAGACAACAAAGTAGAGATACTTAACTCAAAACTATCACCTTGGATAGAAATAAACCAAGGAATTAGTCAAGGAAAGAATCTTATCTGCTACTTTAATTAATAAAGCAGTCCTCAACTTACAACAGGGGTTCCATTCCAACAATTGCATCATAAGTCAAAAATCACTATATGAACCATAAGGATAAATTAAAAATTAATATTACTGAAAGCTAAAATGTGTGGGTATGTTTTATTATATTATTTTTAACTAATTTTATACTTCTTTAGAGTGAAATAATACAATGAACAAATTTTAAGATAAAATTTCCGTATATAGTACTGTACTGTAACAAACAATGAAACATGAATGTACATTGCCACTTACCAGTAAATTAATCAGCTGGAAACAGATGGAGCAAAGCTAACTGTTCACTGGTGCTTTATTAATTGGATTATTTATATGAAGAGACAGGGGCAGCCAGGACATTAACAACAAATTCTTCAGATTCAGGAACTGCAATGTTCTGAGGTTGGTTCACAAGATGCATAACTTGTGAAAGGTCTAAGGTTCATCTTCAGAGGTAAGGTGAGAGCAGGAGTTAGCTACTTAGAAATTTTATACATTACATCTAACTTAGTCTGCACATACTTTGCAAGCAATTGCAGCTTGCATCATTCTGTCTAATTTGCTAAATATTTCCATGTTAGGATCCATTTCCTCAAACAATTGAACAAAGGCAAATGCCTCAGTTAATGAGGCAGTTTTTATAAATTTTTTTTTCATTTTATTTATTTTTTTTTTACTGTAAACTTTTTGAGGGATGACTTTCCAGTTTGTTTTTTTTTCACTCTCTCCTCTTTTTTTCTCTTGTAAGGCTGTATCTTTGTCAAACAAATGATTTCAGTAGCTTCTTCCAAACTCCATTCATACACTCTGCTGTCACCTCACTGAATGATATATCATAGTAAGATGCAGGATGTTATATTCTTTCCAAAACTTTCTGAGGGTTTCCTCACTCTCTCTCAGCAACAGCCTGGGGAAAAGTATCAATAACATCACAATCCATGGGTTGCAGGAGTCAGACAGTTTTACAGTGAATACCACTTCATTCCAGTAAACAGGTTAATGGTTGCTCGTGGAGTTAGTTGTAAGTTGCATGTACGTTGTGAAGTAGAGGGCTGACTGTATAAATGACATGGAAAAATGCAAGGTATTAAACTATCATATAAGGTAATTTAAGCACATTCCTTTTTTTTTGCTGATAATTATCAGGTGATAATTACAAATTCTGAAAGCAATCTTAAGAAAGCTATTCTAAACCTAAATGAAATAGGTGAAGATTTTGGAACGTTAGCAACAGAAAAATCAAAAACTATGGCTTTTAAAGGTCAACATCTAACTAGATGTAAAATAGTAATAAATATAAGTATGATTTGCATTAACACATATAGAATTTATTAAAAACTCCATATTTTTTCCAATGATACATGGACATTGTCATTGAGAGAAGATATACCTTAACTACAGCAAACCCTCGATTTAACAGACCAGATTTAACAGACAAAATTTTCAGTCACATGTGAAAATTAACACCCTGTTAATTTTAAAATGCTTTTAACCAAGATTTGCTTATAATTAAATTAACAGGTTATTTTTTATTATTAATTTCCTGTTATTTTTAACAAATTTTGACAAATAGGCCATCATACGTTGGAAAACACTAGTAATTTAGCCAACATAAATGAGTCACCGCTAATAAAACATGTTCCGGGAATGATTAGGACGTGATCACCAATCACACTGTAATTGGTTCTTTTATTGCGTAGCATGACTTTCTGTGGCAGTTTTATTACACAAATTTTCGTAATTTTAGGAAGTTAATTATTAAAAAACAGCAGAATTCAAAAGTTAAAAAAAATGTGATGGTTTTTTTCAAAGCAGGACTAAAATTAACACACATGATCCACAGTAGTAGGTTTTTTATTACGTAAATATTTCGTCCTAGGTATCTTTAGGACATCATCAGTACAGTAGAGCAATACTAGGAATGACACAAAGTATGAGGTGCGTACGTACAATGGAATCCAAATTGCACGCAGTGGTACATTGCAGCCTGAACTTAAATTAGATTAAATTGAATTAAATTAATTAAATTAAATTAAAATTAAATTACAGGTAAGTTATTTTTACTTAACTGCCACCTACAAATCCATCAACCAGATCCACAACCTGTTACCTTTGCCCAAAGATAACTTTCACCTATGCTACTACCTGGTGTACAAGGTTCCATGCTCTTGTAAACTCTATTATTATGGACAGACAGGCAGATCAGTTTTTAAATGCATTTCGGAACATCAAGACCATATCCGCCTCATCAAACCACAAAAATCAGGCCTCGCTCAACACGGAGTTGAAAACCCAAACCACAAGCTCCACTGGGAAAAGACAAAACTCCTACACAGATCTTCATATAAATATGAATGCTTATATAAAGAGAGTGCTGAAGCCCTACTTCACAGACCAAATCTAAACCGCAATGATGTTCTTGCCATCCCTAAAGTATGGGAAATTGTCATACAAAATTGTGTAAAAATAACTTAACTGTAATTTAATTTAATTAATTTAATTCAATTTAATCTAATTTAAGTTCAGGCCACAAAGTGCCACTGCATGCAATTTGGATTTCATTGTACATATGCACCCCATCCTTTGTGTCATCCCTAGTATTGTTCTACTGTATTGATGATGTCCTAAGATACCTAGGACGAAATATTTACATAATAAAAAACCTACTATAGTTCGCCCACCGTTTGTAGGTCCCTGCTTCGCGTCTTTCCAAGAAGTCGATTCATGCTGAAGGGGAGAAAGAAATGAAGGACGTCCGAATTGGTCGCCAACACGCGAAATCACGTGCTTTATAGGTACAATTTTCCAACTGTTATACAAGCAACATAGTTAACTACAATAATCATAAAAGAGAAGTTAATTTTCCAACCGGTAATAATAAACAACTCATCCCACAATACAGACTGATTTACCCTATTATCAGAATGGATTCTCCTTTTTCTAACATGCGCAGAAGTGTTAAAAGATCTCTAATTGGTGGGTGAACTATACTGTGATTCACGTGTGTTAATTTTAGTCATGAATTCTCCACAGGTTTCTCTATATAATCAAGTTTTTCACAGCAGGATTACCTAAACCAAGTGCCTTAACATCAAACATTAACTTATCTAAAAGTGTGAAAATTGTTTTACACACAATATTACAGTGTAATATCGATAAAATTGCAATATAATGTTACAGATATTTTTATTTTTAAAAATTTCGCGATTTTAAGAACTTTCGATTTAATGGATACCCGTTAGCCCCTATTAGTCCATTAAATCGAAGGTTTACTGTACAATGAAAATATAAATAACAAGATATAGTTTATATCTTGGTCATAGCTGAGAAAATACAATATAACAGTTCAAAAGATCAAAACGGATAGCTTCTGTAATATTGAAAATGAAATAGTTGATTCAATATTACAAAAAAAAAAAAAAATGAATGAATGATTAATGGTGATTATTTCCAATAACTTCAAGACTGATAAGCAAATGACAGTTATCATTACCTCAGTCAGATTTAAAAAGAATTTCCATCCCCAATGTTAAAGGAATGTAAGAACAAATAGCTCAGATTCTTTGCAAGTACAAGCTATACAATACTTTCAAACTATAATAAAATTAGTTTAATCCTTTATCCAAGTGTGAGCAAACAAAGTTTGCACCTGAAAGTATCTTCAGGACTGGGGTAAGGTGGTACAACACCAGGGCAACTCATTGCAAAGGTGGAGCAAGCTACCAACACTCCTATCTCAGTATCTCCCATAATGCAAAACACATCTCCTTGCGGATATGCCTAATGTTATGCATTAAGGGAAGGGCCACTACCCAGACTAGTTTCGACCTTTATTTGAGGTCTCTTCAGTGGGAGCCAGGCCCTCCTATAGGTAGAGATGACCTGCTAATGCTTCTGCCTGGTATCTTCACTTGGGCCTGGCTCCCACTGAAGAGACCTCAAATAAAGGTCGAAACTAGTCTGGGTAGTGGCCCTTCCCTTAATGCATAACATTAGGCATATCCGCAAGGAGATGTGTTTTGCATTATGGGAGATACTGAGATAGGAGTGTTGGTAGCTTGCTCCACCTTTGCAATGAGTTGCCCTGGTGTTGTACCACCTTACCCCAGTCCTGAAGATACTTTCAGGTGCAAACTTTGTTTGCTCACACTTGGATAAAGGATTAAACTAATTTTATTATACTCTAACCAAGTGAAAAATAAACTTTCATCAACTTTCAAACTACTTTAGAAGCTGTCTTCATTGTTACTGAAGAATATAACAAAAAGGTTTGAAAGAGCAAAATAGACAGCTTTTTTGTAATTCAAAATTAAATAATTTATTGAATATTATAATAAAAAAGAAAAAGGGATAAATCACCTCTCTCTCTTTCTCTACAGGTGCCTGACCAGTTTGTGTTAACTTTGTTATTCTGGATAGTTATTCTGTTAAAATTAGAATCCAAGAACATCAGGACTACATCAATTTTTTAAAACTGGAGAGGTCTGGCCTCTTGCCATGCCGCTGACATTTGACATCGAATTCTTTCTTGAAACATGTGAAACATTAATGACATTACTCAAATCTTAAATTACTCGGATTGTACCAATCTCAAAGATATGGGAAAAAATTGTCACTAATTGTTTTTTTTTCTTTTTTCCATAATACTGAACAAGCTTTTCAATTTTTAATTACAGAAGCTATCCATTTTGATTTTTCAAACTCTAATATTATATCCTCCTGTTAACTTGGATGTGACTGAGATACAAGCTAGTAAGTGCATGTCATGTGAATCAGATCTTATGATTCATGTTTTAAATGTACTTAACTGATATTCTGTTCTCTCTCTGAGGATGTTCATGTTAACTGTGGATATAATATAGAGTTAAATTCTAGAGTTATTTAGGATGCATTTCATATGAAGATGAAAATCACATAAATATGAAAATTACAATATTCTTAAAAATAAGATATAATAAATTTTGTGCTTAAATCCAATCTGTTACAAAGACAAACTTGATTATAAGTTTATAATACACGAGCTTTACCAACACTACTATTATTATTATGTGACACCTCCAAGGAATCCAAAGACTCATCGAGGGAGGGCATCTACTCTACAACTCTCTGTCTCCACCAACTACACAAAACTGCTACTAGCATCATCATCATCTACACCAACAGCATCTACTGCCCACCACCACCACCACTAGTATTTTCACAGACTGCAGGATTCGAACCTGCAGCCTTTTGGCTGAAGAGCAGATACATTAACCACTGCCAACCAGCCCAGCATACAAGTGAAATCTGGATAATCCAAATAGCAACTGAAATGAAATTTATGATCATAAAATAAAGAAATCATGAAAGAATTAAATCACAAATCAATAATACAGAAAATATAAATGCAAATGGATGAAGAATGTTAAAAAGAATACAAATGGAAAGACTACCTAAACAAGCTCTTCATTATAAATATCATGAAAAAGAGGACCTAGATCTCTTCAATGAGAGACTTGCTGATGGTTTGAGGGTCAAACAGACCATAAAAAAAAGTTATGATGAATTGCTTTTATTTTACATTTTTTATTAATAATTTTCATTTTCATGTTTGTTTGTGTGTTAATAGGAACAGTCCAGTTTCAATTAATACAAGAGAAAAGGAAAACAGAGTCTGCACTAACAGTGCTCACTTGCTAAGGTTTCTGAATATTTCTCTTCATAAACTTTGTTTTGTCAAACTTTTTTTTTTTTTTTTTTTTCTGGTGATGAAAAAAACTCCACGGTTCAGTCAAAGCTAGCATTCTCAGGCTAATATTGTGATGTATTTATTTATTTGTTTGTTTGTTTTTCATTAAAATGTAAATTCAACATTTTCTTTCTCTCTCTACACAATAACCAACATATTATTTGTTGAAAGTTTTTCCACTTGGTTATATTATAAATTAAAGATGCCAAGAAATTATATTCTTGATTTCTTTCTTTATACAAGTGTAAGCAAACAAACTTTTCGCCTGAAGTGACTTCATGATTGGACTACTTGTATATAGAGGCTAATAACTTCACATCAATTGCCATAGTATCCCATAATGCAACGCACATCCAGAGTATTTTAGCAAGAGGGTGTCACACCTTTTGTATATGGAAATATGACTTTGCCATTACTTCAACCTTGGTATCACTTCTGGAGCAGCTCAAAATCAATCTGGGCTGGTAGCCCTTACCATAATTCATTGCATTATACATGTCCGTAACGATACGTGTTGCATTATGGGACACTAAGGCAATTGATGTGAAGTCATTAGCCTCTATATACAAGCCGTGAAGTGACTTCACGAGCAAACTTCGTTTGCTTACACTTGGATAAAGAAAGAAACCAAGAATTTAATTTTCTGGCATCTTTAATTTAAACCAACATATTATGCAATTTGACAAGGGATGGATGGTTAATTTATAATTGTTCCAAGGATGTCACAGATATACTGATAATCAAAGTACAACTCTGAAACAAAAATTCCCTAAAACATTTATGCTAGAATATATCCACAAAATTGATTTTTTGTAGGGGTTTGAATTTTCCAACTCTTAATATGCATTTAAAACTGATATCTGAAGAGAAATAGGTTAAAATTTTATTTCCTTTATTTATGAGAATGCATTATTGCCATTCACGTTAATGACTTTGCGTTTTAATTGGAGTTTATTTTCAGCTTAACTATAGGACTGTGTGGGAAGAAATGGGATAATATCAGCTAAAAAAAAAAAATCAGCTAACGCCTTTTTATTCCCGCATACGGGGAGCAGGCGAGGCCATTTAGCCCTATCTAACTTTTGGAGACTGAGTGGGCAGTTCAATTAGTTTGAGAATAAAATTACAGAGAGTAGTAAATAAGAACTGCAAATTAGGTTTCTACTAAGCCTGTGAAAAGCAGCTGCACTTTATTTGTTGATCCTTACTTCTGTTTTCGACCTCTCACTTGTACGGCAGTACAAGTTATTTTGAAATTACCACTAAAACTTTTTCTTAATCGGAAAGTGAATCAAATATCAGTGCATATAGTGCGAAGGAGCTTGAGTATTATTAAATCACAGAGATCGAAGAAGTCTCTATTGCTCAATGGGTTTCGATGCAACCGTTTAGGTTCTAATCCTGTATGGGACGAGAAAAACCTTTATCAGGGATATTCAACTGAAGGTAAGTTAACTGGTCCCGTACGGAGATGGGAATGTTTTTTTTTTCCTTGCGCAACCGGGCCAATCAGTGATGACAGCACATGCAATTTATAAACAAAAATGAATACTGATGATATACGACTAACTACTCATCATCATGCATATCAAGGATTTAGGCCTAGCATGGCCTGTTCTGGCCTTATAAGTCATCATTGAATCGTTTAAGAGGACATCCTGCTTTTCTTTTTTTTCTAATGGCTTGTACTTTAAGGCTTGTTTTGGTAATCTTTCTGTTTTCATTCTTTGAACGTGTTCCATCCATTTATGTTTATATTTTTTAATTTTTTCTATTACTGGTTCTTGATTTAATTCTTTTATAATTTTTTCGTTTCTTTTGTAATCAAATATGGTATACTTTGCAGTTTTTCTCATAAACTTCATTTCTGCTATTATTAATCTTTGTCTTTTTGTTTTATTGTCCAGATTTCACTTCCATACATTAAGACTGGTAGGGCTAATGTATTGTATACTTTTAGTCTGGTTTTTTTGAACTAGGTTTGGTTTAAATATAGAGTTAATTACACCTGTTATTTTTAAATATTTTACAATTTTTACGTTTATATCTTTTTCATATGTGATCATACATCCTAGGTAGTTAAATGAATTCATTCTAAGATCTTCTTATCTATTACTATCTTAGTTCTTGCTGGATCTTGTCCTTTAAAGGCCATACTTTTTTTATTTTTCTGTTGATATTATCATACCATAATCTTTGACTATCTCATTTAGATCTAAAATAGCTTTCTGTAAGTTATCTTCAGAATTTTTTATTATTATTTGGTCGTCGGCAAAAAGAAGAGTGTTTAAGTTCACTGTAGGAAAAAGTTTAATTCCTTGATGTATATTTTTATTCCATTTTATTATTATTTCATTTAAGTAAATATTAAAATGAGTTGCTGAGAGGGAACATCCCTGTTGGATCCCTTGGTTTATCTTTCTTGTATATGATAGCTCGTGATTTAATCTTATTTGTATTTGATTATTTTCATATATACTTGTGATAGCTTTTAGGATATTATTTGGTATTTGTCTTTCTTTTAATATGTTAAATAATGTTTCTTTTAACTTTGTCAAATGCTTTTTCAAAGTCAATAAATGCAATATGTGTTTCTAAATTGTATTCTCTTCTTTTCTCTATTATTAATTTTAGGCAAAAGGCCAGGTCTATACATGATCGTCCTTTCTTAAATCCATTCTGTACTTCAAAAATAAAGTTTTTGGAATATTTCATTAGTTTGATATTTAAGATTCTGCTATATATTTTGGAACAGGAATTTAGTATACTGATACCTCAATAGTTTTTAGGGTCATCTCTATTACCTTTTTTAAAGATAGGAATCACAATTGCTTTTTTCCATTCTATTGGATGAATACCAGTTGAATAAATTTTATTTAAAAACAAAAAGAGTCTTTCTTTGAATCTTGTTCCTCCATATTTATATAGTTCTGAACATAGCTGATCTTCTGCAGGTGATTTTCCGTTTCTTGTTTCTTTTAGGCTCATTTCTAATTCTTCTTTAGTTATTTCCTTTTCATTTTTGTTAATTGTTTGCCAGTTGTCTTTTTTAAAATATTTGTCTATCCACAATTCTGTGTAGTAATTTAGAAATTCTTCTAATTTCAATTCGGTGTTTAATTTTATGTTTTCTTTGGTATCTGCATTTAAGTGTTTCAAAATCTTATATACATTGGGTCTTATTTTATACAAATCATGTTCTAAATTAGAAACAAATTTGTTCCATGATTCTCTATGTCTTTTTTTTTTCAGACTTCTCTTTTAACTATGGCTCTTATTCTTTTACATTCTATTTCATCTTCTAATCTTTTACTGCTTACCCATTTGTGATAGGCTTCTTTTTTCTTTTTGATTATTTCTTTGATTGTATCATCCCAGATCTTCAGTTTTTTCCTTTTATTGAATTTTTTTGTCTTTCCTAAGCATTCATTTGCTGCTGCATTTAGTATCGTTTTTATATTAAGCCATTCTATTTCTTCATTTTGTTTTATTTTATCTAGATATTGGTTAATTCTTTGTTCATATAACCATTGTACATTTGTGTCATTCAATAGTCTAGTTTTATAAACAAATGTTTCAAATTTTCTTTCTGTTCTTGTTACTTGTAGCCATTTAGGTGGTAATCTTAATTTTATTTTAACAAGGAAGTGGTCACTGCTTATTTCATATCCTCTAGTTCTTATATCTGCTTATTTCATATATCTGCAAATTTTTCACTAACATCTAGTGAAAAATTTGATGTCTTTTCCTTTAATATAAAATAATCTAATATTGATTTCCATCCTCTTGCTGCCCAAGTATATTTATGTATGTCTTTATGTTTATAGAAGGAATTCATTATTTTTAGGTTATTATAAACTACAAAGTCAATCAATTTTTTACCATTCCTATTTACAGTATGTTCTCCATGTATTACTATATTATTATTAATTTTCGTGTTTCCAATTCTTGCATTGAAGTCTCCTGCTAAAATTACGTAACCATTTTTATTTATTTTATTATATATGTTTTGTAGCTGATTATAAAAATCAATGGATAACTCGTTCGCAGAGTATATAAGTTCTTTTCGCTATACACTTTGGTATTAGGTCTAGCTACTCACTGATGAAGCCTCAAAAAAGGCTGAAACCGGTCTGGGTAGTGACCTCCCTCCATAATATAATAACAACATACATTTCCTAGGAAATGTGTTTTTACATTATGGAAAATACCTAAGAATAGCGATCTGAACTTCCCCCATCTTTGCAACGAGTCGTCCGGTATTGTACTACGTACTAGGATCACTTGCTTCTGCTAACGCTATTGTCGCCGATACTTTATAGTTTACTATATTCGGCAAGAAACTCTCCGATTCCAATCTTTGAGTTTCTCATTCGGTTTTAAAACTATGTGGGATTTAATATCCCCTTAATTTAAGTAATAAAAATCAATATTATCCTGTTCTCTTTCTTCTTCTGGGGAATATAAACCAAAAATAAAAAATAAACCAATTATTGTTAAATATGCCTCTATCTATTTTTATTCTAGCTTCTATTATTCTTTCATTCCATAATTTATAAAGTTTTAACTGTTTTAAAAGGGAGTTATGAATCCAAATCATGACTCCTGCTTGTGCTGTTTGGTCTCCGTCAACTCCACTGTATATCACATTAAAATTTTTTTAACTAACTACTTCATCCTTAAATTATGATTATGAGAGGCAATATGGGTAAGGGCATTAGAGGCATGCAAGGACACGAATGGTTAATGGTGATTACTATTATCACCATACAGTTATCATATCATAACTCGAATTACTATTATTACCATACAGTTATCATATCATAACTCGAATTACTATTATCATACAGGTATCGTAATGGAGTTAGAATTTTGTTATAAAATGGCACTTGTGCATTTTGCGATTTATTATTGAAATTGATTCCAGATTAAACGGAACCTGCATGTATTATTCCAATGTGAAGCATTCATGTGAACATACACGCAACAAGCATGTTATCACCTACTTAAAAATTGACCGCACATGTTAATACGAACCTTGGTACTCCCGCCATCTTTGAAACTTTTGTCGGGTAACTCTAAATTGTGATATGAAATACAGTAATGAACACGACAAGGAAAAGAAAAATTAAAAATTACGAACAACAAAATTACAAATGAAAGATTAGCTTTTGAAAAATAATGAAAATAATGTGATGATGTTTCTAAATTACTAAAAATTACATAAGAAAATTAGATTGCATCCTTTCTTGCAATTTAAAATAGCTCCATCCATTATTCATTAATTCTGCCTGTATACGTATATTTATTACTGTTGCGCATCCATGAATTCCGAAGACTCGTCGTGGTTTATGAATCTACATATTTGTGTTCTCTCTCTTGCACTGTACTTGAATCATAATAATGTAGCTATCTGAAAGATTTGTACAATGAGCTTATGCCACAGTGAAATAAATAATTACTTTTTGATTGGAACTGACTTGGATGTAATGCATAGAATTAAGAAGGATGTGTGTGTGGGGGGGGGGGGGGTAAGAGTTATGAAATCGTGCTTTCTGCTTCCGAATATTAATTATGTTAGTGACACTATTAGGATGCTGAAAGGTGCAACGAAATACTTCATTGTTTGAGCAGATATAAATTATTTGAAAATGACAATAATGATAGGGAGGAATATCACAAAGGGTCATTGGAAGTAGCGGAGGAGAACAGTGAGAGGGTAAAAGGAAGGAGGCTGTTCCCAGGATACGATAGCGGCTAGTCGAAATGGGAAATGATTGCATACGAGTTCATGATGTAAGCCAGGTATGAAGAAAACGATGTGCAGTTTGGAAGTGTGGAGTGTGTTGGAAAAAAGAAAGGACTTATATAAGGCAGGTTGCACTCTGATAAAATTTGTGATAGAAAACTGGAGAAAGTGATGCTGGATAGATTGAGATCAAAAGAACCAGCTCGGTGAAACGAGGGCTATTAGAGAGGAGTGGCGTGAGTGTATGCGTGTAGACACTAGTGAGGTGCGTGAGTGTAAGAAGGAAAAGGAAATGCTAAATTTATTTCCTATTTCCTCGGATACCTAATAAAAATATTACTAGCAAAACATTACGAATTCAAGATAGCATTTAAAGATTAACAGAAACTTTAACAGAGTTAACGTTTCTGCTAAATATTTTCTAAATATTCCAAATGATGGTGGTAGTGGTGGGATAGTTCATATAAAATCTAAGGGAAAGTGGCAAGCCCAGTAGGCTGCAATGTATTGTGTATACGAATATATAAAATCTGGTTGCTAGTGCCAGAGATTGATTAACCAGTTCCCGAGTTAGTCAATCTCTGTCACCGGAAAAAAAAAATTTCTCTGGAAACTTGGGTTTTTCATTCCGTAAACTCATGAAAATCGATCGTAGAACCCAAACTATTTTCAGACATTCAAAATATTGGGTTAGGGTTTGGCATCACGAGATGGCGGCACTTGTTAGCCGTCTCTTCACTACATACCGCTTAATTAGTGACAGCCTTGGACCAGCTATCTCTGATTGGCTGCCAGTGGAGATTTAACTGCCTACTCAGTCTCCAAAGAGTTAGATAGGGCTAAAACGGCTTGCCTACTCCGTATACAAAAATAAAAGGCATTAGCTTTTTTTTTTTTTTTTTTTTGAAAATTAGATACAGCCTCGCCTACTCCTATATGGTAAAGACATTAGCGAATTCATTTATATTTTATCAAATTGCGTCATACACAATTGAGCAGAACATGCTGTGCAGCATATATTACTGCTTACAAGCACATTTACTGTGAAACAGCCAAAGCTAGTGACTCTCCTCGATTATTTCCGAAGTAGAGTTCTGACTGGAATATAAATATATTATCTTCTCCATGTAAGATGCGTAAGTTCATTGGTGCTATATCTCTATCAGAAAATATTTCTGCCACTTATGTTTATATGACATTTTGTCATCAGATTAGGAGTGAAAGAAGTACTGAGTACTGAGTTTGGCTGAACAATTTAGAAACAATTTGCCTAACATATTTTATATCAAACTATCTTCTTAAGTGTGTTTTAATTCTAGCAGCTGAACTTCAGCTATCAGCTAATGTCTTTTATTCCCTTATAGGGAGTAGGCGAGGCCTTTATACCCTATCTAGCTTTTGGAGACTGAGTGGGCAGTTCAATCTCCACCAGTAGCCAATCAGAGATAGATAACTTATGTCAATCACTAATAATAGCAGCCACCGATGAAGAGGCTAGCAAACAAGTGCTGCCATCTCTTGGTACTTAACCCTAACAATATATGTTATTGTCTGAAATAATGTGTATACTATGGTCGATTTTCTTGAGTTTAAGGGATAAAAAATAGGAGTTTCCGGGAGGAAAAACCCGCTTGCTCATTCGAAAGATCGACTAACTCGGGAATCGGTGGAAGAAAGGGAAGAGTTCCTCCAGTCGATGACTAGACTTGAACTTAAGTCTGACTTCGAGTGACCAAGCAAAGAGGACACAGGCGTCACTTTCACTGAGCTACACAGGCAGCAGCTGAACTTACATATCACCAAGTATTGGCACTTTTACACAATATAAGGGTAGGATTTTTGAACAGTTTTTTTTTCTCTTGACATCATGAAATATAACCCATTTTCACATCTACAAAATTTAAACTGTACCTGGCTATTTTCTAAAGATTCTTCTAGTTTGTCTTAATCATCAAACTGACCATGATATCCACTAAATCTTTTTCTTCTTCTTCTTCTTCTTCTCCCCTCTTCCATTATCTATGTGGATGATAATGAGGCCGAATGAACCCTTTCCATTTCTGTCTGTCTAGGGAGAGTCTGAACAAATCTGTCCCTTTGGTGTCGTTTGTTGTGATTTGGTTTTCAGGTCCTCTTTTATTTTGTCTATCCATCTAATTCTGGGCCTTCCTTTGGATCTTTTACCTTCCATCGTTGTTTAGCAGACCTTCAGATGGTAGTCTTTCTGGTCTATTCTTCCCATTCTGGACACATGGCCAAATAATCGCAGACAAAACAATAATAGACAAAATCCATTTCTTGGATTTTGTCTATTATTGTTATTTCTTGTTTTAGTCGTTTCCTTATAAACTAAATAACATTTAATGCATGTCACTTTAATTAGTGGTAATTAAAGTGACATGCATTAAAGAGACGGCTAACAAGTGCCGCCCTCTCGTGGTCCCTAACCCAATATTTTGAATGTCTGAAATAGTGTTGTCTCTACCGTTGATTTTTTTGAGTTTACTGGATGAAAAATCCGAGTTTTCAGAAGAAAGAATCTGCTTGCCCATGCCAGAGATAGAGTTTCTCAAGATCCGGTCGAAAAAAAGTTCCTCTGGTCGGCGACTAGATTTGAACTGACAGCTCTCTTTCTTTTGGCAGTCTAGTGCTGAGGATTTTAAACAGCACTTCCATTGAGCTACACAGACTCAAAAATATCATCCCAGGTGTGGATGGCAACATGGACTCTAAACATAAATTATTTGGTATACAAAATTCATATGCCGTTTTTTATTTAAAATAAATATCTGCTCCTGACAATTTAGTTGAAACCCAAACTTGTTCTTCCCAAATTATAAATCTTATCTGCAAGACTCGTTAAGAGAATTCTCAGTTTCTCTACTCATTTTCTATTGTCATGCTGACAGATGGGTAATGTGTGACCCACTTCATTCCTTTGGAATTTGACCTCGTGAATTATGCAGTGGAACCCAATAATTTTTCACACCTATATATTTTATTTTAGCATTTTGAGTCACATACTACTATTTTAGTTCTCTTGCATATTTCAAGTGTGTGGTTTTTCGACTGATATGTGTATTCATTTGAGCCCTTCCTGCCACTATCCTAATAGTATGTCTCGTTCAGCAACTTTCCAAAGTAATTACTCCCGTCAGTCAGAATATCTTTAAATTCTTTCATGATATCGATCATGAAAAAAATTCTTGCCAAAGTTTTCAGATAATTTTTTTTTGTTTGTTTCTTTTATCATAGCTTAAAATTCTTACACTTTCTCTATATTCCTTGAGGAAACCATTGGTTTACTTTTCAGGAACGTTTCGCATGAATTCTTCTTTCCCGTGATTCTCTTTAAATGTTTGAATTTGCCATACACTTTTACATTTTCTGTCCTTGAATAAAACCTCCACACAGAATTTGTGCTTTCCTCGGTGTTTACCATTGATTCAAAGGCCGACTCTTGTTTTCGAACTGTTATGTCTTTCTTTAATAATGTCTTTACCATCTAATCCAATTCTTTTTAATAATTCAATCATTCAAGTATGTTGGACTTTGTGAAATACTTTCTTGAAGTCGATGGAGCAACTGAATACTGTTTGAAATAGTGTCGATTCTGCGTTCGATTTTCTTGAGTTTTATGGGATGAAAAACCCAAGTTTCCATGAGAAAAACTTGCTTGCTGGTGCTAGAGATCGATATCTCAGGAACCAGTTGAAAGAACTGCTTAGAAAAAGTTCTAGTTGATGATTAGTATCAAACCTAGGTCATTATTCAGGCGACCTAGTGCTGTGGAGTGCTCATACACCTCTTCCACTGAATTATACGTTCCATGTAAAATATTTTCTTAAGATATTTCTGTCTGTTATTCATTTGCTAATCTACTGTTAGACCTTATAATTATTTTGTATTATTGTGATGTTGAATTCTTAGTTGTCGGGAAAATCAATTATGTCAACATGATAGTTTGACAATTCTATGAACTACCCTTCTTATCAAGCATTGCTTCTCACTAGTAGCCAACTTCTTGCTGTTCTATTTAATTCTGCCTGAAACGATAAACTTTTCTACATTATTAATTTCCGAATCTTTTATAAAAAATTAAGAATTCTTGATAAAATAAGAGGTCATAATAAAAAGTGACAATGGACCTAGTACTGGTCACAGTGAACCACAATAGCTACTAGTGCGCAATCAGAAGCATAACCCATCGATATTACTCTCTCTCTCTCTCTCTCTCTGTCATCTCTCACTTAACCATTTTCTTGACCGCTTTAGTGCCTTATGTTTAATGTTATATTTCTCTAGTTTGTAATAAGATGAGAGCCAGCAAAGGTTGCTCGATTGGTAGAGCCTCGCTAGTAATGACTCACCCAAAAAATTAAGCAAATTTGAGCGCGGTTAGTAGTTGGAAGGGATCAATCGTTCTATGCTATTGGCACACTCTCCCTTGATGAGTCTTTGGACTCCTGGAGGTGTCATATAATAATAATAATAATAATAATAATAATAATAATAATAATATAGAATCAAATGCCTTACTAAATATTATCAGATGTTCCCAAAAAGGGCAAACATTGTTAAGCTAAAAATTGAACAATCGCAATTAGGCGTTCTATTATGCTCCTCCAGTGCTGAGCCTCTGCATTTAACAACTTTTGTTGCGTTGAATCAATCGTCTGTTCTAATTTAAGCTTAGACGACAACTAAATTCACTTCTTATGGGACTCCCTTCGGGTGATTTTTTAGATTTTTCGTGTTCATTAATATACAGATATAAATGTTCCCAATCATTATATCCGTCAGCAGTGAGTGAAATTTTATTCCTGGAAAACAACTTACAACAGAAACAAACACAGAATCATTTTCTTTGGAATACATTAATCATGGCCGATTAATATATTCTTCAATGTTTTGTTCCCCAGTGTAATAATTTAATGAAACTTTCCGACCATCAGAACTGAACGGAAAAACGAAATCAATTTTTGGTCTCGACGGTGGATCTTTCATTGCGAAAGGTCTTTCGGTATCACTTAAAGATGGATTCCATCTTTCTGGAACAATGTTCATTTCAAGTTAACCACTTAATTTTTTTTAAGTGGAAGATGTTAAATCAGTTTTCCTTTTCGCCCTCATTGTTAATGATACTGACATTACTGGAATCGCAATTAGAAATAATTGCCATAAGCTCAGAATTTTTTATTTCTGTGCTTTTGCTTATTTTCTTTCATATTACATTAGCTGTTTCGGTTTTGCTTAGTTCCCTAGTGTAATGATTTAAGGTAGTAGGTATTTATGCAAAGCCCTGCTTTGTTTCTGAATATCCAGTTCTTTTTCCAATTTTCGTTTGCGATATTCTGCGCCCGATAGTTTTTCCTTTTATCAGACATAATGGAATGTTAAAATTATTTTAAAAGTCATATTATGCTTTCGATGTTGCCCTGATATGTTGTTCTTCTTTGTGGTCTATTCTTATAATGGCTCTGAGGAGTTTGTGGTCAGAATCTATGTTGAAGTATGTTTCGCCTATTGTACCAACATTTTGTACCAGTCTTTTACAGTCTGTTAAAATGTAGTCAATTTCATTTTTTGTGTCTCCATTCGGTGATTGCCAAGTCCATCTTCTTCCTAGGCGTTTGTTGAAAAAAAGTGTTCATGATAAAGAGTTGTTCAGCTGCAGCAAAGTCAGCTAATCTCTCTCCTCTTCTGTTTCTTTCTCCCAGGCCATGTGGTCCTATAAAACGTTTCGTTTTCTTTTCCACATCCTATTTTTGCATTAAAGTCACCACCAACGAATGTGTATGTTGACTTGTAATTTAATTCCTGTTCAAGATTCATATAAAAATTTTCTATTTCTTGATTATCAGCTACGGATGTTGGAACATAGCAGGATATTAATTTTATTGTTATATTATTCTCTATTCCAACTAAGAGTACACCTATTCTTTCGGGTATGATGTTACAAGAAAGGATCGACTTGGTGAGCTTAGATTTAACAATGAAGCTCACTCTGCCTTGTTTGCCATTGTTTGAGGATGCTCCTAGGAGTATCTGTGAGCCATTGTACCATCTTGCTGTCAGTTCTTTCAATCTTTTTGTTTCATTCACTAGCAGGATATCTAAGTTGATATTGGTTAGTTCATTGATTAATAAATCTATTCTGTAGTCTCTTCCCAAAGTTCGAATATTGAGGGTACCGATTGCCATTTTCATAGATTTAAGAGGCAGCCTGTTTTCATATGCGAGATTCTTAAACACCCCAGGCCTCACTCGGTGCCTTACCGCTGCTGTAGAAATGTGAGTGTGGGCAGCGCAGGACTCGGGGCCGTTTCTGTTGTTGCAGTAGTGGCATCTTTGCTGTGGTCGCATATACACTTCTCCTGACCAGGATTCTGAAGTGTTCGCCAGAGCTCTGCTAATGGTCTTGGGTCCAGGTCCGATAATGGTTAGGATTCCCAACACCCCAAAGTGAACCACAGGGATGTAATGCTGGACTTTGCACCCCATGAATTATGCCTACGAAATCCAAGGATGCTTTGAAGGTGAAGGTTAAGTGCCTGTTACAACCACTGATGATGTTGTTATATTCTAGATTTGTTTTATTTTAGGCGGGTTTTCTTCTAGTTGAAAGATTTTAATGATAGATTTTTTTTTGCGTTTTTTTCGTGTTAGTAAACTTTAACTTTTGCTAGTGGTGAAAGTTCATACGAGCTTTTTAGCAGCTGCCTTCTGGTCAAATAGCCAAACTGGTCGACTGAGGATGTCTTTTTATATCATACTCTATCTTTTTTTCATGTATGACTTCTTGCTATTTCTCGATTCATTTTATACTACAAAGCCCCATGATAAGATGCACGCACAAATCGACGTATTAGGGAAGTACGAAGTACTCGTATATATATTTTGTCCACCTGGTTCACATAATGAATTGTATTGCACGAATCGTGTAAGAGGCTTCTAGAATAGAGAATAAACTTAAATTTGTTGGAACTTTTCAACTATTTTTTTTTTATTAAAGTTGCCTAACGCAAATACCTGCATGAAGCAATAACGTTAATACATCTTCCAAGTAGGTTAACAAGCGTATATCACCCAAACTACTGTCCACGAACCAAGTACGCAACTATGATATCATTACTTTATCTTTTTACTAAACAGTGCAGGATGAGAGCGACTTATTGCTAAAACTACAAATCTCATTCAGTACGGAAATCGTGTTTGAGAACGATACTGTGGATCTTCACTTATAAAACGAAAGATAGTTTGCAATAGTCATCGACAGATGGAGATAACTTACTAAGGGAATTCAACAGCTCTTTCATCTCGTCATTACTGCAGATAAAAGTAATATTTGCTTGTTAATCCTTCCAAGGAAAGTGAAGCAGTGTTTTCTAACATATCTCGAAGGATTTTTTACGCGGTTTTTTTGTTTTTGTTTTGTTTTCAACAAGCAAAACCAATTTCTTTGAAACGCGCAACTTGGGAACGTCTACCTGCAAGTAACCTCCGACGAAATTTAGTGAAGCGGTAAATATTGCATGTTCGGCACACTAGAAGATCATGTCTTGCGAACCGTGCCTCTCTCCCTCTTTTTCTCTTTCTCTGTCTTACCAGTCCCACGATCGAGGATAAAAGTTTAGAATGCGGAGGTTTTTTTTTCCGCTACTCGCTGACGGAATAAATTAGACCCTCCTTTGCATGTTCGTTGTCGAACTGTATCATCGAATCATCGAACGTTCAGTGGCAACACCTAGGTATCAACCATTCGTCGCCGATTTCTGCTTGCGACAACAACAACAGGACCTGTTGACAGAATATTATTCAAGCTTTCTTATATGCAACGTTTCAGTAAACATTATTCAACATTTCTTTTCTCTCGTCAATTCTCCCTTATTCTTTCTTTTTTCTCTCTTTCTTTCTATATTTTGCTTTCTTTTACTAATTTTGTTTCTTTTTTTTTTCTCTGTATTTCTCTTTTTTTCCTACCTGTTTTCTTTTATATAACTATACACCTTTTTTTTTCAATCCTATATATGTCTTCTATATGTAATTACGTTATTAAAAACGTTCCTTGATGAAGAATAGATGTCCTTTTTAGGACTTCCAGGGTAACAAATGGCAATGCTGTAGCCAATGAAGTTTTAACTGAGGCTCGGCTATTGCCGTTACCCAGCCATGACTAGAGCTATTAGCTCAATAACACCCCATCCACACAGATTTTCTTTATTCAGATGACGGGATAAAGAGTCAAGGACTCAGTCCATCTCCCAGTTCTTTTAAGAACTTTAAGAACGTTCCTTGATGGTCGGTGGTTGAGAAGGTATGTGAGTGATGGATGAAACCCAGGGTAATGGATGGCAATGCTGTATCCAATGAAGTTCTAACCGAGGCTCAGCTATTGTTGTTACCCTCCTGCCATGATCAGAGCTTTAATTGCTCAATAACACCTTATCCCTGCACTGTCCTCTACAGATAACGGGGAGGATGAAAAGCATTCTTGCTTCGCCCCTTTAAGCCAGTCCTTATAAGGACTGTAAAACGTTCCTTGAAGATTTTTCAATCTTCTAGAATTCAGTTTTTTTTCGAGTGAATTTCTCATCAGAGAGATCAGAGATACGTCTTTCTTAAAATTCAATTGTAATGATATAGTGACATTGTGTCATTTTTTGAGAAGTTTCACAATCCTCTCGAGGCTTCAAGGATTTACAGAAAATTCTCAGGGTATTCCAGATTAACAGTTCGTATCCAGGAAAGGGCATTCTACAACGATCAGATTCAAAGAATTGTTGAACCAAGGATTCAAATGACGAGAACACTCCGGTGCGATCCTCTCTGACGTGGCTGAAACATTTCACAAGATCTGACACTACAGTCTTCCCAACATTTCTTATCTTATCAAATCCTATCTCAACAACCGCGAATTCAGAGGAAAATAAACGCAATCAGATCTACTGTAGAATAACAGCAGGAGCACATCCAAGGCTCCATGCTATCCTATATATATATATATATATATATATATATATATATATATATATATATATATAGGATAGCATATATATATATATATATATATATGCGTGGGCTGTTCAATAAGTAATAAGACTAATTTTACTAAATTAATATTGTGATGACCACTCATCACAATATTAATTTCTGTGGAATAAAGAAATGTTGCTGTCTGTATTAACAAAAGAGGTTGATAGATGGCGTATACGGGCTGATGTGCCAGAGTGTCACGTGACTAAATGCAAGCTTGTTTCGGCGCGACCAGTCTTAGAAATGGAAGCGTCCTTGGAACAGCGTTATGCGATTAAATTTTGTGCGCGTTTGCAAAAATCGGCATCGGACACATTTAACATGATACGCGAAGCTTTCCACGATGAAGTAATGTCGAGGGCAAGTGTTTTTCGCTGGCATAAAACTTTTAACGAAGGAAGACAAAATGTGGAAGATCTTAAACGTGAGGGAAGACCTTCAACGTCCATCACAGAGAAAATGATCAGCACAGCAGCGATTATCATCAAGCACATCAAAAGGAAGCGTCCATTGCTGAAGAATGGCTTCTTACTGCACCACGATAATGCAAGGCCACATATTGCTGGTTGTGTAGTGGACGTTTTGCATCTCGCACCGTGCGATTTCTGGCTGTTTCCTCAGCTAAAGAAACCACTAAGAGGCCGCCATTTAGAAAGCAACAAGCATGTCTAAAAGCTGCGGAGGCGGTTTTGAAAGACCTCTCAAAAAACGGATTTATATATATATATATATATATATATATATATATATATATATATATATATATATATATATATATATATATATATATATATATATATATATATATATATATATATATATATATATATATATATATATATATATATAGAAAGTATTTTACCTTAGGTATAATAAATGTTAAAGATACCAAGCTATTTTAAACCTGGTTTTACTCCATTTCCCAAGTAAGCAAACAGACAAGTAAGTCAAGTTTGCGCCTGCAAGTCTAGGTTACCCCACACGTAGTGCAAATCTCATCCTGAGATTTTTATTTAATAAGGTTAAAACACCTTATGGTAACTTGTTCTGGTAAAATACTTATAAGCTCTGTATTACTAAAATCTTGGTATTTCTAGCCTGGCTCCCACTGATGAGACCTCAATAAAGGTCGAAACCCGTCTGGGTAGTGGCCCCTTGCCTTTAATACATAGCATCATACATCTCCTCCAGGTGATGAGCTTTGCATTAAGGGTAAATATTAAGAATAGTGATCTGAGCTTAACCACCTTTACTATGAGTTGCCTTGGCTTGTACTACGTGTGGGATCACCTAGACTTGCAATACTTGCAGGCGAAACTTGACTTACTTGTCTGTTTGCTTACTTGGGAAATGGAGTAAAACAGGTTTAAAATAGCTTGGTATATATATTTATTTTATTTATTTTTATTATTTATTTTTTTTTTGTATTTCACTTTTCATGTTGTGCGCTTGAAGAAGTCTTCTAAGAAGATGAAACCAGTTCTGCGTGGAAGTAATTAATAATTCTATCTGTTTTGATGTCTCTCGGTTTCTAGTCTTTAAATTTCTTTTATTATATCATATAGATCAAATAGGTGGTCTGCCTTCTGCGATATTCTTAGCACTCCTGGACCTACTCAATGCTTTACCGCCACTGTAGAGAGGTGAGTATGGGCCATGCACCTTTGTTTCATTCGGATATATATATATACTCTTCTCCTGACTAGGGTTTTTGAAGTGTTCACCAGAACTCTGTTAGTGTTATTGGCTTCAGGTTCAATGGTGGCTAGGATTCCAAACACTCCAGGATGCACCTTAGAGAGATAGAGTTGTTCTTTGCACTGTGCACAAACAGCAGCGAGATAGGCTTAGAAATGAATTTAGAAAAAAAATCGATTAAAAACATCCACACAAATAACAGCAACCTATGTATTAATAACATCTCTATAGAACAAGTTAACTCTTACAATTACTTAGGACAAACAATAAAAATGAATAATGATTTATCTGAAGAACTAGTAAAACGAAGGAAAGCGGCATGGCTATCATTTAACAAACTAAAAAACACACATACCGATCCAAATATTGACTTCTCTGTGCAGGCAAAACTATTTAATGGCGACATTCTTCCATCACTCACATATAGATCAGAAACATAAAACATAACAAGCCAAGAAGAGACTCTCGGGATAACTCAGCATGCAATAGAACATAGGATTTATAACATCAGAAAAATGGAACATGTTTGAAACATGGAACTGAGAGAGAGAGAGAGAGAGATCAGGCGTAAAAGATGTGGCAATTACAGTATACAAAAACAAGATGAGATGGCAGGCGAGATTTAGGGATAACAGATGAACATACAGAATACTTATTTGGCAACTGAGGATAAAGAGAAAAGCAGGAAGACCACCTGCAAGATGGGAAGACCCATTAGTGAAATCTATGGGTATACAATATGGAAAAGAGAGGCTCAAGATCGAAATTGTAGGAGGAGGCATCTTCGTTACATGCACTCAAGGAGAAATCTTGAATGACACACATATCCATCAAGATAATTAGGGTAATGTCTTTGGGCAAGAGAGGAAATGAAGGATCTTTTTATTTCCAGCACTTACAGCGAAATCTAGCAGCAAGAGCCTCCTACTAGAATGTGGGGGAAAAGTAAACTCTGATACTGAAAAAGAGACCCAAAAGGCTTCACTTCGGCAATGCAAAATTATTCAAATTAAGTGGATATTGAATCTAACATTATTTCATAGCCGAATATAGAAAATACAAGAGTTTCATGCCGAATATAGAGACTATAAAAGTTTCGGCGGATACGCGCGTACGCTAACCTTTCATGACGGGCAACTCGTAGTGCAGCAAGCACCGATCACTGTCCTTAGTAATTTCCCATAATACTGTATAAAACACATCTCCTAGGAAATGTATGATGTTATACATTATGGGGGGGAAGTCACTACCTAGACCGATTTCGACCTTTTTTGAGGTCTCGTCAGTGGGAGCTAGACCAAGAATACTGAGGCTCGTATTGCCGAAACTTTATAGTCTCTATATTCGGCATAAAACTCTTGTAGTTTCTATATTCGGCATAAAACTCTTGTAGTTTCTATATTCGGCTATGAAATAATGTTGGATTCAATATCCACTTAATTTGAATAATTTTGCATTGCCGAAGTGAAGCCTTTTGGCTCTCTTTTTCAGGAATTTTTAGTACCTTTTGTGATGTGACACCTATTTTAGCAACTCGTATCATAAAGTACAAGTTTTGTATCACTTCATCCTGAGATTCTTGGTCTAGCTCCCACTGACGAGACCTCAAAAAAAAGGTCGAAACCAGTTCGGACCTGGCCATGAGAGGCTCTGCTTGGGGGTAGGTTTTTGCCTGTCTCTGAGTGGGACCACCGCTGAGATTACGGCTCTGCTTGGTGGTGGGGGTGAGCCTGTCACTGACTGGAACAACGCTGAGTTGGGCGATCCTTCGAGATCGTCTTATTTTCGGAGCCCGCTTCACCTATACAAAGGTCGAAACCGGTCTGGGTAGTGACCTCCCCCCATAATGTATAACATCATACATCTCCTAGGCGATGTGTTTTATACAGTATTATGGGAAAATACTAAGGACAGTGATCGGTTCTTGCTCCACCTTTACTACGAGTTGCCCGTCATGAAAGGTTGGCGTATGCTCGTATCCGCCGAAACTTTTATAGTCTCTATATTCGGCATGAAACTCTTGTAGTTTCTCTGAAACTCTTGTAGTTTCTATATTCGTCTATGGAATAATGTTAGATTCAATATCCACTTAATTTGAGTAAACTCTGATAGTTTTCGTATCAGGTTGATGTATAACGTGTTTGTGTCACAGGAAATAAAAATTTTGTATTTAAAGACGCAGTTGGGTTTTGGGACTTATCAACGCTGTGAATTTTTGGTGCTTCATATATATATATATATATATACACTTCTGTGCATGACAGAAGGTGAATCTATTCTGATAATACGGTAATCAATGCATTTCGTGGGATGAGTGTTTGTTATTACACGTCGGAAAATTAGCTTTTTTTAATGAAAATTCTAGTTTTAAAAGTGGTAACTGTTTTGCTTGTACAACAATTGGAAAATTTTGCGTATACAGTACGTAATTTTGCGTGTTGGAGACGAATGCTTACAGCTCTTATTCATCTCTCCCCTTCAACATGAACTGACTCTTCTTGGCACAGTGCCAACCAAGGTTCTCGCATCTGTTTTCAGACAGTATATTGTTAACAAATTCTTTGGGCCAAGATCCTCCCCTCTCCTCTAGTAATTTAAGAATTTTAGTTCATAAATTTAAGTTCTTAATCATTCTTTTAAGCTCTACCTTCAAAGTTGTGAACCTCTTTTTATCTAACAGTAGGTTAGGGTGCCAAATTTAGGATGTTTGTACTTTTTATTTGTCTATTACAATTTTAAATAGTTCCTACTAATAATTGCTTGTTAATTCCTCTGTACTATGATTAACTATTTGTACACCGAAGATGTTGCGTATAAATCATGTGAAATGTTATCTGCTAAATAAATTAAATACTAAATAAATTAAATAAATTATTTATTTTGTTCCTTTGGGGTTGTGAATTAAGCTGCAAAACATAGATGAAAGAGCAGACTAGGATGACGAAAAATCGCTAAAGAAAGTGTATAGTTTAATAGTTACAGTAGACCTTGGAGTGGTTGTGGATAAGGATCTGAAGTTTATAGTATACAATGTACAAGTTGTGAAGTCATCACATCAGATAATGTCAACGATGCAGAGGACCTTAACTTACAGAAATAAAGGGATTCTTGTTCCACTATATATGGCCTTGATCAGGCCTTGAATGGATTGTAGTCCCCTGGTTTTCAGCGCAATGAAGATACATTGGAAAAGGTCCAGAGAAGACTGATTAAGGATGGTAACTGATCTTCTGGATGTGGGGAATGCAGTTTACAATAACTGGTACAAGTATCTAGTGTGATAGTCAATGATTGGCTCTCACAGGTGAAGTTGAAAGAAATACTTCAGGTGATCATTTGAGAATTCCAGATGGTTTAATCCTGTTCTATAAGATACGATTATCAGGGATGAATGAAGAGGAGAAATAATGTATTGAATTCAGAGTTAAACTGTGAATAAATCTAAATAGTTTTGAAGTAGTGAGAGTTTTTTTTTTCAGATACCATTCCAATCATAGTTATGAACATTGTAGTATATGGTTGACGAAGTGGATAGTACCATCATCATCATCAAGTTCCTGACAAATACCCTGAGGAGGGATTGTACTGGATCTTATGACAATACTGCATGAAAAGTTACATTATAAACTTAATATCAACAATTTCCCTCCAGATTGGCCTGTCATCTGTGAACATTCCAACATTCCAGTATTGAATTCAGAGTTAAACTGTGAATAAATCTAAATAGTTTTGAAGTAGTGAGAGTTTTTTTTTTTCAGATACCATTCCAATCATAGTTATGAACATTGTAGTATATGGTTGACGGAGTGGATAGTACCATCATCATCATCAAGTTCCTGACAAATACCCTGAGGAGGGATTGTACTGGATCTTATGACAATACTGCATGAAAAGTTACATTATAAACTTAATATCAACAATTTCCCTCCAGATTGGCCTGTCATCTGTGAACATTCCAATATTATCAGATCTTATATTTCTAAGCAATTTTCCAAGACAAAGGAAAATATCGAATTCTGAAGATTGCATTGATTATGTTAGTAAGATGTACAACAGCTCTGCAGGGTAATAATTTTATAGCTTTGTTTGCAATGCCATCTGGACCAGGAGCTTTTTTATTCTTTGGGTTCTTTATGATGGCATGTATCTCCGCTTGTAAAATGGGCGTTTTTGGCTGTAACTGGTAACAGGGAGTTTTAATGTGCATCTGACATGGTGATGAATTCTGTGAATGTGGTTGATGTTTAAATTTTCATATGCCGGTCTACATTGCTCTTCTAAATTCCTTCGTATGGCTTCTGCCTTTTCTGCGTCCGTATGTGCAACGTCCAGGTCAGTTTGGAGAGAAGAGATTTACTCTTGTTTCTGAGATTCGTCAAGAGTTTCCAGATGGAATGATCAGCAGGGGAGATTGAAGCTAACTTGTTTTCCCATAGTTGGTTTCTATGAACTTTGAGAGCATCTCTAACTGAGCAATTAAGTTTGTTGAGGATTTAGGATTTTTTTTTTTTTGTCTTGAGAAGCATGTGTGTTATGATATCTTTGCCTTGCTTTGTATTTCTCTCTTATTAAGTTCATGATGTCTTCTGGAAGACGATTGTGCATGACGGCAGCTGTAACTTGGCGACTGCTGTTAGAGCTGCATTACTTTGGTTTGTGAGATTTTTACTGCTATTTCAATTACTTCCTTAGATCTTATATGTGGAACAGGGTCAAATATATTCCAGAAGAACTTTAGATAGATTTCCCAAACTATGAAAGAGTGTGAGATGAGAGACAGTTCTTGTTTTTCTAGCTGAAGTAGGATGGGGTTATGGTCTGATTATAGTTCATGTAATGTTCTGCTGCTATACTGATATTGAATATTCTATAGAATGACAATATCCAGGATGTCAGCAGTGCCAAGAGGACTGTAATGAGCTGGTTCAGTGGGCCTGCACGACAGCTTAGCTAGATCCTGTGTAGCTGAAAAGGATGCGTCCATTTTTGTTGGCAGTTCTACTGTTCCATGAAGAATGTTTCGAGTTTAGATCCCAAGCGATAATGATGAGCTCTCTGACTCCAAAGATGACATCCAAATCAGAAAATAGAGAAGTTTTTACCGGTGGGATGCAACGTAGGCTGCATAGATTTTAAGTTTTACAACTGTGATGGTGTGAACCTTATTAAATGTAATCTGAAGATCAGTGGTTGGAGGGTTAGTTAATGCATGGTGAATATTGTAATTTTTAATAAAAATTGCCGTGCCACTGCCTCTGTAGTCTAGCCTGTTGTTTTTGTGGAGCTAGTATCCTTTCAGTTTAGGGTCATCTGCATGTCTTAAATGGGTTTCATTGATTAGAATAATATCTGGGTGGTATCTCTGAGCGAATTCTTGGATTACTAGGTATTATTTGTTTAGCCGTTGGCATTCCAAGTTATAATCTGGGAGAAATCTATTTCCGATCATCAGTGAGTGCAGTTAGAATGGACTGGGTTTCATACAGGAATCGTTTCGTAGAATTTAACCACCTCACCGGCTGTTATGGATCAAATATGCATCCTCATATCTTCATATCCATCATATATTTCAATGTAATATCAATAGTATTATAATTTTAATATGCACTTCGCATCCATGATAACTTTGACGTCTATAGACGTCTTGGCCGGTAGCGTGGTTGAAGGGTTGGTTTTACTGAAGATTTGAAGCATATTTGCAAGAAAAGTTGTAATGATTGCTGTTAGATTTGGGTGTGATTTTAATTGATCCTGATCTTTTTCGGGCTGGCGACGTCAGCGTATGTTCTTCCCTGACGTTGATAATTCATCCTCCTGAAGGCCTCAGGCTGCGGAAGTTGAGATTCTGGCATACTATGTTGAACATTGAAAGACTGGGGAACTGAAGCTTCTGATGTCTGCGTGCCAGAGGAAGAGGTAGACTGTTTGTTAGAATCTGTCCTTTTGTTTTTTTTTGTATGGTAAATACATCCTCTGTAATTGGCCGGGTGTGGGCCACCACAGTTTGCACATTTAGCCGAGATGGATTTCAGCTTGGTGCAAGTTTTATTGGGGTGGCCCTCACTGCATTTTAATCACTTATATTCTGCTTTTGAGCACGTATTTTTGACATCTGTGGCACTGTCCAGATGAAGCCTTTCCCTTAAAGTTTCAGGAGTGATCATGAGCCCACAGGTTGAAATTAAATCATAAATTTTTTCTAAGAATTATGGATCTCTACCAGGACTCGTGACATCGGGCTCTTGTCATCTCTTAGCATTTTGCTGACTTTAACTGGTGGTAAATCTTGGAAACAGAGATCTTCTGTTATCTTGTCTGCAGTGATGTCGTCTGACACACCTTCGAGCACCACCTTTAGATTTTTCTCAGAGCTGAGGAAGAACGTGTGGTACAGCATGCCCTGGTCGTTCATCACCTTAGTCAATCTTCGTTAATTATCCACTGAGGCGGGATGGATCTTTATACCATCCTCCTTATTATTGGCTCCTGTATATGTTATTTGCAAATCTTCCATGCCGTCATTTCTTTGCGATTCTGTAGTTGTGGTTTTACGCTTCGATATTAAATGAACATGAATTTCTCCACAATCTGTAGGAGCAGAGACCACCAAATCAAACTTCTCCGCCAATGGAGTAGCTTCTTCACCCTCCTCATCGTCTTCTGACATGAAGTATAAATTTAGGAAGCCCAGCCACTCAAATGTAAACTTTAATAGATTTTTCCAGTAGACTCAATTCCAGCTTTCTATCAAATGTCTCTATGAGGGCGTCAGGGGCAATTTTACTCATGATGATTGGAAGGAAGTGTTAAAACGCAACTAATATTGTAGGTCCAAGAGCCCACCTGTGAAATCCCGTAGATCAGAAGATGTATCCACAAAGAAAAATCCTGCAGACCAGAAGGATCTGCTAGCAAGACCGAGAGTTTGAAAAATGCACTGAGTGAAGATGGAAATGTCGTGTACTCACTAGCCCTCAACTCAAAATTCCCACCTCTGTAAAAAAAAACCAAGCATCCACCACTGGTTCTCGTTGTGGATGGAGCCAACACAGCCATTAAACCTCATGCACTTTTCGTGCAAAGGGGAAGAATTTAGGATTCGAGTTGAGTCGGAGCCAGTGCAATGCGAGAAACACGATACACATCTGAAAATAAAAACTAATCGAACGCCAAAATTGTACGAAAAGCAAAACTATCGAAAACGTCTCTCATCGATCCTGTCACACTCAATCCTTTAACTATGGTGAAAACTAGGCAGAACTAATATGCGTCACACAAATTCACACCGGCTTATAGAAAAACTCCTTTTCTGCCTCGAGAAACGACTCAATATCAACGTTGCAGACTGGATGGGTGAAGCAAACATGCTTTTCATTTTCCACTTCGTCTGCAAAATAAAAATTTATGGATGGGGTGTTATTAAGCTTACGTACGTCCTATGGGGACAGTGGGATTAGCTGTTCAGCTGGGAGTAGGATTGACTTGGGTCTTTTGTGTTTCACCATCGCAAATAGAATGCTATTTTACGGTTGGTCCGATTTGGAATTTACAAGGTTTAGGAGTTGATATATATAAGAATTGTAAGATCTACTCATAGCCTCCTCAGCCAAATGTAATAGGCTACGATTATGCCAAGATAAACTGGATATGAAAGTAAGCCTGAGAAGGAGAAACTGTAGTTGGATTAGGAAAACGATCTTTGAACACGGTCTGCTTTAAAAATAACGATTTCAAGACGATGAAAATTTGATACGATACATTGAACAAAAATCAAAGAAATTGTGCTTTTTTTGGTATCCCAAAGAAGTACAATTTCTGTCGTATTATTGTGATTCATTGTCAACGCACGTACCACCTCATTCTCGGCCGCTATTCTCCTTGTAGAAATCTCCTTGTTCATTCATCATTCCTTTATTTCAGCAATGATATCTTGCTATAAGAATTCCGTAGAGTTGTTTGATAATATCCGTAGTTTCTGCCCGTGAAGTTTTTTTCAGTACGCGATATGTCTCAATTATATCATCATTTCTCCGTTTGCTTACCAAACTCTGCAGAGCACATTCTCTCAACGTATCCTCAGAACTCATATTTCACAATTCTGCTATCTTTGCCGCCTACCTCTAAATCGTTTCAAGATATTTCCTGAAATCCAATCCATTAAATGAGTACAGTATTCTATCTGTAGCTTAATCAACTTTCAACACAGTGAAACAAGAACTACCTTCTTTTTTTTTTCTCTTAAATAATGAACAATCCTTTTCTCTATGTGTTTGGTATCCTTTTCAGTATTTTAACATCATGCTCTGCCGTTATCTTTACCATTTATTATGCCAAGACGTTTATATTTCTAAATTTTAAAATGCAAAACTTTCCATTGAATTATATCGAACTTATGTTCCACTTCTGTATCTATGTAAGTAGTCTAAATACGTCTATATTATAGAATAATCAAAACATTTAATATAATTGACACGAGTGGTGTGCAGAAAATATACAAAAGCCATGCTAGTTTGTATCTGTCAAGGTGTGTGAAGCTTTCAGTATAAAAAATATATAAAATAAAGCTGTTTTATTTCTGAAAGCGTGTTTTGAATGTTAAAATTAACAATCGTTGCTAAGTGGATTTAATAGGTATGAAGACTCAAGTCGATAGTATAAAGTCATCACAGTTTACCAAGACCAAATGAGTACATTTTTTTACTGTTTCCAACTTTTCAGGCAAAATATGCGAAGGAAGTTGTTTTTCATCTAAAGGATATGTTTTCAACTTCTGACTCTTACGTATTTTATAGCAACAAAGACAAGAAATTTCCCCCTTACATCGTGGAACTACTGAAATTATGTCGAGAGAAAAAAAGTGCGTGTGAAAGGTTATAATTCCAACTTATGAATTGAAATGTTGTCTTTTATTCAGTTCGTGAAAACTCAAGCACGCCATTCCAGGATAAATTAAAGCACCTTAAGAAAATGTTTGATATATAGCCAAGACTTGGTATTACAAATTTATCTTGTTAACTGAAAGTTATTTTAAATGTGCAACACTGCAGGAATTTTAACCAAATCGAATGAAAATAAGCAATAATGAGCAAACATTATTTTCCTGTTAGGTCATTGAGTTTAGGAATAGCTTGTTATGAAAGCAAACCCAAGATCAAACAAGTGAATCAATATTAAATGTGGTAAATGTGAGAAGATAGGTAAAATTAAAACTACACGACAGAATATTAGCCAAGTTTAACACAGCAGGAGAAACGTTTCAATCCAATGTCTGATGAAACTTATTCCTGAAGAGAAACCGGACTAAATGTGTTGTTCCAATTCCTGATGACGAAAGATCATTCGGAACATTTAAGCTGCAGTTTGAATTTGATATATACGAGGGTGGTTTGAAAAGTTCTTGACCTATCAATGAAAAAACGAATTCATAATTTCAAAATTATTTTATTTTTCAACAAAGTCTCCATTAAGATTAATACATTTATTTCAGCGCCATTATCCCGTCCCTGTAGTGGTTCTCGGCAAGATTTGCAAAATACCCCTCTACAGCTGCAATCACCTCTTGATTCGAAGAAAAACGCTGACCAGCGAGGAATGGTGTTAGTTTTGGGAAGAGATAGAAGTGAGAGGGAGCCAAATCTGGGGAATAGGGTGGATGGTCCAACAATTCATAGTGCAGATATCTTAATTTTCCCATTGCCAAAATACTTGATTTTTTTTTGCCAAAAAGATGATTTTTTTTTCTCGGCAAACAGGTTCTTTTCTTACGATTTTTTTCGTTAAGTCTGGTTAAAAGATCGGAATAATATTCCCCAGTTATTGTTTTACTCTTTTCAAGATAATTGATAAACAAAAGCATCCCAAAACACCGATGCCGTGACCTTTCCTGCTGATGGAACCGACTTTGTCTTCTTTGGTGCTGAACAACCGGCTTCTGTTTTTGACTGCTGTTTGGATTCTGGTGTGTTATGGTGAATCCAAGTTTCATCCATAGTAATAAATCGATACACAAAATCAGTTTTATTCTTGTTAAAACTCTTCAAGCACGGTTCAGAGATTTTCATGCGAGTGCGTTTTTGATCTGCTGTGAGCAAGCGCAGCACCCGTCATGCGCAAAGCTTTTTCATATGCAATTCTCGTGCAAAATATATCCTAAACGTTCTTTTGAAGTGCCTATAGCCTCAGTAATTTCACGTACTTCGACTTGCCGGTCATCGATTACCATATCGTGCACTCGATCAATGATTTCTGGTGTTGTTACACTTTTTAGACGTCCTTCACGTGGATCATCTTCAAGGCTGGTATGGCCACGTTTATACTCGGTAGCTCATTTCTTAATTGTCGAAAACGAAGGAGAAGAGTGCCCATTAACTTTTTTGAACTTTGAATGAATTTCTTTTGACGTTAAACCTTCTTTTATAAAAATGTTGTTAACCGCACGATACTCAATTTTATCCATTTCAAGGGATACAGATGACACTTTTGCTTCAGACAGCTGTATAAACAAACAACTTGATAGAATGACTTGCAATTTCGCATGAATGTTTATGACAAATGTATTTTATACCAACTTAGAAAAAAAAAAAAAAATCCTGCCGATAGTGTTGCCATCTATGATCGAGGCCGAGAACTTTTCAGATTAAAATTCTAATTAAAAAATGATGATACCATACATGCTTTGTTTTATGTGTAACAATTATAGGAAAATTACCACATTATTTATTTGATTATGATTGTTTTCCTGCAAATTTTATGTTAAAGAATAAAAACATATATCAGTAATGATCACTACTTTTATGGACAATTATTAGGAATTCGTTATTCCTGAAGGAATTAATTGTACAGATTTCGAGTTGTTACTACATACACATTTTTGTCTGTTAGTAGATCACGTGTTTCACTTGACAGATGTTTGCATTTAATGACTGTAATAATTTTGTCCGTTTTTACAATTTCAGAATCTCTTGAAATGTATTCAAAACTTGTTTTGATTTGTGCGGTGATTCTATAACTTTACCCTAATTCACTGTCGCTTTCTAATACTGTATGTCTTCCCTTATACGGTTTTATTGCAGCCGCATTCGCAAGTTCTTCATTGAGGTGACGATCTTGCAACCGTGTTGCAAGTTCTTGTCACTGCGAAGCTATTAATACGTAAGATATCTTTGTGCTTTAAAGAAATAATATCACTTATAATATTGTTGCTGTATTTTGTTCCTCCTGTAAATAAATTCCATGTAAATGGTTTTAATCAAAATCAAGAGCTTATTTATAGAATATCACAATTTTACGCATAGTGGGAGGGGCCACTACCAGACCGGTTTCGACCTTTTTTGAGGTCTCGTCAGTGGGAGCCAGACCCGGGAGAGATACCAAGGTTAAAGTAATGCAGAAGTCATATAGAACCGTAGAAAGGAAAGATATATTAGAAAGCGAAAGGGAATCAGGGTAAAGTTATAAGATCACTGCACAATAAACGTCGAAGCCGGTCTGGATAGTGGCCCTTCCCATTATGCATTGCATTATACACGCCCCCGAAAGGCAGTGTGCTTTGCATTATGGGCAGGGGCGGCTCGTGCATAGGCACTGCAGAACTGCAGAACCCCCAATTTTTCTCGATAATATATATATATATATATATTATCGAGAAAAAAAAAATATATATATACTATAAATATATTTATTAATTTATTTATATTTGCTTGTAATATTTAATTTTATCATCAACAATCCTATACAATTCTCTTATTTTGTATAAAAAATATTGATAGTAAAAATCCATGTTGTAGCATTTAGGAGGGCGAAGGACTCTGGCAGCACTGTGTTTACCACAGTGTCATATTGCTAGTATTTGCTACGCGCGTAAGCATATGCTGGTCATAGTGAGATGCGAGCTATTAGCCTATTGCGGCACTGTCTGTCGCGCAGTTCCAAACTGCATATAAACAACTAAGGCTCTAAATAAATTTAGAGCCTTAGTTGTTTATATGCAGTTTGCACCAGTAGTAGAGTGTTGTTCGTAGTGCTTATCGTGTTTACTCCGTCTCTTTAAATATTTGACATTAGAATTAAAGACATAACATTTGTTATAGTTAATATTTTAGAACATTATTGGGGTTATGATAACGGATTTTATTTTGAAGTAATTGCGAATTATACTAAACTGTATACTTTTATCGATAATAAACAATATTTTTTCGTGAAACAAAATAAGAAGAATATATTTTATTTTTAAGTAATTTTGAATTACAACAAACTGTATAATTTTATCGATAATAAACAATATTTTTTCATGTTTAATGTTTTTTTTTAAATTTTTACCATAATTTTGATATTTTATCCAAACACGTATACACTGTACTCACAGTGTGTATTATATATTTCGAACGTTGCAGCACCCCCACGATTTCAAGCTACAAGCAGCCACTGCTCCCCAGTTTTATCAATCTCAAATTATATTCTAAAATTAGATGTGTGTAGATTTTTTCAAACAATAGAAAGATAAACAAAATTGGATTTTTCTCACATAAAACTGGCTGGAGATTATTAAAACATAAACAAAAAAAAACATGTTTATCAAGTAACGGCATCTTGCTCCGGGCTGTACGTTTTCTTACAAATCCAAACAAACATCTTAAGAAATTAAGATGTTGGCATCTGTAGACTTTTTTTTTTTTTTTTTGTAGTCACAATTATATATACATATATATATGTTAAAGATACCAAGCTATTTTAAATCTGGTTTTACTCCATTTCCTAAGTAAGCAAACAGACAAACAAGTCAAGTTTGCACCTGCAAGTGTTGCAAGTCTAGCTGGCCCTGCACGTAGTGCAAGACCAAGGGTAAAACCAGGTTTAAAATAGCTTGGTATCTTTAACATTTATTATACCCAAGGTAAAATACTTTCTATATATATATATTTATTTATTTATTTATAGCAACATAAATAATATATATATATATAAATATATATATTATTTATGTTGCATAAAGGAGGTACCAAGGCATAAGTGTACATTGATGGATTATTATTATGTGATCACACCAAGGAGTCCAAGGATTCATCGCTGAAGGGCATTCTACTGAAATGGGGAAGGCAACAATTAATAAAGATGATGTACAGATCCCTCAGAATGACAAATAGATTAATATTATTATTATTATTATTATTATTATACGGACATCTGCATGGAGTCAGTAGATTAATCACGCAGAACCAAACTATCCACACAATATCTATCTTGCCATATCATCAAATAATAATAATTGACCGCCTTTCCTGATTTGATGACATAAGTAGTGGTGTGTGTTGTCTATACAGAGGTCTGATGGTTTAGACTGAATTAATTCGAACTGGCTTGGATTTAATGGATACTAGATACAACATGATTTCAGCTGAATTTTCTTAGAAACTAAGAAAGATTTAATAAATTAATATTAATTTTTTTATGTTCTTATCTCATTTTTAGCGTTCGCTGTCTAAGACCACCTCGCCCTTGAACGAAACTGCGAACTTTGATAAGGATTACAAAATTCCTACTATAACAAGAAAAATAATGTATTCTTAATTTTTAGATATATGATTTATTATTTAAGTGGCAGATTTATTTAAAAAAAATTAAAAACAATTTATTGGCAAAGTAAGCATCGCCAATAAATTTATTAGTTTCACATTAATTCGTTAACTAAAGTCCCAGTGAACAATCAAATAAATTCATGTCATTGAATGAATGATTATTAGCTCAATACTTTTTATAAACACAGAGGGCGTGCTCAGGTATCTCTGATAATTGTTATTTTCTCTTTATGCACTCAGTCAGGCTGATTTTTTCCCCTCTTTCTATCGCCCTGAGTTACTTTCATTTTTGAAAGAGAAAACACACCTGGGTCAATCAGAGGATGGCTCCAGTTTGTTGGCAGGTAATATCTGTCAGTAATAATAATATCTGGAAAATATATGGTGCAGTGGCCTGTGCTCGATACCTAATTCCACTTGTAATTAGATTTAGAATTGCTTCAAGGTTTGTAAGAATATCCAGTGTTGCACCGGAAAGAAAGAAAAAAAAAATGTCGGATATATTAAAAAATATAAATACCGCGTATTCAGTCACTGATGTATTATTTTTTTCAGTAACATGAAACATTCTTTTGGGATGCTAACCAAAACGTGTTTATGCTACATTGCTCATATATTAATCTTAGCCAAAATGTTTACTGTAAACTGTAACCGTGTGCGAGCTGAATATAATCCTAATCTTTATTTTCGGCCATGCATTGCATCTAATACAACGATTACCGAGTTTAGCAACCAACAAGGATCCTTATATTATATTCTTCCCAAGTTGTATCCGGATCATCAGAGGAGACTAATGACGGAAGTCTGTCAAGAATTTTACAAACGATTAAACCTTCCACTGACGTCATGCAATCTTGATGAGAATCTGCCTGTTGAGCGTTCCCTCCAAGGGACAATGGAATGTCCCTTTTCATTAAAAATGGATTTCAATCCTAACAGAATTCCAGAGTTGTTATTTATAACCAAATGTTCTTGTCACCGGCCAAGGCTTAGTTTAATGAACAGTGGGCTGCAAGAAAGATGTGAGGAAGTGGTCTATGATGTGCCGGTATTGTGGAGGACTGCCTGTTCTGGTACTAGTCATGTGTATCGTCAGGGATTTCAAACAATCGTGACTGCTTGTGTGAAAACAGTTTTCCCAGAGCCTCGTGGAAAACCAGTGACAAATGTAACTCTACCGCCAAGAGATTAAGTGGCAACCTAAACTGAATTATGGGGAATGAAGTCCACCAGGGGAGACTCGTGCATAGGCACTGCGGAACTGCAGCATCCCCAATTTTTCTCGATACATAAATATATTTATTCTTTTATTTATATTTGCTTGTAATGTTTAATTTTATCATCAACAATCCTATACAATTCTCTTATTTTGTATAAAAAATAATAAAAATCCATCTTGTAGCACTTAGGAGGGTGAAGGACGCTAGCAGCACTGTGTTTACCAGTGTCATATTACTATGCGCGCAAGCATACGCGTCATAGTGAGATGCGAGCTATTAGTGTAATGCGGCACTGTATGTCGCGCAGTTCCACTGTTATTTATATGCAGTTTGCGCAAGTAGTAGTGTTCGTAGTGCTTATCGTGTTTACTCCGTCTCTTTAAATATTTGGACATTACAATTAAAGGATTTAATTGTAATGTCCAAAAATTGTAAATCCATTCCTTTAATTAAAGGAATGGATTTTATTTTTAAGTAATTTTGAATTATACTGAACTGTATAATTTTATCGATAATAAACAATATTTTTTCATGTTTAATTTTTTTTTAAAATTTTTACCATAATTTTGATATTTTATCCAAAAACGTATGCACTGTACTTACAGTGCGTACATTTATTTCGAAAGTTGCAGCACCCCCACGAGCTGCCACTGCAAATGAATGAATGAAAAAGTTCCAAGTTTGGTATTTAGAAGGAGATTGGGATTCTGTTGGGAAAAAAAAAAAAAAAAAAAAAAAAAAAAAAAAAAAAACGAAAAAAATAGAAATACTAAAGAAATCAGATTTCTTTAGTATTAATAATATTATCATTATTTAAAAATTTATGCCTCGTGTCTAATCTGGGCTAAACCGCATATGTAAATCAAGATGAGTTAACTGGTAAGAAGTACAAAACTAATGTGATTACGATAACCGCTGTCGATTGCAATACAGCTATCCTCACATAATTGATTTTATTGTCTCTTTATTCTAAAACATCATAATTTAAACAAAATGCAGATTACTTATACCAATAGCAAGGCTATTTTAGTTAGAAGCGTTGTGTTGAAATGTAAGAGCTAGTTTGATGAGAGAAAGGTTACTTAGTTTTTTTTTTTTTTTTTGCTCTGGCATAAAGCTGTATGAGCACGCACAGTAATTTGCATGGGATCAATGATATTGTATTGTTTATAATTCCTGGCTTAGAGTTTTAAACTGTTTAAATTTTACTCTTTTTAAACTGACTTTTATATTATATATATTAACTATTTAGGGGAAAAAAAAAATTATGTAACTGAAATTAAGAGCTGTGTAGCTCAGTGGACGTAGCGTTTGCACACCATGGCACTTGACCGCACGAATGAACACTTAGTTTCAAATCTAGTCGGCGACTAGAGGAAATTTTTCTAAGCCTGTTTTCGATCGGTTCCCGACTTAGTCGATCTCTGGCACAGGCAAAGCGGGGTTTTTCTCCCGGAAACTCGAGTTTTTCGTCCGTAAACTCAAGAAAATTGTCAATTTTTAATTACAATTTTTAATGAGTGTTAAGCAAGAAACCTTGTGGAAAACACAGTGGTGTAGCTAGAGCTTTTGCCGCCCCTCTCAATACACATCAAAAATACTACAAAAAAGTCAAAACGACGTATAGGGAAATCAATTAAAACACTATGTTTATTTTTGAAGTAAAACTTTAATTTCAACATTCTAAAATGTTGTTTTTCTTGCTTTTCTGGTAGCAAAATCGTCGATGACATTGGCGAAGTCTATTTCATAATAATGTAGGTAATTCTTAATCAATTTTATTTAGAAAAGCTCCTCTCACAATTAGCAACACTAACAGCAATTGTGAGGAAAATTCGCAGTAGTATTACAATATTTGGAACTGAGTTCTCGAGACTGTATTTTAGAATTAACTGCAAAAGTTCAAAAAGGTTCAAAGTGCCTCCCGGAGCGGACCCCCCCCCCCCCTCCTAGATACGCCTCTAAGAAAACAATATTATCTGCGCTTAGTTGCGAAAGTTGTTAGTGAAATTGGAGATGTTTGCTGATTTCGGAGGACTATCGTAGATTTCTTGACGCACGCTTATTGACATGCGCAGAACAGTCATCCTGATGGCTTCGTGTATTTGTCGCTGCATGTGGATTTGTACTTAGCTACGATTGACGATTCTGGCATGATGGATAACAATTCCTTGGATTTTGATCTCTTCATCGCTTAGGAATTGATTATGTAGAGCAGTGGTTCCCAACCTTTTCCCACTTGTGTACCTCTTTTAAACCCATTTCTATAAATTGTACCTCTTGTTTTTAAAATAGCTGTTGTTAAATACTGACACTTTTGTTCGGTGCCTATCTTAATGTAAAATAGTGGAAATGAGGTGATGAGTTGGGAAAGGAAAATTACTACACTAAAAGTACAAAGCACAGATTTAATTTCACAATATTCGTAACACAGCAATAAGTATAGCTTCATGTTAAATATTGATAATGATGAGCAAGTATTTAATACGTTGTTGGTGAGATCGTTGAGCTTGCTTTGATGCACTTAGTTTCTTGAAATCAGGCTCAAAAGATGCAAGATACAGTCTTAAATCCGAACTTGCAGTAAGTTTGTTGCGGTGCTTATTTTTTATGAAGGTGTAAAAAGAAAAAGCTCTCTCCACTAGTTCAGTATTAGTAAATGGCAAGAGGTGTTTGACTGCCTTCTCACTGAGCTGTTCGTATTCCTCATTGACATCTACTTAGAAGGCAATAAGATGCTTTCTTTCAAAATCAGAATTTAAAGAAGAATCGGTTGAAAGTTCGATTAACTGCTCTTTTTCGTTGATTGATTGATGTCATAACAGCTTCTTTGTAGAATTCTTCATGGAGGGATCTGCAATCCAATTATTTTTTTTTCCACGTTGAGGGAAGTACTTATAAAAGGACACTTTGAGACCTTCCAAGTGACCTAAAATCTTCTCTTTCACGTTTTGGGAGAGGTGCAAGTCCCAAACTTGTCATGAAACTTTGGAGATTAAAAAAACCTGGACTTCATGTCTAAGTTCAAACAGCTGTGTAAGTACTTTACCACGAGATAGCCACCTTACCTTCGTATGCAAAAGTAATGTGCTGTGAAGGCTGTTCATTTCTTCAGACAGCGCTTTAAACAATCTGGAGTTTCGTGGTTGTGACTTAATAAAATTTACAATTTTTACAGTCTCATCAAGACCGTCTTTCAGTTCACTGGGAAGAGGCTCGGATGCAAGAGTTTGTCTATGAATGCAGCAGTGACTCCATGGTACAGGAGGAGCTACTTCTTTAACTCGGCCGATTAGGACTCTAAAACAACCTGACATAGACTTGGATCCATGAACCAAGTGCACACACCACAACAATTCGACCAAGTGATGATCTTTTCAATGAAATAACCATTGATTACATTAAAAATATCTTCGCCTGTGGTACGCTCTGTCAATGGATAACAAACAACAGGTTTTCCTCAATTTCATTTGCTGTCAAGTACCTCGCGATGACGAGCAAAATAGATAAATTAGCAGCATCTAACTTTCATCGACTTGGATGGGAAAGAATTTACTTTTTTTAAATTCTATCTAGTACAGCTTCAACATCGTCAGACATATCCTGAATTCTTCGAGACATTGTATTGTTTGAAAAAGAGATAGTGTCGATTTTGCGGACATGTTCTTCCCTAAACATAAATATAAAAAAAAATAAATAAATAAAAATAAAAAAAAACGGCATCCTTAAGGAGAAATTAAATCTTCAGCAATGGAGTGGTTTTTACCACATTTAGTTATGCGATAAGCAATACAGTAGGAAGCCTCAATTGCATTCTCATTGTCTTTCTTTCCTGATGTCAAGTATGAAGTTACATTTGGACGTGTTTCTAAGCGCTGAAAATAATGTGTTTCTTTTTACTAAAATAAAGAGCCAAAAGGTTTCATTTCAGCGATGCGAAATTATATAAGTTAAGTGAATATTAAATCCAACATCATTTCAAAGCCGAAAAAACAGAAACTATAAAAGTTTCGTGCGAAAATTAACCAGAGAGCTTGTGGGAATACACAGCCGCCATATTACGAGTTGCCCTAGCCGACCCTTATAGGAAGTGACGAACGCTCAAAGCGCCCGTATATTCGCCTCCGCTTGGTTCATTTTGATAGGTTTCACTAGTCTGACAGCTGTTTCAAACTCATGGATTTTCGTCAGAGACACTTTTTAAGTAAAGGTCTCTCTAAAAATTAGGCGATCCCTCGGACCACTACCTACGAGTGACCGAAAGATCGCCCAACTCAGCGTTGGTTCCACTCAGTGACAGGCTCATATAATTTATAGTTTAATTTATAGATTATAGGTAGAAACCTAATTTATATAATTAATTATATAAATTAGGTTTCTACCTAGTCTCTGACGAAAACCAATGAGTTTGAAAACAGCTGTCAGACTAGTGAAACCTTATCAAAATGAACCAATAGGAGAGAATATACGGGCGCTTTGAGCATTCGTCACTTTCTATAAGGTTCGGCTAGGGCAACTCGTAGTATGGCGGTGGTGTATTCCCGCTAGCTCTCTGGTTAAATTTCGCGTCTATAGTTTCTGTAGTCAGCTTTGAAATGATGTTGGATTTAATATCCACTCCACTTAATTTACATAATGTATTTATTTGATTTTATACACAGGATGTTTAGTTTCTAAATGTAGCATGAGCGGAGAGGGTTTCATGCACTGTTGGATAATACTTCCCCCCACACACAATACAAAAAGGGTTAGGACAGTCATCGTCTCCTACAAATGAAAACCCATATTTAATATACTCTTCACAGTAGTTCCTTTTCTTTTGTGTAGTACCTGAGGCATGTGCCTTTTTACTATCTCCAGGTGTGGGTGCACTCGTAGCTGCGGACACAATTTCAGAAGTACTTGGCGACGGGTTATAATCCAAAACAAGTTTTGGTTTTTTTAACCGTTCCAGTTTTCAACCACTGATCCATAACTGACAAGCTTAAAAATCACTGACAATAATAACTGAAACTATGTTAAACAAGAAATAAAAAAACTACTTGAAAAGAAACAAAATTGGAGAAGTTCTAGAAACGTCGCAAATGAAAGTCAGTGGAAGGTTGTTATCGCAAAGGTTATTTCTTAGGAACACGCGATTGTTCTGGAAAGGAGGATGAGTGACAGAAGTGACGCATGAACTGTGCATAATTATTGGTAGATTTGTTGTTTGGGAGTTCATAGCCACGCCCTCACCAATCATCATTCGCTAATGTGAGCTAGTTTTGAAGTGTCTCCATTAGCGGTGATTCAAACTTAACATTTATTGTTCCATAACTAACATTTTGCATTTTGTTTACTTTGTTTTTCCGCCATTACTGATTATTTTTCGTGTACTCCTGAACGGCTCTGAACGTACCCCCCCCGGGGAAGAGGTGTAGCTAGGGAAGGGAGGAGGGAGATCCTCCCCAGGCGGCACTTTGAACCTATTTGAACTTTTGCAGTTAATTCTAAAATACATTCTCAAGAACTCAGTTCCAAATATTGTAACACTACAGCGAATTTTCCTCACAAATGCTGTAAGTGTTGCTGGTTGTGAGAGGAGTTTTTCTAAATAAAATTGATTAAGAATTACCTACATTATCATGAAATAGACTTCGCCAATGTCATCGACGATTTTGCTAACAGAAAAGCAAGAAAAATAACATTTTAGAATGTTAAAATTAAAGTTTTACTTCAAAAATAAACAGTGTTTAAATTTATTTCCCTACGTCGTTTTGATTTTTGGTGTATATTGAGAGGGGCGGCAAAGTCCGCGCGGTTAGCCTAGTGGCTTTGCACTTCGCAATCACTATATGCCTGGGGAAGGAGTTTCCCAGGTTCCATTCCCGTCGAAGACGTGAGGAACTTGAGGATCTTCCTCAGGCATAGTCAAGTTAGCCGGTCGGTAGTTTTTTTCCGCGTTTATCTGCCGTTTTTCATCCCACAAGCAGGCAAACCGGCCCCGTGAACATACGGCTCTACAGCCAAAAATATACCCCCCCCCCCCCCAGCAGCAGACTAGGCGACAGGTCGGTTGGGAGTGGTACTAACAAGTAGTCGCATCTAAGTAACACACGAACCCTGCATAGGAAGCGGGAATAACGTGTAGTGAAAGAAGATTGAGAGGAGCGGCAAAAGCTCTAGCTACACCACTGGTTGGGAACCGATGATGTAGAGCAGAGTTTCTCAAACTGTGTTCTGCAGAAGGTGAATAGATGTTCCGCGAGACGTTCTGGAATTTGTCATTTTAGTTTTCTAAGCATTTTTCATGAATAAATATTTTATAGTAGAAATATTCTGAGGAGAATAATATTCGTGAATATGTCCAAAAGCTCAGACACAGAACGCCTAATAACATCTGCGTATAGTTAATTTTCACACATCGAAACCTTTCAACATTTGGGAAAGGGAATACCGCTGTTTATGACGGGTCATAAAAATTGCCTGCAAGTGGATTATAACAATGGGTGGCATATCCTCTGTTCTCTAAACTGAAGGAAATGAGATCTGTGTAGCAAATGTCTGTGACCAAGTGGCATATTTTAAAACATGGAAATATTCATGAATTACCGTTAATTTTCACACATCGAAATCTTTCAACATTCGGGAAAGAGAATACCGCCGTTTATGACCGATTATAAAAATTGCCTGTATAAAGTATAAAGAAAATTTTTCCACTGAAATTGAAGATTAAGGTAGTCTGTATCCTGTTCTCAAATCTAATAATACTGAATACTTTCTTTGTAAGTTCGTACTGCAGTGTGTAAGTGCTTGTTTTACAACAGGAGTGCGTGATTTTTTTTAAAGTAATAGGAATACAGATTTAAATTCTAATATGAATAAGAGACAAGGCACTTTGTTTAATTTTGGTATTAAGAAATCTCTTATGAAAGGTGTTTGTGACGGAACAGATAGTCAGTCATCTACCTCAAGCCTACAAAGATCTCTAGGATGTACAAAAGGAGGGGAGAACTACCAGCACACAGGAGATAAAGTCTGCGTTCACTCGTAAGTACTTATAATATAAATTTTTGGTGATCAGAAGTGGACATGTCAATGAAAATCAGCACAAATTAATTTAATAATGGTTTAATTGGTGTTAAATTAATTATTAATTAATAAAAATCAGCTAAATTGCCAGTTAATTAATACATTAAAAAATAACCAAGGTGTTCCGTAGAAGAAAAAGTTTGAGAAACCCTGATGTAGAGGAAAGATTATCGAGTGCCTGGCTCATCCAAATTAGGGCTGTGTGAGAGCGCGTGTACTGACGAGCACAGCTGCTTTGGGGCGTTTGTGTTTACATCTGTCGTTTTCGCTATAACTGGATGACTGTTGAACGAGCTGGTTGGGATGTAGAGCCGCCTGTGTGAAGCAATTGGAGGCAATCTCGTGGAGTAGCGTAGGAATATCTGCTATGGTTCGATGTAAGTGAACGATTTTGACAAACCACAGGGCATCAAAGCTTAGCTACTGTATATGTGTAATAATGTAACGTAAGCCAATCATCTTCACTTTCTTTCCTCTCGTTTAAGGTTTAGAACTTTACTGTTCGCTTTTTCGTTGTAATTAAAAACTCAACCTGCCATACCTTACTCCCCCACCCTCTCCCATAGTTGTTCTGTCGTCAGTCATAGCTAGTGCTATGACTGACGGAAACACTAGAGGTGGTGGGCGGTAGATTATTATTATGTTACATCTCCAGGGAGTCCAAAGACTCATCGAGGAAGAGTGTGCAACAGCATCGAATGATTGATTGATCCCTTACAACTACTAACAGCGCTCAAACTTGCTTAACTTTTTGCCTGAGCCATTAGTAGCACAGGCTCTGCAAATCGACCAACCTCTGCTAGATGATGATGGTAGTTGTGGTTCGTTATAGTTGGTGGAGATGGAGCTGTAGAGTAAGTGCCCTCCCTCGATGAATCTTTGGACTCCGTGGAGGTGTCACGTAATAATAATAATTAAAAACTTTTTTTTTCTTTCTATATGGAAGACTTCATAAATATCCGATTTCGAGTTTCAAACTCCCATTTCTCTCACAGCAATATTATACGCAGGGTCGACCCTAGGAATTTTGCCGCCCTTCCTCTTAAAAAACTCTTTTAACGACCTTTTAAAAGCCACGATGTTAAATTAGGCTTTAACATGTCTGATCATAAATTCTAAATAGTAGCATTAGCTAATGAAAAATGATCATAAAGTATATTTTTACAGAAAGAGAGAGACAATTAACCCTTTAACGGTAGACTTTTGTTCTGAAAATGTGCATCTGCAGGTAATTAAAATCAATCGAAGACGAGTATACTCGTCAAACGCAGAGAAAATGCACCTGCTGTAAATTTTAATTAAATTGTGTATAACAAAGTGGCAATTATTAAAAGTTAGTTTTATTAGTTAGTTTATGAAAAATCAATATTATTATTATTTTAAAATTAATTAATATCACAAATACTATCAACACAGCCTAAAAATATTGTTTTTTTAATGTATTACTATTAACTTACATGTTAGTAATGTTCATCACGTCATGTAGAATGAAGAACTGCTAAATCACAAACACGTAACTATGGTAAGTATACTTGATTTTAGAACACGTGTCATGTCTTAACATAAGTTAATTTACATTTTCACTATTAAAATGTAAACCTACTGTTTAAAACGAAACCGTTCTTGCTTTCATATTCGGAAAATCACAAATAAGGCCACTGTGGTCAAATTTCAGTTGAACGAGAAACAAAACCGATTTCTTGTTCAACTGAAATCATGACATATTCCAATCGAGTTTCGGCCATTGTAGAACGTAAATAAGTTTTAATAAGCTTTAGTTTTGAAAGACTACGCTCGCCGCTTGCAACTGTTATCGATAATATTCAGGGTCGTCGCCAGATTAGATCACGCCCTGAGGCAAACAATTAAATATTGTTCCTGATGGATTATAAGACAAAAATATAAGAAAATCTCCAATTGCTATTTTGATTTTATTACAAGAGAAACATTAATGCAAAACGATTACATAATAATATTAATTAAATGTTTACTTTACGGGGATATCGCACAATAAAACTGTTTAGAGCTCTTCTAAATTTAAATTATATGCTATGTCCGCTTCTATCGATATAGTTACTAGACCCAGAGGAGAGCCAAGGGGCACCCCAAAGAAAAAAACACTAGAAAATTTTCCAAAAATCTTTTCCTAATTAATAAAATTCATTTTTTTTTAAAAAATTGATGCTGTGTCGTGTCTTCTATTTCTATACTACTTATGAATTAGCGATCGTTGCAGATGAGCAGTCGTAGGTCGTATGCGATGCGTAGTGTGTATTCTCAAATCGTCTACTGAACTCTTCTCTCCACCAAGATTAAATCCTGAGTGCGCTACGTGACTAGACCAATCAATCTTTCTTGGGTCATTGTTGTTCGCAAATAATTTTTAATCGGTTTCAGCTAGGAAAAACTTCTTTCCGCACTTGCTACGCTAAAAGGAATTGTTAGCGTAGCGACGGTGCCTACCGCAATAGGGCTGAATGAGCGCCTTCTATGCTACACTCCTGTTAACGGTACTGGTAATGTTGTTAAGGCTACTGCAACATTAGGAAAAAAGTTATTTTCAACTATATAAGTAGCATTTCAATTGGCGGCGTATTTTCTGGTACAAGTGGTAAACTACTCTCGATTCATCAAATAGCCCAATGGTATCAATGTCTGTATTTTCTTGATGCGTTAGAATACTTTCTAGATTTTTACATTTGTCGCCTCAGATGTCAATTTAGGGTTATTATATATAAAAACGAAAAATGTGAGTATTGTATTCCAATTGCCCAAATCTTTCGTAGACAGAATTCGTTGCTACATCAATAATAAGAAAGAAAAACTAAATTTTAAGTTTAGTTCTGAGATCAGAAATAGGCTCATCTTTTGCTTTATAATCATGTTTTTTTCTACTGACGCCCTCTAGTACTTATAAACGTTGGTTTCAAATTAAGATCAACTTCAACCTTTTCAGCTAATGTTGTAGCATCTACAAGAAAATTTTGAAATGATTCATCATTTCTGATGTTCTCAAGGCTTTGGAGAACATTTCTTAAAGTAGATATGTCAGTAGTCAATTCCATTTTTATGCTTTGCAATAATTTACTAGCAACATTAATTTCATTTAAAGCATAGTGGCATATAATCAAACAACATAAAAATTTAAAATCTCGCCATTTTGTCCACTGACTTGTCATCAGCAATTTCTATCAAAGCATCAAAAAATTCGTTAATATAATATCTTAAAGGACGAACGGCTTCGATTCCAGATTCCCAGTGGGTGGGACTTAGTGGCTTGGGAGTTAGAGTTGTAATATGACATAGCAGCATTATTGACAACTAAGTTCAGAGAATGAGAAGACCAAGGTATAAAAAAAACCTCTGGAGTTCAAATCCCTGATGCGTTGTTGAACTCATTAATGTTTTCCATTCATGTTTGATTCATTGTCGTAACCCTGGCCATGAATGTTTCCGATAGGAATATTCATATTTGACAATTTTTTAAGAATACGTTCAGTTAAAACTGAGCCTGTAGTGGCTTCTACAGAAATGAAACCATAGCTCATAGATATTGATATCACCTGGATCCATATTAACAAATCTTACAATTAGTGTTAATTTTTCAATATGACTTGTATGGGAATACAGTCTTCAACTATGCTATAATATCTAGCTTTCTGCACCATAGAAATACTTTCCTTTTTATGGCCCCAGAGAGGAAAGAAATCAATTCATTTTGAATGTTTTTCCCAAGATAATATTGGGCCGATATCCACAAGATCTTTCAGTAAATGTTCAGACACAGCATTATCGAATCTCACAATTAATTCAACAAGCTTCAAGAAATTGTCATTATTATTAACATACAAATTATCAGATTTTCACCAAAAGGGGCAAACATCGTTGAGCTAAAAAGTGAACAATGGCAATTAGGCGTTCTATTATGCTCCTCCAGTGACGAGCCTCTGCATTTAACAACTTTTGTTGAGTTGAATCAATCGTCTGTTCTAATTTAAGCCTAGATGACAACTACATCCACTTCTTATGGGTCCAAGCGATTTTTTAGATTTTTCGTGTTCATTAAGATACAGATATAAATACCCCCAATCATTATATCCATCAATAGCGAGTGAAATTTTATTACTGGAAAACTTACAACAGAAACAAAATACAGAATCATTTTCTTTGGAATACACTAACCATGACCGATTAATATGTTTTTCAATGCTTTGTTCCATAATGTAATGATTTAATGAAACTTTCCAACCATCCGAGCTAAACGGAAAAACGAAATCACTTTTTGGTCTCGCTGGTGGACCTTTCATTGCGATATTCAGTCTTTCGGCATCACTTAAAGATGGATTCCATCTTGCTGGATCAATGTTCATTTCAAGTTCATCATTTAATTTTTTTGAAGAGGAAGATGTTAAATCAGTCTCCTTTTCGTCCCCATTGTTACTGGAATCGCAATTAGAAGTACTTGCCATGAGCTCTGAATTTTTGATTTCGGTCCTTTCATTTATTTTCTCTCGTACTACTTTAGCTCTTTCAGTTTTTAGATATTTATGCAAAGCCCAGCTTTGCATAAACATCTAGAATCAAACCTACAACACTTTCTGGCAGCCTTACAGTACGGATGTAAACACCATCTCCATAGGACAACCAGGCACTATTCATAAAAAAATTAATTTAAAAAAAATGGGAAATGTTTTGTCTAAAGTCTCAGAGAACTTTAAGCCAATCATGCATAAACAATATGATCAATGCTGTTCAATTATATATATTTTCTTAATACTATTTCATCTCTCTAATTGCATGCTTTTACAGAATCAAATTTGTCACACTGTATAATCCTTCTTCTGCCATTCATTCCCAAATGGATTAAGCAGAGCTCCTCTAGCCATAACATTATGAAGATCAATGTTAGCCAGACTCCACTCTTCAGCCATCACTGACAGCCAGCGTCAAGGCTATCAATGTATCAACTTTCAGGAAAGCGATTACAGCAGGCACATGCTGTAATCTCATAGTCCTAAGCCCCGTATCTGAAATAGGAAGTTCTAAGGTTGATATTTTTGAATTGCAGTTAAGAATTTTAATTTCCAAGAGGAAAACCTAATTTGTATATACTAAAGATGGAATAACATGGGAAATGAATATATACGGTGACACATAACTAATGGAACATTCCATAGAAAGGGCCAATCTTTGTGAAGTCAGTAATGGAAGGCATTTACGGGGTTTTTCATAACTAATAAAAAAAAATAAAATCTGGTGATGTTAAAAAACTTATGAGTTGCTTCACAAAGATGGGTCCTTTCTATGGCATGTTCCATGACTTATGGATCATCCTGTATAAATCTTTCTTCAGATTGTCTAGTGCTATTGAAGCAACCGAAACCATGCTGACCTGGTTGGCCAAATGGCTAGCATATTCACGTTTCAAACAGGTGAGTTTTGAATCCTGCTGTGTGCAAGGATATTTGTAATTGTCTTGGTAAGTGGGATATGGATTTTACTGCATACAGTGAGACTGCTAATCTGTTTACTGGAGACCTGAAGTGGCTTGAAAAAGTTTCATGTTTGTCTCTAGAGTAGAGTTTCCAGACCAGGTTTCTTAACCTCTAAAGGGAGATATTTTAAACATTATAGGTTTGTCAATCATCTACCATTCTATTTATTACTATAGACATCACCTGTAGTGAAGTATGGTGGGTATTCAGAGAACCATTCAATTTATACATTAGTTTCATCCTTCGTTTCTGAGATATACACTTTTCTATCATGCAGGAATAAAAAAAAAATAAAATTTTTTGACTTAATGTTGTAAATTCTTTTCATTTAAAATTGATTGTGTACTTTTTTTAGCCTTTTTGACAATGGAAAACAGTGCTGAAAATGTTTTGTGTGCACCTTTTTCAAACTGATCATACAAGGTCGAGTTAAATATTGTTAAAGATGGTAAACCGCATTTTCATCTCGATTTACACAGCTCTCATTAACACAAGGAATGCTGCAAAAGAATTTACATCATTCTACTAAACAGAACTAAGCTAGATGTACTGTTGAGAGCCCACATGCCTTTAATTCCAACACAAATTTCAGTCATGTGCATGCACCTACTTGTGTGTGCTGCTTAGTCTCTGCTTACCTTTACATGTTAAAAATGCATGCTTGTTGAAGACTCCATTTAGGGAAACACATTTCTTTCATTTTGTGTATGACTAGTATACATTTATGCTTCTGCAGCTTTGATTTCCACTCTCATTGTTAATGTCTTGATATATGTAACAGTTCATGACTATTTAAAATTAATACTGCTCAAAAATTATTCCTTTATGAATTTCCTGGGTGCAATGCATGCCTAACAAGCCCCTTGCTACCTATATATCTGAAATTTTCAAAATTGTGTAATACCATAAACTATCATCACTGAAAATGATATTACATAGAAGACAGAAAAATATCATGAAGAAACTATGCTGGAAATATGAAAGAGAACAATTAATAAAAGATTAATTAAAAAAAAAACTCATAAGAATATGAAAATTACAACAGACATAAAAGCAGCAGCAGGATAACTGCTAGTGAAGAAACTTAAAAATATGCTTGATAAACATCTAAAACAAAAAGTTATACCAAAAAAATTGATATGTGTTATTGCTGATGGAAAAAAAAACTATCACAATTGTATAAATCTATTTATAACAAGAATAACAAAAAGAATCATCATATTATTTAGATGAAACAATCTAATGAACACACTGGATTCAGAAAAATCAGCCATCTGCAAAGATCAACTAAAAGAAAATGCCCAAGTATAAAAAAACAAAGTTTATGACTAGGATCTTGTATAGAGGTTGTGATTTCACATCAGTTGCCTCAGTATCCCATAACACACACAATGCAATTCCTTTTGGATGTGTGTATATTGCTATGCATTTTGGGAATGATCACTGCTCAAACTGGTTTTGACCTTTATTGAGGTCTCATCAGTGGGAGTTAGGCCCAAGAAGATACTGAGGTTGAATCAATACAAGTCATACTGAGCCAATTAATGTGAAATTAACAGCTTCTGTATACAAGTAGCCTAGTTGTGAAGATAAGGAACGAACTTTATTTCATTACACTTAGACAAAGGACCAAACAATATAATTTCTTCAAGTACAATTCATTTTGTAATTAAGTAAGCAAAAACTTTCTATAAAATAAAATGCATATAATAGAGAATAAGTAAAGATTTGAAATTTCTAAATTTCTCAATAAATGTTTCTAATTGCTCATATCATTTTTCTACTGCTTCTTCTCTTCTGTCTTACATTTTGCCTTGCTCTGAACAATTTAGCATTGTATATAGATTTTATGGGGAGACTTGGATTCAGCTGAAACATAAGCAACACTAACAGCAATGGTGAGACTCAAATAAGCAAAGATCATACACGGCTAATATAACATACTAACTACTAGTATTCTGCATGAAAAGCAGTCCATTTAACAAAGACGTGAACCAAGGAGACACTATTAAGTAAAAATCAAATTGGAGTGATTAATATCAACTTAAAAATTATATTGACAATGTACTGATGACACTGTAGTAATAGCAAAGAACAAAAAGAGCCAGAAAAACATAAACATAGTATTAAAGTACTATTATATACACACATTATGGAAAAAATTAAAATAAATGGCAAATATTGAAGAAAACCAGATAAGATAGCAGAACAAATATAAACAGATTTAATAACACAAGTTCAGTCCTCTTCCATTCTAGACTACTTCTCACTCGAAGAATTCACAACACTATAAATTCCAAATCGCTCAACCTTAGAATATTGTTTTCGAAGTATTCTAAGGTTTATGTGCCACACATTTGGTGTGGCACATAAACCTCCTTCTTAAGAATGCTTGATGTTTTCCAGAAATGTGTGTGGAGGTGGGATAGTCTGCTTAATAACCGGGCCATCTCTCCAATCACTTTATCGCTTATGGCTCTGCATTGCCTTTTTTTTTTTTTAAGTACAGTCCGTTCAGAATTTACTGCCATATAAGATATAGAAGAGGGGTTGCATATGTGTGTGCATACAGTGACTCATTAGCTACATGCATGTATGTATATATGACTCATTAGCTACCTATTGACCATTTTACATTCATCACATTATTGTTTGTTGTCATCAACGAATAATTTATTTATAATGAGTGCTATGATAAAAAATCCTGCCAGTTGTGAGGTTCGTGGTATGGTACGGTTTTTGTTGATGAAAAACAATAGTGCTGCAGAAATTCACCAACAATTGTTGGTGAATTTCTGCAGCACTATTGTTCTGCAGAAATCCAAATCCAAATTACAAATTACAAATCCAAATTACAAATCTCAGAAATTGTGCAAGGTTTACAGGCCTAACATAATAAGTGACAGTAAGGTTAGGCAATGGTGTCATTTGTTTAAAGAAGGGCACAACAATGTTCAAGATGAAGACTGCAGTGGCCAGCCAAGTGTGATGACAGACGATTTGGTGGAAAGAGTGAACACAAAAATTCTTGAGAATTGTCATTTCACAATTATGGAATTTTCTTTTGAATTCCCAGAAGTTTCATGCTCAGATATTCATGAAATTGTGATAGAAAAGCTGGGGTATAAGAAATTGTGTCAGATGGGTCCCAAAAATGTTGACTAATGATGTGCATAAACAACAAGTGGAGTCAGCTCAAAAGTTTTTGGAACATTACGAAAATGAAGGAGATGAACTTTCTGTATTGTATTGTGACAAAACATGGATTTTGTACAGAAGCATTGAGTTAAAACAACAATCAATGCAGTTGTGAAATTCATCATCTCTGAAAGCAAAAATTTCAAACAGGCAACATTGGTCAAAAAATGATGGCCACTGTCTTCTGAGATGGAAAAGGAATCTTGCTTATTGATTTTTGTCAGAAGAGGAATGACAATTATGCTGTTGTATATTGTGAAATACTGAAGAAACTCAGACGAGCAATTAAGAACAAAAGACAATGAAAGCTTTCATCAGGGATTGTGCTTTTGCACAACAATGCACAAGTTAACACTGTATCTTGAACTGTCAGAAAATTATTATTATGATTAACATCTAACCTCCATGGAGTCAAAGGGCTCATTGCAGAAGGTTTATACTTTCTTATACCAAAAGATTAATCAGTGCCTTGAATCCATTCACAATTTCTGCACTCACTACACTTTTAAGGCAATGCATTCCACTCACCAATCACTCTCTATGCAAAAAAATCAGAACCTGCTTCTCACTCCACTGCTCACACCCTCTTTATACAGCTTCCATGAATGGCCTCTGGTTCTACCCTTGCCTCTCACTACTCTATGAAATATCTTCCACATTAATCAGACAGAGACTGAGTAGATATATGTGGTAAGTGGTGATAAAAAATGATTGGGAAAGAGCAGGTATGATGGGAAAATCATGCTGATTTCCCTGTCAGCATGATTGGGATCTGTGCTCATTTACAAATGCGAGAAGTATCAGAAATAAGGGAGACGAAATGGTTTCACTGATTGAGTTTATTCGCCTCAAAATCATTGGAATAAGTGAAACATGGTTGAATGAAGATGATATTCTGATGGGAATATAAATGAAAATATACAGTATTTTTCACAAGGATAGAAAGGACAAGAAGGGCTGCTGATGATAGCAAGAGAATTATGTCCTTTGGAGATGGTACAGGATGAAAATGGTAATAATCAGTTACATGAAGAGTCAGGAGAGTCATTAAGAACAAGTCAGGAGACTCAGATGGTAAGGAAAACAAAAATGCAGTGTGAGCAGAAATTGCCAAATCAGGCAAAGAAAACCCTAGAGTTTTTTAGATAATATGTGGCAAGTAAAAGGAAGAATGATTATGGTACGATGATGTTAATGGATGAAAATGGTAACTATGGCAGAAGACACTGTTGAGGTATTCAGTGATCAATTTATAAGGGTATTTCATCCTCATCAGGGTGGAATTGTGAGGGACTTAAGTGAAGACATAGGAAAGGATGGCTTAATTGTGAGTGAGCAGGAGGTATTTCACGAAATAAATAGTATTTCATCATCATCATCAAATTCCTGCCATGTACCCTCAAGGGGTGTACAGGATATGATAGTACTACATGAAAAAAATTACATGATTATTAATTTCCTATCTACAATTTTCCTCCAAATCAGTCTGTTACTTGTCAAGACTCCAACATTATCAGATCTTATATTTCTATCGTCTAAAGCACTTTGTACCGTATCAATCCACCTATATCTTGGTCTTCCTCTGGGTCGTTTTGCTAATCTTTCCTCGCCCATTCTGTTTAAGTGACCATACCACCTGAGATTAGCTCTACTAACGCATTCCTGGATGCTGACAATGTCAAGTTCTTTCCTAATATCCTCATTTTTAATATGATACTGCCATTGATGCCATCTGTTCATGCCTATAATCTTTCTCAGGACGCTCATATCTGTGGTCTCTAGTCTTTGGTCAAGTGTTTTACTTCTGACCCAGCTCTCAGATCCATAAGTTAAAACTGGTTTGAACACTGTCTTGTATACAGCTAATTTAGTTTTAAAAGAGGTAAACCGTGAGTAGACATATCGGTACACAATAAATAACGGAAAAAACTCACATAGAAAGATTATTTATTAGTAATTTTCGCCTGTGTGTCACAGGCATCCTCAGTACATTAAGCTCAAAATTAAACACTAACTGACAATTCCAAAAAGCGCCACCTAAGTAGCTGGTGTAAGATAACTAAAAAGGTCAATAACTTTCCTTAAAAAAAAAAAAAAAAAAAAAAAAAAAAAAATAATATAATAAAAAGTTAGGAAAAATTAGCTGATTTGTAAAGTACTATCTCCCATAAAGGAGACAGACGTAAGCCGTCAGATCTGTTTAAGTTAGGAGAATGAAGTAGAGTTTCACATGTTTCTTTATAAAGGCGTTCCATGAGAAACTGACTTTTGTGAAGAACTCTTGTCTTTCTCCAATGAACTCTGTGTCTAGTGAAGATGGCATGTTCAGAAAGTCCAGACTTTTCAGGTTTAAAGTATTCAATATAAGATTGGTGTTCTTCTAGCCGAATAGAGAGGCAGATCTTCCTGTTTGTCCGAAATAAGATAATCCACAAGAGCACGGAATCTGGTAGACACCTGGATGATTAAGATGTGGAAGCTTGTCCTTAGGAGAAGTGAGAAAGGTGGAGATTTTTCTAAACGGTCGAAAGGCAACAAAAATATTCAGTGGTTTTAAAACTTTTGCTATACGTTCACTGATGCCTTGTACATGAGGGATAGTAATGCGCGTTATTTCCTCTGTGTTTGAAGAGGAAGACATTAAAACTACTCAAAGTTCTCTCAATGAAGCAATTCTTATAACCATTAGATAGAAAGGAAGAAGTTATGTATTGTAGTTCTTTCTGTAAAAGATTGTCTGTAGAACAAAAGAAGTGGGCCTGATGAACCAGTCTTTTAATAGTTCCTGCCTTTTGACTGGAATGGTGATGAGATTCCGCATGGATATAATGGCCTGTATGAGTCTTCTTTCTATAAACTGAGAAATGTAGGTTACCATCTGGTTGGCGAAGAATTAGAAGATCTAAAAAGGCTAACTGCTTATTTGATTCTATTTCTAGGGTAAACTGAATCGTAGGATGAAATGCGTTTAACTTAGTGAGAAATTGTTGAAGTTCATCTTCTGATGAACTTCAACAATTTTACAAAACATTAAAATTTTACAACTTTTACAAATCAGCTAATCTTTCCTAACTTTTTATTATATTAATTTTTTTTTTTTTTTTTTTTTTTAGGAAAGTTATTGACCTTTTTAGTTATCTTACACCAGCTACTTAGGTGGCGCTTTTTGGAATTGTCAGTTAGTGTTTAATTTTGAGCTTAATGTACTGAGGATGCCTGTGACACACAGGCGAAAATTATTAATAAATAATCTTTCTACATGAGTTTTTTCCGTTATTTATTGTGTACAGCTAATTTAGTGTTCCGACTAATTTCTCTCTTATTCCATATGAATTTATTCAATTGACTTCCTACCATACCAGCTTTGCTGATTCTGTTGTCTATTTCCATATTTAATTTACTATCTTCACTAAAAATAGTGCCTAAGTAGCTGAAATGTTTTACTTGTTCCACAGGTTCTCCATTCACAACACAGTTGACATTTTCAATGATTCTGCCTATTTTCATTGTCTTTGTCTTTTAATTGCTGACGTTCATACCATATCTATTACAACAGTTATTCAATTTAGTCAGAGAATCATGTAGACTTGTAGCGGATTTATTTAGAAGTATCACATCGTCCGCATAAAGCAAATAGCTAACATTAACATCTCCAATTTTGATATCATGTTTAATACCACTTTCCTTCATAATGTGATCCATATAGATAATGTACATCCTTGTTTCACACCAGATTTAACATTAAACCATTTTCCTGTACTTCCTTCAATTCTAACTGCTGACTTACAACTCAAATAGAGACTAAGTATTGCTTGATATAATGCCCCATTGACACCATATAACTGCAGTGTATTGAATAGCTTCTTGAATAGAAAATTAAGGGGATATTAAATCCAACACTGTTTTAAAACCGAATAAGAAACTCAAAGATTGGAATCATTCGGCATGAAACTCTCTGATTCCAATCTTTGAGTTTCTTATTCGGTTTTAAAATAATGTGGGATTTAATATCCCCTTAATTTGAATAATGTTTATATCACCGAAATGAAGCCTGTTGGCTCTTTATATTTAAGTAACTTAATGGTTGCACTTTTTTGACAACTCGTATAGCAGAGTATATAAGTTCTTTTCGCTATACCCTTTGGTATTAATTTGGTCTAGCTACTCACTGATGAAGCTTCAAAAAAGACTGAAACCAGTCTGGGTAGTGACCTGCCACCATAATGTAATAACAGCATACATTTCCTAGGAAATGTGTTTTTACATTATGGAAAATACCAAGAATAGCGATCAGAACTTTACCACCTTTGCTGCGAGTTGCCCGAGATTGTACTACGTACCAGGATTACTTGCATTAGCTCACGCTAGTAATCGCCGATACTTTTATAGTTTATTATACTATATTCGGTATGAAACTCTCTGATTCCAATCTTTGAGTTTCTTATTCAGTTTTAAAACAATGTGGGATTTAATATCCCCTTAATTTAAATAATGTTTATATCGCCGAAATGAAGCCTATTGGCTCTTTATATTTAAGTAGTATTTGATGACATATTACCATGCATTTTAAGGGAATATTCCAGGAAATTGGTAGTAGCATTGGCATGCCTGTTTAATAAGTCTTACAACAGCACACATTCCAAGGGAGTGGAAAGAAGATAAAATTGTTTAACTGCAAAAAGGTGGTGATAAGGCTGTATCTTCAAATTATAGGCCAATCTGTATATCTGGATTGTAGTGAAGATACACAGAGAGAGATCTGTGAGAAGCAGGATACAGAAATGGGTTGATAACAGTAGTATTCTCTGTGGTTATCAGCATGGTTTTGTTAAAGGGAGATAATGTTTTACTAACCTACTTATATGCTATAACAAGGTGAAAAATACATTGGACAGGGGAGATTCATATACAGTGGTGTACTTGCATTTTGCAAGAGCTTTTGATAGACTGCCACACAACAAGCTGTTAAATAAATTGAAACAGATGGGATTGGATAACAGACTTCTGAGTTGGATCAGTGATTGGCTGTCAGATAGGGTATCAGAAAGTTGTATGTGGCAGTGCAGTATCCTGAAAGAAGGTGTACTGCAGGGATCAGTTTTGGGACCATTGTTATTCAGTTGGTATATTAATAATATTGGTATTGGTTTAACTAGCAATATGCAGATGATTCAAAATTTGGGAGAGCAATGAGGAGTCAAGCAGATGTTATGGTGAAAAATGTTGCAAGTTTATTTTTCACTTGGTTAGAGTATAATAAAATTAGTTTAATCCTTTATCCAAGTGTGAGCAAACAAAGTTTGTGCCTGAAAGTATCTTCAGGACTGGGGTGGTTCCTGGAGCAACTCCTATAGGTAGAGATGACCTGCTAATGCTTCTGCCTGGTATCTCCACTTGGGCCTGGCTCCCACTGAAGAGACCTCAATAAAGCTCGAAACTAGTCTGGATTGTGGCCCTTCCCTTAATGCATAACATTAGACATATCCGCAAGGAGATGTGTTTTGCATTATAGGAGATACTGAGATAGGAGTGTTGGTAGCTTGCTCCACCTTTGCAACGAGTTGTCCTGGTGTTGTACCACCTTACCCCAGTCCTGAAGATACTTTCAGGCGAAAACTTTGTTTGCTCACACTTGGATAAAGGATTAAACTAATTTTATTATACAGATGTTATGGTCTTACAGGACTTGAATAGATTGCCTGAATGGGCAGGTAAGTGGAACTATCAGTTCAATGTTGAAAAGTGTAAGGTTTGAGATTTGGTAAGCAATGATGGGATGCAAAGTATGCACTTGGTGGGGAAACATTAAAAGGAAGTAGAGAAGATGAGAGATATAAAAATGGTGGTGGTGTCCCAAGGTGATGCAGAAATAGAGAAGTTCTGATGCTATTGTATAAGGCCTTGATCAGGCCTCATATGGATTATTGTGCACAGATTTTGTCACCCGGTTTTCATGGTGATGATGATATCTTGGAAAGGGCCCAGAGAAGATTCACAAAGGTGGTCAGTGGTCTTTGGAATGTAGACTATGAGGACAGACTGAGAGAATGTAAATTGCAGAGCTTCGGTAATAGGAGGAGAAGGGGGGGATATGATTGAGACATAAGTTAGTCAGGAGTTGTTATCAGGTTGACATGGAGGAGATTTTTCACAGAATGGGAGAGGGGATAGAACAAGAGGCCATTGTCGGAAACTGTATGAGGGTGTGAGCAGAGGAGCGAGGAGCTTGTTCTTTGCATAGAGAGTGGTTGGTGAGTGGAATGCATTGGCTGAGTGTGTTGTGAATGTAGACACACTGAATCAGTTTAAGGCATGGTTGGATGAGCATTGTGTGCAATTGCATGTATCTCCCATGATGATTCTTTGACTCCATGGAGGTCAGATGTTAATAATAATAATCTGGTAACAACCTCTCATCAACTTATATGTCTCAATGGCATCCCCCTCTTCTTCTTCTATTCACAAGGCTCTATAAGTTGAATTCCCTCAATTTCTCCTTTTATTTGACATTCCATAGACCTAAGAGTAACTTAGTAAACTTTCTCTGAAAATTCAACAAATTGTCTAAAATTCAGAAGTTTGGGTGGGAACTTTTCGACCACCCACTCTACCCAACCTGGAGCCTAGTGACTATTCCTTGTTTCTGCATATGAAGCAGTGGGTTCCATCTCTGAGCAACTGAAGAACAGTGTAATGCAGTGGTTGAACTCACTGGCAGCAGACTTTTTTTGATGAGGGTACGAAGAAGCTGGTGCTATGATACCAAAAATGCCTGGAAGTCAATGGGGACTACGTGGTAATATAAAGTATATGTAGGTATGTATTTTGTGCATAATAAAATCTTTTTTTCTTCTCTACCAGTTTTTTTTTTTTTTTTTTTAATTCATGACTGGACCTTCCTTACTTTCTGGATAAGCCTCATATTTTCATGGATGCTGCTCCAATGAATTGACCACCACATTTTTTTAATGCACAGTTCAGCTTCACTTATTGAACCAACTTCTCATTTTCCTCTTTCATTCCATCTACCACTGTTCTCTGGAACAGCCTTCTTATATCACAATAGGCTAAGACTTTCAGCTGTTCAAGAAATACATCTACATGGTCTTTCTTTTCCTAAACCACTTGCCTATACACAAAACCCTTGTGTTGTAGATTTTGCAACCTCATATATAGAGATTGATCTATATTCCAGACATTTGTGTGTGTGTGTGTGGGGGGGGAAGGATAGACAGAGAGTTGAATAAGATTACTTGCCTATTGAAGAACACAACTAACAAGTAGAGATAAAGCCTTGATACATACACATCTGGATTATTGTGTTGAGGTCTGATCTACTGGAGATGAGGAGATGGTGAAGAGAATTCAGGGTCGAGTAACCAAGATGGTGAGTGGTCTGTGGAATGTTTCCTATGAGGATAATCTGAGAGTGTGTGAGCTGCAGAAGTTGGTCAATAGGTGAAAAAGAATGGATATGATAGAAACATTTAAGTCACTTAAAGGGTTTTATAGAATTGATGCAAGGAAAATGTTTCAGTCCTTGGCCAGAGGGGGGACAGAACAAGAGGTCATTCCCGGAGGTTGAGTAAAATTTTGGTTGGTAGTGGCGTGAGGACTAGATTTTTCACTTGGAGAGTTGTGAATGAATGGAATGGGTTGAGAGGGTCTGGATGTCAGCTCTTTATCTGTTAATGGATTCAAGGAGATGTATGACAGATTGTGTGGATAGTTTCGGTCTCCTGCAATGAGTCTTTGGACTACATGGAGGTGCCTGTAATAATGATGATAATATTAAAATAAAATAAAAAAAAGAACACCAGGAAGTTGGATGTCATATTATGTATATACAGTGCATAACATGGCATCCAACTTTTTAATATTCAGCCTTTTCAAACTTCAACTGGCATGAAATTCAAGTGTTCCAACATAACTTATTTGCAGTTTCACTGATTATCTGAACACTGAATACTGCAGAAAACTAGGGAAATATTAGCAAGTTTAATAAACGTATTTTTTCCTTTATTATGGATACTGGATATTATGGATACTATCTAACATTAGAAAAGTCTGAAATCAACTATTCTGATATGATTTACAGTTGTACCAATTATCTGAACAATGAATGCCTATCAAGCATCAAAAAAATCTTTGTTATGAAGTCAGTTTTTTGCAGGTTTTACATATTATGTACAAATCAACTTCTCCCATCCTAACATCTGAATATTCAATTCTAAGAAAATTGAGGGACTGCATGTTATTGAACTCATAAATTTTAAACACAGTAAATTTCATTAGATATTAATGCAAAATTTAAGTTATTATTCCATTCTTGATAAAGGAAATATAAATTAAAAAAAAAGATTATATTACATAACAGTCATATAAATACAAATTGATATATTTGATTGTTTAATAATTCTATCGATGTGTGAACTGAAGATTATTGTGTATGAATAATTACAGTGCTATTAAATTTCAATGTAGTAGCAACCAAACAAAGTTATACAAAATCTTCCAAATAATATAAAAATGTACAACAGTGTGAATCATATAAAACTAATTTTACTGGAAACAATACTTCATTCTTCAAACTTTGATAATACATAAGATTTAATTTCTGTGCTTCCCAAGGCATCTAGTACTGAATAAATATAATTTTTCAAGTAAGCTTTACCTTCATTATCAGAAATGGCTTCTTTAGCCTTATATTTAGCTGCTATATCCAGTAATGATATATTCAACTGGGCACTGTGTTCTGTCTTCAGATTAGATCCAAGATAGGATATTTCAACAAACAGCTGAACCAGAGTTTCCTGCTGAAGTTCTTGACTAATGATTTCCATTCCTTCCTGAAAAATAACAAAATGTACACAAATTATATATAAATACAAATATATTATGTTGGGAGTTATTGGCATGTTGACATTATGCAAATAACTCCCAACATAATTTACCATACTAATCAAACAATACAGTTTACAGACGAGATGAGAAATAAATTAAGTTAATTCTGTATAATTTTTTTTATATTGTATTTTATTACTAAAAATTTATTGCATAAATTAAAAAGCTTTTGATTATAAAATATAAATATGCAATTTTATAAATAATATAAAAATGGTTTAAAAATATTTGGACCAAATGGTCTACTCTCTGGAACAGGAAATACACTTAGATGGAATGAGAACAGACTGCCCATTCTCTGGAACAGGAAAGAGACTTAGATAGAATGAGAACAGGCTGTATATTCTCAGGAACAGGTTTTCTCACAAACCTTTTCAAGAAAACTAATAATAGGTTCTTTTCTCCTTAACTCTTGACTATACATAGCACTAGTGTCCTTTATTATTATTACTATTACTATTATTATGGGCAACTCCAGGGAGTCATTAGACTCATCAAGGGAGGCCCCAAATCATATTCATCACAACTATTTGACATTCATACAGTATCTATCATACCTCGCCTTAAACTCATTCACTGTCACAGCATCCACCACAGACTCAGGGAGCGCATTCCACTCATTCACTACTCTAAAAGTAAAGAACCCAGCTCTAACACCTTTACTAACCACACTTTTGCCCAGTTTCCATGGATGTCCCCTAGTCCTCCCACAACCAGCCCTGTTCTCAAAAATATCTTCTGAATTAATTTTATAGAAACCCTTCAGTAATTTGAATGTCTCAATCATATCTCCCCTCCTCCGCCTATCAACCAATTTTTGCAACCCACAAATCCTCAACCTGTTCTCATACGGTTCATTCCACAGACCTGCTATCATCTTGGTCACTCGCCTCTGGATCCTCTCCACCTCCTCCCCATCAAGAAGAAACCTAGGTGACCAAATCTGAGCACAGTAGTCTAGATGGGGTCTTATCAAGGCTCGATAGAGAGGAACAATAACCTGCTTGTCTCTGCTTGTCAACGTATTCTTCAGCAACCAAGTGATTTGATGAGCTGTTTTGGTCACTTTTGCAATGTGTCCCCTAAATTTCAATTCCTTATCTACCAACACTCCTAAATCTCGTGCCTCATCAATTTCCTGGAGCAGGGTTCCACCAATGCAGTAAACTGCCGCCAATCTTTTCACCCCAAAATGCATAACCTTACATTTTGCCACATTAAACTGACATCCATTCTCCTTAGCCCAGACCTCCAATCTATCCAAATCATCCTGCAAAATTTTGACGTCATCTGCATTCACTATTGCCCTACCCAACTTCGCATCATCCGCAAACAAATGAACTGTTCCTCTCAGATCATTTCCTATATCATTTATGAACAAATTAAACAGCAGTGGTCCAAGAACAGATCCTTGTGGCACACCACTAGTCACAGGCCGTCTTGTGGACTCTACTCCTGAATAAACCACTCTCTGATATCTCCCGTCAACCACCCTCCTATCCATCTCACCAACCCTATGTCCATTCCCATATGCTGCAATTTACTGATTAGAATTCCATGTGGAATCCTGTCAAAGGCCTTGGCAAGGTCCAGTAGAATCACTGTAAACCCATTACCCTTATCCAGTTCAGCCGTCACTGTGTTATAATACGTGAGCAAGTTACTGAGGCATGACCTACCCTTCACAAAACCATGCTGTCCCCGATACAGTATCCCATTTTCTTCTATCCAATCTTGTATTTTCCTCTTGACTATTTTCTCTAAGACCTTGACAGTGATTCCTGATATGCTAATCGGTCGGTAATTTACAACAGCAGTCTTGGAACCACCTTTATGCAGTGGAACTATTTTCCCCTCTTTCCACCCGCTCGGGACTAACCCAGACCCGAGACTCAAATTAAACAAAATGGTCAAGGGTACTGACAATTCTTTAGCTGCTTAGTCTACTCTCTGGAACAGGAAATACACTTAGATGGAATGAGAACAGACTGCCCATTCTCTGGAACAGGAAAGAGACTTAGATGGAATGAGAACAGGCTGTATATTCTCAGGAACAGGTTTTCTCAGAAACCTTTTCAAGAAAACTAATAATAGGTTCTTTTCTCCTTAACTCTTGACTATACATAGCACTAGTGTCCTTTAGGTTCTTCCTTTTTTTTTTTTATTCATTTTTAATGGAGAAATCCATCCACAAGAGGTTGGTTGACCTATAGTATGTTAGTATTTTGGAAGTTTTTCTCACTTGGTTAAACTATAAATTATATATTTAGTTTAATCCTTTATCCAAGTGTAAGCAAACAAAGTGATGGGAAGGAAAGTGATGAGAACTTAGTCCACCTTTACCTTGAGTTGCCCCAGTCCTGAAGATACTTCAGGTGCAAACTTTGTTTGCTTACATTTGGATAAAGGATTAAACTAAATATATAATTTATAGTTTAGCCAAGTGGGAAAAAACTTCCATCATCTTTCTCTAATCCAGAGTAATTTAATAATAAGGTGTGACAACTTTTGGCAACTGGCATATGGAAATATGAGTTCTGCATTGCTTCAACCTTGGTATCACCTCTGGGTATGGCTCCCACTGAAGAGACCTCAATAAAGGTCGAAACCGGTCTGGGTAGTGACCCTTCCATTAATGCATAGCATTATACACATCTGCAAGGAGATGTGCTTTGCATTATGGGATACTAAGGAAAGTGATGAGAACTTAGCCCACCTTTGCGACGAGTTGCCCCAGTCCTGAAGATACTTCAGGTGCAAACTTTGTTTGCTTACACTTGGATAAAGGATTAAACTAAATATATAATTTATAGTATCTTAGTACTGTGGATGGGCTATAAGGAACTTATTCACATTTGATTTGAAAAACTGTGGGTTGTATTCCTTGGGAAACGTGGTGAAAGACTGTTCCCGAGGCGGTAGTGGAAGCGATAAAAAGAAAAGGAGAAATTTGTCCTGTAGGTTTGGAGTTGAACTGTGAGAGGGTACTGGTTAGCTGCTGCAAGCATTTGGATTTATAAGAGGATGGGGAAATTATTGATGCCAATTCTAATGAACAGCAGCTGATAGTCGGCTGGAGTAGATTATTCATGTATAGAAGGAAGAGAGTGGGCAAGAGAACAGAGCCTTGTGGGACCCCAGTGTTTTGTGTAGAGAAGGAGCCATCCATCCATCATCACTTGAAGTGAGAATCTGGCCAGAAAGCTAGCTACCCAATTGCAGAAGTCAGGGATAAACCAAATTATGGGACTTTTCCTAATAGGCCTTTGTGCCAAACTCAATCAAAATCTTTGGAGATATCAAGAGTAATTACTTGAGATTTGCCAAACCTTTTCAAGGTGTTGTCCAGAGATGGGCGACATGTGTGAGTAGATCCCCATGTTGATCGACAGTGACAGAATCCATACTGTCGATCATTTATCAGATGAGAGTCTTCAAGGTAGTGTAGGAGTTGGCCATTGATAGTTCTTTCCCACTACTTTAGAAAGAATTGAGGTGAGAGAAATTGGATTGTAGTTTGAAGGTGAGGATTTGTCACCCTTCTTAGGAATTGGTTGTATACCGGCTAGTTTCCAGAGTGCAGGATAGATACTGGTGGAATAAGAAAGTGTAAATAGGCAGTATAAAGTGGGAGCTCTGTGGCAGAGACCTTTAGAACAATTGGAGGGATGCCATCAGAGGCAAGGGATTTTTTGGTATCCAGTTTAAGCAAAATTTTTCTGATTTCTTTCTGGCAAAAGATCAGATATAGCATTGAGTATTGGGTGTTTGGAATGGTTGGGGGTCATTTATTTACCATAATCAGCTATGCAAGATTTGGAGGAGAAGTAGGAAGCCAGGAGGGTTGCTTTTTCTGTTGGTGCAATACTACTACCACCTTGGTGTAATAATGGTGGGAGTAGTGTTGAGCAGAAGTTACAACGGTAGCTTTGTCTAGAGCCCAGAATTCATGGGCTAAAAGATTGCATTTAGGCAGGATGCAAGTTTCCTACTTTTAGCTCTCTCAAATTTCTTGCAGCTATTCCGGGCTTTGGTAAGCTGTATAGGAAGATAGAGTTTTGGATGCAAGCCAGTTGTGGTATGGACTCTTCTTTTGTATGGCCTCAGCACATCTGTCCAAGGATTAAACAGGGGGACAAGAATTTAGAGTGGAGTGGGGAATAAATGTTTCCCTGCCAACGCGTAATATTTTGGTGATTCTTTCTACACATAGGTTAGGTTCAGGTGATCAGAACAATAATCTGACCAAGGAAATACTACTAATGAGGAGTAAAAGTTGCTAAGGTCGTCCCACTTGGCTCATACATTCAGATCCCACCTCTGAGTTAAAGAGCATGTAGTTCAGAAAGCAGAGATGGGTTATGTTTGTTTGAGGAGGTTGAGATTTGAGTTCTGTCAGGAAGAGTAGGTGAGGTTTTGCAGACTGAAGGTGGAAGTGAATATCATTAAAGATAGATGTGAGGGTGCATATATTTGCAAAATGAATCTGGAAGAATCTGTGAAGTTTGTTTTTGACCACCTTTCCTACACATTTCCAATGCAGTTTGGGATCAGGTTTTCACAATGGTTGTTTATAGCATTTAACTTTCTCATTAGTATCCCTGCTTTGTAATTAATTGTCCATGTTTCTTCTCTACTTGGACGTTTCTCTTCCAGTTCTCTTAATCGCTGCCTTTTTTTGCACTGTTAATAGGTAAGATCTGACTGGGCTCATACACATGATCCTGGGCTGGTGCCTTGCGACTTGCTGTTCATGGCCAATATGAATGCTGATCAGCTTGTTGTGGTATTGCAGGTCACTTTTATTAAGCATGAGAAGTTCATTCCATCTCTTTGTGAGATCATGGGCCCAAAACGGTGATACCTGGTAATTTTCTTGGGGTCAAAATTGCATTTTTCAGAGGGCCTGTGCTTATTTTCTGGCTCAATCGTGTCTTGACCTGATGAAGCAATGAGATTGCGAAGCTTGCTGGCATTGTCTGTAGTAGGCATGTTAGCTTTGAGACAACACTGATCATTAATTACTTTGAGCTTTTTTTTTTTTTTTTTTGATTGTGTCAATTTTCTGGGAGAATGTTTAGTCAAGCATGATAACGTGCTGTTCCAGGCTACCCATGCACTTGCCAAGGTTTAGGAGTTGTTTAATGGTTGGGAGGTATAGGGAACAGAAAAACTGCTGGGTGAGGGTGCTTAGGAATTTGAGTGCCAGTTCTTTGAATTTGGCAACTAGCATGAGTCTGCTGGCAACAAAAAAAAGTAAACTCTTTTTGTTTTTCATAATGTCTAGTTTACAGCTTCAGCATTTTAAAGCTTCAAGAGTTCTATCTGAGGCAGCGAGACTTGTAGCACTCTGTTTTGTTGCTGCCATCTTTGCTTTGTGCTGCAACATTGGCTACTAATGCTATGGCCAATATTAAAGTACAGGAAAACTTTCTCTGAAATGCTTAGAGTACTTACGGTTGGTTTAGCGACCTTCAGACCCTTGATGACTATTGCTATACTTTCTTTTGGGGCAGAAGATAAAGTGAAATTGCTTGTAATAACATAAACAGAAATAAGAAAAAATATATTATATTTATTATTATTATTATTAAGAGAAACCTTTAGGGAGTCAGGGACTCGTCAATGGAGGGTGTGTAGTATGTGGTCTCCATTGATTGGCAAGCACATATTTATTGTTGAATTCATTCACACTGCTTACACTTACAATGTCCAATAGCAATCCATTCCAATCACACACCACCCTATGAGAGAAAAATCTAGCCCTCACCCCTTCTTAGCAGCATTCATTCTCAGCTTCCAAGGATGCCCTCATCCTTTCCATACTTTCCATACTGAAATCCTATATGACTCTTTCAGAAGTCATATCACTGCTCTTTCTCCTGTTTGCTAGTGTCTGCAGACTACAAATTTTTAATCTGTCTTCATAATTAGTATTCCACAATCCAGATATATTTTTAACACTCTCCTTTGCATTCTCTCAACTCTATCAGAATCACAACAGAAACCAGGAGACCAGACCTGAGCACAATGGTCCAAATGAGGTCTTATCAAGGCTCTGTAAAGAGGCAAAATTACATCATTATCTTTACATGTGAACGTTCGTTTCAGCATTGCAAATATCTTTTGAGTTGTATTTGTAATCTTTGCTGCATGGCCCCTGAACTTCAACTTCCTATCTATTAACACTCCAAGGTACCTAACCTCATCAGTTTCTTCTAGCATAATCCCACCAATATAATACGACATTGGATATCTAATCACACCAAAGTGAATGACTTTACATTTACTGACATTGAACTGATATCCATTTTCCCATGCCCACTATTCCAGCCTATTCAGATCATTCTGCAAGTGCTCATATCAGCAGTATTCCTGATTAACCTACCTATCTTTGCATAATCAGCAAACTGTATGTTGCTTGTCAAATCTTTCCTAATATCATTAATGTACAGAGTGAATAACAGTGAACCAAGCACTGATCCTTCTGGTACACTTCTGATTACCTTAAATCTTGCAGACTCACATTCCCCATAGATTTTTGTCTTAGATCTGTCATAGATTCCCCATAGATCTGTCAGTCAGCCGTCCTCTTATCCATGCTAATATTCTATAACCCAAACCCATATTCTCCAATTTATGAAACAGTCTACCATGCTGTGTTCTGTCAAAAAGCCTTAGCAAAATCCAAAAGTATCATGGTATATCCATTTCCCTTGTCTAGTTCAATGATAACATTGTTATAGAATGTGAGCAAGTTGCTAAAACATGACCTTTCCTTAGTATATCAATTATTTATTATCCATCATATTGCATTACATAGATGAGGCAATCTGATTAACAGATAACTCTGCCAGCCCCTAAGACTCCTTCCAATTTTTTTTTCCTTCTTATAATGCAGCATCATGTCTTTTTTTTTTATAGCTATTTTCACAGCCATTGCACAACTTAATTGGCCACTACTGTCACTGCCATTCTGCTAAACATGTAAGAACACAAAAGCAGCTGGTCAACATCAGCTCCAAACCTATAAAACCGATTTCTCATCTTTCATTCCATCAACTTCTGTTCTTTGGAAGATCCTTCTCCATACTATTTTCATCAATGAACAATAATTTCATCTCTACCTCTTCAAGAAACATATTAGAATGTATTTAAAATGATATTAAAAAACACTATGGCTTGTTGTTCAGAACCACCACAACCCAAAAGAGTTGTAGTGGGGGTCCAATTTTTGTATATTTTAAAGTAATTTTTATGAATTTATACATCTTTAGATATTCCAACTATTCATCTCATTTCACTCTCAGATTAATCAATAAAAGTCCAAATTTCATTTCTAACAATTACCATATTTGTTAGGTAATTTTTACGTAATTTTACCTAACATTTTTTTAAAAAAAAGTGATGTACTCTTTAACAATGCGCACAAAATTAAACGAATTTCCATATAAATACTTAATTAAAGCTTCAATTAAGAAAAAACAACCTTTTCTTGATTGAAGAAAAGGTTGTTTTTTCCTTGTTTGAAGCTTTAATCAAGGAAAAAACAACCTCCCCCCCCACCCTCAAATGAACTGTATTGGCATCTCATGAATCTTTAGGTTTATAAAATCCTAATTTTACACATTAGTAAATGCAAAATTAAGATAAAGAGAGAGTATTTTATTTCTTCAATATTATTATTAAGAGAGACCTCCAGGGAGTCAGGGACTCATCAAGGGAGGCCACATACTGCATGCACCAGCTATTATACTTATTCTTGAATTCATTCATGCTACTTACACTTCCAACATCCAATGAAAACCCATTCCAATCACACACAAGATGATCGGGATAGAGATCTCATAGTACCCATCAATAAAAAGTGAAATAAAACTTAAAGTGAGAATTTTCCAACTAAGTATTCCAGATAAAGTTTATTGCAGACATACTTGAGAAGAGGCTAAGAGGGAAACATGGAAAAGAAAAAGCTAGGTTCAAGCCAAATAGGATTATCAGGATTAGATTTCACTTTAAGACAAATAGTTGAGAAATCATGGAAACATAACAAGGATCTGTACTTGAGTTTGCCAGATCTGGAAAAGGCATATGAGAAGATATCAAGAGAGAAGCTGTTAGAAATGATACAATTATGTGGTGTAAATGGCACATTATGTAGAGGCAATACATAGTCAATATTTGAGTTGTGAGTCAGCAGTTAAAATTGAATTTCTTTTAGCATAGCATTACTATAATGCTATGCTAAAAGAAATTCAATTTTAACTGCTGAAAAGTATTTGGTCAAGACTTTTCATTAGTCTGTTATAGTTAGTGAGTTTGTTTGCTATAGTAAGTCAATCAAATTTGTTCAACTAGCATCCGCTCCCCCCCCCCCTTCAATATCAAAGTTCCTTTATTCTGGTGCCTATTTCCATATTTAATTTCACACTGTCACTAAAAATTGTGTCTAAATAGATGAAGTATTTTATTCATTCTAAAAGGTTCATCACGACTTCATTCATTACAGTTTATATTTGACATGTTCCTGCCTATTTTCAGAATTCTTGTCTTTGTATTCCTATGCTGAATTCATTACAGTAGTGGTAAATTAAAGAATTTTGAAAACTAGTAGAATTTATTTAAAAGTATAACATCTGCATAACATAAAGAGTTGAGATGAACAATCTCCAATTCTGATATAAAGTTTAATACTGCTTTCCTTCATAACGTGATCAATATAAATGATAAATAAGTTTGAAGAAAGCATGTGTTCTTATCTTATGCCTGATTTTCTATCAACCAATCTTTCTGTACTTCCATCTAAATCTTTAATTCAATTCTGCTGACTTAAAATTAAATACAGATTATATTTGCACTGTCTGATACTATTTGCTTCATATAATCATAGCATTTTGAACAGCTTTTCTTTTGGCAACTTGTCATGTGCCTTTTTACAGATATAGAATAAAGATACTTGTTATATTTACATGATTTCTCTACTATTTGTCTCAAAGTGAAAATCTGATCTGGGTGACCTCTATTTTTCTTCTTCTTCCCATTTCTCACTGCCAATTTTGCTTACTTCTTCAAGTATAAATCTTACATTGAATGCTAAGAATTTAAATTCATTTGGAATTCTCATTCAGTTTTATTTCCCATTTCACAGATGGCAATTATGAGAGCTCCACCCAATAACTTTCATCTAAAGACCAAACATGAAATTTTTTTCAGCCATTTCATGTCTCCAATAATCAGAGTGGTTGCCTCACAATGGGCAATGAAATTCATTTATTACCTAATGACATTCATAAACATCAATGTATGTCAGAGTTTGATTCAAACTCGCTGCCTCTTAGATGGAGAGCAGAAACACTATCCCACTTGGCCAAAAAGGCCCATAAGGATTGGTGAACTCAGCTGAAAGTTCTTTAAAATAAAATCTTTTGTAAGTTTATCTGGTTATTTTTCTTTAATTATAACTTATAAAGTATCACAGAAACACAATATGTTACCAAATGTCATGTATACAAACTTACTGTCTGTAATTTTGACTGTGTGTGTGTGTGTGTGTGTGTGAGAGAGAGAGAGAGAGAGAGCATGTAGAGTTAAAAATTCTTGTTTCGTGTATCTTCTCAAAAATCCTGAAAAATCTCTAAGCAAGCATCATTAAAAGAAATGTTGTTCATTTCAAAAGCATATTATATCTGTTTTTGAAAGTGTGAGTACATCTAGCATGAATGAATTGAACTTACTCTCTGGAAATCTGTGTTAATAATAATAATGTGGGAAATGGATGTTTTCTTTAAAGTTATTGCAGATGATTTATAAAAAAAAGGGGAATAAAAAGTTAATCAGTTGTGCTGTATTATCACGCTTTCAACTTTACATATTAACATTCAATTATACACATATTTTACATAATAAGTTACTTACATTAAGAACTATAGTGAAAGATGAAAGAAGAAATAGCCAATCACAAGGCACGTTTGTGCAGTGGCTCATCACCATTAACACATCCATGAAAAAATGAACAGCCTGAATTAACCTGAGTTCATCTATTTAAAAAAAGAAAAGAAAAAAAAAGTCAAATGGGTAGAAAGGCTTATGTGCTGGCAGTTCATCATTAGTTTATTTAATGCTTTCAATTCACAACACAAGAATAATAAATACAAAATTAATATTTATTTACTTATTTGCTGATAGTATACCCAGCATCTTCAGAGCACAAAACAGTTTATCACAGTACATGAACAGCAATAATTAATTAAGAGTGAGAACAGTCAGTTTAAAATTGTAACAGACAACACAAAGAACTGAAGTCCTAATTTGCACATTCTATTGTTAGATAAAGAGAGAGAGAGTCAATACTTGTTAACTTGATCTTAAAATGGCTGTCTCCCAGATTTTTAGTAAATTGATACAGTCATACTTGTTAAATAAATAAATTCCGTGTGATGATACTGCATTCCCCCCTTTTTATGGGAGTTCATGGTACCATCTAGTCCCCCCCAAATTTTATCTGGGCTCCAGAACCGGCATAGGCTGACGAATCAGACCTATGGCTGGGTCAGTATTCCTGACTGTAATCCGTGTGTCCTCAGACTGGTTTGCCTGCTTGCAGGATGAAAAACACCAGATAAACTGGCAGAAAAAACCCTTCTGTCCACGCCCAAGACTGGCTAACTTGGCTATGGCTGAGGAAGATCCTTCAGCTCCTCATGTCAGTGACGTGAATCAAACCTAGTACACTTTCCCCAGGCATATGGTTGCAAAAGCCACTAGGCTAACCGCACAGATTCATACTTGTTGAGATTCAGGGAATGTTTTAAAGCTGCTGCTGATTTGAAAAACAATCTCTCTCTGACTTATAATGGTTTCTATGTGGCACTTTTGTTTGTCTCCATCTGATCCTGTGTGAAGGGGTACCCAAGGCATGGACTGCCCTGCCATAATGATGGTGCCGAATGTATTTTTTTTATGTTTGCTGAGGCAGATGTCAAAAGATCTTCCCTATCTGTCCAGAGTAAGTTAGGTCACAAGTTAAGGGTACTTCATATACTCCTGGATGTGATAAAGTAGAGAAGCAAGTTCAGAGAGTATCATCATTGGAACAGATAGCTCTGGTTCTATGAGTTAATCTTTTTAGGATCTTCCAGTATGTGTAGGTTTTCTATAAATAGAAAAAGATAATGAACCATTTGGAATGCACATGACTAGTGTATCTAAGAAGGCAGACAGTAATTAGATTCCTTTTCCATTGTGAAGGTGAAGTGGATTTTAAGGTTTTTAGCTATTTAAATGCACTAAAAATGTATCTAATGTGAATCATGTGGCCAAATAGAAAACACATCATCATCAACATAGTGCAGCCAAACTACTGGTTTCAGAGTGGTTGTGTTGAGTGCTTGTATCTAGCTGTTTTTATATTTTCCTTTTTTCATGTGAAATAACCTGCATGTACTGTGAATTTGAATAATTCAAATATGTCTGGGGAGAAATGCAACTTGAACAAATCAAGGGCCTTGGATTAATAGTATACTTGTGAATAGTGAACTAATACTGAAACCAATCATTATGTGTAAACTTTTTAAATTATGGTTGTTTAATATACCTTTTTTTTAGGTGAATATAATTTTTTTATGAATGAGGAAGAATTACTTGTGAGGGTCACTAGTAATTTAGCCGAATATTAGCAAGTTTGTGGGTAGGAATGTTTAGACTATCAACAATTGGGCACAGGGGTGTATCTTGTTCGTAAATGTTGGGCACTCCATATATTCTGGGTGGCTTTATATGGAAAGGCTTGAGTCTGATAACAATATTATGAAAACCAAATCTGACCACCACTATAATAATGAATCAAACAAAATATGAAAAGAAAATGTGCATTCTCTTACAAAATCATTCTACATACAAAATCACAGATCATGATCCTACTAACACACAAAAGAATAAAGTTTATAAATTATTGAAATCATTTCCTGGATTAAAGAAACTGTTAACAAACTCAAGCCTTAAGGGAATGTATCCATTCCCTTTACCCAACTCAACCATAATAACATCATAAAATATGAATAAATTGCTAAAACACTATTTCCCTTTATGAAACACATGCTGTTCACTGCAAAGTATAGCTGGTCTGTCAACCCATTTCTGTAAAAAAGTTCTTACTAGCTTCTCTAAAATCTTCACCACTATACCAAAGATGCTGATAAGTCAGAAGTTAAACATGTCAGTTTTTGCATAACATGTACAATGGATGTAGTATACATTCTTTCCATTTCTGTGGTATTTTTCCCAAGATACCAAAGTTATACACACAATATCCATATAGCTTGTCTACAAGAAACAAAACTAAACAAAAATCTGAACTTCAGCATCAAAGGATATACAGTTCTTAGGAAGGATAGAGAGGAAAGAGCAGGTGGCAGGCTTGCTATCCTTTTGAAGACTCCAGAAATTAAATTCAAAGAAATCACCCTAAATCAATATTTAAATAATAACAGTTCGACGGAAGCTCAAGCTGCTGAAATACACCTACCAAACCATTCTATTTCGATCACAAACGTCTACCACCCTGATAATACAAATATTGATACAGACATCATTGAAAAGCTAAGCGAATCTCCAACTGATACAACCATTATACTAGGTGACCTAAATGCAAAAAGCCTAACGTGGGGCTTCCCTGATTTAGACCATAAAGGTCAACAATTGGAAGACCTCTTTACAGATTTGGAATTCACGACAATTAACAATGGACAGAGCACCTATCTCTCTAAACTTCGGGAACTGAATCGGCTATTGACATCACAGCTATTAATTATAGCATTGCATCAAGTGCACAATGAAAAATTTTAGGAAATGCCATCAGTGACCACAGACACATAATAACAACACTAAACTTCAAGATTGATCAAGAACAGCAAATCAAAAGGACATGGAACTTCAGAAAAGCCGAATGGACAAGGTTTACTCAAACCTTCGAAAGCCTCTGTCAAGATGAACCTGTCTCTGGAAACCTCGACAGAAAATTACAAATCCTTACTTCACACATCAGTAAAGCTGCCAAAGCAACAATACCAAGAGGCAAGCGGAAAAATACCTGGATACCATACTGGAAAGATCACAATATTGATTCAATGATTACAGAAAGAGACAATATCAACAAACAATTCAGAATTAATAAAACTGATGAAGAATACAGAAAGAAATTAATGGACATAACACACAAAATTGAGCTGGAAATTTGGAAGTGCAAACAAGAGAAATGGGCAGAGCTTTGCAGTAACCTGGATCCAAGAAAAGACAGCCAACACTGGAACATTATTAGAATCCTAGACAACAATATCAAAAAAGAGAACCAACAGAAAACAAATTTCATCATAAATGCTGGGAAACAAGCTATTACAGATCAAGAAATTGCAAACACACAGGCAAAATCTATTCAAACAACTCCAAACTTCAGTATAACAGAGAGGCAAAGACCCTCAATAAACTCACAAGTAAAATACTAAAACAAGCAAGAGCATACCAAACTAATGACATCTTCTCCAAAGAATTTACACTAAGTGAACTAAATTCATCAATCGAGAAAACTGCACCTAATAAATCTCCTGGTAATAATCTTATCTTTGGTCATATGGTCAAACACCTTGGCAAAAATGCCAAAGAACAACTTCTGGATATTCTCAATACCTCTTGGCGAACAGGCAAACTTCCAAAAGAATAGAAAAAATCAGTTATTGTACCCATCCTGAAACCTGACAAAAATGCTGCAGAATGTCAAAGCTATAGACCTATCGTTGAAAGTTTATTTTTCACTTGGTTAGACTATAATAAATTTAGTTGACTCCTTTATCCAAGTGTGAGCAAACAAAGTTTGCGCCTGAAAATATCTTCAGGACTGGGGTAAGGTAATACAACACCGGGAAACTCATAACAAAGGTGGACCAAGCTAACATCACTCCTATCTCAGTATCTCCCATAATTTTGTTTTGCATTATGGGAGATACTGAGATAGGAGTGATGTTAGCTTCGTCCACCTTTGCTACGAGTTGCCCAGTGTTGTACTACCTTACCCCAGTCCTGAAGATATTTTCAGGCACAAACTTTGCTTGCTCACACTTGGATAAAGGATTAAACTAAATTTACTATAGACCTATCGCATTAACTAGCATACTTCGTAAAATTACTGAACGAATCATACACGCCAGGCTTATGCACTGGCTGACAAAAAATAAGAAAATCAACTACTACCAAACTGCCTATAGAACCTGTCATTCGACAACAGATCAATTATTCCACTTCTGCCAAATAATAATAGACTCATTTCAGGAAAAACCAACAAAAAAGACAACTGCCATATTCCTTGATATGACTGCTGCTTTCGATCGTGTTTGGATCAAAAAATTAATACAAACAGTATATGGAATTAGAGGAAACGCTTTAATCTGGATTGCTGATTTCATTAGAGGAAGAAAGATCAAAGTCAGAATCAATGCAGTAATATCAAGAGAGTGGAGAACCTGGGCTGGTGTTCCCCAGGGCTCAGTACTCAGTCCCTTACTATTCCTTCTATATGTCTATAACATTCATCCCTACCTTACAGAAGACACAAAAGTAACTTGCTATGCAGATGATATAGCCATCTGGCACACTAGTGCTAAAATCAGAGGAGATTTTAGCACTAGTGTGCTAAATCAAAGAATCAGAGGAGATTCTAAACAAATCCATGAGAGAATTAGAAAAATAGTCAAATGAACTTAAACTCAAAATCAACCCAGACAAAACAAAACTAAGCACCTTTAGTACAGACAGGAAAAATAGATATTCCTACAATCCCAAAGTCATGATCAACAACAAGCTAATTGAAAAAGTCACAAATCCAAAATACCTTGGTATTACGCTTGATCAGGAATTACATTTTGCACAACACATCTCTAACACTTCCAACAGAGCTCTAAAAAAATTAAATATACTGAAAAGGCTTTTGTGGAACAAATTGGGGCGCAAAGCCAAAAATCCTCAAAACTACTTACACTACACTAATAAGGCCAATAATGGAATATGCAGCACCTATCTGGTCACTTTAGGCCTCACTGGTAAAGAAAAAATTAGACAAAATACAAATAAAAGCATCCAAGATTATCATTGGTGCAGTCTCATCCACTAACAACATCAGAGCCCAACAGGAATGTGAATGTGGGCTTGACCTGCTGGAGGACAGATGAAAATTTGCCACCATAAAATTCATAAATAACATCAGAAGCTACCAAAGCGATCATATCTCCCTAAAAACTTATGAACATTGGAATCAAAAATGCAGACTTCACAGATCACCTTTACAATATGATGACACATCAGGAGTAGAAGGAGAACACCAGCGCCTCCATCAATCATATTGGTGTCTGACAATCAGCTAAATGCCCACATAAACAAAGAACCTCTAGTTTCCAGTCCTTTACCTTCAAATACCTCCATAAAAACTCTGTACAAAAAACTCTGTACTTCAAAACTCTGTACAAAAAAAGAACCAAAAGAAATGCTCCAAGAAAAAGGCCTAAATACTATCAACCTTCTTTCATCCTCCAAACAGATTATTTGTTATACTGATGGATCGTCAGACACTAATATGATTGATGGAGGCACTGGTGTTTTCCTTCTACTCCCGAAAGGTGAAAAACTTTCAATAAAAGTTGGATCTGGGAGAATCGCTTCCAATTTTACCAGTGAACTCTACGCAATAAATAAAGCACTTGAAGCCTACTTAAAACTATCATCATCTCAACAATCTGAAGGAATTATAATTTACAGTGACTCAAGATCAGCTATGGAGGCAATCAAAAATGGCAATACCAAGCTCACACAAGACATCCATAAACTCTTAAATCAACTGAAGTGTTTAGGAAAAAGTTGCATTTTACAATGGATTCCTGCTCATGTAGGCATTGGTTACAATGAAGCAGCTGATAAATTAGCAAAAGAGGCCAGAGAACTCAACCAAGAAACTCACATGATAACTTTGCCGATGCCAATGCACTAGCAAAAGTGCCTCTGTAGCGCAATTGGAAGAACAACAGTACATTGCGCCCTGTGATTGGAATAGGCCTAAGTTCGATTCTCGTCGCGACGGGAGGAATCTTTATGTGGACTTTTTCAATCGAAGGTGAGTTAGCCGATCTCATATGGAGGTAGCAGGGTGTTTTCTCCCGGAAACTTGGGTTTCCGGGAGAAACCCAAGTTTAGTTGTGGTGGTGGGTGGTAGATGGCATTGATGGAGATGATTGGTAGAGGTTTGGTTGTATAGTAGGTGTCCTCCCATGATGAGTCTTCGGACTCCCTGGAGGTGTCAGGAATAATAATAATAATAATAATAAAAGCTAAACTAATTCCACTGAAATCAGTGATAGAACATCAAATTCCTGAAATCAGTGCTGACAGAAAGACCTCCACCATGATAGCAAGACTACAAATAGAACATTATAGAGGAATGAAGATCAATACAGATGATACGAGAACATATAGAAACTGTAACAACTGCCCCAATACTGAACTGACACCTACTCACATCTTTACCTGTCCAGCAATTACAGCAGCCTTGCAAGAAATAGATCCTAATCCTGAACAACAGCTCTTCTTCTTCTTTTCAGCCATTTTCTGTCCACTGCTGGATGAAGGCCTCCTCCAGTTCTTTCCACCTTTCTCTGTTCTTGGCAATGGTTGACCAACTTTCCCCAATAAACTCTGACAGTTCATCACTCCATCTTCTTTTAGGACATCCTCGGCTTCGTTTCCCTTCTTTAGGAATCCAGTTCATAGGTGGTCCATCGTTCATCTTCTCTTCTGGATAAATGTCCAGCCCATTTCCATTTTAGTCGCCTGTGGCAAAGAATGATGTCAGTGATGCGAGTCTGGCTTCTTATCCAGGTGTTTCACTTCTTATCTTTTAATGTGATGCCTAGCATCAACATCTCCATTTTTCTTTGAGTTGTTAATTTATTTGCCAGTGCTCTTGTTAGCGACCAAGTTTCGCAACCATATGAGATGACTGGAAGTATACACTGGTTAAATGTCTTCCTTTTTAAACAGAGTTGGACATCATCGTTTTGAAAAATATTTTTTAATTTTCTGAATGCACTCCAGGCAAGTTGAACTCTCCTATTTATTTCCTTTTTGGAGTCCACAGTTTAGGTCAATGAGATGACCTAAGATGTATATGAAGAGACTTTACAAAAAATTGTTTTCTATTATTATGTTTTTTGGTGTTACTAAACGATTAAACATGATTTTAGTTTTTTCTCTGTTTATCTTTAGACCGACTTTTCTGCTTTCATGATATAGGTCTTCTATCATTATATTAGGTCTTCTGGAGTGTTTGCAAAAATTATGATATCATCTGCATAATCTAAGATCTGTTAAGTTTCTGTTATTAATTTTTATACCAAGGTTCGTCCAGTTTATATTATTAAATATTTCTTGAAGGACTGCTGTAAAGATTTTGGGTGATAGAGAGTCTCCTTGTCGGACACCTTTTTCTATTGATATTTTATTGCTACTCGTGTGAAGTTGGGTTGCTGTTGCAGTGAGGTATAATGCCTGGAGGAGGTCCACATATTCTCCAGGAACTCCCTGATTCTGGAGTTCATTGATTATTGCATTAGTTTTGATGGAATCAAATGCTTTTTCATAATCAATGAAGGCTAAACAGAGAGGCAATTGGTTTTCTTCTGCTTTTTCTATTATTTGTTTTGCTGCATGAATATGATCAGCTGTGTTGAACAACAGCTCTATACAAACAAAATCATCGACATAGCCAAAGCAGTACAAGGAGCACACGGAAACATCTAAGACTCTTCAAAGGACAAGACAACAACAGCAACAACAATAAATTCTCCTCATGGGAAAAAATGATAGGAAAGTTTGTGCACGTATGTATCTACTCATGTGGGTAAGTTTTCTGTAAACTGAGAAAGAAAACCTTTTCTACCCACATGGGTAGAAAAACTATGTGACTATAGTGTCTAGAAAAGACAGACTACTCTCGTTTTCTTTTTCTATAGTGAAATGGACTCTGGGTGTCATTTGTTGAAGTGGAGGAGATAAAAGTCTAATCTGAGCCATGTGGCCAATGGAGAATACATCATCAATGTTTCTTAACCAAAGAGAAAGCAGCATTTAATAACAACAGTATTAGGGGTATGTTTTTTAAAATGTTCTGTACAGAAATTGACTAGAGTAGGAGATGGGGAGGAAGTCCATAGCTGTATCCTCTATCTGTTATATATAGTGCCTTTCCAAGTAACTGTTATGGATGGAAAATTGAGAGATCTGTGAGGTTGGGGGGGGGGGGTCAAAGGCATTTTTAAGTCAAGATGTATGAAAGGGATGAATAAAGAAGTGATGTCATGACTATGATATCAATCCTACATGAAACTAAATTTTGGATTAAAATTTTGAAGAGGTGGAATATCTAATATAAGATGAAGTATGGCCAATAAAGGGGTTAAATATTTAGTCAACTGTTTGGCTAGTTTATAACAGATGCCAGAATATGCAAAGGTTTATTGTTAGATTTATGAATTTTAGGTAAACCTTAAATCTTGGGAAAGGGGGGGGGGAATAAAAAGGGTTAAGTTTTTTTTAACTAATTCAGGGCACAAAGTGATATTTTTAAGCAGTATTTTTAATGTTCTCTTCTGGAAATTAATGGGCTCATAATCTAGAGCAGTGTTTCCCAAACTGTGGTATATATGCAAAAGGTCATTAGGAGTATGAGGCATCTTTTTTGTAATTATAATTAGCTTCCCTCCCCCCTTACATTTTTGTGGTAGATAAATGGGTCTATTCTATAACTAATTTTTCAATAACAAATGGAAAATCAAATGGAAGTTTTAAACAAAATGTGTCTCTTGGCATGTATCAATTAACCCACATTAAGACTGCATCTGGTTAATTACATGATCGTGTGTCAACCATGTGGTTTAAACTGTATGCATTAAAGTTTAAATTCAAATAGTCCAAACAATGTAGTAGGAACTCTCCACTAAATTTCAGAAACATTCATATCTTAATTCATAAATAAAGAAAACTAAATTTCACCAAACTAACTTCCCCAATAGAAACAATTTCATTTGTCTCAATGAACTTTTTTTTTTATTATTAAGAATTTCAATTTCATAATTTTTATTTCTACTGTATGCATATTGGATTTGTATAATTAAAAATGTATTTCAAAGTTATTTAATTAAAATAACTTGTTTCAGTTGGTTTGTAATTTATTATAACCCAATGTTAAAAAATAAATGCCTGTATAATTATCTGTGTTGGAATTAAATATCATTATAACTTCTCCCAAACTGGCTTCTCTTGACAGGGATACACAAGTGTTACAAAAATTTTAAAAGGAGTACAAGAGTATTGAAAGTTTGGAAAATACTGATCATGAAATCAGAAAATAGTGCAGCCTCTGAGCAACATTTATTTTCAAATTGTATTCACACTGTATCTAGTAATTATTATATTTTTGTCTTTGCATAATTTATAAAGAGTGTAGAGTTGCTTGTTGGAGATTTCTCTTTTGGCAGTAAAGCTCACATAAAGATGTTAGTCATATTAATCCTGACAATATCTGGACATAGTTTGCAGATACCATATTCTGTAAGCAATGTGAGGATGTCAGAACTTCATGAGCACTATGTCAGTATTGAGGCTAAGGACACTGATGGCTGTCTTGTCAAGTCTTTTTGATGAAAGGATGATTTTGCAGATGAGAAAAAGTTTGTCATATTTTTTTTATGTTTTTTCTTTTATTTTTTGAAATTCTTTATGGGTAGATTTATCTGAAATCTCAGAAAGGATATTTCCAAAGTTCCAGGTTCAGAGTAGAAGAGAGGTAGTTTGATGAGAACTAATGGCTTCATTGGTAGCAGCTAAGTTACTACGAGTGGCAAGGATCTGTTCTTGAAGTAATACAAAGCTAGTATGTCTGTAGATTTGAAGGGCTTCGGTAGAGCAAAATTTAATTTTAAATTATACAGGTAGGTGTAATTCCTGTCTCTACATCTTTTTAAGAAGGCTAGCCAGTTAAGTTCCCTGGATAAATGGAATTTCCACCTATCATATTTTTAGCTCTGCATGCTGTACTTTCTCCATGAAGAAGCAAATGAGCATTTAGGCTTGGATGATGGTTTAAGCTCATCTTTAGGGTTAATGCAATGAAAACAGCAAAATTAAATAAGTAAATACAGGTTTAATACTTCCAATATTTAATGTCTATCACAGAAACATTATCTGGGATACAATATGAAAATTGCAATAATGCATAAAAACAATAAGTGGAATATGTTGGACTAGAAATCTAAAGTCCCAAGAGTTTCGACCTTTATTGAGGTCTCGTCAGTGGGAGGCAGACCCAGAAGTGGTGATACCAAGGCAGAAGCAATGGAGAGGCGTATTTACCTATATGAGTTGCCAAAGGGTGTACCACCTTATTATTAAATTACTCTGGATTTAGAGAAAGATGTTGGAAGTTTATTGACGAGACCTCAATAAAGGTCGAAACCCAGATTCTATGAGGTCAAAACCCAGATAATGCTATGCAGACTGGGTTGAAACCCAGTCTGCATAGCATTATACATGTCTGCAAGGAGATGTACTTTGCATTATGGGAGATACTAAGATAAGGAGAGATGAGAGCTTGGTCCATCTTTGCTATGAGGTGCCAATAGATGTACCACCTTGCCTCAGTCCTGAAGATATTTTCAGGCGCAAACTTTGTTTGCCTACACTTGGATAAAGGATTAAACTAAATTTATTATAGTCTAACCAAGTGCAAATAAACTTCCAATATACAAAGTGTATTTTTTACTGCACACACATTTTTAACACAGTACTAGTCAAAGCACACACTTTCTGGCCAGAAGCAGTCTTTTCCTGTAATTTTTAAGTCCTCTGTGACAATCAGTTTCAATCATAAATATTAAGATATTTAAGAAAAGACAATTTTCATTGAGATAATTCTTATGAAAAGTTTATTTAGACAATTTCTATCAAATAAGCTGTTAAAAATTGTATGCAGAAGGGGATTTATATATATATTAATCCCATACACAAGAAGTCAGAGGATCTATAGGCACATCAGTGGCATGTGTGGAGTGCAAATGAGGATACAGATAGAAGTTTATTGGTGTTTTTTTTTAAGGGTTGCATGTTGTACTTGTTTGGGAACACTTCTTGAGGAAGGCTGTTCCAGAGGACAGAGGTGAATAGAATAAAAGAGGATGAACAGAAGGAGATTTTGTGTATTTGCAGTTGCATAATCTTTATTGTGCACCAGAAAGTGGAAGAATATTAGTTGCCAATTCAGTGTAGTAGTAGTGGCCATGGAAGCACATGTAGAATAGACAAAGTGCTGAAACACTGTGCCTGTGAGAAAGAGGTTGAAGTGAGTCTGTAAGATAGGGATTATCTATGAGACTAACTGCATGCCTCTGGATGGAATCAAGGATTTTAAGAGAAGTTTTAGGTGCACCACCCCAAACATGTGAACAGTATTCTAAACATAGATGGATTTGGGATTTGTATAGTGTGAAACATAGTTAGATGTAAAACACTCTTGAACAAAAGAGAATGCCAAATTTCTTGGATGCTGAGGAGGCTCTTGATGTGTTTATGCCAGGAAAGACTGGAGGTAAATGTTAGTTCAAGCAAAGAGATCTGATCTTGTCTTGGTGATTTGTGTATAACTGAGGCTAAGGGTAGATGAACTAGAATCTCTTTTGCACAAGAAAAGGCAAGACTGTGGACATAACAAGGTTGTCCTTGCCCACTGAAGGATAGTATGTAGATCAATGTTTAAGGCACTAGTTGTAGATGATCTTGTAGCCGGGGATGTCCAAGTACTGCACAGTTTGTCAAATGAGTAGGAGGAGTGGAGAGTACTATCACCTGTAAAGCTGTGGATGGGATTAGTGGTTATTTTGAGTAGGTGATAGGACAGAGCCTTGAGGCACTCCAGCATTGGTGGTGAAGCTTGAAGAAAAGGAGTCATCTATCATGACTCACAAAGAACAACCAGGGAGAAAGCTGGCTATTGATCACTTTCTCCATTCTTTTGGAGAGGACAGAGGTGATGACAATTGGTCAGTAGTTTGACAATAGACTTCTATCACCCTTTTTTTGGAATAGGATAGGTATGAGATTGCTTCTGTGCATTGGGATAAGTACCAGATATGTATAATAAATTATAGAGATGATGTAGGATGGATGTTAGCTCTGAAATGAGGATGGCATTTCCATGAAATAAACAATAGCTCCTGCAAAGCCCACATTCATACACATCCCTTACAGTGTCCATGTAGCATAGAATAATGTTTTCTTTGGTTGAAAAGACTTGGGTTAAGCCCCTCTAGGATGTGAAGAATGAGTTAATTAACTTATTTTCTCAACTGAAAATAAGTTAATTAACAAAGATTTTCCTCCCAGAAGCTAATGTCATCCACTACTTCCTATAAAACAGACAAACTAAGTGAGGAAAGGAACACATGCAACTGGCACATAGAACAGACTATGGAGATAGGATTAGCTAATTAATCATAAAAACAAAAATGAGTAAAAATCAGCCTTAGGAAATGCATAACTTGAGAATGGAGTATAGCATAATCAGAAAAATAAAATTTTATTTTATTAGAAATTCTCCACATGAATGATGTTCAATATTTATGACTGAGACCGATGGTCACAGAGCATCACAATAATAATAACATCATAATAATGCTGCTTGGAAGGATAAAAGAGAATAGTGTGACAGGAAGGGTAGTCAGTGTGTTGCCTAGGTATGATTGTGATGAAATGAGGTGGAGAGCAAGGATTATGAATGATATGATGGCTGAAATGTGTGAGGAGATGGGAGTACAGTTTTGTTAATGTGTGGAATGAGTTTGAGGGACGAAGTGAGCTGTATGGGAGCGATGGACTGCATTTGAGTGGTTATGGTGTGAGTCGCTTGGAGAGACTGCTGCTGGAAGGTAGAGAAGTCAATAGAGAGAATGAATCAGATCGAGAGGGGAGTGATGTAGAAGAGCAGGAGAGTAAGACAGCAGAGACTGAAGAGGTGGATATGAATGGAGAAGTGAGTGGTATGAGTATAGAAAATGAGAGAATGGGTGTGCAAGAGGAGCAGGGAAACGGGGAGGCTCAGGGTGGACAAGGATACACAGCGTGAGAAAGGTGGATGCTCCAAGAGGAGGTGAGAGCATGTGTAGGCAGGAAAGAAATGGGATGACCAGGGATCAAGAGGAAACAGTCGGAATTGACAAGGGTTCTAAAATGAAGAAGCAGAAAGGGAAATGGCCCCAGTCGAGCATGGAGAGATCACATTGAGTGAGTGGTATCAGTGGAACTAGCTGTAGATCCAGAAATGAGCTGTTGTGTTTGTATACAAATGCTAGAGGTATAAGAAACAAGGCAGATGAAATGGTTGCACTAATTGTGTCTGTTCACCCAAAGATTGTCGGAATAAGTGAGACATGGTTAGAAGAGGATGACATCCTGACAGGAATAGAGATGGAAGGGTATGATGTGTTTCGTGAGGACAGAAGGGGTAAAAAGGGAGGGGGGGGAGTGCTATTGATGATAGAGAAAGAGTTATGTCCATACAAAGTAGAGATGCAAGACGGAAATAGTGCCAGTGGTTTTGAGGCAGTATGGTGTGAGATAGAGGTGAATGGAATCAAATACTTGGTGGGATGTTGTTATACACCAGTAATGTGGATAGTGGTGATAATGAAATGTACAATAAAATTAGCCAAGTAAATAAGAAAAGGGTGATCATTATGGGTGATTTTAATTATGGCAATATAGACTGGAATGATGAGATAGCAACTGGAAGTAAAGAAAATGAGTTTCTTGAGTTTTTGAGGGATAACTACCTCAGATAGTATGTAACAGAGGGCACACGAGGATTGAGGGTCTTGGATTTGGTCATCTCATCAGAGGATGTAATTGTAAATGAGGTGTCAAATCATCCACCAATTGGTGGATGATTTGACACCTCATTACCTGGGTGGTTGCCAACAGTGCTAGGACCTCTGTGAGAAAAGGGTATATGTGGAACTACAAGAAGGGGTGATTATGAAGAGCTCAGGAGACAGCTTGCAGGTGTAGCGTGGAATGAGCAGTTAGCTGGAAAAGAGATCAATGCAGCTTGGAGGATTTTAAAAAAACTGTTTAGTAGATGCAATGTCTAAATGTATTCCAAGGGTGAGAAGGTTAAATAACGTGGGTGTGAGATGGATGAATAAAGAGATTAAGCATGCGATACAGAGAAAAAGGGCATTGTGGAAGCAGCATAAGAGAAGTGGAAATAACCAATTCCATGAGGTCTACAAAGACCAGGCAAAGAGGGTGACTTGGTTGGTGAGAGTAGCCAAAGAGAGGCATGAACAGCAGTTAGCTAATGAAGACAAAAAGAATCCTAAGGAGTTCTTTCGATATGTAGCCAACAAAAGAAAGAATGATTATGGAAGGATGACATTGATTGGAGAAAATGGTATAAAGACAGCTGTTGCAGAATGTGTGGTGGAGATACTTAATGAGCAGTTCATAAAGATCTTTCAATCTTATGAATGTGACTTCATGGAGAGATTGAGAGCAGTTGATGATGGGGAGGAGAGACTGACCGTAAGTGAGCAAGAGGTGTTTGGGGAGTTGAGTAAACTAGATGTAAATAAGGCTGTGGGCCTTGATAATATATCACCGCATATTCTGAAGGAATGTGCCAGAGAGTTGACACCTGCCTTGACATATTTTTTAATACCAGTCTTGCACTTGGTCAAGTTCCTAAGGAGTGGAAGGAGGGCAAGATTGTGCCACTTCATAAAGGAGGCGATCGAACTCAAACATCAAACTATAGGCCTATCTGTGTGTCAGGTGTTGTGGTTGTTGGAGAAGCTTGTGAGAACTAGGAACCAGAGTTGGGTTGACAACAATGGTATTATCTTTGATGGACAGCATGGATTTGCTAAAGGGAGGTCATGTTTTAGTAATCTACTTACTTATTACAATAAAGTGACTGCTTCCTTGGACAGAGGAGAAGGATACACAGTAATATACTTGGATTTTGCAAAGGCTTTTGATAGAGTGCCTCATTATAAGTTGACAGTCAAACTAGAGCAGATGGGGTTGGATGTTAGATTAGTGCATTGGATTGGAGACTGGCTATCTGATGGGTATCAACAAGTTGTGTATGGGGGTGCGATATCCAGAAAAAGGAAAGTCACTAGTGGAGTGCCTCAGGGGTCTGTTTTAGGGCCATTTATTAATGATATTGCCAAAGATTTGGATGGAGATATTCAGTTGTTTGCAGATGATGCAAAGTTGGGACAAACCATAAAGAGTAGTGAAGATGTTGTGGCCTTACAAGAAGACTTGAATAAATTGAGTGATTAGGCACAGAAATGGGGATGTGAGTTCAATGTTGCAACATGTAAGGTTTTAAAATTTGGAAAACAAAGATGGGATGCAGAATTTATGCTTGGTGAGAATATATTGTTGGAGGTAGAGGAAATAAGAGATCTGGAGGTGATAGTGGATAAGGATCTAAAATTTAGGGGTCACATCGCCAAAATTGTGAAGACAACACAGGCTTCTGGGAATGATGCGGAGGACACTGACGTGTAGAAGTAGGGAGATTCTTGTTCCGTTGTATAAGGCTTTGATTAGGCCACACATGGACTATTGTGCCCAGATTTGGTCACCAGGTTTTCAGAAGGATGAAGAGATGTTGGAAAGGGTCTAAAGGTGACTGACTAAGGTAGTTTCTGACCTCTGGAATGTTGAGTATGAGGAAAGATTGAGAAGATGTAATTTGCAGAGTCTGGTGGACAGGAGGACGAGGGGGAGATATGATAGAGACCTACAAGTTGGTAAGGGGTTGTTATAGGATCAATGGTGGAGAAGTTCTACAGAGAATAGTGGGAGATCAGGGGAGAACCAGAAGTCATCCCTGGAAACTGTATAAAGAGGGTGTGAGTAGGGGAGTCAGAGGCAGTTTTTTTTGTGCAGAGTTGTGAATGATTGAACACCTTACCTGAGAGCGTGGTGTCTGCAAGGAGTTTGAGTGTGTTTAAGACACGGTATGATGAGATGTGTGTGTGTGATAAAAGGACCTCCTAGATGAGTCTTTGACTCTATGAGGTCTTGGGGTAATAATAATAATAATAACAAGCATCAGAAGTAATTATGCTACACATTTTAGGGTGCTATGAAGAGTAGAGAGCAACAAATTTGAAGCAATGCCAGCATGATAAAACTAGCTAAATTACAGCAGAAATGCTAAAATATTCTTCACTATAATTAAAAATGCTATAATTACCTTCACTGCAATTATTTTCTAACATTATAGGCACTCTTCTATTACAAACATCCAAAGAACATATCAAAGTAAAGAGATTTTGCCATTCTTCCAAAGTGCATTGTACAATTATCTGAAATAAGTAGAATAATAAAATAATAATAAATGAAAAACACTCATACATAACACATCAGGACACAAGATATTTCTACAACTGTTTTAAAAACAAAAGTCTATAACTAAACTATATTGGGGGTAGGGAGTTTGTTTCTATAGAATAGGATAAAAGGTTTTAATCTAATTTTATGATATAATTTTATATAAAATTAAAAAAAAAAAAAAAAAAAAAAAATATATATATATATATATATATATATATATTAGGGTTACCAAGTAATTTTATAAGCTTGGTTATTTAACTGCTAATCCCAAGTAAGCAAACAATTAAGTTTGCACCTGAAACATAGTTCAAGTCTAAAGGAGTTAAATAACCAAGCTTATAAAATTACTTGGTAACCCTAATATATAGTATCCCCAAGTTAAAAAATTAATTACATCTATATCTCCTCCAGAGATTTTTATTAAAAATAAAAACACCTTGCAGCAACTTATATAGGTAAAGTTGATAAGGCTCTGTATTACTAAAACCTTGGTATTTAGGGTCTAGCCACTCACTGAGGAGACCTCAAAAAAGGTTGAAACCAGTCTGGGTAGTGACCCCACAGATAAGAATAGTGATCAGAGCTTTACCCATCTTTACAATGAGTTGCTCTGGTGTTGTAATATCTTTAGACTTGAACTATGTTTCAGGCACAAACTTAATTGTTTGCTTACTTGGGATTAGGAGTTAAATAACCAAGCTTATAAAATTACTTGGTAACTCTAATATACAGTATCCCCAAGTTAAAAAATTAATTACACACACACACACACACATATATATATATATAATCAAAATCTTTTTTCTTTTTGGAAACAAAATTCACATTATTATAATTACATTAAAATAAAATCATCACAGCACCTACATAACACAAGCTAATATAACAATATTTCAATTTTAAAAAAATTTATTATTATTATTATTATTTATTTTTTATGATGATCAGTTCCTAGTGAGTGGACAATTATTCCCCCTTAAGGTTGTACTTAAAGATAATATGATAATCCAACATAATTAAAGCTTCTATACCACTTTTTACCCTCTGAAAAAAAAAAAAAAAAAAAAAAAAAAAAAAAAAAAATTTAAACTGGTATATACATTTTGTCTTTATGGGTACAAACAGCATCAATCCATCTGAATCCTGGATTTCCTCTAGGTGTCTTCTCTACTGTTTTTGCATTCAAAATCTTTTTTTTTTCTCTCTAATCCTATCCTGTTTAGGTAGCCATATTATCTATCCGAAAACTTTTGTTTACATATACTTGAATGCTAATAAGGTTGTGCCTTTTTTGATAATATCTTCATTTTTATCATGGTTCTGCACTAGAGTTATCTGTTCACTTCTATAATTTTTCTATGATATCTGTGGTCTCAAAGCATTGATCATCTGTTTTATTTCTAATCCAATTCTAAATATTATATTATATACCCCTTTTTTGCATATTTATAAAATTTTTTTGATTAATCCATGACTAGTTGTAATTCAACTTTTGCTTCTCAATCTTTAATTAACAATTTAGTTAATGCTAGTCACTGCATATACTTATCACACTTAGTAACTGATTTATTAGACTGATGCTCTTTCCATAGCTTTTTCTTTCTTCTAACATTATTAATAAAGGACTTTATTATTATTCAACCAGCTAACTCCAGGTTTATTACAAAATGTAGTTCTAGGGATAAATTTAAACATTAAATTATGCAAGATGTCACAGAATTATCCATTTTTCATTAGTGTCTCTTCCATTAAACAATGGAAGACTCCATTCTTCCAGTTAATACCTCTTAATGTACATCAAAGTTAGCTTTGTGAAATTTCACCCTTGATGCTTTCTAATTGTCATTTCCTCCTTATTCTCAATTCCCTTCCCCAGGTCAAATGATCATTGTCACAAAAGGCTTCAAATAATTAATACAGTCAGTTACTAATTCCTTTCTAGCAGGTTCTTGAACATAACTCTAGAATAACAAATAGGCCACAATAAATATTTCTTCTTATGTATCATAAGACATCATTAGTGCAATTATCGAACAATAATAGAATTGAATTCAAAAACAGTAGTGTGCATGCTTAAATTGGAATCCCTCACATATTCATGGATTAAAACAAATTAAATTAAATTAAAATATAACAGAAAAACTTATTCAAGTTAAGGGATATTACATCCCATATTGTTTCATAGCCGATAAGAAACTCAAAGAGTTTCATGCCGAATATAGTAAATATATAAAGTTCGGCGAGTCCATGCGTAAGCAAATACCTGGATAGTGTTACAACTGACCCTTTAGGAAGTGCAACACTGAGGCAACTCATGGTAAGGGTGGAGCAAGATCCAATCACTATTCTTGATATTTCCCCATAATGTGAAACCCAGCTCCTAGGAGCTGTATTACTGTTCTACATTATGAGTGAGAGAAGGTCACTACCCAGACCGGTTTCAACCTTTATTGAGGTCTCACTGATGAGACCTCTATAACAGAAAAATTTATTTAATACAATTGAGGATAACAATTTCTCAAACTTTTGAAATAGTGAGACAGTCATTCTGATTAAGATTAAGTCTATGAAGTAAGGTTTCAGCACTTTCTTTATATAAACGTTCATGTTTATATATGGACTCTTGCCATATCTATGTAGCAGCTTAGCATTTTGCCACTGGGTCCTGTGGTTAGCGTTTTCAATTCCATGTTGTGCAAGGCCAGAAGATATGTGAGGTTTGACGAAACAGATGTGGTCTTGATGTTCAGAGATACGTTTATTCATAGACCTATCTGTTTGTCCATAAAAATCAACATCCTACATCCTCGTATCAAGTTCACACTAAAAAAATAATCATCAAACAATATTTCCTTTCTTGATGTACACATCCCACATGATGCCCACAGGACTCCTATACCATATATTAAAGGCATCTCTGAATGTGTGGCAAAAATTATGAAAATGTATTATCAACTCATTGCTGCCTATAAACCCATCAACCAAATTTCACAACTTGATACCTTCTTCAAAAGACAAACTCTCACCAATGATACTACCTGACATATACAAAGTACCATGTTCATGTAATTTGTCTTACTATGGACAAACAGGAAGATCTATTGGTAAACATATCTCTGAACATCAAGACCACATCTGCCTGAAACAAATCACCTGTGAGAGAGGTTGAAGTGTGTTTAGCCAGCTCTCTTTTGCACATTACTGAAGTTTTTAGGGAAGTCCTTGGTGCACTATTCAAAACAAGAAAATAGTATTCTAGATTTGACAGCATTAGTAGATGGGATCAAAAGTAGCTTCTTGAGCAGAAAAGGAATGGCAAATTTTTCAATAACTGAGAGAGAGAGAGAGATATATATATATGATCATGTCTGATGATTTGTGTATTAACAAAGATAAGGAAAGATTAAGTGAGCTCCTTATAGCATGAAAAAAGTACGACTGTGTTTTGGCAGAATTGAAAATGACTACATTATTCTCAGTTCATCATGGAATAGCATGAAGATTACTGTTTTAAGACACTGTTATAGAAGTTCTCCTGGGATATTTCGACACTGAAAGGTTTGTCAAATGAGTAGGAAGAATCAGCAAAAAATAAAGAGAGGAGCAGTGAGAAAAGCTTATTTATGTATAAGAGAAAGATGGGCAGATGACAGAACAGAACCTTGGGGAACTCTTCCAAATATATTGTGGGTGTCATCTCTCCTCTTGGTAAATTGCACCATAAACTTGTCCAAGTTTCATTTTCTACAGTATGTCCTTTCACCAGCCACCATTAATATTGTGCCTTTTTTTTTGCAATTATAATAAAAGCCAAATGAGAATCTCAGCAATTTCAACTCTTCCTTCACATGGTCAGTTTACTGTGTTTACTCTCCTGATCTGAACACTTCATCTGACCAATAACTGCAATCGATTTTGCTGGAATGAAGGTCTCTTCCCATTCTACTCAAAAAATGTCAACAACTATTCAAGTCTTCATCCTAAAACATTTGCTTAGGAAGCCAAGTGAAATATTCAGCATATTAAAAGTACGTTAAGATAAAAGCCCCAACTTTACACTCGGCTTACATTGTAGCTTACACAACAGTTGCAAGAAAATCATTAAGAGATCCAAACTCAACTTGAAGGAGCCAAGCAAAGAAAACTTTCCTCCTACTCAGATAGCAATACCATCTAATTCCTTGATAAGTAATTAGATGCAACTTATAAATACCCATGCTTTCATTCTCCTCCCCTTTCATCCAGATGGTACCATTGTGACATCATCCAAAGATAAAACTGACCTCTTGGCATCATTCCTTGCCTCCAACTCTTTCACAGACAACCAAGACAAATCACTTCCCACAATACAAATAACTCATGCATGCCTCCTCTGATCATTCACTAAAAGACATCAGAAGAATCCTGAACAGCTTGGACAACAATAAGTCTTCTATTAGTGATGGTATTACCACAATTGTGTTTCAGAATTAAAAAGCATTCTACATGATCTTTTACAATCTATCATGTTCATCTGGCATTTAACCATACATCTGTCCATAGGGACAACGTATATCAACCATTTTGTGCTTCCCATCCATATTACATCAATGGCATCTGAATTTTATTTCTATTTCAATGGACAATTTGATTTGCATCCATGTTTTTTGAGTGATGCAAACATGTCATGACCAGTAGGGTGATTAATCAGAGAAACTACCACTGTACAGAAGTGATGGGAAAATCTCAAGAGAGAAATCAAAACCAGCATAACACAAATAATTAAAGAGAAAACATGTGATCCACTTGCAAAATTTTTCACCCACTCTCTTCCTATACATTAATTATCTCATACAAACCTCAAATCACATTTATAATTTTGTTGATGACAGTACATTTCTCTTCTTCATCTGACCAATCTTGTGTTCAAACAGTCCAAGCTTCAAGATGTTCTATAATCAATGCCTTAAACAAAGATTTCCTTACCATTATCAGGCAGATAAAAGACTAACTTCCCAACTTCAATGTTAAAAAAACAGAGTCTTGTGTTTTTGAAAATAATTCTTAGCCTTTTCACAAACAAATTGCTTCCAAAAAAAACTTGATATCCTTTTCTACTCAAGAAACTACTTCTTAGTTGTATATCTGTTAACATTACATAAACTGTGAATTTGTCCAACTTTAAAATGCCATTTTTTTTTCATATTTATTAAACATATTTTGACACTGTCCAGAAAAGTGCAATCTGGTTAACAGATAATCCTTGTTCACTCTTACAGTCACTTTCACTTTCTCATAGAAAGTGAAATGCTTTGTGTCTGATTCATGCCGATACTTTTATAGTTTACTATATTCGTCATGAAACTCTCTGATTCCAATCTTTGAGTTTTTTATTCGGTTTTAAAACAATGTGGGATTTAATATCCCCTTAATTTGAATAATGTTTATATCACCGAAATGAAGCCTGTTGGCTCTTTATATTTAAGTAACTTAATGGTTGCACCTGTTTGACAACTCGTATAGCAGAGTATATAAGTTCTTTTCACTATACCCTTTGGTATCTATTTGGTCTAGCTACTCACTGATGAAGCCTCAAAAAAGGCTGAAACCGGTCTGGGTAGTGACCTCCCACCATAATGTAATAACAGCATACATTTCCTAGGAAATGTGTTTTTACATTATGGAAAATACCAAGATTAGCGATCAGAACTTTCCCCACCTTTGCAACGAGTTGCCTGAGATTGTACTACATACCAGGACTACTTGCATTAGCTCACGCTAGTGGCTGCCGATACTTTTATAGTTTACTATATTCAGCATGAAACTCTCTGATTCCAATCTTTGAGTTTCTTATTCGGTTTTAAAACAACGTGGGATTTAATATCTCCTTAATTTGAATAATGTTTATATCACCGAAATGAAGCCTATTGGCTCTTTATATTTAAATTAAAAACCAAGTTTATATAAAATTACTTGGTATCTTGAATACATATTATACCCAAGTTAAAAAACTTTCTACACACACACACACATATATATATACAGGGTGTTCGGGATAAATTTGACATATTTATAATTAATTATATTTTTCCGTAAGTTACATGTATTAACACACACTTCTCTTCATTTAAAAGTTTGGACCCTTCTTCATTCATATACAAGATGTCAGAAAGGATGGATAGCTGGAACCCACCTGAATCATGGAAGAGAATAACTTGTATCATGATGATTCGTGCCCGCCATCAAAATAAGGATATTACGACTGCTGCCCAATGCTCCCTGAATACAGTAAAAACAATCAGGCATGAACTAGAGACTTGCAATGGTGACTACGAGGATGTAGCAAGAAGAAAGATCCCTAGCAGACGATCTGATTGCGTTCGTACAGCAGAATTCCTCGCAAATCTGCAGGAACAGGTGTTGAAGAACCCTGGCATTGGAATTCGGGCTTTGTTCGTGGAGTTGCTAACTGTAGTCAAGCCCTGGATAACAAGGGTAGCCAATGGTAGGCCGTATGTATGGCAGCAGGATTCGGCCCCTTGCCACACCTCTGGGAAAAGTCAAAAATGGTTGTCTGAAAATTTCTACGACTTCACCAGTCCAAATGTTTGGCCTCCAAACTCCAAAGACCTTAACTCCATGGATTATTTTGTACGGGGCGTAGTTGAAAAAGACACCAATCGCACTTCCAGTAATACAAAAGCCCAGTTAATGGATAAAATTAAAACAGTTTTTGCGGCCCTTCCCAGGGAGACTGTAGTATCAGCTTGTTCGAGGTTCCGAAGCAGAATTGAAGCTGTGATCGATGCTAATGGTGGTTATTTTGAGTAAATCTTGTTGATAGTATTGTAATTAACTCTGCCTGTAATGTTTTTTTGTCAATTCATTAAATTTAATAGATACAAAGAAGATTTTCTTTTTCCTTACGAAACTGTCAAATTTATCCCGAACACCCTGTATATAATGCACCCAATGAAGTTTTCTAGAAAGATAAAACTAGTAGTACTGTTAAAAATAAATTTTTTATTCAATTTTATCATACAACTGTAAAGTCGTTTAAGTTATTATTTGACACATGTCCAATAGACACGAAAATCTAATCCATGAACTATATATATATCCTTTTCTTTAATGTCACATGGGGATCAGCATTCATTTTGGTAAATTATGAAGACTACAAACAACCGTGGTAGGTTGTAGTCTCTATAATTTACCAACATGAATTATATACATACAATATATATGTATATAGACTCTGGTTTGAATCCTGCTGCAACATGGATATTTGTTAATGACTTTAGGTAGTAGATGATTTTCATCATTCAATACACTTTTTCAAGGCCACTTTCCACCTTAGTGGTTACCTGAAGTGGCTTGAAAAAGTTCCATCTAGTCTTTTACATCAAGGTTTGGGCTCACTTATGGTACCAATGTGCTATATGTAAACAATTTTTCATGGGTATAACCTAACATAAAAATTTGGAAAACTGTTATGTAAAAATTAGCAAAATTAGAATTTTTTTTTAAAGAAATAACTTGCATGTTTATAGTTATGTTGAAATAAATTTACCAATGTGTATATGATACCAGAATGCAATCATAATATTTCAATAATAATAAATATTAACAGTAAGAAGTAATAAACCTTTGACAAAACAGCTACTAGAGCTGCATATTTTGTAGCAGGCTTGAAGGTTTCTAAATTTCTCTTAAGTGCAGTAATAGCAAAATCTTCTTTCTTCCTACTGAGAAAACTAAGAAGTTCATACAGAGATGCAACTGTGGATTAAAAATATAACTCAGTTTTACTACTGCAACTTTATAAATCATAATATTTAATAAGAGACTGTTGCAACTTATTAATTAACCCTTTCTGCCCTAGTGATTCCAATTGGAATCACTAACTTTCTTGGCTTTCATAGCCCATATTACGTCGCAAATGATTCAAATTCTGAAATGATTTTTAGAATTTTTCCTATCCTAAAATGTATTTTTCAGAAAAATACTTGATACTCTTGCTTTTTTAGACCTAAAGACAAAATAAATAGAAAGAAAAATTTTTTTCATTTGGAAAAAAAAATTCAGGTCAGAAAGGGTTAAGAATATTCAAAGAATACAATATGTAAACATTATTTATATTAATAGAATAAATGCTTGTCATACATATTAACTATAAAATAATGTGTTGAAGTAGAAAGAAGTCTAACTTGTTAAGTTTACGTAGGCAGATATTTGGGATCATGATTTTGTGTTGACAGTACAGTGTGTTTGTTTGTTTCAAGAGTCATATCAAAAGAAAAAAAATTCTGAGAACCATAACCACACAGTCTTGCTATAAATACTTTTACAACTTCTGCACACCCCTGCACGGTCCACAGAATTTTGCAAGCCCAGTTCCATTAGTGGCACTGTGAGCAGCCATCATTCACGTGTTTATCAGTAGAGAGAGGGTTGTATAGCTGTCATAACACTTCACAAGGTTGGAATGCAGCCATTTATTTTTAACTTTATTTTTTTATTTTTATTTTTATTTTTATTTTTAACATGTTAAAACACTCGAGATCAGTAGGATGTTTGTGTAAATTAAAGATACCAAGACATTGTATTCTTGATTTCATCCTTTATCCAAGTGGAAGCAAACGAAGTTTGCATGAAGTCACTTCACAACTGAGCTATTTGTATATAAAGGCTAATGACTCACATCACTTGCCTTAGTATCCCATAATGCATCTGTATGGATATGTATAATGCTATGCATTATGGGAAGGGCCACTACCCAGACTGGTTTCAACCTATGTTAAGTGCAGGGATACCTCTCCAAAAACTTGTGCGATCCATCAGATCCGACAATGAGTGATCCGAAGGATCATTTAACTCAGTGGTAGTTCCACTCAGTGACTGGTTCACTCACCACCAAGAAGAACACAGTGGTGGCTCTGCCCAATGGCAGGCTCACCCAAGCACTGAGCAGAGCTGCTCATATTTCAGGGAAAGCAACCACTTCAGCACAAAAGAACATCAGTGGGAGCTAGATCCAGAAGTGATAACAAGGTTGAAGTAATACAGAAGTCATATTTCCATATACAAGTAGTCAAAAGGTGTCACACCTTATTACTAAAATACTCTGGATTACAGATAGATGTTGAAAGTTTTTTCACTTGGTTATACTATAAATTAATATGCCAAGAAATTATATTCTTGGTTTCATCCTTTATCCAAATGTAAGCAAACAAAATTTGCACTTGAAGTCACTTTAATACTGGGATACTAGTATATAGATTATACATATCTGTAAGGATATGTGCTTTGCATTAAGGCAAGTAATGTGAAATTATTAACCCAGCCATGCTTAGTGAAAACTTGACATGCCGGTCCCAAGCCCGGATAAACGGGGAGGGTTGAACTCAGCGCTAGCAACCCAGTCTCAGAAAAAAATCTTTGCTATGCAAACTGAAACCTTCCAAAATGTGATACCAGATGTAGAAAATAGAACACGAGCTGCCACGAACAAGAGGCACCTCTATGAAAGCCCTTTTGGGGAAGCAGAGGTATGGAAGAAAATGACAGACACCTTACCAAAAGACAAGCTTAGACTGGGATGGAAAAGAACAATACTGAAAGAAATAACAAATATTAATAAAAACTGGAACCAAATAAAAGCAGAAGCAAAAAACAGAGTCCAGTCGAAAATGGTGGTGGAAGACCTATGCTCCCAATTGGAGTGAAGAGGATTAAGAAGAAGAAATGTGAAGTCATTAGCCTCTATATACAAGTAGCCCAGTTGTGAAGTGAATTCATGTGCAAACTTTGTTCGCTTACACTTCGATAAGGATGAAACCAAGAATGTAATTTCTTGCATCTTTAATTTATAGTATAACTATAGTATAGGATAAGTGAAAAAACTTTCAACAGGATATTTGTGTATTGGACTATTAACCATTATAATGATACAGAAGATGCATCTGACTGTCAAAGAACAGATTGACTATGCTACATTACAATGCAGCAGCTTGTGAGGGCTGTGAATGCATGCTAATTCTGTGAGAAGGCAGAAACTGATGTTGTGAGAGATGAACAACAATAGGCTCTCACCTGGGGGTGAGAGCCTATTGTTGTTCTACTGGAAATTTCCTAACACCACAATTTATGTGGCAGAGGGTGATAAAATCAAAGGCACTTCTCCAGTGGTACATGAACAACAGACACAGAGATAATCCTCTTCACAGATGAGAAGATTTCCACCATTGAAGAGTGAGTCATTTAACTGCTAAAATGATAAGGTATATACCCCAGATGGTCGCATGGCACTTGCCATAGCACCCAGGGTTCAAAGAACTCATCACCCTGCATCAGTGATGGTTTGTGGGTTGTGACATATATCAGGGATATCTAAGTTGTATTTTTGCAAGAAAAGGATCAAAATCTCCACCAAAGTGTATGGAACCTTTGGTACAGCCCCTGAACAACTTGTTTCATGGTAAGCAGTGAACCTGCCAACAGGACTCAATCACTATACACAAGGTGAGGACCACACAACTGTAGTTGGAGGCAAATGTACCTGACCATATAAGACTATCTGATTGGCCATGTGGAAGTCTTGATCTGAATCTGTCAGACTTCAAATTGGGATCAGGACTTCTAGATGGTTCATGAACATGCACCTGATCTGAATCTGTCAGACTTCAAATTGGGATCAGAGCTGAGCTTGAGAAAATAGCCTGCAAGAAGGATACCCCAGCATCACCAGCCTGAAGGTGGATTTGGAGTGAGCAGTGACAGCATTTCCATTAGATGCTATGCATGCTGCCATCGATATGTGACCTCACAGATTTTGGGCATGCATGAAAGCAAAAGGGGGACATTTCAAACATTGAGTGCTGATTGCACGTTACACATGTGATTTGTATGTGATGAAAGATGTAAATGATTTACCGATAGATTAAAAGTTTATGTGCTGTTCAAGTTGTAACAGTTTTATGGCTAGATTAGGTAGTATATATGCAGCTTCTAGTTGTAAATATACTTTTACTCTGAGAATCACATACAATTCTTGCATTTAAGCCTATATAAACATAAAGATTCAATTTTATATAAAACATGCTCATTTCACAGGACACAAAGTTTTAACAATATCATGTTTACATATTTTATATATAAGGTTTAATATATATATAAAACATGAAACATACTGCTTTACATTTTTTTCTTCTTTTACAATTTTAGATGATATAACACCAAATATTATTAAAAATGAAGCAAGATTTATATTTATTTATGAAATATAATCAACATATAATTTAAAACAGATTAATTTTCTTCATCCTATTCCTCGCTTTACTCTAGCGGCAAAATCAAAGCCAAGTTTTATTGTGCTTGAAATGCCAGTTTCTAATCCCTGGACTAAATGACAAAGGAAAGGAAGAGGGAAGAGTAGAGAAGATGTTGTGGTCTTACAAGAAGACTTGAATAAATTGAGTGATTGGGCACGGGAATGGGGATGCGAGTTCAATTTTGCAAAATGTAAGGTTTTAAAATTTAGAAAACAAAGATGGGATGCAGAATTTATGCTTGGTGAGGATATATTGTTGGAAGTGGAGGAAATAAGAGATCTGGGGGTGATAGCAGATAAGGATCTGAAATTTGGGGGACACATCGCCAAAATTGTGAAGACAACACAAAGGCTTCTGGGAATGATGCGCAGGACACTGACGTGTAGAAGTAGGGAGATTCTTGTTTCATTGTATAAGGCTTTGATTAGGCCACACATGGACTATTGTGCCCAGATTTGGTCACCTGGTTTTCATAAGGACGAAGAGATGCTAGAAAGGGTCCAGAGGCAACCGACTAAGGTAGTTCTAACCTCTGGAATGTTGATAAGAGCAAATTTGTGAGCCTCTTGTTTAATAATCTTCTGGAACTAGAAAATACCACCGTAGAATGTATACGGTATGTATACGGAATGTACATGCTACTATAATTGCTACTTTAAATTTATATGGATTTTCTGATAACTATATAAAAAATCATTTCATTGCATTTTGTTCTGATAGAGCTAGTGTAATGTTAGGAAACAAATCAGGTGTTGCAATCAAACTTCTATAAAAATTTCCCAACTTTGTGATTTGGCATTGCGCTCATCGTTTACACTTAGCATTAGACGATTCGATAATAAACATTAAAGAAATAAATCATTTTGAAATATTTATGGATAAATTATATGCTTTTTATCATCAATCACCAAAAAATCAATGAGAATTAAATACGATTGCAAAAGACTTGTTATCAAAATTTTAAAGATTGGCTGTGTGTTTGGACCATGATGGGAAGCTTGCAGTTTATGAACGGCTCTTGCTTTGTGGAGAAATTATACAGCTTTATTATTATTATTATTATTATTACGGGCAACTCCAGGAAGTCCTTAGACTAATCGAGAGAGGCCCCAAATCATGTTCATCACAACTATTCGACATTCATACAGTATCTATCATACCTCACCTTAAACTCATTCACTGTCACAGCACCCACCACAGACTCTGGCAGTCCATTCCACTCATTCACCAACTCTAAAAGTAAAGAACCCAGCTCTAACACCCTTACTAACCACACTCTTGCGCAGCTTCCATGGATGTCCCCTAGTCCTCCCACAACCAGCCCTGTTCTCAAAAATATCTTCTGAATTAATTTTATAGAAACCCTTCAGTAATATGAATGTCTCAATCATATCTCCCCTCCTCCGCCTATCAATCAATTTTTGCAACCCACAAATGCTCAACCTCTTCTCATAAGGTTCATTCCACAGACCTACTATCATCTTGGTCACTCGCCTCTGGATCCTCTCAACCTCCTCCCCATCAAGAAGAAACCTAGGTGACCAAATCTGGGCACAGTAGTCGAGATGGGGGTCTTATCAAGGCTCGATACAGAGGAACAATAACCTGCTTGTCTCTGCTTGTCAACGTATTCTTCAGCAACCAAGTGATTTGATGAGCTGTTTTGGTCACTTTTGCAATGTGTCCCCTAAATTTCAATTCCTTATCTACCAACACTCCTAAATCTCGTGCCTCATCAATTTCCTGGAGCAGGGTTCCACCAATGCAGTAAACTGCCGCCAATCTTTTCACCCCAAAATGCATAACCTTACATTTTGCCACATTAAACTGACATCCATTCTCCTTAGCCCAGACCTCCAATCTATCCAAATCATCCTGCAAAATTTTGACATCATCTGCATTCACTATTGCCCTAGCCGACTTTGCATCATCCACAAACAAATGAACTGTTCTTCTCAGATCCTTTCCTATATCATTAATGAACAAATTAAACAGCAGTGGTCCAAGAACAGATCCTTGTGGCACACCACTAGTCACAGGCCGTCTTGTGGACTCTACTCCTGAATAAACCACTCTCTGATCTCTCTCCATCAACCACCCTCCTATCCATCTCACCAATCCTATATCCATCCCCATATGCTGCATTTTACTGATTAGAATTCCATGTGGTATCCTGTCAAAGGCCTTAGCAAGGTCCAGTAGAATCACTGTAAACCCATTACCCATATCCAGTTCAGCCATCACTGTGTTATAATACGTGAGCAAGTTACTGAGGCATGACCTACCATTCACAAAACCATGCTGTCCCCGATAGAGTATCTCATTTTCATCTATCCAATCTTGACTATTTTCTCCAAGACCTTGATAACGATTCTTGTTATGCTGATCCAGTAATTTTCAACAGCAGCGCCTTGGAACCACCTTTTTATGCAGCAGAACTGTTCCTCCCCCCTGGACTGACCCAGACCCGAAGCTCAAATTAAACAAAATGGTCAAGGGCACTGACAATTCTTTAGCCGCTTCACGTACGACATGAGCTGGTATACCATCCAATCCCACAGATATATGCAAGCATTTTGCATCGAACGATAAATATAAAGGCTTTTTAAACCGACTTCTCAATTTGGAATTTTTAAAAGATCTAGCATTAATGATTGATATCCTACAGGAATTATCATATCTGTCAGAATCTTTACAAAGTCACAATATAAGTATTATAAGAGCTAAGTTAGGCTTTTTTTTTTTTTTTTTTTGGCTCGATGATGCGAGTCCTTTGTTAAATTTCCATAGTTTACCACTGGTAAGAGGATGAGATATGATAGAGACGTACAAGTTAGTAAGGGGTTGTTATAGGATCAATGCTGGAGAGGTTCTACAGAAAATAGTGGGAGATCAAGGGAGAACCAGAGGAAACCTGGAAACTGTATAAAGAGGGTGTGAGCAGGGAAGTGAAACGCAGGGTTTTTTTCATGCAGAGTTGTGAATGATTGGAATGCCTTGCAGGAGAGTGTGGTGTCTGCAGAGAATTTGAGTGTGTTTAAAGCATGGTATGATGAGCTGTGTGTATGATAAAAGGACCTCTCAGATGAGTCTTTGACTCCATCGGGTCTTGGGTAATAATAATAATCTTTATTATGAATTTAAATATATATAAGTTTATATATATAAACTAACTATAAGCTCATATGCCTAAGATTTCATTCTTCCAATATTTTGGCAATTTTTCTAGTTTGGCTTTGCACAGGATTGTGTCAATGGAATGTAAGAGGAGTCTGTAATGTGTGTTCTAAGTTTGCTGTTATAATAATAATAATAATAATATCCCTGTACTGTAATAATAAGTTACAGAAACTATTGTGCTCTTTCTTTTAACCACCTTACCGGCCATTAAAGATCAAATACGCACTCTCAAAAGCTTCGTATCCATCATAAATTTCAATGTAATATCAATGGTATTACAATTTTAATATGCACTTCACATCCCTGGAAATGTGGACATATATATACGTCCTGGCCGGTAGTGTGGTTAATTCAAACAAACAGAACATAAAAACGAACTCTTACAAAAAGTTTTGATAGAAGAAATTTCAAAAAAAAAAAAAAAATTAAAAGTTGCATCAATGTCTTGCTTACTGGAAGGGGCATTTCTGAGGCAAGAATATAGGCTAACATTAATTGGAAGAAGATGATGGAGATGATACTAGAGAGGATGGACCTGGTGCTGTAGAATCAAGATTTGATTTTGTTTTTGGAGGAGGGAGAGCTTACCACTGAAGTCAGTTTCTTGAAAAAGGTATCTGGGGTTGTTTGCACAGCCTTTTTCTTTCTTTCATCATAAATGACCTTGTAGCAGCTGATGTTCTCACTAACTGCACAGTAAACCTTTGTAAACCGTTGAATGTTAGAATCTTGCTCCTCAAGTTTAGCAATGAGACGAAAGGCTTCAGCTAATTTTTTTGACATAAACTTCCACCACAGCTTTTCTGACTTTTGGTGATGTCTTCTATGAAGCCACAGAAGACATTGGCATTATTCCACACCCCTTTAATTGTTGACCGCCTCACTTCCTCATAAGAATCAGCAATGTTTTTGATGGCATCATGGACGTTTTATTTCTTTCAAACTCTTTCAAGGCCATCACATCATCTTCCATAGCCCTGACTGCTTGCTGGAATGTACACCGTAAGTAATAAGCCTTAAATGCAGAAATGAGGCCCTGGTCCGTTGGCTGTAGTAACAATGTAGTGCTGGGTGGTAAAAATATGACCTTTACATTAGGGTGAAGGTCATCTAAAGATGGTGGATGTCCAGGAGCATTGTTCAGCACAAGCAGAATTTTAAACGGAATTTTCTTTTATGAACAATAAGGTTCCACAGTAGGAATAAAACAGTTCAAGAACCAATCTTCAAATATGGCAAATGTGACCCAGGCCCTTAAATTTGACTTCCAAATAATGGGAAGAGCTGCTGCTGCTTTAATAATGTGGCAAAGTGCAGGTTTGTTTACATGCACGAAAGAAACTATTGTAGTTCCCAAATTATTAATTATCCTTATGGGGGGAGGGTCTTGGGAGCCCGTTCGTAAGTATGGTTGTCCGTAACACGGGGACCACCTGTACTTAAGAAATGTTGATAATTAAGGAATCTTAGGTGTATGACTCACTGCTGTTTTAGTAATAAATAAACAAAATCACAATGAAAAACTATATTCAAGATTAAAGTTAATTTATCTTTTTGGTTTGATTCCTGTTTTTATATATGAGAATTACTGTTAATGGTTTATATGTTTATTGATGGTTGTAAATTGTAGTTTTCATATGCAATGCCGATACCATTATATATTTGAGCAACAGCTTTAACTACACAGATGACCACCACTGAGAAAATGTGGAAAACTTCTACAGATATCTAAATTTTAAATGCACATTGTAAACTGAAATTTTATTAAATTCTCTCCAGTAAACATCTGTAGTTCCCCTGAGCCCAAAGCCACTACAGTAGTTCCTTATGAAGACCCATAAGGAACCCTAAAAAGAGCTAAATCTAGATTGTCAAAGAGTGGAGGTGGCACAAAAGTTCTTTAGAAGAACAAGACTATAAAAAAGGGAATGTAGCAAGGAGAGCTATAAGAGACAAAAATGTCAGTCACATATACATATGCGAATCCTCCATGGAAGGACTTGAAAAGCCACGACACATTTTTTACAGACCATCATGGTAGTACATATGAAAAGCAAGATGCACATCGAGTTAAGTGCCCCTGTGACTGTATCTATTTGAAACTACACAGAGGAGGTTAGCATTATCTCCATAAGTAAAAGCCATGAATATGACCAAATTGGAGAAAACCCTTCGAAGCCTTCAACATCCAATTTTGTAAATTTGAAAATGAGGAAAACTAGATTATGTACAGCAATATGCAAAATATAAGAAGTATATTTCAAAAAAGCAACCTACACAATATTAAACAAGAAATGGAAGAGATGAACATCAACATTCTTGAAATGAGTGAGGTTAGACAGATCTGGAAAGATAAAGACAGGAACCTACACTTTAGTTTACTCAGGTAGAAGCAAACATGAAAATAGAACAGGAATATTAATGGACAATTGCATTTCAAAATTTTTAAAAGGCTTTTCACCCAGCTCAGGCAATTATTATCATTAAGCTGAAAACAAAGCCAATCCATTTATGCCTACTACAAATATATGCTCCTACCTCAGATTACCTGGATAATGAAATTGAAAGGTTGTATGAAAAAAATGCAAAATATGCAAAAGCAAAAAATTGGGAAATTAGAATTTCCCAATATTTTGCGTTTTTAATTCCTGTTACATGTATTTTATTCTAAAATGGCTCTACCATTTTTCTATTGCTGTTTCTGGAAGTTTTGCATATAGAGTGGTAGTGCTGCTGTTCATGACATTATTTCTTTTTTTTACTAAAGGATTCTCATGTAATGGTATCATTCTGGTGTTTTTTTTTTTTCTGGAGTAAAGCCATATTCATTATTTTCCTTGATCTGTTCTAGTTAGAAGCAGACTATATTGTATCTTTCCAGAATAATAGAACAGTGTGAAGGCAGGACAGTCAAATGAGTTGATGTCCCTTTAGGTACTTTTGTTCTTGGCAAAGGAGGATTTTTTTCACTAGAAGTTGTAGTAATATATTCCTCTTTGATTCCAGTTATTGAATATTCTGCTCTGTTTGATCTTGAGCACTGCTATTTCATCCTTCCTTCATTTTCCATCCTTTGATATGTGCTGGATCAAGCTGGATTTTCTTCTCCATCATAACTGGCAACATTAAAGATACCAAGAAATTATATAATTGGTTTAATCCTTTATCCAAGTGTAAGCAAACAATGTTTGTGCCTGAAGTATTTTCAGGACTGGGGAAACTCATATATAGAAGCAGCACATCACTTGCCTTAGTATCCCATAAAGCAAAGCACATATCCTTACAGGTATGTATAATGCTATGCATTATGGGAAAGGTCACTACCCAGACTGGTTTCAACCTTTATTGAGATCTCATCAGTGGGAGCCAGACCCAGAGGTGATACTAAGGTTGAAGTAATGTCGAAGTCATAATTTCTTATATGAGTAGCCAAAAGGTGTCACACCGTATTATTAAATCACTCTGGATGTGAAGTCATCAGCTTCTATATATGAGTTGTCCCAGTCCTGAAAATACTTCAGGTGCAAGCTTTGTTTGCTTACACTTGGATAAAAGGATTAAACCTAGTATATAATTTGTATCTTTAATTTACAGTATAACCAAGTGGAAAAACTTCCAATAACTGGCACATCTTTTCTTCATGCTCTTTATTGCCATGTTGGTCATAGATGATAGAAGCATAAAAGGCTGTTTATGACAGGGCAGTATACAAGGGTGTTCTGAAAAGTTCTTGGCCTCGACCATAGATGACAACACTATTGGCAAGATTTTTTTTTTTCTAAGTTGTCTAAGTTTCATAAGCATCTATGTGAAATTGCAAGACATTCTATCAAGTAGTTGGGCTGCATTTTATCAAGAAATGGGCTGCCGAGTTTAAACATTGTCGTACCAGCCTTGAAGATGATCCACGTGAAAGACATCCAAAAAGTGTAACAACACCAGAAATCATTGATCAAGTACATCATATGGTATTGGATGACTGGCGAGTCAAAGTGCGTGAAATTGCTGAGACTATAAGCATTTCAAAAGAACGTGTAGGATATATTTTGCATGAAGAATTGCAAATGAAAAAACCTTTGCGCAGGATGGGTGACATGTTTGTTCACAGCAGATCAAAAACACACTCGTGAAAATCTCTAAACAGTGCATGCTTGGAGCATTTTAACAAGAATAAAACTGATTTTGTGTGTCAATTTATTAGAAGAGATGAGACTTGGATTCGCCATTACTCACCAGAGCCCAAACACCAGTTCAAAGACAGTGGACAGAAGCCAGTTGTTCAGCAACAAAGAAAACAAAGTCAGTTCCATCAGCAGGAAAGGTCATGGCATCAGTGTTTTGGGATGCTAAAGGCATTTTGTTTATTAATTATCTTGAAAAGGATAAAACAATAACTGGGGAATATTATTCCGATCTTTTAACCAGACTTTACAAAAAAATTTGTGAGAAAAGACCTAGTTTGCAGAAGAAAAAAATCAGGACAATGCACCTGCCCACAAAGATGTTGTTTTTTGGCAATTGGAAAATTAAGGGATCTGCAATATGAATTGTTGGAACATCCACCCTATTCCCCAGATTTGGCTTCCTCTGACTTCTGTCTCTTCCCAAAACTAAAACTCTTCCTCGCTGGTCAGTGTTTTTTTTTTCGAATTAAGAGGTGATTGCAGCTGTAGAGGGGTATTTTGCAGATCTTACTGAAAACCACTACAGGGATGAGATAATGGCGATGGAGCATTGCTGGAATAAATGTATTAGTCTTAAGGGAGATTATGTTGAAAAATAAAAATAATTTTGAAATTATAAATTCATTTTTTCATTGTTAGGCCGAGAAGTTTTCAGACCACCCTCATAGATAACCTGCTTTTGCTGATGTTGTAGGTTAAGGGCATTAGATGCAAGGATGTTAGTATAAGATTACTGTTTATACATATCAGAATCAGTCTTATGGCTGTCACCACTTGATCCTTTAGTTTTGAGCAAATCTCTACCTTCTGGATTCCCAATTTGATATTATCTTGAAAAGATAAGGTTTTATGAGGGGGGGGTGCCATATTTGGCATTCCCAAAATGATGCTACACAGAGCTGCTTTGAATGCTTGGTTTTTTTTTTTTTTTTTTCTTTAACTGATCTGGGAAATCATGGGAAACCCTTCTAAATAAAAAAAAAAAGAGTACATTTTCCACTGATTGGACATTCAAAAGTGGAATGGATTATTAGAAATAATGGTGTATGTTTCTATAAGCCTCTGCTGTTTTCTGTTTCTCTCTTTTTCAGTTGACAAGGCAATGACTTCTAAACTGAGCTGGGATTGCTGAGGATCCCTTATAAACTTGAGGATAAGTTTGAGTTTGGGGAGTGAGTGCAGTATTCCCTATTCACCAATACTTGGAAGTGGACTGCTAGGACTAGCTCAGACTCTATATTCCATACTGACATCATAGCAAGCCCTGGACAGTATGTCTTCTTCCCCAGACTGTGGGGAAGAAGACATACTGTGACACCAGTGACCTTTGTGCAAGCCCAGTAGCCAATGGATCTTTTTGGATCATTCAGGACCATGTTTCTTTATTTAGCAGGGACAAAAGCACTGTGGGCACACTGTCAGGATCCCCGCCCCTTACTGGTGGTTTTTACCACGCAGCAGGATCTGCACCACGCTAGAGTTGTCTGATAAATAAAGTAAAAAAAAAAAAATACTGAGAAGCAGGATGAACAATACAGAAAGAAAAGTGCACAAAAAGAGGTAGAATGAAATGGCCAGCACCACCACAACTACTGAGGTGGGGGGGGGGTGAATCCTTTCCACCACATGGAGGGGAGCATTCAGGCAAGTTAAACACATGAAACTATGAATTTCTACTTGGTTACATCAGCACACTGGTGTTATTACAGAGTCATGGCAAATAAGGAATGCCACGAGATGGGTCGGAAATCTATACTAAATGATACAATGGGTCAAAAATCACGAGTTTCCCATCTCAAATGACATCTATTATGGAAATTTTATATTATCTTTTGTTGTAGTAAGCAGAATTATTACTATTATTATTACTATTATTACGGGCAACTCCAGGGAGTCATTAGACTCATCAAGGGAGGCCCCAAATCATATTCATCACAACTATTCGACATTCATACAGTATCTATCATACCTCGCCTTAAACTCATTCACTGTCACAGCATCCACCACAGATTCAGGGAGCGCATTCCACTCATTCACTACTCTAAAAGTAAAGAACCCAGCTCTAACACCTTTACTAACCACACTTTTGCCCAGTTTCCATGGATGTCCCCTAGTCCTCCCACAACCAGCCCTGTTCTCAAAAATATCTTCTGAATTAATTTTATAGAAACCCTTCAGTAATTTGAATGTCTCAATCATATCTCCCCTCCTCCGCCTATCAACCAATTTTTGCAACCCACAAATCCTCAACCTGTTCTCATACGGTTCATTCCACAGACCTGCTATCATCTTGGTCACTCGCCTCTGGATCCTCTCCACCTCCTCCCCATCAAGAAGAAACCTAGGTGACCAAATCTGAGCACAGTAGTCTAGATGGGGTCTTATCAAGGCTCGATAGAGAGGAACAATAACCTGCTTGTCTCTGCTTGTCAACGTATTCTTCAGAAACCAAGTGATTTGATGAGCTGTTTTGGTCACTTTTGCAATGTGTCCCCTAAATTTCAATTCCTTATCTACCAACACTCCTAAATCTCGTGCCTCATCAATTTCCTGGAGCAGGGTTCCACCAATGCAGTAAACTGCCGCCAATCTTTTCACCCCAAAATGCATAACCTTACATTTTGCCACATTAAACTGACATCCATTCTCCTTAGCCCAGACCTCCAATCTATCCAAATCATCCTGCAAAATTTTGACGTCATCTGCATTCACTATTGCCCTACCCAACTTCGCATCATCCGCAAACAAATGAACTGTTCCTCTCAGATTATTTCCTATATCATTTATGAACAAATTAAACAGCAGTGGTCCAAGAACAGATCCTTGTGGCACACCACTAGTCACAGGCCGTCTTGTGGACTCTACTCCCGAGTAAACCACTCTCTGATATCTCTCCGTCAACCACCCTCCTATCCATCTCACCAACCCTATGTCCATTCCCATATGCTGCAATTTACTGATTAGAATTCCATGTGGAATCCTGTCAAAGGCCTTGGCAAGGTCCAGTAGAATCACCGTAAACCCATTACCCTTATCCAGTTCAGCCATCACTGTGTTATAATACATGAGCAAGTTACTGAGGCATGACCTACCCTTCACAAAACCATGCTGTCCCCGATACAGTATCCCATTTTCTTCTATCCAATCTTGTATTTTCCTCTTGACTATTTTCTCTAAGACCTTGACAATGATTCCTGATATGCTAATCGGTCGGTAATTTACAACAGCAGTCTTGGAACCACCTTTATGCAGTGGAACTATTTTCCCCTCTTTCCACCCGCTCGGGACTAACCCAGACCCGAGACTCAAATTAAACAAAATGGTCAAGGGTACTGACAATTCTTTAGCTGCTTCTCGTACAACACGAGCTGGTATACCATCCAATCCCACAGATGTATTGACATTGAGGTTATGCAATAGACTACTCACCTCCACTTCATTAACCACAATTCCCGTATAATCTACTGGTTTATTCGTTTCTGCAATGTCACCACCTGGATGATATACTTTTGCAAAGTGCTCACTCAGTAACTCAACTATCTCAACTGATTCAGTTACCTCCCTTCCATCGGCATTCTTTAAAATCAATCTGCCATGTACATTTTTCCTTTTACTTGCTACATATCTAAAAAACTGTTTAGGATTCTCTTTAGCCTGCATGGCCAATGTTCTTTCGTAATCCTTTTTTGCTTTTCTTACCACACTCGTCACCCTTCTGGCCTGCGCTTTATACCGTTCATGTGCCTGCCGGTCACCCTTCTCCTTAAATTCCCTCCATAGTTGTTTCTTTTTTTGCAACTCAAGCTTAATGGTGTTATTCATCCATTTAACCCCTACTTGATTTATTATTCGGACACTAGGTATACAGTCAGCCATTTCTTCATGCAAGCACTTCTTAACTACCTCCCATGCACTATCAACTTCTAGTCCTTGCAGTTGTACATGCCATGGCACTGAACCAATCAAACTCCTAAGCTTGTCATACTTTACAGCCCGATAATTCCACATGTACCCTGTCTTAATTGAAAATTCTACACCTTTAGCCACCTCCCAAGTTAAGACCCTATGATCACTCTCACCAATTGGTGGCAATGTGGTCATATTTGTTACAGCCAAATCCTCAGATGTAATTACTAGGTCAAGCACTCTCTGACCCCTAGTATTTTCCATTACATGCTGTCGCAGATAGTTATCCCTTAATAACCGCATAAAATCCAGTTCCTTCCTCCCGTGTGTCCTCTCCTCACTCCAATCAATGCGACCATAGTTGAAATCTCCCATAATAATCACCCTCCTTCCACCCATTTCTTCTATTTGCTTGTGCATACTGTCACCACCATCTTTTCCATCTCCTGGTCTATAGCAGCACCCAATTGTATATTTAGTTCTGCTAGCCATAATCTCACACCAAATGGCCTCAAATGTGCTCTTTTCTCTATCCTGCAATTCAACTTCTATTCTCCTTGGCTGGAGCTCATCAGCTATCATCAGCAATACTCCTCCCCCCATTTTATTCTCTCTGTCATTCCTGAACACACTATACCCATCACATTCAATCCCACTAGTTATATCATCTACAGTCAGCCATGTTTCACTAATACCTATAACCTGTGGTCTGGAAGTGCCAACCATGGCCAAAAACTCTTCCTTCTTGTTCCTAATACTCCTAGTATTAGTGTACATGAATTTAAGACCCCCATTAGCCCCAATCCTACCTTGATGCCTTATATTAACTATCCCACTCAGATTTGTTGTCCTTATTTGCTCTGGCATATTATATTCATTCTTACATTCAACTGCCTCCATAAGGACTGTATCTCTACTCCCCCCCCCTAACAAATCTAGTTTCCCTGAATTTGCACATCCACAACATTCAGCAACACTTTCTCAAGTCTTCTTACACCATAACCATTCAAATGCAAGCCATCCATCTTGTATAGATCCTTTCGCCCATCAAACTCACTCCACACATCCACAAATTCCACACCACTCGTCATACATAACCCACGCATAAAGTCATTTGCAATTATAGCCCTCCTTTTAAACATTTCACTGTCATACCGTGGCAAAAGACTAATCATTCTAACTCTCTCACTCTTTTCTTTTGCTACCTCAAACAATTCATTCAGGTCTTCTATCATTTCCATTTTATCTCCTTTCAAATCATTCGTACCTGCCACAACAATCATTTCTTGCTAATGAAATTTGAAATTGTTTCAATTCAATTGCTAATGAAATTTGAAAGTGTCAACCACATTCTGCTATGAATTTTTTTTTTTTTTTCCCTAGCCTGGTTAGCCTATCTACTCCATAAAAGCAGTGGGTTTGAATCCAACTATGTAAATGAATGTTTGTTAATATATTTAAGAGGTAGATGAATTTCACTGCCATTGTATCTTGATTACTGGAGACCTGAAGTGGCTTTAAAAATTTCCAAGTTTGGTTCCTAGAGTAGAATTTCCATATATAATCTAATTATTAGCCTATGAATTACATGAATTACACCTGTTTCTAGATAAAATAAACCTTCTTCACCCTTGTATCAACTTTACACTAGAAAAAGAATCTCCACAGGGTATCCTTTCTGGATTTACACATTCAAAGAAAAGAAGACGGTTCCATCGCAACATCTGTCTATCGCAAGCCCTACATTTTCAGGTAGCTATATTCATAATTCTTCTGCTCATCATCCATCTCAGAAATTTGGCATCATTAAATCACTAGTTAACAGAGTACACAAATTCTGCTCCTCTGAAGAATCTCTAAACCAAGAACTAGAAATAATCAAAAATACAGCCATACTAAATGGATATAATCTTAAATTTAGCGATTTAAATTTAAATCAAGTGACCAGAAAATGTAGGCTTGCGATAGACAGACGTTGCGATGGAACCATCTTCTTTTCTTTGAATGTGTAAATCCAGAAAGGATACCCTGTGGAGATTCTTTTTCTAGTGTAAAGTTGATGCGAGGGTGAAGAAGGTTTATTTTATCTAGAAACAGGTGTAATTCATGTTTGGGATGATCCCAGACTGCAAAAACGTTGTCAACATATCATAGCCAAATTTTTGGTTTGGCTTCAAAAGTGAAATTTTTTTTTCTTTTCTGAAGACGGTTCCATCACGATGTCTGTCTATTGCAAGCCTACATTTCCAGGTCGCTACGTTCACAATTCTTCCACTTATCATCCAACTCAAAAAATCATCAGTCACTTCCCCACACATCAACCTAGACAAGAAAAAGCCCATAGGATTCCCATACCTTATGTCAAAGGCATCACCAAACGTCTTTCAAAAATTATGAAGAAATATAATTTTGCCACTACTTACAAACCCATCAACCAGATCTATAACTTGTTACCTTCTCCTAAGGACAAACTCTCACCTCTGATGTTACCTAGTGTTTATGAGATCCCATGCTTCTGCAGTCTTACTTTGGACAGACAGGTAGATCTGTTCAGAAACGCATCTCAGAACATCAAGACCACATTCATCTTTTCAAACCACAGAAATCTGGTCTCTCTCAACACGGAGTTGAAAACCCAAACCATAGGATCCATTGGGAAAAGTCTAAACTTTTACATAGATCTTTATATAAACATGAACGTTTATATAAAGAAAGTGCTGAAGCCCTACTACACAGACCAAATTTAAACCACAACAATGTTCTTACTATTCCTAAAGTATAGGAAATTGTCATACAAAATTGTGTAAAATAGTCTCTTTATATATGTTTTTTTTTTGTGTGTTCAGTTATATTTTAATTTACTTCTATAGCACGTTACTGCATGCATATTGAGATTCCATTGTAATCATGCACTCTAACTGTATGTTATTCCTAGTATTGTTTGAATTACTGAATTGAGGATGTCCCAAGTTAATTGGGATGAAATATTTACGTATTAAAACTTATCACTGCAGTTAGTACGTGTGTTTTTTAATGATGAATTCACCACAGGTTTCATTGTATAAAAATTGATATGATATGATGATTTGATTTTATTATAAATCTTATCCATGAAAGTTTTACAAGCTTTCATGGATGGAATTTCACTAAATAAAATAATAATACTGATATCAGTATTTAAATATGAAAAATAAAACTTGATAAATCAAGAAATCAAAACAATAGCTTATTAATACAAACAGTATCTTCAGAAAACAGTTATTTGCAGTCAGATTTCATTTATTTATTTTTTCTCACCTATTATTTTATTTTATTTTCGTTCATGAATAAGATAAATATAAGCATATTTAAACCATCCCCCATAACTTTGGACAGTTCAAATTATATGTAACTAATAATCTGTAGTTGCTTTTCTCGATTTTACTCAAGAAAAAGGATGCTATGAATAATATTCTTCAGTAAAGAAAAGAAAAGAAGAAAATTTCAGAATTTTTTTTTTAATTGAAAAAGGAATTTGAAAAAGAATAACCAACCTTGATCCTTCCTTTCTATAGGAGAAATATCAGATATGATATCCATAATGTAAAATTTGACAGATGGGTTCAACTTAAGGACTTTTAATTTCAGCCATCCTTCTTCTTTATCTAGTGGAAGTAAAGAAAGTATAAGAGAATACCTCTAAATAAATAAATATATAATTACTTTTACAAAAATAGGTTAGCTAAGTAGATACAAGCAGCTCTTCAACAAACAGGCTGTGTGTGTAAATCACACTATGGGCAGGGATGTTTGCAAATATCTTTAGGTCTTAAATGAATTTAACTGCCCAGCTGGCTTGCAAAGGTTTCATCTTCCATCTCTCAAGCAGTGTTTCCAGATTGTTTTACCTTTAGCCAATGGAGGGAGTGAATCTTTCATAGCAAGCTTTGTAATACCATGAAGATTTGATGATAATAAGAATAATACCACAGACTAGCAATTTCAACACTATTACTAAAATTCACTTCTTGTTAGTTGTGACAATTTTTGAGTTATCTGATGTCATTTTCAGACTAGATTCATCATTATGTCCATGTTATATGAACTGATATAATGTTCAACAACAAAATTCTTTTCAGAATCCTTTCTTTTAGTGTTGCATGGTGATCAGCATTCATATTAAAAATTATGGACTTTACAACCATGTTATAAATAACTCTTTTAATTTCCTGACGTTTCAATCTTCATATTAAGATCATCATCTGGAGCATATACAAATAAACAGGACAAGCTGAGTTACATTACATACAGTAAGTTAGAGAAACAATGATTTGATTATAGGTTATTCTACAGGCATGACCTCTAGTGAAAAAAAAAATTAAATTATTTAGAAACTACATCAAGCTAAATTCTATTTATGATAACATTAAACATTCTTTCTTATAGATAGTTTACTTTCAGTAACAATGATGTCCTATTTTTAGCATTACAATTGTTATTTTTGATTTAGGATCCTGGATTAACTACAGTCCTGCTTATAGTTACTCTTATTGGTCGAATATGTGCCTTCCATATGTTTGGGATTTTTAGACCCTCATTATTGTTCAGATTGGGGTGGTTGATAATAATCTCACAGGTTTCCTTAAATTTGCATTCATACTACTATGTTTTGGTGTGATGCAATTGTTCTGTCATCATTGTTGTAATATAACAATTTCTTTTCATTTTTTTTTTCTACATAAGAGTTCATAAATATCCACAGGATATTTATATCCAACTCGATAGGAGTTGAAAAAAATCCTCTCATTTCTCTCAAAGCAGTTTTACTAAGTGTAACACTTCTGGTTTATGTTTCAGATAAGCAAGAAAAGTATTTTTCATATCATTAATAATACATTTAAATTAAATTACAGTTGTCATTTCTAATAAATAAATTTTTAATCAAATCAATGTAGTCATTTAATTCAATATTAACCATTAACCTTACATGTTTGCACAGTAAATGTAATAGACAATCTAGTATTTAAAAACAATAACAATATTACACTTGTACTTTTCTAACAATATAATTTCATTAAAAAAAAAAAACAGTAATTATAAACAAAAAAAATTAAAATTGACACAATCTACTTAGGTACTGGAATACATACATACATACATATACATATATATATATATATATATATATATATAGGTGCTGCTATAGACCAGGTGATGGAAAAGATGGTGGTGACAGTATGCACAAGCAAATAGAAGAAATGAGTGGAAGGAGGGTGATTATTATGGGAGATTTCAACTATGGTCACATTGAATGGAGTGAGGACAGGACACATGGGAGGAAGGAATTGGATTTTATGCGGTTATTAAGGGATAACTACCTGCGACAGCATGTAATGGAAAATACTAGGGGTCAGAGAGTGCTTAACCTAGTAATTACATCTGAGGATTTGGCTGAGATTCGGCTGTATCAAATATGACCATATTGCCACCAATTGGTGAGAGTGATCATAGGGTCTTGACTTGGGAGGTGGCTAAAGGTGTAGAATTTTCAATTAAGACAGGGTACATGTGGAATTACCGAGCTGGTAAGTATGACAAGCTTAGGAGTTTGATTAGTTCAGTGCCATGGCATGTACAACTGCAAGGGCTAGAAGTTGATAGTGCATGGGAGGCAGTTAAGAAGTGTTTGCATGAACCAATGGCAGACTGTATACCTAGAATCCGAATAATAAATCAAGTAGGGGTTAAATGGATGAATAACACCATTAAGCTTGAGCTGCAAAAAAAGAAACAACTATGGAGGGAATTTAAGGAGAAAGGTGACCAGCAGGCACATGAAAGGTATAAAGCGCAGGCCAGAAGGATGACGAGTGTGGTAAGAAAAGCAAAAAAGGATTACGAAAGAACATTGGCCATGCAGGTTAAAGAGAATCCTAAACAGTTTTTTAGATATGTAGCAAGTCAAAGGAAAAATGTACATGGCAGAATTATTTTAAAGAATGGCAATGGTAGGGAGGTAACTGAATCAGTTGAGATAGTTGAGTTACTGAGTGAGCAATTTGTAAGAATATATCATCCAGGTGGTGACATTGCAGAAACGAATAAACCAGTAGATTATATGGGAATTGTGGTAAATGAAGTGGAGGTGAGTAGTCTATTGCATAACCTCAATGTCAATACATCTGTGGGATTTGATGGTATACCAGCTCGTGTTGTACGAGAAGCAGCTAAAGAATTGTCAGTACCCTTGACCATTTTGTTTAATTTGAGTCTCGGGTCAGGGTTAGTCCCGAGCGGGTGGAAAGAGGGGAAAATAGTTCCACTGCATAAAGGTTGTTCCAAGACTGCTGTTGTAAATTACTGACCAATTAGCATATCAGGAATCATTGTCAAGGTCTTAGAGAAATTAGTCAAGAAAAGAATACAGGATTGGATAGATGAAAATGGGATATTGTATGAGGGACGAAATGGTTTTGTGAAGGGTAGATCATGCCTCAGAAACTTGCTCACGTTTTATAATACAGTGACGGCGGAACTGGATAGGGGTAATGGGTTTACAGTGATACTACTAGACCTTGCCAAGGCCTTTGATAGGATACCACATGGAACCCTAATCAGTAAACTGGAGCAGATGGGGATAGATATAGGGTTGGTGAGATGGATAGGAGGGTGGTTGAAGGAGAGATACCAGAGAGTGGTTCATTCAGGAGTGGAGTCTAAAAGACGTCTTGTGACTAGTGGAGTGCCGCAGGGCTCTGTTCTTGGACCACTGCTTTTCAATTTGTTAATCAATGATATTGGAACGGATTTGAGAGGAAGCGTTCACTTGTTTGCTGATGATGCAAAGTTGGGTAGAGCAATTGTGAGTGCACAGGACGTCAAAATTTTACAGGATGATTTGGATAGTTTGGAGGACTGGGTTAGGAAAAATGGATGTCAATTTAATGTGGCAAAATGTAAGGTTATGCACTTTGGGGTGAAAAGAATAGCAGCAGTATATTGCATTGGTGGAACCGTACTCCAGGAGATTGATGAGGCCACGGATTTGGGAGTGTTGGTGGATATGGAGTTGAAGTTTAGGGGGCACATTGCAAAAGTGACTAAAACAGCTCACCAAATCACTTGGCTTCTGAAAAATACTTTAACATGCAGAGACAAACAAGTTGTTGTTCCTCCGTATCGAGCCTTGATAAGACCCCATCTGGACTTCTGTGCCCAGTAATGGGCACCAGGGTTTCTTTGTGATGGGGAGGAAGTGGAGAGAGTCCAGACGAGTGACCAAGATGATAGCAGGTCTGTGGAATGAACCTTAAGAGAATAGGTTGAGGATTTGTGGGTTGCAGAAATTGGACGATAGGCAAAGGAGGGGTGATATGATTGAGACATTCAAATTACTGAAGGGTTTTTATAAGATTGATCCAGAAGATATTTTTGAAAATATGACTGGTGGTGGGAGGACTAGGGTCCATGCATGGAAGCTGGGCAAGAGCATGGTTGATAAGGGTGTTAGAGCAAGGTTTTTTACTTGGAGAGTGGTGAATGAGTGGAATAAGCTTCCAGAGTCTGTTATGGGTGCTACGACCGTGAATGAGTTCAAGGCAAGGTATGATAGATACTGTGTGAATGTTGAATAGTTGTTCTTGACATGATGTTAGGGCCTCCCTTGATGAGTCTGTCGACTCCTTGGAGTTTCCCGGAACAATAATAATAATAATAATAATAATAATATATATGTGTGTGCTTCTTCCAGGTTTTTTTTAGGGTCAAAGCTGTATAACTGAGAGAAGACCTATACATAGCCTTTAAAGGAATAGAGAGAACCGACCACACCTAATGGCCAATCCTCCCCTTCTTGTGGTGCACTTTGTTAAGTATCTACCTAGATATTGAATGAACGAGGATGGGCTGGCAATTTGGGATTTAGCCAACCAAATTGTATTCTTATTGGCTTAAAACACAATATAAAATGATGGTACAACATGACAGAATTTCATGCCAGCCGAGGTGTTGGTCGGTTAAACTAGGATCCCTTGTTTCCATCAGGGAACCAGCATGAACAGCGAAAAGTCAGCTACTGGAACAAATCCTGAAACACACCCCAACTCAACATCACCAGAGTTCAAGATTGGTACTATTAGCATAAGCAGCCTGAATGACTAAGAAATGGAGCTAGCTGAGGAATTGGATGAGTACCAGATGGACATAATAGGAGTGACTGAAACAAAAAAGACAAAACTGGTAAGATCTTTCTGAGCAATAAATACAAAATGTTATATTCAGGCAATGACAATAAAGGAAAAAGAGTAGCCATAGTATTCAACACTAAATACGAGGCTAATCTTCTTGAATGGCAGGCAGTCTCAAGTAGAGTGATCTGGGCAAATATGAGAATGGGGAACTGGACAATGAGACTTATTTGTGCCTATGGTCCCAGATAAGGTTCTACTAAGTAGAGGTGTCATATTGGAGGCTTAATGGATTTTTTACAACACTCAAAAAGAATTAAAATAGAATTTAATACTTCCTATATTTCGTCCTAGTCACTAGGACGTCTACAGGGATTACAAAAACAATTAATGTAACATGCACACACAAATCTTACAATACTAAGCCCAACCACGTGGGTGACACTAAAGTCCTATCTAGGTGAAGCGCCCTCTAAGGGCGGTAGTAGGTGGCCTGGAATGTAAGGTGGGACCTCTGGTGATGAGTGTTTCCCAAATCTTCGGAAGCTTAATGCAACCGTATTTATTAAGATTTGGTTGGTTTCTGAGAGCTGCTGCTGCTTCTAATAAAAGTCTGTCTTTCTTGAATTTGCTGTGGTGGAGCATGGTGGTTTTCTTCCATGATACTCTTTGGGTGGTGTCCAAAACATGGTCAGCCAAGCCTGAATGGCCATAGTTGTGTTTACAGATGTAAGACTTGTGTTCCTCCCGGCGGATGGAAGCTGATCTGCCAGTCTGTCCATAGTACGCCAGCTTACAGGAACAGGGTACTTTGTAAACTCCAGGTAGCGAGAGAGGAGGGAACTGATCTTTCGTAGAATGGATAAGGGTAGAAAGTTTGTGGTAGGGCTTATATGCTGTGTGTAGGTTGTACTTTTTTAGTATCTTGGCTATTTTTTCAGATGTGCCACGGATGTAGGGTATGGTGATGGCATTTTTAAAATCTTGTTGATGAGAAGGATGGGGAATGGGGGAGGAACTGATTATTTTTTTGATACTGTGTTCGCTGTAGCCATTGGAGAGGAAAGTGTTGTGTATGTGGTTAAGCTCAGTAGTAAGGGCGGTTCCACTGGAACAAAGATTGTGGGCTCTCTTGGTAAGAGTTTTGATGATGCCATATTGTTGTGAGGGGTGCTGGTGGGAGAGTTTGTGAATGTATCTGCCTGTGTGTGTGGGTTTTCTGTATATAGTGAAGGAAAGTGTATCATTAGGCAGGCGCGTGATTAAGGTGTCTAGGAAGGGTAAACAATTGTTCTTTTCCTTTTCCATAGTAAACTGGATTCTTGGATGTAGGCTATTGAGATGACTGAGGAAGGAGTCTAACGTGTCTGGGCCATGAGGCCAAATAGAGAACACATCATCTACATATCTTAGTCAGATAGAAGGTTTGAGTGGGGCTGAGTCTATGGCTCGTTTTTCGAAATCTTCCATATAGAAATTGGCAAGGGGGGTGAGAGAGGGGAACCCATGGCGGTTCCCTCTATCTGCTTGTAGATTTTGTTATTCCAAGAGAAATACCCAGAGTTGATGGCGAAGGAAAAGAGATCTAAGATGTCAGAGGGAAAATCGTTTTCTAAGAGAGATAAGGTGTCAGTTAAGGGAATATTGGTAAACAAAGAGGAGATATCAAAGCTTACCAATATGTCTGAATTATTCAAAGTTAAATTTTCTGTGAGGGCTTTAAAGTGGGTTGAGTTTTTTATATAGGAAGTGGACCTTCCGGTGAGGGGGATCAGAGAGTTCGCCAGCTGTTTAGACAGTCTGTAGCAAGGTATATTGGTGGCATCTACTATAGGCCTAAGTGGGGAATTGGGTTTGTGGATTTTTGGTAAACCGTATATTGGGGGGGGGGGGGAAGAAAGGTTTAAGTTTTTTCTTGACATCAGGGGGCCAGGAGGTTACTTTTTTAAGTAAGATTTTTAATTTCTTAACATGTGTTTTTGTGGGGTCGTATTCTAGCGGGATGTAGGTAGCGCGATCGCAGAGGATAATGTTCATTTTATGATTGTATTCACGGGTATTAAGAACGACTGTGGCATTATCCTTATCCACTCTGGTGATGACGATACTTTTTTCTTTGTATAGTTTCAGGAGCCATGTGTTGGGCATATGATAAGTTGCTTTTTGGAGGCGAAGAATGAGCGAGGATGTTGGCTACGTCAAGTCTGATGTTGTTGGCTATCTCCACTTTAAAGCCCTCACAGAAAATTTAACCTTGAATAACGCAGACATATTGGTAAGCTTTGATATCTCCTCTTTGTTTACCAATATTCCCTTAACTGACACCTTATCTCTCTTAGAAAACGTTTTTCCCTCTGACATCTTAGATCTCTTTTCCTTTGCCATTAACTCTGGATATTTCTCTTGGAAGAAAAAAATCTACAAGCAGATAGAGGGAACTGCCATGTGTTCCCCCCTTCTCACCCCCCCTTGCCAATTTCTATATGGAAGATTTTGAAAAGCATGCCATAGACTCAGCCCCACTCAAACCTTCTATCTAGCTAAGATATGTAGATGATGTGTTCTCTATTTGGCCTCATGGCCCAGACACGTTAGACTCCTTCCTCAGTCATCTCAATAGCCTACATCCAAGAATCCAGTTTACTATGGAAAAGGAAAAGAACAATTGTTTACCCTTCCTAGACACCTTAATCACACACCTGCCTAATGATACACTTGCCTTCACTGTATACAGAAAACCCACAAACACAGGCAGATACATTCACAAACTCTCCCACCACCACCCCTCACAACAATATGGCATCATTAAAACTCTTACCAAGAGAGCCCACAATCTTTGTTCCAGTGGAACCGCCCTTACTACTGAACTTAACCACATACACAACATTTTCCTCTCCAATGGCTACAGCGAACACAGTATCAAAAAAATAATCAGTTCCTCCCCCATTCCCCGTCCTTCTCGTCAACAAGATTTTAAAAATGCCATCACCATACCCTACATCCGAGGCACTTCGGAATAAATAGCCAAGATACTAAAAAAGTACAACCTACACACAGCATATAAGCCCTACTGCAAACTTCCTACTCTTATCCATTCTACGAAAGATCAGCTCCCTCCTCTCTCGCTGCCTGGAGTTTACAAAGTACCCTGTTCCTGTAAGCTGGCATACTTTGGACAGACAGGCAGATCAGCATCCATCCGCCGGGAGGAACACAAGTCTTACATCTGTAAACAAAATTATGGCCATTGAGGCTTGGCTGACCATGTTTTGGACACCACCCACAGAGTATCATGGAAGAAAACCACCATGCTCCACCACAGCAAATTCAAGAAAGACAGACTTTTATTAGAAGCAGCAGCAGCTCTCAGAAACCAACCAAATCTTAATAAATACGGTTGCATTAAGCTTCCGAAGATTTGGGAAACACTCATCACCAGAAGTCCCACCTTACATTCCAGGCCACCTACTACTGCCCTTAGAGGGCACTCCTCCTAGATAGGACTTTAGTGTCACCCACGTGGTTGGGCTTAGTATTGTAAGATTTGTGTGTGCATGTTACATTAATTGTTTTTGTAATCCCCGTAGACGTCCTAGTGACTAGGATGAAATATAGGAAGTATTAAATTCTATTTTAATTCTTTTTGAGTGTTGTAAAAAATCCATTAAGCCTCCAACATGATGTCCTCACTCCTCACAGCACTTAAGCCTCTATGCACGTAAGGTAGAGGTGGAGGAATGTTTCGAGGATTTAGAGAAAGCAACTGACACAACGAAAAAGGAAAAGTTGGTCCTTGTTGGGGATCCAAATAGCAGAGTAGGAAATGATTGTCAGACATACAAAAATGTTTTGGGAAAAATTTGGAGAAAAGAGCAAGGCTAATAATAATGGTAAATACCTGTTGGATTTCTGCTCAGGACATGAAATGGTTATTAGTAACACAATGTTCCAACATAAAAATGTGCACAAATTCACATGGAGAGATGAGACAAGGAATAAGAAAGTCTCGCTGACTATGTTATTGTTGATAGTGATGTTTTCTCCCTGGGCCAGGACACCAGAGTGCACAGAGGATTTGAAATTGAAAGTGATCACCATTTAGTCTTGAGCAGGATAAAATTGAATTTCATATTGAAAAGAATAACATGTAAGAAAGTTTTAAAGCGAATAAAAGTTGAGCAGCTCTGAGATGTGAAGTGTAGACTAAAATACGCAAAGAATAATGAAGAAAAAATGAAAGAGTTTGAGAGCAGGAACCAAACCATGGAGATTCAGTGGCAAGCATTGAAGAAAACCCTGATTGATTCAGCCAGAGAAGCATGTGGTGAGGTTGTCTGCAAGGATAGAAAAATGAGAACTTCATGGTGGACACAAGAAGTTAGAGGCAGTGAAGGAAAAGAAGAAAGCATATTAAAAGTTCCTGGCAAATAAATCAACTTGTGCTCTTAGAGAATACAGAGACAAATGTAAGAAAGTGAAACACAATGTAAAACTAGCTAAACAAAAGTCATGGGAGGACTTTGGCAAGAACATAGAAAATAAATATCAAGAAGGTGGTAAGATATTCTGGAGGTTGTTCAAGAAGCTTAGAAATGGAGGAAAGAGTGCTGTAAAAGGAGTTAGAGATGATAAAGGTGACATAAAAATTGGAGAAAAAGATATTCTCGATGTATGGAGTAATTACTTTGAAAAACTGCTAAATGAAATAATCGGTGAAAGCGCAGTGGTAAAAAAACTGACCAGGCATGAAATCAGGAATACATATCCATACTGGAAGTAGAAAAAGCCATCAAAAGCCTGAAATGTGGAAAGGAAGTTGCAGTAGATGATATTTGAGCAGAAATGCCCAAGTATGGAGATATAAGTCTTACAGTGGCTGCACTGCTTAGTTCAGAAGGCCTGGACAGAGGGACGAATTCCAAATGATTTTAGTAGAGCTCTCATAGTACCCATTTATAAAAAGGGAAATAAAACTGATTGTGAGAATAACAGAGATATTTCTCTACTGAGTGTTCCTGGTAAGAATTATGCAAGTATACTTGAGAAACGGTTGAGAAGGATTGTGGAATGGAAGCTTGGTGAAGAACAAGCAGGATTCAGGCTTAACAGAAGCTGTCAGGATCAGATTTTCACTTTAAGACAATAGTTGAGAAATCTTGGGAATATAAAAGAGATCTGTATTTAAGTTTGGTAGATCTGGAAAAGGCATATGACAAGGTTCCAAGAGAAAAGCTACTCAACATGATACAGTTGTATGGTGTCAATGGGGCATTATATAAAGCAATACTTAGTCTTTATTTGAGTTGTAAGTCAGCAGTTAGAATTGAAGGAAATACAGGAAGATGGTTTAATGTTAAATCTGGTGTCAGACAAGGATGTACATTATCCACTGTGTTATTCATTACTTATATGGATCACATTATGAAAGAAAGTGGTATTAAGCCTGATATCAAAATTAGAGATGTTAATCTCAGCTCTATACTTTACGCAGATGATGTTATATTTCTAAGTAAATCCAGTACAAGTTTGCAAGATTCCCTGACTAAATTGAACAACTGTTATAATAGATTTGGTATGTAAATCAGCAACAACAACAAGACTAAGACAATGAAAATATCAACTATATTGTGAATGGAGAACCTATAGAACAAGCAAAACATAAGCTACTTAGGCATGATTTTTAGTGAAGATGGTAAATTGAATATGGAAATAGACAACAGAATCAACAAAGGTGGTATGATAGGAAGTCAACTGAATAAATTTATATGAAATAAGAGAGAAATTAGTTGAATCACTAAATTAGCTATATACAAGACAGTGTTCAAGCTAATTTTAACATATGAATCTGAGAACTGGGTTAGAAATAAAACACTTTACAAAAAAACTAGAGACCACAGATATGAGAGTCCTGAGAAAGATTAGGTATGTGAATAGATGGCATCAATGGCAATATCATATTAAAAACAAGAATATTAGGAAAAAACTGTCATTTTTTCCTAATATGATTAGCCTCTGCTAAGACATTGTCAGCATCCAGAATGTGTTAGCAGAGCTAATCTCAGGTGGTATGGTCACTTAAACAGAATGGGAGAGGAAAGGTTAGCAAAATAAGCGTTCTCTGCCAGTTGGCAGGAAAAAGACCCGCAGACCAAGATATAGATAGATTTATACAGAAAAATGTGCCTTAGAAAAAGAAATATAAGATCTGATAATGTTGGAATCTTGACAGGTAGCAGACTGATTTGGAGGAAAATTGCAGATAGAAATTAGTTGTGATGTAAGTTTTTCGTGTAGTACTATCATATCCTGTACATCCCTTGAGGATACATATCAGGAATTTGATAATGATGCTTCTAATACTTTTACCTCTTGAGTAGGTGCACAATTGTAATACAGTACTTATTACAATTGTACTAAGCTTATTTCCACAGCTCACAACATAAACTAGCTTAGTGAAATTAAATTCCTGAAAATTTTATATAACAAATGTTTTTTAATACTGTTATTTAAAAAATACAATTACTGTGCAAAGGCAAGTCAAAGACATACCATGTGACATGACTGAGTGCACTGTTAAAAGTAAGTCTAACTACACCAATCTGATGCTGATTGGTGTTCATATTGGCCATGAACAGCAAGTCAGAAGGCACCAGCCCTGCATTAATTGTATGAGGCCAGCCAGATCTCACTGATGTACAGTGCAAAAAAAAAAAAAAAAGGTGGCAAAAGAACTGGAAGAGAAACATCAGAATGGAGAAGAAACATGGATGATCAATGACAACGAAGGGACACTAATGAGAAAATCAAACTCTGTAAACAACCAGTGTGGTGAAAACCTGATCCCAACACTGCATAGGAAACGTGTGGGACATATGTAATCAAAACAAACTTCATAGAACCTTCCAAATCCATTTCACTATCTGCAAAATCTTATCTACTATTCCTGACTGAAAAAGCCAATCTCTTGGCATTCTACTTCTCCTCCAACTCTGCATAGCTGATTGTGGTAAATGACCCCCAACCATTCCAAACACCCAACACTCAATGCTACATCTGATCTTTTGCCAAAAAGAAATCAGAAAAATTTTGCTGAAATTGAATACCAAAAATCCCCCTCCCCATCCCTGATGGCATCCCTCCAAATGAGTGACTCCCACTTTATATCACCTATTTACACTTTCTTATTCCACCAGTATCTATCCTGCAGTCTGGAAACTAGCCCATATACAAGTTATTCCTGAGAAGGGTGACAAATCCTTACCTTCAAACTGCAGTCTAATTTCTCTCACCTCGATTCTTTCTAAAGTAATGAAAAGAACTATCAATAGCCAGCTCCTACACTACCTTGAAGGCTCTCATCTAATAAATGATCAACAGTATTGATTCTGTTACTGTTGATCAACAGGGGATCTACTCTCATATGTCACCCATCTCTGGACAAACACCACAAAAATGTTTGGGTAATCTCAAGTGGTTGCTCTTGAGATCTCCGAGGCTTTTGGCTTTTGGCACAAAGGCCTATTAGGAAAACTCCAATCATTCGGCCTGTCCCTGACTACTGGATAGCCAGCTTTCTGGCCAGATGCTCACTCCAAGTGATGATGGATGGCTTCTTATCTACACAACTAATACTGCAGTCCTACAAGGCTGTGTTCTCTCTCCCACTTTCTTCTTTCTATACATAAATGACCTACTCCAGCTGACTGCCAATCCAGTATGCAGTTTTGATGATGACAGCAAATTACACTCCTCCTTTTCTTTTGATAAACCCTGCAAAGCACAAATCACGACAATCTCCAGAAATCTAACCTCATCTACCATAAATTCCAATTTTCCATGCATTCATCAATGGGGATTTGGATAACATTATCAACTTCAATGCTAGCAAAACACAACTCTGCATTTCTCACAAAAAAGAACCCTGTTCTTCCAGTCCCTTGACAGTACTCAAATCTCTCTTGGCACAAACATATCACAGCTATTGCCTCCTCTACATCCAAAAAGTTAGGCTTTCCTCTTTGGATGCAGAGGAGGCATCCAAAAAGTTAGACTTTCCTCTTTCATGGGAAACATTACTTTAACTCTGAACATCTCTTAACCCTATACAAATGAGAAATCCACCTAGCCATTGAATGCTGCTCTCATATCTGGGATGGTGTCCCTAAGAGCTCCATGAAAATATTAGATTCTACACAGAAAAGAGCAGTTAGATTGATTGACGACCTCTAACTAATACATTCCACTCACTTTCACACAGGTGTTTAGTCTCTGCAGTGTGCGTCATTTATAAATATTTCAATGGCTGCTGTTCATCAGAATTGGTATCAACAGTCTCCCCATCCTCTTGTAAATCCATGCAGATGCATGCAGCAACTAACCAGCACCCTCCCACAGTTCAACTCCAAACCCACAGAACAAATTTCTCCTCTTCTTTCATTTATCTATTCCACTGTTGTCCTTTGAAACAGTTTTCCACCACATGTGTTTTCAAAGGAATAATACAACACCCAATTTTTTAAATCAAATGTAAATAAGCTCCTTATCACCCATCCACAGTACTAACGTACTATATGTTGACCAACCTTTCGTTGATGAAGTCTCAGAGAAAAAAAAAACTTTTCTAATTTTTCCCATATTTGTGATCTCCTGTCTCTAATTAAGTCTTATTTCTACCCCAGCTGTCAGATCTATAAGTTAAAACTGATTTAAGCACTGTCTTGTATATAGCTAGTTTAGTGTTTTGACTAATTTCTCTCCTTATTCCATATAAGGAGAGAAATTTGTTCAGTTGAATTCCTACCATACCAGCTTTACTAACTCTCTTGTCCATTTTCACGTTTAATTTGTCACCATCACTAAAAACTCTGCCTAAATAGCTGAAATGTTTTACTTTTTGTTATAGGTTCTTCATTTAGGATGCAGCTGATGTTTTTAACATTCTTGCCTATGTCCATAGTCTTGTCTTTTATAGCTGATTTTCAGACCAATTTTTTCAATTTTTAGTTAAGAAATCCAGCAGACACTTGTACTGGGTTAATTTAAGATGATGACATCATCTGAATAAATTAAAGTGCTGAGATTGTTACCTCCAATTTTGATATCAGGTCAAATGCCACTATCCTTCAATGATGTGATCAATATAGATGATGAATAAGAGTGAAGATAGCATACACTTTTGTCTCACACCTGATTTTACAAACTATAATATTCTTACACTTTCTTCATTTCTAACTGCTCAATTACACTCCAGATATAAACTATATGTTGCTCACTATAATGTTTCATTTACACCATATATATTTGTAGCATTCTGAATAGCTTTTGTCTCAGCTTCTTGTTATATGTTTTTTCTAGATCTACAAAACTTAAATACAGTAGAACCATGCTTTAACAGCCTAAATGATTCTCCAGAAGCTGCCATTAAGCCAACCATTGTAAACTGAACCCTAAATTTCCATATGCTTAGTTGTCAGGAATTGAGATTTTGTTACTGGAAATACAATTTGAACTATAAATAACACACTAAAAATGCCAAACAAACTAAAATATGGCATTTAAATAATGAAATGATACAGAAACACATTTCTGCAAACTGAATATGCAAAATATTATAGGATTTACTGTTTTAGAGCTTCTTAAAATAAAAAAATAAATAAACTGTAGCACAAAACATTCCTCACTGTGGAATGTCTCAAAATTTGTGTCATCACTTACACTGGAGGCAATTTTTTCAAATGCTCTAATCTTTATAATGTAAACTTAGAGGCAGGATTAAGTCCTACTGTATTTTATATTCTCAAATTCACTTTTTCCAGACATTTATGAGGGCACAAGGTATGCACTGTCTTGTATTGGAAATAATTTTTAAGTAAACTAATAATAAATGAAGACCAATGCAAATTACAACAGATTACTACAACTGTGGGCTGTAGTTCAAACAAGAATTACACAAGAATGGACTAATTCTTGTTTCCACTTGTGAAGTGATCAATGCACACTGACTCACCAAAAAAATGTTTTTTAAATCTAAATTTATATGCAATATTCTGTTACATAAAACTTAGTACTGGAGAAAAAAACCCAAGCTGATTCAATTATTAGAAATCATACTAGAAATCATAATCATACTTTTTATACTAGAAAAGTTTTAATTATTGGTTGTACGCTGTGGTCTCAGTCAGTCAGCCACCAACCATTGAAGGATTTGCATCACGACTGCCATGCTTCTGTGGCATGACATTTCATACAGTCATAAAAAATTTAATACCAGTTGCAGAGGCATGCAGTTATAAAATTCTTTGTAAAAGCAGGTTTAATGCCAAAAGAAATTCATTTGAAGTTCATAAAAGTTTATGGGCACTCTTCTCCTTTGTTTTCGACAATTAAGAAATGGACTGCCGAGTTTAAACGTGGTCGTACCAGCCTTGAAGATGATCCACATGAAGGATGTCCAAAAAGTATAACAACACCAGAAATCATTAATCAAGTGCATGATATGGTATTGGATTACTGGTGAGTCAAAGTATGTGATATTGCTGAGACTATAGGCATTTCAAAAGAATGTGTAGGATATATTTTGCATGAAGAATTGCAAATGAAAAAGCTTTGTGCAAGATGGGTGCCATGTTGCTCACAGCAGATCAAAAATGCACTCGCATGAAAATTTCTGAACAGTGCTTGGAGCATTTTAACAAGAATAAAACTGATTTCGTGCATTGATTTATTATTATGGATGAGACTTGGATTCACCATTACACACCAGAATCCAAACAGCAGTGAAAACAGTGAACAGAAGCCAGTTGTTCAGTGCCAAAGAAGACAAAGTCGGTTCCATCAGCAGGAAAGGTCATGGCATTGGTGTTTTGGGATTCTAAAGGCATTTTGTTTGTTAATTATCTTGAAAACAGTAAAACAATAACCAGGGAATATTATTCCGATCTTTTAACCAGACTAGACATAAAAATTCGTGAGAAAAGACCCGGTTTGCAGAAGAAAAAAATCATCTTTCATCAGGACAATTGCACCTGCCCATGAAGGTATTTTGGCAATGGAAAAATTAAGGGATCTGCACTATGAATTGTTGAAACATCCACCCCTATTCCCCAGATTTGGCTTCCTCTGACTTCTATCTCTTCCCAAAACTAAACACTCTTCCTTACTGGTCAGCGTTTTTCTTCAAATCAAGAAGTGGTTGCAGCTGCAGAGGGGTATTTTGCAGATTCTTATTGAGAACCCCTACAGAGACAGGATAATGGCGCTGGAGCATCACTGGAATAAATGTATTAGTCTTAAAGGAGATTATGTTGAAAAATAAAAATAATTTTGAAATTATAAATTCATTTTTTCATTGTTAGGCCGAGAACTTTTCAGACCACCCTTGTATATCCAGCATCTTCAGAGCACACAAAGCCATCTGTTTCCTGAATACATACACAATAAGACCATTGTTAACACTCAGGATACACAGCTCCTAAGAGATGTATATATACTGTTTTACATTATGAGAACAGGTCACTACCCAGACCTGTTTCGACCTTTTTTGAGGTCTCATCAGTGAGTAGGTAGACCTGAAATATCAAGGTTTTAAGTAAACCGAACTTACATATACCTCTACTATAGAATTGCTGAAGTATATGTACATCTCTTAGGAGCTGTGTTTTACATTATGAGAGAATATTAAGTTTAGTGACGGAGCTTGCTCCACTTTTGCTTGGAGTTGCCCTGGTGTTGTACTACCCAAGTGATCACTTACACTTGGGCTCGCCGATAGTTTTTTTGGCATGAAATGCTATGGATTTCGATCCGAGTTTCATACCCGGCTATAAAATAAAACGGGATTTACCATCTCCCTTTAACTTAACTTATTATAATAGTAATAACAATATAGGAGTACACCAGTTCAGCAATTCTATAGTAGAGGTATATGTAAGTTCGGTTCACTTAAAACCTTGATATTCCAGGTCTACCTACTCACTGAGACCTCAAAAAAGGTTGAAACCGGTCTGGGTAGTGACCTCTTCTCATAATGTAAAACAGTATATATATATATATATACATCTCTTAGGAGCTGTGTTTTACATTATGAGAGAATATAAGGTTAGTGACGGAGCTTGCTCCACCTTTGCTTGGAGTTGCCCTGGTGTTGTACTACCCAAGTGATCACTTACACTTGGGCTCGCCGACAGTTTTTTCGGCATGAAATGCTATGGATTCGATGGATTTCGACCCGAGTTTCGTACCAGGCTATAAAATATAAAATAGTATTTACCATCTCCCTTTAACTTAACTTATGTCGCCAGTAAAATAGCCTTTTGGCTTATTATTACACAAGGCAATACAAGTCTATATTTAGTTTTAAGTCAGAAGTTAGAAATGAAGGGAATACAGGAAGACTGTTAGATGTAAAATCAGGTATAAGAAAAAGATGAACATTATTCATCATCTATATGGATCACATTATAAAAGAAATTGGCATTAAACCTGATATTAGATTGTAGATATCAAACTTATTGTTTGATATCTACAATCTTTGCTTAACTTTGCTTTATGCAGATGATGTTGTACTCCTAAACACATCCAGTGCTAGTCCCCAGGATTCTCTAACTAAATTGAATAACAGCTGTAACAAATTTGGCATGAAAATCAGCAATAAAAAGGACCAAAACTATGAAAACAGGCAGGAGCATAGAAAACTTCAACTCTTTAAGCACAGTTTTTAGTGAAGATGGCAAGTTAAATCTGGAAATAGATAACATAATAAGCAAAACTGGTGTAGTGGATAATAATAATGTAAGTGGATAAACAGCTGAATAAATTTATATGAAATAAAACAGAAATTAGCCTAAACATTAAACTAGCAGTATACAAGACAGTGTTCAAACTGGTATTAAGTTGTTGATCTGAGGGTTGGGTTAGAAAAAAAGCCATTGATCAAAGACTAGAGACAACAGATATGACAGTTCTGAGAAAATTTGGGGAGTGAACAGATGGCATCAATGGCAGAATCATATAAAAATGTAGATATTAGATTCTGTGATAGTTGATTCTATGACAAGTAATAAGAGGTAATCAAAGATGGTATGGCCACTTATACAGAATGGGAGAGGAAAGGTTAACAAAACAGGTATGCGATGCCAATATGGCTAGAGGAAGACCAAGATATAGATGAACTGATTCAGTCAGAAGTGCCTTAGAAGAACGAAATGTTAGATACAACAATTCCACGATGAGTCTTTTGACTCCATGAAGGGCTGAATAATAATAACAATAATATTGGAGTTTTGACAAATAATGGACTGGTTTGGAGGAGAATTGTTGATATGATATTATTAATGATGTAATCTTGATCATGTAGTGCTGTTATAGTAGTCTGAACACTCCTTGACGGTGCATATCAGAAAACTTTTTCTTATAAGGGAAGTCGCCGCTAGAGGGATTCGTAGTGTGTAGTGTTCATGAAGGCTCCTGATAAGATAAGCGTTATTTTCAGTTATCGTTGATAAATTTACTTTAATATTGCATAGTTTTGTTTGCCTTCCTTTGTTAGTGCATCTGTTTGTGTGTTTTTGGTGTTTATAATTTATAATTTGATAAAATACGTTACTAGTATGGCTCCAGTACGAAGGAAAATGGTGGCCAGTAATGATGGTTCGCCATCTTCTTTCAAGAATGGTAAGGTAAAGGAGATGATTCAGTGTACTAACTGTGAAATGTACACTTTGCGGAGTGTGGTTAGATGATAATAAAGGAGTGAATGTGTGTAGAAAATGTAGGGAGAATGAGGAATTGAAGTGTATTTCGGATCGTGAGTATGATATTTTTGTCAAACTTCAGAATGAAAAAAATAGGGATATGACAAGAAACAGCGAGGATGTACCAGAGAATTGTGAGAGTGTGAATGTAGAAAGTGTGAATGATAGTATTAATGGTTTTACAGAGAATAAAAAACATCAGATAGATGCAATGAGTGAGAGCGTGTTGTTGAATGGTGCGATACAAAGGGCAAAACAGCAGCTAGAGCAAATGAGCAAAAGTCGACTGAATGAACCATCCAATAATAAAAAGTATGACAGGAAAAATAGGTGTATGAGTGTGAACATGAACAAAATGAAGGATAGAGTGCTGTATGGAAACTCGTTAGTACGAGGTGTGTTAGTAGAGGATTTGACAAAATCGTACCAACCTGGTGCGACCATAAAGGATGTAACTGAGTCTGTTAGAGAGCAAAAGGAAAGGGTGAAAGAAATGATTGTTGTGGCAGGTACAAATGATTTGAAAGGAGACAAAATGGAAATGATAGAAGACCTGAATGAATTGTTTGAGGTAGCAAAAGAAAAGAGTGAGAGAGTTAGAATGATTAGTCTTTTGCCACGGTATGACAGTGAAATGTTTAAAAGGAGGGCCATAATTGGGAATGACTTTATGTGTGGGTTATGTATGACGAGTGGCGTGGAATTTGTGGATGTGTGGAGCGAGTTCGATGGACGAAAGGATCTATATAAGATGGATGGCTTGCATTTGAATGGTTATGGTGTAAGGAGACTTGAGAAAGTGTTGCTGAATGTAGTGGATGTGCAAATTCAGGGAAACTAGATTTATTAAGGGGGGGGGGGGGTAGATATACAGTCCTTAGGGAGGCAGTTGAATGTATGAATGAATATAATATGCCCGAGCAAATAAGGACAACAAATCAGAGTGGGATAGTTAATATAAGGCATCAAGGTAGGGTTGGGGCTAATGGGGGGTCTTAAATTCATGTACACTAATGCTAGGAGTATTAGGAACAAGAAGGAAGAGTTTTTGGCCATGGTTGGCACTTCCAGACCACAGGTTATTGGTATTAGTGAATCATGGCTGACAGTAGATGATGTAGCTAGTGGGAATGAATGTGATGGGTATAGTGTGTTCAGGAATGACAGGGAGAATAAAATGGGGGGAGGAGCATTGCTGATGATAGCTGATGAGCTACAGCCAAGGAGAATAGAAGTTGAATTGCAGGATAGAGAAAAGAGCACATTTGAGGCCATTTGGTGTGAGATTGTGGATAGTAGAACTAAATATACAATTGGGTGCTGCTATAGACCAGGTGATGGAAAAGATGGTGGTGACAGTATGCACAAGCAAATAGAAGAATGAGTGGAAGGAGGGTAATTATTATGGGAGCTTTCAACTATGGTCGCATTGAGTGGAGTGAGGAGAGGACACACGGGAGGAAGGAATTCGATTTATGCGGTTATTAAGGGATAACTATCTGCGACAACATGTAATGGAAAATACTAGGGGTCAGAGAGGGCTTGACTTAGTAATTACATCTGAGGATTTGGCTGTAACAAATATGACCATATTGCCACCAATTCGTGAGAGTGATCATAGGGTCTTGACTTGGGAGGTGGCTAAAGGTGTGGAATTTTCAATTAATACAGGGTACATGTGGAATTATCAGGCTGGAAAGTATGACAAGCTTAGGAGTATGACTGGTTCGGTGCCATGGCATGTACAACTGCAAGGACTAGAAGTTGATAGTGCATGGGAGACAGTTAAGAAGTGTTTGCATGAAGCAATGGCTGACTGTATACCTAGAGTCCGAATAATAAATCAAGTAGGGGTTAAATGGATGAATAACACCATTAAGTTGAGCTGCAAAAAAAGAAACAACTATGGAGGGAATTTAAGGAGAAAGGTGACTGGCAGGCACATGAATGGTATAAAGCGCAGGCCAGAAGGGTAACGAGTGTGGTAAGAAAAGCAAAAAAGGATTACGAAAGAACATTGGCCATGCAGGCTAAAGAGAATCCTAAACAGTTTTTTAGATATGTAGCAAGTAAAAGAAAAATGTACATGGCAGAATGATTTTAAAGAATGCCGATGGTAGGGAGGTAACTGAATCAGTTGATATAGTTGAGTTACTGAGTGAGCACTTTGCAGGTATATATCATCCAGGTGGTGACATTGCAGAAACGAATAAACCAGTAGATTATACGGGAATTGTGGTGAATGAAGTGGAGGTGAGTAGTCTATTGCATAACCTCAATGTCAATACATCCGTGGGATTTGATGGTATACCAGCTTGTGTCGTACGAGAAGCAGCTAAAGAATTGTCAGTACCCTTGACCATTTTGTTTAATTTGAGTCTCGGGTCTGGATTAGTCCCGAGGAGGTGGAAAGAGGGGAAAATAGTTCCACTGCATAAAGGTTGTTCCAAGACTGCTGTTGTAAATTACTGACCGATTAGCATATCAGGAATCATTGTCAATGTCTTAGAGAAATTAGTCAAGAAAAGAATACAGGATTGGATAGATGAAAATGGGATATTGTATGGGGGACAACATGGTTTTGTGAAGGATAGATCATGCCTCAGTAACTTGCTCATGTTCTATAACACAGTGACGGCTGAACTGGATAGGGGTAATGGGTTTACAGTGATACTACTGGACCTTGCCAAGGCCTTTGATAGGATACCACATGGAACCCTAATCAGTAAACTGGAGCAGATGGGGATAGATATAGGGTTGGTGAGATGGATAGGAGGGTGGTCGAAGGAGAGATACCAGAGAGTGGTTTATGCAGGAGTAGAGTCTAAAAGACAGCTTGTGACTAGTGGAGTGCCGCAGGGCTCTGTTCTTGGACCACTGCTTTTCAATTTGTTCATCAATGATATTGGAAAGGATTTGAGAGGAAGTGTTTACTTGTTTGCTGATGATGCAAAGTTGGGTAGAGCAATTGTGAGTGCACAGGATGTCAAAATGTTACAGGATGATTTGGATAGTTTGGAGGACTGGACTAGGAAAAATGGATGTCAATTTAATGTGGTAAAGTGTAAGGGTATGCACTTTGGGGTGAAAAGAATAGCATCAGTATATCGCATTGGTGGAACCGTAATCCAGGAGATTGATGAGGCCAGGGATTTGGGAGTGTTGGTGGATACGGAGTTGAAGTTTAGAGGTCACATTGCAAAAGTGACTAAATCAGCTCATCAAATCACTTGGCTTCTGAAAAATACTTTAACATGCAGAGACAAACAAGTTGTTGTTCCTCTGTATCGAGCCTTGATAAGACCCCATCTGGACTACTGTGCCCAGTTATGGGCACCAGGGTTTCTTCGTGATGGGGAGGAAGTGGAGAGAATCCAGAGATGAGTGACCAAGATGATAGGTCTGTGGAATGAATCTTATGAGAATAGGTTGAAGATTTGTGGGTTGTAGAGATTGGACGATAGGCGAAGGAGGGGTGATATGATTGAGACATTCAAATTACTGAAGGGTTTCTACAAGATAGATCCAGAAGACATTTTTGAAAATATGATTGGTGGTGGAAGGACTAGGGGCCATGCATGGAAGCTGGGCAAGAGCGTGGTTGACAAGGGTGTTAGAGCTAGGTTTTTTATTTGGAGAGTGGTGAACGAGTGGAATAAGCTTCCAGAGTCTGTTGTGGGTGCTACGACCGTGAATGAGTTCAAGGCAAGGTATGATAGATACTGTGTCAATGTCGAATAGTTGTTCTTGACATGATGTTAGGGCCTGCCTCGATGAGTCTGTTGACTCCTTGGAGTTGCCCGGAACAATAATAATAATAAGGTTACATGGTTGTCAGCATTCATAGTGAAAAATTTATGGAGACAAAAATACATGTGTTGAAGTAATTACTTTAGTTATATTAAGAAAATAACACTCAATGATGTAATCACTGTATTGCAGTCATCATCATTGCGTTGCAGTCATGCATAGGACACACGCTACATGACACTACACAAAAGTAGGATAAATCTAAATGTTTTATTAATGGTTTACCCTAGCCTGGGTGAAAAAAAAATAATGATAATAAAATAAAAACAATAAAATATACACAAAAATATAAATGAATTAACAAATTAAAACAAATTTTTATACATCAGTATAATAATATACAAATGATAAAAAAATCTCTAAATAAACAAAAATAAAGTTTTATATCAGAAGTTATATACAGTTCTCTTATGTTAAGGTTATCTTGTGTTCTGCCATCATGTTCTGGATGCCATATAGAATGGAATCACAGATTTTTGGAATTACTAATCCATTATTCTTGTTTAGAGTTGGATAATGTTTCAGCATCTCACAAGCTTCCTTGAACTTTCTTTCAAACCAGGTTTCGGTGTGGCATAGGGACTTGATGCCTTTCCAGTTGATTCTGTGACATGTTTAAAGTGCATGGTCTGATAGGGCCTGTTATACCATAGTAGAGTAATTTAATGTGATGTTTATGTTTGTCTTTTCTTATTGGGATGATGCATCCTGTTTCCCCTATGGTATGTTGCAGGTGCACTGAATCTTGTAAACACGTGGTTTGGCAAGGTAGGGAAGGGGATCTTTAGATGAGTTGAGTATACTTCTTAATTTTGCAGGAGGTTTGAAGGTCAACTTAATGTCATATTTATGTAGTATTCTGTCTATTTTTTTCTGATATTCCCCTATGTATGGTGGCTTCGGCATTCTTTTAATATTTTTTTGCTTTTAACGGTATTATTATAGTAGAAGACCTTGTGAACTGTTTTTTTTTTTTTTTAAATAAATGTTTAGCTAATAATTTCATATTCGTTGTTCAGTGCCTGCTCACTGGAGAAAATTGTTAGGGCTCTATGTTTGAGGGTGCCGATGACCTGTATACTTTTTGTATTGGATGGTGGTATAAATTTTTATGTATGTATTGGCCTGTGTGTGTGAGAGAGAGAGAGAGAGTTTGCAGTAGCCCATGAATGAAAGGCAGCTGGAAGAACGACATGACAAGTGTGAACTAGAAAAGGAAGAGAGTTATTGTTTTCAATCTTGATGGTAATTGGATTTGTTTGTTGTGTTGTCTGTTCAGGTGGCTTAGGAATGTATTTAATGTTTTGCAGCCATGGGGCCAAATGGCCAAAATACCATCAACATATGTGAGCCAAACTTTGGGCTTTAGGTTTGCTGAATCTAGAGCTCATTGCTTGAATAAAAGTTATCTATGGGGGGGTAAGCCCATGGCCATACCTTCTTTTTGCAAGTAGAAATTATTTTCTCACACGAAATACCCCGAGCAAAGTACATGGTCAAAGAGGACCGGATATTGGGCAGGAATGTGTTCTGTAAGAGAAAAATAGTATCACCAATTGGGAGATTAGTTAAAAGGGCAGTTATGTCAAAGCTGACTAATAAATTGTCATCGCTGAGTGTGATGTTTCTAATTTTGTTAATGAAGTGTTGTGTATTTTTTTATGTAGGAGGAGGAATGACCTACCAACTCTTTGAGTGTAGCTGCTAGTTTCTTGGCTAAGTGATAATAGGGGCAGTCGATTCCTTCAATTATTGGTCATGGTGGTGTGTTTGTTTTGCATATTTTAGGCAGACCATAAATTCGGGGAGAGTGGGCATAATGCAATAATAGCTTTTTAATTGTTTCCTCTTGCCACGTGATTACTGACTTGGTCAATTCTGTTGTTTTCTTTTTTTTTTGATGCAGTTTGTAGTTAACCAATTGGTAAGTGCTGTGGTTGAATGCCAACTGGTTCAATTTTTCAAGGTATGCTGTCTGATCAAGAACAATGGTAGCATTGCCTTTATCTGCCTTGGTAATAACGATGTCTTGGTTATTTCTCAGAGAATTAAGGGATAATTCTTCTGCTTTGGTTAGATAAAATACTTTGGTCGATAAAATACAGATGTTTCCATCTGTATTTTATTGACCAAAGTATACACTTCAATTCCTTTTTTTTTTTCCACCAGAGGTCAGGCTATGGTAAACCATTAACAACGCATTTAGATTTCACTTACTTTTGTGTAATGTCATGTAGTTTGTGTCCTGTGCATATGTATGTTTTTCTGATGATGACCTCAATTCCTCATTCTCCCTACATTTTCTACACACATTCACTCCTTTATTATCATCTAACCACACTCTGACAGAACTCCGCAAAGCATACATTTCACAGATAGTACACTGACTCATCTCCTTTACATTACCATTCTTGAAAGAAGATGGTGAACCATCGTTACTGGCCGCCATTTTCCTTCATACTGGAGCCATACTTACTAGTAATGTATTTTATCAAATTATAAATTATAAAGACACACAAACAGACTCACTAAGATATGCAAGGCAAACAAAACTACGCAATATTAAAGTAAATTTATCAACGATAACTGAAAATAACGCTTATCTTATCAGGAGCTTTCACGAACACTACACACTACGAATCCCTCTAGCGGCGACTTCCCGGCATAGATTATGTTATAAAACACTTTAGTACACTAACTACACTAATAAAACTACAATAATATACTAAAATTACACAATTAAATCTAACAAAATATTAATATATCAACAAAAATCACATCACAAATCTTTCAGGAGCTCCGACAGTACGTCCTTTCACCAGCTAGCCTCGACACCAAAAAACAATGTGTTGAATGTGTTAGATGGATTCATTGATAACTCGTCTGTGGTCTGTTGGTGATTGTTTGTGGTTGACTGCTCCTCTGTGAATGGCATCTGGATTGTCTGTTGCTTTCTTGTTGTTTCAGTCTCTGGAATCTCGCTATTAGTTTTTCTTTGCGTTTACATAATGCATGCTTTGCAGGGTTGTCTTTGATCTACTCTAAAATATTCCAGATACCAGGTATTTGTAGAACATTGTTTTGAGTACTTGCTAGATTTCTACAAGGATTTGTTCTCTCAACATAGCTTTTTTTTCCATACCAGCATAAATACAGAATACTTTGGTTGAAGTAAACTTCCTTTTAAGCTTAATGCAGTTAGGTAGCAAGATGATGTCTCTACATCATTTTAGAAAGGCCAGCCGATTAATTAATTAACATGGAAACACATATTTTTATCTTACTATAGTGGCTGCACTGCTTGTGGGTCTTTGATCTACTCTAAAATATTCCAGATACCAGGTATTTGTAGAACATTGTTTTGAGTACTTGCTAGATTTCTACAAGGATTTGTTCTCTCAACATAGCTTTTTTTTCCATACCAGCATAAATACAGAATACTTTGGTTGAAGTAAACTTCCTTTTAAGCTTAATGCAGTTAGGTATCAAGATGATGTCTCTACATCATTTTAGAAAAGCCAGCCGATTAATTAATTAACATGGAAACACATATTTTTATCTTACTATAGTGGCTGCACTGCTTGTGGGTCAACTCTCCATGGATTATGACAATTCTTTCTTATAAGGCTACATGGTAGTAAGCATTCATAGTGAAGAATTTATGGAGATAAAAACACGTGTTGGAGTAATTACTTTACTTATAATTAAGAAAATAACACTCGACATTTCGATCTCAGTATCGAGGTCATCATCAGAAAAACATACATAGGCACAGGACACAAACTACATGACATTACACAAAAGTAAGTGAAATCTAAATGCTTTGTTAATGGTTTACCATAGCCTGACCTCTGGTGAAAAATAAATAAATAAATAAATAATAAAAATAAATAATAAATAAAATATATATATATAAATTAATTAACAAATCAGGATAAATTTGTTATACACATATAAGTATAATGGAGCCTCTGGAGCTCAGTCGATATAGATGAAGCCCTTTGGTTGGAAAGACCTCAGTTCGATTCCCGTCCATGATATGAGGAACCTTTATATGGTTTTTTCAACTAAAAGTCAGTTAGCCAGTCTTGTATGGAGGTAGGGGGGGTTTATTCACCTGGAAACTCAGGTTTTTCGTCCCCCAGAACAAGCAAATCGACTAGTGAACACATGCATCTACAGACAAAGGACATTCCCGAAATAAGAATTGACTGACCTATTCTGCGAGATCTTTGGTTTTGAATGCCTGCATGGTGAAGTGGGTCTACGTGCGAGTGTAAATCGTGATGATGATCAGTATAATAATATACAGATGACAGAAAAAAAATCTCTAAATAAATAAAAATAAAGTTTAATAGTGGAACTACATGAAATTACTACATTACATGTGTTCCTTTCTGGACACATTTGTCATATGTCTTCCCTCAGGCTGCCTTTCATTCACAGTCTACTGTAAACCTACACATAAAATTTCATACCAAAGTCCAACACGAAAAATAGGGTCATCAGCACACTTAAACATAGAGCCCTAACAATTTGCTTCAATGAGCAGGTGCTGAACAAAGAATATGAAATTATTAGTCAAATGTTTATAAAAAATGGCTACAACAAAAAAACAGTTTGCAAAATCCTCCACAATAATACCATTAAAAGCAAAAATGATGACAAGAATGTCATAGCCATACAATACCATACATTAGGGGAATATCAGAAAAAATAGATACAACGCTACATAAATACAACATTAAGGTAACCTTCAAACCTCTTGCAAAATTAAGAAGTATACACAGCTGATCCAAAGATCCCCTTCCCCACCCAGGGGTTTACAAAATTCAGTGCACTTGCAACCTATCCTTTATAGGGAAAACAGGGAGCACCATCCTAATAAGAAAAGACCAACATAAACACCAAATTAAATTCCTCCACTATGGTAAAACAGGCCTGTCAGACTATTAAATTCAAACATCACAAAATCAACTGAAAAGGGAACAAGTCCCTACACCAACCAAACCTGGTTTGAAAGAAAGTTCAAGGAAGCTTGTAAGATGCTGAAACATCATTCAACTCTAAACAAGAATAATGGATTAATAATTCCAAGAATTTGGAGCACTCATCTGCAACCTATACAGTATCCAGAACATGATGGCAGAACACCAACATAAGAAAATCTTAACATAAGAGGACTGTATAGATGTGTTTAATGTAGTTCCGATATAAAACTTTATTTTTATTTATTTAGAGATTTTTTCATCATCATCATCATCATCATCAAATTCCTGCCATGTACCCTCAAGGGGTGTACAGGATATGATAGTACTACATGAAAAAAATTACATCATTATTAATTTCCTATCTACAATTTTCCTCCAAATCAGTCTGTTACTTGTCAAGACTCCAACATTATCAGATCTTATATTTCTATCGTCTAAAGCACTTTGTACTGTATCAATCCACCTATATCTTGGTCTTCCTCTGGGTCGTTTCGCTGCTAACCTGGCAGAGAACACTTGTTTTGCTAATCTTTCCTCGCCCATTCTGTTTAAGTGAACATACCACCTGAGATTAGCTCTGCTAACACATTCCTGGATGCTGACAATGTCAAGTTCTTTCCTAATATCCTCGTTTTTAATATGATATTGCCATTGATGCCATTTGTTTACGCCTATAATCTTTCTCAGGACTCTCATATCTGTGGTCTCTAGTCTTTGGTCAAGTGTTTTACTTCTGACCCAGCTCTCAGATCCATAAGTTAAAACTGGTTTGAACACTGTTTTGTATACAGCTAATTTAGTGTTCCGACTAATTTCTCTCTTATTCCATATGAATTTATTCAATTGACTTCCCACCATACCAGCTTTGTTGATTCTGTTGTCTATTTCCATATTTAATTTACTATCTTCACTAAAAATAGTGCCTAAATAGCTGAAATGTTTTACTTGTTCCACAGGTTCTCCATTCACAACACAGTTGACATTTTCAATGATTCTGCCTATTTTCATTGTCTTTGTCTTTTTATTGCTGACCTTCATACCATATCTATTACAACAGCTATTCAATTTAGTCACAAAATTCTGCAGACTTGTAGCGAATTTATTTAGAAGTATAACATCGTCTGCATAAAGCAAAGAGCTGACATTAACATCTCCAATTTTGATATCATGTTTAATACCACTTTCCTTCATAATGTGATCCATATAGATAATGAATAACAGAGGGGATAATGTACATCCTTGTCTCACAGCAGATTTAACATTAAACCATCTTCCTGTACTTCCTTCAATTCTAACTGCTGACTTACAACTCAAATAAAGACTAAGTATTGCTTGATATAATGCCCCATTGACACCATATAACTGCAGCGTATTGAATAGCTTCTCTCTTGGCACCCTGTCATATGCCTTTTCCAAATCTACAAAACTTAAATACAGATCTTTGTTATATTCCCATGCCTTCTCAACTATTTTTCGTAAAGTGAAGATCTGATCCTGACAGCCTCTATTTGGCCTGAATCCAGCTTGTTCTTCACCAAGCTTTTCTTCCACAATTCTTCTCAACCCTTTCTCAAGTATACTTGCATAGATCTTGCCAGGAACACTCAATAGGGAAATACCTCTGTAATTTTCACATGCAGTTTTATTTCCCTTTTTATATATGGGTACTATGAGAGCTCTACTCCAATCATCAGGAATTCGTCCCTCTGTCCAGGCTTTCTGAACTATGCAGTGCAGCCACTGTAAGACTCTTATACCACCATACTTCAGCATTTCTGGTCGAATATCATCTACTCCTGCTGCCTTTCCACATTTCAAGCCTTTGATGGCTTTTTCTACTTCAAGTATGGATATGTATTCCTGACTGCATGCTTGGTCAGTGTTTTTTACCACTGTGCTGTCATCACTGCTTGTTTCATTTAGCAGGTTTTCAAAGTAATTACTCCATACTTCAAGGATATCTTTTTCTCCTGTTTTCATGTCACCTTTATCATCTCTAATTCCTTTTACAGCACTCTTTCCTCCATTCTTAAGCTTCTTCAACAACCTCCAGAATATTTTGCCACCTTCTTGATATTTATTTTCTATATTCTTGCCAAAGTCCTCCCATGACTTTTGTTTGGCTAGTTTTACACAGAGATTTTTTTATCATCTGTATATTATTATGCTGATATGTACAAAAAATTTATTTTAATTTGTTAAGTAATATTTTTGTATATATTTTATTTATTATTATTTTTTTTCCCACCAGAGGCAAACTAAGGTAAATAATTAAAGCATTTAGATTTATCTTAGTTTTGTGTAGTGTCATGTAGCTTGTGTCCTGTGCAACGTATGTTTTCCTGATTATGATGACCTCGATATGGAGGTTGAAACGTTGATGTTATTTTCTTAATTATCTTCTTCTTCCAAGCATTATGTCCCACTCTTTTGCATTTGGTCTCGATTTCATTCAGTTTGCAGCATCAGTAGGAGAGACACCCACCATAGCCTGCATGTCTCGCATATCTCCTTTTAAGCTGTCCATCTATCCATCACTTTTTCTGGTGTCCTTTAGGTCGTTGGTCATCTGTTTTGCATTTAGTCTCGATTTCATTCAGTTTGCAGCATCAGTAGGAGAGACATCCACCATAGCCTGCATGTCTCGCATATCTCCTTTTAAGCTGTCCATCTATCCATCACTTTTTCTGGTGTCCTTTAGGTCGTTGGTCATCTGGGCTAAGTGTAAGGGCCTGTCCTGCAATAGATTCCTTATCGGCCCTGGCCACATGTCCATACCATCGTAGGCTTGCTTCTCTCATCTTCTTAATTATAAGTAAAGTAATTATTCCGTGTGTTTTTGTTTCCATAAATTCTTCACTATAAATATCAGGAAATTGATGATGATGATTACAAACATAAACAACACATTTTACATTCTAGAACAACTACTAAATTATTCAAAATCTGATAGAAGACATTTTTATTTATTCACAGAAACTACTGGCCTGGTTGGATGAGCAGATAGCATTCTCACTTTCAAACCAACAGGTTGTAGTTTGAATCCACCGCATGGATGTTTGTGTTCATTTTACTAATTCTGTGTGGAAAGACATCTGTGATTTTACTCCTTCTTCTTCTTCTTCCAGCAGTTTTCACTCCCAAAACCACCATTTTTGTGTTTGTTTTAGTAATTCTGTGTGAAAAGAGCATTTCTGATCATACCACTTCTTCCAATAGAGACTTCACTCCCAAAACTCTCATGAAGTACAGGAGGGACAACCATACAGTATCCTAACATCAATGTGAAAAAATTAACAAAGGAAACTAATTGCAAAATTAAAAATATAAATCGGTAACTTACCATTTAAATGCCATATTCCCAATTCCATACGCATTTTTGTCAGGCAGTCTAAAATGGAAACCACCAAACTTTTCCGATGTCCACTGCATTCAGCTCTAAACTGGTCAACTAACTGACAAAGACACAGAAGCAAAGGAGCCATACTGATAGACTGCATCCATGTTTTCAGTTCAGGATTGTGATATGTCACATCACAACAGAGCTGCAATTAAAAAAAAAATTTTTTTCTTTAATCTAAAAGCAATTAATATTCTTATATCAGTTTGCTGCAGTGCACATCAATTGTTATGTATCAAACTGGTTATGTGTAACCTTGAAGGATAGCCACCTAAATTGCATATAAAGGTCAGACACACTTAAGGCGTTTGCAAATATTTCATTATTAACCCTGCAGAGGTCGTGGTAGAAAAAATTGCAGCATAGGTCGAGTGTATCTGAGATATATGTGATAAAATGCGATAAAACTTAAAAAAAAAACACTACAAATATAATACGATGGTTTATTTATTTATTTTCAGTTACAATCTAGAAATTATTGAACAAAGAAACAAAGAAAAAACAACAACTAAACCAATACTATACTGAAATCGGAGTTCGCGGTATCTCTCAGATACAATTTACTATCGAATATCACTATCACTTTTCGCATTCAACTCTATCATTCTCATCATCGGACTCTAGTAACAAAATCGCAGAATCTCTTCAACATCTGATGGCTTATCCAATCGATATATATTTCCAGCCATTTTCAATGGTGAATAAATAAAAAAAAAAAAACTAAACCAATACTATACTGACATCGGAGGTCGCAGTATATCTCAGATACAATTTACTATGAAATATCACACACCTTTACATAACATGTGTTAAACCAAAACTGACAGCATAAACAGTGTGGAATATCACTCGTAATATATGCATGTGCACTACTCGTAACCTCCAAGCTATACACTGGATATGTATAAGAATATTTATATTAAACAATTTGTTTGTATCTTTCAGATTAGCCTTGACCTCTGCAGGGTTAAATAAAATATTTAATTTTATATAGAATACCAAGATACTAAAATAACATTTTTTACTTTTTTATGAAACTTCTTCACTAGAAAAGATTGCCTATCTATTATATAATTTTTGAGGAGGAAAGAAGAGTTATAACATGGCATAATTTTTGATAGAAAGGGGAGGAGTCAATTTAGAAAATAGTGTTATGATGTAATCTATGGACAACTTTATTCTTACTCGAAAGTGCTCTACAGGCCCATTTTTTTATTATTATTATGGACATTATTTCTGGGAAAACTCCCATGTTACTCCTCTAAACAAACTATTATATTTACAGCTATTTTGCCTGCTTCTGTTTAGGAGTGCCCCTGTTTAAATGTCATTGGCTTTTTACTCATGGATTCTTAGGGCATTGTAGATGTATATTTACCAATAAATATATGTAACATAAAAGAAGAGAAATTTACACATACCTTTTTCTGGGTGTTGTGAATTTTCTTCTTTCTGTGATGTGCAAACTACTGCAGTTAGGGTGTTTTGGAAGGAAGTGGGGGGGGGGGGGGGGTAGGCAATGTGGAAGAATTAAAATAGAAAATGCAAAAAACCCGATTTTTTTTTGTATAATATATACATTTATATTATATTATATTATGGACGGAGCATTTTTTTATATAGGGTTGGAAAAGGTGAAAGAGGTTAAAAACAACAACTGATTTTTAGAGGAGGTGGGGTGGGAAAAGGCGTTCACGGGGAGCGGTCCGTTTCGACTATGCTTGGTCGTCATCTGAACACATGGAGGAAGTGGATGCTATTTCAGGTCGGTTAGGTGCTTCTGCTTTTGAAGTGTTTGTGTTATCGCCTATTGGTCAGGGTTGTGACCTCAATTTTATGTTGTGAAGCTTCCAAACCTCGGGGATTATGTAAGGCCTGTGGACATTGATAGAGTTCGCGTCACATTTTATGGCTATTGTTTCCGATATCCTAAGCATTGCTTCATTGTCTTGTCTGTCTACTATGATGGTCTTATCGATCTGCAGGGTATGTTTTTGTTCAAGGGCGTGAACAGCTATTTCCGTTTTTCCAGTGCTTTGTATTCAATTTTTCTTTTTGATGTTGCATTTTTTAATGTTTAAATGTTCTGGAATAGGGATGTTACAATCGCAGAAGTGTTCTTGTAGTCTTGCCCATAAAGACCTGTTGGTGGAACCTGTGTAGGTGATATCACAATCTTTTTGGCATGGAAATTTATAGACTATGTTGTGGTGTTCAAATCTTTCTTTTTGTGTGTGAGATTTAGTGGGTTTTAGGAAATTTGCCAATTTTTGGTTTGTGGTGAATACCAGTTTGTAGTCAGTATGTTTGAAGATGTATATTTATAAGCTTTGTATGTGTTTTGGGTGTAAAAAAGTTTGATAATTTTTTGTGTTGGGAAGTTTGTTATGGTACACTTGGGTTGTTTTGGCTATCCTGTTCGCATAATTTATTAGTTGTGTGGGATAGTGGTGATTTTCGAAGATTTGTGTTAGTTTTTTTATTTCTGCATTTAGATTACTATGATTGGTTGAAAATTTGTAAGCATTTATGAATTGTGATAAGATGACAGATTTTTTAACGGAATATGGATGGCATGAGTGGAAATGGAGGTAGTTTCCGATATGTGAGGGATTGTGGTATATTTTCATGGCTGTTTTGTTGTATGTTCTGATTATTATCAAGTTTAAGAAATTGATGGATTTGTTCTGTTCAGTTTCTATGGTGAATTTTAGTCTGTTGCTGTAACTGTTTAGGGATGCTTTTAAGGTGGTGATGTGTGTAGGATTTCCAATGCACAGAATATCGTCCACGTATCTGCCATAAAAGGTGATGCGGGGGGGGGGGGGGGGTAGGAGTGATTCTATGTGTGCTAAGAATAATTCCGCTAGTTGTCCGCTGATATTTTGGCCCATTGGGAGTCCGAAGATTTGAATATACATGTTGTTGTTGTTGAACTTGAAGAAGTTTGCCGAGATTATTTATTAGTTTTATTAAGTCATTGGGCATTAGTTATAATGTCATTGGGCATTAGTTTAGTATGAGAGTGTAGGGTGTGGTCTTCTGTGAGTAGTGTATGTCTGTACGATGTCTAAAGGTCTGGGGACGTCCACGTTGGTGTATAAAGAGACCGCATCCAATGAAGTGAGGATGTTTTCCTGGGATAAGGTTAGGTTTTTTATTTTTTTGAAAAGGTCATCCGTGTTTTTTATCATGAAGTTAGACATTGTAATTAATGGTTTGAGAAGTTTCGCTATGAATTTTGATAAAGGTGCTGTGGTGGTGTTTTTGTAGGAGACTACTGGCCTCATCGGGTACCCATCTTTGTGGGTTTTTATTTGTCCGAACATACAAGGGGTGCGTGTGGTGCAAGGAGTTGTGTTTTTCATTGTGGTTTTGTCTATTCTGTTTTTATTTTTTAGGGTGTGTGTAGGGTACTGTTGATTTGTTTAATGAGGTCGGGGGGGGGGGGGTCAATTCGGAATTTTTGGTAGGTGTGTTGGTCGTTTAAGATAGTTAATTTGTTGTGGTAATCGGTTTGGTTTGTGATGACTACTGCACATTATGATCAATAAAGCTGACAAAGGGGATACAGTAGTCATCACAAACCAAACCGATTACCATAACAAAATGGCAACTATATTAAACGACCAACACACCTACCAAAAAATCCAAATTGACACCACCCCCGACCTCATCATTAAACAAATCAACAGTACCCTACACACCCTACAAAATGAAAACAAAATAGACAAAACCACAATGAAAAAAAAAACACAACTCCCCACACCACATGCACTCCTTGTATGTTTGGACAAATAAAAACCCACAAAGACAGGTACCCAATGAGGCCAATAGTCTCCTACAAAAACACCACCACAGCACCTTTATCAAAATTTGTAGCGAAACTTCTCAAACCATTAATTACAACATCTAACTTCATGATAAAAAACACGGATGACCTTTTTCAAAAAAAAAAAAACCTAACCCTATCCCAGGAAGACATCCTCACTTCATTGGATGCAGCCTCTTTATACACCAACGTGGATATCCCGAGAACTTTAGACATCGTACACACACTACTCACAGAAGACCACACCCTACACTCTCATACTAAACTAATGCCCAATGACATTATTAACTTAATAAAACTAATAAATAATCTCGGCAAACTTCTTCAAGTTCAACAACAACATGTATATTCAAATCTTCGGACTCCCAATGGGCCAAAATATCAGCGGACAACTAGCGGAATTATTCTTAGCACACATAGAATCACTCCTACTCCCCCCTGGCATCACCTTTTATGGCAGATACGTGGACGATATTCTGTGCATTGGAAATCCTACACACATCACCACCTTAAAAGCATCCCTAAACAGTTACAGCAACCGACTAAAATTCACCATAGAAACCAAACAGAACAAATCCATCAATTTCTTAAACTTGACAATAATCAGAGCATACAACAAAACAGCCATGAAAATATACCACAAACCCTCACATATCGGAAACTACCTCCATTTCAAACTCATACCATGCATATTCCATTAAAAAATCTGTCATCTTATCACAATTCATAAATGCTTACAAATTTTCAACCAATCATAGTAATCTAAACGCAGAAATAAAAAAACTAAACACAGATTTTCGAAAATCACAACTATCCTACACAACTAATAAATTATGCGAACAGGACAGCCAAAACAACCCAAGTACCAAAACAAACTTCCCAACACAAAAAATTATCAAACTTCCTTACACCCAAAACACATACAAAGCTTATAAATACATCTTCAAACATACTGACTACAAACTGGTATTCACCACAAACCAAAAATTGGCAAATTTCCTAAAACCCACTAAATCTCACACACAAAAAGAAAGATTTGAACACCGCAACATAGTCTATAAATTTCCCTACCAAAAAGACTGTGATATCACCTACACAGGTTCCACCATCAGGTCTTTATGGGCAAGACTATAAGAACACTTCTGCAATTGTAACATCCCTATTCCAGAACATTTAAACACTAAAAAAAGCAACATCAAAAAGAAAAATCGGAAATAGCTGTTCACGCCCTTGAACAAAAACATACCCCGCAGATCGACAAGGCCATCATAGTAGACAGACAAGACAATGAAACAATGCTTAGAATATCGGAAACAATAGCCATAAAATGTGATGCTAACTCTATCAATGTCCACAGATCCTACATAATCTCTGAGGTTTGGAAACTTCACAACATAAAATTGAGGTCACAACCCCAACCAATAGGCGATAACACAAACACTTCAAAAGCAGAAGCACCTATAAAAAAATGCTCCGCTCATCCCTAATAATATAATATATATGTATATATATATATATATTATACAAAAAAAACAGGTTTTTTCCATTTTCTATTTTAATTCTCCCACATTGCCTACCCCCCCCACTACACACACACACACACTTCCTACTAAAACACCCTAACTGCAGTAGTTTGCACTTCGCAGAAAGAAGAAAAGCCACAACACCCAGAAAAAGGTATGTGTAAATTTCTCTTCCTTTATGCTACATATATTTATTGGTAAATATACATGTACAATGCCCTAAGAATCTGTGAGTAAAAAGCCAATGACATTTAAACAGGGGCACTCCTAAACAGAAGCAGGCAGAATAGCCATAAATATAATAATAATTATTATATTATATGACACTTCCAGGGAGTCCAAAGACTCAGCGAGGTAGGGCATCTACTCCACAACTCTCCATCTCCATCACTCAAATCCATAAACTACAACTATGTTCATCATCTACACCAATGCCGACTACTACTAGTATTTTCACAGACGATCACAAACATCCATGCGCTACCTTATCATCAATATCCTCAAAAACTATGAAAACTCAAGTGACAATTAATATTCGGTTCAGCTTTTGAGCTACTGTATTACATAATCAATCCATTTTTTCTAATACCACTCAGGGAATAAGCTCACAGCAGTATTTCTATCGGTTACAAAATGTAGGAATTCCATATACAGGGTGTTTGGGATAAATTTGACATATTTATAATTAATTATATTTTTCCGTAAGTTACATGTATTAACACACACTTCTCTTCATTTAAAAGTTTGGACCCTTCTTCATTCATATACAAGATGTCAGAAAGGATGGATAGCTGGAACCCACCTGAATCATGGAAGAGAATAACTTGTATCATGATGATTCGTGCCCGCCATCAAAATAAGGATATTACGACTGCTGCCCAATACTCCCTGAATACAGTAAAAACAATCAGGCATGAACTAGAGACTTGCAATGGTGACTACGAGGATGTAGCAAGAAGAAAGATCCCTAGCAGACGATCTGATTGCGTTCGTACAGCAGAATTCCTCGCAAATCTGCAGGAACAGGTGTTGAAGAACCCTGGCATTGGAATTCGGGCTTTGTTCGTGGAGTTGCTAACTGTAGTCAAGCCCTGGATAACAAGGGTAGCCAATGGTAGGCCGTATGTATGGCAGCAGGATTCAGCCCCTTGCCACACCTCTGGGAAAAGTCAAAAATGGTTGTCTGAAAATTTCTACGACTTCACCAGTCCAAATGTTTGGCCTCCAAACTCCCCAGACCTTAACCCCATGGATTATTTTGTATGGGGCGCAGTTGAAAAAGACACCAATCGCACTTCCAGTAATACAAAAGCCCAGTTAATGGATAAAATTAAAACAGTTTTTGCGGCCCTTCCCAGGGAGACTGTAGCATCAGCTTGTTCGAGGTTCCGAAGCAGAATTGAAGCTGTGATCGATGCTAATGGTGGTTATTTTGAGTAAATCTTGTTGATAGTATTGTAATTAACTCTGCCTGTAATGTTTTTTTGTAAATTCATTAAATTTAATAGATACAAAGAAGATTTTCTTTTTCCTTACGAAACTGTCAAATTTATCCCGAACACCCTGTATATATATATGGAATTCCTATATAATTAACCTTCACTTTTCTATATAATTCTTGATAAATAGTATACTACTATCACTGTACTCATAGGACCTTTTTATGAGCAAGATTGCAACAACAACAATAAAAATAAAAATAAAATATTTATTGTTGCAAGTTTTTTCAATGGGATGTATAGCATATACTGCTTGGAAAGAAGTCAATGGACACCATAGTGTGAGGAACAAACAGTCATGGCACCCGCCTTAATAAGATATAAGACCTCCTTTCTCTGCAATGACTGCAATAATCCTATGGGAGTATACTTTCCACAAGCATACAATAGTGATCAATGGGAATTTTGGACCATTCTTCCTGTAGGTATGTAATGAGGTTTTGGACTGTTGTGGGGTGGGTGTCTCTTGACGTCACTCAATGCTCCAGTTCATCCCACAGATGTTCAATAGGATTCTGTAGAGGCCAGTCAAGTGTGGTGACATTAATGTCCACAAACCATGCAGTTACAGCAGCAGCCCTATGACATGGTGCATTGCGTTGCTGAAAGAGATAATAATCAGTTCCGTAGAAATGCCACAAAGTAGGAAGGACTCAACTGTCCAGAATATTCAGATACCACTCTGAGTTCAATATTTGTGGCACCACAAACAGAGGTCAAGGCCAAACCAGAAAAAACAGGAACATTGTATCACACTGGCACCTCTGAATTTCATAGTTGAGATTACACAACTCTGGTAAGAGATGTTTGTAAGGCATCTGCCACACCCATCTATCTGCTTGGTAGAAGATGTAGCATGATTTGTTAGTCCACAGCACAGCTTTCTAAACTTCCATGACCCACTGTACACTCAAGCACACACTCTCACTCACTTACTCACTCTTTGCACCATTGAAGACAATGCTGTTACACCTGATATCTTGAGAATATAATATCCTCAGTTATCATGGTGTAACATAAAAAATAAATAACATAAATAAAAACCCCTGTATAAAAAGGATAATTTGATTAATAAAATATTCTTGCATCCAGTATAAATTGAGTAAAATGTAAAGGTCTATTGTTTAGTTGAGATAACAAAAGAAAAGAAGGTATTAAGATGTATTATGACTAAACAAGGAATTTGTATTAAATAAGTAGCTAACTAAGAATTAATATAGTAATGCGATTAAGAATGAAAGAGTTAAGTGCATAAGTATAAAAGAATGAGTCATGAAATATGCTATGTAAGAGGCTACAGATTAAGCATTAAGTAGAATTCTGAGAAAAGGTTTGAAAGGGGGTTAAGATAGAGGCTAACAAGAGAAATAACGGAACATCGCTTAGGGCCTATGCCCGGATAGAAACTTCGTTACGAGTTGCCGATTAAAATGACGTATGGCGGCAAAATGCTACCCAATTGGTAGACAGACGGAAAACAAGTAGGAGGTGGGAAAAAGAAGTAAGAAAGGGTGCCGTTAGGGGAACAGCTATAAAAGGGTTGGTAACCCCCCCCCCTCGAGGCTCTTTTTCGAAGAGTAGGCTCTTTTGGGTTTTGGGGAAGACGTTTAGATAGTCAGGGAGGCTTGAGGCCTTTTTGCCTTTTGCCAGAGGAGAAGAAACGTTTGGATAGTCGCGGTGGTTTTAGTTTGGTTTTCTAGTGGATTTCACGGTGTTCCTGAGTGGAGAGATATAGCTTATATCCTCATGCCACAACAAGGAATCGAAGGTGAGCGGGAAAGCTATTCCCGTATTCCTATGTAGAAAGCAAAATATACCATAGAGTCATAGGAAGCTGTGATAATATCGATGTCCTCGTTTCGGATAGTACAGCCGAAGGCGCAGATGTTTATATAGCCCTGAATTGCAAGACGTTATGCAAGCAAGTTCGTTCAGTAGAAGGTAAAGGCCCGTAAGTGAAGCTAAAGAAAGGTATTGTGAATTTTGTCTTATGTTAACTAGAAGTTAGAAGAATATAGACGAAGGCAATTTGTAAGACAAACAAAATCGTAGGATAGAAGGGGACATAACAATGCTACATGTAAGTTTGCTTAATGTGGGGCTTGGATATTGCAGTCCTACCATGAAAACCCCATGTTATGAGCCTAAGTTGTGAATGTTTTTGTACAGATTCATGTTACAGTCAATGCCCAGAACTCTGCAACCAACCTGTCAGCTGACAAATGACGGTTTTTACATATTATTCTTCATAGCACCCTACAGTCACGTTCGGTGAATGTGGTGGGTCGTACTCTGTAGGTAGCACTTGCAGTTGACTCTCTGCACTTTCATCTCAGTATAGTATCAATGACTGTTGACCTGGGATGGCCCAATTTGTCAACAATTTGCCAAAGTGATAGGTCTGCAACATGCCATTCTACAACAATCAGTTATAGAATGCCTCTTTCAAACTCCATCAGTTCCCTTCTTGCAGCCATTTCACTGTGCCACAGCTGCATTAACTTGGGAGCGCAGGATTCCTCCAATTTATGCCAGCTACAAACACATTACATAGCACAATGCACCTTGACCTTGGGAGTGTCCATTGACTTCTTTCCAAGCTGTATACATTGAGTTTGCATGTATAATATAAGCAACTAATTTAATGACAATTTGTTCTTAGGATATCATCATCATCATCATCAAATTCCTGCCATGTACCCACAAGGGGTGTACAGGATATGATAGTACTACATGATAAAATTATATCCTTACTAACTTCCTATCTACAATTTTCCTCCAAATCAGTCTGTTACTTGTCAAGACTCCAACATTATCAGATCTTATATTTCTATCGTCTAAGGCACTTTGTACCATATCAATCCACCTATATCTTGGTCTTCCTCTGGGTCATTTTGCTGCCAACCTGGCAGAGAACACTTGTTTTGCTAATCTTTCCTCGCCTATTCTGTTTAGGTGACCATACCACCTGAGATTAGCTCTGCTAACGCATTCCTGAATGCAGACAATATCAAGTTCTTTCCTGATATCTTCGTTTTTAATATGATATTGTCATTGATGCCATCTGTTCATGCCTATAATCTTTCTCAGGACTCTCATATCTATGGTCTCTAGTCTTTGGTCAAGTGTTTTACTTCTGACCCAGCTCTCAGATCCATAAGTTAAAACTGGTTTGAACACTGTCTTGTATACAGCTAATTTAGTGTTCCGACTAATTTCTCTCTTATTCCATATGAATTTATTCAATTGACTTCCCACCATACCAGCTTTGCTGATTCTGTTGTCTATTTCTATATTTAATTTACCATTTTCACTAAAAATCGTGCCTAAGTAGCTGAAATGTTTTACTTGTTCCACAGGTTCTCCATTCACAACACAGTTGACATTTTCAATGATTCTGCCTATTTTCATTGTCTTTGTCTTTTTATTGCTGACCTTCATACCATATCTATTACAATTAATAGTTATTCAATTTAGTCAGAGAATCTTGCAGACTTGTAGTGGATATATTTAGAAGTATAACATCATCCGCATAAAGCAAAGAGCTAACATTAACATCTCCAATTTTGATATCATGTTTAATACCACTTTCCTTCATAATGTGATCCATATAGATAATGAATAACAGAGAGGATAATGTACATCCTTGTCTCACAGCAGATTTAACATTAAACCATCTTCCTGTACTTCCTTCAATTCTAACTGCTGACTTACAACTCAAATAAAGACTAAGTATTGCTTGATATAATGCCCCATTGACACCATATAACTGCAGCGTATTGAATAGCTTCTCTCTTGGCACCTTGTCATATGCCTTTTCCAAATCTACAAAACTTAAATATAGATCTTTGTTATATTCCCATGCTTTCTCGACTATTTGTCGTAAAGTGAAGATCTGATATTGACAGCCTCTGTTTGGCCTGAATCCAGCTTGTTCTTCACCAAGCTTTTCTTCCACAATTCTTCTCAACCGTTTCTCAAGTAAACTTGCATAGATTTTGCCAGGAACACTCAGTAGGGATATACCTCTGTAATTCTCACATTCAGTTTTATTTCCCTTTTTATATATGGGTACTATGAGAGCTCTACTCCAATCATCAGGAATTCGTCCCTCTGTCCAGGCTTTCTGAACTATGCAGTGCAGCCACTGTAAGACTCTTATACTTCAGCATTTCTGGTCGAATATCATCTACTTCTGCTGCCTTTCCACATTTCAAGCCTTTGATCGCTTTTTCTACTTCAAGTATGGATATATTCCTGCCTGCATGCCTGGTCAGTGTTTTTTACCACTGTGCTGTCATCACTGCTTGTTTCATTTAGCAGTTTTTCAAAGTAATTACTCCATACTTCAAGGATATCTTTTATTCCAGTTTTTATGTCACCTTCATCATCTCTAACTCCTTTTGCAGCACTCTTTCCTCCATTCCTAAGCTTCTTCAACAAACTCCAGAATATTTTGCCACCTTCTTGATATTTATTTTCTATATTCTTGCCAAAGTCCTCCCATGACTTTTGTTTAGCTAGTTTTACACAGTGTTTAGCATTCTTGCATTTGTCTCTATATTCTCTAAGAGCACAAGCTGACTTATTTGACAGGAACGTTTGATATGCTTTCTTCTTTTCCTTCACTGCCTCTTTAACTTCCTGTGTCCACCAGGGAGTTCTGATTTTTCTATCCTTGCAGACAACCTCACCACATGCCTCTCTGGCTGAATCAATCAATGTTTTCTTCAGAGTTTGCCACCGAATCTCCAAAGTTTGGTTCCTGTTCTCAAACTCTTTCATTTTTTCTTCAATAATCTTTGTGTATTTTAGTCTACAGTTCACATCTTAGAGCTGCTGAACGTTTATTCGCTTTAAAACTTTCTTACATGTCATTCTTTTCAATATGAAATTCAATTTTATCCTGCTCAAGACTAAATAGTGATCACTTCCAATTTCAAATCCTCTGTACACTCTGGTGTCCTGCACCAGGGAAAAAACATCACTATCAAAAATAACATAGTCAATGAGACTTTTCTTATTCCTAGCCTCTTCTCTCCATGTGAATTTGTGCACATTTTTATGTTGGAACATGGTGTTAGTAATAACAAGTCCATGTCCTGAGCAGAAATCCAACAGATATTTGCCATTATTATTAGCTCTTTTCTACAAATTTTCCCAAAATATTTTTGTATGTCTCACAATCATTTCCTACTCTGCTATTTAGATCCCCAACAAGGACCAACTTTTCCTTTTTCATTGTGTCAGTTGCTTTTTCTAAAGCCTCAAAAAATTCCTCCACTTCTACCTTAGTAGAACCTTCTGTGGGCCCATAGGCACAAATAAGTCTCATTGTCCAGTTCCCCACTCTCATATTTGCCCACATTACTCTACTTGAGACTGACTGCCATTCAAGAAGATTAGCTTCGTATTTTATGTTGAATACTATGGCTACTCCTTCTTTTCCTTGATTGTCATTGCCTGAATATAACATTTTGTATTTATTGCTCAGAAAGATCTCACCAGTTTTGGTCTTTTTTGTTTCAGTCACCCCTATTATGTCGATCTGGTACTTATCTAATTCCTCAGCTAGCTCCATTTCTTTGCCATTCAGGCTTCTTACGTTGATAGTACCGATCTTTAACTCTGGTGATGTTGAGTTGGGTTTTGTTTTCAGATTTGTTCCAGTAGCTGACTTTTCGCTGTTCGCCCTGGTTCCCTGGCGAAAACAATGGGGGCCTTGTTTAACTGGGCGACGCCCCAGCCGGCATGAAATTTTGTCATGTTGTACCATCATTTTTTATTTTGGTTTAACCAATAAGAATACAATTTGGTCGGCTAAATCCCAAATTACCAGCCCATCCTCGTTCGTTCAGTATCCAAGTAGATACCCAACAGGGTGCACCACGAGAAGGTGAGGATTGGACATTAGACTAAAAGCCTTGGTCGGTTCTCCGCATTCCTTAAAGGCTATGTGGAGGTCTCCTCTCAGTTATACAGCTTTGTACCTTAAGCACCCCTTCTTAGGATATCACAATGTAAAATATATATTCTAGAATGTATATATTGCTGTACAGCATGATGAGTCACTTTAAAGTTATGGAAAGATTTTGGGAAAAATACAGAAGCTAATTCCATCTCATCCAGAAGGTAAATGTAGGCTGCTGAAAAAAAGCTTAGAAATGGAGGAAAGCGTACTATAAAAAGAATCACAGTTCAAAAAGGTAAGATAAAAATGATGATAAAGATATTCCGGATTTGAGTAATTATTATTATTACTGTTATTGTATGAACACCTCCATGGAGTCTGGTGACTCATTGTGCAGACAATATCCATTCACATAATATATGTTATATCTCTCTCTCTCTCTCTCTCTTGAACCTATAAACAAACACAGCCCTAACAAATGACTCTGGTAACTCATTCAATTCATCCACACTCTCCATGCAAAACATCTAGTCCTCACATTTTTACTAACCACACTTTTACTCAACTTCTGGGGATGACCTCTTGTTCAAACCCCCCCCAAAGACAAGTGCTGAAACATTTCTCCTGCATCAATCCTATAAAACCTTTTAAGTAACTTAAATGTTTCTATCATATCCCCTCTTTTTTTACAACCCACAAACCCTCAACTTATCCTCACAGGGAGCATTCCACATATCACTCGCAATCCTGGTCATTCACTTCTGGATCCTCTTCAATGTCGCAATCGTATCCCCCATCATTCTCCTATTCATGAGGCTTTGGAATTTACATTTTCTCAATCTGTCATCATACTCCACATTCAAAAAAATCACTGACCACCTTTGTGAATCTTCTCTAGACCCTTTGACACATATCCACATCACCATTAAAACCCTGCAACCAAATCTGTGCACAATAATCCCTATGAGGCCTGATCAGGGCATACAATGGCATCATAACCTCTCTATTTTTGCATGTCAGGAACAATGACCCTGACATGCAGAAATAGAGCTTGTGTAATGTGACCCCTGAATTTCAGGTCCTTGTCCACCATCACTTATAAATCTCTCATCTCCTCTACTTCCTTTAAAGTTTCCCCACCAAGTGCATACTTTGCATCCCATCATTGCTTACCAAATCTCAAAACCTTACACTTTGAAACATTGAACTGATAGTTCCACTAACCTGCCCATTCATCCATCACTAGTTAAACCCACCCCAATATCATTAACATACAAACTGAAAAATGGTCCCAAAACTGATCCCTACAGCACACCACTAGTGGCCTTCCTCTTTTGGATACTGCACCCCCATATACAAATCATCGACATAGCCAAAGCAGTTCAAGGAGCACATGGAAACATCTAAGACTCTTCAAAGGACAAGACAACAACAACAACAACCTCAATATACAACTTTCTGATACCTATGTGACAGACAATCACTGATCCCACTCAGAAGTCTGTTATCTGATCTCATCTGTTTCAATTTATTTAACAGTTTGTCGTGTTGCAGTCTATCAAAAGCTTTTGCAAAATCCAAGGTATTTGTCACCTTGTTATAGTACATAAGTAGGTTAGTAAAGCATAATCTCCCTTTAACAAAAAAAACCATGCTGATAACCACATAGAATACTGCTATTATCAACCCATTTCTGTATCCAACTTCTCACAAATCTCTCTAATACCTTCAACCACAACTCCAGATTTACAGATTGGCCTATAATTTGAAGTCACAGCCTTATCACCACCTTTTTGCAGTGAAACAATTTTACCTTCTCTCCACTCCCATGGAACATGTGCTGTTGTAAGACTCTTATTAAATAGGCATGCTGATTCTACTGCCAATTCTCTGGAACATTCCCTTAAAATGCATGATGATACGAGGGCTGTTTGAAAAGTTTGTTAAAAAAAATAAGTTAAACAAATTTTTTTGGAAAAAATCACCTTTATTTCTCAACATAGTCTCCATCGAGGTCTACACATTTGATCCAGCGAGTTTCCAATTTTTTCATCCCATCTAAACAATGATACATAATAAACTCCCATTATTGTCTTACCCTTTTCTAAATAGACTATCATGATAATTCCTTGGGAATCTCAAAAAACAGTGGCCATCACCTTCATCAATATGGTCTTCGCTTTTTTCGGTGCTCTTTCACTGGGCATTGTCCACTGTCTTGACTGCTGCTTGGACTCAGGTGTGTAATGATGGATCCAAGTTTCATCTACAGTCATGAATTGATGCAAAAAATCCTGCGAACTGCGATTAAACATTGCCAAACAGTGCATTGAAATGTCTTTTCACATGTGTTTGTGATCAACAGTCAACAATTGTGGCACCCATCGCACACACAGCTTTTTCATGTGCAATTTTTCATGCAGAATATTATACACCAATTCAGTTGAGATGTCTACAATCTCAGCAATCTCACGCACTTTCACTTGGCAGTCTTCCATAACGATGCCATGGATTTTGTCAATCATTTCCTTTGTAGTGACCTCAGTCAGGCATCCGGAATGCGCTTCATCTTCATTTCTTCAAATAAAAAGTATTTTATCACTCCACGAAACTCATTTTTCTCCATTTTTATGAAAAATAGGAACACAGCCAAATGAGTACTACGCGTCACACATGGCGCTAAACTTTTGCCAGGGGTCATGAAAAAGATGATATGAATGAATTGTGTCGCCATCTATTGGAAATTTACCAAACTTTTCAAACAACCATCGTATGTCATCAAATCCTATCGCATTATTGACATCAAGATTATTTATTTCCTCAAATACCTCCTGCTCACTCACAATTAAGCCATCCTCTCCTATGTCCTCTACACTAAAGTCCCTCGTGATTCCACCCTGATGAGGATGAAACACCCTTATAAACTGATCACTGAATACCTCTACAATGTGCTCTGCAGCAGTTATCATTTTACCATTTTCATCCATTAACATCATTGTACCATAATCATTCTTCCTTCTGCTTACCACATATCTAAAAAAACTCTCTAGGGTTTTTCTTTGCCTGATTTGCCAATTTCTGCTGCTCATACTCCACTTTTGTTTTTCTTATTGAGTAACTCTCCTGGCTTTATACTCTTTATACTCTTCATGTAACTGATTATAACCATTATTCGTCTTGTACTACCTCCAAAGACCTGCTTTCAGATTTCATGCTAAGCCCCTTCATTGTACACCACATTCATCCATTTTACACCTACCTCATTCAGCCTTTTGGCCTTTGAAATACATTCATGCATTGATGCTGTTATGTATTTCTTTGTCAGTTCCAAGCAGCATTTATTTCCTTATCGCTCAACTTCTCGTTCCATGCTACAGCTCCAAGCTGTCTCTTAAGCTTATTATAATCACCAGCTTTATAATTCCACATATATCCTTTCCTCACAAAAATGTTCTATGTTTTTTTTCACTCTCTTCTTTGCTAACTTTTAATTATGCCTTCTAGTAGAGGCTGGTTCAGCAAGAATTAGAAGCTCCAGTTATTTATCTTATAAACTTCAAATATATCTCTTCTCCATCTCCTATTATGTAAATTCAAGAAATTAGAACTCATGCTAATAACTTCATGACTAAAATAACAATCCCTTCAAGCATTTAGTGAATCATCTTCTCTGAAAAAACTTTTGGCATCCATTATAAACCTGCATCAAGTTGTGAAAGAAGATAATAGCATCATAACCTTTTTTCTCTTAATTTCAGAGAAAAGAACTGAAGTGTCTTTTAATTAAATGTACAATCCACAGAGTTTTAATGGATATCTTATCATCCTGATCTTAAATTCCTTATCATCCAAATCCTTGTATTCATTTACATATTTTAATTCCTACCTATTAAACTTATAAAAAAGTTTATGATACTTTTTTTTTTAGTGAACTGTATATACTATCATTTGTTCACATAACATTTTTAATTCCATTTTCCAGTCTGCTCTTGCAATTTAAAGACATGAGACTGTATGAACAACTGGTTACTCTACCCAGGTTCATTTAATCAAAAATTTTACTCGAATGTAAATATTAAAACACCCAACATTTAAAAGATCTCTATATGGCTTCCAGTAATGTATCTCATATATTACAGGAAGCCATATAGAGAGGGGATCTTTTAAATATTGGTTGTTTAAGAGCAGAATATGTTGACCTATTTCTACCTATGCCACTAGGTGATCATCAATACTGATCTTGATATGAAACTAAGGAGTTAGTTAATTTGGAAACCTGCTCTGCAGACTAAACACAAAACTTTTGCAAGTCACTTAATGCCTTAAGTAAGCAGGATGGTGTTTTTACAAAGTGATAAATTCGTCTATGCCCTAATATTGCCTTGGTCGTCTATCTTCATCATGATTTCTTTACAAAAAAAGTAACAAAATTTGTCATAAATGATCTCGCCTTAAAGAAATCATGTCGTTCCTTGCTCAACAAGGATATCCTAGATAAATTTCCTAATTAGTTTTGTTCCATTAGCTTAACTATAACATGAAAAAGACTATAATTCTCCACTTTATGCAATGAACTATCCTTATGAACTGGAATAACCCTTGAAAATTTTCTAGTCATTACCCATACAGGAATCCTCTAAAGTAGTGGATAATTTTATTTTATTTATTTATTGTTTTATATATATATATATATTTATTTATTTTTATGTAGCAGATCTCTATCTTGCTCTTTATAAATGTTCTTCTCTATCTTAAATGTGCCAATCATTGCATGTGGATTTATGTTTCTCTACTGTTTACAAATAATTTGCTTCACATTTTAATTTAGTGTGTCACCCAAGTATAGAAATTCTCTTAATCAGTGTTTACTCATATATTCTGAAACAAAAGATTCATTCCATTCTACACAGATCTGATTTCAATAGAAAGCACACACACACACACACACCATAATTCTTAGAGTGTCCATCTCATACATATAGAGGAAGTAACAGACAATTTCTTGTATTCTGTCCCATGATTTAGTATAATAGCATGATATGCAGTCATATCTCACTGCATGATATGACTATGCCAGTTAATTAATTCACTTTTTTTTCCTCTGGAAAACTGCTTCTATATAGATGTGTTGATATGTATTAAAATTAAGCTGAAAAATTTAATAAAGTGACTAAGGTTAATTTAATGAGGCCTGTGTAGTTCAGTGGAAGTGGCACTTGAGGTGTTAGGTAATAAGAGATGGCAGCACTTGTTTGCCGGTCTCTCATCAGTGGCTGCCTATAATTAGTGACAGGCACGGGCCAGCTATCTCTGATTGGCTACTGGTGCAGATTGAACTGTCCACTCAGTCTCCAAAAGCTAGATAAGATTTAAAGGTCTTGCCTACTCCCTATAAGGGAATAAAAGGTGTTAGCTTATTATTTTTATTTTTTAGGTTAATTTAATAGTAATTAATTATAGGACTTCATTAAAATATAATATCTAGCAGTGTAGAAGAAAATGTTCAAACCAGTTTTAATCTTAATGGATCTGAGACTAATTCACTCCTCTAATTTGGAGAAAGGAGTGAACAAATGGCATCAACTACAGAATCATATTAAAAATGAAAATATCAGAAAGGAGCTTGATATTGTTAGCATTCAAAAATGTGCAAGAAGAGGTAATTTAAGTATAAACAGAATAGGAGAGAAAAAATCCCAGAGGAAGACCAAAATCTAGGTGCAATGAGATGGTTTAAAGTATCTTAGTTAAAATATAAGATTTGAGAGTTTTCTTTCAAATAAGACTAATATCAAAGAAATGATTGATAGAAAGCTACTAATAATGTACACTTAATGAATATCTCACCAATCCTGAACTTAAATTCCCTATCAGCCAAAATACCCAAGTCCTTGTATTCATTTATATTCACTTACATCTTTCTAATGCTTGTCTATTAAACATATCTTCATTGGTTCCATAGGTACCCTTAAAGTTCATCAGGAAATGAATGAAGATGCTTAAAATTTAAAACTTTAGTCTACTGATGCAATATATTAGGCCACTGCTTTCAAATCAGCAAGCATTCTAATAGCATGTTGCATCAATAGGATAAAGTATCTATATTAATCTACAAAATCACAAAGAAACACATTTGTTTTTCTTTCATTGTTTGCATTCTTACCTCTAATAACTGCAGGGATACTTTTTGTTGGTTTGAATATGATGAAGAAAGAAAAGGTATTACACAACAAGAAACCAATTCTTCTAATAAGATAAGTTTTTCACCATGTACCTATAAAAGTAACAACAGTTTTTCACAAATACAACTTTATACTATGAATATACTTCACTTCTTATACCTCAACTTAAGCTAAAACAAATGACAGAACAAAAGTGGCAGGAATTCAAGAGAAAAAAAAACATCCTTTGAACCAATAGTAATTAATTGCAGAGGAATTATGAAAATGTATAATTCAGACTAGGCAATTACCTAAGGTTCTTACATTTAATAAATAAAAGTAAATGAAAATTATTTCTATCCAATTCACTCAATATATATGCATATGTAGTTTTCCACTCAATTGATTATCGTAATAAATATATCGCCTACTACATTTCTCACCATTCCCACTTCGTTTATACAAAAAATGATAATAATAATAAATTAATTAATTAAATTAAAATATAAAAAAATAATTGCATAGTGGTTATACTCAACTAACTTGATTTATAAACTTAATACTGGTAATAATTATAGAGTGGCTAATCTTATCTCCCTGTGTGCTCTCTGGCTAGTTGATTGACTTTATAGGAGAGAAAATCTAGTCACCACCACCGATTGAGACTGGTTTACCTGATAAATGTTTCTTTGGATTAGTCTTTCAATTAAAGAACATTAGCACTAACTATGGTGCATTTGATAGATTAGCTAATGCTCTTTAATTAGAAAGACTAATCCAAAGAAACATTTATAAGGTAAGCCAGTCTCAATCGGTGGTGGTGACTAGATTTTCTCTCCTATAAAGTCAATCAACTAGCCAGAGAGCACACATTAACAGATACATAGTGTAATAGGGAGATAACATTAACCACTCTATAATTATTTTATGGCCCATGCAAAATCAATATAGGTGAAAAATATTTCTATTTTTCACCACAAGAAATTTTACAAAGGCCTACCCTCTCTCAAAAAAAATTTTTCATAACAAAATTTTTTTCTTAACCCGGTGTCTCATTTTTCCAATTTACCATTTCTCTCTATATTTTTATCTTCAGATCCCCCAGCCTTGGTGTCACTTTCCTTTTCCATACCAAAATTTTTCTTACCCACAGTTGAGATTTTATGAGAAATTTTTAGCTCTCGAGCAGTATGCATTACGTCTCATCCTACTCCAATTGTACCTAGGATCTCTAATATGGGTCTCCACAACACTTTTCCTGTTCTACATCGGTTGGTTAGAAGATTTGTTTATCCTTCTAGGTCTCTCAATCATGTTCATCTCGATTGTGCTATGTTTAATTTTCCCTAATTGCTCTCCTGTTTCTTTCCAATCATTTACTAACTTAACGTATGAGATATAATAGGCATCACTCAAAGCCTCCGAGTGACTTTTCCCTTCAGATGATGGATTTAATGACGAGTTAGTGTGGTCAGTATGACATTCTTCTTTATCTCTCTCAACCTGCTCAGAGTCTGACCTTATTGTCACTCTTGTATTCTCTCTCGTCAAGTATTCTCTCAACTTGATCTTTTAAGATGTTGATCCCCTTGCCTGAACGTTTGATACTCATTAGGGAAATCTCATTTGCAGCAAAATCGCAAGAGAACTTGTGTTTCTCTAGAAAGTCAGTTTCTAAAATTATTTGCATGCTTAAGCGAGATGTCCTAGGAAAGACCAATAACTCTTGGTCACCAAGGATCCATAACCATTGGTGAGAGTGTTAATGAAGCTTGGAATGTTCTTAGGAATGTCATAGTGACAACAGCAGACATAGCATTAGGAAAAGTCAGTAGAGTTAAGTGTAACCATTGGTTTGATGCAGAATGTGAACATATGACTGTATTAAAAAAAAATGAGGCATATAAACAAATGCAGCAAAGGAACCAAATTCTTGTGTAGAGGCTTAAGTGCTGTGAGGACATTATGTTGGAGGTTTAATGGATTTTTTTACAACACTCAGAAAGAATTAAATTAGAATTTAATACTCCTATATTTCGTCCTAGTCACTAGGACATCTACGGGGATTACAAAAACAATTAATGTAACATGCACACAAAAACTTACAATACTAAGCCCAACCACGTGGGTGACACTAAAGTCCTATCTAGGTGGAGCGCCCTCTAAGGGCGGTAGTAGGTGGCCTGGAATGTAAGGTGGGAGTGTTTCCCAAACCTCTGGTGATGAGTGTTTCCCAAATCTTCGGAAGCTTAATGCAACCGTATTTATTAAGATTTGGTTGGTTTCTGAGAGCTGCTGCTGCTTCTAAGAAAAGTCTGTCTTTCTTGAATTTGCTGTGGTGGAGCATGGTGGTTTTCTTCCATGATACTCTGTGGGTGGTGTCCAAAACATGGTTAGCCAAGCCTGAATGGCCATAGTTGTGTTTAACGATGTAAGACTTGTGTTCCTCCAGGCGGATGGATGCTGATCTGCCTGTCTGTCCAAAGTACGCAAGCTTACAGGAACAGGGTACTTTGTAAACTCCAGGCAGTGAGAGAGGGGGGAGCTGATCTTTCGTAGAATGGATAAGGGTAGAAAGTTTGTGGTAGGGCTTATATGCTGTGTGTAGGTTGTACTTTTTTAGTATCTTGGCTATTTTTTCAGATGTGCCACGGATGTGGGTATGGTGATGGCATTTTTAAAATCTTGTTGATGAGAAGGACGGGGAATGGGGGAGGAACTGATTATTTTTTTGATACTGTGTTCACTGTAGCCATTGGAGAGGAAAGTTCTGTGTATGTGGTTAAGCTCAGTAGTGAGGGCGGTTCCACTGGAACAAAGATTGTGGGCTCTCTTGGTAAGGGTTTTAATGATGCCATATTGTTGTGAGGGGTGGTGGTGGGAGAGTTTGTGAATGTATCTGCCTGTGTGTGTGGGTTTTCTGTATACAGTGAAGGCAAGTGTATCATTGGGCAGGCACGTGACTAAGGTGTCTAGAAAGGGTAAACAATTGTTCTTTTCCTTTTCCATAGTAAACTGGATTCTTGAATGTAGGCTATTGAGATGAACGAGGAAGGAGTCTAACGTGTCTGGGCCATGAGCCCAAATGGAGAACACATCATCTACATATCTTAGCCAGATAGAAGGTTTGAGTGGGGCTGAGTCTATGGCTCGTTTTTCGAAATCTTCCATATAGAAATTGGCAAGGGGGGGGGGGGGGGGGTGAGAGGGGGGAACCCATGGCGGTTCCTTCTATCTGCTTGTAGATTTTGTTATTCCAAGAGAAATACCCAGAGTTGATGGCAAAGGAAAAGAGATCTAAGATGTCAGAGGGGAAAACGTTTTCTAAGAGAGATAAAGTGTCAGTTAAGGGAATATTGGTAAACAAAGAGGAGATATCAAAGCTTACCAATATGTCTGTATTGTTCAAGGTTAAATTTTCTGTGAGGGCTTTAAAGTGGGTCGAGTTTTTTATATAGGAAGCTGAATTTCCGGTGAGGGGGGACAGAGAGTTGGCCAGCTGTTTAGACAGTCTGTAACAAGGTGCATTGGTGGCATCTACTATAGGTCTGAGTGGGGAATTGGGTTTGTGGATTTTTGGTAAACCGTATATTCGGGGGGGGACGGGAGCGGAAAGGTTTAAGTTTTTTCGTGATGTCAGGGGGCCAGGAGGTTACTTTTTTAAGTAAGATTTTTAATTTCTTAACTTGTGTTTTTGTGGGGTCGTGTTCTAGCAGGATGTAGGTAGCGCGATCGCGGAGGATAGTGTTCATTTTATGATTGTATTCGCTGGTATTAAGAACAACTGTGGCATTACCCTTATCCGCTCTGGTGATGACGATACTTTTTTCTTTGTGTAGTTTCTGGAGAGCCATGCGTTGGGCATAAGATAAGTTACTTTTTGGAGGCGAAGAGTGAGCGAGGATGTTGGCTACGTCGAGTCTGATGTTGTTGGCTACCTCCGACGGTAAGCGACCGATCCCCCGTTCGACGTTAACCATTACATCGAGCACCGGCACTTCTTTCGGGGCGACGGCAAAATTACGGCCGAGGCCAAGGGCGCTGACGGCATCCTCGTTGAGCCTTTTGGAAGAGAGGTGGTTAATTACTGTCTGGAGCAGTTGAATTTGTGGTTGTGGTTTGTCTTTCACCAGGTTGCTGTATTTCTTGACGTGTTTGTTTTTTATTTTTTATTTGTTTTATAAAAAATTATTTTATAAAAAAAAAAAAAAAAATCCATTAAACCTCCAACATAATGTCCTCACAGCACTTAAGCCTCTACACAAGAATTCTAATCATCCATGGAGAAGATTTAGCAAGTAAATCCAAGCAATACGGTAAGTCAAAACTACGACTATCTAGACAACTAAATAGGCTGGCCTTTTTAAAAAGATGTCGGGATACAAGAGTGATACTGAAATGCGTTAAAATGAAGACCAATTTCCATTCCAAAAAAGCACTCCGTATATATAAATGTGCCAGCCTAGCATTACTACGCGAGCAAATCGCCTCTACTCGTGCCGCCCTCGCAGTGACGAACGCCGCCATTGGCTCCCTACATACAGAGCTCTCCACCGATCTTAACCCTGAACTTTGGTCGATTCTCTCTGACACTTCGGAAACTTCCGCACAGAGAGAATTTCAAAAAATAAAAAACAAACACGTCAAGAAATACAGCAACCTGGTTAAAGACAAACCACAACCACAAATTCAACCGCTCCAGACAGTAATTAACCTCTCTTCCAAAAGGCTCAACGAGGATGCCGTCAGCGCCCTTGGCCTAGGCCGTAATTTTGCCGTCGCCCCGAAAGAAGTGCCGGTGCTCGACAATGGAAATACTCATTGTCAGATCAAAATTAAGAACATGTTGTCTGATCCAACATATATAAAAAATGGTGTTCGACAAGGGGATGGCTTGGCTTGCTTACTGTTTAACATAGCACTTGAAAAGGTTTTCAGAGATGCTGGCATTAATACAAAGGGAACTATTTTCTACAAGTCAGTACAAATTATGGCATATGCAGACAATAGCGATATTGTAGGAAGGACATGAAAAACAATGGAAGAAACTTTCATCAGTTTAGAAAAGGCAGCAAAGAAGATGAATTTGCAGGTTAACCAAGAAAAAACAAAGTATATACCAGTAACTAGAAAGATTTGTGATAATAATCCTTCTCAAATCAAAATTGGTTCCTATAAATTTGAAATTGTACATAGTTTTATATACTTGGGATCAGAAGTTAATTGTAAAAATGATATCTAAGATTCAGAGACATGTTCTTTCTGCAAATAGAAACTTTTGTGGACTTAGGAAACACCAAAAGTCACATCTAATCTGAAGAAAAACAAAGATAATGATGTACAAAGTACTGGTAAGACCAGTGTTAACCTATGCCTTTGAAAACTGGGTATTATCTATGGCAGATGCAAGATTTCTAGTTCTGAAAGAAGAGTTCTCAGATATATTTTTGGAGCAATACAAGAGAATGGTTTGTGGAGGAAAAGATATAACCATGGATTATACAGATTATTTAATGAGCCAGACATTATTAAGTACATAAAAATAGATTAAGTTGGGATGGACACATTATATGCATGGATAGTGACAGAATAGTTAAGAAGATGTTTAATGCTAAGCCAGAAGGAAAAAGAAAAATTGGAAGACCTAAATTAAGATGGGAAGATGGAGTGATGCAAGATATTAAGATTTTAGGAGTCAAAAATTGGAGAAGTTTGGCATTTAATAAGGAAGGCTGGCAGAAGTTTCTGAAAAAGGCCTGTCTTGACAACCCACATAGGGCTGTCAAGCCAGGAGTGTTACCCATTTATACAAGATCCTCTTATCATCCACTGTTTCATTAGGGAAAACAGTGAATAATGAAAAGTATATTGCTAAAATAGCCTCAGCTTCAACAGAACTGAAGATAGGCATCATTAATTTAAGAAGCATCAATGAAAAAGAAGAGCAGTTAGCAGAGGAATTAAAGACGTACTGTGTTGACATAACTAGCCTAAGAACATTAAACAGATGGATGGAATAACAGACTTCTGAGTGGAATCAGTGACTGGCTATCAGAAAGTTGTATATGGGGTGCAGTATTCCAAAAGAGGACGGTTACTAGTGGTGTACTGCAGGAGTCAATTTTGGACATTGTTGTTCAATTTGTAAGTTAATGATATTGAGATGGGTTTAACTAGTGATATGTAGCTGTTTGCAGATGATGCAAAATTCAGGAGAATAATGTAGATATGTTATGGCCTTAGAGGAGGATGTGAATAGATTGTATGAATGGACAGGTAAATGGAAATGTGAAATATGATTAACTCAGATTTCATGATCACCGAACTCAACGGTGCCATAAACCTATTAAAACCTAGAAAATCCGCTGGCATTGAGGATATCTGTAATGAACAAATTAAACATTTTGGACCCAAGACTAAAGAGTGGTTAAACCTATACAACACTTTCCTTAGAACCCTAAGGATACCAACTATCCAGAGGCATGCTAAAGTGGTAGCCTTTCTGAAACCAGAGAAAACTCAAACCGAAGCAAAAAATTACAGACCTATATCACTACTCAGCAACCTCTTTAAACTCTATGAACGATTAATTTCGAATAGACTACAACCCCTAATCGAACCCCATCTTATTGCTGAGCAGGCTAGTTTTAGACCAGGCAAATCACGTAAATCACAAATTCTCAACCTCACTCAATATACAGAAAATGGTTATGAGCAAAAACTAGCCACAGGAGCAGTCTTTGTAGACCTAACTGAAGCAAATGATACCATATACCATCTCACACTCAGAAATAAAATATACGGAATAACTTGAGACTACAGCCTTGTCCTCCTGATCCAATCACTCTTCGAAAACAGACACTTTTTTGTGGACCTGGGAGGGGGTGGGTAGGAAGAGCTGCTGGCATCCCCCAAAAAAATGGCCCCCCTCCAGGTAAGTGTGTTATCACCATTACTGTTCAACATCTACATCAATCATCCTTCCAGGAACTAGAAATTTTATCTATGCTGATGACCTTGCCATAGCTGCTCAATCAAAAAATTCCAAGTCCATTGAAACTGCTGTATCACTTGCCTTAAATAGTCTAACCACATATTATAGCAGTAATCAATTAAAACCAAACCCCTTGAAAACTCAGACTGGCCTTTTCCACTTTAACAATAAGGAATCCAACAGGAAGCTACAGATTTCTTGGAAAGGCTCTAATATATAACATTCCTGGAACCTAATCTACCTCATGTGACTCTCGATCGCACTCTTTCAATATAAAACACACAGAAAAAACAAAGGCAAAAATTAATGCAAGAAACAACATGCTAAGAAAGCTTACTTCCTCCAAATGGGGTGCAGACCCTAGCACACTGAGATCTTCTGCCTTGGTCCTTTGCTATTTTTCTGCTGAATATGCCTGCCCCTTATGGTCCAGATCCTTCCATGCTAAAAAACTTGACCCAGCATTGAATGAAAGCTGCTGTTTAATTACAGGATGCCTGAAACCAACACTACTACGAGACCTGTATACTTTGGTTGGTATTGCACCTTCTTCAATGCAAACATCTGCATTCTCAGCTGATGAAAGAAGCAGACAAATGAATGCCACCCACTATTTGGCCAGACTACAATGCCACAATAATCCATATGAGGCCTTGATCAGGCCTCACATGGATTATTGTACACAGATTTGGTCACCAGGTTTTAATGGTGATGAGGATATATGTGACAAGATCTAGAGAAGATTCAAAAAGGTGGTCAGTGGTCTTTTTGAATGTGGAGTATGAGGACAGATTGAGAGAATGTAAATTGCAAATCCTCATGAACAGGAGGAGGAGGAGGAAGAGGGTGGATATGATTAAGACATATAAGCCAGTCAGAGGTTGTTATCAGGTGACATGGAAGAGATTTTTCATATAATGGGAGAGAGGTGTAGAACAAGAGGCCATCACTGGAAATTGTATGAAGGTGTGAGTAGAGGAGTGAGGAGCAGTTCCATTGCATGGAGAGTGGTTGGTGAAAAATGCATTGTCTGAATATGTTGTGGATGTAGACACATTGAATCAGTTTAAGGTACAGCTGGATGTGCATTGTATGTGATAGTGTGTACCCCCCATGACGAGTCTCTGATTCCATGGAGGTCAAATGTTAATAATAATAATATTGTTTTATTAAAATCAGTTTATATATAGCTTTTTGTAGTGTCCTGAGTTGTTCCAACAATCGCTTGATCATCTGCAAAGAGTAAGATAAAACTATTTTACATATAAATTCCTTCTTTGTTTATTAACCTCCATTCTCTGATTATTTCATTCGTATGCATTCCAAATAATATTAAACCTTGTCTAAGACCACCTGTTATTCTTCAATGTTTTGATTCTGTTTGCACCTTCTTTTAAGCTTTTTTTCCCCTCACATAGGCTGTAAAGTGGGTTTATTAAATTCATAGACAAGCTTTTTTTTTTTTTAGTATATCACACAGTTTATATCTGTCTATCTTGTCAAATTTTTTTTTTGTTGTTGTTGTTACAATTGTTATATTACTTTTCTAAAACCATTCTGTTCTTCATTTATAATTTTTTCTAGTATAGGGTTGATTCTGTTCTTTGGTATTTTGGAATATTCTTTACAACCTGTGATTAATGAACTCATTCCTCTGTAGTTGTCACAGTTATTTTACTTTCCTTTTTAAAGATGGGAATCACGGTCATATAGTTCCAGTCATTAGGTATTCTTCATGTTTTATATTTTGTAGAGTAAGAAATAATTGGTAAAATTTATTTCCTGCATACTTTATAAGTTCTACTGGAATTTTTATCATCTCCTGGTGATTTTCCATTTTTCATTTCTTTTAATTCTTCCTATGTAATGTTATCTGAGAGACCATTATCAGTTCATTTTTTAAGAAGCTTCTAAATAATAATTCTGATTATTTATTTCTTTTCGAGAGTTAATAATAATTTATCCATTGTTGGTCATCTATCTCTTCAATATTTATTATGTCTTTTGTTTCTTTTTGTAAGAACTCTTATTACTTTGTAGATTTTGGGTTGTATGATGAAATTTCCTTGGAGACTTTCAAGGAATATAATTTCTCTCAGGTTGGTTACCAGTCTGAGGTGCTTAAGGGTCAAAGCTGTATAACTGAGAGCAGACCTCCACATAGCCTTTAAAGGAATGCGGAGAACTGACCAGGGCTTTTGACCTAATGTCCAATACTCACCTTCTCGTGGTGCACCCTGTTGGGTATCTACCTGGATACTGAACGAACGAGGATGGGCTGGCAATTTGGGATTTATCCAACCAAATTGTATTCTTATTGGTTAAATCAAAATAAAAAATGATGGTACAACATGACAAACTTTCATGCCGGCTGGGGGCGTTGCCCGGTTAAACAAGGCCCCCATTGTTTTCGCCAGGGAACCAGGGCGAACAGCGAAAAGTAGCTACTGGAACAAATCTGAAAAGAAACCCAAGCTCAACATCACCAGAGTTAAAGATCGGTACTATCAACATAAGAAGCAAAGAAATGGAACTAGTTGAGGAATTAGATAAGTACCAGATCGACATAATAGGGGTAACTGAAACAAAAAAGACAAAAACTGGTGAGATTTTTCTGAGCAATAAATACAAAATGTTATATTCAAGCAATGACAATCAAGGAAAAGAAGGAGTAGCCATAGTATTCAACATAAAATACGAAGCTAATCTTCTTGAATGGCAGTCAGTCTCAAGTAGAGTAATGTGGGCAAATATGAGAATGGGGAACTGGACAATGAGACTTAATTGTGACTATGGGACCACAGAAGGTTCTACTAAGGTAGAAGTGGAGGAATTTTTTAAGGCTTTAGAAAAAGCAACTGACACAATGAAAAAGGAAAAGTTGGTCCTTGTTGGGGATCTAAATAGCAGAGTAGAAATGATTGTGAGACATACAAAAATATTTTGGGAAAATTTGGAGAAAAGAGCTAATAATAATGGTAAATATCTGTTGGATTTCTGCTCAGGACATGAACTTGTTATTACTAACACCATGTTCCAACATAAAAATATGCACAAATTCACATGGAGAGAAGAGGCAAGGAATAAGAAAAGTCTCATTGACTATGTTATTGTTGATAGTGATGTTTTCTCCTTGGTGCAGAACACCAGAGAGTACAGAGGATTTGAAATTGGAAGTGATCACTATTTAGTCTTGAGCAGGATAAAATTGAATTTCATATTGAAAAGAATAACATGTAAGAAAGTTTTAAAGTGAATAAAAGTTGAGCAGCTCTCAGATGTGAACTGTAGACTAAAATAAAAAAGATTATTGAAGAAAAAATGAAAGAGTTTGAGAACAGGAATCAAACCTTGGAGATTCAGTGGCAAACTCTGAAGAAAACATTGATTGATTCCGCCAGAGAGGCTGCTGAAGAAGTTTAGGAATGGAGGAAAGAGTGCTCTAAAAGGAGTTAGAGATGATAAAGTTGACATGAAAATGGAAGAAAAAGATATCCTTGAAGTATGGAGTAATTACTTTGAAAAACTGCTAAATGAAACAAGCAGTGATGACAGCACAGTGGTAAAAAACACTGACCAGGCATGCAATTAGGAATACATATCCATACTTGAAGTAGAAAAAGCCATCAAAGGCTTGAAATGTGGAAAGGCAGCAGGAGTAGATGATATTCGATCAGAAATGCTGAGGTATGGTGGTATAAGAGTCTTACAGTGGCTGCACTGCATAGTTCAGAAAGCCTGGACAGAGGGATGAATTCCTGATGATTGGAGTAGAGCTCTCATAGTACCCATATATAAAAAGGGAAATAAAACTGAATGTGAGAATTACAGAGGTATTTCCCTACTGAGTGTTCCTGGCAAGATCTATGCAAGTATACTTGAGAAACGGTTGAGAAGAATTGTGGAAGAAAAGCTTGGTGAAGAACAAGCTGGATTCAGGCCAAATAGAGGCTGTCAGGATCAGATATTCACTTTACGACAAATAGTTGAAAAGTCATGGGAATATAACAAAGATCTGTATTTAAGTTTTGTAGATCTAGAAAAAGCATATGACAAGGTGCCAAGATACAAGCTATTCAAAATGCTACAGTTGCATGGTGTCAGTGGATCATTATATCAAGCAATACTTAGTCTTTATTTGAGTTGTAAGTCAGCAGTTAGAATTGAAGGAAGTACAGGAAGATGGTTTAATGTTAAATCTGCTGTGAGACAAGGATGTACATTATCCCCTCTGTTATTCATTATCTATATGGATTACATTATGAAGGAAAGTGGTATTAAACATGATATCAAAATTGGAGATGTTAATGTCAGCTCTTTGCTTTATGCGGATGATGTTATATTTCTAAATAAATCTGCTACAAGTCTGCAAGATTCTCTGACTAAATTGAATAGCTGTTGTAATAAATATGGTATGAAGGTCAGCAATAAAAAGACAAAGACAATGAAAATAGGCAGAATCATTGAAAATGTCAACTGTGTTGTGAATGGAGAACCTGTGGAACAAGTAAAACATTTCAGCTACTTAAGCATGATTTTTACTGAAGATGGTAAATTAAATATAGAAATAGACAACAGAATCAGCAAAGCTGGTATGGTGGGAAGTCAATTGAATAAATTCATATGGAGTAAAAGAGAAATTAGTCAGAACACTAAATTAGCTGTATACAAGACAATGTTCAAACCAGTTTTAGCTTATGGATCTGAGAGCTGGGTCAGAAGTAAAACACTTGACCAAAGACTAGAGACCACAGATATGAGAGTCCTGAGAAAGATTATAGGCGTGAACACATGGCATCGATGGCAATATCATATTAAAAACGAGGATATTAGGAAAGAACTCTTGACATTGTCAACATCCAGGAATGCGTTAACAGAGCTAATCTCAGGTGGTATGATCACTTAAACAGAATGGGCGAAGAAAGATTAGCAAAACAAGTGTTCTCTGCTAGGTTGGCAGCAAAACGACCCAGAGGAAGACCAAGATATAGGTGGATTGATACGGTGCAAAGTGCCTTAGACGATAGAAATATAAGATCTGATAATGTTGGAGTCTTGACAAGTAACAGACTGATTTGGAGGAAAATTGTAGATAGGAAGTTAGTAATGATGTAATTTTTTTCATGTAGTACTATCATATCCTGTACACCCCTTGAGGATACATGGCAGGAATTTGATGATGATGATAATGAAGGTTACCAGCCAAACTCAGTTAAGTCTAGTGGTTTCAATCTTGGCCTCCAGACCAGTAATAGAAAAGGCATTTATTCTAATCTAGATGTTATGGTTATACTGCTAATACCTAGTCAATATAGCAAATAAATGTCATAATGGTTGCAAAATCTTATAGAGCTATTTAAAAGCTTTTTAAATTGTGCTTAAAATGCTTAGAGATGGAGAAATATGTGACTGCAAGAAACCAGATGTGAAAATGGTGACACTGAAACTGAAGATGTTTTGCATGTCTGAAGTGATTACTTTCAAAAGTTGTTAAATGAAGTAACAAATAAGACACTAGTTGAAGGAAATATCTAAAAAAAATGCAATCAGGAATACACTATATGCTTAAAGTAGAAGTTATTGAAATTCTAAAATGTGGAAAGGCAGCAAGAGTCAATGAAATCAGCCTGAATGAAATCTGAAGTATGGTATGGTAGTGTAAATTCAGGTTTTTCAGTGGCTATGCTGCATAATTCACTATATCAGGAATACACTATATGCTTGAGGTAGAAGAAGTTACTGAAATTCTAAAATGTGGAAAGGCAGCAAGAGTCAATGAAATCAGCTTGAATGCTGAAGTATGGTATGGTGGTGGTGTAAATTCTGGTTTTTCAGTGGCTATGCTACATAATGCAAAATGCTTGGTCACAAAGTTGAATCTATGATAAATGGAGTATAGTTCTCAATTCTATCAATTTATAAAAAGTGAAAATAAAACTGAATATGAGAATTACAGAGGAATTTCCTTACTGAGTTTCCCAGAAAGAGTTATACAAGCATATTTATGTAAAGCTAAAAAAAATTCAAGTGATAATTGGTGAAGAACGAGATAGGTTTAGGCCAAATAGGGATTGCCTAGACCATATTTTTAATCTATAGACAGTCAAGAAATTATAAGAATATAATAAGGATGTCTATTTAAGCTTTACTGATTTAGAATGAGCATATGATAAGGGGTCAAAAGACATATTTGATTGGTGTTAACAGAACACATTCAATTCAAACTAAAACACTGGAATAGATGAATATATAGGAAGATGGTTTGATGTTACATAGATGCAGCAGTCCATATTAAGTCATTTTTCAGACAAGTTTAATTGTTTCACTGTCCTCATTGCAGACAGTATCATTTTACCTGAAAGCATTTTGCAAATAAGAACTTCCCCCACATATTTTGTGTGATAAGCTAGTTATTTGGTCTCCATTTATTAAAACGCTAATCACAGGAGTTAACAATTCTTCCAACACATTAAAACAATTAAAAACATTTGTGTAAGCTGTGTATAATGATGTTATGAATCAAGGTATGTCAGCAGATTCTCAAGTGCCCTTATTATTTCAAAAATTTTATTGTCCTTTTTAAGGAATCTGATTTAACATGTTCATGTCGGGGTAATTGTAGTACTCTCACTGTCACCCTAACTATCTGATGGGGGGAGAGAAAATACTGTGTCCTGCAGAAATTTTGTGATTGCATTTTGACTGATGAATTATGTATCACATAACGATTCTTTAATTGTAACCAAATCTGCATTGGGGAGGGGGGATGTTTTCTAATATATCCTAAAACAAACAATGTGTTTGTTTTAAGGTACATTAGAAAACAATAATGTAGGAGAATGCTATATTGAACCATCATTAATAAGCCACATAGGAATGGGAAATGTAAAGACAAGAACAAGTGTGAGTAGAAATGCTTTCATTAGCAAACAAATTATTAATAATTACTATTTGTGATATGTGTGTCCTGTAAATTGTTGGGTAGAGCAAATAGCATGTCATCCTATAAATTCTAGACATGCATAAGTGTATGGTAGTTCAGTAAAAACTATAGGGAGGGACTAAACCAATGAACTAATAATGCTGATCAGGTGATTCATTTAGGTGTGGCAGGAATACATTGGCTTGATGGAGCAGCAAATCATCTTGTAAAATTTGTTGTGCATGTAATGTGAATTTATTTCTCTGTTTTTATTTATATTTTGCTTCATTGAGGATGAAGTATACTGAGGATGAGTATACATTTTATGCAGTAATAGGACACACAATATCCAATCATTATTGGAATTATCCACATTTTCAGGAATTCTACATTCATTACTTTTTTTTTTTTTTTGCAGCTCTACTGTCTAATCAATAATAGATATCTCACATATGCTGGTATTTTGTTGTAGATGAACAAAATAAATACTTAATAAATAAAATATATATATATATAAATGAATACTTCTTATAATACATATAGAAGTATTCATTTTTATTCAAGAATAAATAAAGTTTTACTACATCTGTTGTTTCTGAAGAGTGGAATGAAAATAAAAAAGCTTTATATAATGTAAAATGAAATGGCATGTCTGTAAAAACATCTCAAGATAATGCTGACCAAGACAAATCACTTCCTACCATATCAGAAACAATGCACTTTATGACTATTTGATCTAGCAAGAGGCAAAAAGTGCACTTCTGGTCCTGAAAGTATTTCCCCAGTTATATTCAAAAGTTCTGTGCTTCAGAAATAACACTCATCCTGTATCATCTTTGGACTTTTATATTTACTCTGCAGTATGAAAGCAAGCATATATGAAGCCTATTACAAAAGGGAGTAATCAATGTTAGTCCTCTTTAACATAATGGAGAATCTAGTTTTGAGGATAAAACTGAATATCATATTGAAACAAAAAAATACATATGAAAGTTTTAAAAACACTGAAAGCTGAGAAGCTTGCAGACCCCATATACTTATATCCCTAGCATGCAGATTCAAAGTATATAAATAATACTGAAATAAAAACGAAACAGTGAAAACAACAAGGCAAGGAGGAAAGTGGTGAAATGGTAAAGATACAAAAGTCAGTATCCTTTCTTTTAGTGTTGCATGGTGATCAGCATTCATTTTAGAAATTATGGACTTTACACTCATGTTATAAATCCCTAAGAGTTAACTAAAACAAGACTAGATAATCCAGAATCCTAAATCTAATATAACAATTGTAATGTTAAAAATAGGACATCATTGTTACCGTAAGAAAACTATCTATAAGAAAGAATGTTTCTCTCATGTTATCTTTAATAGAATTTAGCTTTGATGTAGTTTCTAAATAATTAATTAATTTGTAATTTTATCTGTATTTTTTTTTTCCACTAGAGGTCATGCCAGTAGAATAACCGGGGATCAAATCATTGTTTTTTTAGCTTACTTTAAGGCCTCATGCAATGGTGGGCATGAGGCCTTAAAGCCTTTTAAGTACTGCAAATTATTATTATTTTTATCAGGGGTCAACATATGCACTCACCCATTTGCCATGACAAGTAAATTTTGCCAGCTGACAAGTAACTGCAGACTAGATAAAATAGAATATTTGTTTAATAAAAAAAATAATAAAAAATTACTAAACAAAATCTTTTTAAGAAAACACTGACAAAGCATCACTAATCACTTCATGGAACTCCTCTTGGCATATTGGAATATATCATTTAAAAAATCTGGAATCTTGGATGAGTACATTTTTTGTACTCATCGAAGTACATCCATGCCGAGTAGGGTTTTGCATAATTTGACAAGTCTGACTATTACCACAGAATCCTGAATACTCCTCCAGAGTAAATACCTGGAAATGATAATGATAAGAACATGATGTCATGATTTCAATATTCATATCAACTTGGCCATTCATTTATTACACTGTTCTCTGACTGTGTGTTAACATCCTTAAAAGTGTTATTTGATGTAGCACATTTAAAAATAATATCTTTTTTTTTTTATCTGTTTATTTTTTTTCCTAAACGAATCTCACAAGTGGCAGTAATGACAAATTACATGCAATGTCCACCACTTGTTCACCAGGCATATCTTTAAATTAATTTTCAGTTTTTGCTGTATCATCATATTTTCATTGTTAGCCACTTTTCTTCCTGGCAGACTACTGTGTGGGTGGGGGGGGGGGGAGAAGGAATGGGTGTGTCACTCAAAACACTTGACTAGGCAGAAGTATGATATAACTGCAATCAATGCTAAATGCATTTGTGTTCTAAATTTCATGAGAAAACCTCCATATTCAGTTCAAAGGGGTATAGGCTACTAATTATACAACATATTAAGGCACAAAAAACAGAAATGTAGTAAAAATCTAAAGAAACACTGTTTTTTTTTCTATTCTTAAAATAATCATTACATACTTTGGTATAATGACATGCAACTGATAGTTTCAGTCCCAAATATTATTATTATTATTCAGGCCTCCATGGAATCAAGAAACTCATAATGGGAGGAACTTCCTAGGCAACACAAAGTCTATCATACCACTCCTTAAACTCATTGACCATTCTTGCTCTTACCACTCTATCAGGCAATGCATTCCATGGTTCACTCACCCTCCACACAAAGAAATCACTCCCCGCCCTCTTGCTCACAGCTTCCTTTCGTAACTTCCAGGTATGGCATCCCTTGTCATCATTCCTTCCCGCTGTTCCACCAAGTGAAAGAATTCCCCAGTGTAAACCCTGTAACTGCCTCTCAACAGTTTAAAATTCTCAATCATATCACCTCTCCTTCTTCTATCCACCAAACTCTGCAGTCCATATTCCTTCAACCAATCCTCATAACTAACATTGTACAGTCCTGAAACCATCTTTGTTATCTGCTTCTGTACCCTTTCCACAGTTAATTTATCTCCTTCAAATCCTGGGGACCAAATTTGAGAACAATAGTCTAAGTGTGGTCTGATCAGAGTCTTATACAATGGAATGATAACTCTTATCTCTTCAGGTCAGCATCCTTCTCAGTGTTGCAGCATCCTCTGGGTTACCTTCACCACCTTTGCAATATGAATTTCAGTTTTCTATCAATCATCACCCCTCAGATCTCTTGTCTCCCCTACTTCCTCCAGTACAGCACCTCCAATTGAGTATGCAGCCACCCATCAATGTATTCCAAACTTCAAGACTTTACATTTTTCTGCATTAAACCAAGACCCCCATTCATTTGCCCATCTGTCCAGTTTATTCAAATCCTCTTGCAAGGCTGCCCATCTGCACTATAACTAATAACCCTTCCCAGCTTCACATTATCTGCAAACAACTGAATATCCCCCTGCAGTCCATTGACAATATCATTGATATAAAAGTTAAACAACAATACTGTAGAACCCCAGTACTCAGGCCTGGGGTTCTCAATACTGGGCCCTGGGGTTCCACAGGGCCCAGTACTGAGCCCTGTGGAACCTCACTTATAACTTCTGCCTCCTTGATATTGCCCCACCATACACAACTCTCTGGTACCTATCAGACAGCCCATCCTGAATCCAGGTGACTAACCTGACATCTAAACCCATGTGCTGCAACTCAAGTATCAGCTTATCAAATGCCTTTGCAAATCCAAAAAAATGGCAGTATATGCCTTTCCTTCATCAACTGCTCTTGTCACTTTATTATAAAAGGCAATCGTATTACTAAAGCAAGAGTGCCCCTTAACAAATCTGTCTTGATTCTCACAAATAGCATTACCCTCATCTGCCCAATGCTGTATATGGTCCCTCACTAATTTCTCCAAGACTTTAACAACTTACTGATGACACACAAACTGGCCTATAATTAGACACTTCCAGTCTGCTATCACCCTTATGCAATGGCTATCTTACCTTCCTTCCATTCCCTGGGCATCTTTCCCATAGCCACACTTTCATTGAAAAGCCAGGTCAACGGAGCTGTCAGTTCTTTAGCACATTCTCTCAAAATGGTGAAATACCATCCAGTCCCACAGCTTTACTGACATCCAGAGTACTCAGTATTTGGAACACACTCTCCTCTTGCACCTCTAAACCTGCCCTATCCCTCTAGTATTAAAACCTTCTCCAGGATGAAATACTCCAATAAAGTGCTCATTGAACAACTCTACTATGTCTTCTATCAGTCACTCTATTCCCATTTTTATCCTGCAATGTCATTCTTCCACAATCATTTCTCCTCCTACTGGCCACATAGCTAAAAAATTCCCTAGGATTTTCTTTGGATCTTAGTGCCAATCTCTTCTCATATTCCAGTTTTGCCTTCCTCACCATACTAGTCACTCTCCATCTTATATTCTTCATGCATTTGCTCTCCACCCCTCTACTTATGTCTCTTCCATTATCTCTTTTTCAACTGCAGTTCCTGTTTGATATTGTCTGTCATCCACTTTACACCTAATTTTGTTCTCTTCTTCACTCGTAGAATACAGCTTACTATTACTATTAACAAATATTTACAATTTCACAAACACTAATGATATCTCACACTTCCAATTCCTCCCTCCATGGAACTGTTCCCAAGTTGATATCTAAGACTATTATAATCACCTCCCTTATAATTCCACGTATGTTCTCTTTTCTTTGATATTCTTGCATGTTTATTCATCTTCCAAGTCAAAATCACATGGTTACTCTCTCCAAGTGGGGGGAGGGATGTCATCTCAGTTATTATCAGCTCTTCTGATGCTATGACCAAATCCAAAACTCTTGAACCTCTTGTTCCCTCTATTACATTTGTCCCTCAACAATTCTAGAAATTGCATTCCCTTATTACTACATGCATTTTCCTCTTCCCAGCTTATACTGCTGTAGTTAAAATCTCCCATAACAATCATTCTTCTTGCACTTGCCAAGCTCAACTGCCTAAACATTTCCTGCTCCCCACCCTCTCTGCTTCTTGGTTTGTAGCAGCACCCTACACTGCTTTCCAAAGCCTCCACTCTTAGAGGACATAAGTCATCACTTATCATAACCTTTGTACGACCTCAAGCAACAATCTCAGATCTCTCACACCTGATTTACATTGCCTGTTAAGTCATTCGTGCCCACCATTACAATCATCTTATCCACCCTTTCACCTCCCTTAATTGCCATAGCCACACTCTCTATCGTTCCTCAAGGCAAACACTCCTCTGGCATCCTATCTTGCACACCATTTAAGAATTAAGAAAAACTTAGAACTGTGATTAATAATGTATATAATAAATTATATACATTAACATTATTACATACAATATAAAAATATTGTATATTTATTATATACAATAATGTATAAAATAAATCACAATCTCCACTAACCAGCCATTATTGTACAGTTTACATTTAAATTATAAAGCTAATTTAGCTGTTCACAAAAGTTTTTATTCTATGTCAGAAGAAAAACAAATGATGTAAAATACTCAGTGATATAAGAAATTTGATACTGATAATTTATTTTAATAAAATCATGCTATTATATCTAATTTTATACAAGAAATAACAGAAATGCATAACTTACCTGCAGCATAAGCTGAACAAAGGACACCAAATTTTGAACCTGCACTGATGCCAAGTCTTTATTTAAGCAATGAACCAAATTTTCCATTAGTAATGATGGAGAAGAAGAATTTTTCTGATAAGTACATGCTGAAAAGATAATCTGCAACATCTGAGAGAAACAATATACAATAAAATTAAATCCAATCAAAATGTACACAAATTATTTGAACACAAAAAATCATGATTAAATTAATTAATACTTTAGTCATTCATTTAAAAAATGTATGGAATTTACAACCATGTTAAAAAAACTTTTTTATTATCCCGACGTTTCGATCTTCACATCAAGATCATCATCTGGAGCATACATCAATATACAAGACAAGCTGAGTTACATTATTAACTGTAAGCTAAAGAAACAATGATATGATCACATGTTATTCTACTAGCATGACCTCTAGTGGTGGGGGGAAATTAAATTACATCAAGCTAAATTCTATTTACAATGGCAGGAATAAACATTCTTTCAGATGGTTTTCTTTCAAAAACAATGATGTCCTATTTTTAGTGTTACAATTTTTATTTTTTATTTTAAGATACTGGATTTTCTACATTTCTGTTTATAGTTGTTCTTAGTGAGAAACGTTCCGTGGGTCGAATATATGTTTGTGATTTTTAGATCATCATTATTGTTCAGATTGGGGTGGTTGATAATAATCTCACATGCTTCCTTGAATTTTCGTTCATACCATGTTTTAGTGTGATGTAAACAGCTAGTGCTTTTCCAGTCAATTCTGTGTAAGGAATTCAGGCATGATCAGAAAGGCCAGCTTCACCATAATTATTAGAGAACATAAACGACACATTAAATATAATAATTATGGTGAAGCTGGCCTTTCTGATCATGCCCTGAATTCCTTACACAGAATTGACTGGAAAAGCACTAGCTGTCTACATCACACTAAAACATGGTATGAACGAAAATTCAAGGAAGCATGTGAGATTATTATCAACCACCCCAATCTGAACAATAATGATGGTCTAAAAATCCCAAACATATGGAAGGTATATATTCGACCCACGGAACATTCCTCACTAAGAACAACTATAAACAGGACTGTAGAAAATCCAGTATCTTAAAAGCAAAAATAAGAATTGTAACACTAAAAATAGGACATCATTGTTTCTGAAAGAAAACCATCTGAAAGAATGTTTATTCCTGTCATTGTAAATAGAATTTAGCTTGATGTAATTTAATTTTTTTTTCCACTAAAGTTCATGCCAGTCGAATAACATGTGATCACATCATTGTTTCTTTAGCTTACAGCTAATAATGTAACTCAGCTTGTCATGTATATTGACGTATGCTCCAGATGATGATCTTGATATGAAGATTGGGATAATAAAAGTTTTTTTAACACAGTTGTAAATTCCATAAATTTTTAAAATGAATGCTGATCATCGTGTAACTCTAAAAGAAATAATTAATACTTTAGCTTTACTTTGAAAGAAGTGACAAAGTTGATTACTTATTTTAAAGAACTATAACTCTGACTTTAAAGGCAACAAAAAAAGAACACAAATTTTTCAATACATAAATGTTTATTTCTACACAAATTTACAAATATTACTGATGTTTGATGACTGAAAAATCTGAATGTATTATCTGTTAAACTAATGAACAAGCAATAAAGATATTGCAGCTATCTATACCAATACAAAATGTGAATGCCCTATGTGATCAAATCATATTCAGATATGATTTAAAAAGTAGCAAAAAATATTAAAGAAATGAAATCTGCAAAAAAACTCAAATCATCTGCTATCCAAAATCATGGCATTACTTAAACAAATAAATATCAACTACAATAATCTCTGAGAAGTAATTTTAAAGGAAGAACTAGAATGTCTAACAGAACCCTAAAAAAAATAGTTATCACAGTAATAACTTAAAATCACATAATATATGAGTTACCTACATATGGATACACAAAGAATCATCAACAGAACAAAAATAACTTTACTCTATATGAGAACCATGTCAAAAATAAATTGCAGACTATCTTCTAAAAATGTCACAATATTATGCAACATTTCACTTCATTAACCAACTACAGTCACATATATGCTGACGTAACAATGAATTATGACCACCGGCCTAATACCATGTATGAATAACATAACATCTAGTGGAATCAATATATCTGCATTGGCACTGCTTCCACTGGATGTCTAATGACAAATATAACCGTGACGTCTACAAAACATCCTAGTCCCTGAATGGAGGAATTGTGTGTCTTTCACAGCACAATTCTAGAATATCCCATGCATAACTGAGTGAGATCTGGTAACACTGACAGCCATTGAATATAGGTGATGTTTTGCTATATGTTCTTTGAACCAACTCTTTACAGACTGGACCCGGTGACGTAAGGCATTATCATTCTCGAAGACTCCATCTCTCTCTCTGAGAGCATGTGCAACGTGCCACAGTGCAGCTGTCAGAAAGCCATACAGTAAAAAAAAAAAAAAATGTCAATATGATACAGAGATCTTAATTTTAACCAGTAAACCATTGCATGGATGGCATAAACCAGCCACAAAAGATCCTCACATTTTTTTGTTTGCATTATACATATATAGATGTCCATCTGCATGGTGCAGCTGTTGGTGATGGTGGTCATATAGTGTTTATTGGCACAGAGGCATCAATGGCTATTATGCATCATGTCCATGGTTAAAAATATGCCAATAAATGTATAAATATATTGTAAAACAGATTAAAGCATTTGTCTCCTTATATGAAATTGTCAAGTATAAAGAATAACATTTTTACAATACAGGTTTAAAATATTTCTATATCAGTGGTATAAATTAGTACATCATAAAAATTTAAAATCAGATATATTTAATGAAATCTAATAAGATCTGCCTGAGTGTATAAGACTCAGGAAGATTGCTTAAAGTGTCAAAATAATGACTGTGCTTCATTAAATTACTGAGGCAGGCAGGCAGTCAATTAAAATGTGATCAATGGTTAAAACTTGAATGCACATACTTGCACATAAGCATATTATCGCCCTTCGACAGTAAAAAGTGTGTGAGATGAGCATGACTTATGTATAGCCAAGCAACAACTTCCTCTTTACAAACCCTGCAAAGAGTCGCATTCAATTGCATGTTTTATCTATTATAGTTTGTAGGTCTCTCTATTCCATGATGTTTGCCACTAGGATATTACTTTTTCTTATGATCTGCTAGAAATCCATGTAAGAGACAGGCAGATGATGCAGCCTTTCTCATAGTATGGTCTGTGATGGCCCATTAGTAGCTGAGTGGTTCTCCTGATGGGACACGAGGCAATTTTATTAGCAAATACAATAAATATTTTTTATTTTAGTTTGTAAATTTTCATAATGTATATAATGTATATAATAAATTATATCCATTATATACATTATTTGTAGGTCTCTCTATTCCATGATGTTTGCCACTAGGATATTACTTTTTCTTATGATCTGCTAGAAATCCATGTAAGAGACAGGCAGATGATGCAGCCTTTCTCATAGTATGGTCTGTGATGGCCCATTAGTAGCTGAGTGGTTCTCCTGATGGGACACGAGGCAATTTTATTAGCAAATACAATAAATATTTTTTATTTTAGTTTGTAAATTTTCATAATGTATATAATGTATATAATAAATTATATACATTAACATTATTACATACAATATAAAATTATTGTATATTTATTATATACAATAATGTATAAAATAAATCACAATCCCCACTAACCAGCCATTATTGTACAGTTTACATTTAAATTATAAAGCTAATTTAGCTGTTCACAAAAGTTTTTATTCTATGTCAGAAGAAAAACAAATGATGTAAAATACTCAGTGATATAAGAAATTTGATACTGATAATTTATTTTAATAAAATCATGCTATTATATCTAATTTTATACAAGAAATAATAGAAATGCATAACTTACCTGCAGCATAAGCTGAACAAAGGTTCAGCTTATGCTGCAGCTTATGCTCAGATAGTTTATAATATAATATATTAAAACTCCTATATATTAAATGAAATTCTTTTACATAATTCATTTCATTTCAAAATACTAATAATCATAATATTTTGCCACAGGTTGTATATCTCCAATATGCAAGTGTCCACCATTGGCTAAATGTAGAGCAGGATATGTGACTAAAACTCTCATCTTGGAACTTGATATGATTACTGGTGTCTGACAGAAAGCAATGCCATTCTTTGCATTAACATTTAATATATTTTGTACTGTTTTAATACAAACTTAATTCATTGAATGCTTGAACTTGAATAAACAATTAAATATTTGAAGTGTCTCACTTTTTGACATAATTCACAATATATCCCATTTTGCACTTAGGGTGGCACATGAAGATTCACTTCTGGTGGTAAAATATGACCTATTGGTAAAGAGTGGGGGTAATGAAGAGGGATAGTGGGCCATTGAGTTACATACTTTGTTCAAGTGTGTTATCACATTCCAGTGGGATCTGACTAGACATGCATATTATTATGTCTGGAGAGACAGCATAATATGCTCTCTCCCCAGACACTGAGCCATTTAAGTATATCCATGTCCATGGTTAAAAATATGCCAATAAATGTATAAATATATTGTAAAACAGATTAAAGCATTTGTCTCCTTATATGAAATTTTCAAGTATAAAGAATAACATTTTTACAATACAGGTTTAAAATATTTCTATATCAGTGGTATAAATTAGTACATCATAAAACAGAGTATTCTGCTCTGTGTTTGAAAAAGCTAATGGAAAAACAGAAGGAAAAGAGGAATGTTTCCCTAGCTTACACAATGAGAAGCTGCATTATAGAATAAAGCTGCACTACATTCCATCATGCAGAATGTCAACATTACTGTTGATAATAGTGAATTTGTGCAACACTGTCAATAATAATGTCTAGAGCTTGTATTAATTATTTTAAACACAATCCAAAGGGATATATAGAGGCATATGGCAATCTGACGTGTTATATAACTTGTCTAAGTAGGATGATCGGGTGGGATTTTATTTTAATGCAAAGACAGTTATCACTGAAATGAGAATGATGATTTGTTTGCTTCAACATAAAGATCAAGAATGGATGATGTCTGAAATGTACCAGTACAAGCTAGTTACTTGATGGGGATAGCTCCAACCAACAAAGCACAGTCTCTGATAGAGACATAAACTTGAAACCTATAATCAAGTCTTGAGCTGATATGTGCTCTATATATGGTGACCAAGGAACATTTATCTGTGCTACAAGAGAGGTGAAAAGAATGTTTACTGCTCTGTGGTCAAAAAGGAGGAGGTTTCAGTGAACTTCAACCCACCATGGAGCCACACATGTATCTCATAATTCACATATATGTGTGTGGTACAAATGCTAATTTTTCACTGAACATAAATCCCAAGAACTTTGCTTCTGTTGCAAATGGTATTATTGTTTTGCCCAAATCTTTAGATCTGGGTCATAAAGATGAAATTTGTGGCAAAGGTACACAGATAGTCTTCTGTGCTGAAAAGCTTAAAAATCTACCTGCAAGTGCCCAAGTGAAAAGCTGATCAATGGCTTTTGCCACTGACCAGCATTAACCAAAGGAGAGCCATACTGGAATGTAGGCACCTAACATTCAAGCCATTTGCAATGAGAATGCCCTAACTCTGTAATATTAACTTTTCCCATGACTGCAACTTTAATAATCTTAGTCTTCATCTACCCAATTACACTATACTGGCGTATGGTGCTACACATATTTTTATAATGTAGCAGACTTAGTATGTTCCACTCTGGATGAGGGTAATTTATAATTGAATGATATATCAGGATAAGATCATCCAAACTCTCATATCCAGCTAAAAAAAAAAGTGTATATTCTGTAGAACTCATGTGCAGACTTCAAGCAAAAAGAACTCAATAGGTCAGAGGTCAGGAGGAAAGATCCAGAATATGAATGAAAAGACAAGACAGGATTATCAGTGCCTCCCATCAAAAGAAAACAACAGTGAGTCCCTACAACAAGAACTTTAAAAAGCTGTGTTCATCATAAAAAAAAAAAACAGTGACATCTGAACTGAAATGGATAAAAACAGAGTAGTACCATATGGACTGTTTTTGAAAATGGCTATTAGAATTTTTCGAAAACAGTCAGGAATTTTAGAGTTGATGACTTTGGAATGTCAGTCCAGATGTTAATAAAATTGGTTTATTCAAAAAGGAATCCAGATTTTTTGTGCAAAAAAAATGTTTAGTAAGTCTTTGGTGTTTCAAAGTGAGACACACATCTGCAATACATAAAGCCTTAATTACAGATAAAATCACATGCAAAAAACAAAATAAAATAATAGTTATCTTATTTAGCATTCAGAAATTAAATACTAACAGCATTTAATATTAAAAGATAATTCCTGTAAATTAATAATTAGTATGATTATTTCATGATAAATCACATACATAACTCACTAACAATAAGCAACAGGATAATTAAGATCAAAACAGGCAGACTGTGTATATAAAGGAATATAATTTAGAAAGAAAACTTTTTTTTCCAGCATGTCATGGTTCTTTGTTATAAATAAGTCAAAATATATGTTTGGCTAAACATTTTTCAATGAATTAAAAAAAAAAAAATTCAGTTAGGAAAAAAAAAAATTCATAAAATGCATATTTTATTCTATAGTCAACTGTCACTATAGCAATCTTGCAGGAGCAAAAGAAATGGTTCATTGTAGCAGATGATTTGTTTTGACAAGTTTTCTTTAGCATAGTGCTAAGGCTACTATGAGGCCTTAGACAATTATTTTCAATGAAAGAATAGTCATGAGTGAATTCATCAGTGATGACTGCTATCCCTAATTCGAGATGTCTAACAAATATATCTTTCTTAAGTATCTACCTGAAATTTCTGGAAATCTTGCACAGAGCACAGGAATGCTGCTGTTGGTATTTGTTATTGTAATTCAATGCAACATGCATTACAAGGGGCAGTATGAAAATAATGCCTTTTCTCTCTCTCTCTCTCAATTGTAGTAGAAAGCTTTCAGTGGACACTAGTAGTCTATAGCAAGCAGCGCTGCAGCAAACAAAGCAGAGAGTGGTGACCGAGTTCCTTACAGCAGAAGATGTGAACCCAATGGAAATCTATCTGAAAAATATGTATAGAGACAATCTGTTGACATGAGCACAGTTATGAGATTTCAATAAAGATTGAAACCAGTCTCGATAGTGGCCCTTTCCATAATAATGCATAGCATTGTACATGTCTGTAAGGATATGTGCCTTGCATTATGGAATACCATGGCAATTGATGTAAGGTCATTAGCCTCTATATACAAGTTGCCTTGTCATGAAGTTACTTCATGACAAGGCAACTTGTATTTGCTTACACTTGGATAAAGGATGATTATAAACCAAAGATGCCAAGAAAATAATTTCTTGGCATCTTTAGTTTATAATATAACTAAGTGGAAAAACTTTCAATGTTAGACCTTGGTCACATACTTTAAGGGTAGTGAAATTGAGGTAAGAGACAGTCACACCAGTTTGCACACAACAGATGCAATTGCAACATATGCTGGACTCAGCACATATCATAATTGCATCTAGACAGGATCTAGAACCCTCTGATTATCACCACTTTGGCTTTCTAAAGGATGCCATTTTGAAGACAAAGATAAGTGAAATAAGCTATTTGTAAAGAGCTCTGACACCAGAGTAAAATTTTTTTATTGAGATGGCATACAGAATCTCACTCAACAATGTCGACAGCAGAATGAAGGAAACTGCTGAATGACAACAAAATGTTTACAAAAGAAGGAGTATTAATCTGTGTAAAACCTGTGTTAAAAAATTATATTTTCTGAAAATAAAAAAAGGAGGCATTAATTTCATACTGTTCTTCATATATTGTTTGGCTGTAACCGCTACTATTATTATTGTTGTTACAGAGGGATCTCGGTGGAATCCAAAGACTCATCATGGAAGGTACAACTGAGACTATTTACATAATACCTATCATACTCTCCTTGAACACATTCACTAACAGATTCTAGCAACCCATTCTACACATTCACTCTCCAAGCAAAAAATTTAGTCCTGAGGCCTTTATTAAATTTTCTCAATGTCCAGCAATATTCCCTTGTTCTGCCCCTCCAACCAAGTGCCAAATAATTCCTCTGTATCAATCATATAAAGCTCAAACCTCTTGCAATCTATCCTCAGAGAGCACATTCAACATATCACTCACCATCTTGGTCACATGCCTCTCGATTCTCTCCATCATTTTGTCATCCCCAAGAAACCTAGGTGATCAGACCTGTGCACAAGTTATTAATCCAAATGTGACTGAATATCCAAGCCTTAAAAGGGAATGAAAACTTCCTTATCTCTGCATATTAACACGTTCATTAAAAAAAACAAATAATCCTATGAGCCACCTTTGCCACTTTTGCAATATGTCCTCATAACTTCAACTTCCTACCCACTGACAATATCAAATCTCTAGTTATACAATTTTCTGGGGTACAGTTCTGTCAATGTAGCATAAAGCCTGTAATTTTTTAACTCGAAATTTAATCTCACATCAATTATCTTTCCCATATTATGAGCCTATTTAAATCATTCTGCAGTCTCTTTACATTGCCTTGATTAACTATTACACTATCTAATTTTGCATAATTAGCAAGCATGTTTTCACTGATGTACAAATTAAATAGTGGTCCAAGAACATCCCTGCAACACACCACTAGTCACCCGCCTTCTACTCCTCTATATATGAGGTGCATCCACCTCAAAAGTAAAGTAAAATCTGTTCAGAATTTACTGCCAAATAATATATGGGAGAGGGGTCATGCATGTGTGGTAGCCCAGAGTGACTCATTAGCTGGCTGTTGACCATTTCACTTTCATTCTGTTATCTTCTATAAATAATTTATAATAAGTGCTGTGATAAAAAAAATCCCACCAGTTGCAAAGTTTGTGGTGTGGTGTGATAGGTTTTTGTTTGCAGAAATCCACAGTTCTGCAGATATTCATCTCTGTGACTTAATGCTTCAACAGGGTTTTTTTTTTTAAGGTTAAGAACTTCTAAAATCTTTTCTACAATTGTAGTATTTTATCCTTCCATTTATAACCTATATCCAGATCTATTAAAACTTTTTAATACAATTTTTCAGTTTTAAGAATCTTTCAACATCGGTCACTGTGTGGACTGCAATAAGATGAGTAAATTTTATATTTCAATGTGTGCTGATATTGTCTAAATTGTAAATTAAGTATTACTGTAAGATATTTGAGTGTGAAACATGGTGTTCAGATAAATTTCTTAGGCGATATTATCATAAATTCATTGCTTTTGTTAGCACTCTTACGCAACGTGGTGGTGAAAGGCAAATCACTGCATAGCTCTGTGTGGAAGACAAATAAAGTAAACGCAATGGATTGCTCAAAAATGGTACACTGCCATGAATGTAGTATATATGCATAGGAAGATGTTGTGCTTATTTATGTAGAGAGGCTGAATAAGAGAAAAGAATGAGTGTGGGTATGTAGGAAATGTGATATTCTGATGGACCATGAGGCTTAAATATCAGTTTAAATATGAGTAGGGAACATGACAGTTGAGTGTGTGAATGTTCAGTGTGTGTGTGAATGATAGCGAGAAAAAAAGCTTGAATGATGATAAAGCAGGTGATAACAACACTGAAAAACAGAGTGCAATTAATGGTAAGTGGAATTGACTGCGAATAAGTGTGTGTTCGGTTGATAAGGGTAGTAAAAGTTCAGTATGAGTATCAGTTAGCTAATGAAGCCAAAAAAAAAAAAAAAAAAAATCCCAGGGAGTTCTTTCAATAAGTAGCCATAAAAAAAATAGAATGATTATGTAGGATGGCATTCATTGGTATAAGGAGAAGTGCTGAAGAGGATACAGTTGAGATAGTTAATGAATGACTGTGAGTGAGGAAGATGTATATGGGGAAATAAGCAAAATTGCATTAATCAGGCTGTGGGAGGTGATGATATATCACCATGTATTTTGAAGAAATGTGCCAGGGAGTTGACATCTGCCTTGACATGTTTAATATGAGTCATACATGAGGTTAAGTTCCAAAGGAATGGAAAGAAGGCAGGATTGTACTTCACTTCATAAAGGAGGTGACAGAATTCAAGCATCAAATTATAAGCCAATCAATATCAGATGTTGTGGTTAAAGTGCTGGAGAGGCTGGTGAGAATCAGGATCTAGAAATGGCTTGACAACAATGGTATTACCTTTGATGGACAGCAAGGATTTGCTAAAGGGAGGCTATGTTTTAGAAATCTAATAACTTCATCATCATCATCACGCGTATCAAGGATTTAGGCCTGGCATGGCTATTCCGGACTTAGAAGTCATCGTTGAATCATTTAAGAGGACGTCCTGGTTTTCTTTTCCTAATGGCTTGTACTTTAAGGCTTGTTTTCGTAATCTTTCTGTTTTCATTCTTTGAACGTGTTCCATCCATTTATGTTTATAATTTTAAATTTTTTCTATTACTGGTTCTTGGTTTAATTCTTTCATAATTTCTTCGTCTCTTTTGTGATCAAATAGGGTATACTTTGCAGTTTTTCTCATAAACTTCATTTCTGCTGTTATTAATCTTTGTTTGTCTTTTTGTTTTATTGTCCCGATTTCACTTCCATATATTAAGACTGGTAGGGCTAATGTATTGCATACTTTTAGTCTGGTTTGTTTTTGAACTAGGTTTGGTTTAAATATAGAGTTAATTACACCTGTTATTTTTAAATATTTTGCAATTTTTACATTTATATCTTTTTCATTTTCATATGTGATCGTAGTTAAATGAATTCACCTGTTCTAAGATCTTGTTATCTATTACTATTTTAGTTCTTGCTGGATCTTGTCCTTTAAAGGCCATAGTTTTTGATTTCATCATCATCATCAAATTCCTGCCATGTACCCTCAAGGGGTGTACAGGATATGATAGTACTACATGAAAAAAATTACATCATTATTAATTTCCTATCTACAATTTTCCTCCAAATCAGTCTGTTACTTGTCAAGACTCCAACATTATCAGATCTTATATTTCTATCGTCTAAAGCATTTTGTACCGTATCAACCCACCTATATCTTGGTCTTCCTCTGGGTCATTTTGCTGCCAACCTGGCAGAGAACACTTGTTTTGCTAGTTTTTGATTTTTCTGTTGATATTATCATGCCATAATCTTTGGCTATCTCATTTAGATCTAAAACGGCTTTCTGTAAGTTATCTTCAGAATTTGTAATTATTATTTGGTCGTTGGCAAAAAGGAGGGTGTTTAAGTTCACTGTAGGAGAAAGTTTAATTCCTTGATGTATATTTTTATTCCATTTTATTATTATTTCATTTAAGTAAATATTAAAAAAGAGTTGCTGAGAGGGGGCATCCCTGTCAGACCCCTTGGTTTATCTCTCTTGTATATGATAGCTCATGATTTAATCTTATTTGTATTTGATTATTTTCATATAAACTTGTGATAGCTTTTAGGATATTATTTGGTATTTGTCTTTCTTTTAATATGTTAAATAATATGTTTCTTTATCAAATGCTTTTCAAAGTCAATAAATGCAATATGTCTTTCTAAATTGCATTCTCTTCTTTTCTCTATTATTAATTTTAGGCAAAAGGCCTGGTCTATACATGATCGTCCTTTTCTAAATCCATTCTGTACTTCTAAAATAAAGTTTTCGGAATACTTCATTAGTTTGCTATTTAAGAATCTACTATATATTTTGTAACAGGAATTTAGCATACTGATACCTCTATAGTTTTTAGGGTCATCTCTATTACCTTTATTAAAGATAGGAATCACAATTGCTTTTTTCTATTCTACTGGGGAGTTACCAGTTGTATAAATTTCATTTAAAAATAATAGGAATCTTTCTTTGAATCTTGTTCCTGCACATTTATATAGTTCTGAACCTAGCTTATTTTCTCCAGGTGATTTTCCGTTTCTTGTTTCTTTCAGGCTGATTTCTAATTCTTCCTTAGTTATTTCCTTTTCATTTTCGTTAACTGTTTGCCAGTTGTCTTTTTTAAAATATTTGTCTGTCCACAATTCTGTGTAGTAATTTAGAAATTCTTCTAATTTCAATTCGGTGTTTAATTTTATGTTTTCTTTGGTATCTGCATTTAAGTGTTTCAAAATCTTATATACATTGAGTCTTATTTTATATAAATCATGTTCTAAATTAGAAACAAATTTGTTCCATGATTCTCTATGTCTTTTTCTGACGTCTCTTTTAGCTATGGCTCTTATTCTTTTATATTCTATTTCATCTTCTAATCTTTTACTGCTTAACCATTTGTGATAGGCTTCTTTTTTCTTTTTGATTATGTCTTTGATTGTATCATCCCAGATCTTCATTTTTTCTTTTTATTGAATTTTTTGGTCTTTCCTAAGCTTTCATTTGCTGCTGCATTTAGTATCGTTTTTATATTAAGCCATTATATTATCTAAGTAAAATAAAACATTTTGTTTTGTTCTATTACTTAGATATTGGTTAATTCTTTGTTCATATAGCCATTGAACATTTGTTTTTTTTTAAATAACGAAACCTGTGGTGCGTTCATAATTATAAGAAACACACGTATAAACCACAGTGAAAATTATTTAATTGTAAATATTTCATCCTAAGTATCTTAGGACATCATTAGTACAGTATTTAAACAAAAATTAGGAAAACATACAGTTAGGGTGCATGATTACAATAGAATCTCATGAAAACGTGCATAACGTGCTAAAGTAGTAAAAAAAAAAAAAAAAAAAAAAAAAAAAAAAAAAAAAAAAAAATTAATTATTTAACACAGTTTTGTATGATAATTTCCCATACTTTAGGAATAGTAAGAACGTCATTGCGGTTTAGGTTTGGTCTGTGTAGTAGGGCTTCAGAACTTTCTTTGTATAAACGTTCATGTTTAAATATAGATCTATGTAAAAGTTTAGCCTTTTCCCAATGGATCCTATGGTTTGGATTTTCAATTCCGTGTTGAGAGAGGCCAGATTTCTGCGGTTTAAGAAGACAAATGTGGTCTTGATGTTCCGAGATGCGTTTCTGAACAGACCTACCTGTCTGTCCAAAGTAAGATAATTTGCATGAGCATGGAATCTCATAAACACCAGGTAACATCAAGAGTGAGAATTTGTCCTTAGGAGAAGGTAATAAGTTGTAAATTTGGTTGATAGGTTTGTAAGTAGTGGCAAAATCGTATTTCTTCATAATTTTGGAAAGACGTTCTGAGATGCCTTTAACGTAAGGTATGGGAATCCTATGCACTTCTTCCTGTCTGGTTTGATGTATGCAGAAGTGACTGATGATTTTTTGAGTTGTTTTGGGATTATATCCATTTAGGATGGCTGTATTTTTGATAACTTCTAATTCCTGGTTTAAAGATTCTTCAGAGGAGCAGAATTTGTGTGCTCTGGAAACTAGTGATTTAATAATGCCAGATTTCTGAGATGGATGATGAGCAGAAGAATTGTGAATGTAGCGACCTGAGAATGTAGGCATGCGAAAGACGGAAGTGGCAATGGAACCGTCTTCTTTTCTTTTGATGTGTAAATCCAAAAAAGAGATACCCTGTGGAGATTCTTTTTCTAACGTAAAGTTGATGCGATGATGAAGAAGGTTAATTTTATCTAGAAACAGTTGTAATTCAGGTTCGGGATGATTCCATACTGCAAATACATCATCGACATATCTTAGCCAAATTTTTGGTTTGGGTTCAAAAGTGAATATTTTTTCCTCAAGGTGTTCTAGAAACAAATTTGTTAGGTTTGGTGATAAAGGAGATCCCATTGCTGTTCCTTCCTCTTGCTTGTAAATTTGACCTTTCCAGGTGAAGTAACCTGATGCAATAAGAAACTTTTTTTTTTTTTTTTTTTTTTTTTTTACTACTTTAGCACGTTATGCACGTTTTCATGAGATTCTATTGCAATCATGCGCCCTAACTGTATGTTATTCCTAATTTTTGTTTAAATACTGTACTGATGATGTCCTAAGATACTTAGGATGAAATATTTACAATTAAATAATTTTCACTGTGGTTTATACGTGTGTTTCTTCTAATTATTGTACATTTGTGTCATTCAATAGTCTAGTTTTTATAAACAAATGTTTCAGATTTTCTTTCTGTTCTTGTTACTTGTAACCATTTAGGTGATAATCTTAATTTTATTTTAACAAGGAAGTGGTCACTGCTAATTTCATATCCTCTGTGAACTCTAACATCTAGTGAAAATTTTGATGTCTTTTCATTTAATATAAAATAATCTAATATTGATTTCCATCCTCTTGCTGCCCAAGTATTTTTATGTATGTCTTTATGTTTATAGAAGGAATTCATTATTTTTAGGTTATTATAAACTACAAAGTCAATCAATTTTTTATCATTCCTGTTTAGATTATGTTCTCCATGTATTTCTATATTATTACTAATTTTCGTGTTTCCAATTCTTGCATTTGAGTCTCCTGCTAAAATTACGTAATCATTTTTATTTATTTTATTATATATGTTTTGTAGCTGATTATAAAATTCAATATTATCCTGTTCTCTTTCTCCTTCTGGGGCATATAAACCAATTACTGTTAAATATGCCTCTATCTATTTTTATTCTAGCTTCTATTATTCTTTCATTCCATAATTTATAAAGTTATAACTGTTTTGAAAGGGAGTTATGAATCCAAATCATGACTCCTACTTGTGCTGTTTGGTCTCTGTCAACTCCACTGTAAGTTTCTCCTTTCACAACCCATATACGGTACTAACGTACTATAGGTTGACCAGCCAACCTCCTGTATATGGGCCCAACATAAAAAAATAAAAATAACAATAAAAAATCTATTTTTATTCTAGCTTCTATTATTCTTTCATTCCATAATTTATAATGTTTTAACTGTTTTGAAAGGGAGTTATGAATCCAAATCATGACTCCTGCTTGTGCTCTTTGGTCTCTGTCAACTCCACTGTATATCACATTAAAATTTTCGGTTCTCATAGTTCCTTTTAATTTCTTTTTGTTTCAGTGATTACTGCTATTTTAAAATTTCTTTCATTTAATAGTTGGTCTAATTCTATTTCTTTATATGCTATTCTTCTTACATTCCAGTTTGTTATGTGTATTATATTTTGTTGTTTCCATTTTTGTTTTACCTTTTCCATTCCAGGGTCGTTTTCCGTAAATTCAATCCGATTATCTTTTTCTGTCAGCTTACAAGTAGAAATATGTTCTCCATGTCAGGGAACTAGCCTGATGGAATAGTTCAGTGGTAGGGCTGCTATCTTAAGGCTTCTGAACTAGCCTGACGATGGAATAGTTCAGTGGTAGGGATGCTACCTTAAGGCTTCTGAACTAGCCTGACGATGGAATAGTTCAGTGGTAGGGTTGCTACCTTAAGGCTTCTGAACTAGCCTTCTTTTGAATTTAAACCCATAGGAGGGTTAGATTAGTAGGTTATAATAGGTTAGATTATAGAAGAATGATAGTATGGTTTATAGAGAGGCATGGCCCTCGAGTACTCTAATAGCATAAGAGTCATAAAATAAGAAGAGTTGGCTGATAAGGCCTTATAGGAAAGATTAAAGTAAGTGGATCTTCCTCAAAGTAAAAGAAGAAGAGGATAGATCTAACTAGGGATCCATGGGAGTGCCACTCCCCTTACAATCAAGATGATTGCCCCTTATGGGGCAATCATCTTGATTGTAAGGGAATCTACTTACTTATTATTCACAATCAATCATATTCACAAAGAAGATGGATTCACAGCAGTATACTTAGACTTTGCAAAGGCTAAGTATACTACTGTGTATCCATCTCCCACATTCAATGCTGCTGTCACCTTATTGTAATGAGTAAATACATTACTAAAACATGACCTCATTTGGATATTAGACTAGTGCATTGGATTGGATATTGGCTGTCTGATAGGTGTCAACAAGTTGTGTATGGCAGAACAATATTCCAGAAGAGGAAAGTCACTGGTGGTGTGCTTCAGGGGTCTGTTTTAGGACCACTGCTGTTTAGCTTGTATGTTAATGATATTCAGGAAGATTTAGATGGGATATTCAGTTGTATACAGATGATGCAAAGTTGTACTATGAGGAATAGAGCAGATGTTATGGTCTTACAAGAAGACTTGAACAGACTGAGTGAATGGACATGGGAGTGGGGATGCCATTTACTGCTGTGAAATGTAAAGTTTTAAAATTTGGAAAACAAAGACAGGATGTAAAATTTACTCTTGGTGGATATATGTTATTGGAGGTGGAGGAAATAAGAGATCTTGGGATGATGGTGGATAAGTATCTAAAATTTATAGGATATACTGCCAAAATTGTGAGGACAAGACAATGAATTCTGGCAATGATGTGGAGGACACTGACTTTTAGAAGTAAGGAGATTCCATTACCATTGTATAAGGCTCTGATTAGGCCACATATGGACTACTGTGCACAGATTTGGTCACCTGATTTTCAAAATGATGAAGAAATGTTGGAGAAGGTCCAGAGGTGATTGACCAAAATAGTTTCTGATCTCTGGAATGTTGAATATGATAAAAGGTTGAGAAGATGCAATTTGCAGAGTCTAGTAGATAGAAGGAAGAGGTGTGATATGATAGAGACATACAAGTTGGTAAGAGACTGTTACAGGATTAAAGTTGAAGAGGTTATTCATAAAATAGTAGAAACTGAGAGAGAAAACAAGAGGTCATCCTTGGAAGCTGTATATAGAGGGCATTAGCAAGGGAGTGAGAAGCAGGTTTTTTGCATGGAAAGCTGTGAATGATTGGGATGCATTACCTGAGAGCATGGTGTCCGCAGAGAATTTGAATGTTTAAGACACTGTATGATGAACTGTGTGTAGTGGTACACTCAGGATTTAATCTTGGGGAGGGGGGGGGAGGCCGAGTTGAGTAGAACAGCGCTTCCCAAAGTGTGGGCCACGGCCCCCTTGGGCGCCATAGGTTTTGTTGAGGGGGGCTGTGAAATAACGAAAACAAATTTAAAATGCTTTAAGACTAAGTAGATATTTTATTTTAAAAGAAATGTATTTAACTTTTATTATTTCTTTTTTGTTATTTTTTATATTTTAATGGAAAAATTCACACATTGGTGTTGGTTCATAAACTTTGCTTCCTGCGTATTTCGGCGCTTAATGAATATTAGTAAATATTGCTTATTCATATGTTTCATTTCAAAGCAGTGGTTAATTGTATTTACTTCGAATGCTCTCCAGGGAAGCTCCACATCTTCCTGTCCCTTTCATCACACGTTCGTAATCAGGGACTGTTGATATTGACTTTATATACATATCAAAACTCGTTTTATATTATCACTGTCATCCGAGCTAGTTTTCTGTTACCAATAAAAGTTTCGCATACACTTCACAGATGAAAAAAAAAGCTTAAACAAGTTCATGTGGGGAGATAGTAACTCGCTTGCAGTGGTAAACAACACGCCCTCCTGCAGAGGCAATAAAAACAAGTACTTTTATTATGCCAGTGAATAAGGTATGAGGAGTCTGTGTAATGTATTTCTCAACAAATAGTGCAATTACAGACAACTGGGATAAAAACACACTAATTAATCAATCACATTTCCCCTTATACAGAAACTGTGCTGTATAGACTGAAACAAAACCATATGTTGCATGGGCAAACACAGTATCTAACTAAAGGGGGAAAGAATAGATTATAGAAGAATGATAGTATGTTATTAATTAGATGTGAGTTCGATTTCCCAAGGCAGCAATAAAATTCAACTGAACGTGTTAAAATTCCTAAGAGTGTTAAAACTAAGTAATATATATATATATATAATGAATGTTATGGCAGTTTCACACATGGAATTCGGTTGAATAGAGTTAGCATTTCAACTCAATTGTCAGCTATGATTTTGTATGCTTTTATCTTTCGGTTGAGCGATCTTTTGTTAATACCGCACCAATCATATGCACGTTTTAATAACCTGCCTTTGCTGTCTGTTTCGCGTTAGGCTTAATTACCTTAAAGGGAGAAAAGTCACAAAAGAGAAAAATGTTCCTGGTCCAGGGATTCCCTTATTCAGGTAATATTCACTAATTTCATGTTATCAGTCTGTAGTGCGCCAGAATCGGGTAAGTGGTGATATTATTTGATCTATTCTACGTTAAAAAAATTAACCCTGAGATGGATAAGTGGCTGATAAAAAATTTAAAAAAATTCCCACGAACAATCAGAAGAAGCAGAAACAGACTCAAAAAAAAAAAAAAAAAAAAAAGGACAGTATTTCATATTTTACCAGAATAGCCCGCATCGTCTTCAGAACCAAACGGTAAGAGGCAAAAAATGTAATATATGCATTTGATTTTTGTAATATTCGCTATGTATGTTTTGTATTGAATATAAATACAATAAATATTATAATAATATATATCTCTATTACGATTTTTTTTCGAGGGGGGCCGTGAAATATTTTAATTTTTGCAAAGGGGGGCCCTGACATCCAGAAGTTTGGGAAGCACTGGAGTAGACGATTTGAGAATACACTCTAAGCATCGCATATGACCAGTGACTGAGCATGTACAATGATCGCTAATTCATAAGTAGTACAGAAATAGAAGACACGATGCAACATAAATTTAAAAAAAAACGAATTTTAATTTGGAAAAGATTTTTGGAAAATTTTCTAGTGTTTTTTCCTTTTTTTTTTTTTTTTTTTTTTTTTGCGGGGGGGTCCCTTTGCCTCCTCCCTGGGTGTGCCATTGGCTGTGTGTATGACCAAACGGACCTCCTAGATGTAGTTTTTGACTCCATGGGGTCTTAGAATAATAATAATAATAATAATAATAATAATAAAACTAAATGCAAATCTTTGTTAAACTTTTTTTGCCATATTCTTATAAAAAATTATTTTTGTTGGACTTTTTCTAAATATTTAACAATATTTCATGTGTAATTTATTGCATTTGTAATATCTTCTCTAGATATTTCATTCATAGAAGGATTTACATCAATGTAATCCAATAAGGATCAAAGCCAAATAACTGGGAGGAGACCTCCACATCACCTTTCATGAATGCAGAGAACCGAGTGGGGCTTCTGACCTAATATCCAATCCTCACCTTCATGTGGTGCACCCTGTTAGTAGGTATTGAACGAACAAGGATGGGCTGGAAATTTGGGACTTGCTTGATCAAATTATACTCTCTATTGGCTTAAACCACAAATGCATATGATGGTACAACATGATGAGATTTCATACTGGCTGGGGCATCACCTGGTTAAACAAGCCCACTCCCCCACTTTTTTTTCATCAGAGAACCAGGGCAAAGTCAAAGCGAAAAGTCAGCTACTGGAAAAGCTCCAACTCAACAGCTAGAAGAAGAATAAACCCAACATCAGAAGAACTGAAGTGGGAACCATCAATATAAGGATGGAAGGAAATTGAACTTGCAGAAGAACTGGAAAAAAGTACCACATAGACATAATTATCATTACTGAGACAAAGAAGAAAAACAGGTGAGATCTTACTAAAGAATAAGTACAGGATGTTATTTTCAGGCAATAATGATTAAGGAAAGGAAGGAGTAGCAATAGCATTCAACACCAAACATGAAGATAAACGTCTTGATTGGAAGGCAGTTTCAAGTAGAGTTATGTGGACAAACTTCAAAATGAGGACATGGACAATGAAACTTTGTGCCTATGGTCCTTCAGGAGGTTCTTCCAAGGAAGAAGTGGAGTAAAATTTTGATCATTAGAACACGAAGCTAACATAAAGAAAATGGAAAAATTGGTCCTTGTTGGAGATCTGAACAGCAGAGTAGGAAATGAATCCCACCAGGCATATAAGAGCATTTTGGGAAAATTTGGAGAAAAGGGCAAAGCTAATAAGTATTTGTAAGTATTTACTGGACTTCTGCTCAGGACATGGACTAATCATTACTAACACAATGTTTCAACATAAAGATGCACACAAGTTCACATGGAGAGAAGACACAAGAAATAAAAAAGCCTCATTGACTATGTCAATGTTGCTAGTGATATCCATGCTTGTTCAGGATACAAGAGTGTACAGAGGATTTTAAACTGGACAAAAATGGATATCATATTGAAAAGAACAGTATGTAAGAAACGAGTGGATAAGATTATGTGTTCATCACACATGTTGAATTTGATTTAAACGGTATTGAATCGGACACAGATTGATAAGAAAATAACTATTTATTAACTTAAAAGCTAATATTTCACTGGTATTATATCCAGCATCTTCAGCGCACACAAACAAAGTGGATATAACACCAGCAAAATATTAGCTTTTAAGTTAATAAATAGTTATTTTCTTATTAATCTGTGTTCGATTCAATACCGTTTAAGTCAAATTCAACATGTAAGAAAGTTTTAAAAAGAATTAAAGTTGAGCAGCTTTTAAAAGTAAATTGTAGACTCGACTAATACAAACATTATTGAATTAAAAATGAAACAAACTGAAAACATGAACCAAACCTTGGAGTCACAGTGGCAAACTCTGAAGAAGAAGAAATTGATTGATTCAGCAAGGGAGATATGTGGTGAAGTTGTCTAAAAGGATAGAAAAATACAAACACCATGGTGGACACAAGAAGTTAAAGAAGCAGTCCTGGAAAAGAAGAAAGCATACCAAAAGTTCCTAGCAAATAAGTCGGCAGATGCCCTAAAAGAACACAGAAAAAAATGTGAGAGAGCTAAGCTGTGTGTAAAAGTAGCTAAACAAAAGTCATGAGAAGACTCTGGTAAGAATATAGAAAATAAGTATCAGGAAGGTGGCAAAATGTTCTTTAGGCTACTGAAGAAGCTTAGAAATGGAAGAAAGATTACTGTAAAAGGAATTAATGATGATAAAGTGACATGAAAACTGAAAATAAGGATATCCTAGATGTCTGGAGTAATTACATCGAAAGACTGTTAAACAAACCAAGCAGTGATGGAACCATACTAGAAAATTTTCAAGAGGAATGCAAAATACATATCAATACTTGAGGTAGAAAAAGCTGTCAAAACCTTGAAATGTGGAAAGGAAGCCGGAGTAGATGATATTTGACCAGAAATGCTTAAATATGGAGGTATAAAAGTTTTGCAGTGGCTATGTTGCATAATTCAAGGCTCTCATAGTACCCACCCAAAAAAAGGGAATAAAACTGAGCGTGGGAAATACAGAGCAATTTCTTTACTAAGTGTTCCAGGTAAGATTTATGCAAGCATACTTGAAAAGAGGTTGAGAAAGATTATGGAAGAGAAACTCAGAGAAGAAAAAGCTGGGTTCAGGCCAAATAGTGGTTGTCAAGATCAGACTTTCACTTTAAGACAAATAGTTAAGTAATCATGGGAATATGACAAAGATCTATACTTAAGTTTTGTAGATCTGGAAAAGGCATACAACAAGGTGCCCAGAGAAAAGCTTTTCAAAATATTATATTATTATTTGAATGGCTAATGTAGCCTGCTTTCATTTAGGAATGCCCCTTTTTTTATAATGTCATTGGCTCTTTACTCAAATCTTAAGGCATTACTGAAGACTTATACCAGCCAGAAGCATTAGTATTGCTGGTGTTGCACTACCTTACCTCAGTCCTGAAGATACTTTCAGACACAAACTTTGTTTGCTCACACTTGGATAAAGGATTAAACTAAATTTATTATATTCTAACCAAGTGAAAAATAAACTTTCAATCCCCTTTAATAATAATAATAATATTATTATTGTACATATAAAAAAAATATATATAAATTTTTTTATATATTTTAAATAATAATAACATTATTATAATAATAATAATAATAATGTTATTATTATTATACATATAAAAAAACCCTGAGTTTTTTCAAATAATTCCCCCACCTTCCCAAAACCCCTTTCATTTAACAGCCTAACAGCAGATGAATGTATATTGCCGGGATTAGGAGACAGAAAACAACATAAAAAAAAAAGGTATGTCTGAATTTTCCTCCTATATTATTCTTCATATATTGGTTTTATAAGTCTTCAGTAATGCCCTAAAGATTTGAGTAAAGAACCAATGACAATGTAAAAAAAGGGGCACTCCTATGAAAGTAGTCTATATTAGCCATTAAAATAATAGTTTATTTTAGAAAAGTAATGGGAATTTAACCAGAAATAATACCTCTTATACTTTTCAAAATACTTCAATTATATGGGGAAAATAGAATATTATACAAAGCATAGTCTATATTTAAGTTGTAAGTCAGCCATTAGAATTGAAGGAAATATAGGAAAACGGTTTGATGTAAAATCAAGGGGTTAACACAAGGATGCACATTATCTCTGCTCTTATTCATCATCTATATGGATCACATTATGAAAGAAAGTGGCATCAAGCCTGATATTAGAACTGGAGATGTCATACTTAACTCATTGCTTTATGCAGATGATATTTGTAATCCTAAACATATCTAGTGCAAGTCTCCCAGATTCTCTAATTAAACTGAATAACAGCTGTAACAAATTTGGCATGAAAATTGGCAATAAAAAGACTAAAACTATGTAAATAGGCAGGAACATGGGAATGTGGGGGTGGTGATGAAGAAATGTATAAACAACTTGGATTAGTCAACAAAGGAAGAGTAATTATTATGGGCGATTTCAATTATGGTGGTATAGATTGGAATGAAGAGATAGCATTTGGGAATAAGGAAAATGACTTTTTCGAGTTCTTCAGAGATAACTATCTCAGGCAGAAGTCAAAAAAAGGCAAGCGAGGATCAAGAGTTCTAGATCTCATCAGAGGATGTAATTGTTAGAAGAGTTTCACATTTTCCTCCAGTTGGTGAAAGTGATCATGAAGTAATCACCTGTGTTGTGGCTAGTCATATGTAGACTTTTGAGAGGAAAGGATATATGTGGAATTATAAGGCTGATGATTATGACAAGCTTAGGATACAACTTCGTTGAGAAGTAAGGAAATAAGTGCTGCATCGGAACTTACAAAGAAATACATAACAGCATCAACGTACGAATGTATCCCAAAGGTCAAAAGGCTGAATAACGTAGGTGTAAAATGGATGAATGTGGAGCTTAAGCATGAAATCTGGAAAAAGAAAGTACTTTGGAGTAAGTACAAGATGAATAATGGTAATCAGTCACATGAAGAATTTTTGTTTTTTTTCCTTACTCAGTAAGGAAAACAAAAATAGAGTATGAGCAGAAATTGGCAAATCAGGCTAAGAAAAACCCTAGAGAATTTTTTTTAGATATGTGGCAAGTAGAAGGAAGAATGATCATGGAAAGACGAAGTTAAGGGATGAAAGTGGTAGAATGGTAACTGCTGCAGAAGACACTGTTGAAGTATTCAGTGATCAATTTATAAGGATGTTTCATCCTGATCAGGGTGGAATCATGAGGAACTTAAGTGTAGAGGACATAGGAGAGGATAGCTTAATTGTGAGTGAGCAGGAGGTATTTGAGGAAATAAATAACCTTGATGTTAATAAGGCAATAGGATTTGATGACATATCACCACATATCTTATGAAACATATTTGATGACATATCTTAAGGAATGTTCCAGGGAACATTCCTTAGGGAGTGGAAGGAGGAAAATTGTTCAACTGCATAAAGGTGGTGATAAGGCTGTAGCTTCAAATTATAGGCTGGTCTGTATATCTGGAGTTGTGGTGAAGATCATGGAGAGATTGGTGAGAAGCAGGATACAGAAATGGGTTAATAACAGCAGTATTCTCTGTGGTTATCAGCATGGGTTTGTTAAAAGGAGATCATGTTTCACTAACTTACTTATGTACTATAACAAGGTGACAAATACCTTGGACAAGGGAGATGCAAATACAGTGGTGTACTTGGATTTTGCAAAGGCTTTTGATAGACTGCCACATGACAAGCTCTTAAATAAATTGAAACAGATGGGATTGGATAACAGACTTCTGTGTTGGATCAGTGACTGGTTGTCGGATAGGTATCAGAAAGTTGTATATGGAGGTGTAGTATCTCGAAAGGGAAAGGTCACCAGTGGTATGCCGCAGGGGTCAGTTTAGGGGCCATTGTTGTTCAATTTGTATGTTAATGATATTGGGTTGGTTTTAACTAGTGATATCCAACTGTTTTTGGATGATGCAAAACTGGGGAGAGCAATGCACAGTCATAATGCCTGACAAGAGGACTTGAATAGATTGCATGAATGGGCAGGTAAGTGGAACTATCAGTTCAATGTTGCCAAGTGTAAGGTTTTGAAATTTGGTAAGAAACCATGGGATGCAAGGATACACTTAGTGAAAATAATGAAGTATTTTTTCACCAAGTGAAAAATTTCAAGGATACACTTGGTGAAAATAACGAAGTATTTTTTCACCCAAGTGAAATAATACTATTATTTCACCCAAGTGAAATAATAAAAAATAACGTTGTATTTTTTCACCAAGTGAAAAATTTCACTTGGTGAAATTTTTGTGGCCACTGAATTTCAGGGGCCACATTGCACAAGTTGTGAAGACATCACATCGAATAATCGCAATGATGAGGAGAACCCTGACATGCAGAAATAGAGAGGTTATGATTCATTTGTATAAGGCCTTGATCAAGGCCTCATATGGATTATTGTGCACAGATTTGGTCACTGGGTTTTCATGGTGACTGTCAGTTCAATGTTGCCAAGTGCAAGGTTTAGAAATTTGGTAAGCAACGATGGGATGCAAAGTATACACTTGGTGGGGAAACTTTAAAAGAAGTAGAGGAGATGACAGATCTAGGAGTGATGGTGGACAAGCACCTGAAATACAGAGGCCACATTGCACAAGTTGTGAAGACATCACATCGAATAATGGCAATTATGAGGAGAACCCTGACATGCAGAAATAGAGAGGTTATGATTCTATTGTATAAGGCCTTGATCAGGCCTCATATGGATTATTGTGCACAGATTTGGTTGCTAGGTTTTCATGGTGATGAGGATATGTTGGAAAGGGTACAGAGAAGATTCACAAAGGTAGTCAATGTAGTCTTTGGAATATGGAGTAGGAGGACAGATTGAGAGAATGTAAGTTGCAGAGCCTCATGAATAGACAGAAGGGGGGGGGTATGATTGAGACATATAAGCTGGTAAGGGGTTGTTATCAGGTAGACATGGAAGAGATTTTTCATAGAATGGGAGAGGGGAGTAGAACAAGAGGCCATTGCTGGAAACTGTAAAAGGAGGGTGTGAGCAAAGGAGTGAGAAGCAGGTTCTTTGCATAGAGGGTGGTTGGTGAGTGGAATGCATTGCCTGAGTGTGTTGTGGATGTGGACACATTGAATCAGTTTAAGACGTGGTTGAATGAGCATTGTATGCAATAGTGAGCACCTCCCACGATGAGTCTGCGACTCCATGGAAGTCAAATGTTAATAATAATAATAACATAAAAAACTTCAGCTGCATTTTGAATGGAAATCCTATATAACAAGTAAAATATTTCAGCTATTTAGGCACAGTTTTTTGTAAAGATGGCAAGTCAGATCTGGAAATAGACAATAGAATAAGCAAAGCATATGGGGGATAGCCAGCTGAATAAATTTATATGAAATAAGAGAGAAATTAGACAAAACACCAAACTAGCAGTATACAAGACAGTGTTTAAACCAGTTTTAAGTTATAGATCTGAGAGTTGGGTTAGAAATAAAGCACTTGATCAAAGACTAGAATCCAAAGATATGAGGGTTCTGAGAAAAATTAGGGGAATGAACCAATGGCATCAATTGCAGGATCATATTAAAAATTAAGATATTAGAAAGGAACCTGACATTATTAGCATTCAAGTATGTGTCAGCAGAGCTAATCTAAAGTGGTATGGCTACTTAAATAGAATGGGTGAAGAAAGATTAGCAAAACAGGTGTTTGATTCCAAGATGGCAGGAAAGAGACCCAGAGGAAGACCAAAGTCTTAAGTGGATTGATTCGGTCAGAAGTGGCTTAGAAGCATGAAATGTTAGATATGACAATATTGGAATGCTCACAAGTAATAGATTGCATTGGAGGAAAATTGTTGACCTCGGGGTGATCAGGAAACTGATGATGATCATCAAAACTACCTGCACTATCATAATCATTTTCAAATTTGTCACATGGTTTTTCATTAATCCTATTTTTATAAAATGCATCAACAACAGCTAAATGAATGTCATGTTAAGGTAGAGTAAATTTTCAACTGGGCTTTCAAATCCAAATTTCTTAAAAGTTCAACATCAAGCATTTGTGCATCATGCATCACTCGCATTCCATATGTCATTATTGCCACAATATATCTTGTCAAATTTATTTCCAATTCTTGCATTAAATAGCTACATTATCTTTAACATCAATTAATGAACAAACAATTTCCAGATATACAAAGTAATCCCAAATAACAAATTTTTTTGCATTATCTGAATGAACAACAATACTGAAATTTAATTTCTAATATTGGTCCATTCATCAAAAGTAAAACTAAAATTTATGGTGATCCAATTCTTAATTCTTTAATTTTTGATATTTGCACTTTTTTCTTTTTTTTTTAATGTTCATAGAAATCCAAAATTAACTTCAAGATATCTGACTAGTTATTTGGCAATACATATCTGCTATGAGATTGATTCACACATAAATTCACTATTAGCACCATTGTTTGAATTGAGATTCCATCTTTGGTAGCCAATTTAGATGCAATCTTACTTAAATTGTTTGTTTTATAAATGTCTAAAATTAACAGGTCAGCCTTAACGTTTTTGGGCTACCTGAAGGCTCTTTGTTTTAAAATGTAATTCATGAATATGATAAATGTCTCATAAGCCCACTACTGTTTGATCCCTTACATCTGCTTTGGACAATAATTATACTGGACTGCTTCCTCATTTTTATATTAAATGTTTCCATACTTCACACTGATTTATTTTCATTATGAAGGATAATATTAAAATTATAAAACAGTTATTTTATCTTGCAAACAAATTATCAAATATGACAAATTTAAAACTAAACATGAAAAATAACTTCGCCATACATTAAAGAATGAAAGACTGTTCACCACTGGCAGAGATTTTTTATTTAACTAACGGACTGCTGCCTGATAAGAGAACAATTCTATGAACGAACTGACTCAGAGTGGCTAAAGGTAATAAAAATGTTGAATGCATGTGGCTGTTTTGTCGAACTTCATTTATAATCACATTAGTCATATACTATCTCAACGAAAATATCTGGACACCCCTTCATAGTAGTGGATATATAGAATGGTTCCATAAGTTTCCAGCCTGAGTAACTTTTAGAGGTGATAGAAAGAAAACAACTGTATCACTTTTCAACATCATCTCCCTTTACTTCAACACACTTTTCACATCTTTAAATTAACATTTTTATCCCCTTGAAAATATAGTCTACTTTTGTCTGGCCTAAAACTGCATCTTCACCACATTGTCATCTGCAAATTTTCTTCCTAGAAGGTCTTTCTTCAGTTTCAAGAAGAGTTAGTAGTCACTGGGTGCTAGATCTGGGTTGTAGGATGAGTGTTCAATCTCCTGGAAGCCACAGTCCTTCACTGCAGCCTTCGCAACAATAGCCATATGGACTAAAGCATTGTTGTGAAGCAGGCAAACATCATGACTCAGCATTCCTCGTCTCTTCTCTTTTATGACATCATTCAGTTTGTGCAAGAATGAAGCATAATATTCTGCATTCACAGTGGTATTCTTTTCCTTGAAGTCAATCAAGAGAATTCTCTGGCAATCCCAAAAGACTGTTACCATGATCTTCTTGGTTGACTGAGTGACCTTGGCTTTTCTCAACGGTGCTTTGCCTAGTTAGCATAACTCCTTGGATTCCCTTTTGGAAAGAGGTTCATAATAAAGGACCATGGTTTCATTCCCTGTAACGATGGATTCCAGCACTTCTCTCTGATTCCCTTGGCAAAGCTCTAAAAACTTGAGGGAATAGATCACACAATGCTCATTCTGAATTGAAGAGAGAAGTCGGAGCACCCACAATGCACTGATCTTCGTCATGTGAAGCTTTTCATGAATGATGTGAAAGACAGTTGTTATAGAAAGTCCCAACCTTGCTGAGATTTCTTTGATTTTCAACCATCTATTACTGAGTAGTTCCTCCTCAACAAGAGAGACATTTACCTCAGTCATCACGTCCACAGGCCGACCATCATAAGGATCATCATGAGGATAGATGCTCTCTCTTTCTAGGTGAAACCGTTTGGCCTATTCCTTCATGTTGGAATATGAAGGAGAAGCTTCCCCATGCAATCGCTGTTTGATAGCACTTGGAGAAAACCTCTCTTTAGTGAAAAACCTGATCACAATGTGGTACTCAATTTTGAACATTACAACCACTTAGTGTGCCATGTGTTAGTCAAACGAGTGCCTCCAACAGAATGACGTAGGCAGAGAGTTGAAACTGGTATACTAAGCTCCCCATAGATGGTACTATCTGTCACACACAGCATTTTAAAATTGGTGAATTTTGTATGTCAGGCAGGAAACTTCTGGAACCTACCTGGTACATCACAACCATTGCTCATATAAGTATAAAAGGAAGCAAATGGTCTTGCAATCTTCATAGACAAACATTAGCAGTACAGGTGGCCATATTGAAGAGCTTGGTGTACATTCTAATAAATTATGGAGGCAACTACCATGCTATGTTAATAACTTCAGTTTAATATAAACCAAAATAATCGCTCGATGTTTCAGCTTTCATATCAAGGTCATTATCTGCAGTAAATATACAAGGAGACAAGGAGTTGGAACAAACAGTCATTGTGCCCATCTTAATAAGATAGGAACTCCTTTTGCTACAATGACTGCAGCAATCATACTGGGCATATTTTTCATGAGTGTATGATAGCAATCAATGGGAATTTTGGACCATTCTTCCAGTAGGCATGTAATGAGGCCCTGAAATGGTGTGGAGTAGATGTCCCTGGACCTCACCTGAAGTTTCAGTTCATCCCACAGATGTTCAATTGGGTTGAGATCAGGGCTCTGTGGAAACCAGTCAAGCGTGGTGACATTCGTATCCACAAACCACACAGTTACAGCAGCCTTATGATGCAGTGTATTGTCTTGCTGAAAGAGAAAATGGTCAGTTCCAAAGAAACAAAGTAGGAAATGTGTTGTCCAGAATGTTCACCTCTCGGAGTTCAAATGTCCGTGGCACCACAAACAGAGACCTGAGGCAAAACCAGAAAACACGGGTCCATACCATCACACTGCCACCTCCAAATTTCGTAGTTTGGATTATGTATTCTGGTAAGAGACCTTCACTGGGCATCCAACACACCCACATCAGCCAATCTGCTTAATAAAGGTGTAGCGTGATTTGTTGACTCACAACACAGTAATTCGAGTAATGTGGGATTTGCATATTGTGGTCCTACCATGGAAGCCCATGTTGTGAGCCTCGGCTCAGAGTTTCAGGCAATGACTCTAATACAAATCTCTGCATTCAACAAGTCAGCCAACGAATGGTGATTTTTACATATTATCCTTCGTAGTACCTTACAGTCACATTCAGTGAGTGTGGTGGGTCGCCACTGTGGGTAGCACTTGTAGTTGACTCCCTGCACTTCTATCTCGGTATGATATCACTGATTGTTGACCTAGGATGGCTCAGTTTGTCAACAATTTGCCAACAGATAGGTCTGCAACATGGCATCCTATCAGAATGCCTCTTTCAAACTCAACTCTGTCAGATGCCTCCTTGCAGCAATTTCATTTGGACACAGTTGTACTGACTTAGGAGCATCATATTTCTCCCATTTATATTGGCTATAAACATGTCACCCATTACATGGCACCTTGCCCAAGGAGCGTTTATTGACCTTTGTTTCCAAGCAGTGTATGCTCAAGTCACACATTAACACTATTAACACTACTGGTGAAAAATACTATTAACACTACTGGTCAACTATTAACACTAACGGTGGGAAAAAAAAAAAAAAAAAAACCTACTACATCAAAGCTATCAGATAAGTTAACAAAAGTTAGGCTAGAGATTACTCACAGATAAATTATAACAAAAAACAGTGGGAATGATGATTAATATATGAAATGAGGACTGAAATTATTGCTTAGAGTCCTAAAGTGAGAGTTAGCGGAGAACTTGAAACAGAAATTATGTGGGCTGAATGTGCACCATCCATATTCTTGGGATTTTTAGGCCACCGTTATTGTTTAGATTAGGATGATTGAACAAAATTTCACAGACTTCCTTAAATTTGCTTTCATATTAGGTTTTTGCATGATGTAAGGAACAGATACCATTTCAATCAATTTGGCATACAGAGTTAAAAGTGCAATCTGAGTGGCCTGATTTATGGAAACTAATAAAGAAAAGCTTATAGCTAAATTTCAGCCACAAATAAGAGAGATGAGTAGAATCAACCACCTGCAAGTAACTACCATGTGATCAATCTGTCCAGCCAAGCCTAAAAAACAGTGAACTTTACAGTAGCACTGAGAACAGTTAATAAACTGGATGTTATATACCATATTGAAAGGAGGATTAAATTTCTTCCAACTAACATAATTGACAAAGTCATTTAGAAACTTGTAGCATTTTGAATAATACCAAAGCAATACGTAGCAATCTCACCAAAATAGAACTGGCAGCCATCAAGTCATTAAAAGCTACTAAAGATATTCATTATAACACAGGGGCACAAAGGTAATGCTATGGTTGTCTTAAACAAATCAACTTACTTTCATTAAACAAATCAATTAGTCACTGACAGCAAACTTATCAACTTGAAAACTACAATCCAACTAACAGAGTTAAAAAGAAAACTGTTAAATTACTTAAATCTGTCACTTCTTGGCCATCAGACACTGTTAAAAAGCTATTACCACAAAATTTAATAATTTTGGCAAATCAAGCCTCTCGAATCATGCTCTTAACACTCTACATCAAACTGAATGGAAAAGTATCTGTATATATTTATGTACAAAAACCTGGCATGAATGCACATTTAAGGAAGCTGTGAAATTTTGATCAACCATCCTAATCTGAACAATAATGGTGGCCTAAAAATTCCGAGAATACAGATGGCACACATTCAACCCACATAATTTCTGTTTAAAGTTCTCAAGCAAATCCTCAGTTTAGGACTCTAAGCAATAATTTCAGCTCTTATTTCATATGTTGACCACCAGCCATACTGTTTTAGTTCTAAATTATCTGTGAGTAATCTCTAGCTTAACTTTTCTTAATTTATCTGTTAGTAATTTCTAGCAAAGAGATAACAGAACTTTAGCTTTGATGTAGTAAGGTTTTTTTTTTTTCACCAGAAGTCAGGCCAGTAGCATTAATGGTTGACTAAATTAGTTTGAATTTAGCATACTATGTGTATTGTAATGTAGCTTGTCTCTTTGTGTATGTTATGGACTAAATGATTAACAGGTATTATTTATAATGCCCAGCCATTATGAATAATGACAAACAAAACTAGACACTGTAATAAATTTCATGTTGTTTATCATAATTCATCACATTGATGGGTTGATATGAATACTGTTATCGTCTGGTCAGGCAAAGTGATAATAATGATACCTTTTTGGCAGTATTAGAAGCAGTATGGGTTGGAGGAGGAGGAGGAGAAATTCTTCAGATTTCTTTTTGTTGGGAGATATGAAGGGAACTTTGCCCAGGTCACTCACATTGTACATCAGATATGCTGATTTTGTAAAAATTTATAAAATCAGCATATCTGACAATGATAAAAAAAAATGAAAGAGTCAAAAACTAAAGTGACTTGGCCCATAACATATAAACATCATATAAGGGCATTGTAATATGCATATGGCAATTTGATTAAAAATTATGTTCACACTGAAGAAATATTTCAGATATTGCACGATGCCCATATTGCTATTAGCCATTGCAGCAGAAACCACATGTAAAAAGAATTAAGTACAAAATATAAAAATATTACAAGGAAGATGATCGTAATTTAGGTTAGTTTAGGAGTTTTTTTTTTTTTTTTTTTTTTTTTTTTTTTTAAATCAAATTGTCCAAAGGGAATCTAGCTTTATTCATAATGTCTGGTCAAATTCTTAATGAAAAAAGCATAGTTTTTTTTTTTTTTCAAATCATCATCACCATCATCATCATCATCAAATTCCTGCCATGTACCCTCAAGGGGTGTACAGGATATGACAATACTACATGAAAAATTTACATCATTACTAACTTCCTATCTACAATTTTCCTCCAAATCAGTCTGTTACTTGTCAAGACTCCAACATTATCAGATCTTATATTTCTATCGTCTAACACACTTTGTACCGTATCAATCCACCTATATCTTGGTCTTCCTCTGGGTCGTTTTCCTGCCAACCTGGCAGAGAACACTTGTTTTGCTAATCTTTCCTCTCCCATTCTATTTAAGTGACCATACCACCTGAGATTAGCTCTGCTAATGCATTCCTGGATGCTGACAATGTCAAGTTCTTTCCTAATATCCTCATTTTTAATATGATATTGCCATTGATGCCATCTGTTCACGCCTCTAATCTTTCTCAGGACTCTCATATCTGCGGTCTCTAGTCTTTGGTCAAGTGTTTTACTTCTGACCCAGCTCTCAGATCCATAAGTTAAAATTGGTTTGAACACAGTCTTGTATACAGCTAATTTAGTGTTCCGACTAATTTCTTTCTTATTCCATATGAATTTATTCAATTGACTTCCCACGATACCAGCTTTGCTGATTCTGTTGTCTATTTCTATATTTAGTTTACCATCTTCAGTAAAAATTGTGCCTAAGTAGCTGAAATGTTTTACTTGTTCCACAGGTTCTCCATTCACAATACAGTTGATATTTTCAATGATTCTGCCTATTTTCATTGTCTTTGTCTTTTTATTGCTGACCTTCATACCATATCTATTACAACAGCTATTCAATTTAGTCAGAGAATCTTGCAGACTTGTAGCAGATTTATTTAGAAGTATAACATCATCCGCATAAAGCAAAGAGCTGACATTAACATCTCCAATTTTGATATCAGGTTTAATACCACATTCCTTCATAATGTGATCCATACAGATAATGAATAACAGAGGGGATAATGTACATCCTTGTCTCACACCAGATTTAACATTAAACCATCTTCCTGTACTTCCTTCAATTCTAACTGCTGACTCACAAAACAAATAAAGACTAAGTATTGCTTGATATAATGCCCCATTGACACCATATAACTGCAGCGTATTGAATAGCTTCTCTCTTGGCACCTTGTCATATGCCTTTTCCAAATCGACAAAACTTAAATACAGATCTTTGTTATATTCCCATGCTTTCTCCACTATTTGTCGTAAAGTGAAGATCTGATCCTGACAGCCTCTATTTGGCCTGAATCCAGCTTGTTCTTCACCAAGCTTTTCTTCCACAATTCTTCTCAACCGTTTCTCAAGTATACTTGCATAGATCTTGCCAGGAACATTCAGTAGGGAAATACCTCTGTAATTCTCACATTCAGTTTTATTTCCCTTTTTATATATGGGTACTATGAGAGCTCTACTCCAATCATCGGGAATTCGTCCCTCAGTCCAGGCTTTCTGAACTATGCAGTGCAGCCACTGTAAGACTCTTATACCACCATACTTCAGCATTTCTGGTCGAATATCATCTACTCCTGCTGCCTTTCCACATTTCAGGCCTTTGATGGCTTTTTCTACTTCAAGTATGGATATGTATTCCTGACTGCATGCCTGGTCAGTGTTTTTTATCACTGTGCTGTCATCACTGCTTGTTTCATTTAGCAGTTTTTCAAAGTAATTACTCCATACTTCAAGGATATCTTTTTCTCCTGTTTTCATTTCACCTTTATCATCTCTAATTCCTTTTACAGCACTCTTTCCTCCATTCCTAAGCTTCTTCAACAACCTCCAGAATATTTTGCCACCTTCTTGATATTTATTTTCTATATTCTTGCCAAAGTCCTCCCATGACTTTTGTTTAGCTAGTTTTACACACTGTTTAGCTTTCTTACATTTGTTTCTGTATTCTGTAAGAGTAAAAGCTGACTTATTTGCCAGGAACTTTTGATATGCTTTCTTCTTTTCCTTCACTGCCTCTTTAACTTCCTGTGTCTACCAGGGAGTTCTGATTTTTTTATCCTTGCACACAACCTCACCACATGCCTCTCTGGCAGAATCAATCAATGTTTCCTTCAGAGTTTGCCACTGAATCTCCAAGGTTTGATTCCTGTTCTCAAACTCTTTCATTTTCTTTTCAATAATATTTCTGTATTTTAGTCTACAGTTCACATCTGAGAGCTGCTCAACTTTTATTCGCTTTAAAACTTTCTTACATGTTATTCTTTTCAATATGAAATTCAATTTTATCCTGCTCAAGGCTAAATAGTGATCACTTCCAATTTCAAATCCTCTGTACACTCTGGTGTCCTGCACCAGGGAGAAAACATCACTATCAACAATAACATAGTCAATGAGACTTTTCTTATTCCTAGCCTCTTCTCTCCATGTGAATTTGTGCACATTTTTATGTTGGAACATGGTGTTAGTAATAACCAGTCCATGTCCTGAGCAGAAATCCAACAGATATTTGCCATTATTATTAGCTTTGCTCTTTTCTCCAAATTTTCCCAAAATATTTTTGTATGTCTCACAATCATTTCCTACTCTACTATTTAGATCCCCAACAAGGACCAACTTTTCCTTTTTCAATGTGTCAGTTGCTTTTTCTAAAGCTTCAAAAAATTCCTCCACTTCTACCTTAGTAGAACCTTCTGTGGGACCATAGGCACAAATAAGTCTCATTGTCCAGTTCCCCATTCTCATATTTGCCCACATTACTCTACTTGAGACTGACTGCCATTCAAGAAGATTAGCCTCGTATTTTGTGTTGAATACTATGGCTACTCCTTCTTTTCCTTGATTGTCATTGCCTGAATATAACATTTTGTATTTATTGCTCAGAAAGATCTCACCAGTTTTGGTCTTTTTTGTTTCAGTCACCCCTATTATGTCGATCTGGTACTTATCTAATTCCTCAGCTAGCTCCATTTCTTTGCCATTCAGGCTTCTTACGTTGATAGTACCGATCTTTAACTCTGTTGATGTTGAGTTGGGGTTTGTTTTCATATTTGTTCCAGTAGCTGACTTTTCGCTGTTTGCCCTGGTTCCCTGGCGAAAACAACGGGGGCCTTGTTTAACCGGGCGACTCCCCAGCCGGCATGAAATTTTGTCATGTTGTACCATCATTTTTTATTTTGGTTTAACCAATAAGAATACAATTTGGTCGGCTAAATCCCAAATTGCCAGCCCATCCTCGTTCGTTCAGTATCAAAGTAGATACCCAACAGGGTGCACCACGAGAAGGTGAGGATTGGACATTAGGTCAGAAGCCCTGGTCGGTTCTCCGCATTCCTTTAAAGGCTATATGGAGGTCTCCTCTCAGTTATACAGCTTTGACCCTTAAGCACCCCTTTTTCAAATCAAATTGCCCAAAGGGAATGTTTATTTATTAAAATGTTTGGTCAATTTAATAAATTAATCAATATTTATCAGGCTGCGTGGCTGTTTTAGTCATTATTTATGACTAAAACATTATAAATAATTATAATATAATGGCCAGACATTATGAATAATGACCTATTAGTCACTTGGCCCATAACATATATATATATATATATATGTATGATAACCTTGATATGAAGGTTAAAATGTCAGGTAATTATTTTGGTGTATATCAAACTGAGTTATTAACATAACACAGTAGTTGTCTCCATAATTTATTAGAATGAATGCTGATCATGATGTAACTATGAAAGAAAAAATGAAGAGCTCAGTGATGTTCAATGACACTATCATAGGATGCCACCTTTTCAAAAACTCAATTCAGGAAATTTCTGTCCTAATCAACTGTAGTGATGTGTAAATGCAAATATCCAGGAGTAACAACAACTGTGACCTGGTATGCCACATAAAATCAGAGTAGGATCAGAGAGTGCTGAAGCGCATGATATGAAAAAATCACCTGTCCTCAGTTGAATCACTTGCTGCCAAGTTCCAAAATGCATCTGAAAGCAACATATTATATATATACTAGAGAAAATTATAACATAATGTTCCTTCTAAGTTTAAGATAATAAACTCCATCTCTTAAATTCCAGTTAAGGAAAGTTAACTGCAATTATAAAGGAGAAAAAAAAAAGAAATTCAATCTATGGAATATTACAACACAATAGGTAAAAGAAATTAGTACTTTGTTACCAATATTCCTGAGGTATTCCAAGAATACCTCAATGTGGAACTGATAAATATATCTCAATCACAAAGGCTCACAATAAAGAAAATAATGACCTGACTGTATCATCCCAGAGGATACAAATGTTGCAAATTTTTGAATGAACGATAGTCCTCTAGATCTTTGGCAGTTTCTTACAGTCAAATTTAAACCAATCTGAATAAACCTGGTTTCTGCAATACACTGGAAGATCCAGAAAAACAGCAAAAAACAGCTGCCTTCATATGCACTCAGAAGGTAGCATTAGTCTAACTTGAGTAATTAATCTGCATCCTTGTTCATTCTTTATTGAGTTGTTGTGATCACACTGTGATTGTTTTACATTTAAAATATTTCAATCATTAGAGACAAAATAATAACCTTTCATAATAAAGTGCATACTATTACTACATATTGTACTATGATATTGACTCTCACTGTAGCAAACTCAAAGAGGCCACAAGAATAGTTTGTTATAGTGGATGGTCTGCTACAGTGAATTTCTTTTTGGAGCAGCATAGTGCCTATGGTATTTCACTGAGATTTTTTTTGGTAGTCTGTTATAATTAGTGATTGTTATAATGGTGTTCTGTAGTGAGAGTTAAGTGTATTCCATTAAACCATGAAAGCAATATGTATAACCAACAGAAATCTAAATACTATTTTTAAAATGTGACAGTAAAGTAAAAACAAACCTGTACAAGAATAGAAACCTGTCCACTATTTTCTACTGCTTGGCAAACAATCTTGAAGATAGTCTCCTCAGCTGACTGTAGAGCAACACACAAGACCTGGTTTTCAATCTATAATAGCAACAAAATTGAAGCAAATTAAATTATCAGACAGTAACTTTAAATAATTAATTTAAAATAATTTAATTAAACGGTTTTAATTTATGTAAAATACAGAAGTGAAAATCATTAACTATCAAATTAGTTTTAGAAAGAAGCTGTGATATTAATAATTAATAATACTTCTAAAATTTAATATTTCTAAATTATATAAACTAATACATTCTAAAAATTTAAAAACTCAAGATATATTTAATGAATCCATTAAAATCCTGAATGTATAAAGCTCAAATAGATTACCAAAAAGTAATAAAATAAAGACTACACTCATTAGAGAAAGGAGGTCAGTCTGTTAAAACATAACTTACAGTTAAAACAGAATTACAATAGGATTACATTAGGTATGTCATCAACCCTAAACAGGAAGGAGTGTGTAAGATGACTATGACTTGTGCAGAGCCAAGCTAGAATAAGTTGGTCTCTAGAATCCTTGCACAGACTAGATTGCCAGAATTTAATTTTAAGCTTAATATGGTAAATAATTTGTTGTTGGTCTCTCTATTCCATGACATATCCACTGATGACTATAAAAATTAACATCTATGATGTTAATTTTTATAGTCTTACAATCTAACTGTAATCAGGTAGGTGATTAGTAATTACCAGACTGATTCCCAAGTGCTGAAGAAGATAGTTACTGATGACCCACTCCATCATTTTCGAGAGTATTGCGGTGAGGACAATGGGATAATAGTTTGATGGCCAACTTATCTTTTCAGGCTAGCTTTCATGCTTTTGGGTAGAAGTCGGGTGCAGGATGGGTGTTAATTCTGGAGCACAAGTTTTTAGCACAACTACAGGAATATCATGTGGGTCAGAACAAATATAGTATCAATGCCATGGAGTATTATTATTATTTGTGACACCTCCAAGGAGTCCGAAGACTCATCACGGGAGGACACCTAGTGTATAACTCTCCATCTCCACCCAACCGAACCTCCACTACCAATCAACTACATCAGCGCCATCTACTGCCCACCACCACCACAACAAGTATCTTTTGTCTGTAAATTGCATGTGTTCTGAAGGGCCGATTTGTCTGTATGCGGGATGAAAAACCCTGCTATTTTTCTGATGTTATTCTGACAGAAGATCAGAGAAGGCATGGTGTGGATAGTCCATGAAATAGTGGGAGAGATTTGCTTTAGTCATTTAAACAAAGAGTAAAAAAGAATAATGCCAAGAGCCAGAAGTCTTTTTTCTGTCTGGCCTTATCTTTATGAGAGAGAGTAGTGGAAATATGGCAGAATGCCATGTTTTATCCATCAGCCATGTTGAGGGACAAAGGACTCAACTAACATTTGAAGAAGAGGCAAACTTAGTACATATGGTGCTTATGAAGTCTGCATTGGATTTGTTGATGATTTTCTTAGTTGTTTCAGGCTGTAGCGTAGGCTAACCAAGGCTTGGACAGCAGTCAGGAGTTTTGAGTGGAGTGGACTATGGACACTCATTCTAGCAAGAATAATTTCAGTTATTTGATCAGAAAGAGAAGCAATAATCAGACCTTGAAAGAGAAGCATAGAAGACCTAAGTGGTTATTGTAACATAATCATAAGATATGAGGCTGAGAGTGGCTGGAAGCAGGATCTTAGGGGAAAAAACATGGATAAGGCTATTGTTGGAGATGCCAAGATAGAGTAACATCGATGATGCATATGGAGGAAGAACTGGTTAAGAAAAGGACAGGGTCTTGGAAGAATGATGAAGAATATCTATATTCTGACAGGTTAGTGAATTATTTGTGTTACATCATTACTCACATTAAACAATTCTACATCTATTCCAGCTAGGTCTATGAAGTTAGAGAAGGGCAACCAGTATGAATTATGGATTTTGAGATCACAAAAAAAGATTATCTTAAAAATTGGGTAATCAGTCTGTATGTGATCAATTTTCAGAGTTAAATAATCAAAAATGTCAGTATAGTTGTCAGAACTGAGAGAGTGATAAAGGTAGTAAATGAAGGCTATGTGTTATTACTAACACTATGTTGTAACAGGGTGTTAGTAATAACCAGTCCATGTCCTGAGCAGAAATCCAACAGATATTTGCCTTTATTATTAGATTTGCTCTTTTCTCCAAATTTTCCCAAAATATTTTTGTATGTCTGACAATCACTTCCTACTCTGCTATTTAGATCTCCAACAAGGACCAACTTTTCCTTTTTCATTGTGTCAGTTGCTTTTTCTAAAGCCTCAAAAAATTCCTCCACTTCTACCTTAGCAGAACCTTCTGTGGGACCATAGGCACAAATGAGTCTCATTGTCCAGTTCCCCAATCTCATATTTCCCCACATTACTCTACTTGAGATTGCCTGCCATTCAAGAAGATTAGCCTCGTATTTTGTGTTGAACACTATGGCTATTCCTTCTTTTCCTTGATTGTCATTGCTTGAATATAACATTTTGTATTTATTGCTCAGAAATATCTCACCAGTTTTTGTCTTTTTTCTTTCAGTCACCCCTATTATGTCGATCTGGTACTTATCTAATTCCTCAGCTAGCTTCATTTCTTTGCCATTCAGGCTTCTTATGTTGATAGTACAGATCTTTAACTCTGGTGATGTTGAGTTGGGATGTGTTTTCAAATTTCTTCCAGTTGCTGACTTTTCGCTGTTCGCCTTGGTTCCCTGACGAAAACAACGGTGGCCTTGTTTAACTGGGCAACGCCCCCAGCCAGCATGAAATTTTGTCATGCTGTGCCATCATTTTTATTTTGGTTTAACCAATAAGGATACAATTTGGTCGTCTAAATCCCAAATTGCCAGCCCATCCTCGTTCGTTCAGTATCCAGGTAGATACCCAACAGGGTGCACCACGAGAAGGTGAGGATTGGATATTAAGTCAGAAGCCCAGGTCAGTTCTCTGCATTCCTTTAAAGGCTATGTAGAGGTCTCTTCTCAGTTGACCCTTAAGCACCCCCTTTACCATATCAATCCACCTATATCTTGGTCTTTTTCTTACCAAACTGGCAGAGAACACTTGTTTGGCTAATCTTTCATTGCCCATTCTGTTTAAGTGACATACCACCTGAGATTAGCTCTGCTAACAATGTCAAGTTCTTTCCTAATATCCTCATTTTTAATATGATATTGCCATTGATGCCAACATCTGTTCACGCCCCTAATCTTTCTCAGGACTCTCATGTCTGCGGTGTCTAGTCTTTGGTCAAGTTTTTTTACTTTGGACCCAGCTCTCAGATCCATAAGTTAAAATTGGTTTGAACACCGTCTTGTATACAGCTAATTTAGTGTTTTGACTAATTTCTCTCTTATTCCATATAAATTTATTCAGTTGACTTCCTACCATACCAGCTTTGTTGATTCTGTTGTCTATTTCTATATTTAATTTACCATCTTCACTAAAAACCGTGCCTAAGTAGCTGAAATGTTTTACTTGTTCCACAGGTTTTCCATTCACAACACAGTTGACATTTTCATTGCCTCTGCCTATTTTCATTATCTTTGTCTTGTTATTGCTGACCTTCATACCATATCTATTACAACAGTTATTCAATTTAGTCAGGGAATCTTGCAGACTTGTGGCGGGTTTATTTAGAAGTATAACATCAATTGCCTCTGCCTATTTTCATTATCTTTGTCTTGTTATTGCTGACCTTCACACCATATCTATTACAACAGTTATTCAATTTAGTCAGGGAATCTTGCAGACTTGTGGCGGGTTTATTTAGAAGTATAACATCAATTGCCTCTGCCTATTTTCATTATCTTTGTCTTGTTATTGCTGACCTTCATACCATATCTATTACAACAGTTATTCAATTTAGACAGGGAATCTTGAAGACTTGTGGTGGGTTTATTTAGAAGTATAACATCGTCTGCATAAAGCAAAGAGCTGACATTAACATCTCCAATATTTTTGATATCAGGTTTAATACCACTTTCCTTCATAATGTAATCCATATAGATAATGAATAACAGAGGTGATAATGTACATCCTTGTCTGACACCAGATTTAACATTAAACCATCTTCCTGTACTTCCTTCAATTCTAACTGCTGACTTACAACTCAAATAAAGACTAAGTATTGCTTGAATCCTTATATAGCGTTTTGAATAGCTTTTCTCTTGGCACCTAGTCATATGCCTTTTCGAGATCTACAAAACTTAAATACAGATCTCTTTTATATTCCCAAGATTTCTCAACTATTTGTCTTAAAGTGAAAATCTGATCCTGACAGCCTCTATTTGGCTTGAATCAAGCTTGTTCTTCACCAAGCTTTCCTTCCACAATTCTTCTCAGTGGTTTCTCAAGTATACTTGCATAAATCTTAAGGAACACTCAGTAGGGAAATACCTCTGTAATTCTCACATTCGGTTTTATTTCCCTTTTTATATATGGGTACTATGAGAGCTCTACTCCAATCATTTGGAATTCATTATTCTGTCCAGGCCCTCTGAACTATGCAGTGTAGCCACTGTAAAACTTTTACACCTCCATACTTGAGCATTTCTGGTCTAATATCATCTACTCCAGCTGCCTTTCCACATTTCAGACTTTTGATGGCTTTTTCTACTTCAGGCATGGATATGTATTCCTGATTGCATGCCTGGTCAGCGTTTTTTTATCACTGTTAGTTTCATTTAGCAATTTTTCGAAGTAATTACTCCATACTTCAAGGGTATCTTTTTCTCCAGTTTTCATATCACCTTTATCATCTCTAACTCCTTTTACAGCACTCTTTCCTCCATTTCTAAGCTTCTTCAATAACGTCCAGAATATTTTGCCACCTTCTTGATATTTATTTTCTATGTTCTTGCAAATCCTCCCATGAATTTTGTTTAACTAGTTTTACACAGTGTGTAGCTTTCTTACATTTGTCTCTGTATTCTCTAAGAGCACAAGCTGACTTATTTGCCAGGAACTTTTGATATGCTTTCTTCTTTTCCTCAACTGCCTCTTTAACTTCCTGTGTCCACCAGGGAGTTCTGATTTTTCTATCCTTGCAGACAACCTCACCACATGCCTCTCTGGAAGAATCAATCAATCTTTTCTTCAAAGCTTGCCACTGAATCTCCAGCGTTTGATTCCTGTTCTCAAACTCTTTCATTTTTCTTTAATAATCTTTGTGTATTTTAGTCTACAGTTCACATCTGAGAGCTGTTCAACTTTTATTCGCTTTAAAACTTTCTTACGTGTTATTCTTTTCAATATGAAATTCAATTTTATCCTGCTTAAGACTAAATGGTGATCACTTCCAATTTCAAATCGTCTGTACACTCTAGTGTCCTTCACCAGAGAGAAAACATCACTATCAACCATAATATAGTCAATGAGACTTTTCTTATTCCTTGCCTCTTCTCTCCATGTGAATTTGTGCACATTTTTATGTTGGAACATGGTGTTAGTAATAATCAGTCCATGTCCTGAGCAGAAATTCAACAAGTATTTGCCATTATTATTAGCTTTGCTCTTTTCTCCAAATTTTTCCAAAATATTTTTGTATGTCTGACAATCATTTCCTACTCTGCTATTTAGATCCCAAACAAAGACCAACTTTCTGGAAATTGGTTTGCTGCTAAATTCTGTTTTAGCAGCAAACCAATTTGATATGATGTTTTTCTTTCTTCATTATAACTAGACCATATGAATAACAAAATCAGGAAAACAAAATTATGTTTATAGTGCAGTACATATTGCTGAAAAATGTCTCTATATTCGATTGTTGTGATAATGAATTGGTCTCCTATAGAAGAATGCTATTATAAGAAAACACATTTTTTTTTTGCGATTGTCTGTAAGGGCAATACATGGTTCTGAAAAGAACATAATAAAAAAAAATTAGATACTTAAAAGAAACAGCACTAACCTCAGAGCCAAGCACAGACTGATTTAATAATGCAGTAATACAAGAAAAAAAATTAGGAAGCTGTAAACATTTTGTCACACCATAATGATCCAGAGATATTTTCAACATCTGTTGCTTGTCTGCTGTACACATCATTTGATAAGCTGTTGATAAAATCTGGAATGAGATTAAAATACATGTATATATACAGTAGGTAATATATATATATATATATATACACACACACATTAAAGATACCAAGCAATTTTATAAACTTGGTTTTAATCCTTTTTTTCCCAAAGTAAGCAAACAAAAATGTAAGTTTGTTTGCTTACTTTTCAGGTCTGAGGCAACTCGTGGTAAAGAGCCAGACCCTAGAAAGTTTTTTACCTTGGGTATACTTGGGTATAATATACCCAAAGGAAAAAACTTTCTACATCTTTCTCTCATCCTGAGATTTTAATTAATAAGGTCAAAGCACCTTGTGACAACTTGTATAGGTAAAATTTATAAGTTCTGCATTACTTCAATGAACTACCAGTATACAAGAACACTTGTATACTGCTAGTTCAGTGATTTACCTAATTTTGCTCTTATTTTCCATATAAATTTATTCATCTGGCTAAGCACTTTGCTTATTATAATAATAATAATTATAATTATTTTTATGGATTACCACCCCATGGAGTTCTTTCACTCATCAAGGAAGGCCCTAAACATCATGCCAAGCACTGTCCAACATTCTCACAATATCTATCATACTTTGTTTTGAAATCATTCACAGTCATGACACCCACAAGAGATTCTGGCAGTCTATTCAATTCATTCACCACTCCCACAGCAAAAAATCTAGTCCTGACATCCTTGCTAACATCCTCTTGCTCAGTTTCCAAGGATAGCTCTAGTTCTCCCACTGCCAGACCTGTCTGAAACATTTCCTTTGTAATCTTGTAGAAACCCTTTGGTAATTTGTATGTCTCAATCATATCACTTCTTTTTTGCCTGTCAACCAATTTTTGTAAGCCACAAATATTCAACCTGTCCTCATACAGGTCATTCCATAGACATGATACCATCTTGGTCACTCGCCTCCTCATTCCCCAAGAAACTTAAGTGACCAGATATGCAAACAGTAGTTAAGATGGGGGAGGTGGTCTTACCAAGGCTCTATAAAAAGGTAGCTTTTTATAGAGCTGCTTGTTTCTGCTCATCAGCATATTCTTCATTTACCAAGTAATCTGATGAGCAACTTTTGCTACTATAAACTTTAACTCCCAAATCCCCTGACTTCATCAATTTCCTTGAGTTGTTGTTGTTATGTTCCATCGAGTCGTTTTTGACTCCTGGTGATTCTATGAACATACATTCTCCATTCAGATCTGTCCCTGGCCATATCTTTTAGAATTTCCAAGCGCATTCCAGTTGCTTCTTTAACTCCATCCATCCATCTAATTCTTGGTCTTCCTCTTCTGCTTCCATCAACTTTAGCAAGCATCATGATCTTCTCCAGACTGTCATTTGCTCACATAATATGTCCAAAGTATGACAATTTTTGCTTGATGATCATAGCTTTGAGGGAACAATCTGGCTTTATTCTATCTATCACTGATTTATTGGTTTGCTTTGCAGTCTATGGTATTCTTAGTAAGCGTCTCCAAACCCATAATTCAAATGCATTTATCTTCCTTCTTTCACTCTTTCTCAGGGTCCAACTTTCACATCCATACAGTACACAGGGAATACCATTGCTTTCATGATTCTGATTTTTGTTGCGAGGCTAATATCTTTAAAGATCTTGCTTAAATGTGTCATTGCTTTCTTTCCAAGTAATAAACTTCTAACTTCTTCAGTACAATAACCATCTTTATTAATTCGGGATCCTAGAAGCACAAAATTGTTAACTTCCATTTTCTCCCCATCTACTTCGAAATCATTAAGTTCACATTTTGCCATAACTTTTGTCTTTTTGAGGTTATGTTTAAGACCATATTTAGCACTTTCTTCTTTAACTTTCATAATAAGTTCCTCCAAATCCTCTTTTTATTCTGCTAGCAAGGTCTGCATACCTCAAATTATTAATATTTCTTCCACCAATTTTAATTCCAACTGAAGACTCCTCCAGCCCTGCCATTCTTAAAATGTATTTGCTGTACAAGTTAAACAGGTACGGAGATAAAATACATCCTTGTCGCACCCCTTTACCATAGTGAAATACTCAGTTTCTCCCAGATCTGTTCGGACAGTTGCTTCCTGTTCATAATAAAGATTCCTCAGAAGGATGACGAAATGCTCTGGTACTCCCATTGTTCTTAGCACATTCCACAGTTTCACATGATCTACAGAGTCAAAAGCCTTGCTATAGGCAAGGAAACAAAGGTAGACATTCTTTTGATATTCCTGTGCTCTTTCTATTATCCATCTCACATTGGCGATTTGATCTCTTGTTCCTCTGCCTTTTCGAAATCCTGCCTGTTCATCTGGCATTTCTCTCTTCATGAATGGTTCCAGTCTTTTCTGAATGATCTTAAGTAAGACTTTACTTGCATGAGAAATCAGTGTAGTTCTGTAATTTTTGCACTCTCTTGCATTGCCTTTCTTCAATAAAGGTATATAAACTGATTTTTTCCATTCCCTAAGCAATGTAGTTGTGATTCAAATTCGCTGACATAGAGCTGTTAAAATTGCAACTGCCTCTTCTCCCTGAGCTTTGAGCAGCTCAATAGGTATTCCATCTCCTCCTAGTGCTTTCTTACTGGATAGCTGTTGCAGTGCCCACCTCACTTCACTCTCCAATGGTACTGGCTCCTGTATATAATCCTACTCTTCAAATATCTCAGTAATTTTGGAGTCCTTTCTGTAAATCGCTTCTGTATACTCTTTCCATCTTTCTTTGATGTCTGCAGCTTCTGTAAGATATCATTTGTGTTACTTTTCAATATTGTCACCTTGGTACTAAACTTCCCTGTTAGTTTTCTGATTGTTTTGAAATATCTCTTGTTTTTACTTTCTTGTTTTGGTCTTCTATTTGTTGGCATTCTTGGTTTGCCTAATTCTGTATTCATTGAAACTCTGCATTCAAATGTCGTACTTCCTGCAAATTTCCTGTGGCCATCATTTTGCTCCTTTCCTGAGCAGTTTTGATGGCATCTTCTGACAGCCATTTAAACTTCTTTTTCTTCTTACAAACTGCTGGAATATTCTTCTTTGCTTCTGTTTTAATTATATCTTTAATCTCTTCCCACAGTTCATCTGGTTCACTTTCACACAAATTGAGTGTGTTGAATCTGTTCTGTATACTAATATTGTATTCAGCTGGTATGTTGTTTCCAAGATCATATCTGATTGACATTTGTGTTGTTTTCAGTTTCCATAATTTCACATGTATTGTAGCCACTAATAACTCATTAGTGGCTATGATAGTTCTATCAGTACAGTACAGTTCCATCAATTAAAAGATTACACAGCTGGTAATCTTTTAACCCCAAAATGCATAACCATACACTTTGCCACATTAAACTGACATCCATTCTCTTTTGCTGAGACTGCCAGTCAATCCAAATCATACTGCAAAATTTTAATATCATCTGTATTAACCATTCCTCTATCCAATTTTGCATTGGGAAACAACTGAATAATTCCTCTCATATCCTTTCCTATATTGTTAATGAACAAATTAAATAGTGGTGATCCAAGAACAGAGCCCTATGGCATGCCACTAGTCACAGGCCTTCTACTGAACTCTACTCATGAATAAACTACTTTGTAATATCTCTCCATCAACCTCTCTCTTATCCTTCACCAACTTTATATCCATTCCCATGTACTGCAATTTACTGATTAGAATTCCATGCAATATCCTGTTAAAAGCTTTTACTGCAAGCCTATTATTTTATCCAACTCAGCTGTCACTGTATTATGAAACGTCAGCAAGTTACCGAGGCATGACCTACCCTTCACAAAACCTTGTTACCCCCATATAGTATCCCATATCTGTTTATTAATTTCTGTATTTTGCTATAAAACTCGAGATGGTATGCAATCTAATCTCATAGCTGTATTCATATCAAGGTTCTGTAATGCTCTGCACCTCCAGTTCATTTACCTCAGTTTCCATCATATAATCCTTTGCCTCTCTGGTTACTGCAGTGTCTCCACCTGGATGATATACTCTTGAAAAGTGTTCACTTAGTAATTCTACCATTTTGCCTGATTCAATTACCTCCCTTTCATCGGCATTCATTAAAATCATTTTGCCATAAACATTGTTCCTTTTACTTACAACATACCAAAAGAACTCTGGGATTATCTTTGGCCTGGCCTGCCCTGCTAATTTCCTTTCATACTCTGCTTTTGCCTTTTTTACCACACTGGTTACCACACCTGTGCTTCATACTACTCATGTGCCTGCTGGTCATCCTTCTCCTTAAATTCCTTCCACAAATTTTTCTTTTTTTTTGTATCTCCAGCTTAACTTAATGATGGTATTCATCCATTTAACTCCCACTTGATTTTTTCTCCTGAATCTAGATATGCAAATCTAGATCTAGATATTCCTTCCCTCAAACACTTCTTTACCACTTCCCGTACACTATCAACACTCAGCCTTTGCAGTGTCAATGCCATGGAGCACTGATCAAAGCAATCTCCTAATTCTGTCATAGTTACCAGCCCTGTAATTCCACATAAAGCCCATCCTAACTGAAAATTCCACACATTTACCACCTCCCTGGTCAAGACCATATGATCACTCTCACCAACTGGTGGCAATGTAGATAAATTCTCTGATGTGATTACTACATCTAGCACTCTCAAACCCCCAGCACATTCCATCATGCTGCCTCAGGTAATTATTCCTTACTAACTGCATAAATTCCATTTCCTTCCTACCATGTGTATTCTCCTCCTCCAATCTATGTTTCCTATAGTTGAAGTCTCCCATAAAAGCTACTCCCTTCTCCACTCATTGAGCTTATTTTCTGGTGCATGCTATCCTGCATTATATCCTTTACATCCCTTGGTGTATAGAAACACCCAACTGTATACAGTTGACCCTTAAAGAACGCAGGTTTGAAAACTGTGCAGGTTCACTTATATGCGGTAGGATAGGCGATATGATAGAGGCATATAAATTATTAAAGGAGTTTTATAGGATTGATACTGATGACTTTTTTCTGAACAGTGCAGGAAGGAAGAGAATGAGAGGTCATCTCTGGAGATTATGTAAGAGTGAGAGTGTTATGACTAGTTTTTTTTTGCTTGGAGGGTAGTGAATATGTGGAATGCGTTACCAGAGGAGGTTGTGAATGCTTTGTCTGTTAATGAATTTAAAGAGAAGTATGACAGGTATTGTGTGAATAATGGTTAGCATGTCAATGTAGGGTCTTCCACGATGAGTCTTCTGACTCCATGGAGACACCATTATAATACTAATAATACTAATAATAAATATATTGGAAAACTTTTTGGAGATTTGTGACAATTTGAAAAAACTCGCAGATGAACTGCATAGCAGAAATATTGAAAAAAATGAAGAAAAAGTTAGGTATGTCATGAATGCATAAAATACATGTAGATACTAGTCTATTTTATCATTTATTACCATCAAGTATACATAAATCTATTATAAAAAGTTAAAATTTATCAAAACTTATGCATACAAACACTTACAGACCGTACATGATCATTTGCAGTTGAGAGAAATGTAAATAAACGTAAAGATGCAGTATTAAATCATAACTGCATAAAATTAAGTTATTGATTAGTTAAATTAATTAATTAATTAGCATTAAATAAAAATTTTATAATGATTCATTCATTAGTATATAGGCTAGGCTACCATAAAGAATTATATTGCTGCTTCTTATCAATGCATGAACTGTCATATCCATAAATAAATATGAATTTCTTTCTCACATTATCTTTTCATTTTTGATGTCTAGTATCAGTAATACATATAACATCTACAGGGTTTTGTATCATATAAGACAATATCAATGTAGGTACTGACAGACGTATGATTCATCTTGTGAAAACACGACGTAAACTTATGGTATCGATAAATATACTGTAAATGTATTTTCACTTCCTTATGATTTTCTTCAACAACATTTTCTTTTCTCTAGCTTACTTTATTGTAAGAATATAATATATAATACATACATACATACCATACAAAATATGTGTTAATTGACTGTTTATGTTATCAATAAGGCTTCCAGTAGGCTATTAATAATTATATGCAGATTTTCGAACAATGGAGGAGGTCGGCACCCTTAACCCACACGTTGTTCAAGGGTCAGCTGTATTTTGTTCTTCTATCCACTATCTCACACCAGATGGTCTCAAATGTGCTATTTTCACTGATCTGCAGTTAAACTTCTACTCTCTTTGGTTGCAGTTCATCAGCTACCATCAATAATACTCTTCCTCCATTCCTTGGTGAAGTGGTTAAGAGGATGTTCCTCCCAGAACACACTATACACCTTTCACATTCTATCCCGCTAACTATATCATCTCCTGTCAGCTAAATCTCAGTAATGCCAATAACCTTTGGCCAGGGTGAACTATCATCATCATCATAACACTAATTACGTGTATATGCCATATTGGTCTGTTCCTGTCTCATTATCCATCCAATATCCTTTTTTGAGGTCTATCCTGCCTTCCCTTTCCAATTGGCTTATATTTTAGTATTTGTTTAGGATGTCGGGTGTTGGTCATTCGGTTTACATGTTCAATCCATTTTTGTTTATAATTGTTTAGTTTTTCTTCTATTGATTTTGTTTTCAGTTCTTTTAAAATGTCTTCATTCCTTTTTTGATCTAATAATGTATATTTTGCAGTTCTTCTCATAAATTTCATTTCACTTGTTCTTATTCTTTGTGTTATCTTGTTTGTTTATTGCCCAAATTTCACTGCCATATAATAATGTGGGCACTGCTAAAGTATTGTATATTTTCAAGCGTGTTTTTCTTTTTGTACTATATTTGGGTTGGGTGTTGTATTTATCAGGCCTATAATCTGTAAAAATTTTGAAGTTTTTAATTCTATGTCTTTTTCTCTTTCATATGATATTTCACATCCAAGATAACTGAAAGTATTTATTTGTTCTATTATTTTATTATTAATAACTATTTTGCTTCTAACTGGAGTTTGTTCACAAAATGGCATTGTTTTAGTTTTATCTATGGAAATTTTCATTCCAAACTGTTCTAATATAATGTTTAAATTATATATTGCTCTTTGTAAATTGTCTTCCTTATCTGATATTATTACCTGATCATCTGCAAATAATAGCATATTTATTTTATTATTCTGGGAAATTTCTATACCTTGATTGTTTAAGGTTCCACTGTATCAATATTTCATTAATGTAAATATTGAAAAGTGCTGGAGACAGAGGGCATCCCTGTCTTACTCCTTGGTTAAATAGATTGTTTTTCAGACAACTTTTCATTTATTTTCATTTTATTATCTTTATATATATTCAATATTGCATGTAGTAAAATATTAGGTATATTTATTCTTTGTAATATATCAAACAGCATATATCTTTTTACTTTGTCAATGCTTTTTCATAATCTATAAACAAAAGATGAGTTTCCAAATTAAATTCTCTTTTCTATAAGTAGGTTTAAACAGAAAGCTGCATCCATTGCAGAGAGTCCTTTTCTAAATCCATTTTGATATTCTAATAATATTTTTCACTGTATATATTTACTTTTTCATTAAGCATTCTGCTATATATTTTCTAACATGTATTCAATAAACTAATACCTCTGTAGTTAGCAGGTTTTGTTTTATCTCCTTTTTTTAAATATATGCATTACTATGCTTGTATTCCATTCTATTGGTATTTGTCCATTTGAATATATTTTATTTAAAAATTTTAGTAATCTTTGATGAAATTTTTTTCTAGCAAATTTATACAGTTTGGAGTTTATCCTATCTTCTCCTGCTTATTTGTCATTTTTTATTTTATTTAGGTTGTCCTTTAATTCTTTCATTGTTATCATATCATTTAAGGTATTTTGTAAGTTTCTGGTGTAATTATTTTTGATGCCAGTATTATCTGTACAAAGATCTGTAAAGTAATCCAAGAATTCTTTTACATCTATTTCACAATTTATATTTGCATCCATGTATTTTAGTATTTTGTATGCACTGGGTCTTATTTTGTATGTCATTTTCTAGATATGACACAAATTTTACCCAGCTTTCTCTGTCTCTTCCTGGTTTCTCTTTTGGCTATTGCTTATCTTTTTTTATACTCAATTTCATCTTCTTGTTTTTTGCTACTTAACCATCTTTTAAAAGCCAGCTTTTTATTTTCAATTATTGTTTTTATTTCATTGTCCCATATATGTAATTTTTTATTTTTATGATATTTTTTGTATGTTCCTAGACTTTCATATGCTGCTGATGCGATAATTTCTTTCATATTATTCCATTCTTTCTCAATGTCTTCATTTTCTTGTATTTTTTCTAAGTAGTTATTAATCCTCTGTTGTATAAATTTCTTATACTTGAATCATTTAATAGTCTTACTTTGTAATTAGATTTTGTTTCTCTAGTTTGTTCATTTTTTTGTATTTTTTTTAGCCAGTTTGGTCGAAATCTTAGTTTTGCCTGTACTAAATATTGATCTGTGTCAATTTCTAGCCCTCTTCTAACTTTAACGTCTAGGAAGAGGTTTCCTGCTTTTTCATTTGTTATAAAGTAGTCTATTATTGATTTTTGTCCTCTTGCACGCAACGTATATTTATGTATATTTTTATGTTTAAAATGTATTCATTATTTTTAAATTATTATATATTGTATAATCAATGAGTCGCTTTCCATTTTTGTTTACTGTTGGTTCTCAAAATTTTTGTATATTATTGTTAATTTTTTTCATTCCTATTCTGGTATTAAGATCTCCGTCTATAATTATATGGTCTGTTTTATTTAATTTTTCATATATTCCTTGTAACTTTATAAAAGTAACAAATATTAATTTGTAAAAGTAATAATTTTCTTCTTCTTTTCCTTCTTCAGGGGCATACACTCCAACAACTGTTAAATTTTCTTTATTTAATTTTAAACGCACTTCTAATATTCTTTCACTCCATTATGTATAATGAGTAATTTTTGCTTTAATTGATTTACAGATCCAAATCATTACACCAGCTTTTACATGTATTTGTTTGTCCACTCCACTATATATGATATTGTAATTAGCTGTTTCTTTTGTTCCTTTAAGTTTCTATGAACTGCAATTTCTACATTTTTGTCATTTAAAATTTCATCTAGGGTTCTTAAGGGTCAAAGCTGTATAACTGAGAGGAGACATCCACATAGCCTTTAAAGAAATGTGGAGAACCAACCAGGGGTTCTGACCTAATGTCCAATCCTCACCTTCCCATGGTGCACCCTGTTGGGTATCTACCTGGAAACTGAACGAACGAGGATGAGCTGGCAATTTGGGATTTAGCCGACCAAATTATATTCTTATTGGCTTAAACCAAAATACAAAATGATGGTACAACATGACAAAATTTCATGCTGGCTGGGGCGTCATCCGGTTAAACAAGGCCCCCCTGTTATTTTTGCCAGAGAACCAGGGCGAACAGCAAAAAGTCAGCTACTGGAAGAAATCTGAAAACAAACCCCAACTCAACATCAGCAGAGTTAAAGATAGGTACTATCAACATAAGAAGCCTGAATGACAAACAAATTGAGCTAGCTGAGGAATTAGATAAGAACCAGATCATAATAGGGGTGACTGAAACAAAAAAGATAAAAACTGGTGAGATCTTTCTGAGCAATAAATACAAAACATTATATTCAGGCAATGACAATCAAGGAAAAGAAGGAGTAGCCATAGTATTAAACACGCTAAATGCCAATCTTCTTGAATGGCAGGCAGTCTCAAGTAGATTGATATGGACAAATATCAGACTGGGGAACTGAACAATGAGACTTATTTACGCCTATGGTCCCACAGAAGGTTCTATTAAGGTAAAAGTGGAGGAATTTTTTGAGGCTTTAGAAAAAGCAACTGACACAATGAAAAAGGAAAAGTTGGTCCTTGTTGGGGATCAAAATAGCAAAGTAGGAAATGACTGTCAGACATACAAAAATATTTTGGGAAAATTTGGAGAAAAGAGCAAAGCTAATAATAATGGCAAATACCTGTTGGATTTCTGCTCAGGACATGGACTGGTTATTACTAACACCAGGTTCCAACATAAAAATGTGCACAAATTCACATGGAGAGAAGAGGCAAGGAATAAGAAAAGTCTCATTGACTACGTTATTGTTGATAGTGATATTTTCTCCCTGGTGCAGGACACCAGAGTGTACAGAGGATTTGATATTGGAAGTGATCACTATTTAATCTTAAGCATGATAAAATGGAATTTCATATTGAAAAGAATAACATGTAAGAAAGTTTTAAAGCGAATAAAAGTTGAGCAGCTCTCAGATGTGAACTGTAGACTAAAATACACAAAGATTATTGAAGAAAAAATGAAAGAGTTTGAGAACAGGAACCAAACTTTGGAGATTCAGTGGCAAGGATGTGCATTATCCCCTCTGTTATTCATTATCTATATGGATGACATTATGAAGGAAAATAGTATTAAACATGATATCAGAATTGGAGATGTTAATGTCAGCTCTTTGCTCTATGCAGACGATGTTATACTTCTAAATAAATTCACTACAAGTCTGCAAGATTCCCTGGCTAAATTGAATAACTGTTGTAACAGATATAGTATGAAGATCAGCAATAAAAAGACAAAGACAATGAAAATAGGCAAAATCATTGAAAATATCAACTGCATTGTGAACGGAGAACCTGTGGAGCAAGTAAAACATTTCAGCTACTTAGGCACAAATTTTAGTGAAGATGTTAAATTAAATATGGAAATAGACAACAGAATCAACAAAGCTGGTATGGTAGGAAGTCAATTGAATAAATTCATATGGAATAAGAGAGAAATTAGTCGGAACACTAAACTAGCTGTATACAAGACAGTGTTCAAACCAGTTTTAACTGATGGATCTGAGAGCTGGGTCAGAAGCAAAACACTTGACCAAAGACTAGAGACTGCAGATATGAGAGTCCTGAGAAAGATTAGAAGCGTGAACAGATGGCGTCAATGGCAATATCATATTAAAAACGAGGATATTAGGAAAGAACTTGACACTGTCAGCATCCAGGAAAGCATTAGCAGAGGTAATCTCAGGTGGTATGGTCACTTAAACAGAATGGCCGAGGAAAGATTAGCAAAACAAATATTCTCTGCCAGGATGGCAGGAAAACAACCCAGAGGAAGAACAAGATATAGGTGGATTGATACGGTACAAAGTGCCTTACACGATAGAAATATAAGATCTATTGATGTTAGAGTCTTGACAAGTAACAGACTGATTTTGTAGGAAAATTGTAGATAGAAAGTTAGTAATAATGTAAATTTTTCATGTAGTACTATCATATCCTGTACACCCCCTTGAGGGTACATGGCAGGAATTTGATGATGATGATGATGAAAATTTTATCTAATTCTTCTTTATGTGCTATGCTTCTAATGTACCATGTAGCATATTTCACCACATTTTTCTTTTTCCAAAGTTTCTTAACCTTTTCCAGTTTACAGCCGTTTTCCATGTTTTCTGTCTGGTTTGGATTTCGTTGAGACTTGAAAGTAATATGTGTTTCCCTATGTCAAGTGACTAGCATGATGATAGGTATCCTGGTGGTGGGGCTGCTACCTTAAGACAACTAAGCTTGCCTTATTATGACCTTTTTCTTGACACTAGTATTAATAAATTAAAGTTAATTCTGTATGTTAGTCAAGTAAATAATAGTTTAATATCCGATGTTTCACTGACTAATATCTGTCAGCATTTTCAAAGGATACACTGGTAAGCAATAGAAAGTAACAAAAACTAGGAAACTAACCAACAATTCTAAAAATTATAAAAGTTATCACTGTGCGTGATAACAATATGACACGTGATACAATACGTGTGTCGCAAGTACAACGTTAAATCATATAATATCAGAGTAACCTTCAAACCTATTGAGACCATTCAAAAGTTTATAAGATCACCGAAAGATAGCCATCCTTACTAGAAATACTCTGGAGTTTATAGCATACCCTGTTCATGCAGTATCAATTACATTGGACAGACATCTAGAAGTTTTGAAACAAGAAAGAAAGAACACATAGGCTATGTAAGGAATAACAGACAAGATATATCAGGCCTTTCTTCCCACTTTGCCTCTACCAACCTTAATATTGAATGGGATATGAGTCATATGCCCTACATAGAAGAGACTACTATTCCAGAACATTCAAAGAAGCTGCTACAGTCGCCCGTTCAACAGGTAACTTAAATAAGAATCCAGGCCTAATCCTACCAGATATATGGAAAACTCTAATCAGATCATTTAACCAAAAAGAAATGAACTTTCATGAAAATTACAATAAATATTCAACAAATAAAACATTGTACTTGCAACACGCGTATTGTATCACGTGTCGTATTGTTATCACACACAGTGATAACTTTATATAATTTTTAGAATTGTTGGTTAGTTTCCTAGTTTTTGTTACTTTCTACTGCTTTTTTTGAAAATGCTGATAGATATTAGTCAGTGAAACGTCGGATATTAAACTATTATTTACTTGACTAACATACAGAATTAAGTCTTTAATTTATTAAGCTTGCCTTTTTTAGTAGATAGTGGAAACTACAGTTTGAGAGGAAAGAGTCGCCCCCTCGCCTTCAAATTGCTATAATAGCACTGGGGGAAAGGAGTAAGAAGTAAGAGAGTAAAGAGAAAGAAGAGTAGAAGACCAGTCTTCAGATATGATATACCAAGTGTATATTGTACGAAGTAAGATCAGGTCTAGCTTGTGTATCTCGGGTTGGCCATGCCCATACTCACCAATGTGAGGCCCTGGGGATGAACTAACCATTACCAAAAACTCCTCGCCCGTGTTCCAAATGTTCCTGGCATTAGTGTGCATAAAGTACAAAAGCCCATTAGGCCCACCGCTGTGTTGACGTTTCTTGCTACCTATTCCATTCTGGTTTGTTATCTGCAGTACTAACTTAGGCATTTTATGCACATTCTTACACTCAACTGCCTCATTATCATCTGTGTACCTGCTCAACAGTTCTAGTTTCTCTGATTTTGCACACACACTTTCACTTCATTCAACAATACTTTTCCAGCTCTGAACATCAAATCCATTCAGGTACAAACCATATTTCCTGTATAAGTCCTTTCATCTATCAAATTCACTCCATACCACAAATTTCACATCATTCACTCCACAAATTTCACATCATTCACTCCATAAATCTCACATCATTCCTCCTGCATAACCTACACATTGACTCATTCACTATTATGGCCTTCTTTCTCAGCTCAACTGTCATACTGTGACAACAGCTTCACTATTTTAATTCTCTCAATCTTTTCGTTTGCTATTTTCAGTACCTCTTTCATGTCCTCCCCTCATACTATCATTTTCTCCTTTCAAATCATTCATTCCAGCCAAAACAATCAACTCTTTTACTTCACCCTTTTGCACTCTAATAGCCTTGCTAACATCATTAATTTTTGCATCTGGGAAGCACAATTTTGTCACTCTCCCACCAATCACACCTCTTATGATATAATTGCCTTACAAAACTCTCTCCTCGATTTTCCTTCTCTCTAACCAAACATTTCTTTCTCTTTTCTCTGTCTCCTTTCTTTCTGCTCTCAGCTGAACCACTTGCTAGATATTTCTTCATGTGTTCACATTTTGTCCCATATCACTCCAAGTAACCGAACTATCTCCATCATTACAGCCAACCCTTCATTCTTACATCCATTATACTACTATTCTTTCAATCATCACTTTCACTCTCTCACTCGTGTCACTTTTAATCTCTCTTTCAATGCTATCTTCTGGTTACACCGCTGAATGCATTTTCATGCATATTCTCTGTTCCACCCACCACTTCAATCTCATGACCTGATCCATACTTCTGACCCTCACTTTCATAGCATTTTTGGCACACTCTCCCACCACTATCACTTTCAAGCCAAAGTCTATTTGCTTTAGGTAATGCATACGTCTCACAGACATTGCACTGAATGAAGTCCCTCTGATTGAATTCCTTAAACAATGATGCCTTAGATTCCATTGTTCTGCTTTGCATTGGTGCCATGTGACATGCTAGTAACTTATCATGCAGGAAGACTATAATAACAATATTTAAATAAAAATTTTAACTTAAATCAAATAAATATCACCATACAATCTAGTTCTGCTACAATTTTAACTAATATACCTATTCTTTCTAAACTAAGCTTAGCTTTTGTAGCTCTCCAAACACAGGTCTACTATGTAACACACTACCTATCAGCAGATACCTTTTATAACTTTGCTTATCCTATAAACAAAGCTAGAATTCTGCGGTATCCAGCTCTTGTATAGCCATAATCACTTTCCTAATATGTACCCTCAAGGGGTGTAATCCACGCTTCTGTGCTTCCATCTCTGTCTGTCTGTCTCTCTCTCTCATTCATTGAAATTTGATGAGAAAGAGGTGGAAGCATAGAAGGGTAGAAATTGTGCCAATACCTTAACAAGGGATCAGAAGAGTCAACTGCTATTTAAAAGGGGCCAATTCTTTTTTTTATACTTGGAATATATTAAAGAAATCATCAAGAAATTCTAAACAGACTTAATATTCAATTTGGCTTTGTTAATTTAAAAAAAAATACATGTAGCTAAGTGCAAAATTCAATGTTCTTGATTTGAACCATTTAAGGTAAGCTGAATTTCAATTTTGGATTGTCTAGTACACTTACTTGAGTAAGAACTTGGAAAGTAATTCTATGTTTGTTATGGAATCAAGGTGCTCATTTTAGCAAGGATTACAGCAGCAGTTGTGGCAGTTTGAAAATGAGACTGGTATCATGAAACTCCTAATGGTGATATCTAGTGGATATATATATATATATATCATTTATTATTATTATTATTATTATTTCACACCTCCGGGGAGTCCAAGGACTCATCGAGGGAGAACACCTGATCTACAACTCTGTCTCCATCATTCAATCACCAACTGACCGTAACTACACCAATGCCATCTACTGCCCACCAAAACAGGTATTTCCACAGACAATCACAAACATCCATTCCCACGAACTTGCAGCCTTTTGGCTGGAGAGCGGATACGCTATCCACTCGGCCAACCAGGCAGGCATTTAAAAGATCAATTTTTCTTCAATCAGTGAGTGTGTGTGTGTGTGCATTTACATTATCATTATCCACAATGTTTAAAAATAATACCTTGTAAAGAACCTGTAAATATCTCATGTCTATTATTATTAATTTTTTTAACAGCTGATCTCCATGAAGTCAGAGACTCATTGTAAGAGGTAAACACAATTCCACATAAAGCTCATCCAACCGTAGCTTAAACTGATTCAATATGTCTACATTCCCAAGACACTCAGGCAATGCATTCCACCCACCAACCACTCTCCATGCATAGATCCTCATCCTTTGTTCACATCTTTCATATACAATTTTCAGGGATGCCCCCCACCTTCCCATTCTATGAACAATTTCTTTAATGATAACCTGATTACAAACCCTGACTAATTTATATGCCTCAATCATAACCCCATCACATCTTATTCACAAGGCCTTGCAAATTACATTCTTTCAATCTGCCTTCATACTCCACATTCCAAAGAACAGTTACCACTTTTGTGAATCTTATCTGGACCCTTTTTAACATATCCTTGTCAGCATGAAAACCTGGTGACCAAATCTGTGCACAATAATCCATATGAGGCTTAATCAAGGACTCATATGGATTATATACAATGGAGTCAATCTCTTTATTCCTCATGTCAAAATCCTCTGCATCATTGCCATTATGCAATGTGATGACCTAACAACTTGTGTAATGTGGCCCCTGAATTTCAGGTCCTTGTCCACCAGATCTCTCATTTCTTCTATCTCCTTTAAAGTTTCCCCACCAAGTGTGTACTTTGCATCTTATCATTGATTACCAAATTTCAAAATCTTAAACTTTGCAACAATGAATTGACAGTTCCACTTACCTGCCCATTTATGCAATCTATTCAAGTGCTCCTGCAAGGCCATAACATCTGCTTGACTCTGCATTGTTCTCCTCAATTTTGCATCATCTACAAGCAGGTGCACATCATCAATTAAATCTATCATAATATTATTAATATACAAATTGAACAGCAATGGCCCAAAATATGCACCACCATATACAACTTTCTGATACCTATCTGAACTGCCAGTCACTCATCCCTTAGCCTTTTGGGAAGCACTGCTTTATACTACTCAGGCAACTGAGTGCTACCATTATTCATCTTGTGCTACCTCCACAGTAGCCTCTTATTCCATATTTCATGCTTAATACCATCATTCATTCATTTGACACCTTCTTGATTCGGTCTTTTGACCCATCAGAATACATTAGCACACTGACATTGTTAAATATCTTTTGGTCAGTTCCCATTTATCTACCTCCTGCTTAACACCTTATTCCATGCTAAAGTTCCAAGCTGACTCCTGAGCTATCCTCTCCTTTATGATTACTCTGACAGTAATCAGTAATAGGATTATACACCAATTGGTCAGGAAGCCTCCTAATGTATTTCTGTTAAATTCAGTTCTGTGTGCTATCTAGCAGCTGGCTTGTTAGAACAGCTTTTTACTGCTATATGCGCAAGGGAGTTGGGCAGAAACTGAAAACCTACAGTGGAGACAAAACAGGGCATACCTAGAGAATGTCCAGTTAAGTCCTTGGCTACAGAGGCCAAATATTGTACATCACTAGCATATTAATGGCAACAAATAGATATTCTCTGATGCATATCTGAGAGTTATATACAATTTCATTCCCTAATGATTATTTTCACTGAGCCTTGAAGGCCTTTACTGGTGAAATCAAGAGATTCTGCACTTGATTTCACCGATAAAATTCCCTTACCAGTCTCCATGAGAAAAACTACTCTTCACTCTCTTGTGCAACCTACTTTTACTCAACTTCAAGCTACATAAGATTTGTAATTCAAATCAGATTGGACACTATATGGATCTTACCTGTTTAAGTTGTGGTTCATGATGCAAATGCGATTTCATTATCTCATGGAGAAGTAACTCTATGTTAGACTTTGTAGCTAGGAGATTAACATTTCTGGCTAGACATGATACCACACTGAAACAGTTATAAAAGGTGTGTACTTAAAAAAAAAAAATAAAGAAATTAATAATAATTATAAAAATACCCATTTTCATTAACAAAACAAATACAACATAAAAAGCATAGAAATTAATACCATTAAAATATTCTACTATATTTCAAATATTTTATTTTATTTTGCTGTTTTTTTTCTTTCCTCAAAACTTGTACCATCTACCTCCAGAATTATGCTATCATTATCACTGCATTCTTCCTGAATATTCTTCTTCTATTTTATTTGTTTGATACTTTCAGAGTAGTCTTCGCATCAATTTTTCACATAAATAACCATTAATTCCCCAAATATTTTGTACTCTGTGATGTTTAAAGTCTGTTTTTTCCTGAAGTCTTTTTAGGAGTTCTGTTTAATGAAATTTCAAATCCTCTATAAATTTCAATCTTCTTTATGTACGATTAAAAAACATTCATAAAGTTTCTGTTTAAGCAATGATCATGGAGTATGGAATATTGATGCTTAGAATAAACTAAGGTAATATAAAGTTATAGATCATACAGTAAGTGTGTACTTCTTCTTCTTCTCTCTTCCATCATCTATGTGGATGATGATGATGAGGCCGAATGAACTCTTTCCACATCCGTCTGTCCTGGGAGAGTCTGAACAATTCTGTCCAGTTTGGTGTCGCTTGTTGTGATACTTACTAAAGTGTGTACTTACTAAAGAGTATTCATGAACACTAACTAAGATCTGTAACTTTATTATTATTTGGTATGGTAATGTCTATCATAATGACTTTTGAAGTTATTTACAGTACCTGCACTCACAACATACTCAGGCAATGCATTCCACTCACTAACAACTCTCCATGTAAAAAATCTACTCCTCACTCCATTTTTCACCACATCCTTATACAATTTCCAGGGATGGCCCCTCGTTCTTCCCATCTTAACATCCACTCTTTTTATAATTTCTTCTGTATAAATCTGATAGAATCTCTTAACTTAAAGGTCTCTGTCATATCTCCTCTTTTTCTCCTATCCACCAATCTCTGTAATCCACATTCTCTCAAATGCTCTTCACAATCAACACTCCAGAGTCCAGATATCACTTTGGTTATTTGTCTTTGGACCCTCTCTAGTGTTTCCACATCACAATCAAAACTAGATGACCAATAGTCTAAGCACAACAGCCACATGTGGTCTGATCAATGCCTTTTATAGATGCACCACCACTTCCTTATGTACATCACATTATGTTCATCATAGTAGAAATATGATGTGCAGCCTTTGCAACACGTGCAATGTGCCCTTCGAACTTCAGTACACTGTCCACCATCACTCCAAGATCCCAAATCTCATCCAGTTCCTAAAGTACAGATCCACCAATACAGTATGTAACCTTGTATCTCTGTATCCCAAAGTGTAACACCTTACACTGATTAACATTAACCAATACAGTATGTAATTTTATATCTCTGTATTCCAAAGTGTAACATCTTACATTCATTAACATTTAAACTGCAACCCTACTCATTTGTCCAAGCTAAAAGTCTATTCAAATCTTCAGGCAGAGAATTAGCATACTACTCCTGATAATTCTACCTAATTTTAAATCACTGGCAAACATATGAAAAGCCCCAGTCAATCCACACGAAATATCATTAACAAATAAGTTAACCAGTAGGGGGCCCAAGAACAGAACCCTGAGGCAAGCCACTGGTCACCTTCCTTTTCTGAGACACAGCTCCATCATGCACAACTTGCTGGTATTGTTCAGAGAGCCAATCTCCGATCCATCTAACTAATATAATATCTATTCCTACCCTCTGCAGCTTGTACACCAATTTAGCATGTGGTAATCTATCAAATGCTTCTGCAAAGTCCAAGAATATCACTGTATATGATTCTTCCTCATCCAACACATTTGTCACCTTATCATAAAACATAAACAGATTGCTAAAACAAGACCTGCTCTTCACAAATCCATGCTGACCATCACAGGGAATCTTATGTTGTTCAACCCAATCCTGTAATCTATTTCTAACCAAGTTTTCCAACACTATGATCACAACTGCAGATATACAGACCAGTCTATAATTGAAAACTTCTGTTCTCAAACCAAGCTTGTGGAGAGCTACTATTTTGCCTTATTTCCACTCCTTAGGAAATTTCTCCACTGCAAGACTTTCATTAAATAACCACAACAAGGGCAACACTAACTCTTTTGCACATTCTTTAAAAATATGGTGATATGTCATCCATTCCCACACCCTTATTAACATGTAACCCAAGCAACACTTGATACACCCTGATTCTTTCGCCTTTAATTCTCCTAATACACAGCATCATTCAAGCCACTATGATATACACTGATAAGTGTTCGTTAAATAATTCCACTATATTTGCTAAGGTTACTTTGCTACCATAACTGTCCACCAGCATCAACCTGCCATAATTATTTTTCCTCTTGTTTGCCACATAGCAGAAAAATTTCCTTGGATTAGTTTTGACCTGACTGGCCAATCCCCTCTCATATTCTACTTTTTCTTTTTTAACCATGCTTGTCACTTTTCTGGCCTGAACTTTATATTCTTCATGCATCAATTCACTACAATCTTGTACTTCCTCCATAACAATTTCTTTTGTAACACTGCTTGCTTGCTTGATTTCACATTCATCCATCTCACTCCTACTGTATTTATTCGCTCAACTCTTGGTATGCAGTTATGAATTGCTTGTGTTAGATACTGCTTTATCATTTCCCATACACTGTCAACATATGAGTTTTAAAGCAAAGTTGAAACCTTTTTTGAGAATAGAGATCTCAGGTTTACTTAAAACGTGTTTAGATAGGTTAATTATCACTTGCTTATCTGGTAGAGAAGGTTTGCAGTTGTTATGATTATCAAACAGTAAATTGAATTTATCAATTTGTGTCTATTTGCTGTGATTAAATGATAATCATAACAACTGCAAACCTTCTCTACCAGATAAGCAAGTGATAATTAACCTATCTAAACACGTTTTAAGTAAACTGTCAACATATTTTCTACATAATTCATCAACCCAATGTATCAATTCTAATTAACTACAGAGCTTCTGATAATCACCCACCTTATAGTTCCACATAGAGACCTTCTTGATAACTTTTTCCTGTTTGACTACCTTCCAAACAAATACCTCATGATCACCTTCATCAACAGGTGGTAGTGTTGATGCCTCGTTCACAACACAACCTGTGAGGATATCACTTAACCTAACACCGATAAACCTCACAAATTCACTCTTCTTGTTTCACGATCACTGTTTGCTCTCTCTCTCTGCTATAGTGCACTTCTCTCTTCATTCTGATCATTCCTGTTCCTGACTTTGATTTTCATTTATATTCTTATCATCCCCCACTATTTTGCACTGCATTACTTTGCTCTGCTATAATCACTTCCTCACCTTTGTATCTATCCTCTACAGACTATTACTTCTTTCCAATCCACATTCCTATAATTAAAATCTCCCATTAGGATCATCTTCCTCTTAATTGCCCAACTAATTTATCTAAACATTTCACAATCAATACTCTCCACATTTCCTGGCCTATAACAGCATCCTATTCTTCTTCGACACTACAGCCCCATGTAAGGTCTTGGCCTCCCTTTTTTTTTTTTTTTTTTTTTTTGGGGGGGGGGGGGTCATTATCCCCACACTCAACCATGTGTAACTGTCTGTGAAGCGTTGTGTTCTTAAGATCAGTTTGCCTGCTTTGTGGGAGGAAAAACTCCAGAAAAACTGGGGAGAAAAACCCTGCTGTCCACGCCCAAGACCGGATAACTTGGCTATGTCTGAGAAAGATCCTTAAGCTTCTTACGTCGGTGATGAGAAGTGAACGCAGGACACTTCTTTTCCAGACATATGGTTGCGGAGCGCGTAACCACTCGGCTAACTGCGTAGACAGCAGCATCCTATTAGAGATGCTATTCTATTGATCTCAACTGAACACTAAACAGCTTCAAAATCTTCACATGTACTACTATTTTCCGCTTTGACTCTTGAAGGACACAATTCCTCTGCTACCATTAACAATGCCCCCCTCCCCTTCTCTTCCTATCATTATGGAAAATTCTATATCCTACCATTTTAAGTCCTGACAGTATATCATCCTCAGTCAACCAAGTTCACTTATGTCAATTGTTGTTGGGCATACTGATTCAATCAATGCTACAAACTCAGCCCTTTTATTTCCGATACTCTGTACATTAGTATACAAGCATAACAATTCTTCACTCTTTGAGGCCATCCCATCACCACGATCACTGTTTACTCTCTCTCTCTGCTATAGTGCACTTCTCTCTTCATTCTGACCATCCCTATTTACCTGATCCTGACTTTGATTTTCATTTATATTCTTATCATCCCCACTGTTTTGCACTGCATTACTTTGCTCTGCTATAATCACTTCCTCACCTTTGTATCTATCCTCTTCCCATCCTTCCACAACCTGCTTCTCAACCTCTCTCTGACAATTAGTGGTACTAATTTCATATGAACCCTGTGCACTGTTATTAAATGGTAATTGTTCCAAATGACCAACACCAAACCCAATCAAATGCACTCCATCAGCTTTGAACCATTCTAACTTCCCTTCAAATTCATTCCATACATTCACAAATTGAACACTTTCTGCTTGACACAATTCAACCATCTTGTTATTCAGTATCATTGCTCTCCTTCTCAGTTCACTACTATCATATCTCGGCAGCAAACTAACCACTTTCCCAATGACACTATTATCCTTCACTTCCAACAATTTCTTCAAATCCCTTTCCACATTCTTTGTCTCTCTATTCATGTCATTTGACTATCACTATCACTAATTCTAATGCTCGTTCTTTCCTTCTATACATAAAACAACTGTTGCATCTTTACTGTTAAAAGTCCAGGGAAAAACTTGATTTCTTAGTTGAGACATTTGCTCTACTGCCATAAGTTTCTTCACTGTGACTACCGCCATTTTCGTAAGGTTAACGGCACCTCCATGTTAATCAAAATAACAACTGAAGCTAACACTTTCAGAACCACAATGCCACAGCACAAAGATTATATCCAGTCTGGCTATCACACAAATCTACATGATATAATTAAGGGGGGAAGAAACACCTTTTGTAATACTGTTCAAATACACCGCTACTTCTCCATGAGTCACTAGCAACATATATTCTTTATTGTAGGTGTCAGTATTCCATACTTCATGAACATTACTTACCAGAAAATTTGTATAGAATTTTAATTTCTTCTTTCTCTAGACTGCTTTATTAACTTCTTGAGCTGACAGAATTTTCTTCTGATTTTGCATTTCAAAAGCTAGGTCCTGCTTTCAAACTTGTTTCTCTTTCTACTCATTAATAAGTCCCCACTTTTATGGCATAACTGGTTCCTGAAACACTATTGTTAAGCAAGCTATTATAAATCAAACACTAATTTCTCATAAGCGTGTTGTGAACTAAAAAAAACGTGGGAAAAAAAAAATTGAAACATAACATAACATAAAACAACACAATGCAACACAACATAAACACAACAGAAAAGTAGTAGTTTTCCTCATTTGCCCATTCAAGGTTGAACAACTCTGGGATATAGAATTATCATTAAAAAACATAATACAAAATAAATGAAATAGCTGGTATTTTAATAAAAGTTGACCTGCTAATGCTGCAACATAAAAATACCAACCAAAAATCATGAGAAGATTCTAGACAGAATCTAGAAGTAAATATCATTATTATTATTATTATTAAGAGAGACCTCCAGGGAGTCAGGGACTCATCGGGGGAGGCCACATACTACATGCACCAGCTATCATACTTATTCTTAAATTCATTCACACTGCTTGCACTCAGAACATCCAATGGCAATCCATTCCAATCACACACCACCCTATGAGAGAAAAATCTAGACCTCACCCCCTTAGTGGCATTCATTCTCAATTGGAAAACAAGAAATACAGCTTGTTTACCAATTAGTTAAAAATGGTAGAAAATGAAGAATAAAATCAGGAGTGCATTTCAATACTCAAGGCAGAAAAAGCTTACAAAAATCTAAAATGCAAAAAGGAGACGTTATTCAATGCAAAATGCTAAAACAGGGTGGTATGAAAAGTTTGTAGTTGCAACACTACATAAATCCAGAAGGTTTGTTTAGAAGTTAGAATCAAAGATGGAGTACAGTTTTCCCCTTTACCATTTTATAAAAAAGAAATAAATAAAACTGAATGTGAGGATTACAGATCATACAGGAATTTTCTTTCTTAGTGTTCCACAAGAGGTTTATGCAAACACGCTTCAAAAAGCTAGGATCTTTTTCTTTTTTTTTTACATTTCTGAACTTTAAAAAAAAAACAATTAAAAAAAAAACATATGGTAGAGTACCAAAATGAAATCTGTTCAAAACACTAAATCATGTAAGGTGTGAACAGAATATTATACAGAAGAATACACAGCTTATACTTCAGTCAGAAATCAGCAATTAGAGCTGAAGGATATATGGGAAGTGGTTTCATATTAAATCAAGTAAGGTAGAGTTGTACACTACCAACACTGTTATTTATAATGTATACACTCGACTGTTTTCAAGTACATGTCATTGGATAGTGATATTCAAACATGAGATATTAAGTTCTTCTCTCTATGCAGATGATATCATCCTCATAAATAAATCAAGAATCTTTAACATGTTTATGCATACACTGCCCACAGGAACTCCCTTTAGCATATGTTTGTCACTTCAATATACAGTGAACACCTTTCACAAAGTTTATATGACATGTTAGTTGTAACTTTCTCAGTAGAATTTTATTGGTAAAATTAGCACTTGTAAAGTGTCTTACAATAATGAAAATCTCAAATCCAATTCCAACTGATTTCAAGTTATATCTTGTCTACATTTGTTGATCACATCACCAACCATTGATTTTGGATGCTCCAGTTGAGCAGCAATGGTACATATGGACATGCCATCAATGTGATGGCCCACAATGACACCTCTCTTGAAGTCACTGAGTTCACGTCATGTTGCCATACCACCTGTATTCAACTACCATGATGAAATACTGCTTCCTACTATCTGTACACTGGTTTTTTATGTTATTAACAAACCTGGAATGTTCCATAACTTCAAATAACATAAAAACTGGTGTACAGATATAGGAAGTGGTACCTCATTGTATCAGTATGGCAACACGAAAAATCTTTTTACTTGGTTTCTATGAAACAGCAATTGGTATACAAGCTGAACTTCACAACAATGAACAATGCAGCTTGTCTGGCCTGGTGCGAAGAGTGTGTAAACTGCATAATTGACCAATGGAAAACAGTACTGTGGAGCAATGAATCAGGATTCACCTGTTTCCAGTCTGATGACAGGCTGTGGATGTGGAGGCAGCCTGGTGAATGCTTGTTCGACAGTGTGTTGTACCCACAGTAAAGTTTGGTGGTAGTGAAGTAATGGTGTGAAGTGTATTCAGCTGGTTTGGAGTGGGACCACTGTTGTTGTCCATGGTTCCATGAAGGCAGCTCAGTATCTTGATGTTCTGAATAATCAGGTACTGCCTACACTGTGGAGTTTTTATGGAACGGACCCATGCCACAAAGCTGCAGCTGTTATGGAATGGTACAAAGAGATGGGTGTTAAATGACTGCCCTGGCCTGCCAAGAGTCCTGACTTCAACCCCCATCGAACACCTGTGGGACAAACTGAAGTGGCGATTGAGGTCCAGAGCAGCACGTCCTCAATCTGTCACTGAACTCAGTGATGCTTTGATGGAGGAATGGAGACAATTCCACCTGATGTCTGCCGTACATTGGTGAAAAACCTCCCTCAAAGGGTGCAAGAGGTGATCAAAGCCAAAGGTGGACATATCTGATATTAGGGTTCACCTGCTGGCATCAACTGTAAATTGCTAAAGTGTCCAGACAATTATTGGTAGATAGTGTATCTATATATATATATACACACACACACACACACACACAATCTACCAATAATTTTTCAAGAGGTGATCAAAGCCAAAGGTGGACATATCCAAATATATGGCATATATATATATATATACAGGGTGTTCGGGATAAATTTGACATATTTATAATTAATTATATTTTTCCGTAAGTTACATGTATTAACACACACTTCTCTTCATTTAAAAGTTTGGACCCTTCTTCATTCATATACAAGATGTCAGAAAGGATGGATAGCTGGAACCCACCTGAATCATGGAAGAGAATAACTTGTATCATGATGATTCGTGCCCGCCATCAAAATAAGGATATTACGACTGCTGCCCAATGCTCCCTGAATACAGTAAAAACAATCAGGCATGAACTAGAGACTTGCAATGGTGACTACGAGGATGTAGCAAGAAGAAAGATCCCTAGCAGACGATCTGATTGCGTTCGTACAGCAGAATTCCTCGCAAATCTGCAGGAACAGGTGTTGAAGAACCCTGGCATTGGAATTCGGGCTTTGTTCGTGGAGTTGCTAACTGTAGTCAAGCCCTGGATAACAAGGGTAGCCAATGGTAGGCCGTATGTATGGCAGCAGGATTCGGCCCCTTGCCACACCTCTGGGAAAAGTCAAAAATGGTTGTCTGAAAATTTCTACGACTTCACCAGTCCAAATGTTTGGCCTCCAAACTCCCCAGACCTTAACCCCATGGATTATTTTGTATGGGGCGCAGTTGAAAAAGACACCAATCGCACTTCCAGTAATACAAAAGCCCAGTTAATGGATAAAATTAAAACAGTTTTTGCGGCCCTTCCCAGGGAGACTGTAGCATCAGCTTGTTCGAGGTTCCGAAGCAGAATTGAAGCTGTGATCGATGCTAATGGTGGTTATTTTGAGTAAATCTTGTTGATAGTATTGTAATTAACTCTGCCTGTAATGTTTTTTTGTCAATTCATTAAATTTAATAGATACAAAGAAGATTTTCTTTTTCCTTACGAAACTGTCAAATTTATCCCGAACACCCTGTATATATGGCCTGTATCTCTGTGTGTGTGTGTATACATACATATATATATCTTGTGCTTGCTTACCAGTCAGGCAAATATCTCACTTGTCAGATGCTAACGTGGGTGTACTCTACCACAGTTGCCTAATATATCAGTCACATATTTATTCCTAAATCTACTCAATTTATAAGCTTTTGCTAATGCTACATCTAATAGCTTAACTCTATATAACTACCAGCCTTGAAGCAAATATGTTTGCTATTTTTTCAATTAGTGAAACAAAAATTCATGCATTTTATATGTGATGCAAGACCATTTATTATTTTTATTACTACCTGTTTTCACTTCTAGCACTTATAGTATGACTTGAATCATTTTATGGAAAAAAGCAAACAATTTCTTCTCTACCATCATAAGCAAATATTGAAAACTTTCAGGACCATAAAAAAAAACACTTAGAGCCTCCATAGGTCAGTTGGTATAGACGTAGCCCTTTGGCTGGAAAGACCTGGGTTCGATTCCCGTCAGTGAAGTGAGGAACCTTCTGGTCTCTTTCGACAAAAGGTGTGTTAGCTGGTTTCATATGGAAGTGGGGGGGTCCACCTGGAAACTCTGGATTTTCATCCCCCAGAACAGACAAACCAGCCCTGTGAACACATGCATCTACAGACATTAGAACACACTGGGAGGCATAGGGCTAACCACCTTATCCTCGGGATGGGCATGGTTTGGAAGGGCTAAGCACAGCTCTGTAACAGGCCACTAGGCCTAATACGTAAAAAGGAAGAAGAAAAAAACACTTAATAAAATAAAATCCTTAAGTCTCCCACATATAACTACATTAGTGTGTTTCCAAATTCTGACTGGCTCTGAAACATTGTTGGATGGACAGGGTCCAATGATGTCATATGACACGGTAGCAACTCATGAAACAATTGAAAAACATTCAAATTAGAATCAATATAATGAAATATTTTGGAATAAATAAATACCTCTTTCTCAAGTTGTAATATCCACTATTAATGGCCAAATTCTGAAAATTCCATCACTGGGTAAAAAATAAGCTAATTCCCACTGTCTACTGCATATTTATTTTAGGTTGCCATGTTGTGATTAACTGGTTACCTCATAGTATGATAAAATTATACATACACATCCTATCCTATCTTCTCACTGGTCATATTAATATGATTATTATTATTATCCTAAATTATCCTAAACCCAATGGAGAAAAAGGACTCATCTAGGAGGTCCCTTGGTGATACACACAGCCCATCATACCTTGACTTAAACACATTCAAATTCTCTGCAGACACTACAATCTCAGGCAATGCATTCCAATCATTCTCATGCAAAAAACTTACTTCTCACTCCCTTGCTCAAACCCTCTTCATGCAGCTTCCAGGGATGACCTCTTGTTCTACCCCCCCCCCAATCTCCCAACATTTTATGAAAAACTTCTTCAACATTAATCTTATAGCAATTCCTTACCAACTTGTGCATCTCTATCATATCACCCTATTCCACTAGACTCTGTAAATTGCATCTTCTCAACCTTTCTTCATATTCAACATTCCAGAGATCAGAAACTACAATAGACAATTGCCTCTGGATCCTTTCCGACATCTCTTCATCCTTTTGAAAACCCTTGATAAAATTTGTGCACTATTTGGCCTAATCAAGGCCTTATATAATGGAACCAGAATTGCCTGACTTCTATAAGTCAGTGTCCTACACATCATTCCAAAAATTCATTATATTGTCTTCACAATTTTGGCCATGCAGCCTCTAAATTTCAGATCCTTGTATACCATCATCCCAAATCTCTTATTTCCTCCACCTCTAACAATATCCCCACCAAGCATAAATTCTAAATTTCACAAATTTTAAAACCTTACATTTCACATCACTGAACCGGGTCTAACATAGGGTCATGTTCCAAAGGAGTGGAATAATTCCCATGCCCGTTAGCTCAATCTATTCAAGTCTTCTTGTAAGGATAGAACATGTTTGTACCAACTTTGCATCATCTGCAAACAACTAAATATCTCATCCATATCTTACCCAGTATCATTAACATACAGACTAAACAGCAGTGGTCCTAAAACAGACCCCTGAGGCACACTACCAGTGACATTCCTCTTCTGGAATATTGTTCTGCCATACACAACTTGTTGATACCTATCAGCCAGCCAATCTCCAATCCAATGTGCTAGTCTAATATCCAACCGCATTTGCTCTAGTTTGACTATCAACTTATCATGCAGTAATCAACTGCGGTAATCCTCAGCTGCAAATATGACCTCTTCATCTGTGGTAAATTTTGTTCCTTTCAAGTGTTTCTTTAAAATTTGGGAATAGGAAATAGTCAGATGGGATCAGGTCTGGCAATAGGATGGGTAGGCAGACATTGAAAGCCCAAGCTGCATGTTGTCTGTTGGGTTTCATGAGCAGTGTGAGCAGGTGTGTCCTGCAAAAGCAACATGCCTCGGCTCAGTTTCCCACTGCATTTTTCCTTCAATTCCTTCGAAGCTGTTGAATAAACTACTGCCATACCAGTTTCACCTTTTTTTGAGATACTTGGTAAGGATTAACCATCCATATCTCAAAAGAAAATGGCAATAACCTTCCCAACTGATTTTTGTGTTTGGAACTTTTTTTATCCCTGGAGAACCTTTGTCTCCACCCCACTGACTGTTGTTTGGTCTCTGGGTCATAGTGATGAAGCCATGTTTCACCAACAGTCACAACTTGAGCCAAAAAATTTGCACCTGATTTCTCACAAATACCCAAAATCACTTGAGATGACAGCATGTGTTCTCTCTTTTGGTCAGCATTCAAACATTTCAGGTCCCACTTTGCTGAGAGCTTCTGCATGTTCAGATGTTGCTGGATAATGACCCCAACTCATTCCTTGGATATCCCCAGAGTCTTTGCAATGTTTTCTGGCTGGTATTCGTCTATTACCAAGAATCAGGGCATGTACTGCATTGATGTTTTCAGGTGTGATCACTGTGGAAGGTCTTCCTGACCTGAGGGCACCTGTTGTCTTGGGATGCCCATTTTTAATCTTGTCCAACATCTGACAACTGTTGTATATGCTGGGGACTAGTCCCTAAAGTCTCACACAAAGTTTGGTCTCAGTTGCAGACTTTTCTTGCAGCAACTTGTAGAAAAACTTGATGACAGGTCGCACCTCTATGTCTTCAAATTTCTTCAAAACCTCTGACATGTCTTCTTATATATCCTAAAAGAAAAAGAACAAATTATTACAATTTGATGACACGTGGGGGTTAAAGGGTTTTAAGATATGTTCTTTCTTGTAGTTATATATGTTGCTTTAATATCATTTTTGTTCTAGGTGTTTATCAGAACTTTTCATCCCCTAACCTAATCCTCTCTCCCCTCATTCTAACATCCTCTGATGAAGTGATCAAATCCAGAACCCTCAAGCCTTGACAAATGATCAAAGTCAGGACCCTCAAGACTTGAGGAAACTCGAGAAACTTATTTTCTTTACTTTTGGTTGCCACCTCATCATTCCATTCTGTATTGCCATAATTAAAATCACCCATAATGATCACCCTTTTCTTATTTGCTTGGCTAATTTGATTATACATTTCATTACCAGGTCTATATCAATATTCAACTAAATATTTCCTTCTATTTACCTCTATCTCACACCATACTGCCTTAAAACTACTGCCACTATTTCCCTCTTGCATCTCTACCTTGTATGGACATAACTCTTTCTTTCATCAATAGCACTCCACCTCCCTTTTACCCTTTCTATCTTCACAAAATGCATCGTATACTTCCATCTCTATTTCTTTCAGGATGTCATCCTCATCCAGTCACTTATTACAACAATTTTTGGGTGAATAAACTCAATCAATGAAACCATTTCATTTCCCTTGTTTCTGATACTTCTAGTTCTTATACAAACATAACAGCTCATTCCTGGAATCTATACAAGTTTTTCTGATACCACTCATTAGATGTGACGTCCCCATACTTTCCTCGAGCAATTTCTTTTTCTCCATATTCTTCCAAGAAGAACTATCTTCAAAGCCAACTGTTTTCCTCACCTCCCAGGCCATCCCATTACCTTCTTGTTCACACACGCACACACATTCTCTTTGAGCATCAACCTTTCTCATGCTGTGTTCTTCCTGTCCACACTGAATCACCTTGTTTTCATGTTTGTCTTGCACACTTGTTTTCACATTCTGTCCACTCATGCTACCCACTTCTTCATTCATAAACACCACTTTAATCTCTTTTCCCTTATTCCCAGTCTTCTACATCTCTTCTTACTTGCTCAGATTCATTCTCTGTGCTCATTGCTCTTCCATTCAGCAGCAGTCTCTCCAGATGACTCGCACCAAAACCATTCAAATGCAGTTCATCATTCTTATATAGTTCAGTCTTGCATCATTTTTTCACTATCAATCACTCTCTCTCTCTATTTTATTGCTAGTTACACATATTTGTTTTCATTGTCAATGCTACTCATTTTACCATTAGTTGCACTCTGTTTTTCAATTTATAGTACATTCGTATCACTTTTGGCATTCTTATTACCATCTATCTCCACCACTCGATCCACCAACTACAGCAAACCACATCATCTACACCAATGCCATCTATGGTACACCACCACTGGTATTTTCACAGACAATCACAAACATCCATGCCCACAGTGGGATTTGAACCCACAGCCTTTTGGCTGAAGAGTGGATACGCTAGCCACTCAGCCAATCAGGCCGGCATCCTACATGGGATTCAAATAATTGTTTTTCCACTAAAAGGGCACATCAGTGATACTGACTGAGCTACAGAGGTTAGGTGCTCAGAGGAAAGGAGATATGACAGGAACATATAAATTAATTAGGTGATCTTACAGTACAGTCATTTCAGAAAACTATCTAGAAGTGTAGTGAGGAAGTATGTGAGGTCCAGGTTTTTCTTGTCTTCAGTGATATGTTCACTGAAGACAAGTCAAGGTATTCAAGTATAGTTGACTAAAGAGACCCTCTGTGTAGTCACACATGAAAAAGCAAAAATGCAAACAATGATGGAAGATAAAAGAAAGAACCAGAAGAGAAATTATAAAAATGAAAATCCAGAATTAATGGAATTAATTGCAGAATTAAATTAATGTCACTAACTCAAAATCTTCATAATAAAGTAATTTTATTATGAAGATTTATTATGCAGTCTGTATCATTAAAATCAAAAATGGAACCTGAAAACTTCACCAGTCAACTTGGTCACTTCCAGTTAGAGAAAGGAAACAGAAGTAATGAACAGTAGCCTACATTAGTCATCCTGCATTAGCCAGCATTATTCAACCTGAGGGGAGAAAAAAAGTGACAGACACAGCTGGTGTGAATGTCAGCTTCCTGAATGGACAGAGATCCAATTATGTACTGCTGGCATAAATTGAAACTGTTCTTTCACATTTTTAATGGCACTTGTGACATGGTAATGATTATTAGACATATGTATTCACAAAAATAAAGAATAATAATTTCATTATTTCAAATATTTTGACCAAAAACTAATGGGCCATTAGCATAACCACAAGGTGAAGCTAGAAAAAAGAACGCTAATCTTATTTACAGAACTGAGCTGCGTACCAAAGTACTGCTATTTGGGTGGTACAAAATAGAATGAAATTGCAATTAAAGCTAAAACTAAAATAATTAACTTTAAAATACAATAAAATAGCAAAATTGCAGATGCTCCCACCTATGCCTAGCCAGATTACTAGCTTGTCTTTTAAGCTCCTATACAGGTTACACACAAGTCTGTGAAAAATTCATTAGGATTCCTGACAAAAATAAAAACCTTAACCCTTCAGCCTACAGAGACATCATAGTCAGCTTTTACATCCAGTTCTTATTTACCAGTTTACCTATAGCTGACATTCTCCAACTGTTATCAGAGGAGATAGCTGAAATTTTCAACTATCTTCTCTGATTGTCATGCACTCAGACTACTTCATTTGTTTCTGCAGTTGACTATACAAAGAAATTAAAGGATTATATGAAGCCCTTTGTTACCTACATTTACCAATTTCTACTTAAAACATTTTAAAGACTCTCTATTTTCCTCAATACAACCTCAGCCTTTCTTCTTGGTATGCAACATGGATGATATGTTTGTCATTTGGCAAGACTTGAAAGCATCTCTACTGACTTTCTTAACCAAAATCAACAGCCTACACCCTCGCATCAACTTCACTGCAGTAAAAAAAGACAGGCAGAAAATTAGCCTTCCCGGACATTCTCCTTTCCCATATTCCATGTGAAATACTTACAACATCTGTTCACTGTATTTATTTATTTATTTAGTGTATGGCATAATAAAGACACGACATCAGAATATATAAATACATATTTGTGCAGACAATAAAAATGAGACAAGTAATGCACATATACAAATATCAGGTAAAAAAAGTCACTAAAATTTTAAGTCTAGTTCAGATCACCAATCAAGAGCTGAAGGATCTGCCTCAAAAAAGTCTCTCAGGTCACCAGGGTAGGCTCTTATGCTGCAGTCCTCCACAATGTACCAGATGGTTTGGTTTATGGCCCCACAGTCACATTGGAGTGTAGGTGATCTTCCCCACTTGTGTAAGCTCTCTGCACAGATACCATGTTTTGTGGGTATGCTATTTAGGCTTTTCCATAGATGAAGTCAAAAACTCAATCCCTTTTGGATTTTGGTTGGGAAGGATATACTTGTTTAAGTCTGGTGATGATTTTTCTTTCCAAGTTTCTAGCCATTTCCAATTAACATTGAAATTGCTATTTACTAGTTCTTCAGCCAGTATTAGTGGAGGATGTCAGGATTTAAGGCAATTCATATTTATATATGGGAGGTCTTCATATATTGGCAACAGGGGATTGCTGTTTATTTTTTTGTACTCGTTTACTAGAGCATCTTGTCAGCGCAGGTTTGGTGGTGCAATATTGCTCAAAGTTGGAAGCCAGTAGAGGGGAGTGGATTTGACACAACCTGTTATTGTCCTCATCACTGCATTTATTTGCGTGTCGATTTTCTTGATATGAAGACTGTTTAGCCATACTGGTGAACAATATTCTGCAGCAGAGTAGACTAAAGCCAATGTGAAGTATCGCAGTGTAATAGCAGATGAACCCCATGAAGAACCACACAGTTTTTGTATGAGAATGTTCACTGTAAACCTACCTTCACAAGCCACTACATATAAGATTCAGCCCATCATCCATCTCAAAATACAGGCACCTTGAAATCTTTGCTTAATAGAACATGTTATCTGCTCCAATTCCAAGGAGAACTGAGGACCATCCAACATCATACTACAGAATGGCTTTACCTCAAGGAAGTTTAAATGCATCCTGAACACATATAAACTTATCCTTAAGAACCCTGAATCTATACAGAAAGTTCCTATTCCATACATCACATACATAAACCAAACAACTTCCACTCATACTTTGGACAAACAGGATGTTCATCAGTCGAAAAGCAACCACAAGAATACCAATCTTATATCAATAACTTCAACCTGAAAATCTGACCTTGCATAGCATGGAGTGAACACTGACCACTATATCCTCTGGTCCAATACTTGGTTATTTAAAAGAGTGCTGAAGCACTTCCACACCACCCAAAGTTAAATTGGAATGACTGCCAAGATTTGGGAGAGTCTCGTCTCATAAACGGCAAATAATAGCATACTTCTGCCTTTTGCTTTATTTTTTATTTTAATTTTAGTTTCAGCTTTAATTGCAGTCTCATTTTATTTTGTAAATAACTTCAACCTGAAAAACTTGCCTTGCATAGCATGAAGTGAACACTGACTACAATATCCTCTGGTCCAATACTCACCTTTTACCAATACTTGTTATTTATACACAACTCAGTTGTGTAAATAGGATTAATATTCTTTGTTCTAATTAAACCTTGTGATTATGCTGATACACTGATGATAGCCAATTAGTTTCTGGCTGAAATATTTGCAATAATAAATTATCATTCTTTATTTTTGTAAATATGTGTCTAATAACTGTTCTTTATAAAATTAAAGAAATATTGCACAATCTTCTTTAATTCGAAGTTTAAATAAAAGGTATGAATTTTTTTGGTAGCAGCTCATTTTGTGTTTGAAAGACTCTTTATCCATAAGGTACAAAAAAATCTATATTCTTAATTTAGAATTTTTGACCTAAAGTTTTGATTTTAATTGTCAAAACCTAAATTTTTACAGTCTGCACATGTTAATAGTAGTTCATGAACATTTCAAGTAAGTGGCATTAATTTAAACTAACATAACATTTCAAAATTAAAACATAATTCTATATTTTTATACTTTTCCGCTCTTCTACTTCCTTACATTTCCAATTATTGTTTGCATTTGTGCTTTTCATGTTGTCATTTTGTGTGTTTTATGTAGTTCCTTTGTGATCCCTCAATATATGATTTCCCACCATTTCCTTTGTTCTGTTTCCTACAGTTTTCTTTTATTTCCAATAATTTAATTTTTTCTGTTCTGTTTTCTGCAATTTTCTTTTGTTACATTTCCCATGATTTTCTTCTGTTAAATTTCTTGCCATTTCCTTTGTCTCTCTCCTGCCATTTGTAGGAAATTCAGCTCACTATAGTGATTATTTTCATTTTTACTCTTCGTAACAGTGAGCTTAAAATAGCATTGGCTCTATGGGACTTTATTATTATTATTTGTCATCTCCAGGACTCGTTGAGGGAGGGCATCTACTCTACAACTCTACTTCCACCACTCACAATCCACCAATTGACCGTAACTACACCAACGACACCACTAGCATTTCCACAGACAATCACAAACATCCATGCTCACAACGGAATTCGAACCCGCAGCCTCTTGACTGGAGAGTGGACATGCTAACCACTCGGCCAGCCAGGCTGGCAGGACTTTTCCATAGTTCAGTACAGTATCCTTTCATTGCAATGGAATCAGCTATAGTGCATGTCGACTGTACCTCAGAAAGTGATTATGGTAGTAATGATACACTATATATTGCAGAAGGCAAAAATACATCTCACAAAGATCTGTATATAAGTAATGATGATAGTAATGATACACTACAAAGGCAGTGAAATGTATCTCACAAGGATCTGCATGACAATAAAAAGATCATATTAAAATTCCACAAATGAAATGAAAAATGGCATATAAATAGTAGTGGGACATCATGATTTGAACAATGTAAATGTGAACCTCATTTACATTGTTACCAGTAAGTCAATAATCAGGTTAAAGAACTATCATTCAGAAATAGCAAAAAATTCAAAGAACACCATATCAAAATCTGCACAGAAATTTATGATATAGGCAATTTTCATTGCCGTGTGTGAAATCCTTACTGCTTACTGGAGATGTATAATGGACTGGAGTGGATTTGGTCTCAAGAAGGAAAATGCTGAATAATTTAACTCCTAGCACTTTCACAAGATTAATGCAATACAGATTTTCAGAAATCATTACAAAACACTATGAGGAGACATAATGGTTAGTTCAATTCTAATGAGATATAATCATAGATAATAAAATTAACTAAAAAAAGATATTAAATCACATCTTACTATTCTTGATTAAGAAGAGTCCCATTCTGGATTAAATACTCAACAGCATCTAGGAAGAAAATTAAATATAATTTGTTTTATTCTAATTCAAAACAGCTGAGTTTAAGAAATAATATTGTAATCTATTGAATGTCTATAAAGCAGTGTTTCTGAAAGTGTGGTACCCCCAGGGGTAAGTGAAAGGTCTTCAGGGGGTACATGGCAATTTTTGTCTATGCGTCATTAATGCATGGAATCATCATTAAAAAAAAAAGAATTATTTTTAAAAGTATATATTTCTCAATAAATTATATATGAGCTGAGCAGAAGAGCGGTGATATTGAATGGCATAATAGCAAGAATGTGTGACAAGAGAGGACTGGTATATGTGGATGCTTGGAGTGCGTTTGAGGAAAGAGAGGAATTGTATGCGAGAGACTGTTTACATTTGAATGAGGAAGGACGTAGGCATCTGGAGAGATTGCTGTTCTGAAAGAGTCAGTGTGTCCCAGGGAGGATGATAGCAGGGGTAGCCTCTTGTGGGAATGGATGCTTGGGAGAAGGGAGACGATGTCAGGTAACGCTGAGCCCAGTGGAGTCTAGAAGGGATAATGCTGGATATAGAAACAATGGCATTTATATGCTTTATACTAATGCCAGGAGTATCCAGAATAAGGGAGAGGAATTGGTGGCGCAGATAGCATCGCCTGGCCAAAAATTATTGGGATCACTGAGACGTGGTTGACAGAAGGGGATATAATAACAGGAATAGAAGTCGCTGGGTATAGCATTTTTCGTCAGGATAGGAGGGGAAAGCGTGGTGGTGGGGTACTGCTTATGATAAGTGATAACCTATGTCCTCTAAAAGTGGAGGCTTTGGAAGGAAGTGAGACAAATGATTTTGAGAACATATGGTGTGAGGTAGAGATAGGCAAGACAGGATATTTAGTGGGGTGTTGCTACAGACCCAGGAGCACAGAGGATGGGGACCAGGAGATGTTTAGACAGCTAAGTTTGGCAAGTGCAAGAAGAATGATTGTTATGGGAGATTTTAACTACAGTAGTATAAATTGGAGAGAGGAAGATGCATGTAGCAATAGTAGAATGGAATTTCTAGAATTCTTGAGGGACAAATGTCTTAGGCAACATATAACAGAGGGAACAAGAGGTTCAAGAGTTTTAGATTTGGTTATAGCATCAGAAGAGTTGATAATAACTGAGATGACATCTCTCCCACCAGTTGGAGAGAGTGACCATATGGTTTTGACTTGGAAAATGAATAGACATGCAGGAGTATCAAAGAGACGGGAACTTATGTGGAATTATAATGCAGGTGATTATAATAGTCTTAGACGTCAACTTCGGGAAGTTTCATGGAGAGAGGAATTGGAAGGCCGGGATATCATTAGTGCGTGGGAAATTGTGAAAGAATATTTGTTAGCAGCAATGGTAAGTTGTATACCACGAGTGAAGAAGAGGACACAATTTGGAGTAAAGTGGATGATAAACAATATTAAACAGGAATTGCATGTGAAAAAGAGGCTATGGAAGAGATATAAGGAGACAGGTGAAGAGAGGATGCGTGAAGAATATAAGAAGACAGGTGAAGAGAGGATGCGTGAAGAATATAAGACACAGGCCAGAAGAGTGACTAGTGTGGTAAGGAAAACGAAACTGGAATATGAGAGGAGATTGGCCCTAAGATCCAAAGAAAATCCTAGGGAATTTTTTAGCTATGTGGCCAGTAGGAGGAGAAATGACTGTGGAAGAATGATATTGTGGGATAAAAATGGGAATAGAGTGACTGATGCAGAGGACATAGTGGAATTGTTCAATGACCACTTTATTGGAGT